>NC_083322.1:81741948-83140050 GCF_963455315.2 Globicephala melas
AGCCATATTTCATATTCTAACTCTTTATTAACAATCATAGAATTATCATAGGATATATGAATAAATAAAAGTGACAGTGATATTCATCATATGTACCTATAGACAAGAATCTTCTCCAGTTGTTTAATTGTTGCATGTTACAATTAAACGTCATTTATTTATTTGGTCTACTTGTATATTTTAATAATGCCAAATCTAAACATTTTCCTAAATTTATGACAGATATCACGAATAGGGCATATTTAGGAACTCCTATTTGTTTTATGCTTAGATTCTAAAATTATAAAGCTGGTATATATTATTTTTTCACAGTTTGACTAATACTTAATGAAAATCATAAGTATGATAATTTTATGATTATCAGTGTTCAAATGTTTTCAATTTTGGGGGTCACATGGAATTCACATCATGAAAAGTGCTCATTTGACTTTAATATACAATTCCAATCAGTTGCTGTTGTTTAGAGGAAGAAGAAACCACTAAGATGTTTGTCATTTCACCCTGGGGAAAATTTAAGCTGACCTTAGATTTGGCAATTCACTTAACATAAAACAGTTAAGCATGAATCACTACAG
This sequence comes from Globicephala melas, assembly GCF_963455315.2. Taxonomy (NCBI): domain Eukaryota; kingdom Metazoa; phylum Chordata; class Mammalia; order Artiodactyla; family Delphinidae; genus Globicephala; species Globicephala melas. The sequence continues at coordinate 81,742,524 of NC_083322.1, forward strand.
TTAAGCATCTTATTTCACTGACAGACCAGCACAAGAAAGCAGTGATTGTCCATTTACTTCTTCAAATTATTCCTCCAGTACATCTGGAAATAGACTATTCTAAAAATTGTTTTGTTCTTGAAATAAGGAATCCCTCTATGTCTTCAAATGACTGCATTTTTTCCTTGAAAAGTTTCCCCTTCATTTCATATGCCGTATTTTAAGTGGAATGTGTTTTTCAGATCATGGACTCCCAACTCCTCATTCTGCTTCAGTGAATTTGAGTTTATATGCACTAGCCTGAAAACCACACGTTTAAAAACAAACTTTTTTTTCTATGAAACGACTATCAGATCCCATGGGAAATAGCTGGTAGAAAAGTTTTTCAATATTTTAAAACTCATCAGGCACAAAGAAGTTTTGCAATTAGTGTGCTTCCAGAATGTATTGCAGACAGAGAAGAATAGTTGAAGCTTTATATCATAGCTCTACTTTATGGCACTTGACATTCCAAATGCGGTATGTTCAGTGAATACAATTGCTTGCTTTTAGACTTTTTGGCTATGAATATTGAATTGTTCCTTTATACCAAAGATGGGAAAGGCATGTGCCTGTGGTCTACTTGGATGGAGAGTAGATGGATTTTCATCATGAGTATATATATCGTCTTTGTATTTTTTCTAGAACCTATGTTTGTGGATGCACATGTTATCCCAGATGGCACTGATCCAAATGATGCTAAGGTGTACTTCTTCTTCAAAGAGAAACTGACCGACAATAGCAGAAGCACAAAACAGATTCATTCCATGATTGCTAGAATATGTCCTGTAAGTATTAAAGTTGTTCTAATTTGAAGAAAGACTAAGAAATTCAAATTATGTAAACATGTCTTCTTTTCCCAATAGTTTATCTTCCTACTTCTTAAATCTGCGGTTACAAATTAATAAAATATTAAAAGGAAACATTTAGATTTAATGTTTATTCACATCAGTCATACAAGATAAACACACTATTTTGGAAAATAGTTTAATCCAAGGAATATTTTGGTTATGGTTTTACACAAATAAACAGTTTTGATTAATTTTTGCTTTTTTCCACTTAATGCATTAGAATTGAAAAGAAATTGCTGAATTGTATATTATAAAAAGAAATAGAACTATTCTTATGAATAAAATACAGCAAAACATCAGTAAAAGACAATTATTGAGGAACTGTCTATAATAGTGAGAATTAAGAAATGCTTTAGTAAAATACAGTTCTAATTACAAACTGATCAAAATATTCTTGTGTATCAAGAGTAAGTATACATAGAAACTCAAAAAAACTCATGATGTCTTCTCACATAAGAGTATTACAGGCTTGTCCTGACTCATTTATGATTAGCATCTTCTGTGCAAAAGTATTTCTTAAAATATTTAGTGTTTAAAATAGTCTATTTTTAAACATTATAATATTCCACTGATTTTGGAGCTTATCTGCTTCTCAGTCATTTGGAACAAGGCAGTGAAGCCAGCTGATGATGTGAAAAGCTTCAGGGAGTACAGAAAAAATGTCATTCAATATAGACTATTTGTGAATGATCCAAATACCATTTTCCTTGCCCTGACCAGAGAAATATGTATATAAAGCATCTGATTAGAAATATTAAGGATTAAATGATAATGCAGAGAAATGAAGGAGAGAAAATAGAATTATTGGGGACTATTTGGTGTAAGTATAAACCCACTCTCCTGACCACGGTAGAATCTGCACGCTTCCCTGTATACAATCATTTATGTTTGTACTGAAGAAAATGAGTTATCAAGAAAAGGCAAATTAAATTATGTAGTCTCCATAACAGTTTACTCATATTTTCATCAGAAATTTAGAAAGTGTTATGGCATATATTTATTAAATTCATTTTGATACATTTTCAGTTGATATCATATAATAGGAGAATAACAGTATAACTAAGGCTATTTTTAAAAAATACTATAGATCTTAAATATTCCTCTTTAACTATTTATATGCAGATTTGGTTAACATTTCCATCTTTCAGATTATAACAAATCCCCAAGTAGTAAGAATCCAAGGTAAATTTTAAATACACTTCAATATTTATTTAAGCAATCTGAAATGTGTTTACAAAATGGTTTCAGAATGACACTGGTGGACTGCGTAGCCTTGTCAACAAGTGGACTACCTTCTTAAAAGCGAGGCTGGTGTGCTCGGTAACTGATGAAGATGGCCCAGAAACACACTTTGATGAACTAGGTACATAAATGTGAGATTGAAAAATGTTCTTGAAAGAGAGTTTGTAAAGTTTACATATTTTAATAAACTCTCAAAAGAGGTTGTATTTTTCATGAATGTTTTCAGCATAAATAAGTGCTGATTTGAATTAATGATCTGGATACTGTTCATGAATTTCCTGAGTATTTTTTAAATCTGTCTTGCCCCTAAGTGCACTGCTGAAACATTTAGTTCATTGAATCCACCATGATATATGAATCCGTGTGTTTTGTGTGTGTGTTTGTGTGTGTTTTAGAGAGAGAAGAGAGAGGTATTTATATAATTTATATATAAGTAATGATATGTTTGTGCTTTTCTAAAATAAATGTATATTTCATATATATTTGAATTCTGATATTCTGGTTTAAAATCAGTTTGTATGAGAATACAGCTATATATTTTTACTACAGTTAATAGACACAATAGAGGTTAGATGGAAAAGTGTCAGAGTAGAAAGTAGACTTGTGCTCCAGTTTTAGTTCTTGGTGACCCTGGGACTAAATATTCTCAGCATGTGTGACATGAGGAGGGTTATACTTTCCAGGTCAAATAAGGACTGACAATCTGATTCCTTTCTGCCAAGGAACAGTTCTCTCTTTTTTTTTTTTTTTTGAATTTAATTTAATTTTTTATACAGCGCATTCTTATTAGTTATCTATTTTATACATATTAGTGTATACATGTCAATCCCAATCTCGCAGTTCATCACACCACCACCACCCCATCCACGCTTTTCCCCCTTGGTATCCATATGTTTCGAACAGTAGAATAACTTGGTACACATAATAGTATCGTGTTTACTAAGTGCCATTTAGAAATGACTTTTTTTTGCTTTAATCCATTAAAATATAAAATGCTGGTTAGTCTCAAATACTGAGGCAGGTGATGAGATAAGCAATAAAAATGTATTATAATATGGAAAAAATACTGGTTCTAGCAGCTACAATAATTGAAATAGACAGTTGGTCTCCTCAAAAAGCCATTATGTTGATCATAGAAACACAAGTTTTTATGTCAGCTTTTCTAGAAAAAACGTTCTAAGTATGATTTCATGTTATAACCTAGTTACTCATTATTTCCCCCCAAATTCTTTGCAAGTATATTTATGTTTCAGTGACTTAGAATGTTTCAGTCTTTCCCATTTTTAGGGAGAATAGACAGTGCCAGCCTTTTATGGAAAGACTAGTGATTATTAATTTATTGCTTAAGAGGTTCTAAATTTATTGTGAATAACAATCTTTCTTTGTATTGGTCAGCAAGAATCTTATTTGCAAAAAGGTCATTAAATCCAGATCTTTCTTGCATTCATAACAATTGGTTATTAATTGGAATTTCCTATCAGAAATTTACTTCCAAGTTCTGTTATGTATTACTGTACCTTATGATCTATACTTTTGCCTTTGCCTCAATATACTTAAAAATTCTTGTTGTTAGGGGAATTATTGATTAAATAAAAATATCACTAGCAATTTTGACTAAAAGACAAAAAAGTCTTATAAGTCACTGTGAAAAAGTTTTCTTCCATGTTCCAAATTCTAACCCTAGATTAAAAAGAAATTGAGATTTGTAATACTTTTTAAATTAAAAATGTAATATATTATCATTAAGGATATTTAGAAAATTCAGGAAAAAAGAAGAAACAGGAAAATTTCTGTAGCTTTGTTAACCAGAAACACTCACTGGTAATCTTCTTATTGTTTTCTGATGTATAGTTTTAAGGTTTACATGGTTCTGGTCCATATTAAATACCATTGTGTCTTTTCTATTTAATATTATTTCATCAGCATAGTTTCCATAAGTGTTTGTGTAACATTTTATTTAACTTACTTTACCATGTGCTTATCATTTAGTTGCTGTCAAATTATAATGATGCTGCAGGAATATCTTTCTGAATAATACTTTTTGTAGTTGAAATTATTTCTTAGGATAGATTTTTTAAATATTTGGGAATCTTAAAAATTGATATTTGCCTTTTATAGAGGATGTGTTTCTGCTGGAAACTGATAACCCAAGGACAACACTAGTGTATGGCATTTTTACAACATCAAGGTAATATTAAACAATTACATTGTATGAGTTAAACAATAAACTTTATTAAGTAATAGTAATTATTATAAAAATGTTCTTTTCAACTCTTTAATTTTACTTAACACTTAGGATGTAATTCTCTCATTTTATTACTTTTGCCTGATTACTAAAATATATTTAAGCTGAACTCAGAGTTTCAAAATAGTTTTGTATGGGGTATTTATAATGATTATATGCTATTTTTCTCAAAGAAAGGAAAATATAAACTACAATGCAGGGATAATGTATATAAGCTATTGTTTTAAGGAAATAATTTGAAGACTCATGATGCAAATAAAACTCTTAGCATTTCTATTATAATTTTTATTTCAATAGCAATCTAAAGTGATAGCTATGAACACACTAAACCAGTTTTCATGTTCCATGTGACAGTATTTTAGATATTTGAAAATAGCTTTGTTTTCTAATTTATCTGGAATGCCCAATCCCAATTATCATGTATTTCAAGACAGTTCAGCATATTCTCATCCTTTCCTGCGTGTATTCCTGCGTACTCATTTTACACCAGGAATGTTACTCAGAATTCAGCACAATACTCCAGTTGTGATATGGCCAATTCAGAATGTCCTTTTCATCAGACAGTCAACTACAAAATGAAAATCTAAAGATTTTACCATTCTTCTCTAGTGGGGGAAATGTGGTATAATTGTAAACTGTAATGATCTCTTCACAGTAAAAGAATATCACAGGGATATTGATTATAAATCATATTTACTTTGCCCTATAAGATATCTAAAAAGAAGTCTTTCAGGATGAGGTTAACACCTGTTTTAACAAAGGAAATAGTCTTGATTTAACTCACAAAGAATTGAACGAAGCAAAAAGAACCAGATTCTTAAGAAGAAAATGTGTGTCTCAAAAAAATATTTCCCTAGTTTCTGTGTTTCCCTAGTTCTGTGTTTCCCAACACCAATAACTTTAACATAGAAAAAATGTTGTCATTTCTGACTATTAATGCTAATGATTAATAATATATCTTGGTTTTCTCAGTGGGCATCTAAGTTTCCCATTAGGCATCTAATTTAAGAGAAATATGTGATTCAGGAAAATGTTGGTTTCAGTCAGTCTGCTTAGTGACAATGGAAATAGTTTTCAGTATGCATCCAAATAAATTTTATGAGAATTTATTGACTAAACATAATTTAAGGAATCTTTTTTGGACTCTATTGTTTACAGCAGAGTAGCAGGGAATGTTTACAATTTCTCCAACTAGTATTTAGGACAGCATTGTAAGAATACTCTCACATTGAAATAACCTTAAGACAAAGAGATACAGTGTTCTCTTATTAATGAGATTTATTTCTGTGAGGTAAACTATGATAGGTTATGTTGATACTGATTTAGAATTCAAATCATATTTTTAATAAATCATCAATTCACTTTTTGTTTAATATCTTCTGCAAGATACACCAGCTGGAAATTTCTTTGACTTGTCCTATATTTAGGACAAGTACATTGAGTACTTTTCTATAACTTATTGTCTACTACCTCCATGGGTGAACTAAATGTTTTGATATCAATGGCTTATTTCAAAACAGTAGAAGTTTTTTAGTTTTTTACAATGTGTACGATAACATTCAACTTTTCCATGATGAATTACATCAAGTTTTTATCACAAATTTTACCTTTATTTTTAAAATTGTATTTAAATTTTAAAAATAAGAAAATTAATATCTTTCTATTTTCTTTTTTAGCTCAGTTTTTAAAGGATCAGCAGTGTGTGTGTATCATTTATCTGATATACAGACTGTGTTTAATGGGCCTTTTGCTCACAAAGAAGGGCCCAATCATCAGCTGATTTCCTACCAGGGTAGAATTCCTTATCCTCGCCCTGGAACTGTAAGTATCCAGGAAACTTTCTTTGTTATTTTACTTTTTTAAAAAATATAAGTTACTAAGAAATGAATATCATGCTGATGTTTATTAAATACAACTATAGACCTACTGGTATACTCATTATAATTTTTCAGCTCACAGGTTCTTAGATTTGGGATTTTAAAAATATATATATTACAGCATTCTGTACAATTTTTTCTAAGTGCTATTGATAATAAAATCTCATTTGTATTTCAAGACAGCTGGATATGTTAGATAGGGAAGAGATATTTTCCTAATTTTACTGGCATAAAAACCATAGCTTGGAAAGTGTTAACATTTTGAAGGCAGCCTAAGAATTTGAATGCTAGTTGCCTTTCACAATCCTTCCTTATATTAAGGAATCTCATCTACTTTAATGAAAGAATAATCATGTGAGAATTAGTTTAGAGATAAATCATGTGGAGATATTTCAATTTTAGGGATATATTTAGTTAAAAATTACACGTTGTGTATATTTCTCAAAGAAATAAAATGGTGTGTGTGAGCAAGTAATGACAATGAAAGTGATGTAATTCAAATAAAATATTTATAAAGTTTTAAGGCATACAAATATAACCATGTCTTGCAACATTGTAGTATTAAGGGGTACATTGTAAACTACCTTTTCCAGCTGAAGTTACAGACAATGCACTGGCAGATTGGAACTGAGTTTTTCTAGGACAATGATCACAGTCTTACTATTTGTTTTTAATTTGGACCATAATAATGCTGCATTGCGTTCTAAAATATTGATTAGTTTCTGTCTCTGTAAAATGTCATACAACACACTGATTGAGAGATGTTACACAATTGACCAAGAGGAATATAATCCTCTTATATCTTTGCATTTCATCAAGTAAGGTTATATTTATAAATTGGGTTGGAGGGAAGTAAAGAATGATTTTTTTAAAATTGAAAGATATTTATTAAAATAATATTTACTTAAAATGTTTTTATTTGAATATGAAATCCCCTTTGTCAATATACTTTCAGACATTCATTCCTCGTAATTTTTACTGACTGTTGATTCACTTTAGTTTTGTGTTATTATTAGAGTTTCTTTGCAATACATTATTTACTCCTTTGTTTTCTCATCATCTTAAAGTATACTGCTGTCAAATGTTTTAAAAATAGAAAAAAGTGTGCTAAGCCTCTAAAGAACATGTTTATTCAAAATTAAAAGGGCTCAGGTTTGGTTCCCTGGCTAGGAAGCTCAAAGATTAGTCATTGATATGTATTTTATTAGAACAATTAACTTTTAATTAATTTTGGAAAGATTATCAGAATTGCTACTTATCCAGGAAAGAATTGTTTTAAAAAGTTGTAGTTAATCATGGCTGGCAACAAAGTCTTAACCATATAATTACATTCTCCTTTTAAATGATTTCACTTTGATGCTTATAGCTCAACAGAAGATGGAAGAAACATTTAATTATTTGGTATCACACAAGGAAAAGAAGTCAACAGATATATCCATCTTAGGGTACCTCAAGTTGGAGTGTGTTGGATAAGAAGCAGGGTTTACATAAGAGAAGGGAAAGCAAGGGGAAGCTGAGTAACTTTCAAATTCCATCATAACTGAAGGCTCTCATTATTTCATTGAATGTAGTTCATGTATTTTCAAATGATTCACTGATAAAGTATCCAAAGATTTGTCATATTTTTGAGAATTGTTTGCTATTTGAATTTGACCAAGTCATTGCTTCATCTTAAATCAGCAAATTAAGAGGCGGTTGTGATTATATATGCTTTCCTCAGTTATTCTTTTGAACAAAATATATATGGGATTAGTACAGGAGCAATTGATTTGTAAACTGAATAAAATTCTATTTCCCCTAAATAAAACTTTAAGAGAAACCTCTCAGATAGAGATAAAAGAGAGCCACACTCATTGAATCAGGGTTCAAGGCCTCAGAGCCTCAGTGAGTGTGTGCTGGAGTTAGCTTGTACCTGGCTGGCAAGAAGAGATTGTGTTCACCTCATCTCAATTGAGGAGGTCACAGTAGCAACTGGAAATCAGCCATGGTGGGATTACTACACCATGGAAATTGGCAGATGTTACAAATCAGGGATTTTCCCCTAAAGAAAAGCGCTCTCCCTGGTCCCACAGTGCCTCATGACTCTTCACCCAATGGCAGCTCAAAAGGTCTCTGAGAAGAACACTCATGTTGAATAGCAATTATCCTACATAAAATGTGAGACTAGATAAATCATTTTTAGTAAAACAATATAAACCAACGCTAAATTAGAAAATTCTGCGAACAGTCCCACTTTTCACTATTTCTGAACTCCTAAGAATAAGCATTTTTTTCCTGTTCCAAAGCAGTGTGAAATAAGCCAGGGCTTAGTGACACACATCTGGAGGAGACTCCATGAAAAAAGGGAGTGAGTAGTCAGTACTTGAGACATATTTCTATAATGTGGTTTCTTACATCTGGTGCTGAGACCAGAGCAACTCCCTTAAATTAAAAAAAAAAATTGTCAGATGAGTAATCCTTAGGGAATAAAAGAGGCTGGGTGGAGGAATGACCTCTGGAACTGCCCCTGGAAAAGCATACCTCCCTGAAGATGTAGTTCCTCCACACTTCACTGAGCAAAACACCATGAAGTCAGCTCTCTGACTCAGAGTGGCCAGTATCTGTCTCTTTCTTGGGCTTCTAAGGTTTAATATCACCTTCATGTAGCCAGAAGACTTACAGCCAATTGACCCAAAGCATTCTTTTTCTCTAGGGTTAAGAATGTTGCCTCTGAAGCCTCCCAAGGTAGGATCAACTATGATCGCCATACTTTATTTCCCTATACAGTAGTCCAGTTGCAAGGTCAACTTCATAAATATATGGCTGGATTCTTAAAGAAATGACACTGGCAGAAATCCTATACCCTCATTCTAATGTTCCTGTTAGGTGCTTCTTTTAAAGCAGCATTGATAGCTGTGTTAGCAAACTCCCAACTAGCAAGCCCAAGTCAGTAGGAAGAAGCCTGCCAATTGTGTCATAATGTTTTTCCATAAGTAATACAAGTTTGTGGAAGAAACAAGACACCTTTGGTATGTTGCAAAGGGCGGCCAAGGACTGCAGATTCTCTCTGTGGCTGAGCTAACATATTACATTATTCTGATACAACATGTTTAAGCTTCTGTAGAAGATTGTGTTTGCTTATACTATACTGTTAAAGCAGAACCTCACAAAAGTCTTCAGTTTTAACATCTGTTTATAACTGGACCAGAACCATCTGCTTCAATCGCCGTGCTTTGAACAGGTCTACAACCTGGTGCAGCAAAAGAACACAGAAAATTCATGATCCTGACAAAAGTGCCAGCAAAAAGGTTTCCCTTTTTCTTGGGACCACTAATTATATGGATCATGTTCAAAGCATCTTTTGGTTGTTCTTACATTAGAAGCATTTTTGTTCCTCATAGACATTTTAAAACATAGCAAAGTTTACAATAAAATTGAACACGTGAGGCATATAGGCATGAAAAGTTAATTACATATTGTTTCACATAATTATTCAAGACATATGAATAAAGCAGACAATAAATATTATTGAAGTCTAGAGAAAAAGGAGGTCGACATGGGACAGCCCTGTTTGGAAAGGCATATAAAAATATGTGAGATTGAGCTGGGCCTGAAGGACAGTTGATGTGGATAATTTGGATAAGTAAGGAGGGATGTTTCAGGCAAAGGTTACTGCATACATTACAAAGCAGAGACAGAAATTAATAAGTGAATCCTAGAAGCTCTGCATGGGCTAGTAGGACTGGAACAAAGAGCTCTTTTAAGTCGTGGAGGATAAATACAAGGAAGATGAGGGCCAGCTGGTGCATAAATACAAGTCTTCAACTTTGTAATTCTTTGGGCTTTAAATAAAAGGCCTAGATTACCAAGGGTTTAAACGTAAGATCAATTTCTCTCCGAACACAAGTTTCAAAGACCAGTGCTAGAAACTAGCCCCGATTCTAGAATATCATTTATTTATGTCCATTTATTTATCCATATACCACTTGTCCTTCAAGTGTTAGGTCAAGCTTCTTTTGAAACATGCCTGTCACTCCTTCTGTGAATAGTTTTGCATTTATTTTCTGTTATCTGTCTTTAGCCTCAACTCCTACCTCTTTCTTTCACTTTGTGCTCTGTGATTCAGGATTGCCCCAGGATTTATAGTTCCCTAAATATTCCAAACTCTTTTTATTTTTTTTAATCTCTAAACCTCTTCACTAATTCTGGCAGCCTTAAGTTCTCTACTATTCTAAATTCATTTTAAAAATATTGGCTCTTATTGATCATGAGCCAAATTCTGTTATTTATTTTATATTTATATTAAATTATAATTATATGTATCAGTTGTTATTTTACTTTGAATATGTCCATCTTCCTTACTAGAACACTTGTGTCTAGAAGACAGTGGTAGCTCCCGATTCTTAAGTCCCCAACTGGGCACATCAAAAAGCATTTTGAATAAAAGCTGTCCAAAGAATTGACATATGAATTAATATGTGAATATATTAATGCTGAAGACTAGTATAAATGGGTGAGTGGATTAGGAGCAGATGCTCAAGAATACCTGAGAATAGCAAGGAAATTTGGCATACTTCCTTAACATGGCATTCTTATTGTTCCTGTATTTCACTTAGCACTTTAGTAATCAAAACACTTAAAATGTCTTTACTCAGAAAAGGAGTGCTTATCACCACTTGATAAACAGAAGCTAGAACTGGAGAAAAACAAACACTTAAAGGAGAAGTTTAACCAAAATTACTTAATGACTATTTGTAGAGCAAAATTATCCTTCTTAAGAACGAGACAACAGCCCAATTAATGGACAAAGGCTTTATTTTATGGTAGCACGTGGGTGTTATATTATCTTGAGGTTTCCGTACAGAGGCTTTCATATATCACAAGGTGAGGGATACGTTAATCACATCTTATTTATACTTGGCAGTTTTATACTGAGCAAACTCACAGTTCCAGATGGAAAGTCTGCAAAGGGTAATCAATTTTTGTTCTTGTCACCATCACTGTCACTCATTCTGTGTCTTATCTACAAGCTTTATGCCATGAATCAATGGAAAAATTAATTATTGTCAAAAAGAATTCTTCTGTAATTTTGAAAACAAACTTTTACTAGGAGACACTTATTTCTAAGTAAAGTTTATTGTGAATATAAAACAAAAGTCCCAAATGGAGAACATTTGAATGAATATAAAATAATTGATTTGAGTTGATTTATTTGGGTTACATATTTAATGACTATGGTTTTGAGCAACTGAACATAATTTTTATCTAAATTTCAACTACCATTAAGTAAAACCCAGAAACTAGGCACTTACAATTTAATAAGCTTATCACTCATGAAAATAATTGCTAACTGGAAATTGTATAAATTGCCTAGTAATATATGCTAACTTTGGATCTTTCTGGAACTTACAAATGAGAATACTTGCAAATATTTAAGGAGATATCTCAGCTTAGCAGACCATCATTAGTGGTGTTTTACGAAGGACTGGAACTATTTAAATTGCCCATGCATTTGTTCTTTCCATGTTTTCATTCAGTGAGCAATGTATTTCCCGTTTTCCACTTTGTGTGAGGAATGAGGGTAGAAAAAACCCATAATACTACACTTCTCAGAAGTATGGTACACACCCATAAGTTTAGAATACCCTCACATGGAATTTTTTGTCCTCATTTGGTCTTTTAGTATAAGCAATTTATAAACATGCATAAATATAATACTTCTTCCTAAAAGAAAAGCATGTGAACCCCAGATGAAAGTCTAGTTAATGGGATAATGAATGAGAAGCTTAGTTTTATTACTTGTCTCATTATCTCTCTTCAGTGAAGTCATTTAATTGCTCCTTATGCCTTTCTACAAAAAGAGAACTATATTTACTTGTCCTAGAAAAAAATTCTAGTAATGTTAACTGGTCAAAGTTAGACTAAAAATTGCATTCAGGATGATACAGTTCAAATGAGTGAGAGCACATTCATAATCTGCTGAGTCTTATTTGCAAATGTAGGACTGCCTGGCAACACTGGCCCAGAGGCAGTGACATTGTAGGTCAGCTGTTGCATGGATTTAACCCAGAAATTGCCATGTTTTGTTTGGTCCCTAAAGTTGTTTTTCTTTTTTTTTCATTGAGTCAACATTAAAATTTTGGCAGATTTCACATAAAATTCCACATTTCTATCTTCTGTTGGAATATGGCCACACTAGGCTTATATTCCTGCATAGGAGCAGTCAACTAGAAATAAATGTTCATTGCCACTGTCGAATGAGGTATAATTTTCCTTTTATTACTGTCCCCATTACATCTTGCTGTTCACCACAGATGCTGTACCCATTGCTATTGAACAGGAAGTTTGCTTTGTTGCTTTCCTTTCACTTTGTACCTCTCTAAAGAGGATAAATGAAATCTAGAACAGTAGTGCTTTTGTTTTAAAAAAAATGACCAAGTATTTTTTTTTTGAAAGTAGAGGTATTGACAGTATTTAATAGGGTTAGACAAATAATGTTTGTATGTGTTAAAAGCTTATATGTTGCTCATATAACTTAACACTCAGCTCCTATTAGTGAGTGTGTTTTAAGTTCCAAGCTTCAGCACCTCCCAGCCTACCCATGAGTTTGGCCTCAGATGCTCTGTAAATGGAATCCTCTTCTCAGAAGCCCTTGTCATGCTTCCTTTCCAGAACTGCTGAAACTGTCCAGCAGTCATTTTTAGATCTCATAATTGCTTTCTCTCTGCCCCTTTAAACTTGATGCTCTGAATCTTTCCTCTCCTCCCCAGAACTGAGGCGCCTGTTTCATACAGCCCCTGCACCAAAATTGGATGCCAGATATAACAGAGTAATTCACTCATTCAACTACTCTTTGTGGAATATTTAATATTCTTCAGCTTTATTATAGGTCTGAGGGTGAAATCATGAACAAAATTTACCCAGTTAAGACTAATTCACAGCTTACATTGTAGAGGAAGAAACAGACAATAAAGATATAAGCAACAAATATATTACACACAGGTAAATAGAGCTGTGATGAAAAATAAAGCAAACTAAGGAGATGGAGAGTGGAGATGGCGATGGGGAGCTATTTTTGTATGTGTCATCACCTTTAAGGAAGTAACTGTTGAACTGAGAACTGAATGAGGCAACAGAGAAAACCGCGGAGCAAGTGCCAAGGTCCTAGAGCAGGAGCTGGCTTGGGACTCAGGAAGGGCAGGAACTATGGGAGGGGTAGATGCAGTTGCAGGCCAGACATTCAGGGGCTTATAGCCAGGCTAAGCTGTTGGGATTTTATTCTGAGAGTAATGGAAATCACTGGAGTGTTTTCCAGAGGGAAATTATAAGGTCTGGTTTACCATATCCAATCCAAGCTCCAACTTCGGAGAGCCCTCTTTTGGGAGAGGGGATCAGATAGAATAAAACTCTCGCAGGTTAGAGTTCTGATTGAATTTGATAACAATAATCTAATTTATTTTAGCCAGTAGCAGCATTAGATTATATCCACAAGGGTTTTTTTTATAACAACACTGGACCTGGCGCAGAATAAGGAACAGAAAAGTGATGGATGAGAAGGGTGAAAATTTATACCGTATACCAAATGGTGTCAGCTCCTCTCTGAAAACAAACAGTGCAGGATAAGTGGACTTAGCCCATTTAAATGATCAAATTACACACCTTATTTTCTACAGATAGTACTATGCATAGTCATGCAGTTTTCTCCTCACTCGGTAGCAAATACACTTAAAACAGCTTGAGCTTCTAAGTATTTTGAAAAATAGAGGTCTTCTGATTATTATTAAAATAAAGCCACTATTGTATTAACTTAGTCCTTTAAAAATTTTTTTTTAGTGCCCAGGAGGAGCATTTACACCCAATATGCGAACCACCAAGGAGTTCCCAGACGATGTTGTCACTTTTATTCGGAACCACCCTCTCATGTACAATTCCATCTACCCAATCCACAGAAGGCCTTTGATTGTTCGTACAGGCACTGACTATAAGTACACAAAAATAGCTGTGGATCGAGTGAATGCTGCCGATGGTAGATACCATGTTCTGTTTCTCGGAACAGGTAAGTATTTGAGCTCAAACTAGCTTAATGTGTAGTAAAAGAGCGTACTTGCTACGGGCATGATATTGAAATCAGAAAAACTCCAGTGTTACATGTGTCTGACTCTGAGGTGTTTCATGCTTCAGTTTCTACATCTGTAAAATGGAGTTAAGATAAATTACTTTATAGGATTGTTGTGAGGAACAAATGGGTTAATATATGTAAAGCACCTAGAACTATTCCTGGCATATATTGTGGTGAAATAAGGTAATGAGATGAATGAAGGGATGGGAAATTTTAAGCATGAGTGTTCTCTCAACTAAAACAAATACTGTGACCGCTTCATAAACACATGGAGCCATATATGCTTTCCTGCCATCTCCAGGACGTTTCTTTATCAATTATATTAGTATATACTTTATTCTTCCATTTCATCCTCCACTGAATTCTTGGTTTAGAAACCTTACGCTAGCAAATGAAACTAGGCCTGTACCTTCACCTACTGCCACCTCTGCTATACTGCTGATTTCGCCAAGGTCTTCAGTGTTCCCATGCCAAGAAAATCCAAAATCCTTTAACCACTGAAATGCCTCCATATCCTCTTTGCCTCATTTGGCGTTTTAGAATCACCCTACCTCTTGCTTCAGCCACAAGGCACATAATTTTCCTCTGTCTCTAGCAGTTCTCTCTCAGTTTCCTTCAGTAGCCTGGCTTTCTCCTCCCCATGATGTAGATGTTTCCTGAGGTTCTCTGCATGGTCCTCTTATTTTTATGTATTCTTTGGCCATCTCATTCATTCATTTGGTTTTAATTAATCTGTGCAAACAATCCCAGATGTGTATCTCTAGTCCTTGCCATTTTGTGAGCTCAGTATTTGCATTTACAAGTTATTATTAGGTAACACAAGTTGTATGACAGGTTAACATTTCAAACATCATGCTTCAAACTCAGTTTATTCGCTTCTAAAACTCTTTAACCAGTGCTTAATCCAGTCTCCCATATTTGTATTCATTACCACACATTCCTTTCAAGGTTCTGTTTCTCCTTCATATGTCATGTCTCTCTAGGCATATCACAGTACCGGGTAACCTCAGTAAATATTTGTCAAGATGAACTGAAAATCGTAACTATATCCACTGCAACACGTACAATGAAATGAATTCGTAACTGATTGCAAAAGCTAATCTTCACTTGCATAAAACTGTGTTCTCCAAAGATGTTGCTTCCATATAAATAACTATAAAGAGTTTCTTTTAGCCTTGATGCTGATCATCCAGTGTGGAAATTGCATTTGAAAAAAAAATTTTTTTTCCTGAAGTGATGAGGTCATTTAGAGTCACACCTCTCTCTAATTTCTCATATTACTCAGAAAAAAATGACTGTTTTCTTATTTTCCTTTTGAAGGCTGTCTTAAATGTAGACTCTTTTCTTCCCCAGTTTTATTGAGATATAATTGACATACATTACTGTATAAATTTAAGGTACACAACATAATGGTTTGACATATATAGTGAAATGATTATTGCAATAAGTTTAGTTAACATCTGTCATCTCATATAGATACAATAAAAAGAAAGAAAAAAAATTTTTTCCTTCTAATGAGAACTCTTAGAATTTATTCTCTTAATAGCTTTCATATATATCATACAGCAATGTAACTGTAGTACATCCCAAAACTATGGGGGTGTATATTACATCCCTAGTACTTAGTATCTCATAACTGGAAGTTTGTACCTTTTGATTGCCTTCATTTAATTCTCCCTCTCTCCACATCTGATAGTGAATGTGGTTTTTCATTTTGTTTTTGTTTCTTTATATTACACATATAAGTGAGTGCATAAAATACTTGTCTTACTCTGTATGACGTTTTTTCACCTAGCATAATGCCATCAATTTCGATCCACGTTGTCACAAATGGCAAGATTTCATTCTTTTTATGGCAGAGTAACATTTTAAACCACACTTGTTTTTCTATTCATCTGTCAACAGACACTTAGGTTATTTCCACATCTTGGCTATTGTGAATAATGCTGCAGTGAACATAGAGGTGCAGATATCTTCTCCAGTTAGTGTTTTTGTTTCTCAGAGGTGGACTCTGATATCACATTCAGGTTGTTTTTTCATGAAAGTCTACATAAAATATGTAGGTTTCATGGATGGAATTTTTTAGTCTTTATAAACTGTTCAGCAGTGTTTATTTAGATAGAAGGCAGTAAGAAACATGTTTTTGCACAAATTCTTTGGCTTTTCTTACCACATAAGTATCTGGCACCTTTACATAGACTTTTTATGTTGGTATTTAAGAACTTGTATCATTTTGGAGACCTTCAAGATGGCGGAAGAGTAAGACGCGGAGATCACCTTCCTCCCCACAGATACATCAGAAATACATCCACATGTGGAACAACTCCTACAGAACACCTACTGAACGCTGGTAGAAGACCTCAGACTTCCCGAAAGGCATGAAACTCCCCATCTACCTGGGTAGGGCAAAAGAAAAAATGAAAAACAGAGACAAAAGAATAGGTGTGGGACCTGCACCAGTGGGAAGGAGCTGTGAAGGAGGAAAGGTTTCCACACACTAGGAAGCCCCTTTGCGGGCGGAGACTGCGGGTGGTGGAGGGGGGAAGCTTCGGAGCCGCGGAGGAGAGCGCATCAACAGGGGTGTGGAAGGCAAAGCAGAGAGATTCCTGCACAGAAGATCGGTGCTGACCAGCACTCATCAGCCCGAGAGGCTCGTCTTCTCACCCGCTGGGGCGGCTGGGGGCTGGGAGCTGAGGCTCCGGCTTTGGCGGATCCCAAGGAGAGGCCTGGGGTTGGCTGCGAGAACACAGCCTGAAGGGGGCTACTGCTCAATAGCTAGCCGGGAGGGAGTCCGGGAAAATGGCTGGAACTGCCTAAGAGGCAAGAGACCATTGTTTCGGGGTGTGCAAGGAGAGGGGATTCAGAGCAACACCTAAATGAGCTCCAGAGATGGACGCGAGCCGCAGCTATCATCACAGACCCCAGAGATGGGCATGAGACGCTAAGGCTACTGCTACAGCCACCAAAAAGCCTGTGTGTGAGCACAGGTCACTATCCACACCTCCCCTCCCAGGAGCCTGTGTGGCCCACCACTGCCAGGGTCCCGTGATACAGGAACAACTTCCCCAGGCAAACACACGGTGTGCCTCAGGCTGTTGCAACGTCATGCTGGCCTCTGATGCAGCAAGCTCGCCCTGCGTTCTGTACCTCTCCCTGCCCCAAGCCTGAGTGAGCCAGAACCCCCTAATCGGCTACTATTTTAACCCTGTCCTATCTGAGCAAAGAACAGATGCCCTCAGGTTACCTACACGCAGAGGCAGGGCCAAATCCAAAAACTGAACCCCAGGAGCTGTGCGAACAAAGAAGAGAAAGGGAAATCTCTCCCAGCAACCTCAGGAGCAGAGGATTAAATCTCCACAATCAACTTGGTGAACCCTGCATCTGTGGAATACCTGAATAGACAATGAATCACCCCAAAATTGAGGCGGTGGACTTTGGGAGCAACAACATATGTATTTTTTTGCTTTTTCTCTTTTTGTGAATGTGTATATATATGCTTCCTTGTGTGATTTTGTCTGTATAGCTTTGCTTTTACCATTTGTCCTAGGGTTATCTCTGTCCAATTTTTTTTCTTTTTTTTTTTTAAGTATAGTTTTTAGCTCTTGTTATCATTGATGGATTTGTTTTTTAGTTTGGTTGCTCTCTTCTTTCTTTCTTTTTTCTTTTCTTTTTAATTTTTTTCTTTTTAATAATTATTTTTACCTTTTTATTTTAATAACTTTATTTTATTTTATATTATATCTTTCTTTCTTTCTTTTTTTGTCCCTTTTCCTCTGAGCCGTGTAGCTGACAGTGTTTTTGTGGTCTGGCTGGGTGTCAGGCCTGTGCCTCTGAGGTGGGAGAGCCAAGTTTAGGACATTGGTCCAGCAGAGACCTCCCGGCTCCATGTAATATCAAATGGAGAAAGCTCTCCCAGAGATCTCCATCTCAACACTAAGACCCAGCTCCACTCAACAACCAGCAAGCTACAGTGCTGGACACCCTATGCCAAACAACTAGCAAGACAGGAGCACAACCCCACTCATTAGCAGAGAGGCTGCCTAAAATCATAAGGTCACAGACACCCCAAAACACACCACTGAACGTGGCCCGACCCACCAGAAAGACAAGATCCAGCCTCATCCACCTGAACAAAGACACTAGTACCCTCTACCAGGAAGCCTACACAACCCACTGAATGAACCTTAGCCACTGGGGGCAGACACCAAAAACAATGGGAACTATGAACTGGCAGCCTGCGAAAAGGAGACCCCAAACAAAATAAGTTAAGCAAAATGAGAAGAGAGAGAAACACACAGCAGATGAAGGAGCAACATAAAAACCCACTAGGCCAAACAAATGAAGAGGAAGTAGGCAGTCTACCTGAAAAAGAATTAGAGTAATGATAGTAAAGATGATCCAAAATCTTGGAAATAGAATGGAGAAAATACAAGAAACATTTAACAAGGACCTAGAAGAACTAAAGAGCAAATAAACACTGATGAACAACACAATAAATGAAATTAAAAATTCCCTAGAAGGAATCAATTGCAGAATAATGGAGACAGAAGAACGGAAAGTGACCTGGAAGATAATATAGTGGAAATAACTACTGCAGAGCAGAATAAAGAAAAAAGAATGAAAAGAATTGAGGACAGCCTTAGAGACCTCTGGGACAATATTAAATGCACCAACATTCGAATTATAGGGGTCCCAGAAGAAGGAGAAAAAGAAAGGGGCTGAGAAAATATTTGAAGAGATTATAGTTGCAAACTTCCCTAATATGGGAAAGGAAATACTTATTCAAGTCCAGGAAGCACAGAGAGTCCCATACAGGATAAATCCAAGGAGAAACACACCAAGACACATATTAATCAAACTATCAAAAATTAAATACAAAGAAAAAATATTAAATGCAGCAAGGGAAAAAACAACAAATAACATACAAGGGAATCCCCATAAGGTTATCAGCTGATCATTCAGCAGAAACTTGGCAAGCCAGAAGGGAGTGGCAGGACATATTTAAAGTAATGAAAGGGAAAAACCTACAACCAAAATTACTCTACCCAGCAAAGATGTCATTCAGATTCAACGGAGGAATTAAAACCTTTACAGACAAGCAAAACTAGGAGAATTCAGCACCACGAAACCAGCTTTATAACAAATGCTAAAGGAACTTCTCTAGGCAGGAAACACAAGAGAAGGAAAAGGCCTACAATAACAAACCCAAAACAATTAAGAAAATGGTAATAGGAACATACATATCGATAATTACCTTGAATGTAAATGAATTAAATGCTCCAACCAAAAGACGTAGACTGGCTGAATGGATACAAAAACAAGACCCATATATATGCTGTCTACAAGAGACCCACTTCAGACCTAGGGACACGTATAGGCTGAAAGTGAGGGGATGGAAAAAGATATTCCATGCAAATAGAAATCAAAAGAAAGCTTGAGTAGCAATTCTCATATCAGACAAAATAGACCTTAAAATAAACACTATTACAAGAGACAAAGAAGGACACTTCTTTGGAAGGGATCAATCCAAGAAAAAGATATAACAATTGTAAATATTTATGCACCCAACACAAGAGCACCTCAATACATAAGGCAAATGCTAACAGCCATAAAAGGGGAAACCAACAGTAACACAAACATAGTAGGGGGCTTTAACACCTCACTTTCACAATGGACAGATCATCCAAATAGAAATAAATGAGTAAACACAAGCATTACATGATACATTAAACAAGATGGACTTAATTGATATTTATTGAACATTCCATCAAAAAACAACAGAATACACTTTCTTCTCAAGTGCTCATGGAACATTCTCCAGGATAGATCATATCCTGGGTCACAAATCAAGCCTTGGTAAATTTAAGAAAATTGAAATCGTATCAAGTATCTTTCTGACCACAATGCTATGAGACTAGATATCAATTACAGGAAAATATCTGTAAAAAATACAAACACATGGAGGCTAAGCAATACACTACTAAATAACCAAGAGATCCCTGAGGAAATCAAAGAGGAAATTAAAAAACACCTAGAAAAAAATGACAATGAAAACACGATGACCCAAAACCAATGGGAAGCAGCAAAAGCAGTTCTAAGAAGGAAGTTTATAGCAATACAGTCCTACCTCAAGAAAGAAGAAAAATCTCAAATAAACAACCTCACATTACACCCAAAGCAATTAGAGGAAGGAGAAGAAAAAAAAACCCAAAGTTAGCAGAAGGAAAGAAATCATAAAGATCAGATCAGAAATAAATGAAAAAGAAATGAAGGAAACCATAGCAAAGATCAATAAAACTAAAAGCTGGTTCTTGAGAAGATAAAAAAAAATTGATAAACCATTAGCCAGACTCATCAAGAAAAAGAGGGAGAAGACTCAAATTAATAGAATTATAAATGAAAAAGGAGAAGTAACAACTGACACTGCAGAAATACAAAAGATCATTAGAGATTACTACAAGCAACTCTATACCAATAAAATGGACAACCTGGAAGAAATGGACAAATTCTTAGAAAAGCACTACCTTTCGAGACTGAACCAGGAAGAAATAGAAAATATAAACAAACCAATCACAAGCACTGAAATTGAGATTGTGATTAAAAATCTTCCAACAAACAAAAGCCCAGGACCAGATGGCTACACAGGTGAATTCTATCAAACATTTAGAGAAGAGCTAACACCTATCCTTCTCAAACTCTACCAAAATATAGCAGAGGGAGGATTTCTCCCAAACTCATTCTACAAGGCCACCATCACCCTGATACCAAAACCAGACAAGGATGTCACAAAGAAAGAAAACTACAGGCCAATATCACTGATGAACATATATGCAAAAATCCTCAGCAAAGTAATGGCAAACAGAATCCAGCAGTACATTTAAAGGATCCTACACCATGGTCAGGTGGGATTTATCCCAGGAATGCAAGGATTCTTCAATACATGCAAATCAATCAATGTGATACACCATATTAACAAGTTGAAGGATACAAACCATATGATCATCTCAACAGATGCAGAGAAAGCTTTCAACAGATTTCAACACCATTTATGATAAAAACCTTCCAGAAAGTAGGCATAGAGGGAGCTTACCTCAACATAATAAAGGCCATATATGACAAACCCACAGCCAACATCGTCCTCAATGGTGAAAAACTGAAACCATTTCCAGTAAGATCAGGAAAAATACAAGGTTGCCCACTCTCACCACTCTTACTCAACATAGTTTTGGAAGTTTTAGCCACAGCAATCACAGAAGAAAAAGAAATAAAAAGAATCCAAATTGGAAAACAAGTAAAACTGTCGCTGTTGGCAGATGACGTGATACTATACATAAAGATACTACCAGAAAACTACTAGAGCTAATCAATGAATTTGGTAAAGTAGCAGGATACAAAATTAATGCACAGAAATCTCTGGCATTCCTATACACTAATGATGAACAATGTGAAAGAGAAATTAAGGAAACACTCCCATTTACGATGGCAACAAAAAAAATAAAATACCTAGGAATAAACCTAACACCTGTATGCAGAAAACTATAAGATGCTGATGAAAGAAATTAAAGATGATACCAACAGATGGAGAGATATACCATGTTCTTGGATTGGAAGAATCAACATTGTGAAAATGACTATACTCCCCAAAGCAATGTACAGATTCAATGCAATCCCTATCAAAGTACCAATGGCATTTTTCACAGAACTAGAACAAAAAATTTCACAATTTGTATGGAAACATAAAAGACCCCAAATAGCCAAAGTGATCTTGAGAAAGAAAAACGGAGCTGGAGGAATCAGACTCCCTGACTTCAGACTATGCTGAAGTAATCAAGACAATATGGTACTGGCACAAAAACAGAAATTTAGATCAATGGAACAGGATAGAAAGCCCAGAGATAA
This sequence comes from Globicephala melas, assembly GCF_963455315.2. Lineage (NCBI taxonomy): Eukaryota > Metazoa > Chordata > Mammalia > Artiodactyla > Delphinidae > Globicephala > Globicephala melas. The sequence goes on from NC_083322.1 coordinate 81,764,754, forward strand.
ACCCACGCACATATGGTCACCTTATTTTTGATAAAGGAGGCAAGAATATACCATGGAAAAAAGACAGCTTCTTCAATAAGTGGTGCTGGGAAAACTGGACAGCTACAAGTAAAAGAATGAAATTAGAACACTCTGTAACACCATAGACAAAAATAAACTCAAAATAGATTAAAGACCTAAGTGTAAGGCCAGACACTATAAAACTGTCAGAAGAAAACATAGGCAGAACACTCTATGACATAAGTCACAGCAAGATCCTTTTTGACCCACCTCCTAGAGAAATGGAAATAAAAACAAAAATAAACAGATGGGACCTAGTGAAACTTAAAAGCTTTTGCACAGCAAAGGAAACCATAAACAAGACGAAAAGACAACCCTCAGAATGGGAGAAAATATTTACAAATGAAGCAACTGACAAAGGATTAATCTCCAAACTTTACAAGCAGCTCATGCAGCTCAATATCAAAAAAACAAAAAACCCAATCCAGAAACGGGCAGAAGACCTAAACAGACATTTCTCCAAAGAAGATATACAGATTGCCAACAAACACATGAAAGGATGCTCAACATCACTAATCATTAGAGAAATGCAAATCAAAACTACAATGAGGTATCACCTCACACCTGTTAGAATGGGCCTCATCAGAAAACCTATAAACAACAAATGCTGGAGAGGGTGTGGAGAAAAGGGAAACCTCCTGCACTGTTGATGGTAATGTGAATTAATACAGCCACTATGGAGAACAGTATGGAGGTTCCTTAAAAAAGTAAAAATAGAAATACCATACGACCCAGCAATCCCACTCCTGGGCATATACCCTGAGAAAACCATAATTCAAAAAGAGTCATGTACCACAATATTCACTGCAGCTCAATAACCAGGACATGGAAGCAACCTAAATGTCCATCAACAGATGAATGGATAATGGCACATATATACAATGGAATATTACTCAGCCATAAAAAGAAACGAGATTGAGTTATTTGTAGTGAGGTGGATGGACCTAGAGTCTGTCATAGAGAGTGAAGTAAGTCAGAAAGAGGAAAACAAATACCGTATGCTAAAACATATATATGGAATCTAAAAAAAAAAAAAAAAGAAAAACGGTTATGAAGAACCTAGGGGCAGGTCAACAATAAAGGCACAGACGTAGAGAATGGAGTTGAGGACACGGGGAGGGGGAAGGGTAAGCTGGGACGAAGTGAGAGAGTGGCATGGACTTATATACACTACCAAATGTAAAATAGATAGCTCGTGGGAAGCAGCCGCATAGCACAGGGAGATCAGCTAGGTGCTTTGTGTCTACCTAGAGGGGTGGGATAGGGTGGGTGGGAGGGAGACGCAAGAGGGCCGAATTATGGGGAGATATATATATATATATATATATATATATATATATACACATAGAGCTGATTCACTTTGTTATACAGCAGAAACTAACACAGCATTGTAAAGCAATTATACTCCAATAAAGATGTTAAAAGAAAAAAAGAAAAGAAAAAACTTGTATCATTTTCAAAAACAGTATTTAGGCATCTGTTTTGAATTGTAGTGGGAAGCATCACTAATGCTTGCTTACAAAGCCACATAAGTCTCTTGAAGACTGTATCCTATTTGGAAAGTGCATGTTATGACAGTGCCTCTGCCAACAGCACCTTTCTGAATAGATGGTAACTCACTTAACCATTGAACCTTATCCTCATGGTTATATCAAACCACATTGTAATTTTTTTTTTTTTTTTTCGGTACACGGGCCTCTCACTGTTGTGGCCTCTCCCGCCGCGGAGCACAGGCTGCGGACGCACAGGCCCAGCGGCCATGGCTCACGGGCCCAGCCGCTCCTCAGCATGTGGGATCCTCCTGGACGGGGGCACGAACCCGTGTCCCCTGCATCGGCAGGCGAACTGTCAGCCACTGCGCCACCAGGGAAGCCCCACATTGTAATTTTTAAAAGTGACTTCAACTTTCGTGAAACTCTAACAAACAGTATATCGTGATGAAATATTTTCTGCCTGAGTAGATCTTGGATTTCTGGTGAAATTTCTTCAGGAGACAGTTCTCTGTGCTTGTTTGCTGCTAAAAGTGAATAAAATAGCCTTTTCTGAAATAGAACTTAGGAGAAACACAGGTCACTGTTCCCAGGATTTCTTAGCTTTGTGTATCTAAATGTCTTAGGAAGGATATAATATGTCTTGGGTGTTGTCAAATACCCAAGTACAAAATAGCCCTTTAATTGTTATAAATAAATAATGATGCTTCAGTTATTCCCACAATGAAGCAAGCTTCTCTCATGGCTTCGCTTTTCTCTGGACCTTCATGGAGAATTTAAGGAAATTTGATGAAGACATTGGTTGTCAAAAAATTTGCCATAGGAAAAACTTATGTGACAGGTCATTGGAATGCAAATACGTATCTTGTAACTGTATCCACTTTGACTATTATGAATGATTTGTAGTTCACAGAATCTCCATGGTAGTTGTGTGGGCTCAATGCCCAATAACTGTTACAGTTAGTCCATTACAGTGTACTACTCTGGCTGAGCTTGAGAGGCTGGTAATCTGTCTTTTCGCCCTTCTAGGACTGCCTCATTAGTTTTTGTGTGCTGTCAGCTGACAAAATAAACAAACAAATAAATACATACATACCTACGTATGTACATATGTACATTTATAAGTAAATAAATAGAAGGAAGGGAGGGAGGGAGGGGAGAAAGAAAAGTAAGCTTTGTCCTGTCATCTTTTATTTCTTAGTTTGCATTATCAATGTCTAGTCTAGGGATCAGAAAACTACAACATGGGCCAGATCTAGCCCAGTGCCCTCTGCAAGTATGGTCTGTAAACTAAGAATGTTTTGCATTTTTTAACGACTGTAAAAAAATTACAAGAAGAATGTTACATGAGCAGTGAAAATCATAAGATTTTTATATTTTAGTGCCCACAAATAAAGTTTTATTAGACCACAGCCACGTTCATTCATTTACATTTTGTCTGTGGCTACTTTTGTGTTACTACAGCAGAGTTGAGTAGTTGCCAGAGACTGCTTAACCCAAAGAGCCTAAATTATTTATTATTTGGGTTTTTACAGAAAAAAATTGCTGACTCCTGTTTTATTTAATAATTATAGAATTTTAGAAAAATTAAGACTTCTGAAAGAAGCTATTTTCTAATATGTAGCTATAATACAAGAATTTGTAACGTTGCCTCATATAAATACATCTTCTTTAATCTTGAGTAAAAAATGTCCTGCTCTTCTATTAAAACTTAAACTAGAAACCAAGTTTACTTAGTTATTTTCCCATTCATTCCTGCTACTACATCCCCTAAAAAGGAGCACAGGTTGAAAAAAATGTAATTTATAATCAGTGCTTTCTAAAATTTGGTATTATTTGTTGATATTCTGTAGCATTTTGGGTTTTTCGTTTTTTTGTTTTTTAGTTTTTAGTATTTAGGGCAATGGGTATTTTTATGTTCCTTACTCTTTTTTTTTTTTTTTAATTTTAGGAAGGTCTATAAAACAGCAGGCAAGGGTTCTCATAGGATTAACATTTCTATTTTAACTTTGCCACCTACTGCTTACGTCCAGGCTATTTGTTCAAAGCCAACTATAATGCACAGTGAAGAGATTTTTGCCTGTTTTCCTTTTGCCTCTGGAGTTATGAAAATATTTAAGTGTCTAGGTCAATTTCAGACACGTTTTGTCGAATTTACATTTTTAGCACTAAATATGAATCAGAATGCCATGTGCTTTCTGATGAAAGAGTGAGAGTTTTCTTGTGAATGGTTGTTAGAGGTTTAGGATGATTTAATGCCATTATGATTTTTTAATGTAAGCTCAATACGTGTGCTACTCTGTGAAAATTCTTATATAGTGTGTAGTGTTTCATGCTCTTCTTAACGTCTGTTTAACTGGACGAGTACTAAGTTGGACTGTAGGCTCCAATAAGTCATTTGAAAGTGTGAAGTTTTGAAGTATGTGCCCACATATGTGACTCAAACCTTAATACGTTTGCCTTGCAGCATTACAGGATAACTGCCTTCATAGTAACTAACAAGTTCTGGCAGTCACAGCTCTTGGAATGGCACACTGAATGAACGGCAGAGCCAGGCATTTTGCTTTTTAAAGAACTCCCTAAATTACTCAAGATGTAAAATTTGATAGCTGGAACAGTACGTTTGACTTCAGAAAATACTATACTGTCAGTTGGAAGCTGTGCATGAGTGTCACTCCTTTGCTTAGGAGTAAGGAACAAATCCCCTTATAAGTCACTGGTTTTTAATAACATTGTGGTTCACTGCTTTCCAAAGCAGAATCTGGAAACTTCTGAGAGTTTACCAAGGATTCTACAGGGATTTTCACAGCAGGAAATAGTAATAGAACAGAGTGGAGTGATGGCTGAATTGACAGGAGAAAGATGATAAATCATGGTGTGATGACTCCTTGATCATGTGGAAGAGTAGCAAAAGGGATATGTGAAGAGAAAAAAATGTAAGAGAGCCCATATGGTGATTGTTAATCCACAGAGAAATGTTCTCATTTAAATTTTACTTTAAAAAGACAATTTGTTAAAAATAAATATATGGATAATTGCTGAAAAAAAGTTTGTTAAGCATAATTCTTTTCCTTTAAGCTACTCTTCAGAGATACATTCTTTTAAAGCTAGCATAAAATCTCACATAATTTTTGTACAAATTTTAGTGTTGCTAGTTTGCCTGGATTACCCATTTACTTATTTAGTATGCTACTTATTATGCAAATAAGTGTACTTTTTCAAGTTTCTGAAATATTTTATTACTATTATAGTGATGCTAATTAAAGTTATTTACAGTGCTTACTTTTTCCAGATATGTTATTGAATCACCCCCAGCCCTTATAGCTACCCATTGAAGAACTGTGAGAATGTAGACTCCATAGAGAGCAAGGATATTTGTCTGATTTATTCATTGGCATATCCTCAGTACCTAGAATAGTGCATCACTCAAAGTTGTCACTCAGTAGATATTATTTGAATGAATGAGTGAATGAGTTGCACTTATCCTCCATCGTGTTTGACAGAAGCTCAGATAAGTGAAGATCACATAGATATTGAGGGTATGATACAACCAGAATATCACCTCTTGCTGTCTGATTTCACATCCTGAGCATTTACCCTCTTCAAGTTAATTACCTCATCTACCATCAGCACTTTACATATTTTCCTTTTATGAAGTTAAGGTAATTTAATTTATATTGTCTCATTTTACGATGAATTAAATGTTTCATCCACATATGTCAAGAAGATATTGCTGATGCGTTGACATTCAACATTAGCATCAGCATTGCTTTGTTTGAATGACATCACTCGCTTTTGCCCATCCACATGCTGTCACCACGTCTTACATGTGAACGAGATATCTCTCAAGGTGACAGAAAAGACTTGGAACAGACTGGATTTGTATGTGAATTAACCAATTAACCTGTGATTCTGATATCTTTTTATGTCAGTTGCCATATATTTAGGAGTGAAGGAGGTAATACTTTGGGGGGAGAGTAGAGTACAGAAATGGAATAGTACTTCATCTTACTTTTTGATATATCACTAAATCTTTGTGTGTTTTGAAATGGGGCTTATATCTGTGTCCAAAATGTCTTACGCACTCACCAAAACACATATATCTAATTTGCAGGTTTCTATTTACTTAAAATAGATTTTGCATATTCAGTAGATAGATATGGAGGATTTCAGAATATCACACAAGGAGATAGTGCCTCTCAGCAGTAGAGCTGGCAACAATATGCTCTTTATCACTGGTTCGTTTACTATTTAATCACTAATATAAAACAACTACAGTCAAACCTAATCCGTATGTTGCCTTCATTTAACCCCTTACTCTTATATGAATGTAAGAAAATTTTCTAGCCTAAAGACATTAATTTATGAAGTCTTCTGTCTGCATCTTAAGAAGAAATAACCACACTCTGTTCTTGTTCTTGATGTGCTGCCAAGCTTTGCTGAAGCAGACTTGGCAGCCTTTGTCCCCAGGAGAAAATCTCACAGCCCACTACCCAGCCAGACCAGGCCCTCTCTATGTGACTACCCAAAGGAGGTGCGTAGCCAGGTGTCAGTTGTGAGGGTGGTCTTTGTGGGAAGCCAGTTTTTTTTAAAAAAAGTTTTATGGAACTGAGAAAAGTTCAAATGGTCAAAAATGGAAAGAAAGGTTTCATTGTAGAATATGAAGTGTAGTGTGAATTGAACCAAAAAGATTTGAAACTGGATTTTCTGAGGTAAGTCATAAATGTTTTATTTAGTTTAGAGTCATAAATGTTTTACTTACTTGTATGCTTATTTTTCTCTTCACTAATGTGGTAAGCAGAATAAGAGTCCCCCAAAGTCCTAATCCCTGGATCATGGTCTCTCTGCTCAGGGTCCCACAAAGCTGCAGTCAAAGTGTAAACCAGACTGCATTCCTTTCTGGAGTTTAAATTCTCTTCCAAACTCACATGGTTTTGGGAAAAATTAAGTTCCTTCCTGATGCAAGAATGAGGCACTGCAGTTCCCTGCCACTGGCCATTCAAAACATGATTGTTTGCTCCTTCAATCTGGTAACACGGGGTCTCATACAATGGAGCATAATCATGGGATTGACATACCATCAATTTAGCATTATTCTTTGGCCTAGAAGCAAATCACACATCCACTTGCACTCAAGGGGAGAAGTTATACAGGGGCATGACTTAGTAGGGTTCACCTTAGTGTAGGTCAGTCACTGCCCAGATACACTTAAATAGATCTGTTTGGTATTGGTGGGGAGGATACATTACAGACTGAGGAAAGAAGGCCAGTTAGGAGACTTTTGTTTTTTATAGACAAGAATTGATGAGAACCTAAATTAAAACAGGTATTAGAAGTCAGAGATTGAGAGAGATTATCAAGAGATATTTAGGAAGAGGAAAGGACCTGATGATAACAAATTGATGAGGGAAGAGTAGGCAGATGAAGAAAATTGTCTAAAGTGTTTTGTAGATTTATGGTCTGGCAAAGGGGTGAAAAGAAGTACCATTCACTGATCAAGGGAATATAGAATCAGCAAGCAAATTTGGGAAGTAATGAATTCCTTCTGAAGAGCACACCTGTCTTCTCCTATGACCTGTTATGATTAGAAGCTGAATTTACCACCTAAAATACACTATCTCATTAAAACCTCATAGCATCCCAATGAGGTGGAATCATTATTCCCATTTTACAACTGTGTAAACTGAGCTTATGTTCGTGAAGCTATTAGAAACTAATTAAATTCCAACCCAGGTCTGTCTCACACTGAGTTAAAGATTTTGTGTACCATTCAGATGGATAAGTCAAAGAGGGTGTTGTTGTAGATACACTTCAGCAGAGAGGGCTGTGCTAGAGATGTAGATATAGGAGTCATTAGCAATGTAGGTGTTAGCTGAATCCATGACAATTCTTGAGGTCAGTCTAGGAACTATACAGATAAGAATTTAACTCTGGGGAGCTCATTTACACCGTAGGAGAATAGAGAGTATTTACCAAGAAAATGGAGAAAAAGTGACCATGAAAGTAACAGGAGAATAAGAGGAAATAATATCATGGTGATCTGGAGAGAAGAGAATAGCAGGCAGGAAAGAAGCCGTGGTCGAGATCATCAGATGTAGCACAGTTATGTCTGACTGCCCTTGCAATACGTTCCTTTCCTCATTAGCCTGTCTTCTTGAAGACCAGTGAAGTTTGAGAGGAAACAACCATTCCAGTGGAAAGAATGAGTTGTGAACAGGAGGCAGTAAGAAGGCGTTAGCATGAGCAAGTCCATGGTGGATTAAGAGATGACTAAATGAAGAGGGGAAAGCTCCTTTTTACCCAAGCACCCAGTAACATAGGTAAATGTTCCAAATCAGCTTCTGTATGTGCTTTAATTTTTGCAAATTAATGCAGAACAGCCTATCTTATGGTAAAAATGGTGCAGAAAATAAATTAATTAATGACCATAAAATTCATTAATCTCAGATGAGTAATTCTTTCCCCAAATGATAAAGGATTAAGTAGAAAGAGTTAGCTCCAGTTTTGCCTCTTTGGAAATTTAGTTATTTCATAGTGTAGAATCAGTAAAACTTTACATAGGACATGCACCTGCATGTAAGTCTGTTTAACTTGAGATGTAAATAAAACATTCATGATATAATGCAGTGAAGGATAATGAGACATGATATGTACCTTTTGGTAATTTACAAAATCCTAAAACATTAATTTCAGTGATTCCTGAGGCCCTATTTGAGTATTATTTTTAGCTGTATCACCAGGAAATAACTACAGTAAACCATATGCTGATGGATTATCCCTTGGTCTAATACTGTTAGATATTTTTCAAAATCATTACAGGAAAAATTAGCTTCTAGAACCAGAATATATTATATTGTAACTTAATTAAACACATTTTGATACATTAGATATTTTTCGTGAGGACAGAAACCTTAGTTGAATAAATAATTAAGTCAACTTTTTAAAATGGCACATTTTGCTGGATTCTGATTTTTTGGTAAGCCCCAACTAAGTCAAGGCTTATAATTTAGTCACTCCTTATAAAATTGCCAGTTTAGTAAGATTGTTGGCCTTAAAATTTTGCCCCAGAAGTCTACTTCTCGATTAGCTTATCTAGATATGTAACTCCCAAACTTTCTATAGCAGTAATGGATACAAGCGTGTGTGTGCTTACCTGTAAAATCCTAGGTCCTACATATGGCAGTGTGAAATGGGAAATTAAAATTTCCAGAGATATTCTCATAATGATCAATTCTAACTTTGTTTAGGATTTCTCCAAAACCTTGTTAAAAACAGAATAACTTGTTAGAATAGTTATAATAAGTTATTCTTGGATAAATTCTAGGCTAAGGGTTAGGGAACATGCTTTAACTTCAACGGACGTATGTTTAAATTCTGCTCTGTATCATCTACCAGTTATATGACCTGAGCAAATTATATAACATCTCTAAGCCTGGTTTTCTTAACTGTACCTACTTTATGGATGTATTTTAAAGATTGAATGAGATGATGTGTATAAAACCTTGAATGTACTGCCTAGAAATTAGTAAGCACTCAACAGGTACATATACACAAGTATCTATACAGTAGATACATATTTATTGACATCAATCATACATATCTATGAATATAAATATGCATATATATAAGTATATTTGTGCATACATAAATATTTTTGAATTTCTATTGCAAATCCTGATACTATTCTATTCACCAAAAATAAGCAGTGAAAAAAATACACAAGTGTCTCACCTTTTATAAAGTTCATATTCTTGTGGGAGGAAACAGGCAATGAATAATATGTGCATAATTATTTTACAGCATTACTTAAATTTGAGTACACTGTATTAGGAAAAGCAGAAAGGAAACAAAACCTTTAATGACAGACCATAGATGAATTTGCCTTTAATAAATGAGAGGCATTTCTTCTGTTTGGAAATTATAGATAAAAGTAAAGCCCTGGTATATAAGAACAGTAAGTAATTTATGTAACAGGTAAAGAGTGACAATGAGGAATGACAATTTTGGAACACTAAGAGAAAAATTATAATCTCTGTAGAGTTTACAAAGAAGGTTCACATAGAATTTTGCCTTTGATCTTGAACAGCCTTGTCAGGTATGTAAAGCAAATACTATATCCACATTTTATAGAGAAATAAAAAGGCTTACAGGAGGCAGATTTGCTCAGGTTTACACCATTTTCCAGTATAAAACCAGAATGGGTAAGAATAGAGGACACTGTTGTAGGTTTGGGGAAATAGGTATATTTTTTTTCAGTAGTGGTGTGGGAACTGCCATTCACTGGGCTGTTAATAAGCAATGCTTATCTACTCCTGAGAGCTAACTGCAAAAAGAGAACCATCATAGAGCGCAGTTACAGGTGTACTCAGCGTTCAGCATATGGTGAAACAGTACTAATTGGTTGTATTCCTTCTAATGTAACTGATGTTGGGCAGACTCAATAGCAGTGTCCTGAATTATACAGTAGCTTTAGTTTACTTCTGAATACTTACATTCTACTTTATCTTTTTAGTAATAACCAGAACATTATTTCGATCTATAGCTTTACTTAATTATATCTCTTAAATTATTATTTTTCATTGCATGAGCTAAATGTTTTTTAATCAAGGAAATAGATGAACAAAGAAAAAGAAAAGAAAAAACAATCCTAGTTTGTATTCCGTAATTTGAAACCAAGTGTATTTCAGCATTAAGAAGTATGTGAATAGGACAAGGTAATGTGTACATATATATTAGATTAAATGGCTTGTAGAACCTTGGATCACAGTGAAATGCACAGTACTATTTCTACAGTGAAACATAGAAATCTTCAAACCAAGTGTAATAAATAAAGACCATAAATAGCCTTAAGTAAGTGCAGGTCAAATTTTGTGACCAAAGGAGTTCAAGTCAGGGCAGATTTTACCACCAAAGCACTTAAAAAAAAAAAAAAAATTTTGAAATTTAGAGTTGCAGAAAAAAGATTATAAGCCCATATTAAAAATTTAGTGTAACCCACTACTTATACAGAGGGATTATACTATATATACACTAATTATTTTTTTTACCCTGTAAGATATCACAAATAGCTCTGCTTGGCATATTTGGAAGAGAAGAGAGGGATATTTTATTTTACTGTCACTTAAGATTCTCATAAATATTATTACTTACATTTTGTTACAGATTTATTGGTTCACAAAACTGAAAAACACAATTGTAGAGTGGTTTTACATGTTGTTTGACCAAGACCCCAGCTTCTTTCTTTGGAGTTTTTGGCTCTGTCCTCCTTAGCAGGGAGCAGAGATCAGCTTTGTTCTTAGGTTAACTTTTCTCATGTTTACAAATGGCTGCAGAAGTTCCAAAACATATCTACAAACCAATCAGCCCTAATGGAAAGAGGTCATATCTGATTCCCTTTATTCTTCCTATAAACCTGTTTCTATTTTGTATTATTTCCATTGACTAAAAGACATCCTTTAGCATTTCTTCAAATGAAGGGGGTCTGCCGGCAACAAAATTTCCCAGCTTTTATTTATCTAAAAAATGATTGATTTCATCTTACTATTTAAAGAATATTTTCAATGGGTATAAGATTATGGGTTAACTCTTTTTTTCTTTCAGTATTTAAAAAAAGGTCACTCCATTATCTTCTGGCTCCATTGTTTATAATAAAAAGTCAGCAATAATTATATTCCTTGTTCTCATGACATAATGTCTTTTTTTCTCTGGCTGCTTTCGAAGTTTTCTTTCTATAAGTTTTGTTTTCAGCGATTTAAATATAATGTGCCTGTGCGTGGCTCTTTTTATATCTATTTAGCTAGGGTCTCACAGAATTCCTAGATCTACAACATATTATTTTTCACTAAATTTGGGAAATTTTCAGCCATTATTTCCTCATATAGTTTTTTCTTCCCCAGTCTCTCCTTATTCTCCTTTCAGAACTCTAATTACACATATATTAGACCATTCAGTAATGTCAGGCATGACCAAAAGACTCTGTTTATCTTCAATTTTTTTCTCTATGTTCTTGCAACTGGATAATTTCTATTGATCTGGCTTCAAGTTCACTGATTTTCTTCTTTCAACCCCAATCTGCTATTGTCTATAAAATTGATCTTTTATCTTAGTTATTATAGTTTAGTTCTAAGATATCCATTTGACTTTTTATAGTTTTTATTTCTTTGCTGAATTTTTCTTGTCTGTTCATTCGTTAAGACCATAACTTCTTTTCATTTCTGATTTCCTTTTAATTTTTTGAACATAGTTATAATAGCTATAATAGCTGCTTTAAAGTTTCTGCTTGCTAAGTTCAACATCTTGGATAGTGTTAACTTCTTTTTCTTCCCGAAGACTAACCACTCATGTATTCATTCCTCTTCTCTCCCTCTCTCTCTCTCTCTCCACATACAATAATTTTTGTTGCTGTTGATACTGGACATTGTAGATAATAACTTGCCTTTAGGTTCAAGAAGTCAATTATTAGTTGATCACCTTGAATTTGTTTAGACTTGCTTTACTCTCTGTTAAAATTCTTGTGCTCAAGCATTCTAATTTAGCAGGACTCAAACTCCTAACTCTCTCCCTTGTAACTCTTGTCAGATCTTGGTTACAAGTTGTGTTAGGGCAGACCTAACGTAGTTCTTAACTCTAGAATGTGACGCTTACTCTTATAGGGTCAACCTTCCCGTGTCATCTGGATGTCAGGATTTTTAACAAGGTATTAATGCAATCTGTCTACTCTAATAGAGCCAGAGCTCCAATTAAACCAGGATTGCTCTTCTCCAGAGCTGCTGCACCCATAATTTGTCTGTTCCATACTCCTAATAAGAGTTGCAATCTGTTAAGCTTTGGGAGTGTCATCCTGCAAATGTATAGCCCAGGAATTAGCCATAGACCCACAGGGGATTTTCACATGGCCTTCTAGAACCCGTTTTCTGGACACCTCCCTTTCTCTGATACCATGTGCCAGAGAATTAATTTGCTTCTGCTGCCCTAAATTCTCATACCTGCATTCTCATCGCAGTGGGACTACTCTGCACTACTTGGACACCTGCTCTCTGCACCTCTGTTGAGAAATTGTTCCCAGGCAGAAAGTGGCGTAATCATGAAGACCACCTTGTGAATTTTTTTCTTCTTTTAGTCTTGTACTGTCTGTTATCCATTACCTAGAAAGAATTGTCTCATATAACTCATCCAGTTTTATAGTTGTTTCTTACAAAAAGGATATTCTAGTATCAGTTACTGCATCATGACCAACTGCCATATTGCCCTCCAGAAAGATTTTTCAGAATGCATTTCTACCAAATGTGTATGAAAATACCTATTTCTTTATATCCATACCAGCTCTAGGTTTAACATTATTTTAATGTTTGGAGATTAAGTGGGTATTTTTGTAATTTCATATGTATATGTATATACACTTTTTAAATATATATACTTTTTCATACATGTACACTTTTACATACAAATCATATACAGTATGATTTTCAAAATATCTGAAACTTTTTATTATAATTTTGCTTGGGGACACTCCCAGAATATTTTAGTACATTCCAGATAAGTCATTAATTTTATATATTCAGAGAAAATATGTTATTTTAGCTGAACTTAGGCAGAAAAAAATTAAAAATCAATAAGATATTTTAAAATGAATTTAGTAGCTTTTTCAGTACATGTTCATCTTTTGTGATTTTCAAATGTTTGAACAGATATATATTTATTTTGTAAAGCTTATTTAAAATTAGCACTTTTTTTTTTTGCGGTACGCGGGCCTCTCACCATTGTGGCCTCTCCCGCCGCGGAGCACAGGCTCCGGACACGCAGGCTCAGCGGCCATGGCTCATGGGCCTAGCCGCTCCGCGGCATGTGGGATCTTCCCGGACCGGGGCACGAACCCGCGTCCCCTGCATCGGCAGGCAGACTCTCAACCACTGCGCCCCACCAGGGAAGCCCTAAAATTAGCACTTTTAAAAATTATAAATCTGTGATCTGACGTGGGAATCAACATCAAAATTTTTTGGAAACTTCCTAATTTTTTTAATGAGGTGGACTGAACACAACACTTTGAGAAACTATTTGTATAATAGAACATGGTATCTAAAAGAGCATGAGTATCTAAAAGATTATCTAAGATAATCTAAAAGATAATCTAAAAGATTATCTAAGACTAACTAACTAACTAACTAACATGAACTAAAGCAGCCAATTAGTAAGGTCTAATTATAGAAACTAACAATGTAAGGTATCTAGTCATTTCATTCTTCCCTATATTGTCTATAAAGCTTTCATTTGCCAAACAGAGCTTTTGCAGTTCTTTTTTGGCTTTATAATATATTTCTTAATTTTAATAAACAAATTGGTGCAGAAAACTATAATTTAAAAAGTATTGTTATTTAACAAATATAGTGATTTTATCTTAGATAATACTAATTTTAATTAATAAACACTAGAACTGATTTTCCTGCAATAATTAACCTCTGAAGTCATGCAAAGGGCTTCTTAGGTTGACATTTAGAGACACTATAGTGAAGATTGAGAAAAAGGAGGAAACAGTTAAGTATATGACTTTGGAATTTGTATGTTTGTCTTTACTAAATTGAATGAGGTCCCTCCTTAGCTGGTACAAATTGCTAGCTTTAATTACCAACACCTAGAATAAGGTTGGCTACGTAATTTGCAGGGCCTTCTACAAAATGAAAATTCATGGCTTCTTGTTTAAAATTATTAAGAATTTCAAGGAGGTGACAACAGAGCATTAAACTAAATATGAACCCTTCTGACCACAGAAATATGTGTGACTGAACAAGTCTAACACCCATGAAGCCAACCCTGACTAGAATATTTTTAAAGAATAACCAGGGGTAAGGGACTGACTAAATCTGATTAAGGAGGCAGTGTTCTCCCAAATCCCCAGGCAGCCAGAAGCCCAAGGGCAAGCAGACAGCTTGGCAGAGCAGTTTCTAGGGAAACCTCTAAGGACTAGTTTAGAGGAGACTCAGTAGACAGATACACATACACTGTTCAAATGACCTGCAGGCAATGAGTTATGTTTCATCACTTGTTTATACTGTGCTATAAATGCAAGCTGTTCTCTCATCTGGAGACAGTGGTAAGGTTTAAGGATAGTATTGCTATGATCTGTTGTACTAGAAAGAAAAAGAACACCTAGATGTTATAAAATATATAATACAGGAAAGAAGTTTGTCTGGGGAATTTTCTTTAAAGATTCAATGAAGTAGAAGAAAATTAAGAGCACTAATATGGGTTGGTGAGTCTCCTATGCTATCGTTGTATATCAGTTTACATTATGCAAATCACTTGTAAGATGTGTCTTGCTTGATTCATGTCACAATGCTTTAATGTATTCAAGGCATGCCTATTATGTATATCTCACAGATAAGAAAATTGGGGTTCAGAAAAAATAGTGACTCCAATAATGTCAAAAGTTTAGTAAGTGGTCGAGCTACAAATAAAAAATAATTTGCACTTATTGAGGGTATACTATGCACTAGACATCATACTAAGCAATTTGCACGTATTATTCATTTAGATTTATTAGTCAGAACTCTTTCAACTGAAAGTGACCATATGCTTTACTTAAACTAGTTAAAGAATAATAATTTTTTTTGTGTGTTCAACTGGGAAATGCAGGAGGCAGCCTCAGATATAGCTTAATTTGTGCTAATTGGATGTTTTCAGGAATTTATCTTACCAACTTTCAGCTCTGCCTTCCTCTTTATTCTCAAATGGAGTCTGTGCATGTGGTAGCAGGGATGGCCTCAGCACCTCCAAATTTACAAGTCTTTAACAGTCCTGATCTCAGAAAGAAAGAGGCTCCCACCTATCTAATTCCCAAGGAGGGCTAGGCCCTGACTTGTTTCTATGCCCACTCCTGCATGAATCATAGGGGCAAAGAGATGTTCTAATTGCACAGGCCTAAGTCATGGCATCTCCCTGGGGCTGAAAGAGAGATACTGCACTCCTTAACCATGTAGACTGAGAATGAGAGAGGTGTTGTTTCCAAAAGATGTCTCAGGGTGTTATTACCAAGAAAGGGGAAGTGATTCTAGGTAGACCTTAGTAACAGATATCCATTACAAAAGTTATAATTATTATTTACATTTGCACACAAGCAAACTGTTAACTATATTGTAGGCAAGGTGCTTTACCCAAGGAAATATAAGCTATATCCCAATTCTGCAGATCAAAAGCAAAAAGAATTTATGCTGCATATATTCAAGGAATGCCATTCTCACTACCGCCAGAAGGAAGGTATTTGATAACTATATATATTATCATCTTCAAGCTAAAGGGTTCAGAGATGGCTTTATGTAGACATAAGTAATTGGGAATTCTATGGACATTCCGGAATGCATATTTTTCAATGACTAACATTTAGTGGGAACACACTATTCAAAAAACCATAAAAAAAAAAACTGTAAATTCTAGACTGTGAGCTCTTGAGTGCCATGCCCTTTTATCTTTGCATTCATACTGGTGATAGTGCCTGACATACTGAAGGTACTCAGTAATTTCTTGTTGAACCAATGAGTAAAAATGGGTGGAAGACAACCCAAGTCCTTTTATTTACTTAGTAGTGAATGGTTCATCCCAAGGATACCTCAAAAGTATTTTCTCTATATGGAACTGAGGTTTTGTGAGTATGTTTAGAAAAGAAACCAAAGGTGTCTACCATGACTGCATTTTGAGAGAAATTTTCCCATTAACATGGGCCAATTTAAGGGGCAACCATGGGTGATATATATATTGGCTCCTTCCTGGTGCCATAACTGATTGAAATGACACATTAGCACTTGACAACTGATCTATCCACCAAGCCACAGTTTGCAGTGTGCCTTCATCATGACTAAATTGGACCAAATTAAATCTGCCTCTTGAGACTCTGAACTGGAGATTGTGGGAGTCTGGCAGTTTGTAAGAGGAGCAGAAATATAAAGACGTCTAGAGTAGAGCCTTGTAAATGTGTACACTACAGTTGGGATCTCTGTTTATGAGGGTCCAAGTGCTAGAGATCCTGACCAATCACCTAAGTCGTTGACCAACTAGAACTCCTGCTGTGTCTTTTAAATAGTCCCCTCAGCGCTTCCCTGGTGGCGCAGTGGTTGAGAGTCCGCCTGCTGATGCAGGGGACATGGGTTCGTGCCGCGGTCCGGGAAGATCCCACATGCCGCGGAGCGGCTGGGCCCGTGAGCCATGGCCGCTGAGCCTGCGCGTCCAGAGCCTGTGTTCCGGAACGGGAGAGGCCACAACAGTGAGAGGCCCGCGTACCACAAAAAAAATAAATAAATAAATAGTCCCTTCAGTGAGGTCTGCATTGTGGTAAAAAAACTGCATAGTCATGTATAATTCTGAGCACCACATTTTAAATAGGATAATCCCAAACTGCAGGGTGTTCAGAGAAAGGCAGGTAAAAATATCTGATTTTGAATTTGAATAAGATTTACTTGAATAGAGTGCTCATGCTTAGACCAGAGAAACAGAGTATGGAGGGTATAAAGATACACTTGGAGAGGATGTGAAAAAGAGATTGAGTACTGTATATTCTTGGCAGCTGTAGAAGAAAGGCCAATGGATAAAATAAAGAGGGAGGTAGAGCTATTTGCATTCAACTAAAGAAGAATTTTCCAGCCTTTTGCTAACTTGTGAAAAACTGATCTTGGATAATAAAATTGTAGTGATAAGATATTGTAGATGAGATTTCATTGGATAATTAGAGATTCTTCAATTTAAAGAAAGTATCATTGTCCAGTTTTATAGAAACTTTCTTTTTTTAGAAAACTAGGCTAATTGTCAGAGGTGGACTTACCAGAAACTTTAGAATTCCTCATTTGTAACTGTTTGGGAAAGGTCCAAACAACTCTGTTTTTGTGTTTATGTATTATTTTACTTAAAGAAGACCCCCCCCCAAATTATAAAAGTTCAAGGTCTCATAAAATCCAATTAACAACTGTTAATAGTGATGATTCTCAAAAGGATCTAAAGCTATTCCATTCATATTGAATCCACAAATTTGAGACTTCTAATTTATGTATAAAAAGCTTTAATATGTAGTATGAGAACAAATATGTTCATTTGTGACACACTGATGAAAATTGAACCAGTGTAATGAAGAACTCTGCAGATATGCTACCTCATAAAGTACCAATTCAAGTCTAAATGTGGAAAAGTAAAGGAATTAAAATGCATATTTACGTTCTTGAAATGATATATTTTTATCATAGATCCAGGCACATAGTAGGCATCCAATAAATATTTGTTTCACTGTGGGGATCTTGCATTTCTATGATTTTATTTAAACTTGATTTTGAGGTAGAAACATTACCAATATTTAAATTTACTTATATTTCTGTAAGAATTTCAGATAAGTTGACATTTTACTAGGTAGAAAAATATATTTTTTAACCTTTAAATTTTTTTTTTTTACTTTTTAAAGGGAAATCTACTCATCATTACCAGCAAAACAAAAAATGACTAAAATAGGAAGGCAAACAATAAATAAAGGTGGTGTTCTATCTTTCATTTCAAATGAGTCAAAACCAAGTTTTGCATTGTCTTTTTATTAGCCCATTTTTATAGCTGCTCTTTGTGTAATATTTTATAAATTGCATGAATAAAATATGATTGTTGTGGGCTTTTTCAGAAGAAATGATGATTTATGTAGAATAATGTTCTCATAGTTAGTTAAAACGTTAGGTAAAAAAGTAGCCAGTTCTCTCATTTGAGAATACTTAAAATTATTTTCAAAGCTGATAGTTTTATCTTTGGGAACTCCTGTAATCAAGATTTCCTCTCATGCAGCTTTATTTGGGGCTGTTGGTTATACATTGCTTCTGCTCAGTCTCTACTCAAGAAGTGGTCATTGCTGTCATGTAGAATGGCAGTGATCCTTGCAAGCTTCAGCAGGGAAACGTAAAACGCTGTTGTGACTTAAAAAAAGAGTGTGATCTTTATGATAACATGACCTAAAACAAAGATAGTTTTATGCCCTCATATTTCACCCACCCACTCACACAGGCACACCACACACACATACACACACACACACACACACACACACACACACAATACCACACAAATCCTGCCCTAGCTGTTATAATGTCAAGGCTTTAATTTTAGGGTTTTTGGTATATTCTATTTCTGTCGAAGTTTACACTGTTCTTTGTGATGAATTGTTAATAGAAAATGGGGAACACCTTCAATCACGTTTATCCATTTTCAATTGTGATGTGTCTCTGCACCATATCCCCAAATGTTTTTTCGCTTCCAATTCATACCTGCATTAATTATCTTCCAAGAAAATAGTACAGATTGGTACAGAGCTAATTCTTAGGAAGCTGAACGGTGAAACAGAGAAACTTCCAAGTTTCTTAATTACACCTAGAGCCTGCCAATCTTTAGGATTTTTGTTTATTTTTGAGTATGGCTTAAGAAGAGAATTTTAAATTACAGAGCGTAGTTTGAAACTTCAAAGATCAGGTACTTAAACTTCGCAGTCTCACAAGATTCAAGGCTTGTTCTGGCAAAATCTCTGTCGTTTTTCTGTATAAAGATTTTTATTATTATTTAGTAGGTTTTAATTTTTTAGTTTGTTAGTTGGTAAAATTTTAAAGTAGAGTTTATTTTTTATTAAGAATTATTTTATCTTCCAGTTAGGTTCATAAAATAGAAACTATAAACAATAAATAGGATCTTATATGTTAGAGTAATGCTTACCTGTGTGATCGCCCAGCTTGAGATGTGAGATTTGAGATTAGTGGTATTGGTATTCATCACTAAATGATTCCTAGTTGTAAAGTCCTGTACAGCTCAGTTCAAATTACCTCTTCTTAGTGACATTTCTCAACAGAATTAGAAAATGTTTTAGTATCTGTTGATGATAATGTGCCTATCCAAATTATAAATTCACAGTTATATGCTCATACTTTAACAGTGATGACTTGATACTCATGAAGCAGCTCATTAATTTTAATGGAAACATGTTTTGGTGAGGAAATATATTTTTACTTTCTCAGATCACTCACAAATTTGCTTTAACCCCACATTGCTAAATTTCAACTAGCTTCTTTTAAACCTAAAATTTAAGTGATTGGTAGAGTGGCATAATTATATGTTTAGAAAATGCTTATGTTACATATGAAACAATTTTAATTAAAAATCTCGACATAGGGCTTCCCTGGTGGCGCAGTGGTTGACAGTCCGCCTGTCAATGCGGGGGACGCGGGTTTGTGCTCCGGTCAGGGAGGATCCCGCGTGCCGCGGAGCGGCTGGGCCCGTGAGCCATGGCCGCTGAGCCTGCGCGTCCGGAGCCTGTGCTCCACAACGGAAGAGGCCACAACAGTGAGAGGCCCGCGTACCGCAAAAAAAAAAAAAAAAAAATCTTGACATAAGTAACATTTTCTGTATATAGTACATTTATTTGGGCGTCTCTGTTTTGGGCAATCTATAATTGAGAAATACAAGTAGGTTTTTTATTTGCTTAAGTTTATTCGACTCATGTAATTTTGAAATTTTCCCTATATTTTAAAAATACCCAAAGAAACATTCCCAACTGATAAAGATAATTGTGAAAATCATAGAATTATTCTATGAATAGGTGTCCACATCTGAAATAAAGCCATAGCTATGTTTCTGCTTTGAAAATTATTTTGAATTGTGAGTGAAACATTTTACCATGTCTAAAATCTCTCACCGCTACAGGTCAAATGTCAATTTCTAGCACTAATGATTTATAATAAAATTATTATAAAAACTCATTCATAGTAATTTTTTCTCCGATAATCAAACCATTATGTGTCAATTTTAACAAAAATATGAGAGTGTCACTTTATAATGTTGGTTAGGAGGAGTAATATTCTTAAGGGCCAAACTTAAAGTTATGTATTACTATTTCAAGAATACACACTTGGTTCAGAAACAGAATTTTGAACTTCATAAGACATTTGGACATTCCTTTCTTCTCTCATAATTATGACTATACCAAATATGTGCAAAATATAAGATGTTCCTATTAATTCCTTTTGAATTTTACATAATCTCAATTTAAACACATGAGATTTATAATGAAATCAGAAAATGGTAATAGCTCAATGTATGTAATCTCTTTTTTGATGACTAAGTATTTACATAAACAATATTCTAAATTCTAAGCCAGTAGTAGTCTTATGTCTAAATATCTTTGTTTCCTACATCTCATTGTTTCTTTCTCTGATTTAGATCGAGGTACTGTGCAGAAGGTTGTTGTTCTTCCTTCTAACAGCTCTGCCAGCGGTGAGCTCATTCTGGAGGAGTTGGAAGTCTTTAAGGTTTGAACATCTATTCTATTAGCCCCAGCACACGCATGATAAATGCAACTCTTTAATCTTACAATCACTTGGGGAGGGAAAAAAATTGATAAAAGATCAAATAAATGAATGTTATAAATTTTTGAGGGTAGGAAACACCAGATAAAATGAGAAATAACAAATATGCTTCTGAAGTAATTTTTAACATTTTAAGTTATCTTAGCATAAAAGAATTAGTTTTTTAGCTATCATCACAACTTGAAGAATTGTGGTCATCATTATTTTTAAAAAATGAGTTCTTGTGGTCAAGGTCCAGAAGATTTGCCATGAAAGGGCTTTTATCATTTGCTTCACAAGCCACCGAGACCCAAATTCTTCCACATTATTGATTGTTAGATAAACTTTCTCATATTTTTTTAGCCAGTAACTTCAAGAAAAACTGCTGTTTTCTCTTATTTTATTGCTTTCAACTCAAATGTCACTCTAGTTAAATAAAACAAATGTTGTCTCTTAAAACTTCATGTTCTGTCTGAAATTGAGATTGCATTGTATTACTCTCTTTGTCCTTGAATTTGGGATAAAAAGAAAAAGAAAACACAACAAAAAAAAGGCACATAGAAGAAAATTCAGTCCTGTAAGATGTAACCTACTGAGGGCAGAGTGCCAATTCTTTATGTGTCTGTGAGCCTGGAGAGCTGGTACATTATGTCCTGCAAATCCTTCTCTCCTTAAAGTATAGGTCATTGCAATTTAAGTGGTCCCTCCTACCTGATTTGGAAAGATGGGTAAAGCACAGCCAGAGGATTTCAAAGAAACTTTGGTATGGAATCAATCCTACAGCAAACTTCTATTTCCAACTAAACCAATTAAGAAACAATGGCCACGGACACCAAAAGACCAGAGTCAGCCTATACTGGAGTAAAAATAGCACTTCAAAGCCCCTGGGAGCAGCCTATTGCTAGTCCAGTAAGTTGCCTTGCTTTGTTGAGTGGACTCAGAATGTATTAACTTAATATATATTCCCCCAGTCACTAAAAATATTGGATTTATAAGCACATAAGCGATCAAGATACAATGATATTAGATTTTACTAATACATTTTAAATATGAAGAACTATTTTAAAAATCAAATCAAATACAGAAACTGAGGAATTCTGGCAATTTCCCAATATGTTATTAAGGTTACAATTTTTAATGCTAGACTAACTTTGGCATAAGGTTCCTTGTGGTTAGTGCATTAAAATTATGCTCATAAAATATTAACTATGTGCATTTAAGTGCCTTTTCTATGCCTTGCTTTGTAAAGAAATTGATTGTTTCATTGGATTAACCAAAACTGCATTTTATGTATAATATATATATAATATATTTCTTCTCATTCAATTCAATAGGGACAACTTGGATGGCCAAAATAATATAAAGTACCTTATTCAGTAGTTTTCTTGAAAATAGCAAAAAGGCCGTATTGCAGCACTCCATTTTTAATTCTGAAATATATTTTTTTGATAATAAGGAAACATTAATTAAGTGAGTTTGACACAAACATTAATTAAGTGAGTTTGATAATAAGGAAACATTAATTGAGTTTTACATATGTTCTATGGAAAGGTCGTAGAAATGAGAGTTATTCTGATCATGTGCTAACTACTTATGAGTTATGCTGGTGTTATATCATAAAGAATAAACTCTCAGTGGAAAAATGGAGTCAGTCAAAATGCATGTTGCGGGACATCAACCCAAGAGAGACTAAAGAAGTTTGAGCTTCCTTCTGGATGCGTTTGCCAGTGATTGATATGGCTAAATTGAGAGAAACAGTTACCAAATACAGTTACTCTCTTCAGCGTGGTGTTTGTGTCACATTTTCTGAGGTGAGGTGAAAATAATTGGGTGTGTATGATATACTGTGATGGGCACTTGAGGAAATAATACATTTAAACTGAAATAAATTCCTTAGCTAAGTGTTACACTGATATACTGCATGAAACTCAATGTAAAAACCAGGCACTTTGTTTTTAAAGAGCGCAGAACCATAATATATTTTTTAATCCTCTGTTCAGAATATTTTCTGAAAATATGTCCAACTTCCCTAAACTTAATTTGAATTGGAGGTACAACTATTAGTAGTTGCCTAGGTGGATATAAATTGCAAAACTTGTTTTGTATGTGTGTATATTTCTGAATGAATGTCATGATCTGTTGCAACTGAGTATTTAAAGATATCACCATTTTCTTTTTAAAATGTTTGTAGGAACACACAACTCCGGAAAGTGAAATAATTATGGGCACAGTTGACTTTGACAGTGTGTTGCCACTTGACTTATTCAAATAAAACTTCACACATCTTTATCAGGTTATCATGAGTTTAATTTTTAATTTTTAAAAGGAACTAATAATGTTTAAGAAGTAAAGTTAAGAATAGAGGAACTTTCAGAAAGGATGACTATTTCAGATAACTCTTAGGTTCTTTCACTAATTCACATTTATCAAAAGAGGACCTTACCTAACAATATTTCTTTGTATTCAACAAAGAGAATAAGTATGGCTCAGGCAAATACTTCTTGGCATAGCAACATTTGGCAGCTGAACAATAGTATCTTATGCAAAGTGCTGTGTTGAGGAGGGGTACCATTCCACAGCCCCCCACCCCATGTACCCAGATCCAATCCTGAGTTATGCGCTGTGTTCAATATTCCAAGATACAGTTTTTTCAATTCTCTGAAATTTCTCAAATTTTCATTTTTTTCTAATGACTATATTGATAGATGTGTTATAATTGCCACATTTTTTAGTTTAGGCCTATATTTGTGTAACAAATCTGTCCTTATTCCAAACAGAGGAAATGTACTTTATAGACAATTACTGCTAAACTTTGAAACTATATGTGCGTATAGAGAGAAATGATGATTTCTTGAATTTTAACAGAAACAAGAAAAGTTTTTGAATGTAAAATCTGTTTTAAGGATTATTTGAGCAACTAACAATGTTTTTCTAACTTTTTTAGAATCATGCTCCTGTAACAACAATGAAAATTTCATCCAAAAAGGTAAAAACAACCCCATTTTTATTTTCTTTGTATATAAAAATTTTACTATTGTGGAAGAATGTATTTTATAATTTCTGAAAATTTAATTTTACTATTAGCAAAATAATTAATACTGTTCATAGTATACCACACACTTAATTTTGATATGGAATTTAGCTTTAGTGGAAGACAAAATAGGCTTATTTTTGTACAGAAGTTCATCAGAGTAGAATATATATATATATTTATATATATATATATGCAGCAAGATATTCCAACATTTGTATATCCTCTATTCTCAAATATTACAGTGTATGAAGCCAACCAAAATAAAAATAATCTTTCTGAAGGAAGAATTTAGCATAATGTTTGGGCTACTGTAGCATCACGAACCTTCTCAGGGACTTGGAATGAGTAATCAATCCTCTTTTGAGTTCCTGTTGCTGTCACATGTTTGAAATATGCAGTATATTCTTTTATGCTTATTTCTAAGGAAGTGCTATTTTATAGGGTTTACATGTCATTTAAAAAATCTGAATGTCTCAAATCTAAGCCATATCAGGGTTCAGGATCTGGGGAATAAATGTTTTACTATGATTATCAGAAATGTTTGATCTTCTAATTTGTGCCTTCACATGCAAATACACAATGATCATGGAGAGGAAAAGCCCAATTCCAATCTCTACATGTGCAAAACATGCACCTCTCCAGACTCCAAAGTTGCTATCTCTAAAACAAAAGTTCTAAGGGGCAGAGCAGTATAGTCAAAAATGGGGTAGGCTTCAGAATGGGACTGACATGCATTTGAACCCCAACGTGACCTTAAATTATAAACAAATTATTTTACTTCACTGACCTAAATTTCTGCCTCTGCAAGGTAATGCTTTCTCACAAATGAGTTAACTTATATAAATGACCTAAAACAAAGTGGGTCTTCGGTAACTGCTGTTTGTAAGAGCCTAAGACTTATTTTTCTTGGAATATGGAATAAAGGTTTTATGTGTTGGCATAACTGATGATATAACTTTAGTGTTCTTCACCATATTTGGTCTGTTACAGATAAAGAAGTATTCCACAGTTAGTCTCGTACTCTTTTCACTTGACTAAATTTTATGAAGAAAAATAAATAGGGTACAAGGGAGCTAAAGATCTCATCTGTAAAAATGTTTGTATGGTGCATAACAAACATTTTCCCAAGTAACCAGAAGCCATTTGTCATTTTCCCCAGTGTCCTAGGGAGCTGATCCCAAGTCAGAATTGTCTTTGAAGTCAGCATGGAATCCTTTTGTTTACAGTAGTTTAATGGAAGGAGAAAGTATCAGAGCAAGATTCAAAATGGACACAAAGCCATTTGTGTGACATAATAGTACAGTATACAATTATAGGTTTCAGCTCATAATTCAACTGGTGAACTTGTAATACACAATCCATTCCATTAAATTGCAGTGTACAGCACAAACATACACTGGAAAGACTGAGTATTAAATTTGTTTCAACATCTTATGTTGTAGGTAATTTAAAATGTTTAATTAAAGCAATCAGATTCAGGGCAAGGTAATTGTTTGATTTGGGGGAGAATTCACTTACACAACTATGTATTGCATTATTTTTTCAGTGTGAAAGAACTACAAATTGCCAATGGTATTTTATATATATTTAAATTCCACGAATTTAGTACCTTCTCTAATGCTCAAACTAAAAATTTTAGTTTTCATTTTATGCTCCTTTATTCTCTAATTTATCCTTGTATTCCATATAGCAGAAAATAGATTAATAAAAAAGATAATTTCTAGAATTGAATTACCTGTATCCTTTCCTCAAATAAACAAGTTTCCTTGAAATATTTTAATGAGGTTGATGCATTCACTGTATTATTTATTAATGTACTCAATGAACATTTATTTCAAATATTTCTAGAGAAATGATTATCGTCAAAACATGCAGTTGTTTTCTTATAGCTTGAATGTCTCAAATGGGGATCAGTGATTTTCAGCCTATTTTCTGAAAAATTCATTGATCTGAATAAAATAATTATTTTATATTACACGTGCTAGGCTGAGATGTGATTCAAATGATTAATTAGAATTGAAAATGTATAAATTGCTAGCTTGTTCATTGGTAGTTTACTAATACTATTGCTTAATATTCATTAAGCGTTTAGGTGCCAGAAACTATTCTAAGCATTTTATGTGGAGTTAGCCCTTATATTTAGTTCTTACATAAAATCTATGGAGTAAGTGCTATATTGTCTCAGTCTTACCAAAGAGGAAGCTGAGATTCAGAAAAGTTAACCAGCAAATTTGTGGTAGCTGGGATCTGAATCTCAGAGATGTGCCTCCAGAACCTGATAGACCAATGGTGCCCTCACTGATTTAATTTTAAATCTACATATAATTTTTAAATTTATATATAATTTTTAAATATTTTTATATATAATTTGTATATAATATTTAAATTTATATATAATTTCTAAATTTATATACATACAGACACACACACATGTGTGTGCACATGTGCATGTATTCAAGTTCCAGCTTAGAAATTCTGTGTTAACTTGAATTACATATTATCAGTCCTTTGTAAAATAAGGACTGTGAATTAGAAACATCCCTTCAACTCCTGAGAACGGCTTTATGCACAGCTAAAAGAGTTGGAGAAATATCATAATAAGCTCTTGCCACTGTACAAATGAAGGAAGATGAAATCTTTATTTATGACTTAGGCTGCTGAAGATCTTGAGATCATACAGAAAGTTTAAAACATGTCTAAATATAAATACTTACAGTCTTCTAAATAATTTTAAAATTGCTCTCAGTAATAAGTCACTTTCAAAGGCATGTGAAATTTTTTTTAATCTAATATTTTTATCTAATATTTACCATCTATTTTTTCTAAACATAAAAGTGCCCTTTATTTTAGACTCTACTTTTTCAAATTTACAAGGTAATGGTTTGCCAGACTTGAAGAATAAGAAAGCTGCCTTGTGCTTTGCCAAGAGACAGCTTTCAAAGAAAAAAGGCAAACATCATAATTTAAATCTGTAATACATTAGCTCAAATCTGAGAGAACAATGAATCCCAATGTCTAAAATACATTACCATTCTACATGGTGCTCTGAACTTTTTTTTTAAACAGGAAAGTGGTAATGTTATAGGCATATTAACGTAGGAAAATTCTATTTATTTTGGCTTTATACCCTTCTGTACTTTGCTTCTTGTTTTTAGTCTATTTCAAAATGAATCCAAGGGTTTGTGGGCATATATTATATTGTGTTCCTGCTGGAAGTCCACTTTTAACTTCCACATCTGAAATAAATCACCATCATTCTTCTAATAGCAACAGTTGTATGTGAGCTCCAATGAAGGACTTTCCCAAGTATCTCTGCATCGCTGCCACATCTACGGTACAGCCTGTGCTGACTGCTGCCTGGCAAGAGACCCTTACTGCGCCTGGGATGGCCATGCTTGCTCTAGGTTCTATCCAACCGGGAAACGGTGAGTATTAATATTCAGCTGAAAATCAAAATTGACATCATCAGACAATTAAGCAATGCTCCACATTATTAAAATCAGTTCTATTGCAGTACTCTGTAAAATGATACTAAAAGTAGTAGCTAAGTTTAGCACCATATGTAGTCTTTGAATAAAGAAAATGGCCATTCATAGAAAACAAACTTATGGTTACCAAGGGAGACAGAGGGGTGGGGGTTGGGAGGAGATAAATTAGGAGTTTGCGATTAACATATTAAAAAAAACAGCAACAACAAAACAGAAAATGGCCCTGCTTTATAACTTGAGATTCTCACAGACATATTAGAATGCAGTACTTTGGAAAAATTCCTTTCTCCTTTTAACATTCCTCTGCAACACAATCCGCACCTCAAATATTTCAAGCAGCATTTAACTCTCACATTACCTAATTTTTATCTTTTTTGTTTTATATGCTTCAGATATCCTTAAATCTAACTTTCCTAGGATTTCCCTGGCCGCTTAATTCCCCTGTAATCAAATGCTTGTCCTACTTCAGGCAACAGGAGCATCGCTCCAGAATGGGTACCATGAACACTTTCAAAACCTTGATGACCATGCTTTACCCCTTAGAATGGTGAGTGCATGACTGCTGGTTAGATTAAGAGGTTAAGGCAGTCTGAGGCATAGTGCCTTTTATCCAAGAGAAGACTTAGGCAGGAAACTCTGAACCAACTTGCACCAAGTTGGAAGGAAACACCAGTAGTGAAATTATAGAACAAAGAATAAGCAGAATTTAGGTTTAACCAAGGTCACAGCTATTTTCAGTCAAAATTTGATATGGGTCATAATAGGTGACAGGAGGAAAACCTATAAAACACAGGTCATCAGGAGAGAGCAAATAGGACCAGCCTTGAGCACCAGTGATATTTCAAGTAAAATCACTGGGGTGATGGTGTTTTATACCTCCTTTATTCTTTGTTAAAAATATAGGCCTGGGCTTCCCTGGTGGTGCAGTGGTTGAGAGTCCGCCTGCCGATGCAGGGGACACGGGTTCATGCCCCGGTCCGGGAAGATCCCACATGCCACGGAGCAGCTGGGCCCGTGAGCCATGGCTGCTGAGCCTGCACATCCGGAGCCTGTGCTCCTCAATGGGAGAGGCCACAACAGTGAGAGGCCCGCATACCACAAAACTAACAAACAACAACAAAAAAGATATAGGCCTTAAAGGACTTGACAGATTAAAACAACCCTAGCACTTCTGCATATCAAGATTATTCTGATCTTTTTATCTATTACTTCAATAAATTTGTATCATGAAACAATTATTTGCCAGGCAATATTCTAGAGCTAGGCATATAACAGGAAAAAAACTAACAACAAAAGGACAAAAATCTCTGCCTTAGGGATAATAAGTTCTAGAGGGGGAATACAGACAATTAACAAATAAAGAAAGAAACCCCCCAGTATATCAAATAATGATAAGACCTATAACTTTTATAAGAGCAGGGAAAGGAGATAGGGCATGTGGAAGCAGGGGATTGCATTGTTAAATGGGTGGGCAGGGGAGGCCTTACTGAAGGTATATTTGAACAAAGGCTTGAATGTGATGATGAATGATACCATGAGGTGATACCACCATTATTCGGGAGAACAGCATTTCGGAGAGAGGGGCCAGAAATCCTTAAAGCTTAAGTGTGCCAGGATTGTCCAAAAAACAACACCAAGACTAATGGGGCAATACTGGAATGAGAAAAAAAAAAGGGTAGGGAGAAAAAAAAAGGGTAGGAAGAAAAGGGATCAGAATGCCAAATGACGTAGGACTTAGTAAATCACTGAAGGTCCTTTATTTAGAGTTAAATGGGAAACTGCTGAGAGTTTTTGTGCTCAGGAGTGATATTATTTGACTTTTGGTTTAAAAAGATCGTCTGGTTGGGTTTGGCTGTGATTGAAGTCTTGAGATGGGAAGAAGATGTGGGAAAGAAGAAATAGAAGCTGCAAGACAGTTAGGCTACTAACTAATGATCCAAGTGAGATACAATGTTGGCTTGCAAAGGGATGATAGAAGTGGAGGTAGCCAAAAGTGGTCTGATTCTGGATAGGGTTCAAGGGTTCACAGAATCTGCTGACATATTACATGTAGGGATGTTAGAGAAATAGAGGACTCAAAAATGAGCAAGTTTTCAGAACTGAGCATCAGAAGTATGTACATGTCATTTCCTGAGAAAGAGAAGACTGTGGAAGGAGCAGGTTTGTGGAGAGAAAGATAATGTTAAGTTAATGCTGCCTATGAGATATTCAAGTGGAGATGTTGTGTAGGCAATTAGAAATATGAATCTGGAGTAGGGAAAAGTGGCCTGGATAATTTCAAAGTCTACAGATTAAAGGTAACCCCTATCAAAATTCCAATGACATTTTTCACAGAAATAGAACACGCAATCCTAAAGTTTGTATGGAACCACAAAAGACCCTGAATATCCACAGGAATCTTGAGGAAGAAGAAAAAGCTGATTGAATCATGCTCCCTGACTTTGGACTATACTACAAAGCTAGAGTAATCAGAACAGTATGGCATTGGCATAAAAACAGGCACATAGATCAAGGGAAGAGACGAGAGCCCAGAAACAAACCCAAGCATATATACTCAATTAATTTACAACCAAGGAGCCAAAAATATACAGTGTGGAATGGACAGGTGCTTCAATAAATAGTATTGAGAAAACTGGACAGCCACATGCAAAAGAATGAAACTAGACTACTCTCGTACACCACACCCAAATATTTACTCAAAATGAACTGAAGACTTAAACATAAGACGTGAAACCACAAAACTCCTGAAAGAAAATGTAGGTAGTAAGCTCATTGATATGTCTTGGTGATTAGTTCTTGGATCTGACTCCAAAAGCAAAAGTAATGAAAGCAAGAATAAACAAGTGGGACTATATCAAACTAAAATGCTTCTGCACAGCAAAGAAATCCATCAACAAAATGAAAAGGCAAGCTTCTGAATGGGAGAAAATATTTGCAAAACATATATCCTATAAGGAGTTATTATCCAAAATGTATAAAGAGGAGGCGGAGTCAAGATGGCCGTGTGTGAAGATGCAGAGTTAGTGTCTCCCCACAACTAGGGTACCTGCTGGCCACTGGTGGGGGACTCTGATGCTGAAGGAGATGGGAGGAACCCCAAAGTGAACCAGCAGGACGTAGGGGGACTGAGGGGATAGAAGAAGTGGAAGCCAGATAGGATCTGTGCCCCTGAGGCCAAGGAGATCAGGAGAGGCAGGCAGGAGGGGCCCTCCCAGACCAGAGGAGCAGGAGACGAGAGGACGGCATTTCCCTGCCCACTCATGCCCAAGAAGCCTGCTGGGATCCCAGGTGAGGTCCCCCGCCCTCTGAGAACAGGGGTGGAGGGCACACCTGGGCCCCTTCTGTTCCATTGAGCCTAAGCCCCACACCCCCACAGCCCCCAGGGACTTTTCCAGCCTTGGCTGTGGAAGGCAGGGCCTAAGCAAGGGCGAGGTTTGGCCCCACCCACCGCCCAAACCTCACCCTTGCTTAGGCCCTGCCTTCCACAGCCAAGGCCTTCCCCCCCCCCCCCATTTTTTTTCTTTTCCCTCCTCCTCTTTTTTACTATTGTGGTACTAATGTACCTTCCAGTTGTTGATTCATCTACATTTTTACTTTTATATTCTTCCTAACATATCTGTTAGTTTCCTAGTCTAATTTTATTTTTTACTTTGCTATTATTCTTTTTTTTTTTTTTTTTTTTTTGCCACCCCAGGTGTTTTGCGGGATCTTGGTTCACAAACCCAGGGTTGGGCCAAAGCTCCTGCAGTGCGAGCTCTGAGTCCGAACAACTGGACTAACAGAGAACCTCAGATCCTAGGGAATATTCATCAGAGTGAGGTCTCGCAGAGTTCCTTGTCTCAGCACCAAGACCCAGCTCTACCCAATAGCCGAAAAACTCCAGTGTTGGAAGCCTCAGGCCAAAGAACCAGTAAGATAGGAACACAATCCCACTCATAAAAAAAAAAAAAAATGACACAGCAAAAATATATGTCACAAATGAAGGAGCAAGGTAAAAACCTACAAGACCAAATAAATGAAGAGGAAATAGGCAATCTACCTGAAAAAGAATTCAGAGTAATGATAGTAAAGATGATCCAGAATCTCAGAAATAGAATGGAGGCACGGATTGAGAAAATATAAGCAATGTTTAACAAAGATCTAGAAGAACTAAAGAACAAACAAACAGAGATGAACAACACAATAACTGAATTGAAAAATGCACTAGAAGGAATCAATAACGGAATAACTGAGGCAGAAGAACGAATAAGTGAGCTGAAAGACAAAATTGTGGAAATAACTTCCAAGGAGCAGAATAAAGAAAAAAGAATGAAAAGAATTGAAGACAATCTCAGAGACCTCCAGGACAGCACTAAACACACCAACATTCAAATTATAAGGGTCCCAGAAGAAGAAAAAAAAAAAGAAAGGGTCTGAGAAAATATTTGAAGAGATTATAGTTGAAAACTTCCCTAACATGGGAAAGGTAATAGTCACCCAAGTCCAGGAAGCACAGAGACTCCCATACAGGATAAACCCTAGGAAAGATACACCAAGACACATATTAATCAAACCAACAAAAATTAAATTCAAAGAAAAAATATTAAAAGCAGCAAGGAAAAAACAAAAAAACAACATACAAAGGAATCCCCATAAAGTTATCAGCTCATTTTTCAGCGGAAACTCTGCAGGACAGAAGGGAGTGGCAGGATATACTTAAAGTGATGAAAGAGAAAAACCTACAATCAAGATTACTCTACCCAGAAAGGATCTCCTTCAGATTCGATGCAGAAGTGAAAAGCTTTTCAGAAAGCAAAAGCTAAGAGAATTCAGCACCATGAAACCAGCTTTAGAACAAATGCTAAAGAAACTTCTCTGAGCAGGAAACACAAGAAAAGAAAAAGACCCACAAAAACAAACCCAAAACAATTAAGAAAATGGTCATAGGAACATATGTATCAATAATAACCTTGAATGTAAATGGATTAAATGACCCAACCAAAAGACACAGACTGGCTGAAAGGATACAAAAACATGACCTATATATATGCTGTCTACAAGAGACCCACTTCAGACCTAGGGACATATACAGACTGAAAGTGAAGAGATGGAAAAAGATATTCCATGAAAATGGAAATCAAGAGAAAGCTGGAGTAGCAATACTCATATCAGATAAAATATACTTTACAATAAAGACTGTTACAAGAGATAAGGAGGGACACTACATAATGATCAAAGGATCAATCCAAGAAGAAGATATAACAATTATAAATGTTTATGCACCCAACATAGGAGCACCTCAATACTTAAGGCAAATGCTTAACAACCATGAAAGGAGAAATCAACAGTAACACAATAATAGTAAGGGACTTTAACACCCCACTTACACCAATGGACAGATCATCCAAACAGAAAATAAATAAGGAAATACAAGCTTTAAATGACACAATAGACCAGATAGATCTAGCTGATATTTATAGAACATTCCACCCAAAAGTGGCAGAATACACTTTCTTCTCAAGTGCACATAGAACATTGTCCAGGATAGATCATATCTTGGGTCTCAAATCAAGACTTGGAAAATTTAAGAAAATTGAAATCATATCGAGCATCTTTTCTGACCACAATGCTATGAGATTGGAAATCAATTACAGGAAAAAAATGTAAAGAACACAAATACATGGAGGCTAAACAGTGCGCTACTAAATAACCGAGAGATCACTGAAGAAATCAAAGAAGAAATAAAAAAATACATAGAAACAAATGATAATGAAAACACGACAACCCAAAACCTATGGGCCACAGCAAAAGCAGTTCTAAGAGAGAAGTTTATAGCAATACAATCTCACCTCAAGAAACAAGAAAAATCTCAAATAAACAATCTAACCTTACACTTAAAACAACTAGAGAAAGAAGAACAAAGAAAACCTAAAGTCAGTAGAAGGAAAGAAATCATAAAGATCAGATCAGAAATAAATGAAACAGAAATGAAGAAAACAATAGCAAAGATCAATAAAACTAAAAGTTGGTTCTCTGAGAAGATAAACAAAATTGATAAACCCTTAGCTAGACTCATCAAGAAAAAAATGGAGAGGAAGTAAGTCAATAAAAATAGAAGTGAAAAAGGAGAAATCACAACTGACACTGCAGAAATACAAAGGATTATAGAGACTACTACAAACAACTATATGCCAATAAAATGGACAACCACAAGGAAATGGACAAATTCTTGGAAAGGTACAATTTTCCAAGACTGAACCAGGAAGAATAAGAAAATATAAAAAGAACTATCACAAGTAATGAAATTGAAACCATAATTAAAAATCTTCCAACAAACAAAAGTCCAGGACCAGATGGCTTCACAGGAGAAATCTATCAAACTTTTAGAGAAGAGCTAACACCTAACCTTCTCAAACTCTTCCAAAAAATTGCAGAGGGAGAAACACTCCCAAATTCATTCTATGAAGCCACCATCACCCTGATACAAAACCAGAAAAAGATATCACAAAAAAAGAAAATTATAGACCAATATCACTGATGAACATAGATGCAAAAATCCTGGACACAATACTAGAAAACAGAATCCAATAACACATTAAACGGATCATACACCATGATCAAGTGGGATTTATCACAGGGATGCAAGGATTCATCAATATACGCAAATCAATCAATGTGATACACCACATTAACAAATTAAGGAATAAAAACCATATGATCATCTCAATAGATGCAGTAAAAGCTTTTGACACAATTCAACATCATTTATGATAAATGCTCTCCAGAAAATGGGCATAGAGGGAACCTACCTCAACATAATAAAGGCCATATATGACAAACCCACAGCAAACATCATACTCAATGGTGAAAAATTGAAAGCATTTCCACTAAGATCAGGTATGAGATAAGGGTGTCCACTCTCACCACTCTTATTCAACATAGTTTTGGAAGTCCCAGCCACAGCAATCAGAGAAGAAAAAGAAATAAAAGGAATACAAATTGGAAAAGAAGAAGTAAACCTGTTACTGTTTGCTGATGACATGATACTATACATAGAAAATCCTAAAGATGCCACCAGAAAACTACTAGAACTAATCATGAATCTGCTAAGGTTGCAGGATACAAAATTAATGCACAGAAATCTCTGGCATTCTTACACACCAACAATGAAAAATCAGAAAGAGAAAGTAAGGAAACAATCCCATTCATCATTGCAACAAAAAGAATAAAATACCTAGGAATAAACTGCCTAAGGAGGCAAAAGACTTGTACTCAGAAAACAGTAAAACACTGAAGAAAGAAATCAAAGATGACAAAAACAAATGGAGAAATATACCATGTTCTTGGATTGGAAGAATCAATTTTATGAAAATGACTGTACTATCCAAAGCAATCTACAGATTCAATGCAATCCCTATTGAACTACCAATGGCATTCTTCACAGAATTAGAACAAAAATTTTTACAATTTGTATGGAAATAGAAAAGACCCTGAATAGCCAAAGCAATCTTGAGAAAGAAAAAGGGAGTTGGAGGAATCAGGCTCCCTGACTTCAAACTATACCACGAAGCTACAGCAATCAAGACAGTATGGTACTGGCACAAAAACAGAAACATAGATCAATGGAACAAGATAGAAAGCCCAGAGATAAACCCATGTACCTATGGTCAACTAGTCTATGACAAAGGAGGCAAGGATATACAATGGAGAAAAGACAGTCTCTTCAATAAGTGGTGCTGGGGAAACTGGAAAGCTACATGTAAAAGAATGAAATTAGAACACTCCCTAACACCATACACAATAATAAACTCAAAATGGATTAAAGACTTAAATGTAAGACCAGATACTATAAAACTCTTAGGGAAAACATAGGAAAAACACTCTTTGACATAAACCACAGCAAGATCTTTTTTGACACACCTCCTAGAGTAATGGAAATAAAAACAAAAATAAACAAATGGGACCTAATGAAACTTAAAAGCTTTTGCACAGCAAAGGAAACTATAAACAAGACAAAAAGAGAACCCTCAGAATGGGAGAAAATATTTGCAAATGAAACAACAGACAAACGAGTAGTCTCCAAAATATACAAACAGCTCATGGAGCTCAATATCAAAAAACAAACAATCCAGTTAAAAAATTGGCGGAAGACCTAAATAGACATTTCTCCAAGGAAGACGTACAGATGGCCAAGAGGCACATGGAACGATGTTCAACATCACTAATTATTAGAGAAGTGCAAATCAAAACTACAATGAGGTATCACCTCACACTGGTTAGAATGGGCATCATCAGAAAATCTACAAACAACAAATGCTGCAGAGGGTGTAGAGAAAAGGGAACCCTCCTGCACTGCTGGTGGGAATGTAAACTGATACAGCCACTATGGAGAACAGTATGGGGGTTCCTTAAAATAATAAAAATAGAACCACCATATGACCCAGCAATCCCACTACTGAGCATATACCCTGAGAAAACCATAATTCAAAAAGAGACATGTACCACAATGTTCATTGCAGCACTATTTACAATAGCCAGGACATGGAAGCAACCTACATGTCCATCCACAGATGAATGGATAAGGAGATGTGGCACATATATACAATGGAATATTACTCAGCCATAAAAAGAAATGAAATTGAATTATTTGTAGTGAGGTGGATGGACCTAGAGTCTGTCATATAGAGTGAAGCAAGTCAGAAAGAGAAAAACAAATACCTTATGTTAACGTATATATGTGGAATCTAAAAAAAAAAAAAAAATGGTACTGACGAACCTAGTTTCAGGGCAGAAATAAAGAGGTAGATATAGAAAATGGACTTAAGGACATGGGGTCAGAGGGTGAAGCTGGGGCGACGTGAGAGTAGCATCAACATATATACACTACCGAATGTGAAATAGTTGGCTGATGGGAAGCAGCAGCATAGCACAAGGAGATCGGCTCAGTGGTTTGCAATGACCTAGAGGGGGTGGGATAGGGAAGAGGGGTGGGAGCCTCAAGAGGGAGGGGATATGGGGACATGTGTATGCATATGGCTGATTCGCTTTGTTGTGCAACAGAAACTAACACAGTATTGTGAAGCAATTATACTCCAATAAAGATCTATTAAAAAAAAGTATAAAGAATTCATACCACTCAATAGCAAAAATACAAATAATTTGATTAAAAATGGTCAGAAGATCTGAACAGACATTTTCCAAGAAGACATACAGATAAACAAGGGGCACATGAAAAGATGTTCAGAATCACTAATCATTAGAGAAATGCAAATCAAAAACCACAGTGAGTTATCACCTCATACCTGTTAGAATGGCTATCATCAAAAAGTCAAAAAATAACGACTGTTACCGTGGATGTGGAAGAAAGGGAACCCTTGTGAACTGTTGATGTGAATGTAAATTGGTGCACCCACTGTGGCAAAGTGTATAGGTTCCCGAAAAAAATAAAAATAGAACTACCATGCAATCCAACAATTCCACTTGTGGGTACTTATCCAAAGAAAACAAAAACACTAATTCAAAAAGATATATGCTCCCACATGTTTATTGCAACATTATTTTCAATAGCAAACACATGAAAACAACCCAAGTGTCCATCAGTGCATGAATGAATAAAGAAGATATGGTAGATAGATAGATAGATTGATAGGTACATACTTACATACACACACACAATGGAATACTCTTCAGCCATAAAAAATGATGGAATCTTGCCATTTCTGACAACATGGTTGGACCTTGAGGGCATTATGCTAAGGAAAATAAGTCAGACAGAGAAAGACAAATACTGTGTGATCTCACTTTTATGTGGAATTTTAAAAACAACAACAAAAGCGAGCTCATAGATACAGAGAACAGATTTGTGGTTGCCAGAGGTAGGGGTGGTGGTGGTGGGAAAAATGGGCAAAAGGGGGTCAGAAGGTACAGACTTCCAGTTACAAAATAATTGTCATGGGTATGTAAGGTAAAGCATGGTGACTGCTTAATAATACTGTAGTGCATATTTGAAAGTTGCTAGGAGAGTAGATCTTAAAAGTCCTCATCATAGGAAAAAAAAACCCTTTTGTAATTGACTATGTAAAGTGACAGATGTTAACTAGACTTACTGTGGTGATCATTTTGCAATATATATAAATATGAAACTGTACACCTGAAACTAATATAATGTTATATGTCAATTATACCACAGTTTTTCAAGTACAGATGGGAAAAAAAACATGTATCATGGGCTGAAAAAGAAACTAAGGATTTAAGGAGCTATCTTGATACCTCTAGCAGTGTCTTAATTCTATCACAGAGATCCAAAAAAATACTGTATATATATATATATACACACACATATATATATATCCATTCTAATAGGTGTGAGGTGATATCTTATTGTGGTTTTGACTTGTGTGTGTGTGTGTGTGTACATATACACACATATATAAGGTATTCCTTGGCCTACGCTTACCTGTCTTTGGCTAGCATACTGGGAGTTTCATTAAAACTATCTATATGGGCTTCCCTGGTGGTGCAGTGGTTGAGAGTCCGCCTGCCGATGCAGGGGACACGGGTTCGTGCCCCGGTCTGGGAAGATCCCACGTGCCGCGGAGTGGCTAGGCCTGTGAGCCATGGCTGCTGAGCCTGTGCATCTGGAGCCTGTGCTCCACAACGGGAGAGGCCATAACAGTGAGAGGCCCGAGTACCGCAAAACAAACAACAACAACAAAAAACTATCTATACTATTTAAATTCTCCAAATTATTCCCAAACTTTTTTAAGCATACAGTTATAGTGAATACAAAACATGTTTGCTGCTGTTTGTAAAATTCCCATATGTAGCATTTGTTTTCTTTAGAGATTAAATAGTAATATGAAAATGATCATTTGGAGTATTTTTCATTTTCTTTAATAGTGTTAACTTACCTGGTTTTATTTCGATTGCACTATCTAACTGGAACACAAGGATCATGTAGAGGAATTCATAGGAATGAAAAACAAAAACATGTTCTTTGTATGGAAACAAAGAAGTACAGTTACACTTGGAAGTCAATGGAGGTTATATTTTGACATAATAAGAGTTGTTAAGTATCATTGGCTCGGTAGTTTCTCTTTTTTAAAAAAAGTTTTTTCATAGTAAACAACATAAGCATTTTTCCTCTTCACCCTCAACTACCTTTATTTGTGCATCTGTATCAAATATTACAATTTAATCTCAAATGTTATTTATTATGGATTCAGACATGAAGTTGGAAACTTTAAGACAAGATAATCAGTTCACCCTTAAAGTAAATATCTGCTTTTTTACACAAGAAGTGGATGATTTCATTGTTTATCCAAAAGAATAGACTATAATGGCAGAAACATTGGCAACTTGAGCCAAATCCCCAATCCTAAATGCAATATAATATGACTGTCTACCCTCATGCTTTCACAATGCTATACAAATGCCTGAAAGGGAATCGACACATATAGAAAGCTCAGATGGCTGCCTTGTTGTTTTCATCATTTAAGCCAAGCCATAACAATGGTATTTGAATGGTATTTGAATGTCTGGAAGCTATGTGATACTGCAAATTCAGATCGCCCAGCTTGGAGGTTCATGTACTTGAGTAAACCGTAACACAGTGCTGATCACAGGACAATAAGTTTAACCATTGTGAGTGATATTGCTTGTCTAGATGGCTGAAAATGACCAGTTCAGCCATAAGAACTGTCATATGGTTCTCATATAATATACGCTCACAAGTTAGCTGGTAGTAAATAATGCTGTAACTTCAAAATATAGCAAATACAATGCAGTAAAAACCTGACATAGGATCTATTCTAAAATACAGTATTAATCTTAATTTCTGAGACAAGAGTGACTTCCACTAGTTTGTGTGTGTGTGATTGTAAAGAAATATACAATTGAATAAGCATCATGTGGCTTTTTGGGAGAAACAATACTTAAATGACACAAAAATTGTACTCATATTTTCATAAATAGATGTATATAATCCCTTGATTATTTAAACTATTAACTATTTGCTGTAACCTTAAAATAATTTTTTTCATTATCATTGACTTTGAGGTTCATTTTGCTTTGCAAATTTTATAAACCCAGTGTGATTTTAATATTTCCCTTCTTCTTACTGAATATTTTAATTTATCATTAAGGTTAAAAATATTAAGAGACTTAACTAACCCAATTAAGTGATATGCTTATCCATATATAATTTTCAGCACTGATAATAAACAACTGATCTACCCCTGTACTCCCAATGTTCGAAGAGTGTTGCCTTTCTTCTCTCTTATAACCATGTTCATGTCCATGATTCATTGCTAAGAGAATTTCAGTTGCTCTATTTTGATTTGTTGCACTATGTAATACAATTGAAGCTAATATGTAAGTGAATCTAAGACAAGAAATTAAATAGTTTGCAAGTAACTTTAATTTAAATAATGACCAACTTACAAAGGATGTAACTAAATTTTTGAAATGCTTAAGTTGGTGATATGTAAAAACTAAATACCCTGAGTGAACCTTGATTGGATCCTGAATAAACTTTAAAAACTTCATAAGGGATGTTTTGGGGACAAGTAGTGAAATTTTAATATAAAATGTGTATTATATAGTATTATTAAATAAATATTGATATCTTTAGTATAATAATGATATTGTTCTTATGTACGGAAATTACTTATTCTTAGAAGACACATACATTTA
Organism: Globicephala melas; assembly: GCF_963455315.2. Taxonomy (NCBI): domain Eukaryota; kingdom Metazoa; phylum Chordata; class Mammalia; order Artiodactyla; family Delphinidae; genus Globicephala; species Globicephala melas. The sequence continues at coordinate 81,804,835 of NC_083322.1, forward strand.
AGGGTGTAAAATTATCATGTCTGCAACTTATTTTCCAAAGATTGTCATATATGTGCATACACAGTATATACATGACATATACTTGCATATGAGAGAAAAAATTAATATGGCAAAACACGATTTATTAGTCTAGGTATACCATCATTCATTGTATTCATATATCCACTTTTCTGTAGTCTTGAAATTTTTCAAAATAAAAACGTGAAGGAAAATTCTTATTCTAGTAAATGAAAATTTTTGCTTAGCTTTATACTAAAAATCCATGTTCTCTGTATCTCTTGTTCTGGAAACTTTTTAGTATCTCTGGAAATGGTTTGAAAGCATTGACTTTTGTAAGAGAATTGTACTTATTTAAGAAAAAATTATAAGGAGGAAGATGCTAGTGAGTTTATACTTTGGAGTTATCATCTTAGAAAATTTTCTATGAATGTCTCTAAAATAAAAATTTACAATATTAACTTGGAATCTAGCATTTACCCAGGATGTACACATAATAGGAGGTTCATCTATCACAAGTGGTAGATGGGGAGAGTCTGAATTAATTCATATTGAAAACAAGGTTAAGTACCCACACTGTATTTGAAGCATTGAACAAAAAAATGCAGATAATCAGACCACCTTTCTTTATGAAAGCTTAGGCAATCAGAAGATTGCAAAATTTAAACTGAAGTCTTTTAAATGTGGTATAATTGGCGATGTTAATTCTAAGTCACTTGTATATACTTCTGTGCTTTATAGGAGGAGCCGACGACAAGATGTGAGACATGGAAATCCATTGACTCAATGCAGAGGATTTAATCTGAAAGGTAATTAAAAGTGGTCAGACTTGGTAAAGACTAACAGTGCTCAGTATCACATTTCAGTAAGGGAAACCTTGTAATAGATTCAAGTATGTCATTTTAAAGAAAGATTCACTATAAAAAATTAGTGATATTCATATATGGTAATTAAAAATTAAATATTATTTGTAATGTATACTAAGAATTTTGTAAAACAAAAGTCCGGGAACACAGATACTTTGGATATGTTAGTAGGTAAGTCTTTCACAAAGATAGTAATTATGGATTTTCTTAGACATTATTTTCTTTCTGAAGAAAAAAATTTACTTATTTTTTTGTTTACCACTGAAGAAAATATAACATCTTGGTTTTTTGTTTTTTACTGTGTTAAATTACATAATGAAATTTACTATTTTAACCATTTTACAGTGTACAGTTCCGTGGCATTAAGTACATTCACAATGTTGTGCAACCAACACCACAACTTTTTCATCATCCCGAAGTTAAACTCCATAACCATTAAACACTAACTCCCTATTCCCCCTTCCCCAGCTTCTGGCAACCACTGTTCTAATTTCTGTCTCTATGAATCTGAATACTCTAGATATCTCATATAAGTGGAATCATACAATATTTGTCCTTTTGTAAATGGCTTATTTCACTTAGCCTAATGTCTTCTTCAGGTTTCATTCATGTTGTAACATGTGTCAGAATATTTTTTTCCTGTTTAAGGTGAAAACATAATCCATTGTATGTATAATATATATCGCATTTTGTTTACCCACTCATCCATCAATGAACACTTGCACTGCTTCCAAAAGTTGGCTATTATGAATTATCCTGCTCTGAACATGGGTGTACTTTAGTGCCTTGGTTTTACAGTTTACAACCATTCCATTTACTTCTGGCAGTCCTGCCTTGTATCTTACAATTAATCTAATTCCTTTCTTCCCATCCTGACATGGAGATATTATGTAATTATACTTTTCCCACTGACCCCCTCCCTCCACCTCCACCCCACCAACAGAGGGACCTTCCTCCAGGCTCACCAAGGTGCTACAGAGGTACTGTTGTTAACTGTTTACACTGAGATTCCTGTTGCTAATCTTTTTGAGTCTGGGCATTTTTGTTTTTATTTAAAGAATGAAATTCTTGTCACTAACTACACTAACTACAAGAAGAAAATTGAGACACGTTTTGCTTAATTGTTCCATACATCTAATTGAGGGAATAAAGCCAGGTTACTATTTCTCTGTTTGCTGAGTATTTTATAAATCCGAGTGTCAGTCATAGTGGTAAGAGTATTTGCAGCGGAGGTAATGATGAACAAACAGCGATGTTGACTTTGTGTCAAAACCTGAGCTAAGTGCTTTTTCATGGATTATTTCCGTGCTCAAGAAATTATTCTTAAGTAAGGTCTATTCCTATTCCCACTTTATGAATGAGAATTCTGCCCATGTCTAAGCTACCACATGATTATACTAAATACTCTTCCTAAGAATTTCAGTAAAGAATGTCTGAAAATGTCTGTTTTAGAACCAAGTAAAACTGAAGCACAGAGATATTAAATAACTTCTCTAAGGTTACACAGCCAGTAGTGATAAAGTCAAGATTTTACCTCGGCTAAAATCTGATTTCAAAGATCGTTTTCTCAACCATTACATCCCACTGTGGCCACACCTTGCTTTCTGCCTTTTCTGCCTTTCCGAATTTAATCTATACCACACTGAGTATGGAGTTTAAGGGTGGGATGAACTTGGCTTCAGTATTGCCTGGCACTTACTGATTCTTTAACTAGGATATGTTTCCTCATAACTCACAGCCTCAATTTGTTCAGCTATGAAAAGCTGAGAAAATTTAATTCACAAAGATGTTATAATAATTAAATGTTCAAGATGATATTAAGTGTATTCCTTCGTGTAAAGTAATTCTTGAATAAACACTGATTCTCTTATATCTTTCTCTCCTTCCCTTTAGGTTAAACAAACCAGGCAAACAATGTATAATAGTCTGCTTGTTAAATGATTAAGACTGCCTTTGGAGTTTGCCATAGTCGCTCACAATTTTATAGAGAAACAAACATTCAAATAATAGAATTCCATTGTCATCCTCTCTCCTTTTATTTTTGCTCTTCAGCATATAGAAATGCAGCTGAAATTGTTCAGTATGGAGTAAAAAATAACACCACTTTCCTTGAGTGTGTCCCTAAGTCTCCACAGGCATCTATCAAGTGGTTGTTACAGAAAGACGAGGACAGAAGGAAAGAGGTAAGTAACTCAGCAGAGCAGCAATCAGTCAGGGCTTTGGAAAGAGCATTAAATCACCATCCCTCAGTGAGGTTCAGATCAAATGGAAAAGGAAAGACATATGAACATCCTTTAATGTCTCTGGGATGACAAGTGCCACCTTCTTTAAAATGCTTTGTCCACAGAGTTGACGGATTAATTAGAAATCCTTTCTTCCTGCTCACCTCGATAACACAGTGATTAAAACAAGAGCTTGTGCACTCAGATGGGGGTATTGATGTGAGGTAGCATTTGTAAAAGAAACAAGATGGGTGCAAATCCAGAAGCTAAGTTCTCATACAACAGCTTTGTGTGATTCACAAGATAAAAGGGGCTTTTAAAAAAGTTCAATTTTCCTCAGCAGAAAATGGTAAAGAGCATTTTTCTGCTGTGTGGTAATCTGTTTCCATTGCTTTATTATTCATAACTCCTGGGGTTTTGTTAGGTAATATGTGGAATCACTGTGTATGAGACCATTGCCTTTATTTACTGATATGTAATAAAAACCTCGATTTTCAAATAAAAGGACACTTATATTATTAACCTTTCACTGATTGTAAAGAGCTGCTTTAAAAGGAAAACATTGTAGGGCTTCCCTGGTGGCACAGTGGTTGAGAGTCCACCTGTCGATGCAGGGTACACGGGTTCGTGTCCCGGTCCGGGAGGATCTCACATGCTGCGGAGCGGCTGGGCCCGTGAGCATGGCCGCTGAGCCTGCGCATCTGAAGCCTGTGCTCCGCAATGGGAGAGGCCACAACAGTGAGAGGCCCGCGTACCGCAAAAAAAAAAAAAAAAAAAAAAGGAAAACATTGTAAAACAGCATAGAGTGAAATATTATAAATAATGAATTCCATAATATTGATATCACATTGTCCTGACAAATGAAAGGATAAGAAGAAAAATATATATGTATATATAAACCGTTAAAGTAGCCTAGCCTGCAGTGGTACTAACAGTACATCATAAAGTCTGATGTAGCAAAGAGAAAATAGAGCCTTCTGCATTTGTGTGTGTTCTATTGTAGGCAGTTTTCATACTACATATTAGATTAATGAGGGCTATGTAGAATGGATACAATCCCAAGATATAGAATACAGGCATTGCATCAAAATTACTGAAACAGATGTTGGCTCTTTATGAGAAAATACTTCCCAATTCTCAGACCTGCCTATCCAAAGATGTTATGAGCTGTTTAGGAAATTTTGTGTCCCCTGTCACTGGAATATTAAACCATAGGCTGATGAACACTTGCATAAGATGAGACATAACTATCAAAGATGAGCTCCATGCACTTCAGGGCCCCTTCTTGCCCCAGATTTCCATGATATTAAATTTTTTTTTTTAGTTTTTTCATTCATAAAAAATTATTGTTTGAGACCTATTTTCTTTGCTATCAAATCTGTCATCAAATTAGTCTTGAATTGTCTGTAGTCTAATTAATTTAAAATTATTTTGAATGGATATAGAGCATAAGAATAATTGCCTTGCAAAGTAATCTGGGGTAAAATTCATAAAGTACTATGATGATTATCATACAGAAATGGAATTCTTAGATTAGAACATGACATGTGGACATGAACCATCCTTCCAGAGAAAGTCTGTATGTGTGTATGTGAATTGGAAATCCAAAACTCAAACGGGGGCTTACCTAACATAGATAACATGCTTTTCTTTTATTCAGTAGAAAGTCCAGTGGAATAATATATAATGAGTGAATGTAATTTCTATTATGTAAAATTGAAATAAATGAATATATACAGTCTTGAATAGATGTCACAGGAATTATCAAATGAAATTTAAAAGGGAATGGATCATAAATTTTATCACTTTTATGGTATTTCTAATGTTCTATTTCAGAAGGTTCAAGAATGTGGAGACTCAAATATGACTATATTGATTTTTCTTCCAATCTCAAAAAACAGAAGAATGCCATAATTTAAGACTATGAAAAAATTAACTCTAATGTAATTACGAAAATCTGTTCTGTCCAGAATTCAAGTAGATCACAATTCCACTCAGTCTCACTTTAGTTGAATAAACTATTAAGATTTAATTAAATTTATCTTAATTCTTCCTTAGTAGTTTAGGCAAACATACACATATTTCTCATATTAATGGTGTGCAAATATTGAACTTTTATTTTGAAAAGTAAGACAAATGGTAAAAAAAAAAGCATGCAGAGAAAAATGCAAATAGTTCATATTGAATAGCATAAGTGAAAACTAAAAGCCCTCCTCTTCTCCACATCAAAGGCTGCTAAGAATTATATATTCCTCCAAATAGTCTCCATAATCTTCCTATTTTCCTCTCTCTCTTTCTCTGTCTCTGTCTCTCTGATACATACACACAGACACACAGAAACACACACACACACACACACACACACCATATCAGTACATGTGGAACTGCCTTATTTTTCTTGGCTGCATAGTATTCCACTGTATGAACATACCTTAAGTTTTCTGAAGCTATCTACTGGTTACATTATTTCTTGTTTTTCCTCTTATCAAAAACATCATGTAAATGAATATCTGCATACTTGTATGAGTATATCTTCTATATAAATTCCTAGAAATAAAATGTCTGCACTGAATATTATATACATGCTAATAGATATTATCAAATTGGCCTCCAAAATTTTTCCCAATTTCACACAAATGGAAAAGGCTTTCTTTTCTTTTATTTTTGAATGCATTTCTACATTATTTAAAACTATTTTCAAGGTGCATTTAAACTTTAAAAATTAAATGAACATAAAAAATTTTGCTTTATATATTTCTGTCCTTACTTTTTCCTAATCTCTCTTTTCTAGTTCTGTTCTATTTTTTGTATTTCAATACTATATTTTGCCTTCCCTTATTTTTCTTTGGGTCAAATTTCTTTCTTCCCTCAATGAAAGAGCATTCCTGAGTATACATGTGAAGGAACTACTTACCACTTAGGTTTTTATGTGTTCATTGACAATACTATAGCGGGAACTGTAAGGAAATGGATTTCAGCGTTTAGTTTATATCTAGAAAATGATATTTTTTCCAGTATAAGCCTGTAAAGTAATTAAATATTCACCTCATAGCTTCTTATTACTTTTCCTTGGAAAGTAAAACCACTTGGAGTACTTACAAGATAATGAGTTCCAGCTTATTTTTAGTCATTCTTTGTGTTAGATAATAGGAAAAAGCCCTTGATAATGTTCAAAATGCTTCCTCTGCTTATAAAATTTTTAGTTTAGGGAATATTCATTCATTCATTGAAAAAAAGGCAAAATTCAACTCTTTAATTGTGGCTTCATGTTTTTACTCAATAAGTGAGTATTTTTGTTACAATAAAAGGCAAGAACTATAGGATAAAATAGACATTTTAAACTATCTGTGAATTTCATTTATATATGTTGACTGTGATTTACATTCCAGAAACATCCCAAACTCTGGCTTATATGTGGAGAAACTACTTCTATACAAAGGGAATGCACTTTAAGCTATTTTGGGCAATATGAGTGATAACTTCACCCTCTCTTTAATAGATTCAGTACCGCTGAGACTAGAGTTTCTGAGCAAAAAAAAAAAAAAAAAAGGCAATGGAACTTACCAAAAATCTGTGTCCACTAAGAAGGAAGTTAACACTCTGTATTGTTGGTCATATCTTTTTAGAAGATATATAGAGTTGGCTATTCAGAACTTTGATATCTCTCTTTTAGGTCAAGCTGAATGAGCGAATCATAGCCACTTCACAAGGACTCCTGATCCGCTCTGTTCAGAATTCTGACCAAGGACTGTATCACTGCATTGCAACAGAAAACAGCTTCAAGCAGACCATAGCCAAGATCAACTTTAAAGTTTTAGATTCCGAAACGGTGGCTGTTGTTACAGACAAATGGTCTCCATGGACCTGGGCCAGCTCTGTGAGGGCTTTACCCTTCCACCCAAAGGACATCATGGGGGCGTTCAGCCACTCAGAAATGCAGATGATTAATCAGTACTGCAAAGATACTCGGCAGCAACATCAACACGGAGAAGAATCCCAGAAGATGAGAGGGGACTATGGCAAGTTAAAGGCTCTCATCAATAGCCGGAAAAGTAGAAATAGGAGGAATCAGCTGCCAGAGTCATAATGTTTTCTTAAATGGGGCTTATGCTTCCATCAGTAAATGATCTGTCTTCAGTGATCAACTTCTGAGCAAAGAATCTTGTGCTTTACCCATGGGAAATTCCTGAGAAAGGTGGTTACTCACTCCTAAAAGTGAACGTTACATGAACTGAAATGAGTATGCATTTTCTTGTATGATATTGACTAGCACTAGACATGTCATGGTCCTCATGGTGCATAGAAATATTTAACTTAACCTAGATTTTATTTATCTTTATTTACCTTTTCTTCAAAACCAATATGGCGACTATAAAACTAGAATTCTTACATCCCTTAATTGAACTAGGGCCATAACCTGTGATCTTCCATCCTTGCTTTAAGGGTTTAGAGTTCTGTCAATCATTTGTATACAAGACCAAATGCCAAGTTCACAATTTTTACATAGTAAAAGTTATATAAATGCATGTGACAGAGTAGTTGTCAAAAGAAATGTAGAATAGAAAAGAGACAAGGAAGAGGGAATCTAAAACACGAGCGATTTTCATAAAAAGATAACATGGAGTTTATGTGCTTCCAGTGAAATATAGTATTGGTTACTTTTAAGATTGCAAAAATTATCAGTTTTTGATATCTGTCATTGATCTCTGTTCCCTTGTTTCAGGAAGATAAAAGGACACCTAACCATTAATATCTTTAATTGGAATTATGTCAGTGAAGCATTTAAGTTTATATTGTTATGTAATCATCTTCCAAACAAAAGCACTTTCTTTTTTGGAAGTTATTTAAGTTATTCTAGATTCAGAGAATATAATCTTACACAATTTAATTGATAAATGTGTTTATTCTAATTTTCTAGTTTGTGTGGCATTTTAAAAAATATAAGAAGAAATTTCTTTTGAAATATCAAACTTGTATATGAGGACCGAAACCATCGAAGTGGAAAAAAAATAGAAAAAAACAAGGTAGAAAATGCAATTTTATTGACAGAAGTTTATTAAAAATGTTACTAATTTTTAACTTCAATAATTAATTTCAATGATTAACTCACTTTTTTTGTTTAGCAACCTCAGATATCATACTGATTTTTAAGTCACCGATTCTTTTTTTTTTTTAATACTCTTTCATGTATGCTGGAGAGATGCTCATTTTGTGGAGAAGTGAGAAAAATTCTAATTTGAACAAAAATAGACATACTTTATTTTAAAAGAATGTTGGTACATTATGTTCACTGGTATATAAATACAAATGTGGTAAGTTTGTGATGAATAAAATAACTATCTTCTAATTGTATGTTTGGATCCTTTTATTAGAGTAATTTAAAAGTGATTTTTTTTTTTTACTCCAAATAACAACTAGATGGGATAAGTATAAAAATTTTCTTCATATCCTCACATTTCTTTTAAAAACACAACTTTTGCTCTTTCATTTTACTTAGTTTTAAAGACATTTTCATGTTTCTAGGTGCAAACAGAACTTATATCATACCTAATCAAATTCTAATACAAAAGTTTTATTTGTAGTTAACAAGCCATGAAGAAGGTAATCAAGGTAGATATATTACCTTCCTAAGCACTACAATATAAAGCGTCAAGAACTAAAATCATTGTCAAAATGAATGTAATCACTGATCAAAATCTAGGAATAAAGTTTATTATTTAAATGGTGGTAAATTATGATATTATAAGAGGAAGCCTCAATGGGGCAAAAATAGCAGTTAACAAACACAACATAAATAATGTTTATTCAAAAAAAACCTATTAAATAAAAGCTATTGTTCCAAAGGTATATGATTCTAAAGTAGTCTCTAAAGGAGTTTGTTTTGCAAGTAGGTCATTATTTCTACTCTACTTGCACAAATAGAAATGTGCATAAAGCCAAAACCATCTTCTGTATTTATGGCCAATCTATTCTATGTACAGAGTTGAAAGTAAAATTGTTTTAGACGCAGAGGATAGGGTAAACTATACAGGTCCCCTTGCTTCATGTAAACCCAAACTGATAGACAATAGGGTGTTTAGTGTTGTAACATTATTTGTGCTATTTAATATCTTCTATTTTGAACATTATTAAATTGTATATACTTTTATTATTTTACTTTTAAAATTATAGAGCCCCTCTTGAACAAAACTGCCAAATGTAAAGAAAATTTTCTTTCTTAAAATATTGTTAACGTATACTGAATGTTGGTGGTTGATTGGTTGGTTTTATTTTGTGTAGTTTGACGGTTCGATGACTTGATATGTTTTCCATTTGTACATAAAATTTCCTAGAAATGCACTTTTTTTTAACAGTGTAGGTTTGTGAATAGATTTTAGCATGATGAAACTGTCATTACAGTGAATGTTCACTCTGTTAGAAAATGTAGTTAGCACAGTATTATTTAATTGGATATTGAAGAAATCATGTGCCTGGCAAAATAAAACATGTTGAATTCCCCAAGGATGTCTTTAATTTTCCTTTTTAATGTTGGGTTTACAATTTCTTGTTGGCATGGTAGAATCTACTGACTCTCGTAATTGTTCTTTTTTTCCCTGTTTTATTTATTTATCCTTTTTTTGTGTGTGAAAGTAATGCATCTGGATTTCAAAATACAAAACTTCCAGAAAGATATACTTGGAAATCTCTCCTTGCACTACTATCTCTCCTTTATGCAAGTCCTACCCCAGAAGGATCCAATGTTCTCAGTTTCTGTGTGTATTTCTCTGATGTTTTATAAACAGCAAGCAAATTCATGTTTGTTTTCTCTTTAAGAGGCATGGTACATCCATTCATGTCTGTGGACAGTTATTCAGACTTGTGTCCACAGTGGGGAAAAAAAAAGTATAGTTTATAAATACTTGGGCTTTGGAGCCAGACTGCTAGGATTTGAATCCAATCCTACTGTCTTATCATGGGAAAGTTATCGAATCTCTCTCTGCCTCATTTCTCTGCCCAAGTTCATCCCAGTAAAGTGTTAGGGCAGAACATATCATAGAATAAGTATTAATAAATTTCCTAATATTTGTTTATTTAGAAAGTGACATATTGCTAGAACAGGAAGGAATATTTAAGTTGTGTCCTTTGACAAGTTAAATGCCAATGGTCTAGGCTGGGGAGCCTGCAGTCAGTGGATCAGATAACACCTTACCAAGATAAATGAGCCTTTATGAAAGTGAGGGAAAGGAAGCCACAGGAAAAGAAACAACAAAATATAAAAGTAATCTCAACAAATCTTCCAACATGATGATTCTGCACTACTCCCTAATTGTTTCATTTCTCAGTATCTCCCTTGCTTCTATTTGAACTTAACCTTAGTTTAAAATTTTTTAAATGCATTTCTTATAATTTTAATGCATTTCTGATGCTTTGTGCCTCCTACCTAAGTGAAAAAATTTTTTAAGGAAAGGATCACAGTTTCCTATATTTGCTCTCTGGCTAAAGTCAAGAGAGACACCGCAGCTTTGTTTTGCAGCACAGTCAAGTCCATTGAAAACTTCAGTCTAGACAAGGAAAAAGCAGACGAAGTAAAATGGTTACTTAACCCGTGGCATTGAGAATTTCTTTGAATTTTATGCATGGTGACAAAGTTGTGGAAGACTATTGTGAAAAATATTTTTTTTTCATAAGATTTATCCCACCATCATTTTATCCAATCACCTTTTGCACAAAAATACAAGCCCCTCTGCAAAATCAAAACCAATTGCAACAAATTCTGTGTATGTGCCATTCAGTGAACTTCACTGTCAATGAATTGTTTTTCCTAAGGGGCCTCTGGTATATATTTCAATTTTTATGATTTCATAACAACTTTACTTTCATAGTGCACAGGTATTGAGAATTGGAAGAACTACCTCCAAGATAAGAAAATGCCATCTTCACTCTAGTGACTAATGTATTTGTCTATGTACCTCACAAAATAATACTTTCCACACAGGTTGAATTGTATATTTCTCAGGGCTATTATGTTGCCATGCTTGAGTGTTACTTACATAAAGTGCTATTAAAGAATGACATTATAACAAACACATTAAAACTATTTATCCTATGTAAGGTTATCTCTCAACCCCCAAGTACAAAAGTGGGGTGAATTATATTCCTTAAGTGTTTTTTCCTCTGAATTATAAACATGCCATCCAAACATTTTATGAGATCAAAAACGTAATGATTTCTGCATTGTCAAATGGATATATGATGGAATTATTATAAAAATCAAAGCCATTCCTATTGTTTCTCTGGATATTTTTCAATATCTTGTTTAATTTTTTCCCTTTCACTGATTTGTGTGGGTCGGGGGTGGAGAGGGTATGGTTAATAATCAACTTCCCTTCTCTGCTGCATCATGGCTCATCAAACAGAGAACTTGGACCTTCAAAGTATCTTCTGAGTTGATGAGAACTCACAGTTGTAAGCTGTGAATAGGAAAAGCAACCATGGGAAACAAAAAAACTGAGGAGGTACTACCCAAGCCACATCTGCCTGGGACATTCATTGGATTCCCAGTGATATTTTAATGGATGCAGATGTATGTGCGTTGTATCCACAGATCATGCACTTCGAGACCCACAAGCCAGCTATATTCAATTTTTTTATTAATTCAAAATGAGTCTCAGTTTCTGCTTCAAGTTCCCATTCCAACTTCTCCACTTAAAAATGATACAGCCTGGGAATGTTATGCTCCTCTTGATGAGATGTTGCTTTCTCTAAAATTGGAATTATAATAATATCTTTCACATGTAGTAGTTGTGAGAATTAAATGAGTTAATACATGTGGAATTCTTATAGTACCTGATGCATAGTAAAAGCTCAAAAGCATAAAAATCACTAAACAAAAAAAATCTTAAATGAAGAGGTATATGAGATGGATGCAGCATGTTTTTCTTTCATTAATTAAATTACCTTGGATGAAACAAGATTGAACCAAAATGCTACTTCTAATTTTTGTTTTTAGATATGAAAGTGTGAGGAAATGTCCTTACATAAATGGAGATGGAAGAAGTTTCATTATAGTGCTGCTATTCAAACAGTTAAGTATCTTTTGAAGAATATGTCACATAATTATTATTAAAGTTTATTTTCATTAAAAACTGACAATTTCATTAGGTTCTCTTGCAATTTTATTTTTTAAAATGTTTGGAAACCACCTTTCTTCTCAATACTTGTACCTATAGTTCCAACCATGCCTTGATGGGCTGTGTGGCTCAATGGACCCATATCCATGGATTTTCCAGGATAATCACCTGTAATGCAGACTCCCAGCAGCCAGTTGCTTACTGAGTGGCCTTGGGAAAGTTACTTAACCTCTTTGTACCTTGGGTGCCTTGTCTGAAAAATGAGGATAATAATGATAGCAACTCACAGTGTTGTTGTGAAGGTTAGAATCGTATTTATACATAAAGTGTTCATAACATTCCTGCCACAGGATTATATATTATTATTAGTTGAATTAATGCTCTTGTTATGTGCTGTTATAAGACCACTCCACTTCATTCAGAAGCTCCAGTGAGGATTTGTTATCTTTATTGTTGCTCCTATTTTCTTAGCCCCCTGCCACTGTCCAGCAGACATTCTGATGATCATTATCATGTTATGCACCTGTGGGTCTTCATGTTTGACCCTAAACTTTTATTTTCCCAATTCAAGAGCAGGGTCTTGACTCATTCTTTCCTCAAGTTGAATTTCTTGTCCATTCACCTTGTAACCTTGAGTTGCTAGGAGAAGCTGGCTCTCCTGGAGCTTCGATTTACTCACCCTGGATGTTAGCTGTCATCTACATTGTTACAAACTTGTCCTTTATCATAATCGTCCTCCGTATTCCCATTCTATAGCCTCCCGTCGGATCTCTCCTGGCAACGCTCCAGGCATTGTAAGTCATGGCTGAATTCATATTGGTAAAGAACGTAAACTATGTGCTAGGCAACTCATAACAGTCAACAGCCATAGCACCAGAAAACTACCACAATTATCACCCTCTTAAAAATAACCATTTACTGAGCATTTTCTGTGAGCATTCCTATGTAAAGGTACACACTATACGTAGTTATCTGCTTTCTTCATAGGATCTTGTGAAGGTATTAGTCTGTTTTGTAAATGGCAAAACTGAGAGTCTAATGCATTTAGATACTTGCCCTGAGTTAAATAACTTTCTAAAGGCCCCGAAGAGTCTAGCTCCAAACTTTAAGCATCTTCTATATTTCATTACTTAGAGTCTCACCAAGAAGGCTTTTCACTACAAAAACATTCATACACAGCAGCCTTCATAATATAATTTATAGGACTCTGGGTAACATCTAGCCCAGGCCATGGAGTCAGAATGCCTAGACTCAATTTGCTAGGTTACTACTACCTAACTTTACAGGTCTGACATCATTATGATAATATCAATCTCATGAGAAAGTGAAGATCATGATAATTCATGTAAAGTGCTCAAAACTTACCTGATGTAAAATGAATATCAGGTAGTATTAACTATTTTATCACTATGTCTTTGCTACTAGAAATACCATTTATTAATTCTTTCACCAAATCTTTATTGAGCACTTAACTATGTGCCTGGCAGTATTTTAGGCATTGAGGGTATAGCAGGTAACAAAGCAACGTCCTTGCTGTTGTGAAATTTACTTCCTGGATGGAAAAGGTAAAACAACAACACGAATAGCTGTGTAAAAGTCAGGCTGATGGTGGCGAAAAGGGAACCCTCTTGCGCTGTTGGTGGGAATGTAAACTGATACAGCCACTATGGAGAACAGGATGCAGATTCCTTAAAAAACTAAAAATAGAATTACCATATGACCCAGCAATCCCACTACTGGGCATGTACCGTGAGAAAACCATAATTCAAAAAGACACATGGACCCCAATGTTCACTGCAGCACCATTTTCAATAGCCAGGACATGGATGCAACCTAAATGTCCATTGACAGACGAATGGATAAAGAAGATGTGGTACATATATACAATGGAATATTACTCGGCCATAAAAAGCAACGAAATTGGGTCATTTGTACAGGCGTGGATGGACCTAGAGTCTGTCATACAGAGTGAAGTAAGTCAGAAAGAGAAGAACAAATATCGTATATTAATGCATATATGTGGAATCTAGAAGAATGGTACAGATGAACCTATTTGCAGGGCAGGAATAGAGATGCAGACATAGAGAATGGACATGTGAACACAGGGAGTGGGGAAATGGGGGTGGAATGAACTGGGAGATTGGGATTGACTTATATACACTACTATGTGTAAAACAGATAGCTAGTGGGTACCTGCTGTATAGCGCAGGGAGCTCAGCTCCGTGCTCTGTGGTGACCTAGATGGGTGGGAAGGGGGGGGTGGGAGGGGGGAGGTCCAAGAGGGAGGGGATATAGGTATACATATAGCTGATTCGCTTCATTGTAACTAACGACAGAAACTAACACAACATTGTAAAGCAACTATACCCCGATAAAAGAAAAAAAAAAGTTAGGCTGAGATAAATTCTATGAAGGAAATTAAAGACAGGTGAAAAAATCTTGCAAAGATCAGGGGAAAAGAGCATTTCAGGCAGAGCGACAAACTAGTAAACGCTCTGGGGCAAAAATAATTCTGGCAGATTTGAGGCAAAGAAAAGAAAACCTGAGTGGCTTGATCTCAGTGAAAGAAGAGAAGACAAGGATGAGACTGTATTCCAAAGGCAGAGAAACAAAGCCACGTGGGTCCTGATGACGACGGGGAGAAGTTTAGATCTGATTCTAAGGAATACAAAAGTCATGGAGGTAATGACATCACATTAGTGATTTACATTCCATACAAAATATCTCTGGCTGTATTTCAGAGGACTTTTGAGAGCAAGGAATGCAAACAAAGAAAACAGAAAGAGCAACTAGGAGTCAAAGACATATTTTTAAAAGAGCACATAACCGGTAGATTTAAGTATTGACTTTCACTCACAAAGAGGTATAAACAACTGGTAATGGTTCCTCCTGGAGGGTACTTTTGAAATAAAAGGCAGGGGTGATATGAGAGAGTACTCATCCCCTGAGGTTGAGCAAGAATTGTTGGAGTGGCCTGCCCCAGAAGGGAAAAAGGGACACCAAAAGAGGTCAAAGGTGGCTTGTAGAGAGCCCTAGGGGTGGTCCTGGAGCTAGAATATGCAGAAACTGTCAGAAAGAGGGATTTATTATGCAGTAATAGCCAGAGGAGGAAGTGGCTTAGGTTTCAATACTGAGAACTAAATCAGTCATGGATAAAAATCCAAGAGCCATTAATGACAGTGTTGTGTGAATGCTTTTAAGACAGGCTGGGGTCACATGGCCAGGGGCTGTAAATAACTGAGGATGCAAACAGCCTTTATGGTTGAGAGTCCACAATAAATAACCTTACTGAATATATAGTGCGACATGATTAAGAGACCAACAATTTGTAAAGACCAGCTGCCTTAATAATCCAGTTAATTAATCCTGATTTTATTTACTGGGCAAGTGATGCAGTTTCATCGTGCACTTAGAAACAAATTGTCAAGTGAGTGAGAACTACTTAGAAAATGGATTGTGGGGTAAAATATCCTTTTTCAGAAGGGTGAAATTACAATGCACGTTACATAGGACTTCAAATCTTTAATTAAGGCACTGGGGTCAGCCTTGAAGCAGTGATTCTGGAGCTCTTATAGCTCTTCATAATGGACCCTTCTCCACCCCAGATGACTGTTTCCTCTGCCACGTTAAAAAGGGAAACGAAGTGTTGCTAGGAAAGATGGTTTCTGGACTGACTCCCTTGAGACGGCTTCATCAGAAGCTGTCGTTGAGGCTTTGAAAATGGAGGAAAATCCAAGTGTCTTCTCAGGAACAGAGTAATTATGGACATTTGTGGATAAAAATATCTATGGAAGATGGATTTGAGGAAGGGAAAGAAGGAATAAGAGTCTGATTCATTTCTGAATAAAGAGCATTAGCCTGTAGCATCCCTACCACTACCACCACCAAAACCACTAGCTGGGTCAAGAAAAAAATATTTACAGCCAGAGAACAGCAGGAGAAGTGCTTAACATTTTCTGAGATTACCAGAATTTTTTTTTCTTTTCTTTTTTAAATTCATCAAGAGAAATAATAAAAACCTTTTTGCAGACTTCTTTGCAACACTTTTTTTCAGGAAAAAAATTGCAGCTCTGTGAGGCTTTCTTCCACTTTCCCAGGTTGGTTTATCCCTCCTTGCTGTTCCACATGGCTTGTCCACATGTGTCATAGCATTAGCCCTGTTTATTAACATTTAATCTCTTATTTTTTTCTCTTGCCAGCTACAGTGTGTTTTTCATTTTAATCATTTTTTATTCTTATTATCTAGGACATTGCTGACTCTATAGTAGGTGCTTAATAAACACACAGCATCTTCCCTTTTAGATAGTATATAGTAAATCCTTTTAAACTCTAATATCTAATGAATAGGGAATTGATACTATATACTGTAATACAGATTTCAGAACGTGAAGAGTTATTGGTTTGAAAATCCATTATGGTAACTAGAACGCTCAAACTTATCATCAACCAACAATTTAAAATATTAATATACCATCTACCTTCATGTGAAAAATGAATAACCCCATCTCAATTGTACAAGAGAAAGCTAAGACAAATTTAAAATATCTGTTAATAAAAGACGATAAACAACAATCAAATAATTTATATTACAAGGGCAACAAGGGAACATGATTAAAATATCTATTTCACTCTATGAGTGTTCTATTAGCTATAAGTCCGATGTATTAGCTATAAGTCCGATGTAGTTCATCTAATTCCCACAGCAGCAATGATTTGGTAGGCATTGTTATATGAATTTTACAGATGGAAAAACAAGCCCAGATGTTCCCACCACGGCTAGCACATTACTGGACTGGGACTGAAAACCACATTTACTTTTCGGCCCATACCGCCCAAGGAGTAAGAGTTGAGAGAACGGAGATTTTACTATAGTAATGGGGGAAGGTTCCTTGCTGCAGAAAGATCTTGAAATGGACTGAGACTAGAATTCACATAGGTTAATGTGGAGGAAGAAGGACATTACTGGAGCTTCAGAGGTGGGAAACATAATGGCCATGCAAAAAGGAACCCGCTGATTGATTTTGAGAGTTGAAGTTATGGAAGAGCAAAGTTAAAGTTAGATGTGAGTGCAAGTGAATGGAGTAAATAATGAAATAAACATGGTTTGAGCTTTGCTTTTGAGGATATATTTAAGAAGGGAGAAACGAGGGGCAAACATTTACTTTAATTGATTGATGGATGCCCTGGATGCTTCTCAAAGGAATCTGAAGTGAGAAGATACTATTAGGGGTCAATAAGGTTAATGTGGTAGAAGAGTAATGAACGCTTATCGTTTCTCAACTCAGTGGGCACACTGAGGCTAGGTTTGTATTGCATGTATGTGTCAAAACTAAGAAGGCCCTTGATATTTAGATGTGGGTTAAATATTGAATAATTGTTGAATGGATTGGAATATTACCTACCTTGTGCTTTATTTATGTTTTTATATAAGAGAAATACTACTACTACTTAAAATGACAATATAGCTAACATCAATGGGATGCTTACTAATTGCCAGGTAGTGTTGCTTATATGCATTATCTTGTTTAATTCTCATCTGCAAACCCAGGAAAAATACACTACTATTATTTACCTTCTTACAGATGATGAAACCAAGGCACACAAATATTAAGAAATTTAACATTAATGAGAGTTAGTAAGTAGAATATTCTAATCTCTGATGCCCTGTTACATTATAATGAGTCATTCATAGGTGCTCTATGAGACTCAAGTGATCTGTAATGTCAGTGATAAATTTTGGTAGGAAATATTAGAGTAATGTTTATAAATGAGGGCTTCCAGCTTTGTCTTCCTATTTATAGATATTTGTCTCTGTAGATTATATGGTTTCAGCATAGCAGAATTTCTAGTAACTACCAATTGTACCAACAACTGTAGTGTCTCAGGACATCACTTTATCACAAGAAAAATCAATGATTAAGATTAGGTTAAAATAACACCCATATGTAGAATTATACACAATACTTGTGCACAATTTAGTTGAGAAAATCTTTCTGACAAATTTAACAAATGTAAGGTTCAAGAATCCAAAAAATCTAAGGCAAGGGGAACACGCTGTCAGCACACACTGAAACAGCTAGAGCCAGAGGACAAATGTTCTGAGTAAATGGCTCTTCCAGATGAGAATACTCTGGGGTGAACAGTATAAAGCAGGTGGGAAGACAAGGGTGGTCCCAAGAGTTGTCACACACAACCATTTTACAGATGATGAAACTGACAGCCATAAAGAGGTCACATATTTTGTTACTAAGAAGTACATTTATTTCTCAATGTAGTGCTTTTTCCATATATATAAGTGACC
Organism: Globicephala melas; assembly: GCF_963455315.2. NCBI lineage: Eukaryota > Metazoa > Chordata > Mammalia > Artiodactyla > Delphinidae > Globicephala > Globicephala melas. The sequence goes on from NC_083322.1 coordinate 81,823,331, forward strand.
TAGAGATACGGCTATATAGTGCAGAAAAGTGCACACGAGAACAAAAACATGATTCTTTTTGGCTGTCAGCATCAAATAAGTAAAAGCTTGACTTTCTGGGATTCCATATTACTGCCTGGATGCTGTTCAATTGTGCTGTCTTACTAGAGCAGATTTTTTGGGTCAGTCTCATTTGGCTTTGCTCAGCTACACATGGCCTCTGTATAAAACAGGGCCAAAGTGAAAGAATATGCTTTTCCTTAATCCACATTTTCTGCCTGGTGAAAAAATGAAGAGCTTCGCCCTCAGGGTCACAACAACAACTTTCTCCAATTTTCTCAGCAGTAGTTGAGAATTATCTTGTCAGCATCACTGTCTTTTTTAACAGGTGCTGGGAGGGGGAAAGCAACCACAGGTGTAGGGGATAGAAAAGTCATCTGAAAAAAATGTTGTTAAAAAAGCCCAAGTTTGTCCTCTGTTGTGCCTGCCTTTGTAGAGAATCCAGCGTACTATGGCCTGACAACCGAATGGATGTGCCTCTGGCCTAACCCCGCATCCCCTTACCCTCCATCCAAGCCCCTTCGTTTCCTTACCTCTCCCATGCTTCTGTCTCTTCGATGCCAATGCTTCTCAAGCATTAATATGTATATGAATTACCTGTACCTCGTTAAGAGGTAGATTGTTCATTCAATAAGATTGCTCTGGAGGGTCTGCATTTCTAATAAGCTCCTAGGAGGTGTCCATGCTGCTGGTCTGCAGATCACACTATGAGTGGTAAGGTTCTATGTCTACTTTTGTAATTGATGGTTGAGAGGATGAAGGTAGATTTTGGAGGAAGAGAAAAGACAATTCCTTTCTCCTTTTCTCTCATCCTTCACAGTGAAACAATTGTTTCATTTCTCTGCAAACAATTAGAAACTATCTTCCTTGGGACAGCTGACACAGACTTGAAAATATACAATTTATCTTTGCATGCAGTTACCTGTCTCTTTTGTAGTAATATATGGAGAACATTTCTCCAAAAAACTTAACTTTGCTTATTTTTCATAGCCATAGCTCATTAAATTAATGTGATTTTTGTATGTCTATTTTAAAAACAAAGGGGGGAAAGTACAATTATTTTCACCAAGTCTTAACCTGAATTACAATAGAATTAAGATCAGTGATGCTCTGGTGAACGTTTTAACTAGGTCTCCAGAAGAAAAACCAAAGAAATTATACCCATTTCCATGGCATAAATGCCACCACCGTGGTTACCAATATGAGATCACAGGATACAAAACCAGGAAGAGATTCGTGTAAAAGCCTTCAGAGCTGGTGCAGGAATCCCTGAGGGGCTCTCCACAAACAGAGTTGAAGCTACAAGGAAGGATGGCATAAAATTACAAAGGAAAAAGAATGTTGGCGATCATTTTCTGTAGAACTTTGTATTTATATTGTTTTCTATTACATTTATCTTTGTCTCATAGTTAATTTTGGATTCGTTCCCCAGACGTTAGATCGTAAGTCAATGTTCTAAATGTCTTTGGTCCTTTATATTTATAGTAAATGGTTTTGAAAAATATATGTTGAATTGCAAAAGGAGGGGAGCATAAAATTGACTCCATTAGACTATTTCTGAAGCAAAAAAATACTGAGTTTACAGGTACAATTTTTACTGAAAAAATAAGAGGATTGATAGAGTAAATCTCTATGGTGATCATCTGTGATTTTTAAGAACAGACAATATTTCCGAAATTATGGCTATTCTAAGGAAATTTCTATATTTCTGAGACTAAAGTAATTTCATCTGAAGTTGTGACACAGGTGTGAAGCAGCCTTCCAGATTTAAGTTGGAAGCAAGGTGAACCATAGAATCCTGAGAGAGGCTACAGGTAGTAATTGTCTGCTTATGAACAGAGATTAAATCTAGTTGAGGAAGCAGAAAACAGAGAGACAACGGAGCCTACATTTGGAGCTAAGGAATAGAGTCGTACAAGGATTTCCCTTCACATAATTTAAGTTCACAGACAATTAAAACAGAATCAAGTGACTGTGAAGAAGTATTAAAAAAAGTGGTATTTAAGTATAACTCAGAGACATGCATACCTGAAAATATGGAGTATAAATAGAAAGCTGCTGGGTAGAATAATTTTAAAATTAAACAACAAAATTATATACTAATTTTTTCTAAGTTGGATGTTTTATTGAAATGTAGACTTGTCAATGATCTACCTATGTATGAGTTTCCTACCTGCATAGACACAGACACACACAGTCTAATACTCATCATTGTAAGTGGCTTCTTGAGAATGCTGAGATTTGGCTGATTTATCACAGAGGATAATTGGAAACGTTATCTAGTGTTGAGGTCAAGGTTATGATTAAAGAGTCTATTGGGGGCACTTCCCTGGTGGCACAGTGGTTGAGAGTCCGCCTGCCAATGCAGGGGACACGGGTTCATGCCCCGGTCTGGGAAGATCCCACATGCCGTGGAGCGGCTGGGCCCGTGAGCCATGGCCGCTGAGCCTGCGCATCTGCGTGAGCCTGTGCTCCACAACGGGAGAGGCCACAACAGTGACAGGCCCGCGTACTGCAAAAAAAAAAAAAAAAGTCTATTGGATAATATCCCTGCTTGTTTTTATCACAACATCCAAGCATATGCAGATGTCATTATTTTAGAATGTAAACTATAGTTTTGAACAATCTGTTCTCTCTCATATTCTGCACCTCACTGGTCAGCACAGGATACAAGTGGAAAAATAGGTACGTGACATTTTTTAGAAGCAGAATTATTTGCACTGCTATCATCATTGCGCTATACTTACAATTATATAGATTTGCGTATCTAACAACAGTTACCCAGAGGTGCAGGCTTAGATCTTTCTTGAGATAAGTGGCTAAAATATTTTCTTAGCTAATGAATGGATAACGATGCTCTCAGTTTTATCACTTGTGCAAATTTATCTTTGGACACTGTATTCAGATTACCCTCAAATGTGCATTTAAGTATCGGATACCACATAAATGTCAGAGGGAGAAAAACTAGACGACTCTTGGCAGTCTGCAAGAGCGATGTTGTCAAAGGTCATCAACAAGTCTGACAAAACAGTCCTCATTAACAGTGTCTGTCAGCACCTCCATTTGGAAGTAATTTGGATATTTGCAGTGACCCCGTCAGTTCTGATTGGCTGGGCAGTGACCTTGACCAGGGTGAAACCTGTTCAGTGTAGCTCAGATAATGCACTGTAGGTGGAATCCAGGATGACAGATGGCAGTGGGGTCAGTGAAGAGGAACTTGTCCGTCATTGCTACTGAAGATGAAGCCACTCAACAGTGTAGTTCAACTGACACAAGAGCTGTGGTTTGCATACGCCACAAGAGAATTGTCCAAGTTCCTTTATTTTTAAAGAAATGCTATAGTCTCATGATCTCAGAGTGCATGAGGTTGATGAATAAGTGGACAAGAAAGCCTAGCTGTTGGAGTTTAGCAACAGACTAGACATTTCAAAACTTGTCTTTGACTTAATAGCCAAGGTCTGAAAAGTCTTGCTGGCTGTATCTTTATTGTGGATAACTTCTGGACCAAAAACTAGTTCCTGTGATATTTTTCTTCATTCTTATTCACAAACCTGGTTAATGAGAGTAATAACCTTCCTCTTCTAGTAGACACATCTGTTTCTTTTCCCTCCCTTGCATACCACAGAATCAATATGAAATATAACTTTGATAATAGAGTGTATTATACTTTCCAAACGCTAGAATAATAAGGCTATAAAAGCAATTATATTCTGGAAATAGTTAACCTTTGATAAAACAATCTGCATCTGTTTCTGTAGTTTCAGGGGCACTTTTTTTTTTTTCAGATATAAAAAACTAGGACTGGATAGGATATTGAGTGACATATAGCACAGCATTTTGATTCTGGGCTCTGAATCGCTATCATTCAAAAAATACAAGACCCAAGACTGATAGGCTAAGGACCTAATGGAAACACATCAACATCCAAGTAACACAACATGATGAATCAATACGAAAATACACCTAACCTTCAATTACTCATGGGATGTTTAACAATCTTGAAGAAAATCTCTTAAAGATCTTTCCTACACACTGACTGCCTGAGCTCAGGAATTTTTACTAAATCTTCATCATTGGCTTCTTCCTTGCAATGTTTTTGGACCAAACAGCCAGCCAAAAATGAATAAAAAGTGAATAATTTCATAGAATAATAAAGTATTAAAACTACAAGAAAACAGACCAACGATGTAGTTAAAGTGATTCCCTGCCTTGTGGATTACTCAAGGTTCATATCTAGCATGTAGCTGTGCCTCAGAGATGTTTAGGACAAGATGTGAGTCCTTAATAAGAACCCACGGAACTCTGCTTAATAATTAGACATCATCATTTCCCCTATTTATCCTAGTTTAAAAAGGAGCTCCCTGCAAGGCAAAATACTACCCTGCCCATCCAGACCCCCAATATACAGACATTCACGCTTTCCTTATCAATTTAATTTTTTCATTAGGTCATTTTATACATAACAGATAACATCATCCAAATGGCTTTTAGGATAATGCATCATTTTCACTGAAACACTTTGCCTAACTGACTTTGAGATCCTCCCATTTGGGTAGAGCAGCTTTTATAAAAATTGCCTCAACCAGGCTCATTCCAGCTAAATTTACACCACCTTTTTTAATGTGCATATTGTCATGACCCACAGAGACCACATTAAGTAATTAAGAGACAGACCACATAGTGTCATTTGCTGTAAGTGAATCTGTGGATTCAATCAATAACCACCTGAAAGTGCCTAGGGCTACAGGATTAGGGCAAAACCTCCTGAGACAAGCCCTGGGGGTCCAAATGAGGGTGCATTAATTTGAGACACCATTATGCAGTTTTTAGTCCATTTTAATTAGTAATAAAACAGAGTATAACCCACATTGTTAACAAAATCATCCAAGACAGATTCTGCTTTGCCTTAGCAAAGGCTCAAAACAGAGCTCAAGATAAAATTAAAGAGCCAGTTGAGCAGAAGAAGAAAAGATATTAAACTTATCTGCTTTTCTAAGGTATGGTTTATCTCCTAAAGGAGAGCTGAACCCTGGGATTGCTGCAAGCTCTCTTATTTTCTGCAGACAAAAAAAAGAAAAAGCCATTTTTGAAGTGTTAATACTGCTGTAAACAAAATTTATTTTCTGCGAATTTTTATAGGTCTACTAGTGAAAGGGTTGAGCAGCTATTGTTTGCTAAACTGTCATTTGGTTAAAAGTTCGTCATACTCATCCAGAGTATGGTCACTGCTTAGGAATCAGATGACCACACCAGAGCTACACTCTATATGGATCATATAACTTGTTTTGGATCAGCTTCCTTCCAGATGGTAAAATCTGGTGTGTTTGTTAAGAATTGGCTTAAGCCCTGATTCACTCTAGAGTTCAGCTGAAACAGACTAATTAAATGGGACCCATCCCAACACACAGGTCTTCTCCAAGCTGAAAGTGATTTAGGTTTTTGATGACCGTTAGCGACCACTGGGTGGATTTGTATTCATTCTAGGCAGTCAGCAAGCGACAGTGTTTCCACCCTAGGAGAAAACTTGAGGTGATTATTTCCCAGCTGGCTTTTTCAGACAGAGGTCTCTTACAAAAGAAGAAAGGAACACTTTGACAAAGTCCAAAGAGCAGCTCATATTTAAGAATTTTTGATGGACACATTCAGGGGCCTTTTCAAACTCTACAGGGTGCTTTTGGAATATGTTTGGAATGTAAACACGTACTTGAATTGCCCAGCTGCCACCTGGCTTAGAGTGTGACCTTTCATATCATTTTTGTATTTTAAAGCAAAAAAGGAATCTTGGTGATCATCGGGGTCAGACTGCTGCTTTACAGACAAGAAAAATGGGACTAAGGTAAATTAAGTAATTCACTCAGATGAACTTGTTTTCCATCCAAGCCTCCACATTCTGTCCCATCCCAGAGCACATAGGTCCTGTGGCATGGGTGCCCCTCAGCAGAATGGCACTTACTGGTGACTTTCTCTCTCTCTTGCTTTTATTTATATTTTTTATAAATTTATTTATTTATTTATTTTGGCTGTGTTGGGTCTTCGTTGCTGCGCGCGGGCTTTCTCTGGTTGCAGTGAGTGGGGGGCGACTCTTCGTTGCGGTGCGCGCGCTTCTCATTGAGGTGGCTTCTCTTGTAGTGGAGCACGGGCTCTAGGCACATGGGCTTCAGTAGCTGTGGCACGCCGGCTTCAGTAGTTGTGGCTCGCGGGCTCTAGAGAGCAGGCTCAGTAGTTGTGGTGCACGGGCTTTGTTGCTCCACAGCATGTGGGATCTTCCTGGACCGGGGCTCGAACCCATGTCCCCTGCATTGGCAGGTGGATTCTTAACCATTGCGCCACCATGGAAGTCCCTCTCTTGCTTTTATATTCACCTCTCTCCTTTTCACTTCTGCTTCTTTTTCTCGCTTTTCCCCACATTACTCCTGCTCTCCCACTCCTTATTTTGCCATCTCTCTTTTTAAAAGCATCTCCCAATTCTATCTCTAAGTTTTAATTATAGTATAACTAAGAATAGCCTTCTGAAGCAAAACAAACAAAACAAAACAAAAAGTGCCTACTGAATAATTGCTCACATGATTTCCAACTTCTCTCAAGTTTCACCTGAGAGTGTTTATTGTCTATAGCATTTGTCTGAAAAATGCACTGCTTATGACATTTGGGGCTTGCTTGTTATATATTTAATTTTATTTTTTATGTATATATGCAAAAGCAAAGACCTCAAAGTATTTTGAATTCCTCCCAGGACCTAGTACAGAGCTAGACTATCTGATTATTCAAAGAGGTTGATTTTCTATCTGGATCTTTTAGATCAATGGCTTTGATTTACAAAATGTGTCTAATCAATCAAATGGTTGCTTACAACTAGTTTAGGGGGGAGGAAACACTTCTAAAATGCAGATTTACCTATGTATTTTGAATGGGCCTGGAATTTGAACGCTCCATTTCATAGTGTCCTCAGATAAATCTGGTATTTAACTGAGGCATTATAAGGTTGTAGAGATTTAACTTCCCTACACGAATGAGAAGTTGTTTCAAAACTTTCATTAAATCTTTATTTCTACTGCACACACCCCTATACCACTACAGCTGGAGTGCAAATGTACAAAAGAAATAAGTTCATTTTAATCATAAAATTTCATTAACCTAATCTTTAGTGCTATATGTCCAGAATTTGTCCAATAACCACAACAAAATGAGTGTTAGAAATACTATGCTAGAATTACAGAAATATGTCATAATCCTGATCCTGTCAAATCCTGATTTATTAACCCTAAGGGAGTCTATAAATTAAGGAAATGAGAGTAACCCAGGACAAAGAAAAGTCCTTGTGAAAGAGCAATAGAAAACTTTTACAATAAGACAGAGGCGGGGAAATGTGGCACGAGAAGCGCGAGGTTGACTCACAGAAGGTACAGTGGCCCGGAGCAGACCGAAGATGCGAGAATGAAGCCGAGCCCCTGGGGAAGGGGGCGCAGAGCGCACTGGCACGAGGTGCGATGGCTCACGGGGGTGGAACGGCTGAAAGACCACGCAATGGGGCGAGTGGACCAGGGTCAATCATCACTGATGACTAATGTGGGTCACAGGGACGAGAAGGTCAATGAGTGGCAAACCATAGTAGTTTGTACTGTATAACTACACAGGTGCCAGAAATGAACTGTTAAAGGAGTGTGTGCGTGTCTGTCCGTGTGTGTGTTCAACTATGGCAGGATAGATTATGGAGATACTTTAGTTTGCTCTCAGGGTGTTTGTTCTCGTCTTATCTGCCCTTATACTTCAAAGCAAGTAACCCGGCACGGTAGTCCCTCGCTCCCGCGGAGATTTGTGTAGCTTGATTGAAAATCAAAATTGCCTTAGGAAAGTTGGCTCTTTATGATTCATTACAAGCTCCTCATATTATGTTAATTAACTATATAAATTAACTTTGTTTCCTAAATAATTGCATTTAAAAGTATGTTTAAGGTTTATATTTTTATTAATTTACTATTTTCCAGTTTTATTGAGACTTAATTGATCTATAGCTCTATAAATTTAAGGTGTACATACAGCATAATGGTTTGACCTACGTATATTGTGAAATGATTACCAAAATAAATTTGGTTAACATCATCATCTCATATGGATACAAAAAAAAAGAAAAAGAAAAAATATCGTTTTTTTCCTTGTGATGAGAACTCAAGATTTACTCCAAACTTATATATATGTATAAAACACAGCAGTGTATGTATAGTAGTCATGTTGTACATTACATCTCCAGTACTTACTTGTAACTAGAAATGTATACCTTTGACCACCCGCATCCAATTCCCCCTCTCCGCACATCTGCCTCTCATAACCACAGACAGATGTGATCTTTTTTTCTATGAATTTGTTTTTTTCTTTCTTTTTGGATGGCAAGTAGGCAAAGAAAGGAGTTACCATTATCACTAGAAGTGGTCCTGAATCCATAAGCAGGGGCTGCTGCAACAAAGTGTGGGAAGACGGGTGTACTTAGAGATCCCTGTGGTTCCCTGGAGCATCTCTTGGTGTTTTCATGCCAACTGAGGAGTAAACCCTTTGGCAATATTGAAGCAAATGAAAGCTCCAAATCCTTAACAAGTAAGTCATCTAGAGTGAAATTTTAGCTAATGGTGAGAAAAGTATAAAACTGGTGACAGAGGAACAGGAAAACAAATATCACCTTTACCTTTTTAACTAGTTGCAACAGCAGAGACAGTAAATTGTTTCAGTAACTTTTGCATATTAAGTCATTGTGTGTAACCTAGAAAAAATTTTGAAAAATAAATGTAGTATGGAGTGGTCAGCCAATGCGATCATTCATACATAAAGTTACAGTGAATGGGTTTACAATATACAGGACATGGAAGCAACCTAAATGTCCGTCAATGGAGGAATGGATAAAGAAGATGTGATATATATATATATATATATATATATATATATATACACACAGTGCAATATTAGCCATAAAAAGGAATGGAATCGTGTCATTTGCAGAGACATTGATGGACCTAGAGACTGTCATACAGAATGAAGTAAGTCAGAAAAAGAAAAACAAATATTGTATATTAACGCATATATGTGGAATCTAGAAAAATGGTAAAGATGCTCTTATTTGCAAAGCAGAAATAGAGACACAGACGTAGAGAACAAATGTATGGATACCAAGGGGGAAAAGGGGTGTGTGGGATGAATTGGGAGATTGGGATTGACATATATACACTAATATGTATAGATACTAATAAGAACCTGCTATATTAAAAAAATAAAATAAAATTCAAAAAATAAAGAATATACTGTATAGCACAGGGAATTATAGCCATTACCATGTAATAAACTCTAATGGAGTATTAAAAAATTTATAACACAAATGATTATAAAAATAATTAAAAGAACCTCTAAAATTAACAGGGAAAAAAATCTATGAACTAATCATAAAATAAGCAAATGATATTAACCAATCATTTACCAAAGAAGGAAATATAAATGTCTTTTAAATATGAAAAGATGCTCACCCTCAATCAAAACTTGAAATACCATAATATATAGATTTTAATTTATCTATCAAAATTTAAATTGTATCTGATCCATTACAATGCTATATTTAGTAACAAAAAATTGAAAACAACCTAAATGTCCATCAATAAATTATAGCTATACAATGATAGCTCTATATAATCTATGACACCATTTCCAAGATATGATAAATTTTAAAACATAAGGTTAAGAAAAAAGTATTTAAAAATCTGTAGATAAAATGGACATGTGTGTATAGTATATGTGTACGTGCTTGTATGTGCATAGGTTATCTAGAGACCTATATGTCATCTATAATTATGTTTACCTTTCAGGGGAAGTGAAATGGAGACTGAGGGGAGCTGATTACTTTTCACTATAAACCCTTTTGTGTTCTGAGGAGTTTTCAGGGCTGGGCTTGAAAGACATCAATGAGGAAGGATCCTCCTGATGGGCAGAACTCTTGCTGGTGGACCTTGTCCATCAACTTGTATGGAAGGAGATTCGTCTGGAGATTAGTGCCTCCTGAATGCTGAGCCTTCGTGCCTCACTTGCCTCACATTATCCTGGCCCTGCATGTTACTGCACCCCTCAGAACCAAGCAGGCTGATGGAGACGGATTGGCCTCTTAAAAGCATAGCTGAGGTGCCGGCTTGCAGAGGACACCCTGTGAGGATGGTGCCACCTTCCAGGGTGTCACGTACAGCCTAAATCAACTAGTATTGCCTGGAGCTGTGTCCACAGCAGGGAGAATTCAGGGGCTTGGGAACCAAACTGTTGAAGTAGGAGTGGCCCTTATTACCTCCACTCTCAGTGATCCACTTGGAGGGAATTTGTGTTTTCCACCCGTGCCGTTGTAGATTCCACAGATCTAGAGACTCTGGCTCCCCGTAACAGTAGCACTGACATTTAGACTCCTGCTGCCACCTAGTCTTCCAGGATCCTCATGCCACGAGGCCAGCATGAAGAAGAGGAGCCGCCATCCCAGCAGCAGTGATGGAGCCCATCTTCAGGAGGAGGCAGGGCAGCTGCTACCCAGTGTGGGGGGGGATAAACATGTTTGGTCCTCAGGTGATCCACTGGGTTGTCGGGGCCACTGCCATGCCTGGTTTAAATGGTGTGTGGAGAATCAGCTGCAGCCTGGAAATGGCACAGTCACCAGGGGCTCCAACCCTTCAGGAATGACGGTGTAGGTCATCCAAGGAGGTAAAATGCCTGGACCAGCAGAGGTGTTAGCTGAGGGGAGTCTAGAATGGGTGGTGGAGGAGAGAGATGGTGAGTATCAGTTGTAGTTCTGAGATCAGGCGTGGCAACGGGGGCTGTAGTTCATTCTACCAACCCTTCTCTCACAATTTTCCCCAGAAAGTCAGGCCAACCAGAATCCTGGCCAAGCCTTTCCCTGATGGGGAGTAACTGGCTAAGAAGCAAGTGGTTGTGAGGCCCTCAGAGCAGAGATGTAGCAGATATTGTGGCTCCACCCAGATCGCTTCTGTAGGGCCAGTTACTCCATCCTCAGCCAAGAGTCGCCATCCCCATAGGCAGCTGTCCTCAGTTGCAGGGCACAGGCAGCCCAGGCCAGTGACTGTCTGATGTGGGGGTTAAAGGCCCAGCCCCCTTGTTTCAGTTGGAAGGATTTCTGTGCTCCCCTCAGGATCAACTGGGGCCTCAGCAGGACCGACTCTGTAGGTCACTTTCTCCAGCTGCTTAATCCTGCCCCTTCACTTCCTTACTAGTGTATCTCCTGGCAGAATGTCCTCAAACCCCTTTAGTCCAGAATTCTCTGATCCCAGACTCTGTTTCCAGAGACCCAGTGTGAGGCCTGGGTCCGAAGGCAGGCCGCTGTAGGAGGGGAAGCGGGGGAGGCCGAAGCACAGACAGTACCAGGGGCAGCACTTTCAATCAAGAGGAAAGAAACATGGTGGTAGCTCCAAGAAGCTGGTGGGGTTGAGGGTTTTTCTTTCGTCGCTGCTGGCTGTTTGTTTAAGATGGGAAAGACTTTGCTTCCTTGTTGACGGAACAGAGAAGGAGAGGAGGAACATTCAGTAAAAGATGAGGAAAATCAACAGGATGAATTTACACAGGTGAAAGGAAGCACGGGAATCAAAGGATTAAGTGGCAAGTTAAGAGTTAACCTTATTTTAGTGTACGGTACGACATAAATCTGACTTCATGTTTTGCAAATGGTTAGTTCATTCTTTTCCCACATATACATATTGCTTCTTTTATCACAAATTAAATCCGCATATATTCATGAGCATGTTTTTAGATGCTTCTATTTCATAACTTTATTCTTCATCCAATATTAAATTGATAAAATTACCATAGTTTTATATGACATTTTGATAACTGGTAGGACAAAACCTTTCTCCTCATTACTCTGCATTTTTTAAATTTCAAAATGTGTTTCGTATATATCTTGTGCTTTATTTTGTTTTTTAGATTTCCAGGATGCTTTATCTTTTTGCTCTAATTCAGAATTTTTCCATTACATTTTCAATTTTTTGTTAGTTGAGATGTGAAGGGCCTTAGATTTTATTGTGTTGCTCTTTGAGATTTTAATAGCTTTTTGTGTATTGCTCTTTTATTGATCTCCTTATGGAATTTTTATGAGTTTTTGCAATTATTCATTTTCTTTAGGGTTTTTTCCAGATAGCAGTTTTTATCTTTTTAATAATTTATATCTAATTTCTCTTTTGTTTTTCTTGTTAGCTAGAACCTGCTATATGGTTTTCTGCGATGGACATTTGACTGCAGGAAGATTTGGGGGTCGTGCCCTTGAAGGGTGAGGGAAGAGAAGGAAATGAGATTGGGCAGATAACAGAGAAGGTGGATTGTTATGCAATCAAAATATTCCTTTGTAACCCACATGGGGCTCTAAAGCTTACAAGATCCTTCAGAGTTTTGGCAGGGACCCCGGATGTCCAGTCACTGGTTGCTGGCTGTTCCTGAAGGGGGCAGGGGCTTAGGCCAGGGGACTCACATCAAATGATGCAGTTCCTGAAGGGAGCTGAGCGCTGAGGGCTGTTGACCAGGCGGTGCTTCCGGCACCCTCACCAGCAGCGAGGAAGTAAGTGTACCCGTCCTGAAGGGGGATCTGGGTATCACGTTACAGAATTCACTACACAACTTCCATGAAAGACGAGGACATTTTTGCGTTATGGTTTGAATATGATCAGGGATTAACTGATTTATGTAGTTTGGGACAAACTACTACTAAAAGTTACCTGACATTTGCGCTACCTTACGTGTTGAGAGTTAGCACGATTTCCCCTCGTCTACTTCCCACCCCCGCCCCTCTCCACGGCAGCCCCGGGCTGTCCCCACCCAGTGTAACAGCTAGATGCCTGGGAACTACCTGGGCCAGATTCTCTCCCAGGAGCTTCCAATTTAGGTTCCACTAATCAGATGCACCTGCTTGAGGTTTGAAAAAGCCGCGGACGCCATTGTCTTGTTCTTTGGGCAGCGGGAGGCGGAGGTACGAGTTTCAGCAGAGAAATTGCCGCAGCCTCTGGCCATTTTCCCGTGACTCTTCTGCCTCAGTTTGCACAGCACAGTCTCGCCCCGCGGTTCGCAATGTGTCAACGTCACCCGGGAGCCTGAAACAGTGCAAATTCTTGGACTTACTCCAGACCTACCCGCTCAGAAGCTCTGGAGGTAAGTGTTTTCCTGAGTCTCCTGGCTGATTGTGTAAACCAGAGTTGAGAACCGCTGAAGTCTGTTTTAATGCAACAGGTCACGGTGTAGTTTTCAAAGTGGGTTGGTTTTCAGAATTACCAGGAATGATTCTGAAAACTACAGATTTCTGGGTCCCATCAGTATCTCCCTATAAATAAGACTCTCCAGGAAAAGGACCCAATGAATCTATAGTCGCACAAGTATCCCAGGTGATTCTGATTGTCAAGAATTTGATCGAGTATTGCTCTGTGGTCTCCCCAGTTTCTTGTTTAAACAGCATTCCCTTTTCCTTATAGTTGTAAAGGTAAGGAAAAGCAATTACAGTTTAATGAAAAAGCTGTGACTTGTTTGGAAAACTGTGCTCACTCAGCATAACATCCCTTTTTAAAACTTTTGCATTCTGCAGTTTTGTTTTTCTCAGTACTAATTCAGGATGACTTCATCACAGTCATAGTGATCTCATCACAATCACAAAATCGCAGATACCTGGGCTCCATTTAGACATATTGAACTTGATCTCAGGGCGTGGGGCCTGTCCATTAAACACACCAGCACATGAAAATTTGAGAGCCACTAAGCAAGTTTTCCCTAGTTTATACTAGATCACAGGAGGAAGTATCACCAGATGTGCTATGTATACTACAAGCAAATATGAGAAAGGGTTACGTACGAAGAGTTCTGCTATTAGCTCTGGGCTTCAGTTTCTTCATGGGTAGGTCAGAGTGTCAGAATAGATTATCTCTAATTCCTCTTCCTTGTTCTAAAGTGCTAAATTGTGTGTTTATCAAACAGTACCCATAGCCACTTCCAAGAACCATAAATAATGCTATATGGTTTTCCTTGGGCTTCCTGCTTGACCACATTATTTGCTGCATTGGCTAGAGGCAAGTATTTCAACTTTATCACGCCTGTTGGTGCATAATAAAGGGGAAAGAGGCAAATGCTGTAAATATTTTCTTCACATTTTGATCCATTTCTTCCAAATTTTTTTTTACTCAGAATATTCAAAATGATGATCATATTCTTGGACAATCTTACAAGATAACTGAATTAGATTTTACTTCCAAATGAAAATATTAAATACTTAAAACATCAAAAAGTCAATAATATCCAAAACATTCCATTTTATCTCAGTATCTAATTTTAGTCAAGTATTCTTTATTGTAAAAATACAGTCTATATTAATATTCTTTTAATGGCTTATGGGATTACATGTCTAACCATTCAGGCTTTTTATGATTGTTTTTAGCTAAATGTGTCTTTTTAGGCTATGAATAAGTGACGATAAGCAATCTGTATGCTTAAAGAGAAACTAAACCTGTGTCGAGAAGCATTAGCACCGTGTCTTGCATTAGCACTTAGTAAATGTTTCTTGAATGGTGATGAATTACTCCACAAATTATTTCTGACACAAACAATGATTTTTAAAAACACCTTTGCATGATTTGAACAATAAAGAGTAGATCCATCCATGGGCTTATAAGATGCTTCAGGTCTTTTTGTCTAGAATTGTAATGTATCTTAAAATAATTTCCCATTGCCCTGAAATGCTAAAATTGCTCTGGATAAATTAAGAGTTCCCAAGGGCATGGAAGCGACAAAAGTGAGATTGCAGCAGAAACCATGTTGTTTCTTTTGTAATGGAATTTTGGTGTGTGCAGGGACCATCTTATTGAATACAGGTGTATCAGGAAATATTTGGATAAAATCCAGCAACCATCCAAAATTGATTAAAAGTTCTCATGTTGTTTGATGACTTAATCTAGAATGGTAAGTAAATAGAAAGTGTTTGTTGGCTTTTCCTGTCAGTTTTTAAAATGCTCCCCAAAGCCAATTTAATAGTCACTTATTTCTGGAATATTCCACTCTGGTAAAGTGTTCTGAGTTAAGGACAAGGACAGTCCAGACCCATGGCTTGCGTCTCAGTAAAGCCAAGTACAGTAAAGCCAAGTCTATTCTCCTTCAGGGCTCAGTTCAGAATCCATCTGTTTAGCCAGATTTTTTTCCTAATTGAGAGAATGTCAGCCAGTTCCTTAATTTCAAATTTGCATCATTTCATTTTATTTTGATGGGTTTATTTTTATATCCATAGTTTTGGTGATATTTGATACTCGTACATTTTTAGAAATAAAAGTCTACGGTGATTAGTATGTTTTTGGCCTTTGAATAGGTTTCATTTTGTTACTGTTAAAAATAATACTGGTGTACATATTAACAAACTGAAAAATAAAAACCATATGATCATCTCAATAAATGCAGAAAAAGCTTTTGGCAAAATTCAACAACATTTGTGATTAAAAACTCTCCAAAAAGTGAGCATAGAGGGAACCTACGTCAACATAATAAAGGCCATATACGACAAACCCACAGCAAACATCATTCTCAATGGTGAAAAATTGAAAGCATTTCCTCTACGTTCAGGAACAAGACAAGGATGTCCACTCTCACCAGTATTATTCAACATAGTTTTGGAAGTCCCAGCCATGGCAATCAGAGCCGCAACAATCATGCCGCGGAGCAACTAGCCCCGTGAGCCACAATTACTGAGCCTGTGCGTCTGGAGACTGTGCTCCGCAACAAGAGAGGCCACGATAGTGAGAGGCCCGCACACCGCGATGAGGAGTGGCCCCCACTTGTCGCAACTAGAGAAAGCCCTTGGTACAGAAACGAAGACCCAACACAGCCAAAAATAAATAAATAAAATTTTTTTTAAAAAAGGCAAAATTCCTTTAAAAAAAGAAAAAGAAAATTCCTTGGTATCCATAAGATTTTACTCACCAGTTGGCATAAGAAATGTCAATGTGCTAAGCAGAAAAATATTATTAAGAATTTTGACATTGTGGAAATCATTTTTTTAAATAGGGAAAGGTATTTTATATAAAAAACCATTAAATTCCTGACCTAAGTTACATTTGTTGTTATTAAACCATGCAGTTAAAGTAAAAGTAGCTTTTACTTTGAACTTTGAAATGATTTGTGTACATTTGAGAAATACATCAGGCTTGACTATAAAATCAAAATTTCTTTGGTAATATTTTTCTGGAAGAAAAAGTGTCCTTTGTAAACTAACCAAGGTTCCTAAAGAATTGAAAGAACAATGATTGATGTCACATCAATAATAATGAATCAGCATGATCAGAATTATGAGATAGCCAACCAGCCCCAGGTACTGGGTTGTCATAAATTGCAGACTTATTTTAGACAGAAACATAGGTCAGTCATGATTATGGTGGACAAGCTTTTTCTAAATCATGAGCAATAGTGAACCATCAGATTATTATATATTTTCTCATTGTATATGCCTCATTCTAAAATTTTTAAAAAGCAGAAGAATCAGCACAGATTGTATTTTGAGGAAACTCTTTAAGGCTCTATTTACTTGTCACATCTGTAGTAAAATCCTACCATAGTTTCTTCATCTTTGTTTCCATTTTGGTGTTTTTCTAGCACACAAGGTGTGAAACTAAAAAGACTCTACATATCTAAATGAATAAAAGAATAACAAAAGTTAGTTCCTCCAGCAAAAAATAAATCATATTTTTATTTTTTTACAATGAAAACTAATATGACTTTATTTTATAAGACTAAATTCTCTAATAATTTATTGTTTTAATTAAAAAAATTTGGGGGGGGAGGGTATAGTTATTTTACAATGTTGAGTTAGTTTCTACTGTACAGCAAAGTGGAGTTCCCTGTGCTATACAACAGGTTATTAGTTATCTATTTTATACATATTAGTGTATATGTGTCAATCCCAATCTCCCAGTTCATCCCACCCTCCCACCCCCACTTGGTAAAATTCTCATTTCCAAAATGATTGCCGTAGACTAGTGGTTCTTGAAGCCTGGTTTCTGCACCAGCAGCAGAAGCAGAGCCTTAGTACTTGTTATAAATGTAAGTTCTCAGGTCCCACACAAACCTACTAAATCGGAAACTCTGACGGGGGTCCCATCAGAGTTTCGACAAGCTCCCCATGGAATTCTGGTGCCTACTAAAGTTTGAGAACAACTGCCTTAGATTCTGGAACATAAATTAATAAAGCTAGAATAGATAGGCCTGAATTTCTGGGTAGACTCATTGGTTCTCGTTGGATCTCAGTCCTGCCTACTCATCCCTCTTGGGGATGTTTTTAAGACCCCAACTCAGGTCAATTAAATCAGAATCTCTGCCTTAGCATCAGCATTTTAAAAGTGCTCTGGTGGTTCTGATGAGCAGCAGGATGGAGAGTCACTGTTGTAGGTCAACCACTTGCTGCGTGTTCAGCACAGACTAACCTGTGGTTGTTCCTGTTGTCCTTTTCTGTTCATCCCGCTTCCCTGCTTTTCCTCATTATGCCATTGGCTGAAGTGCACAGAGCCAAACAGGGTGTGGACCAGCTGCCAGAATAGCTTAGATATGACATGCTTCCATTTTGTAAAGTTTTACATTCAATTTAAAAATCAGCCCACTACCCCTTGGCTTATTAAACAGACTTTACTACTGATTTTCTTGCTCTTCAACTTATCCCTTTCCAATCTATTCTCCACATTGTAGTCAGTGTTATCTTTTAAAAAATATTGTATTGAAGTATACTTGATTTACAATACTGTGTTAATTTCTGCTGTACAGCAAAGTGATTCAGTTATACATATATTTACATTCTTTTTCATATTCTTTTCCATTATGGTTTATCACAGGATATTGATTATAGTTCCCTGTGCTATACAGCAGGGCCTTGTTGTTTATCTATTCTCTATATAATAGTTTGCATCTGCTAATCCCAAACTCCCAGTACTTCCCTCCCCTGCCCCTCCCCCCACGAAGGGCAACCACAAGTCTGTTCTCTATGTCTGTGAGTCTGTTTCAATTTCATAGATATGTTCATTTGTGTTGTATTTTCGATTCCACATATAAGGGATATCATATGGTATTTGTCTTTCTCTTTCTGACTGACTTCTTTTAGTATAATCTCTAGGTCCATCCATGTTGCCGTAAATGACATTATTTTGTTATTTTTTATGACTGAGTATTATGCCATTGTATATATATAACACATTTTCTTTATCCATTCAACTGTCGACAGAAATTTAGGTTGTTTCCATGTCTTGGCTATTGTAAATAGTTCTGCTATGAACATAGGGGTGCATGTATCTTTTCGAATTATAGTTTTGTTTGGCTATATGCCCAGGAGTGGGATTGCTAGATCATATGGCAACTCTATTTTTAGTTTTTTGAGGAACCTCCATACTGTTTTCCATAGCGGCTGCACCAATTTACATTCCCACCAACAGTGTAAAAGTGTTCCCTTTTCTCCACACCCTTTCCAGCATTTATTATTTGTAGACTTTTTAATGATGGCCATTCTGACTGATGTGAGGTGCTACCTCATTGTAGTTTCAATTTGCATTTCTCTGATAATTAGCAGTGATGAGCATCTTTTCATGTGCCTGTTGGGCATCTATATGTCTTCTTTGGAGAAATGTCTATTTAGGTCTTCTGACCATCTTTGGATTGGATTTTTTTTAATTGAATTGTATGAGATGGTTGTATATTTTGGAAATTAAGCCCTTGTCAGTCACATCATTTGCAGATATTTTCTCCCAGTCTATAGGTTGTCTTTTCATTTTGTGCAAAAG
This sequence comes from Globicephala melas, assembly GCF_963455315.2. Taxonomy (NCBI): domain Eukaryota; kingdom Metazoa; phylum Chordata; class Mammalia; order Artiodactyla; family Delphinidae; genus Globicephala; species Globicephala melas. The sequence goes on from NC_083322.1 coordinate 81,842,167, forward strand.
CATGTGAGTTTGATTAGGTCTCATTTGTTTATTTTTCCTTTTACTTCTATTGCCTTGGGAGACCGACCTAAGGAAACATTGGTATGATTTATGTCAGAGAATGTTTTGCCTATGTTCTCTTCTAGGAGTTTTATGGTGTCATATCTTTAAGTCTTTAAGCCATTTTGAGTTTAGTTTTGTGTATGGTGTGAGGAAGTGTTCTAACTTCATTGATTTGCATGTGGTTGTCCACCTTTCCCAACACCACTTGCTGAAGAGACTGTCTTTTCCCATTGTATATTCTCCCCTCCTTTGTCAAAGATTAATTGACTGTAGGTGTATGGGCTTATTTCTGGGCTCTCTGTTCTGTTCCATTGATCCATATGTCTGTTTTTAGGCCAGTAACACACTGTTTTGATTATTGTAGCTTTGTAGTATTATTTGAATTTGGGAGGGTTATGCCTCCTGTTTTGTTCTTTTTCCTTAGGATTGCTTTGGCAATTCTGGGTCTTTTATGGTTCCATATAAATTTTAGGATTCTTTGTTCTAGTTCTGTGAAAAATGTCATGGGTGATTTGATAGGGATAACATTAATTCTGAGGATTGCTTTGGGTAGTATGGATATTTTAACAATATTAATTCTTCCAATCCAAGAGCATGGGATATCTTTCCATTTCTTTGAATCATCTTCAGTTTCCTTTATTAATATTTTATAGTTCTCAATATATGTCCTTCACATCCTTGGTGAGGTATATTCATAAGTATTTTATTTTTTGAGTTGTGATTTTAAAAGGTATTGCTTTTTTACATTCCCTTTCTGATATTTCATTGTTTGTGTAAAGAAATGCAACTGATTTCTGTATGTTAATCTTGTATCCTGCTACCTTGCTGAACTCGTTTATCAGTTATAGTAATTTTTGTGTGGAGTCTTTAGGGTTTTCTATATGTAGAATCATGTCGGCTGCATATAATGACAATTTTACATCTTCCCTTCCAGTTTGGATACCTTTTATTTCTTTTTCTTGTCTGATTACTGTGGCTAGAACTTCCAATACTATGTTGACTAGAAGTGGTAAAAGTGGGCATCCTTGTATTGTTCCAGATTTTAGTGGGAAGGCTTTCAGCTTTTCACCATTGAGTATTATATTGACTGTCTGTCATAACTAGCTTTTATTATTTTGAGGTATGTTCCCTCTGTACCCACTTCCATAAGGGTTGTTATCATGAATAGATGTTGAATTTTATCAAATGATTTTTTTGCCTCTATTGAGACGATCATGTGGTTTTTGTCTTTTCTTTTGTTGATGTTGTGTATCACATTGATTGATCTGTGTATGCTGAACCATCCTTCTGTACTTGGGATGAATCCCACTTGGTCCGTGGTGTATGATCTTTTCATATGTTGCTGAATTCAGTTTGCTAATATTTTGTTGAGAACTTTTACATCTATATTCATCAAAGATACTGGCCTGTAATTTTCCTTTTTGGCAGTGTGTCTGTCTGGTTTTGGTATCAGGGTGATGGTGGCTTTATAGAATGTCTTTAGGAGTGCTCCTTCCTCCTCAGTCTTTTGGAAGAGTTTGCAAAGGATTGGTATATGTTCTGCTTTGTATGTTTGGTAGAATACGCCTGTGAACCCATCAGGTCCTGGACTTTTGTTTGTAGGTAGTTTTTAAAAATTACGGATTCTATTTTACCTCTAGTGATCAGTCCATTTAAGTTATCTATTTTTTTCTTGATTCAGTTTTGGTGGGGTGTACGTTTCTAGAAAGTTGTCCATTTCTTCTAGGTTGTCAAATTTATCGGCATATAATTGTTCATAGTGTTCGCTTATGGTTTTTTGTATTTCTGCACTATCAGTTGTGATTTTTTCTCTTTCATGTCTTATTTTGTTTATTTGGGTCCTTTCTCTTTTCTTCTTGGTGAGCCTGGCCAGAGGTTTGTCAATTTTGTTTACCGTTTCAAAGAACCAGCTCTTGGTTTTATTGATTTTTTAAAATTGTTTTTTAAATCTCAATTTATTTTCTCTCTGATCTTTATTATCTCCTTCCTTCCACTGACTTTAGGTTTTCTTTGCTGCTTCTTTTCCTAATTCTTTTAGATGGTGGGTTAGGTTGTTTGAGATTTTTCTTGTTTCTTAAAGAAGGTCTGTATCACTGTGAACTTCCCTCTTAAGAGCTGCTGTTGCAGCATCCCATAGAATTTTGTATGGCTGTGTTTGCATTGTCATTTGCCTCAAGGCATTTTTAAAATTTCTTCTTTGATTTCATTGTTGACCCATTGGTTTTTTAATAGCATGTTGTCTGGTCTCCATGTAATTGTTTTTTTTTTTTCTTGTTTTTTTTCTGTGGTTGATTTCTAGTTTTGTGCCATTGTGGTCAGAAAAGATACTTAAAATAATTTCTATAATCTTAAATTTGTTGAGGCTTGTTTTGTGCCCTAGTGTGTCATAAATCCTAGAGAATGTTCCATGTGCACTTGAAAAGAATGTTCCATGTGCACTTTAAAGAATGTGTATTTTGCTTGTTTTGGATGTAATGTCCTGAAAATATCAATAAAGTCTAATTGTTCTATTGTATTACTTAGGATCTCTTTTGCTTTATTGATTTTCTGTCTCAAAGATCTGTCCATTGTCTGTGAGGTGTTAAAGTCTCTTACCATTATTGTATTCCCGTCAGTTTCTCCCTTTATGTCTGGTAGTATTTGTTTTATGTGTTTGATTGCTCCTTTACTGGGTGCATCTATGTTGACGAATGTAATATCCTTTCTTTGTATTGATCCTTTTATCATTATATAGTGTCATTCTTTATCTTTCTTTATAGCCTTTGTTTTAAAGGCTATTTTGTCTGATATGAGTATTGTGACCCCCACTTCCTTGTCATTTCCATTTGCGTGAAATATCTTTTTCCATTCCCTCATTTTCAATCTATGTGTGTCCTTTGCTCTAAAGTGGATCTCCTTTAGACATCATATTGTAAGCTCTTGTTTTTTTAATCCAATCTGCCACTCTGTGTCTTTCAATTGGAGCATTTAGTCTGTTGACATTTAAGGTAATTATTGATGACTATGTATTTATTGCCATTTTAAACCTTATTTTCCCATTGATTTTATGTTTCTTCTTTTTCCCTCTCTTTTTCTTTTTTTCCTTGTGTGGTTTGATGATTTTTTTTGTATTATGCTTGTATTCTCTTCTTTTTTTTTTTTTGTTAATCTATTGTACGTTTTTGATTTGTGGCTACCCTGTTTTTAAAGTATGTTAACCATTTACTATATCTACTTGCTTTAGACTGGTAGTCATATAGACTCAAACACATTCTAGAAAAAAAGCCTACATTTTCTTACTCTCCTCTCATGTTTTATGATTTTGATATCCTGTTTTACATCTTTATATTCATCCTTTTGCTGTTCATTGTGGTTATCATCGCTTTCACAGAAATGTTTTGATTTTTTAAAAAAAAAATCTGTGTACTGGCTTATTTAAATAATTTACTTTCCAACTGTGATTTTCTCTTTCCTATAGATTCTTACTTTTCTATTTAGAGAAGACCTTTCAATATTTCCTTTAGGATAGGTTTAGTATTGCTGTATTCTTTTTTTGCTTGTCTGAGAAGTTCTTTTTCTCCTTCTATTCTAATTGATAATCTTGCTGTGTATCCTAGGTTGCAGGTTTTTTCCCTTTCAGGACTCTGAATATATCTTGCCACTCCCTTCTGGCCTGCAACATTTCTGTAGAGAAATCAGCTGATAGCATTATGGGGGTTCCCTTGTAATTGACTCTTTGTTTTTCTCTTGCTGCCTTTAGAACCCTCTCTTTAACTTTAACCATTTTAATTAAAATTTGTCTTGGTGTAGGTCTGTTTGGGTTCATCTTGTTTGGGACCCTCTGTGCTTCCTGTACTTGGATATCTGTTTCCTTCTTTAGGTCTGGGTAGTTTTCAGCCATAATTTCTTTAAATACATTTTCAATCCCCTTTTCTCTTTCTTCTCTTTCTGGGATCCCTATTCTGTGTAGATTGACATGCTTTACATTATCCCATTTGTCTCTCATTTGGCTTTCTGTCTGCTGTTCTGATTTGCTGACATCCAGTCATTTTATCTTCCAGATTGCTTATTCATTCTTCTGCATCATTCATTCTGCTATTCATTGCCTTTAGCTCAGTTTTAATTTCTGTGAATCAGTTCTCTAATTTTTCTTAGTTCCTTTTCATAGTTTCTCATTCCTTTTTACAGCAATCTGCATTTCTATCAATAGCCCTTCTTAATTCCTTCAGTATTTTCATTATCTCCTTTTTGAACTTGGTGTCTATAAGACTGAAGAGGTCTGTTTTATTGTTTGTTCTTTCAGGGGAATTCTCTTAATCTTTCAGTTGGGAGTGATTCCTCTGCTTCTTCATTTTACTTATATTTCTCTTGCTGTATGAGTTTAGGAGATACAGTTATCTACTGCGGTCTTGGAATGCTATTTTTATATGAGAGTGTCCGTATGTAGCCTGTGTGGTTTTAATATTTTTGGTGTGAGGGCTGTTTTTAGTATGGATGTCTGCCACCTCTTTCCTCAGTGTATGCTAGCCATTATCCCCTTGATAGGAGGTGTGACTGGTGTTGGGGTGACCAGAGCCTGCCCTGGATATTGACCAGGGCCTCCTCTTTGCTCTGTGGTTGTCACTGTGCTGTGAGGGGCAGGGTTTCCTCCCTAGCTGTTGGAGCACAAGCCCCCAGATTTGTTTCTGAGCTGCAGTATGAAGTAGGCAGGATAGAAATGTTCCTCCCTGGGAGAGGAGCCACTGAGTATTCCTTTGGCACAGCTGTCCACCGCTGAGTGCACTCTGTTGTGTCACCTGTCACCCATTGTGCAGGCTTATAAAATACACTGTTTTTGTCACTGCCTTAGGCCCTGCTTCAACCCACTTCAACCGTGGGAATGCCAGCAGTCAGCCGTGGTGTCCCTCAGGCATTGTTTTCACAAGGCTACTAGTACAGATCCACTGAAGTCAGGTTTGAGGACTACAGTAGCTATGCACCTGGACCCACTCACTGTGGGAGTATGGAGACAGCGCAGACCCTGGCCCCTGAGTGCGTGCACCCACAAAGCCCACTGCTGCTGAGGCCAGACCAGTCCCTGCAGCAGGAGCACCTGTTATCCACTCAGATGTCCCGAGCAGGTGCTGAATTTACAAAGCCAGCAGCGGAGGTGTAAATCCGTGGCTCATGCAGATGCAGGGAGAGATTTCAGCCCACTTCCTAAATTGTAAGGCCCCTGGGCCTCAGCTATGATTTCAGCCTACCCCCGAAACCCCTGTGGATGGGCAACCTGCTGGCCTCTGTTCCCAGAACCTGCAGAGGCGGTAGCTGAGATGCGGGAACCCGCCAAGGTGGCAGCTGGGGCATGCACTCCCATAGCCCATGGAGATGGGGCTGGTGTGCAGAGAAAGAGGCTGCTATGGCGGCCCTGGCCCTCCCTTCGCCAACCACTTAACATCGGTGCTTTGCTTCTTTGGTGGACCCAGGCTTCTTCTGTGAACATTGTTGGTTGTGGACATGCCACACTCCAGCCCCTTCAGGCTTCCTCTGCACAGCCAACACCAGTCTTCTCCCCTCCTCAGGTCTGTCCTCTAAACCCCGAGTTTCAGCACCCAGGCCCCACTCGTACCAGCGGACAGGTGTCTTAGGCTGGGGTGCGCAGGGCAGTGGCACTGACTGTCTGTGCAGTTCTCTCTCTGTTCTGCTTGCTGCAGGCCAGTTATTGTGCTCTCCTCTGAGCCTTTAAGGCTCCTTTTCTGTCCTGGCTTATCTGTCCACCAGTGAGAGGTGTGGTAACCTTTTCCCTTTTACAGCTCCTTCCCAGGGGGTAGGTCCCGTCTGCTTCCTCTTTTTCTTTTTTTTCCTTTCATTGTACCCATTTAAGTGGAGATCTTTCTTGTCTTTTCAGGTTTTTGAGGTCTTCTGCTAGTGATCAGTAGGTATTCTGTGAGAATTGCTCCATTTGTTATTGTTATTTTGAATTCTTATTTTTGATGTATTTGTGGGAGGAGGTGAGTTCCATGTCCTTCTACTCTGCGAGCTTGATTGGAGCCCCCCCACCCTGGTGCTATCTTTCTGAAATGCAAATCTGATCATGTCCAAACTGTTGAAAATGACTTGCAAGGTCGTTCATAAGCTCCAGCTTCATCCATTCACTATACTCTCCCAAATTCCTTCTATGCTGTAGCAATACTGACGTTTAGTTTAGTATATTAGTTTGAACCCAGTGTTTTCTCTCTCCTCCTATCAGCAGAACACGTTATTCTCTCTGTTTGGAACACTGCTTCCTGACAGTTCATCACCTCACCATTACTCATTCATCAATTACTTCCCGAAATTCCCAGTGGACTAGAAAATTAAAGAAGGTATTTTCTATATATTCATTGTAAATTTTTCATTCCTAGATATAGCACAGAGCCTATGCATAATATGTTTTCAATAAAATTTTATTGAGTAAATGAAAGGATGAATTTAAGATAACCTCAAAACAGGAAACATATCCAAACAGAAAATTAAAGGTAAACAAGTAATGAACCAAAGAAAAAAACAATAATGTAATATAAAGTCAGGAGTGAAAGTAGTGCATTCAATGTGCTATGATAGGCATAGGACCCAGATGACTGATCTCCCAGTTAAATGGGCTTTTTCTTAAACCATCCTGACACTTTAATCCTTTTATTTCCCTCTTGTGTGAAGTAACTGTTGTTGACCTGAAATAAGTAGAATGCTAGATATTTTTCCAGCAAAGATGGGTTTATTCAGGATCAGCAGGGAATTGCAATTTGGGGTCTGCAACCATAGCGAGCCATGTGTAATTTTCCCACACAGCAAGGAGAGAACACTTTTATAGGGGAAAAAGAAAGCTGGAAGAGCTGTAGTAAATAAAGGGTCCATGGCTTTTCATTGGCTGAGATTTTGCCCGAAAAGAAGAGGGTTCTTTCTTCTTCCTGTTGGGCTCTACTATCACGGCAGGATATGAGAGCTTCCCATTCCGGTCTCCAGACTCTATTTAATTGAGGTTTCTGTTGATTAATTTTTTACATTTCCCCATCTTGATCAAGATCTTTCTCTGAAAGCATTGCTGATCAAGAATCAGGTTTTCTAGTTTCAGTGCCTTTTTTCCCCTCAGTGTCAGGAAGGATCTTTACTGGGTGCGGCGTCTCATGTCCAAGCGCACATGTACATATTGCGAACCTATTGATGTCACATGAGAGTAACAAAGAGGGGTAAAAAGGAGAACTCTCAGGCACTTTTTTATCTAAAGTCCATATGTTATTAAGATTATAAACATTGGAGATCATCTGAAGCATTATGTCATCATGAAAGGTTTGGTGACAAAATTCCAACAGTCATGGTCTGGATATTTTGGGAAAGCTGTCTTATCAGATGCTGTCTACTTCAATTCCAGGAAATCTTTACTTTCAGGTCACTAGATGATGTGCAGGTCCAGTTGGGGTTCCATGCTTTCTATAAGTGTGTCACATGAAGCCAAGAGTCTATTCCTTGGAGTTTGTTGGCATGAGGGTTGGTTAGTAGTACCTGATAGGGACCTCTCCAGTAAGGTTGAAGAGAATTCTTCTGGAGGTGTTTTTTCCAATAGACAAAGTCCCCAGTTTTCAAAGTGTGATTCTTAAGGTCTTCGTCTCCCAAGAGCGCACAGAGAGAAGATTGCTGTACCCAAACGTGACTGTATTTAGAAAGTAATGAGGTTTTTGCAATATTGGAGTGTCTCTCCTTTTATCAGTTGTGAGTCAAAAGAAGAGGGAAGCAAGTGCATTTGGCATCCTTTGACTATCTCAAATGGTGAGAGTTTCTGAGTTCCGAAAGTGATAGATCTGGGATTTAGAAGGAGTAAGCGTAAAGGTAGTTGGAGGGCCTCTACAGATTTTTCCAAATGAGTCTTAATAAGGCCGTTAGTGTGTTTGACTAAATCAGAGATTTGAGGGTGGTAAGCACAGTGAAAGTGTTGCCAAATAGTGCAGATTTGTCCAAATTTCTGACCAGTAAAATGGGTTCCTCTGTCACCGTAAAGTTCAAGAGAAGTTCCGCAGGTAAAGATGGCCTTTTCCAAAATGACTTTAACCGTAGAAGAGGCAGTAGCCTGTCTACACAGGAAGGCTTCAGTCCAGTGTGAAAACATACAGACTATGACTAACATGTATTTACATCCATGAGATGGAGAAAGTTGTGTGAAATCCATTTTCCAGACCTTGAGTGGTCCATTCGGCAGTTTAAAATGTTTGGGAGCAGTACAGACAGGCTTCCCTGGGTTGTACTTTGGACAAGCTGGACAAATGATGTAGGCACTTTCTGCACTCTTGTTAATGTTTTCCCATCAATATTGATTCATGCAGGCTATTATTTTGTCAGGAGACCAATAGTTTAATGCACGTATGGTGGGGAGGAGTGAGAGTTTTAGAGTCTCTAGTAGGATTGGGTTGTTATTTGGTCTAAAGCAGAGCTCTCTCTTTTTGTCAAACCAACAATTGTTGAATTTCCAATCCTAGCACAATATTTGCCATTGTCACCTTTTAAATCAATGAACCATGAGAAGTCAGTGTTACCCAAAGGTGATCTACCTTTTAGATCATCCCAAGGAGTCTGGAGGTGATCTGTCAGTATTAAGCAGTCATGAGGGACTTCATTGGTGACAGAGAGGAGAAGAGTAGCAGAGTAATGTTATTATAAATGTTATGTGAGGAGCAGATAAAAAAAGGACTTCATAGGAGGTGAGGCAGTTGACAGAGAAATGTTTTGTGTGATTGAGAATCCAGAAGAGCTACTACTGCATGAAGTGCAAAAATAATGATTTTCACAGTGGTCTTAATCAGAAGGGCAGTGGCTGTAATGGCACAGGCAAGAGGGGTAGCCCTGTGTCACAGGGTCCAGTTGCTGTCTATAATACCCTATGGGTTGATGGTGGTCCCACATTTTGGGATGAGTTCCCCAAGAACATTCCCTTCCTTATCACATACAAAAAGGTAAAAGAGATCTGATAATTGGGATGCCCAAGAGCAGGTGGGTTCTTCAAACTCTCCTTTAAGGTCTTGAAAGCTATGTTGTCCAGTTCTTCCCGTAAAATTGGGTCTGGATGTTATTTTTAGTAAAACATACAGAGATCTGGCCTTGAGAGAAATTTAGAATTTAATTTCAGCAATAACAACTAGCCTGAGAATACTTCTCAGCTTAGTTTTGGGTTTGGGAAACTTAGGACTCCAGGAAGTCTCTCTGGATCTAGGTGTAACTCTTGTTCTAATATCATATGCCCTAAATATTTAACTGAGTTTGGGCAAACTGAAATTGTTCTTTTGTGACCTTATGACACTTTAATGCTAAAAGCTTTAGCAATTGGATGCTGTCTTCAAAGTAGAATCTCTAGGGAACTTTACATCACCCACATCAGCCTTCAGAATTTGCAAGAATAAGAAGGACTCTCAATAAAACCCTGAGGCATTATAGTCCAAGTGAGTTGTTTTTATTCTCAAGTGAAGGCAAAAAGGTATTGGCTAGCTTTATCAACTAGAACACTAAAGAATGCACTGCACAAACCAGTTACTGTAGAGAATTTGCTTCCAGTGGGAATGGATTTTAGTAGTGTATGAAGGTTAGGAACAACAGGGTGTAGAGGGATAACAATGTTGCTTATTGCTCAGGGTCTTGGACAAACCTCCAGCCTTGGCCCTTAGGTTTTCTCACTGGTAAAATAGGAGTATTAAGGGACTGGCCAAGGGGCCTTGAGCCTTGTAATCTTCTATTAGGGGCTTGATGCCTTGAAGGGCTTCTTTATTTATAGGATGTTGATTATTTCTGGGAAGAGGTTTTGAGGGATCTGTATGAATCTTGATGGGAGGTGCCTTGTGAATTTTGCCAGTATCAGTTGGAGATTTTGCCCATAAGGAGGATGGGAGCTGATTCAATAGGGACAAAATGATCAGTGTTTCCAGAATCAAATCCAGTACAATCAGAGACACAAGGGTCATTTAATTCACCTAGTCGATTACATTGATGACTACCGTCAAATTCTAGAATGATTTCCCCCTTTTAGGAGAAAGAAATTCTGGCATGATATTTCTCTAAGAAGTTTCAGCCTAATAAACTGGAAGGGGCAGAGGAACTAAAGAGAAAAGAATGTGTTTCTCTAAAGGGCCTAAACAAAAGGGAGTAGGTTCAGAGACAGGAACCTCTTGAGGTTCATTAGTGATCCCCACTATTTGAACTGTTTTAGTACTATTCTGAGGAAGGGGCTGTTTTATAGTAGTAGGGTTGAGAACTGAGAGTGGTGTTCTGGTGTCAACTAGGACTGAAAGAGATTCATCATCAATCCAGAAAAATGTTTCTCCAAGCCAGTTAAGAGGGAGGACTGGAAAGAGCCTCTGTAGTTCTTGGAGCTCCATCATTGAGAACAGGGAGAACGCTGGGAAGGCTGGTTAGAGGGCTGTAGGCACCTAGTGCACTTAAATTTGTAACAGTTTCTTTTGCAGTGTCTTGAATAATAACTAGGAGTGCTCTGGTTTCACTTAGGAGCCTTCATTTGCTGGAGTTGAAGATTAAGAATTTTGGCAGTCTTCCTTCTGGGTGATTCATTTAGAGTGAGAAAGCTTGTTTGCCAGATTGACTAAATCTGGAGTGGAATGGGACAAGTTTCTCATTCCATCCTGGTCCTTTATACTAGAAGTGAAAGGTTGCAGTTCAGCCCATTAGTAAACATAAAGTTAAAAACTACCTGGTGGAATCAATATCTGAAGGAAGATGAGAGTTTTCTTTAAAAACACTCTGAAATCAATTGCATTAGTCATGAAAAGGGTCATCAAATTTTTGTGTGCAAGCCTGAATTTTGTAACATTCAACAGACTTTGGAAAAGCCCTAGGAATTACTTGATGATGTTGCCTAGTGATCGCCAGAGCCTGTCATACAATAAATTAGTTAGTGGGCTGGTCTCCTGGTTGTAAACATGGAGACATTTCAGGGTTTTTCCCAGTGAGCGGTTTTCATACAACGCTGGGCCTGGCCTTTACTGACAAGCATATGAACTAGCTGATATAAGTCAGAGAAACCAGGTGGTGAGTTTGAATGACTATTAAATTCCTCAGCAAATCTGTGTGGATCTTCAGCTACTTTGGGAAAATCTTTGTGGCCCACAGCTTTTGTCCATGCGCTATAAGAAATTAATGGTTTAGTCTCTGGACCCTCAGAAGGCTTGATTTTAAAGAAATAGTTTCTGATGAGTTCAGAGGAAAAAGGAGTGAGGAGAGTGACAAAGAAGTTTGTCAAGAGAATTTATATGGGTGACTTGAGGGTATAGAGGAGGTAGAAGGAGCATAGAAGGAAAGGAGGAAAATGGCACTGGAGGTGGAGTCTGACCATGAGAAGCTTAGGGAGAGAGAAAAAATGGTGCCAGAGGCAGAGCCTGAGACAAAGAAACAAGGAGGAGAGAGCCTGAGGCTTTGGGAGCCATTTAATCTTACTGTAAACCTTTGTTTGCTTCAGTTAATCTTAAAATTTAATTTTGCAGGGAGACAATTTTAGACTCCTGATCATGCCTGGAAGCCTCAAAATCCCAGTCAAAATAGGCATACCATTCAGTTCTGGAAATTTTTGAGCAATTGTAGTACTAAGTTTTAAGGAAATTAAGTTTGGGGATTTCAAAAATTTCCCATAATGGCCATTGGCATTCTACATTGCCTTTAGTCAGAGCAGTCCATTTACTGAGAAAGGTACCTGAGAAAGGACAATGGTTTATAAAGGTAAAATTGGCTAAAGTTCCTGTATGGCGGGGGGGGATGTCTTCAAAATACATAGATAACTAGGATCCCATTTCTCAGAGGTTTTTCTCTAGAGTAAAAGAACAATTCTCAAACAGTTTTAACAGGTTACAGCAAAAAACAACTCAATTCAAACAGCTTTCAAGCTAATACTAGCCAGTTTACAGTGATAGCTTGGTCCAGGAGGAGCCAGGCCAAAGGCTTTTTCAGCCAGTTTATAGAGAACAGCCCCTTTTCCAAAGGAGTGGACCAAAAGCTTTCCTGTGACTACCCCAGCACGTGCCACAGCCTGGGCCAAATGACCATTCCAGCCCTGCTTGCTTCATGACTTAGCTGCGCATGGGGACAAGGGCTGCTGTGGCCAAGGAGAGAGCTGGGCTGTGAGACACAGAGATGGCTCAGACCCAAAATGGTGTCTGAGTGGGGCAGGGGCAGCCATTCTGGTGCTTTCACAGGCAGCCCATCAGAAGCAGTCCCAATCTCTGCAGCCAGATGAACACACCCCATGCCCCAACCCATGCTGAGCACCTGCCCCGGCCCCACCTGCCCTGTGTCATGGCTCCACACCAAGGCAATGGCAGCAGAGGCCAAAGGAAGATCTCAGCTATGAGGAACAAAGGAGGTTCAGACCCGAAGCAGTGTCTGAGCAGGGTGGGGACAGCCATTTCTGGTGCTTACAGAGGCAGTGTATTGGAAGCAGTCTGGGTCTCTGACCCCAGCTGGACTGCTGCAGCCCGTGCCCTGACTCACACCGGGTGCTCATTGCCAGCTCCCTTTGTCCCAGCACTGCTCCCCTCTGGGGCAACAGTGCCAGTGCTCAGAGAGGGGACAAAACACACTTAAAAGGAACAGAGCAGCATGGACCCAAACCTCAGGGCTTCGGCTCCAGCAACTTGAGACCAATCCACACCCCCTATAGGGTGGTGACAGCCAATGAGCAGAGGAGAAGTCCTGGTTCACACTTGGCTCTGGCCCCAGCACCTCCATCTCCAGCCCTACCTCCTACCAAGGTGATAGCTGCCAGTACACCCTGAGGAAAGACATGACTTGTATTCATGTCCGGTCCAGTTCTCCCACCAAAGCAGTGGACATACCTAGACTATATAGGGATGCTCCTACACAAGGACACTACTTCAAGACCGCAGTAGACAGTTATTTCACCTAATTTCATAGAGACAGAGAAAGTTAAGCAAAATTAGAAGACAGAAAAAAATTTTTTAAAGAGCAAAAGGAAACCCTGGAATAATTAATGAAACAGAAATAAACAGTTTATCAGATAAAGAGTTCAAAGCATTAGTAATAAGTATGCTAATTGAATTAGGGAAGAGAATAGATGAACACAGCCAGAATTTTAACGAAGAACTAGAAAATATAAAAAAGAATTAGAATACAATACCTGAAATGAGAAACACACTAAAAGGAATAAACAGCAGACTAGGTGATACAGAAAAACACATAAGTGGTCTGAAAGAAAGAATAATGGAAATTACCCAATCAGAATAGCAAAAAGAAAAACAAATTTTAAAAAATGACAACAGTTTAAGGGATCTCTAGGACAATATCAACATTTTCATTATAGGAGTCCCAGAAGGAGAAGAGACAGAGAGAAGAGGGTCAAAAATGTATGTGATGAAATTCAGTTGAAAATTTCCCAAATGTGAAGAAAGAATGAGATATCCAGGTCCAGGAAGCACAAAGTGTCCCAAACAAGATGAATCCAGACAGATCCAGAACAAGACATATCATAATTAAAATGGCAAAATTTAAAGATAAAGAATTCTAAAGGCAGCAAAAGAAAAACAAAGAGTAATGTAGAAAGGAAACCATTATAAGGATATCATCTGATTTTTCTGCAGAAAATTTGTAGGCCAGAAGGGACTGGCATGATATATTTAAAGTGCTGAAAGGGAAAAACCTGCAAACTAGGATTCTCTACCTAGCAAGAATATAATTTAGAAGAGAAGGAGAGAGAAACAATTTCTCAGACAAGCAAAAACTGAAAGAGTTCATCAATACTAAACCACTGCTAAAAGAAATGTTAAAGGGGTCTTCTCTAAGTGGAAAAGACAACACTATAACAAGAAGTAATAATCTATAGAAAAGGAAAAATCCCACTAGTAAAGACAAAGGATCAATCGTTTAAAGAAGCTAGTATGAAGATTAAAAGACAAAAAAGTAAAATCAACTCTAACAATAACAAAAGACAACTATAACAAAAGACAAAAAAGTAAAATCAACTATAACAATAATAATTAGTAAAGGGATGAACATAAAGTCCCCTAAATAGGACTAGTTTAGAGTGGCCTAGTGGACATTGTGTGTGTGTGTGTGTGTGTGCGCGCGCGCACGAATGCATTCATGCTTTATCACTACTGTTTCCATTGGGGAATGTTCCTCTTCCATTCAGTGTGGTTCTGAGGGGACCTGTCAATCACATAGTGCCACCATTTCCTAGCAAAAAGGCTGGGCTCCACATCTGGCCTGGCTCATCAGGATAATCTATCTCCCTAATCAGTGAGTGCGATAGTTCAAGGAGTAGACATGCGACCCAAGCAGGACCTACCTGAGTCCATGAGATTGGATAGACACTGGGAAAGAGAGAGGCTCTCATTGTTTTTTGGTTCATAAACTATGGAGATACTGACCTGAGGCTGACAGCAGCCATTTTTGCTACCTTGTGGAAAAGCTCGCATAAGAAGGAAATCATCACATAGAGGCAAGGAGAGCCCAGAGATAGAGAACTGAGTGTGACAGCTTTTTCAGAAACCCTGGATCTAAATGTGCTCAATGTCTGCCACGTGCTTAGACTTTCCAGGTGTATGAGTCAATACTTCACTCATTTACTTGCTTATTTGATTACTTACTTATATCAGCTTGAATTTGTATTTGGTTTCTTTTGGAGAAAGGTTTCCACTAATGGATAGGCCATCCTTTCTATAAGAAGGAGGAAAGGAGTGGATGAGGCCACTGGCTGCAAACATCAGGATCTTGGGGAGCATGGCACTAGGGATTCAGGAAGAGGTGATTGATGTTTAGGTGAGCCACAGACTTGAAGAGTTGCTAGGGCTTCCAGCAAAGTTAGCAGTGACATTTTATGTCCAGTTGCATCACTGGGAGGAACAGCAATCAGTCACTGTCAATGGTACATGGGCCACGGACAACTGATGGAAGAAAGAGGTTTAGAAATGGAGTTCGACCTCTGGGGGCTTTATTTGAGGTATTCCTACCTTGGAGTCTGAAGGGTAAGACCAGTGACAAATATTTTATAATTCACTGTAAGCAAATGTTGGAAATTTATAGAAAACGGTAGTCCTTACAAATACTGGAATTTCTATAAGCAAGGTTTGTACAGACTTACAGTTATTATGATTTAAGGTACAGTTTTAAGTGTGACCTCAGACTAATTATACTGAGAAAGAATTGAGGAGAGGTTATTCCAGAGAGAGGAAAATATTGACAATTAAACTTTGGCATATTCATAAGGTTTTGAGAAGACCAGGTTGATAAGACAAGGTGAAATTTTGGACGAGGTTGTGAGAAATAAGCCTGGCTAATTATAAGAAGGCTGGATTTGGGTGCAGTTTGCCAGAGAAGTTTAAATTGAGGTTAGTATGAAATAGGAGGTAAAAGGAGGGGTCTTATATCAGCAATTAATATGAATTTGGTATCACTTGTTTAACTTGTTTGCAATATAAATAGTCACACTTTTATTTTCCAGTTAGTTGTTTGAGTTTTCAAGTTTCCTTATATAGTGTAATGTCCTCTATTTCCCTTTTCAAGATGTCCCCCTACATTCCCATCCCAATCCCACACTGAACTGTCTAAGAACAAAGGGGCTTACTGACTACCAAGGAGATTAGTTCTGCTTCCAAATACCAGACAGGAAGAGAGGACTATAAGGTCAGATTAATCCACATCCACCATTGGTTTGCTCATGGGCGTTTCACAGAGTCAGATGATGTTTCTCCCCTCCTGCAGGGGTGCCCTTGTCACTTCTGATAACTGATCAGCATAGAGTTGTGACCATCTTTCAGCTTCAAGGATACATATCTTAGATAAATATTTTCTCAGACATTGTTTCCTATAACAGGACACCATACCACAGTGGCTGGGTCTCAACTCATGCTGACTCACAAGGGAGCGAGACCGCAGAGATGTTCTTAGAGGGTGAGCTCAAAATTCCACAGGCTCTGCCTGCTGGCAGCTGATCATGGAGTAAATTTGCTGCCCTGCTGCAAATTGGCTTCAAGTTTAAAAATACCAAGTGCTCTTGAGGATGTGAGTAATCTGTAAGCTTTAGAGAATGCTGGTAGGAGTACAAATTGCTTACACACCCACCTTGAAAAACAATTTAACATCTAGCAATGTTCAAGATGTGAACTTGCTTATACTTACTAATTCCACTTCTTAAGTATATGCTCAAGAAAGCATGTTCGTGGCAGTATTGGCAAAAGAAGGGAAATGGTCGAAATATCCAGCAATGGAGAATGACTACATAAACTATGATACGGTCATGGAATGGATTGAAATTCAGCAGTGAAAATAAATGAACAAGAGCTACATGTGCCAACATGGATAAATCTCACAAAAGATGTTGAACAACAACAAAGGCAAGTCACAGAACACATGCAGTTTGAGGCCATATATCATTTCAGAAATATGAAAAACTGAACAATATATGGCTAAAGGATATGTACATGTGTGGTAAAGTAATAAAGAAACACAAATAATAAACACAAATTTCTGGATCCTAGTTAGCTCTTGAGGGGATGGAGCGAACTGTGACCAGAGACAGGCATATGGGAGGGTCCACAGATATTGTGAACTTATATAGTATAGAGAACAAAGTGTTTATTTTATTCCTCTTTAACCCAAACATATTCATTATTTGTTTTGTGCACAGCCATTTACATAAAAACATATATAATTTCATAATTTAAAAAATTTTAAAGACTCATTTAAGTGGGTTCTTTAGTTATATAAGTGCAAGTCTAGTCAGAAAATCTTCATGGCTCTCTATTGACTCCCTGGATTGCAAAACTCTAGGGAGGTGAAGAACCATTTGCATAAGAATCTCAGGGGCTTTCTGAGAGAGGAAAGACCAAAATATCACCACCTCCCTCCTCTCTGCAAACAATCACAGGTATTTGTGACCATGTCATCACATGCTGGGAGAGCTTCCTGTGGGTGATGAGCCGCCCACATCTTCTTCCAGCAGTTTTACCTCCAAGTCTCTACTCTCCAGGCAACCGTGCCTCTTGTTTACTCATCAACTCCATATTTCTTGAACATTTCTACTCTTCTTTTCCCCTCCTTTCTTTACTTACTTCCCTATTTTTTAGAACTTCATTATCTACTTTCCAAATTCTTAAAGCTCAAAGTAGTAGAGAAGAGATGGGGTGGGAAGAAGAGAAAAAGAAAGAAGTGCTTCCAAAAGTAGTTCTAAATAGACTCATTGTGTTCCTGTAGGTCTTTGAGAGGGACAGAGTCTTCCTTATCAATTAAATACAGCAAGTGTTGTAAAAAATGTTTTGTTTTGCTTTGCACAGTATGCTGTTTTTTTCCATTTATTGGACAAAAATTTCCCTGTTTCCCAAATGCTTATCTTGGATAATACTATGTTTAGTGTAAACATTATGGGAAATACTGACTTTGAATTATGACCAAGAATGTTCTCATAGTAAAAGGAGGAGGTAAATGTTATACTTTTTTTACATTAAATATTGGTAATAAAATATTTTAATCAAATATTCCTACTTTCTACAAGGAACTCTTTGTTTAAATGGATATAATAAATTCTCCATGATAAATATTGTGGTTTAATGAATGCTCTCATTAAACCACAATATTCACCTTTAAACAATTTTTACTTTGTGCTTTCTCCCCTAAACCAGATGAATGTCTGCTCTATTTTAGGTACTATCTTAGTGTTAGGGACACAATAGTGAACAATATAGACATAATTACTGTAAGAAAAAAATCATTAGAAATTAGTCAAGTGGCCATTAAATGTAGTAAATATAGTAATAAAATAAAGAACAAAATTTTAAGGCAAATTTAATGTGATTTTTTCCCCCATTTTTTCCCCCAATGTTTACAACTCTGTTTAAGTAAAAGTCTTAATTGGTTACCTGGGTATTCATTGTTTTAGCTCTCCATAGTAAAGAATACTGCATAGGGAAGAAAAAGTCATCATATGATGAAAAATTCATTTAGAGTTTTCAATTCAGTTAGTCCCTGCGCAAACATCCTTCTTCTGTTAATAGGACTACATTGTGTCACCATGACAGCAATATCCTTGCCCATCCAGGCTTTTAATTATTGTATTTGTATTTTATGACCTGAAGTTCTATGCAAATTTGTTTCAGATCAACTTTGAAGTAAATTTACCAATGTTATTGAGAATATAAGATATAACACAGTGGATGAAAATAATGTTGGAAAAATATTGTAATCAAATCCAATAAAGAAATGAAAATCTGATAGAATAAGAATTGTTAACAAAGAAAAATGTTTATAACATTGGTAACAAAATAGATTATTCAGAAGTGAATAATTGTGAGGTGCTTGAGAAATTTGGTATGCCCTCAAATATATTTTCAGAAATGCCTCTTTAAGATCATTCCATAAAAGCCAAATATAAATGCAGTCATACTCTATCACATTAAAAAAAATTACACCAAAAGAGTCAACTTACTTTAATCTTTATTCAACACATTAGACCACAATTGAAATGTAATGTGTTTTGTTCAACATATGTATTTTAAAATTTTTCAATTTTATTTGTCAAGAAAACATCCAGTCATTCTTGGTTATCATTAATTATTATGGACCCCCACCCCCACCCCTTTATAAAGGGATTCACCTTAAAAGCCTTTTATTTAATTATTCTCAGATAATGAAGATTTCCTACATTGGTATTCTCCTAGTTTAAACATACATGTAGAAGTCATATTGAAGTTTGGAGCCCTATTTTCTTAGTAAATGTGTTCCTGATTCTGGTGTTGGCAATTGTAGTTAACTGACTTAGTCATGTGCCTGAGATTGTTAAAATATTGTACCTTTCATCTTCAATAGAATGGTATTTGGTTCCAAGTGCTGTACTCTTGACACCAGAACAATGAAAACAGTGGCTCTCACTGTAGGCTGAATAATGGGTCCCTAAAGATGTCTATGTTCTAATCCTTGGAAGCGGTGGATATATTACTTGACATGGTGAAAAGAACTTTGCAGATGTAATTACATTAAGGATCTTAAAATGCAGGAGATGATCCTATATTATCCAGGTGGGGCCCCATGTAATCACAAAGGTCCTTAGAAGAGGGAGGCAGGAGGATTCTAACATTTATGGAAAATGTAAGGGTGGAAGCTGAATTCAGAGAGAAGAGATTAGGCTGCAGGTCTTGAAAGTGGAGGAAGGGACCACGGGGCAAGGAACGCAGGCAACCTCTAGAAGCTGGAAAAGGCAAGGAAACAGAGTCTCCCCGGAAGCCTCCCAATGACATGCAGGCCTGTGGACCCATTTTAGACTTCTGACCTCCTGAACTGTAGGAGAGACTATTTGCATTGCTTTAAGGCACTAATTTAGTGTTCAGTGCTACAATAGCAAGAAGAGATCAAAATAGTCTCATTTAGAATTTTCTGCTTTCTGCTTTGCTGAAAACTCAAGGAAAACTTAGCCTTCCCCTGCCCATTTCCCTTTCAGGGGGAGCTTGGCAAGGAACAGAGAAATGGCTTTCCTATTCTAACCATTCATTTTATGGATCAGGTCAAAAGTCTTTTCCTCCTTGAGGCTTTAATTTCATCCCCTGGCCTCTTGTGTCAAGTGTTTTTTACTTACTTTATTTCATCCCATTGCACCAATTCTGAATGAAATTGGTAATTATGCTAGAACGGGGATAAACTGGATCATTGCTGGGACAGACGGTCACCCTATTTATATTTCTACACATTTTGTTTTGGTTTTGTATTACAATTAAATACTTTCTCTCCATCTTCTTCCTCCTTTCAGAGGTAAGAGAAGTTTTCCTTTTTATCTCCATTCTCCATAATATATCCATCATCATCATTGCCTGCTACATCATTGTCACCATCACCATCATGATCATTATAATAGCTGAATCTACCATCACACTTAAATGTTGGGTACATGGTCACATTATATGTAATAACTCAGTTAATCCTTGCAACAACTATAGGGGGATGGCACCATGTTATCTTCATTTTAGAGAAAAATTATTTGATGCTTGGAGAGGCTAACTAACATGCTTAGGTCCGCGCAATGGGAGGTGGCAGGACCAGGATTCAGTTTCAGACACTTTGGCCTCTTTATCACTATTGCCCCCAATATTTACCCTTTTCACAGAGAAGGACAAATATTCATATGAAAAGTAAAGGACACCTAGATTCACATGTTTATATCTCTAATTCTGAATACTAATAGAAAAAAAGGGTTTAGAAAATAGTAATTTCAGTATAATTTTTTCTCTCTAAACCTTTATGCCAAATTTTAAAAAACTATCCACACACAATGTTGTACTTGGTCTTTTGAAACTTAAATTATAATTATTAGAATTGATTTGGGGAAATAAGAATCATTAAAAGGAACATGTGCATTATTTTATTTTTCTAATTTTTTCTGTACACGTGTCAACGATGTGTGTAGTTGACATAGAGCACTGTATAAGTTTAAGGTGTACAACATAATGATCTGATTTATACTTTGTAAAATGATCACCACAATAAATTTAGTTAACATCTCTCATCTCATATTGATAATAAAATAAAGGTTTATTTTCCTTGTGATGAGAATCTTAGGATCTACCGTCTTAACAATTATCAGATATGTGATGTATGTATATATCAAATATACTACAGTGTCAACTATAGTAATCATGTTGTACATTGCATATCCATTAATTCTTTATCTTATAACTGGAAGTCTTTACCTTTTCACCACCTTCATCCAATTCCCCCTCCTCTCATCCCCTTTCTGGTAACAACAAATCTTGATAACCACAAATCTGATCTCCTTTTCTTTTTTTACATTCCACATGTAAGTGAAATCATACAATATTTGTCTTTCTCTGTCTGACTTATTTAACTTAGCGCAATGCCCTCAAGGTCCATCCATTTTGTCACAGTTGGCAGTATTTCCTTCCTTCTATGGCTGAATAATATTCCATTGTATATATTTACTACATCTTCTTTATCCATTCATCTATCAATGGACACTTAGGTGGTTTCCATGTCTTGGCCATTGTAAATTATGCTGCTATGAACATGGTGGTACAGATATCTCTTCCACATAATGTGTTTATTTCCTTTGGTTATATTCTGAAAAGTGGAATTGCTGGATCATATGGCAGTTCTATTTTTAATTCTTTGAGGAACCTCCATACTGTTTTCTGTACTGTAGTGGCTGCACCAATTTACATTCCCGCCACCCATGTACAAGGGTTCCCTTTCCTTCCTCTTCTCCCCAGCATTTATGTCTTTTTCATGGTGGCCATTCTAACAGGTATGAAGTGATATCTCATTGTGGTTTTGATATGCATTTCCCCGAATTAGTAATGTTAAGCACCTTTTCATGTACCTATTGGCCATTCATATTTCTACTTTGTAAAAAGGCCTATTCAGGTCCTTTCCCTATTTTTTAATTGGATTCTTTAGTTATTTTATTATTGAGTTGTATGAGTTTTTATATATTTTGAATACTAGTCCCTTATCACATATATTGCTTGCAAATATTTTTTTCCCAGTCTGTAGGTTGTCTTTTCATTTTGCTGATGGTTTCTTTTGCTGTGCAGAAGTTTTTTAGTTTAGTGTAGTCCCACTTGCTTATTTTTCATTTTTTTGCTTGTGCTTTAGCTGTCATATTCAAAAACCATCACCAAGACCCAGGTCAAAGATATTTTTTTCTGGGTTTCCTTCTAGGAGTTTTATTGTTTCCAGTCTTACATTGAAGTCTTTAATACATTTTGAGTTGATTTTTGTGTATAGGTAAGTCCAGTTTCATGCTTTGGCATGTAAGCTGTCCAGTTTTCCTAATACCATTCATTGAAGGAACTATCCTCTCTGCAGTGTATATTCTTGACTCCTTTGTCATGAAGAAATTGACCATATGTGTGTGGGTTTATTTCTTGGCCCTGTTCCATTGATCTATGTGTCTGTTTTTATGCCAGTACTATACTGTTTTAATTACTATAGCTTTGTAATATAGTTGGAAATCAAAGCATGGATGCCACCAGCTTTATTGTTCTTCCTCAAGATTGCTTTGGCTATTTGAGGTCTTTTGCAGTTCCATACAAATTTTAGGATTGTTTGTTCTACTCTGTGAAAAATGCCATTTGAATTTTGATAGAGATTGTTTTGATCTGTAGATTATATTGATTAGTATGGAAATTTTAACAATATTAATTCCCCCAGTCCATGAGCATGGAATATTTTTCCATTTCTTCCTGTCATGTTCAATTTCTTTCATCAATATCTTACAATTTTCAGTGTACAGGTCTTTTACCTCCTTGGTTAAAATTATTCCTACATGTTTTACTCTTTTTAATGCAATTGTAAATGGGATTGTTTTCTTAATTTCTCTTTCTGCTTGTTCATTATTAATGTATAGAAACAACAGATTTTTATGTATTGATTTTGTATCCTGCAAATTTATTGAATTTGTTCTAACAGTTTTTGGTAGAGTCTTTAGGGTTTTCTATATATAATGTCATCTGCAAACAGTGACAGTTTTATTTCTTCCTTTCCAATTTGGATGCCTTTTATTTCTTTTTGCTTGCCTAATTGCTCTGGGTAGGACTTCCAATACAATGTTGAAAAAAAGTGAAGAGGGTGAACATCCTTGTCTTGTTCCTGATCTTAGAGGAAAAGCTTTCAGCTTTCCATCATTGAATATGATAATAAGCGTGAGCTTCTCATACATGGCCTTTATTATGTTGAGGTATATTCCTTGTATGGCTGATTTGTTAAGAAGTTTTTATCATGAACAGATGTTGAATTTAGTCAATTCTTTTTCTGCATCTATTGAGATGATTCTATGATTTTTTTTTTCATTCTCTTTATGTGAGGTATCACATTAATTGATTTGTGTATGGTAACTGTCCTTGTCTCTCAGGTATAAATCCAACATGATCATGTTGAATGATCTTTTTGATGTGCTGCTGAATTCAGTTTGCTAGTATTTTACTAAGAATTTTTGTATCTGTGTTAATCAGGGATATTGGCCTGTTGTTTTCTTTTCTTGTAGTGTCCTTTTACTGGCTTTGGTATCAGGGAAATGTTGGCCTTGTTAAATAAGTTTGGGAGTGTCCCTTACTCTGATTTTTTTTGGAAGAGTTTTAAAAGAATTGGCATTAATTCTTTAAACATTTGGTAAAGTTCACCAATGAAGTCATCTGGTTCTGAGCTTTCTTTATTGGGAGATTTTTGATTACTGATTCAATATTTAAAAAAAAATTTTTTTTAATTCTTTTTGGTATTCTTTTCCATTATGGTTTATCACAGGATATTGAATATACTTCCCTGTGCTATACAGAGGACCTTGTTGTTTATCCATTCTATATATAATAGTTTGCATCTGCTAACCCCAAACTCCCAATCCATCCCTCTCCCATCTCCCTCCCCCTTGGCAACCACCAGTCTATTCTGTATGTCCCTGATTCTGTTTCTGTTTCATAGATAGGTTCATTTGTGTCATATTTTAGATTCCACATATAAGTAATATCATATGGTATTTGTCTTCCTCTTTCTTACTTCACTTAGTATGATAATCTCTAGTTGCATCCATGTTGCTGCAAATGGCATTATTTCATTTATGGCTGAGAAGTATTCCATTGTATATATGTACCACATCTTCTTTATCCATTCATCTGTTGATGGACATTTAGCTTGTTTCCATGTCTTGGCTATTGTGAATAGTGCTGCTGTGAACATAGGGGTGCATATATCTTTTTGAATTAGAGTTTTCTCTGGATATATGCCCAGGAGTGGGATTGCAGGATCATATGGTAATTCTATTTTTAGTTTTCAGAGGAACCTCCATACTGTTTTCCAAGTGGTGGCACCAGCTTACATTCCCACCAACAGTGTAGGAGGGTTTCCTTTTCTCCACGCACTCTCCAGCATTTGTTATTTGTAGACTTTTTAATGATGTCCATTCTGACTGGTGTAAGGTGGTACCTCACTGTACTTTTGATTTGCATTTCTCTGATAATTAGTGATGTTGAGGAGCTTTTCATGTGCCTATTGGCCATCTGTATTTCTTCTTTGGAGAAATGTCTGTTTAGGTCTTATGCCCATTTTTCAATTGGATTGTTTGTTTTTTTTGTTGTCAAGTTGTATGAACTGTTTGTATATTTTGGAAATTAATCCCTTGTTGGTTGCATCCTTTGCAAATATTTTCTCCCATTCTGTAGGTTGTCTTTTCATTTTGTTTATGGTTTTCTTTAGTGTGTGAAAGCTTGTATGTTTTTTATTATGTCCCATTTGTTTATTTTCATTTTTATTTCCATTACTCTGGGAGACGGATCAAAAAAAATATTGCTGTGATTTATGTCACAGAGTGTTCTGCCTATATTTTCCTCTAGGAGTTTTATGGTATCCAATTTTAAATTTAGGTCTTTAATCCATTTTGAGTTTATTTTTGTATATGGTATGAGAGAGTGTTCTAGTTTCATTGATTCACACGAGGCTGTCCAGCTTTCCCAACACAACTTGCTGAAGAGACTGTCTTTTCTCCATTGTATATTCTTGCCTCCTTTGTTTAAGATTAATTGTGTGGGCTTTTTTCTGGGCCCTCTATTCTGTTCCATTGATCCATATGTCTGCTTTTGTGCCAGTCCCACACTGTTTTGATTACTGTAGCTTTGTAGTATTGTCTGAAGTCTGAGAGGGTTATGCCTCCTGCTTTGTTCTTTTTCTTCAGGATTGCTTTGGAAATTCTGGGTCTTTTATGGTTCCATATAAATTTTAAGATTGTTTGTTCCAGTTCTGTGAAAAATGTCATGGGTAATTTGATAGGGATCCCATTAAACCTGTAGCTTGCTTTGGGTAGGACAGGCATTTTAACGATATTAATTCTTCTAATCCAAGAGCATGGGATATCTTTCCATTTCTTGGAATAATCTTTAATGTCATTTATTAATGTTTTATAGTTCTCAGAGTATAAGTCTTTCACCTCCTTGGTGAGGTTTATTCCTAAGTATTTTATTTTTTGAGTTGTGATTTTAAAAGGTATTGCTCTTTTACACTCCCTTTCTGATGTTTCATTGTTGGTGTAAAGAAATGCAACCAATTTCTGTATGTTAATCTTGTATCCTGCTACCTTGCTGAATTTGTTTATCAGTTCTAGTAGTTTTTGTGTGGAATCTTTAGGGTTTTTTATATATAGTATCATATCTTCTGCATATAATGACAATTTTACATTTTCACTTCCAGTTTGGATACGTTTTATTTTTCTTGTCTGATTGCTGTGGCTAGGACTTCCAATACTATGTTGACTAGAAGAGGTGAGAGTGGGCATTCTCATCTTGCTCCAGATTTTATTGGGAAAGCTTTCAACGTTTCACCATTGAGTATTATATTGGCTGTGGGTTTGTCTTAAATAGCTTTTACTATTTTGAGGTATGTTCCCTCTGTACCCACTTTGGTAAGAGTTTTTGTCATGAATGGATGTTGAAGTTTGTCAAATGCTTTTTCTGCATCTATTGAGATAATCATGTGGTTTTTGTCTTTTCTTTTGTTGATGTCGTTTATCACTTTGATTTGCATATGCTGAACCGTCCTTGTGAACTTGGGATGAAACCCACTTGGTCATGGTGTGTGATCTTTTTCATGTGTTGTTGGATTTGGTTTGCTAGTATTTTGTTGAGTATTTTGATTCAGTATTCTTAATAGTAATTGATAAGTTTAGATTTTCTGTTTCTTCCTGATTCAGTTTTTGTAGGTTGTACATTTCTAAGCATTTTTCCATTTTTTCCTAGGTTGTCCAGTTTGTTGGCTTATGGTTGTTTATAGTAGCCTCTTATGAGCCTTTGTTTTTCTGTGGTATCAGTTCCAATGTCTCTTTTTTGATTTATAATTTTGTTGATTTGCATCCTCTCTATTTTTTACTTGGTTATTCTAGCTAAGGTTTTGTCAATTTTGTTTACCTTTTCAAAAAACAACAATTTTTCTGTTTTCCTGTTCTCAATTTTATCTATTTATGGCTAATATTTATTATTTTCTTCTTCTACTAACTTTTGGCTAAGTTTGTTCCTTTTTTTTTATATTGTTCCTGGAAACATACAGGTGAATTGTTTGAGATCTTTCTTTTTTCTTAATGTGTTTATTGCTATGAAGTTACCTCCTAGAACTGCTTTTTCTGCATCGCTTAAGTTTTGATATGTTGTGTTTCTATTTTAATTTATATTATAATACTTTTTAATTTCTTCTTTGGTCCATTGGTTATTCAGGAGAGTGTTGTTTAATTTCCATGTATGCATGAGTTTTCCCCATTCCTGATTTCTAGTTTCATAACATTGTGGTAAGAGAAAATACTTGCTATGATTTCAGTCTTTTTGAATTTGTTAAGGATTGTTTTAACCTAACATATGGTATATCATAGAAAATGTTCTATGTACACCTGAGAAGAATGTGTATTCTGTTGTTGGATAGGATGGTTTTTGAATGCTTGTTAGGTCCATTTGGTCTATAGTGTTCAAATCTGCTGTTTCCTTATTGATTGTCCCATTGCTCTATCCATTGTTGAGACTGGGGTACCCAACTACTGTTGTATAGCTATTTATTTCTACTTTTAGCTCTGTTAGCTTTTGCTTTATATGTTTAGGTGTTCTAATGTTGGGTGCATATATTTGTACAATTGTTACATCTTCTTGAAGAACTGAATGCTTTATCATTAGAAAATGACCTTCTTTGCCCTTTTTACCATTTTTAGTTTAAAGTCTGTTTTGTCTGAGTAGAGCAACTCATTTTTTTTTCTGTTTTTTGGTTACCATTTGCTTGAAATATCTTTTTCATCCCTTTACTCAGTATATTTGTGTCTTTAAGACTAAAGTGAGTCTCTTTTAGGCAGCATATGGTTAGATCTTGTTGGGTTTTTGTTTGTTTGTTTGTTTTTTCATTCAACCATTCTGTCTTTTGACTGGAGAATTTAATCCATTTTTGTTTAAAGTAATTATTGATAGGTAAGGATTTACTATTGCCATTTTATTCATTGTTTTCTCACTGTTTTTGCAGACCCACTGTTTTTATTTTTTATTCTGTTGTCTTTGTGTTTTGATGTCTTTTGGTATCAGTGTTCTTTGACTTTTTATGATGTTAATAAGCCTTCTTTTACTTCCACTCAGAGAATCTTTAGCATTTCTTGTAAGTCAGGTCTAGTGGTGATGAGCTCCTTCAGCTTTTGTTTGTTAGGGAAAGTCTATTTCTTCTTCCTTTCTGAAGAACAGCTTTGCTGGGAATGGAATTCCTGGCTGACAGGGTTTTTTTCTTTTTTTTTTCTTTCTTTTTTTTTTTTTTTTGCGGTATGCGGGCCTCTCACTGTTGTGGCCTCTCCCGTTGCGGAGCACAGGCTCCGGACACGCAGGCTCAGCGGCCATGGCTCATGGGCCCAGCTGCTCCGTAGCATGTGAGATCTTCCCGGACTGGGGCACGAACCCGTGTCCCCTGCATCGTCAGGCAGACTCTCAATCACTGCGCCACCAGGGAAGCCCGGGTTGTTTTTCTTTGATATTTTGAATATGTCATCCTGTTTTCTCCTGGCTTGAAAAGCTTCTGTTGAGAAATCTGCTGAATGTCTTATGGTGGTTCCCTTATATGTAACTTCTCTCTTTTCTCTTGCTGCTTTCAAAATTCTTTCTTTTTCTGTACTTTTGTCAATTTAATAATTTTGTGTCTCAGTACAGTGCTATCTAGGTTCAAACTCTTTGGGGGTCCTGTGGGACTCATGGATCTGGATGTCCATTTCTCCTCCCAAGTTTGGGAAGTTTTCAGTTATTAATGCTTTAAATAATACTTTCCCTCCTCCTTCTTCTCCTTCTGGAATTCCCACAGTGCTGCTGTTTTTTTGTTTTGTTTTGTTTTTAATTGTGTTCCATAAGTCCTGTAGGTTTTCTTCATTCTTTTTTCCTTTTGCTTTTCTGACTGGGTACTATCAAATGTTTTGTCTTTGAGGTTACTAATTTCTTTTTCTTCATAGTTGAGTCTGCTTTCAAAGCTCTCTGTTGAATTCTTCAGTCATTGTATTTTTTTCAGCTTTAGGGTTTCTGATTTTTTTTTAATGGTTTCTATTTGCTGTACTTATTGTTTTGATCATGCATTGTTTTCATAATTTTGTTTAGTTGCCTGTGTGTTCTTTTAGTTCACTAAGCTTCTTTAAGAGGATTATTCTGAATTCTTTATCTGATAGTTTATAGATCTCCATTTCTTTCTGGTCAGTTATTGGAGCTTTATTAGTTTCCTTTGATAGTGTCACATTTACCTGATTTATTATAATTCTTGATTCCTCACTTTGGTATCTGTTCATTTGAGTCCTTGGTCTTCTTTTCCAAACTTTATGGTTTAGTTTTCTGGACATGTCTGCTGGTAATGTCCTTGGACAGGTGGGGCTTACTATTGAGGTCTACGTCTGGGCAAGGCCATTGCCCAAGCTCTAAGGTCGTGAGTGGGAGTAGGGGATGCTGCTTGTTAAGAACAGTTGGATAGGACTGTTGAATTGGTTCCCTGTCCAAGTAAGGCTGTAGGAGGGGCTCTGTGGTTGCCTGGCTTTTCTAAATAATCAGATTCTTCTCTAGATTATCTAGGCTTACTAGATAATCAGACTTGGTACTATACTCAGCCACAGGTGGGGCTATAAATTAGCTGTTCTGCTCTGGACATGGTGGTGGGGGGATTCAACAGAATGGACACCAGAGTGTGTTTACATGGCTCTTTGTTCAGGGACCCAAATCAAGCAAGACTATGCACCAAGTTCCCTGGCCAGACAGGTCACCAGTTTTGTTCTGCAAGTGGGGAAAGTGACGGGCTGTACTTTCTGTTCAAGTGCCTCTGTAAGTAGGGCTGTTGGATGTGCTATGCAGTTTCCCATGTGCTCCTTGTCAGAGGGGTTGAAAACTGTGTTTAGTGATAGCTGGGGCTACAAATTAGTTTCCCTGCTTGGGCAGAGTGGAGAAACCACCTTCAAGCTCAACAAGGCTCTTTGTGGTCCTGACTCAAGCCAACCCACTCCTCAAGTTCCCTGGCTGAACGGTGTACTGGCTTTGCTCTGAGAACAATCAGCTCTGCCTACGAGACTATGTGCTCAAGCGTTGCTCACCTAGGTAATTTCCATGTGTCCCCAAACATGCTTTCTTGTCAGGAAGGGCTAGGAGCTCTACAGTACTCAGCAGTGTGTTGGGCTAAGATTCAGCTCCCCTGCCTGGGCAGGGGCACATCAGGCTCCAGGATTGGCAAAGTTCTTTATTTGAGGACCTGAATCAGGCAGACCTTCACCCTGCTGAGTTCCCTGGTCAGACTGTACCACTGTCTTGGCTCCACAGATGAGCAAAGCTACTGGTTGGGAGTACACCATGTGCCCTGCAGGTAGGAACTTGGTCTGCCACCATCCAAGTACTAGTTACTGAAAGCCCCTCATGACTTCTCCATAACAATCAGATTTCTAGTGGTCAAGTCCTAGAGATTCCCCCACAGTTCTTAAGGGGCAAGACTGGAGTGGGGGCTCCCAAGAAGCAGCCCACAATTCTGGGAGAGCTGGTGTCCACCCTAGGCTCTCTTTTCCAACTGGAGGTACTGTAGGCTCAGGGGTGATCTCTCAGCATGGTGCTGTATTAGCCTGGAGGAGGGGCAATGTGGTCAGTGTGTAGCCATTCCTTTTATTCTTCTGATGTGGTCTATGTTGTGGTGTGGGATGGTACTTCAGCCTCAGCCTCATGTTCTAGGATTCTCTCAGTGGTGCTTTATATATGAATAGTTGTTAGTTCTTTTTATGAGGGGGAACAAAGTCAAGAAGGGCTTAACATTGTTCTTGTGGTGATGTTACTCCTGATTTATATTTTTATCTAATGTTCTCTCATAAATATTTCATATAGTAAATATATGAAATTGTTTATAATATGTTATGTAGTAAACATATGATATAGATATATTAATTTATATTATATGAATTATATAAAGAATCTGTCAATATATTAATATTTAGTATATTACTATAGCTAAAAGTATTCACATTGTTGCTCCCATCAGTTGTCTGGATAATAAAATCACCCTCAATGATTGTTGAGTTTGAGAGCTTTCATTCCTCATCTCTTTTATATTATGTCCTCTAAATTTGGAAGGAGAAAATTGGATCCTTTGCTTGCTGGGCTCTAAGAAGCTGTTGATGCCCTTGTCAATCTGTAACAGTAGATGCTGTTTTGAGGCACATGGTTAAATAACCCCAGTGCTCAGAGTGTAGCAACTCATTAGTATCAGGACACCAGGTCCTGAAATAGGGGTACCCATAAGTCCCAAGATAACACTGTTCCTCAAATATGAGATGAGCAGAACACTGTCAAAATTATTTTTAAAACCTTTGGCTCATGTGATACCCTTCTTTCTAAGAATTCAAAACCTTTTCACACATAGATAAGAGAACCTGATATTCTGTTTCAGAACACAATACACCCCTGGGAGAAAAGAAGGGCAGATTGTTCCCTCAGCTTTGCTCCCCCACCACTCTGCCCCTTACCACAAGAATGGCAATAGAGTCTATTCACCTTTGTGGCTCTCTAAGATGAATCATACTCAGCTATGTTACTGAAAGAAGATAGTTTACCATGATCTCATTTTGTGCTTTCAACATTCCTCAAAGTATCAGTTGATTCTGGAAATACATACAGAAAATCTGGTCACTAGATGAGGAATACCAGCTTTTTATTTTTTAAAGGATACTATACCTGCTTGGACATAACTTCTTTCTCAAATTTCCTATTTATATGGACTCATGAAGGGCAATAAGTTGC
Organism: Globicephala melas; assembly: GCF_963455315.2. Taxonomy (NCBI): domain Eukaryota; kingdom Metazoa; phylum Chordata; class Mammalia; order Artiodactyla; family Delphinidae; genus Globicephala; species Globicephala melas. Next base: position 81,872,940 of record NC_083322.1, read on the forward strand.
TAAAGTGTGAGGTAGGGCCAAGGAGATGGTTAACTTTGCTTTACTTTCAATCGAACACGGGTTCGATCCCTGGTCCAGGAAGATCCCACATGCCGTGGAGCAACTAAGCCCATGTGCCACAGCCTGCACTCTGGAGCCCGCAAGCCACAACTACTGAGTTTGAGTGCCACAACTACTGAAGCTCAGACGCCTAGAGCCCATGCTCCGCAACAAGAGAGGCCACGACAATGAGAAGCCTGCGCACTGCAATGAAGTGTAGCCCCCACTCACTCCAACTAGAGAAAGCCCGCGTGCAGCAACGAAGACCCAATGCAGCCATAAATAATTTAATTAATTAATTTAAAAAGAAAAAAGAAGAAAAAGAAACTGCAAGTAGAAATTTATATTAGCATGTTTAGGTGATTGATGCCTTTGGTACCCGTGACCTAATGCAGTCAGTCAACTACAGTTAATCCTTGAACAATGAAGCAGTTAGGGTCACCAATTCCCTGCACAGTCAAAAGTCCATGTCTAACTTTACAGTCAGCCCTCCACATCTGCTGTTCCACATCCGTGTATTCAGCCAGCCTACCTTGGATAGTGTAGTACTGTTGTACGTTTTTATTTTTAAAAATTTGTGTAAAAATGGACCCGCACAGTTCAAACCTGTGTTTAAGGTCAACTGTACTTAAGTTTTCTATTCTACAAGAGAACACAAGAACACCAGAGAGAAGTTCAGGAGATGGTCCTCCCCAGTGTTGGAGCTAAAGCAAATTCAAAACCATGGGTGAATTGACAGCTCATACATATGCATGACCTGTGTGAGCCTGTCAGTAGTGATGCCCTTATAGGAGCATCTTTTCCTAACCATGCTCTGTGGAATACTAATCCTCCCCCGCCGCAGGCAGCTCCAGCAAGCCATGCTGCACACTGCATTCCTGTCTTCTTAAACATTCATACTTCACTAATATTTAACAGCTGAAGAATTCTGCAGTAAAGCAACCTGTTTAATTTTGTATACTCCATCCAGCTTTGCTCAGAGTTACTCTCACAGCCTGTTCCTCCTTTTTTTTCTCTGAGTACATAGCATCAACCTTCTTTGGGAACAGTATTCCAAGATCATGTTTTGAAGAACACTGCTCTCGACCATTTAAAAGTGAGTTATGTCCAAAGCAAAATAGTCCTTGCCAAGGTAGAAAGCTTGTATATTGCTTTAAAATTATTGTACCTTGGCTTTTAATCCTCTAACAAGATAAAGTTCTTTCAATTATATTGTTTTATTAACTGCATTTTCCAATAGTTAGAATAAAGAAGAAAATGGGAGTATCGTAGTGAAGTAGAAGGAGGGATAAAAATTAAGAAATCTAAATCCTGGCTGTGTGCTGAAGGAGGCTTAACCTTTGCTTAGGGCTTTAGGAATTGGTCAGCTATCAGGCTGGACATGCTTAGTCCATCGCACTCCTCAGTTCATAGAAACTGAAATCCTGGTAGTCTAACCCAAATGTTAATCCCAATTGTCAGTAAGAAATATCCAGGAATTCTGGGCCTGACTCCTGATTCTCCAAGTCCCTGGGCCAGATGCAAGACCACAGGGGAGTAGTGACTCAAGAAGATGGTGAAGAAGTTGGCAGTATCACATGTAAGTCAGGAGGAGAAAGGGTCCAGGTGGGTGTGCCTGACAACGAGATGTGCAGTGTGCTGTGTGAGGGTCTCTGTGTGAGTAGAGAGCCAAAGGGTACCCCAGGGATTCTAAGAAGCCAAACTGAGTCAATTACATATACAAGAAGAGGACAGTTAGGTCACGGGAGAATTCAGGTGTAGGCTGGAGTTGCTTGGTAATAATAAATACATAAATTTATAACAGACGTGACAGCAGTATTTATAACACTTCCAGCGTTTGGAAACGTTTGCTATTAGCATAAAAATTACAGCTTTGACCAGAAATTACCACTATTTGCATATGATGCAGTTATTAAAGTTGTAGTCTTGTAAACTTCCCATTTTATTGTCATCTTCTTTGGCATGCAGTTAGAAAACTTCCTTGTTCTAATTCTCCAAAGTTACTTAGACACTTAAGCTAAGTGATCCCTTTTACATACCACACTACCCCAGTCACTACAGGATCTAATCTTTGATTAGTCATGGGTAGAAGAGAAAGGCAAAAGGTTTAGGAACTGCAGCCTCAGTTGGGTGAACAGGAGAGGGACACATACAGGAACGTGCACCTCTACATTAGGGTTGAGTTGAACTTTATAGGCTTTCTAAAGCTCATCAAGACAATCTGCTTGCAGAGAAGACGATGTGCTCACTGAGGCTGCAGCAAAAGAGGCACAATCTGGCAGTTTTAACACGTCACAACATTCTTGCTACCTCCTTTTAGTTTTTTGATTAATATATATGATGAGATTCAGTTATTGACCTCTTTTTTCAACTAGAACTCTTGAAAGAGTTACATACATATTTTTTTTATAACTCCTAACACTTCACTCACTCTAGGGCAATCTGGTTTCCACCACGGTTCTGCCCCTGCTCCCCTACAAGGTTCAGCTTAAGGATGGGGGCTGCTAATCACTGATGCTTCCTTCCTAAAGCACAGTCTTTTCTTGGCTTCCATGGTGGTTCTCCTTCTACCATTCCTGGCATTCCTGTTAGGTTTCTTTGGAAAGGCTTCCTCTCCCAGCCAATCCTTTAAATTTAGTGCTTCTTGGGATTTTGTTTAGGCTTGTGTTTTTACTTTATACACTTCCTCTGGATGAATTCATTCACTTCCATGGCTTTAATTAAAGCTCTAGCTCCATTTCTTGAGTTCCACTTATTTATCCCATATGCAACTGAAAAAATAGCACTTCTACGACTGAGCACATCACTTCACCCCAGCAAAACCATACCTACTTTTGTGTTACCTATGTCAGAGATTGGCATATCCATCCATCATGTTGCCCAGCCATTTAAATTAAGTCCTCTTATAGCCCACAGATTAATCAACAGATCCTGTCAATTCCATTCCCTTAATATTTCTTGACTACTTTCCACATTCATTTCAAACTTGAACTACCTTGGTTCAAGTCAGTAATATCTTTCATTAAGTTTGTTATAACATCCTTCAATTGACTCTCTACACAGTAGCCACAGTGATCTTCCTAAAATACTATCTGGTCATGTCACTCTCTTACCTAAAACGCTCAATGTCTCTAACTTGTCCTCAGTATGTCCAGTACTCCTTAGCTTGCTTCACAGATTCTTTACTGTTCGTCTCTCAGCCCCACTCTTGCCAATCCCTAGCTTGCCCTTGAAACTGTAGACACATGGAACTTGTTTTTGCTTCTGCGGGTGAATCTTCCTTCTCTGTAAATCTTTTCATGTGATGTTAATTCTGCTTAGAACTCTCCCTGTTTTGATTTCATTAACAATTTGTTTTCTGATCCTTCCTGTTTTTTTTTTTTCCCATTTCTCTCAGTCTGATTGACCCATAGCCTACTGTCCTGACCTGATTATAACAGTAAACAGTGTTATTACAATTTTCTATTTACTTATTTGTGTCCCCACTAAATTGAAAGCAACTTAGTTGATCTTCTTTATAGTGGGGTAAGTGATGGAATCATTCATTAATATAGGGAATAAAGGAAAAGGATAGGATAGGAAAGTGTACTTAGTTTAACACATTTCTGATTTATCTCTCCATTGTGCATCCAGTGTATTTTTTTCTGATTTTGCATTTATATTGACTTCTCATTATATATAAAACTAAAAACAGTGCAATTTTTGTTGAGAAAAATTAGCAAGTTGAACTTCAAAGCCTACAAAAATAAGCAATAATTGTTTGGAATTGGAGTTATGAATTTCAGGGAGAAGGACAGCAAGAAATTTTCATATATTACATGATGGCCTGAATTAAATTTGATAGAGCATTTTTCCATAGGTCACTAGAAAACTTTAAGAAGTGTTGAGGCCTTAAAACACCAGGGAGAAATCTGTAAATATCCTTTAGATACAAAGTTAAAAGAGGAAAATCAATCAGTGAGTGTGTTTATTGTTAGATCCCAAAGGAGACCACTTCTGTTTTTCTTAATTAGGAAATTCAATAGAGAGTTCTTAATTTTTATAATTGTGGTATTAGTAAAATGTATAAATATAAGTTATTCCTCTTATGTTTCAGCTCAGTATAGCTCATATTCCTAAATCTTAAATGCCCCACCTTTGAAAAATAGTTTTGAACAAAGCATTGGTCACTTATTTACATGGGTTATTTCCTGCTGTGTTTCATTAGATCTTAATATGCTCAAATAAGCCATTTATCTCCTCTATTAAATTTATTTTGTGTTTACATCTTATGTCAATAATTAGATAATTACTTGTTTGAAGGCTTCCTTATATCTCTCTCATTTCTCCCATAGCAAATAAGATAGTTCAGGCACATAGCAGATGTTCAGTAAATATGCTTTAATTGAGTACATTTGGATCTTTCTTCTGTTTAATGTTTGCTGTGTTAATCACCATCTGTGGCTCCATGTAATCATTTGTGTATAATTGTATCAAAAATAAGCATGCTACCTTTGGTGATGCTCTCCTCTAGGTCTCTGCCTCTTTAAAATTCACCCGGATTTGTAGGTCAGCTTGGCTAAGACAACCTTGTACACACACACACACACACACACACACACACACACACACACAGAGTTATTGGGTGAAGGTGGAGGGTAACACTGATGTTGTTTTCTTTAGGAGTAATATGTTGCTCCTTCCACATCTGGTGCTGTCCCTAATTCCTCTCTTCCTACAAGTGTTCTGCTCAGAGTTACCATATGTGCATGGGTTTTAAATGTTTATCCTTTCAACAAACTTTTTTTTTTAAAATAACTTTTATACTGCCTACCCTCAGAGACTCTTGTAGGGGACACAGGCAATTATACTCATTTGTGATAAATGCCATATGAAAGTGAAATAAAGGATTCTGGAGAGCACATAGGAGGAATAGTTACCTTATACCTGGGTGGGAGAAATGGGGAAAGAAAGTGCAGAAAATTCTTCTCTGCAGAAATAATTGGCAGAAGCCTGAAAGATTAATAAGAGTCACCAGTGTTCTGGTTTTCTATTACTGAATGTCAAATTATCCCTAATTTAGTGGCATAAAACAGCAATAGTCATTTGTTACTACTATCATCGCTCATGGTTCTGGTGTGAGCCAGCCTGAGGCAGGCATTTTAGAATAGGATCTCTGTTATGGACTGAATGTTTTTGTCCCCTCAAAATTCATATGTTGAAGCCTTATCCAATGATGTGATAGTATTTGGAGATGGGGCCTTTGGGAGGTAATTAGGAGCAGATTAGGTCATGAGGGTGGAGCTCTCATGATGAGATTAGTGCCCTTATAAGAAGAGACATCAGAGAGCTTGCACTCTCTCTCCCCACACTACGTGAGGACACAGCGAGAAGGTGGCTGTCTACAAACAAGAAAGAGAGCACTCACCAAAACCCAACAATGCTGATAGCCTAATCTCAGATTTCCAGCCTCGAGATTGCGAGGAAATAAATTTCTTCATTTCAGCCCCCTAGTCTATGGTATTTTGTTATAGTAGCCTGAGCTGATTGATCAAGGTCTCTATTGTTGTTAGAGTCAGATGGTATTTGATACTGGAGTCGTCCTCAAAGCTTCCTCACTCCCATGTTGGAGTGGGTTAAGAAGAGTCATACAGCTTGAGACTGGAAGCACTGGGGCTTCATAGTTGTTTCTCTATCTCTCTGTGTTTTCTCATCCTGGTCTCTCCAGTATTGTGGTTTCAGAGTGTCCAGCCTTATTACATGGTGGCCCAGTGCTCCAAAGGGACATGTTTGAATACAGAGACAAAGCCATGCAGAAGCTGCATCACCTTGTAGGACTTAGCCTTGGTAGCCATGCAGCATCAAGTCCGCCACATTCTACTGGTTAGAAGTGAGTCACTAAAGCCAACCCATATTCAAAGGGAGGAGAATTTGACTCTACCCTTCACTGAAGAAATATGAAAGAATTTGTGGGTATGTTTTAAAGTCATCACACCCAGTGAAGAAGTATCTGCATGCTTTGTGTGTATGCTGTGTGAATTTATAGTATGTGTCCTGGTCAGAAGAGAAGAGGGAAGAGGAGGCTTGTTTGGTGGGAAGAAGCAGGGTGCAAGAGTGATCAAAGAACACTTGTAGATATATCAAATTTACTCTCACAGAGTTCTTCAAGCCACCATATCCAATAGAATGGTCTTTAGTCTTTATCTTCTTTGATACTCCTGACTGTTCCCCACTCCAGGAAGAGTTCATTCTTTGCCTCTCATTATGTCCTCACTCTCCTGGCTTTTCTTTTTTTTTTTTTAACATCTTTATTGGAGTATAATTGCTTTACAATGGTGTGTTAGTTTCTGCTTTATGACAAAGTGAATCAGTTATACATATACATATATCCCCATATGTCTTCCCTCTTACATCTCCTTCCCTCCCACCCTCCCTATCCCACCCCTCTAGGCGGTCACAAAGCACCGAGCTGATCTCCCTGTGCTATGCGGCTGCTTCCCACTAGCTATCTATTTTACATTTGGTAGTGTACATATGTCCATGCCACTCTCTCACTTTGTCCCAGCTTACCCTTCCCCCTCCCTGTGTCCTCAAGTTCATTCTCTGGTAGGTCTGTGTCTTTATTCCCATCTTGCCCTTAGGTTCTTCATGACCTATTTTTTTTTTTTTTTAGATTCCATATATATGTGTTAGAATATGGTATTTGTTTTCCTGTTTCTGACTTACTTCACTCTGTATGACAGTCTCTAGGTCCATCCACCTTACTACAAATAACTCAATTTTGTTTCTTTTTATGGCTGAGTAATATTCCATTGTATATATATGCCACATCTTCTTTATCCATTCATCTGTTGATGGGCACTTAGGTTGCTTCCATGTCCTGGCTATTGTAAATAGAGCTGCAATGAACATTGCGGTACATGACTCTTTTTGAATTATGGTTTTCTCAGGGTATACGCCCAGTAGTGGAATTGCTAGGTCATATGGTAGTTCTATTTTTAGTTTTTTAAGGAACCTCCATGCTGTTCTCCATAGTGGCTGTATCAACTGACATTTCCACCAATAGTGCAAAAGGCTTCCCTTTTCTCCATACCCTCTCCAGCATTTATTGTTTGTAGATTTTTTGATGATGACCATTCTGACCAGTGTGAGATGATATCTCATTGTAGTTTTGATTTGCATTTCTCTAATGACTACTGATGTTGAGCATTCTTTCATGTGTTTGTTGGCAATCTGTATATCTTCTTTGGAGAAATGTCTATTTAGGTCTTCTGCCCATTTTTGGATTGGGTTGTTTGTTTTTTGATATTGAGCTTCATGAGCTGCTTGTAAATTTTGGAGATTAATCCTTTGTCAGTTTGCTTCATTTGCAAATATTTTCTCCCATTCTGAGGGTTGTCTTTTGGTCTGGTTTATGGTTTCCTTTGCTGTGCAAAAGCTTTGAAGTTTCATTAGGTCCCCTTTGTTTATTTTTGTTTTTATTTCCATTTCTCTAGGAGGTGGGTGAAAAAGGATCTTGCTGTGATTTATGTCATAGTGTTCTGCCTATGTTTTCCTCTAAGAGTTTGATAGTTTCTGGCCTTACATTTAGGTCTTTAATCAATTTTGAGCTTATTTTTGTGTTGGTGTTAGGGAGTGATCTAATCTCATCCTTTTACATGTAGCTGTCCAGTTTTCCCAGCACCACTTATTGAAGAGGCTGTCCTTTCTCCACTGTACATTTCTGCCTCCTTTATCACAGATAAGGTGACCATATGTGCATGGGTTTATCTCTGGGCTTTCTATCCTGGTCCATTGATCTATCTTTCTGTTTTTGTGCCAGTACCATACTGTCTTGATTACTGTAGCTTTGTAGGATAGTCTGAAGTCAGGGAGCCTGATTCCTTCAGCTTCGTTTTTCGTTCTCAAGATTGCTTTGGCTATTCGGGGTCTTTGTGTTTCCATACAAATTGTGAAATTTTTTGTTCTAGTTCTGTGAAAAATGCCAGTGGTAGTTTGATAGGGATTGCATTGAATCTGTAGATTGCTTTGGGTAGAATAGTCATTTTCACAATGTTGATTCTTCCAATCCAAGAACATGGTATATCTCTCCATCTATTTGTATCATCTTTAATTTCTTTCATCAGTGTCTTATAATTTTCTGCATACAGATCTTTTGTCTTCTTAGGTAGGTTTATTCCTAGGTATTTTATTCTTTTTGTTGCAATGGTAAATGGGAGTATTTTCTTAATTTCACTTTCAGATTTTTCATCATTAGTGTGTAGGAATGCCAGAGATTTCTGTGCATTAATTTTGTATCCTGCTACTCTACCAAATTCATTGATTAGCTCTACTAGTTTTCTGGTAGCATCTTTAGGATTCTCTATGTATAATATCATGTCATCTGCAAACAGTGACAGCTTTACTTCTTCTTTTCAGATTTGGATTCCTTTTTTTCCCTTTTCTTCTCTGATTGCTGTGGCTAAAACTTCCAAAACTATGTTGAGTAAGAGTGGTGAGAGTGGGCAACCTTGTCTTTTTCCTGATCTTAGTAGAAATGGTTTCAGTTTTTCACCATTGAGGACAATGTTCACTGTGGGTTTGTCATATATGGCCTTTATGATGTTGAGGTAAGTTCCTTCTATGCCTACTTTCTGCAGGATTTTTATCGTAAATCAGTGTTGAATTTTGTCAGAAGCTTTCTCTGCATCTATTGAGATGATCATATGGTTTTTCTCCTTCAATTTGTTAATATGGTGGACCACGTTGATTGATTTGCATATATTGAAGAATCCTTGCATTCCTGCGATAAACCCCAGTTGATCATGGTGTATGATCCTTTTAATGTGCTGCTGGATTCTGTTTGCTAGTATTTTGTTGAGGATTTTTGCATCTATGTTCATCAGTGATATTGGCCTGTAGTTTTCTTTCTTTGTGATATCTTTGTTGGGTTTTGGTATCAGAGTGATGGTAGCCTTGTAGAATGAGTTTGGGAGTGTTCCTCCCTCTGCTATATTTTGTAAGAGTTTAAGAAGGATAGGTGTTAGCTGTTCTCTAAATGTTTAATAGAATTCATCTGTGAAGCCATCTGATCCTGGGCTTTTGTTTGTTGGAACATTTTTAATCACAGTTTCAATTTCCATGCTTGGGATTGGTGTGTTCCTATTTTCTATTTCTTCCTGATTTGGTCTTGGAAAGTTGTGCATTTCAAAGAATTTGTCCATTTCTTCCAGGTTGTCCATTATATTGGCATATAGTTGCTTGTAGTAATCTCTCATGATCCTTTGTATTACTGCAGTGTCAGTTGTTACTTCTTCTTTTTCATGTCTAATTCTATTGATATGAGTCTTCTTTTATTTCTTGATAAGTGTGGCTAATGGTTTATCAATTTTATCTTCTCAAACAACCAACTTTTAGTTTTATTGATCTTTACTATCATTCCCTTCATTTATTTTCATTTATTTATGATCTGATCTTTATGATTTCTTTCCTTCTGCTAACGTTGGGATTTTTTTGTTCTTCTTTCTCTAATTCCTTTAAGTGTAGGGATAGGTTGTTTATTTGAGATGTTTCTTAAGGTACAAGTGTATTGCTAATAAACTTCCTTCTTAGAATTTCTTTTGCTGCATCCCATAGGTTTTGGGTTGTTGTGTTTTCATTGTCTTTTTTTTCTAGGTATTTTTTGTTTTTCTCTTTGATTTCTTCAGTGACCTCTTGGTTATTAAGTAGTGTATTGTTTCACCTCCATGTTTTTGTACTTTTTACAGGTTTTTTTCCTGTAATTGATATTTAGTCTCATAGCGTTGTGGTCAGAAAAGATACTTGATATGATTTCCATTTTCTTAAATTTACCAAGGCTTGATTTGTGACCCAAGATATGATCTATCCTGGAGAATGTTCCATGAGAACTTGAGAAGAAAATGTATTCTGTTGTTTTTGGATGGAATGTCCTATAAATATCAATTAAGTCCATCTTGTTTAATGTATCATTTAAAGCTCATGTTTCCTTATTTATTTTCTTTTTGGATGATCTCTCCATTGGTGAAAGTGGTGTGTTAAAGTTCCCTACTATGGTTGTGTTACTGTCAATTTCCCCTTTTATGGCTGTTAGCATCTGCCTTATGTATTGAGGTGCTCCCATGTTGGATGCATAAATAATTACAATTGTTGTATCTTCTTCTTGGATTGATCCCTTGATCATTATGTAGTGTCCTTCTTTGTCTCTTGTAATAGTCTTTGTTTTAAAGTCTATTTTGTCTTATATGGGAATTGCTACTCCAGCCATCTTTTGATTTCCATTTGCATGCAATATCTTTTTCCATCCCCTCACTTTCAGTCTATATGTGTCCCTAGGTCTGATGTGGGTCTTTTGTAGACAACATATATATGGGTCTTGTTTTTGTATCCATTCAGCCAGTCTGTGTCTTTTGGTTGGAGCACTTAATCCATTTACATTTAAGGTAATTATCGATATGTATGTTCCTATTACCATTTTCTTAATCGTTTTGGATTTGTTATTGTAAGTCTTTTCTTTCTCTTGTGTTTCCTGCCTAGAGAAGTTCCTTTAACATTTGTTGTAAAGCTGGTTTTGTGGTGCTGAATTCTCTTAGCTTTTGCTTGTCTGTAATGTTCTTAATTTCTCCATCAAATCTGAATGAGATCCTTGCTGGATAGAGTAATCTTGGTTGTATTTTTTTCCCTTTCATCACTTTAAATATGTCCTGCCAGTCCCTTCTGGCCTCCAAATTTTCTGCTGAAAGATCAGCTGTTAACCTTATGGGGATTCTCTTGTATGTTATTTGTTGTTTTTCCCTTGCTGCTTTTAATATTTTTTCTTTGTATTTAATTTTTGATAGTTTGATTAATATGTGTCTTGGTGTGTTTCTCCTTGGATTTATCCTGTATGGGACTCTCTGTGCTTCCTGGACTTGATTAACTATTTCCTTCCCCATATTAGGGAAGTTTTCAAGTATAATCTCTTCACATATTTTCTCAATACCTTTCTTTTTCTCTTCTTCTGGGACCATGATAATTCAAATGTTGGTGTGTTTAATGTTGTCCCAGAGGTCTCTGAGACTGTCCTCATTTCTTTTCATTCTTTTTACTTTATTCTTCTCTGCAGTAGTCATTTCCACTATTTTATCTTCCAGGTCACTTATCCGTTCTTCTGTCTCAGTTATTCTGCTATTGATCCCTTCTAGAGAATTTTAAATTTCATTTATTGTGTTGTTCATCAGTGTTTGTTTTCTCTTTAGTTCTTCTAGGTCCTTGTTAAATGTTTCTTGTATATTCCCCATTGTATTTCCAAGATTTTGGGTCATCTTTGCTATCATTATTCTGAATTCTTTTTCAGGTAAACTGCCTGTTTCCTCTTCATTTGTTAGGTCTGTTGGGTTTTTACCTTGCTCCTTCATCTGCTGTGTGTTTCTCTGTTTTCTCATTTTGCTTAACTTGCTGAGTTTGGGGTCTCCTTTTCGCAGGCTGCTGGTTCGTAGTTCCCATTGTTTTTGGTGTCTGCCCCCAGTGGCTGAAGTTGGTTCAGTGGGTTGTGTAGGCTTCCTGGTGGAGGGGACTAGTGCCTGTGTTCTGGTGGATGAGGCTGGATCTTGTCTTTCTGGTGTCAGGTCCATGTCTGGTGGTGTGTTTTGGGGTGTCTGTGAGCTTATTATGATTTTAGGCAGCCTCTCTGCTAATGGGTGGGTTGTTTTCCTGTCCTGCTAGTTGTTTGGCATAGGGTGTCCAGCACTGTAGCTTGCTGGTCATTGAGTTGAACTGGATCTTGGTGTTGAGATGGAGATCTCTGGGAAATTTTCACCATTTGATATAACGTGGAGCTGGGAGTTCTCTGGTGGACCAATGTCCTGAAGTTGGCTCTCCCACCTCAGAGGCACAGCCCTGACGCCTGGGTGTAGCAGCAAGAGCCTGTCATCCACACACCTTTTGTGCCACTCTAGTCTCAAAGCTCCCACCCCTGCTCCTGAGGCCTGGGGCCCCTTGGTAGGTGGACCTGTGTGTTGACACTCTCCTGGCTTTTTTGTTTTCCTCTTCTCCTTTCACAGCTCATTCTCATCTAACAAGCCATTTCCAGTCACTCACCAATCCTGACATTTCTGTCTCCTACTTGTTGCTCAAACCTGTCTACTCCTCTCCACCATAATGACCTGCTCTCTTAGTCCATACCAAGATGGCCATTTCTTTTGTTCAACATATATTTCCTGAGCAAAAATGAAGGGACTAGGAATGGTATGTAAAATTAAATAGTGTGATTAGGGAAGGTCTCTTGGAAAGGTGATTTTTAAGCAACAAGGTTGAATGGGTGATGGGTTAAGTCATTGAGGCTAGAACTGAGTGACATAGGGAGAGAGGAACAGAAGGTAAAGTCAGAGAGTTAAAGGTGGATGGTGGACTGATCACCTGGGATCTTGAAGGATAGATATGTGTGGGAAGGTGTAAGAGTCTGGGCTCATTGAAATCATTCCTTTGATATGCACCTTAACTATTTAGGGCCAGTATCCTGTTTTCTCCATCCTGAATCCCCTCAGGGTGCACCATCTGGGGACACCTGTGGTAGCTGATGTCTTAATGGGGACAACATCCTTTGTTTATGGATATGGCAGGTGACATTCTTTGCTCACAGTGCATCCTCTTGGTGATGAATTCAACTAACATTTGGGAGGCATTTCATGACCAGTTTTGTCCTATAGCACTTAGGAAGGCTCATTCCTAGATCAGCAAAGATTCTCTTGATAGGCCACTCAATGTGTTAATTTTTGGATGAGGCCCTGTTGATAATCTAAAATTCTCTGGATCGCCTGTCTTTACCAGTCTATTATGATACAGGAGATGTTTTCCCTTGTTCCTCTTCCCATATCTAGAGTTGCACTTTATTAACTTGTTGATACATACTTAAGTATGTATCAACCCATACATGCTCATACCATTCATGTAGTCTCTTTCAAGTCAAATCATTCCAAACATAACCTTCCAATCTTTTACAACTCTATCTAGTCATTTGTCTCTAATTCATAAGAAAAAGACAGAAACTTAATGCATTATATAGACGAGTAAAAGATGCTAGGAGGCCTCAGTCTAATGCATTTTTTTTTTTAAGGGCCTTAAAAACCAGTTAAAATCCCAACCATTCTTCCTGCTTCGTTCTGTTCAGATTCCTTTGAGATGTGAAAAGCTTTGGAAGGAGTGTTTAATTTAATCTGAACTTACCAGATATTTATCATCCTGTGTAAATGCAGGTCTGAGAGGTAGAATTTGATGGGTATAAAACGGAAAAGCGTAAATGTAGGGACATTATTGGAAATTGGGAGAGGCATGTCACCAGAGAGGAATCACAATGGATCAACAGCACCTCCTTCACAAATGAGGACAAGCTTATCTTGATAATGACATTAACAGTGAGGTGTTAAACTGTTACTGTGAAAAATTATTAACAAAACAGACGGAGGAAAAGTTTTCATGATAGAACACATCTTTCAAATAGCCTGTAAATTTCAGATAAATGTTTCATTATTTGAAATTTAGAGTTTATTGCTTAGAAGTTTTGCAGACTATTCAAAGACTCCCACTATTCCTGCAAGCACTGGCTACATCGCCTTCTGATTCATGCACTTGGGTCACACTTAACAAGACTTAGCCACAACCTTTGTTGGAGAATGTTCTACAACATATTGTGCTAACCAGCTACAGATCTGACAAGAAACATTCCCTCTCACATATGGGAGAGCACAATTGTCTTCACATGTTTCCTGCTTAGTTAGAACTCTGGGTCATAGTCCATGTCTCCTCAGACTGTGGTAATTAATTTGAATCTGAAACTAAGCTTTATTGTAGGGATGTTGTTTGCAAGTGTGAATCTATGGTTTTCTTGGGGAGAGAGAGAGTGGGGGAAATTACTGAGTCTGAATGACTAGAGTGTAGACAGTACCAGCAGGGAAGCAAAGCCTCTACAGAAAGGCTACTAAAAGGCAGAGGGAAGTGTGAGGGGACAAGTGTGACACCATTTGGCTTCTGTTCCATATATGTGAAAATTAAATGACTCTAGCAATGTGACTTTGAATCAGTTTCCTGTTTTTCTCTCATGAGAACCAAGTAAGGGCTTTAACTCATAGAGCAAGCATCCTTGTGATATACAGTATGAGAACCAGTAGAATGTTTTACCTGGAGTAGAGAAACTTGAGAATATCTATAGAAATCTGGAAATCAAATACAGATACCAGCCACTGGAGCTTGAGGGCACTGAGGGTGCTTCCCACAGGAGGAGTGGGGGTTGGTTAAGGGGAGCCTACATGACTTGAGGTCCTCAACCCCATCATCTGAATCACAAAAGGGGGGAAAAGGCTTTGAAATAACAGTAATCAAAACTTGCTTAGTGCTTTATAGTTTACAAAGCGATCTTCCATACGACCCCCCCAAACCCCTCTAATTTAGGTAGTGCTTTAGTATTTATTATTTCCAACTTATGGGTAAAAAAAATGAGATTGAGAGAAGATAATACAGTTCCTCAAAACTTTTACTAGGACCCAAGCCTCTTTTTATATACTTTCCACTATACCCTTGTCTGTATAGCCATGCCATTGGTTCAGTGTTAAACTAACGTATAGAAAGTGTTTCATATGAAGTATATCTCTGTAGATTAGTGATAGGAGTCTATTAATAAATTGAATAAACATGTCAAAGTCAGAAGCTCATTCTTTGAAAAAAGAAATATTTGGTTGTCCATCCGCCCACCCCCACCCCCGCCGTCCCCCTTCAAGCTCACTATATTTAACATTGGATTTCATCTGCCATCTAGTGGAGTTTTGATAAACCACATGTAAAAACTAAGGAGTCATTCCCTGCAGTAGGCTGTCCAATGTACTTCTGAAATTTCATCAAATTTTTTATGTTCACCTTACACTTTTAAAGCACTTGTATGTGCAGATTATTTCCTATATCAAAAATTAGTAAGTGTTCTATCACCTTGAATTTTTGTACAACCTAGTTCTTGACTACTAATATCTTATGTGACCTAGGATAATTATCTCTCTCCTTACTTTATTTTACTTTTGTTTTTGACTCTCCATTTACTCTTCTACAAAATGAGGTTAAAATCCCTGTCAGCTATAAAATTAAATGGCACTATGCTACATTTTGACTTAATAACAGTAAAAAATCAGTATGTTTTTTAAAAATTTGTTGATACTCTTCCCCTATTCCCATACCTAACTCTACCCTACCTTTACTCAGATAATTCCTACAGATCAGTGAGCTATTAGAAGACCAGAATTATGTGGAAAATCAACAAGTGATGTTTTAAAAGATGGTTAATGTATGTCACATATGTCATGGGAAAGAGGAAAACAATACCCACTGAGAGAACCATTGAACCTACATAATTAACTTACATAGATAAAATATTTTAAAATTTTATTTAATCATTACATAAAATTTCATTTTATCTTCACAACAGCTGTGTGAGGACTTTGGAAATGGTATTGTTATCATTCTTTGCCAATGAATAAACAAAGGAACAGAAATATTTAGACGATCAATCTCACAAAGGCAGGCAGTTGTAGAAAATGAATTAAACTCAAATCTGTGCTACTCCCTGCAGAGTAGCAGCTTCAGGATCACCTGGGAGAACTTCCCTGGTGTCACAGTGGTTAAGCATCCACCTGCCAATGCAGGGGACACGGGTTCAAGCCCTGGTCCAGGAAGATCCCACGTGCTGCAGAGCAACTAAGCCTGTGTGCCACAACTACTGAGCCTGTGCTCTAGAGCCCGTGAGCTACAACTACTGAGCCCACATGCTGCAACTACTGAAGCACAGGTGCCGTGCTCCACATCAAGAGAACCCACTGCAATGAGAAGCCCGCGCACCACAATGAAGAGAAGCTCCTGCTCACCACAACTAGAGATTGTGAGAAATGCAGACTCTGAACCCACATCCTAGACCTAAAGAATCAGAATCTGCATCCTCGCAAGATCCCTAGGTGATGTGATGCTCATTAAAGTTTGAGAAGCACCAAACTAACCCATGAACCATTTATCAGACCAAGATGTCTTTCCAGGGCATGTAAGGAAGCCATGTGGTCTTTGAGGACTATTTGAATCAGTTTTAGTCTGAACAAAAGCTTAAATATGAGAAAATACTGTCTCGAGTGAGAGGGCAAATTTCAAATCTCAACAGATATGTAAAATAATAAAATGCTTTGGATGATTTGGTTTTTTATTATTAAAAAAATTTTATTGGGCTTCCCTGGTGGCGCAGTGGTTGAGAGTCCACCTGCCGATTCAGGGGACATGGGTTCGTGCCCCGGTCCGGGAAGATCCCACATGCCGTGGAGCGGCTGGGCCTGTGAGCCATGGCCACTGACCCTGCGTGTCCGGAGCCTGTGCTCCGCAATGGGAGAGGCCACAATAGTGAGAGGCCCGCGTACCGCAAAAAAAAAAAAAAAAAAAAAAAAGTATTGAAGTATAGTTGATGTACAGTTTTACATAATTTACAGGTGTACAATATAGTGATTCACAGTTTCTGAAGGCTATATTCCATTTATAGTTATTATAAAGTATTGGCTGTATTCCCTGTGTTGTACAGTATGTCCTTGTAGCTTATTTTATACAGAATACTTTGTACCTCTTACTCTCCTACCCCTATATTGACCCTCCCCCCTCCCTCACCCCACTGATAACCACCAGTTTATTCTCTGTATCTGTGGGTCTGCTTCTTATTTTTGGTTATATTTCTTAGTCTGTTGTATTATTTCGATTCCACATATAAGTGATATTGTACAGTATTTGTCTTTCTCTGTCTGATTTATTTCACTTAGCCTAATGTCCTCCAAGTCCATCCATGTTGCTCCAAATGGAAAAATTCCATTCTTTTTCCTGGCTGAGTATCTTTTCGAATTAGTGGTCTTGTTATTTTTGGGTATATACCCAGGAGTGGAATTGCTGGGTCATATGGTAGTACTGTTTTTAATTTTTTGAGAAGGTTCCATAATGTTTTCCACAGGGGCTATACCAATTTACATTCACACCAACAGTGCACTAAGGTTCCCTTTTCTCTGCATCCTTGCCAACATTTGTTATTTGTGTTCTTTTTGATGATAGCCATTCTGAGAGGTGTGAGGTGTTATTCCATTGTGGTTTTAATTTGCATTTTCCTGATGGTTATCAATGTCAAGTATCTTTTCATATCTGCCTGTTGGCCATTTGCGTATCCTCTTTGGAAAAATGTCTATTCATGTCTTCTGCCCATTTTCAATTGAGTTATTTGGTATTTTTTGGATGCTGAATTGTATTAGCTATTGGTATATTTTTGATATTAACCCCTTGTCAGTCATATGATTTGCAAATATTTCTCCCATTTGTTGTAGGTTGCCTTTTTGTTTTGTCTGTGATTACCTTTGCTGTGCAAAAGCTTTTAAGTTTAATTAGGTGCCATTTGTTCATTTTTGCTTTTATTTCCTTGGTATTAGGAGACAGATCCAAAAAAATATTAGTATGATTTATGTCAAAGAGTGTTCTGCCTATGTTTTCCTCTAGAAGTTTTATGGTTTCTGACCTTTATTTTAGGTCTTTAATGCATTTTGAGTTTATTTTTGTTTATGGAGTTAGAGAATGTTCTAATTTCTTTCTTTTATGTTTAGCTGTCTGGTTTTCTCAACAACACTTATTGAACAGACTGTCTTTTCTCCATTGTATATTCTTGCCTCCTTTGTCATACATTAGTTGACCATAAGTACCCACATTTGTTTCTGGTTTCTCTGTTCCATTCCATTGATCTGTGTGTCTGTTTTTGTGCCATAACATATTTTGATTACTGTAGCTTTGTAGTGTTGTCTGAAGTCTAGAAGGGGTATGCCTCCAGCTTTGTTCCTTATCCTTAAGATTGCTTTGGCAGTTCTTGACCTTCTATGTTTTCATACACATTTTAAAATTATTTTTTCTAGTTATGTGAAAATGCCATTAGTATTTTGGTAGGGATTGCATTGAATCTGTAGACTGCCTTGGGTAGTACAGTTATTTTTCCAATCCAAGAACACAGTATATCTTTCCATCTGTTTGTGCCATCTTCAATTTCTTTCATCAGTGTCTTACAGTTTTCAGAGTACAGGTCTTTTGCCTCCTTAGGTACAGTTATTCCTAGGTATTTTATTCTTTTTGATGTGATGGTAAATTGGATTGTTTTCCTAATTTCTCTTTCTGATAGTTCAGTGTTAGTGTATAGATTTATGTATATTAATTTTGCATCCTGCAACTTTACCAAATTCATTGATGAGCTCTTATAGTTTTCTGGTAGTATCTTTAGGATTTTTTAATATATAGTATCATATCATCTGCAGATAGTTGTAGTTTTACTTCTTCCTTTCCAGTGTGCATTTCTTTTTATTTCTTTTTCTTGTCTGATTACTGTGGCTAGAACTTCCAATACTATGTTGAATAAAAGTGGTGAAAGTGGGTATCCTTGTCTTCTTCCTAATTTTAGAGGAAATGCTTTCAGTTTTTCACTGTTGATTATGATGTTAGCTGTGGGTTTGTTATATATGGCCTTTGTTATGTTAAGGTATGTTTCTTCTATGCCCACGTTCTGGAGAATTTTAACCATAAATAGATGTTGAACTTTGTCTAAAGTTTTTTCTGCATCTATTGAGATGATCATATGGTTTTTATTTTTCAGTTTGTTAATGTGATGTATCACCTTGACTGATCTGTTGATATTGAAAAATCCTTGCATCCTTGGGATAAATCCCATTGCATCACAGTGTATGATCCTTCAGTGGATTTGATTTGCCAGTATTTTGTTAAGGATTTTTGCATCTTTGTTCATCAGTGATATTGGCCTGTAATTTTGTTTTTTTGTGATACCTTTGTGTGGTTTTGATGTCAGGGTAATGCTGACCTTCTAGAATGAGTTCAGAAGTGTTCCTCCTCTGCACTAATTTTGGAATCATTTCAGAAGGACAGCTGCTAACTTTTCTCTAAATGTTTGATAGAACTCACCTGTGAAGCTCTCTGGTCCTGGACTTTTGATTGTTGGGAGTTTTTAAATTACTGATTCAATTTTATTACTGGTAATTGGTCTTTTCGTATTTTCTATTTCTTTCTGGTTCAGTCTTGGGAGAATGTATCTTTCTAAGAATTTGTCCATTTCTTCTAGGTTGTCCATTTTATTGGCATATAATTGTTCATAGTAGTCTCTTATGATCCTTTGTATTTCCTTTTTAAGATTTTTTTGATGCAGACCATTTTTTAAGTCTTTATTGAATTTGTTACAGTATTGCTTCTGTTTTTTGTTTTTTGGTTTTTTGGCCATGAGACATGTGGGATCTTAGCTCCCCGACCAGGGATTGAACCTTCACCCCCTGCATTGGAAGGCAAAGTCTTAACCACTGGACCACCAGGGAAGTCCTGATCCTTTGTATCTCTATGGTCTCAGTTGTAACTTCTTTTTCATTTCTGATTTTATGGATTTGGGCCCTCGCTCTTTTTTTTCCTCGATGAGTCTGGCTAAAGTTTTATCAATGTTGTTTATCTTTTCAAAGAACCAGCTTTTAGTTCAATTGATCTTTTGTATTTTTTTAGTCTCTATTTCATTTATTTCTGCTCTTTATGATTTCTTTCCTTCTACTAACCTTGTGGTTTTTTTGTTCTTCTTTCTCTAATTCCTTTAGGTGTAATTTTAGATTGCTTATTTGAGATTTTTCTTGTTTCCTGATGTAAGATTGTATTGCTATAAACTTACCTATTAGAACTGCTTTTGCTGTGTGCCATAAGTTTGGATGTTTTTGTTTTCATTTTTCTCTAGGTAGTTATTCATTTCCTCCTTGATTTTTTCAGTGATCTATTGGTTGTTTAATAGCATATTGTTTAGCCTCCACATAAGTTGATGTCTAGTCTTACAGTGCTGTGGTCAGAAAAGATGCTTGATATGATTTCAGTTTTCTTAAATTTACCATGACTTGCTTTGTGGCCTAGCATGTGATCTAGCCTGGAGAACATTTCATGTATACTTGAAAAGAATGTGTATTCTGCTGCTTTTGGATTAAATGCTCCACACATAACAATTAAGTCCATCTGATCTAATGTGTCATTTAAAGCCTGTGTTTCCTTATTGACTTTCTTGAGGATCTGTCCATTGATGTTTACTTTAAAGTCTGTTTTATCTGATAAAAGTATAGCTATTCTGGCTTTCTCTTGATTTCTGTTTGCGTGGAATAACCTTTTTCCATTCCCTTATTTTCAGACTGTGTGTGTCTTTAGATCTGAAGTGAGTCTCTTATAGGCAGCATATGTACGGGCCTTGTTTTTGTATCCATTCAGCCACTCTTTGTCTTTTGATTGGAGCATTTAGTCCATTTAAATTTAAGGTAATTATTGGTATTTATGTTCTTGTTGCCTTTTTAATTGTTTTGAGGTTGCTTTTGTAGTTCTTTTTTCCCTTCTTTTGTTCTCTTCTCTTGTGATTTGATGACTATCTTTACTGTTATGTTTGGATTCCTTTATCTTTTTTGCGTGTATATCTATTATAGATTTTTGGTTTGTGGTTACTGTGAGGTTTTTATATGGATACATATATATATGATTCCAAATTATTTGATCATCTTTATGATCATTACCCTGAACTCTTTCTCAGGTAGATTGTCTATCTTTAGTTAATTTAATTCTTCTTCCGGTGTTTTGTCTTGTTCCTTCATCTGAAACTTGTTCCTCTGTTGCCTCATTTTTACTGAGTTACTGTTTGTATTTTTATATACCTGGTAACTTAATTATGTTTCCCAGCCTTTGAGAAGTGGCCTTTTGTAGGTGACATCCTCTGCATTCTATCAGTGGACTCCCCTTTTGTCATACAAGCTGTATGTTCTAGAGTTTCTCCTGATGAGAGCTGCATGGGTCCTTATGTTGTGGCAGGCTGACTATGTGGGAGGTCTGGTGGGCTTGGTTGACTCTTGGTCTGGTTGGTTGCCAGGCCATGCCTTGTTCAGAGGCTGCTGGCTGGTGGGACAGGTCATGAAGTGGCTGACTGCAGAACCTCAGGGGACCCCAGGGCTAGTGCTGGGTCACTGGTAGGCAGAGTCAGTGTCCAGAAGATTCTGGCACTCTTGCCCACCCTCTGGTGGGTGAAGCCAGTTCTTGGGGTTAGTGCTGGACTACTAGCAGATAGAGCCAGGTCCTGGAGTTTGGTTACAGGACCCTGGGATCCTAGAGCTAGTGCCAGATAACTGGTGGGGAAGGGTGGTTCTTGACACAGTTGGGAATGGGGTCCTGGGTGTATGAAGCTTGCATTGGCCTGCTAGTAGGCAGGGCTGGGACCTGGCTGGTCCTAGGGCAGTGTCTGGCCTGCTGTGGGCAGGTTGGGTCCACAGGCTGTGGGATTGTGGTTTTATTGCATGTGGTCTCTGCCCCCTGGTAGGTGAAGCTGGTCCAGAGGCTAGATAAAACTTTCTGAGTGCAGTGCTGGGCCCAGAGGACTCTGAGGCTGGCGCCTGCCCACTGGTGGGTGGATCTGGGTCCTGGACCCTCTGGTGGGCAGGGCCATGTCCAGAAGCTTCTGTGGACTCAGGAGACCTTTAGGCAGTCTGTCTGCTGATGAGTGGGGCTGTGTCCCCACCCAGTTAATTGCTTGGCCTGAGTCATTCCAGCACTGGCACCTAGAGACTGTTGGGTGGGACCAGGTCTTCATGCTAATGACCTGGAGGAAGGATTCTACAGTGGCACTCACCAGCACAAACATTTACATAGTAGAAGGACCTCTCAAGAATGGATCCCACCAGTGCTTATGTCCCCAGGGTAAGCTTCAGGCACCCCCTGCCTCTCTGGGGATCTTTCTAAGACAGGTAGGTCTGGCCCATGCTCCTATCAAATAACTCTTTTGCTCTGGGTCCCAGAGTGTGTGAGATTTTTCTATGCCCTTTAAGAATGAAGTCTTTATTTCCCCAAGTCCTGTGGGACTCCCAAGATTAAACCTCACTGGACTTCAAAACCAAATTCTCTGGGGCCTTGTCTTCCTGGTGCAGGACCCCTGGGCTAAGGAGCGTGACGTGGGGCTTAGAAGTTTGACTCCTGTAGGAGAACCTCTGCAATGTAATTACTCTCCAGTTTGTGGGTCACCCATCTGGGGATGTATGGTACTTGACTATATCACAAGTCTGCCCCTCCTACCCATCTTGTTTTTGTTCGTTCTTTGTCTTTAGTTGTAGAAGATCTTTTTTGGTAGGTTCTGGTCTTCTTACTGATGGTTTTTCTGCAAATAATTGCGATTTTGGTGTGTTTGTGAGAGGATGTGAGCTCAGGGTCTTCCTAGTCCACTATCTTGGCCTATCTCTCCTGAATAATTTCAATCAGATTACTTTCAAAATATAATCACTGTTGTTCTTGTTTACCAATTTTCTTGTTTAGTGTATTTCTGTACCAGTGTATTATAAGCAGCATAGGCTTCTTTAAGACAATCTAGAGTTTGCAAGATAAATAGCACTTAGTTTAGCTCAGTTACTTCAGTTTACAGATGAAGCAAATCAAATCCACTCAGAAAGTTATTGGAAGTTAGCACTAAATTTGGCAGCTGGTCTATTTTTCTTCAACCAGTTCTTCTTTCCCCTTCACATATATGGATCATAATTTGTCCGGATGACCATTTCCTAGGGCCTGTTCTACACAATACTCGTTCTGCAGGTTGTTCTGAAAAAATATGTTTCAGAAATACTACACAACATAGCTTGTTTGTGGTGATTCTTGGTATATCCTTATAAAAAAATGAGAGAATCTATCTTAAAGAAATCTAACTCCTCACCTCAGTTTACCAAACCCTGAATGAAATGTGCTTGCCTTCTTCCCTCTGATGTTCCCTGCTACATTACTTTTGCCTCCAGGCAGAAAAAATTCTCTGCTTTGAGGACTCACACAATTAGTTCAGACCCACCTGGATAACCTCCCTATTTCAAGGTCTGTAACCTTAATTACATCTGCAAAGTTCCATTGCCATATAACAAAACATACATGTTCTAGGGATTAGAGCATAGGCAACTTTGGAGGGCCACACTGCTTATTGCAAATTCCAAATCATGTCTTCCCTGATTACCCAATATGAAGGAACTACTCAGCCACTTTATCACATCACCTTAATTGAATTCTTTATACATGCCTTTTTAAAAAAATGTTATATCACTTGCTATAATGTAAGCTTAATAAGAAACAAGAACTAGAATCTGATGATCTTAGAATAATATTTGGCACATAATAGGTGTTCAGTAAATATTTTCTGGCTGAATTTTGTTAAATTCAGGTTTTCCAAACTTATTACTCATAAAATTTAGGATATATGCTTGTTTGAGAAACCAAATATTGTGTGAAACAGGACAGTTTTTATGTTCTTATCTGTATACATATACGTATATAAACAGTCACATATATGCACACATATATATATACATATACATGTGTGTGCATGCACATGCGTTTGTGTTTGTGTGCACTTGTACTTCCATTTGTTTATCTGTTTCAAAATTTTACATGTAATAGGAAATTTTTCTCATGACTGAGAAGTTAAGGTTCAGGTGCTTTAGGTACCCACTCAAATAATCTGCATTTGGAGCTTGACTGCTGCCAGCTAAATTTGAGTGTTGTCCTCACTTATTTCCATTCAAGCACTTTCTTAGGAGTAAAGGGGCTGCTTTTTTGAGCCGACATGTATCTTCTTTGTCTTCCTTATATTGTACCCATTTATCTGGAGCTCTTGAAATCTATGAAATATGCATAATCCTTCTATCACTTAGCAGCCCTATTGGAAAGAAGTACTAAACATTTCTCTAGGTTGGCTTTCCCAAATTAGAATTCTGTGTTACTACCCTAAATATTTAATGGAAAAAACCATGTTCCATGCTTACATTTAGAAAACATTGGATTAAAGGAATATTTGTGTCTTGGAACATATATCATGCTTTTATATTTATTGACTCCCCAAGAGGGCTATTTAGTTTGTAATATTTCCCAAATATTTTACAAGAGGACCAGTTTTTCCCATATAGCATCTATTATTATATCCCAGAATTAGTGTTCTAAGGGACACCATTTAGTAAACATTACTACAGAATATCTTAATTCTCAAATATAAGAAACTTCAAGATTTCCAATTTTATTAACACAGGTAGTATATAGGCTGTTGGTTACTTCAAAGACAACTTTGAAACCTTCTAGCTTTGGGGGTTCTTTTATTATTCAAAACTTTTTCTTTTCATGATAATGTAACTTAACAAAATCTGCATGGCTTAACACAACAACAGTTGATTTCTTTCTCATAACACATGCCTCACACTTGAGAGCTGGTGGGGCTGTGCTCCACACGGTCACCCAGGAAGTCAAGCTGATGGGAGCCCACCATCTCGTCTGCACGTGGTCAGGTGTAGCAGCAGCTGATAAGAACCTGAATGCTCTGCAATGCTTCTGAGGAAGTATTCTGTGGCGCTGCCATCCACGGACAATCAGCCAGCATTTATTGCATAACTGCTCCTAATTGTAGGGGTCTGACAGATGCAGGGGAGTGGACAAAATATTTGGGGCTACCACTGTATCTGCCACAGCTAATAACACTCCTTAACTTCTTTTTATGAGCAAAATTGCCATGGCGTTAACTGATTGATGTCTTCTGAATGTCATGATAGCTTAATCTAAATATTGTACAATGATGAATAGAATTTGTCACAGAATGAGGACATATTAAATATAAAGGAAGATTAAATCATTAGTAAGCTATCTCACACGTAAGAGTAAGAGAAGAATTTCAGAAATTTACAGGAGAGAATTAAAGGAATATTTAGCATTCAGTTAAAAATGGTAGCTGTGTGGTCCAGGAATGTGTCATGTACAAAAAGTTAATAAAACAATGCAGTTACTACCATGATCAGATGATTAAAGTTAGGATGTAAGTGAAAGCCACGGAATAGGGAAAACAACAATTTCAAATATCGAGCACTTTATATGTACTGCTTTCTGCCTAAGCACTTTATATTCATGCATAGATTAAGTATATTACAGTGTTCTTTTTTTTAAAAAAAAAAGACAAAATAAATTGTGAGAGGCAAGCAAAATAGCAGTAACCAAGAGTACTTTTAAAAACTGTACTTGGCATTTATAAGTATTAAGTAAAAAGAAACCATGGTCATAAAACTTTGGGAAACACTGAACAGTAACTTTTCCTCTTGGATATTTTATAGCACATTAAGTGCTCTGAGAAATCTTCCCAGAAGAAATCACTTTAGTGTCTTTTACCCACGTTTACCAAACTTTTTATCATATAGCCAGAAAGAATAAAGAAAAACTAACCTATTATATATACCCTGCTCAGCCTGGCATACAACTGAAAGAAACAAAAAGAGGCCTTGCTTACTGCTTGCTTTCAAAGTGGTAGATTCCTGATATTCAGTCTTCCTCAGCTATGATATAAACTTACTATGTGCACAGTCCATTTGACCTTGTTACATCTCCCCTGTGAGATTTGAGGTCAAGGGGAACTGACAGCCAATAGGCTAATACTCATGCTTTTTTACTGAGCTGTAACAAAGTCTTTTGTCTCTGTCCCAGGAGTATCAAGTGCCTTCTGCCAACATCCCTGAACAGTTTAGGCTAACTTATTAGCCTGTAAGTAGGGTAAATTCAAATCCAGGATACAATACTGCAATGTAGTAATAATAAAATTTTTCCTCTTTCCATAAGTTGATTAATTTGAGTAATTTTTCCTGGGCTACTAATTTTGACAGAGGAGAAATATGAATTACTAGACAACCAACTCACAGATGCTATGATCTAACAGAGTTACAAGGCCTTTTTTAATGTGTGTGTCAATATCACATTTTATTAATTTTTTTAATTTAATTTTTTATATTAGAGCATAGTTGATTTACAATGTTGTGTTAGTTTCAGGTGTATAGCAAAGTGATTCAGTCATACATATACATGTATACATTCTTTTTCGGATTCTTTTCCCATATAGGTTATTACAGAATATTGACTGTAGTGCCCTGTGCTATACAGTAGGTCCTTGTTGATTATTGATTTTATATATAGTAGTATGTATATGTTAATCCCAAACTGCTAATTTATTCCTCCCCCCACCATTCCCCTTTGGTAACTATAAGTTTGTTTTTGAAGTCTGTGAGTCTGTTTCTGTTTTGTAAATAAGTTCATTTGTATCATTTTTTTAGATTCTACATATAAGGGATATCATATGATATTTATCTTTCTCTGTCTGACTTACTTCACTTAGTAAAATAATCTCTAGGTTCAACCATGTTGCTGCAAATGACATTATTTCATTCTTTTTATGGCTGAGTAATACTCCTTTGTATATATGTACAATGTTTTCTTTATCCATTCTTCTGTTGATGGATATTTAGTTTGCTTCCTTGTCTTGAGTATTGTAAATAGTGCTGCAGTGAACACAGGGGTGCATATATCTTTTTGAATTAGACTTTTCTCTGGATATATGTCCAGGAGTGGGATTACTGGATTTTATGGTAGTTCTATTTTTAATTTTTTAAGAAACCTCCATACTGTTCTCCATAATGGTTGTACCAATTTACATTCCCACCAGCAGAGCAGAAGTGTTCCCTTTTCTCCATACACTCTCCAGCAATCATTTTTTGTAGACATTTAGATGATGGCCATTCTGACCAGTGTGAGATGACACATCATTGTGGTTTTGATTTGTATTTCTCTAATCATTAGTGATGTTGAGCATCTTTTAGTGCTTTTTGGCCATCTGTATGTCTTTTTTGGAGAAATGTCTATTTAGATCTTCTGCCCATTTTTTGATTGGGTTGTTTGTTTTTTATGTGATATTGAGCTGTTTGTATATTTTGGAAATTAATCCCTTGTCGATCACTTTGTTTGCAAATATTTTTTTCTGTTCTGTCGGTTGTCTTCTTGTTTTGTTTATGGTTTCCTTTGCTGTGCAAATCTTTTAAGTTTAATTAGGTCCCATTTGTTTATTTTTGTTTTTATTTTTATTACTCTAGGAGACAGTTCGGAAAAGACATTGCTGTGATTTACGTCAAAGAGTGATCTGCCTATGTTTTTCTCTAAGAGTTTTATAGTATCTAGTCTTACATTTAGGTCTTTAATCCATTTTGATTTTATTTTTGTGTATGGTGTTAGAGAATGTTCTAGTTTCATTCTTTTACATGTACCTGTCCTGTTTTCCCAGCACCACTTATTGAAGAGACTGTCTTTTCTCCATTGTATATTCTTGCATCCTTTGTTGTAGATTAATTGACCATAGTTGTGTGGTGTTATTTCTGGGCTTTCTATCCTGTTCCATTGATACGTATTTCTGTTTTTGTGCCAGTACCATACTGTTTTGATGACTGTAACTTTGTAGTGCAGTCTGAAGTCAGGGAGCCTGATTCCTCCAGGTCCTTTTTTTTCCCCCTCAGGATTGGTTTGGGTATTCAGGGTCTTTTGTGTTTCCATGCAAATTTAGGAGTTTTTGTTCTAGTTCTGTGAAAAATGTCATTGTAATTTAATAGGGATTGCATTGAATCTGTAGATTGCCTTGAGTAGTTTAGTCATTTTGACAATATTGGTTTTTTGAACCAAAGAACATGGTATATGTTTCCATCTGTTTGTGCCATCTTCAAGTTCTTTCATTAGTATCTTATAGTGTTCAGAGTACAGGTCTTTTGCCTCCTTAGGTAGGTTTATTTCTAGGTATTTTATTCTTTTGATGCCATGGTAAATGGGGTTGTTTCCTTAATTTCTCTTTCTGATCTTTCCTTGTTAGTGTATACAAATGCAAGAGATTTCTGTGTATTAATTCTGTATCCTTCAACTTTACTGATTTTCTGGATGAGCTCTAGTAGTTTTCTGGTAGCATGTTTAGGATTTTCTGTGTATAGTATCATGTCATCTGGAAACAGTGACCGTTTTAGATTCCTTTTATTTCTTTTTCTTCTCTGATTGCCATGGCTAGGACTTCCAAAACTATTTTGAATAAAAGTGGTGAGAGTGGACCTCTTTGTCTTGTTCCTGAACTTAGAGGAAATGCTTTCATCTTTTCACCATTGAGTATGTTGTTAACTGTATTTTTGATGTATATGGCTTTTATTATGTTGAGGTAGGTTCCCTCTATGCCCACTTTCTGGAGACTTTTTCTCATAAATGGGTGTTGAATTTTGTCAAAAGCTTTTTCTGCATCTGTTGAGATGATCATATGGTTTTTATTCTTCAATTTGTTAATGTGGTGTATCACACTGATTGATTTGTGAATATTGAAAAATCCTTGCATGCCTGGGATAAATCCCACTTGGTCATGGTGTATTATCCTTTTAATGTGCTGTTGGATTCAGTTTGCTAGTATTTTGTTCAGGATTTTTGCATCTATGTTCATCAGTGATATTGACCTGTAATTTTCTTTTTTTGTAGTATCTTTGTCTGATTTTGGTATTGGGGTGATGGTGGCCTCATAGCAATAGTTTGAGAATATTTCTTCCTTTGCAATTTTTTGGAATAGTTTCAGAAGGATAGGTATTAATTCTTCTTTAAATGTTTGATAGGCAAGGTCTTAATTAACATTTGAGTGGTTGCTCTCTTTCATTTACTGTGGAAATGACTTTATATGCACTAACTTGTTTACTACTCAAAGGCATTCCATGATGGAGGTGCCAGTATCTTCATTTTACAGATGAGGAAACTAAGACACAGAAGACTTAATTTTCTCAAGGTCGCACAGTATGTGGTAGGCCTGGAATTCAAACCTAGGTATCAGAACCAAATTTCTATCCATCACATAAAGAGAAAGGAGATATAGGAATTTTAAATTTATTCACAGTAGAAACCAGAACAGTTGTTACAAAAATAATAATAAAAGATCTCATTGAAGAAAGATTTTTTGAAATATTAAAAACTTGAATTTGTAAATTTCTACCCATTAAAAGAAAAGCAAATCAAAATTTAATTGTCCAACAAGTGTAAGGAATACCTGAGAAGAGAGCAAATGAGTTTTGAACTAAAAGAGAGGGCCCTACTGATTGAAGATATGGTTAACACTTCTTATTTAATCATTCAGATCGTATCAAGCAGGCAGCCCCATTCAGATGGTAACATGGGCCTCTAATCCCTAAAGTCCAGAGTTCATTGTTGGTGTGGCAAAGCAATTCAGTCACCTGAAGAATAGCTGTTTTATGTAGTCCGAATTCAACATAACATATACTTTACATAGCTGTGATTGGTTAGCATAATTGTAGTGTTGTAGGAAACTTTCAGGTTAACCAAGCCACTCAAAATGATTACTCATGATACCAAGAGCTACAAAATTGAAGCACCTTCTGCTACAGGGGTCAACAAACTGGCATGTGGGCCAATTCTAGTTCACCCTTTGTTTTGTGAATAAATTTTTATTGTGACACAGTCACACCCATTTGTTGGGTATTGTCTATGACTGCTTTGTGCTACAATGACAGAGCTGAGTAGGGGCAACTGCCACAGAGGCCATATGACCTGCAAAACCTGCAATATTTCCTATCGGGTCCCTTACAGAAAAAGTTCGCTGGCTCCTGTTTTAGTCCTTTAAGCACATTTTCATCAATAATAAATATCTTCTCCAGCGTGTATATAAAAGTGAGTCAAACATGCAGCTTTAATATCTAAAAGTGAACCTTACTATTAGTGTATGCTGAACTTTGAGAATTTTTTTTGTAAATATTTCTACAGTGTGACAGTGAATTAAATTATTTGACCATAAATGTTTATCTCATTTACTGATGTCAGTGGTTAAACCTACACATTAACTTGCCCATTTCATAGTTACCTTTAGGGACTCTTCCTTTCCCTAGAGGTCCAGGGATTTTTCTCTTAACATTTCTCACGATAGAGCTTACTATCTGTTCGTGGCCTTTGGTCTACACAGATCTTGGACTGTCTATTTATCTTTCTCAGCCAGTTTCAGTCTTTCTCAACCAAATGATTTCAGGCAACTACAATCAAACCATTGCTAAAAGAAACTTATTTGCCATCTGGGCTTTATACTGCATACACTATT
Source organism: Globicephala melas (assembly GCF_963455315.2). Lineage (NCBI taxonomy): Eukaryota > Metazoa > Chordata > Mammalia > Artiodactyla > Delphinidae > Globicephala > Globicephala melas. Next base: position 81,902,962 of record NC_083322.1, read on the forward strand.
TGTAATTTTTGTTTATTAAGCAAGTGTGTTGAATATTTTCCTTGTATTTTGCATGCTGGCTTACTCTAAATAAACAGAAATTTGTTTTTGATCCCAACATAACTATAGAGTTGGGTAGGAAATTACCTTGACACAGTAGTGGCCTCCAAATACACTTTGAGGCACTTTCCCAGAGGTCTTAGAACAAAAAATCTCAGAGAACTTTAGATAGTTGAATACCGTAATTTTAAAATCAGTTTAAAATACATAGTGAGAAATTAGGAGAGAGAGATGGGGTAGGTTTCCAAACTTTGGACAGGGTGCAAGCAAGGCAGAAGACTCACTACACCTGAATCCTGAGGTACATGATTCAAGAGCAGGGGAGTCCAAAATACAGAAGGTGCTTGGTGTCTAATTCTACCCCTGTTGTGTTGGAGAGACACAGGAGCAAGTATTGCCACAGCAGCAGACAACCAGTGACCTGATGGACAGCATAGTTTTTACTTTTTTTTTTTCCCTGTGTGATACGGACAGGGGGCAAATAGGATACCTCTGTGTCTCCTACAAATGTAATGTCTTACAGATTTATTGACTCTTGTGTACTTGACATTTCCACCCCTTCCTTTTTTCAAAAAATGCTAAACTTTATATCTAATGAGTCACACTAGCTTCTTCCTTTCACACTTAGTTTCCTCTATTCTTGTTATTTGTTACTCTTATTAGCATAGCTGAATACACTTTTAAAAACTTGTATAATTGAAGACAGTCACTGCTCCATATCCATAGGCTTCCCACCCACAGATTCAATCAGACTTGGAGTTCAGTCTGTGGTTGGTTGAATCTGGGGGTGTGGACAGTGGACATAGAGGAGCAACTGTACTATATACCATTTTATATATAAGGGACTTGAGCATCCCTGAATTTTGGTGTCTGTAGGTGTCCTGGACCAGTCCCCTGCAGATACCTAAGGATGACTGTCTAACATTACCTTAGTTTCAGGTGTATAACATAATGATTTGATATTTGTATATGCTGCAAAATGATCACCACAATCAGTCTAGTTAACAGCTATCACTGTAAATGGTTACAAATATTTTTTCTTATGATAGACTTTTAAGATTTACTATATTAGCAGCTTTCAAATATGCAATACATTATTATTAACTAGAGTCATAATGTTGTACATTACATGCTCAGGATTGATTTATTTTATAACTGGAGGTTTGTACCTTTAGACTCCCTTCACACATTTCCCCCACACCCATCCCTTGCCTCTGACAGCCACTGACGTGTTTTCTGTACTCATGAATTTGTTGTTTTCTTTTTTCTTTTGGATTCCACATGTAAGTGAGAGCATATGGTATTTGTCATTCTCTGTTTGACTTATTTTATTTAGCATAATGCCCGCAAGGTCCATCTGTGTTATCATAAATGGCAGGATTTCAAGTTTCACGGCTGAATAATATTCCAGTGTGTGTGTGTGTGTGTGTGTGTGTGTGTGTGTGTGTGTGTGTATCAGATTCTTTATCCATTCATTCACTGATGAACCCTTAGGTTATTTCCAGATTTTGGCTTTTGTATGTAATGCTGCAATGAGCATGAGGAGTGCATATATCTTTCAAATCAGTGTTTTTGTTTTCCTTGGATAAATAGCCAGAAGTGGAATTGCTGGATAGTATGGTAGTTCTATTTTTAATTTTTTTAGGAACCTTCAACTGTTTCCCAAGTGGCTGCACAATTTACATTTCCAAAAACGGGACACAGGGGTTCCCTTTTGTCCATATTCGTGCCAACACTTGTTGTCTCTTTTCATTTTCGTGGTTAGTATTCTAACAGGTGTGAGGTGAGATCTCACTGTAGTTTTGATTTGCATTTCCCTTATGGTTAGTGATGTTTGAGCATCTTTGCATGTACTTGTTGGCTATCCTTATGTCTTCTTTTGAAAAATGTCTATTCAGATCTTCTGCCTATTTTTAAATCAGGTTGCTTTTTTTGCTATTCAGTTTCATGAGTTCTATATATATTTTGGGTATTAATCCCTTGTTACATATATGGTTTGCAAATATGTTCTCCCATTATGAGGGTTGCCTTTTAATTTTATTGGTTTCCTTTGCCTTGCAGAAGATGTAGAGTTTGATATAGTTCTATTTGTTTGTTTCGGCTTTTGTTGCCTTTGTTTTTGTTGCCAAATTAAAGAAATCTTCACCAATGTTCTCAGCCTATGTTTTCTTCTAGGAGTTTTATGGTTTCAGGGCTTACATTTTATGGTTTCAGGGCTTACATTCAAGTCTTTAATCCATTTTAAGTTAATTTTTGTGTATGCTGTAAGATGGTGGGCTAATTTGATTCATTTGCATGTGGCTCTCCAATTTTTCTAGCACTATTTACTGAGGAGACTCTCCTTTCCCCATTGTATATTTTTGTCTCCTTTGTTGTAAATTAGACAATCATATATGCATGAGTTAATTGCTGGGCTCTCTATTTTGTTCCATTGATATATGTGTCTGTTTTATGCTAATACCATATTGCATTGATTACTATAACTTTGTAATATAGTTTGAAATCAGGGTTCATGATATCTCCAGCTTTGCTCTTATTTCTCAAAATTGCTTTGGCTATTCAGGATCTTTTATGGTTCCATACAAATTTTAGGATTATTTGCTTTATTGCTGTGAAAAATGCCATTGGAATTTTGATAGGGATTGTGTTGAATCTGTAGTTTGCTTTGGGTACTACAGACATTTTAACAATATTAATTCTTCCAATTCGTGAGGATGGAATATCTTTCCATTTCTTTCTGCCTTCTTCAATTTCATTCTTCATTGTCTTACAGTTTTCAGTGTGCAGGTTTTTCACCTCCTTTTTGCACCTTTTATTTCTTGTCTGATTGCTGTGGCTAAGACTTTGAATACTATGTTGAATAAAAGAGGTAAGAGTTGGCACCCTAGTCTTATTCCCAGTCTTGGAGGAAAGGCTTTTATGTTTACACTATTGAGTTTCATTTTAGCTGTGGGCTTGTCATATATGGCCTTTATTATGTTGAGGTAAGTTCCCTCTAACTTAAAGAGTTTTTATCATACATGGATGTTGACTTTTGTGAATGTTTTTCAGTATCTATTGAGATGGTGATATGATTTTTATCTTTCATTTTGTCAGTGTGGTATATCACAGGGTTTGATTTGAATATTTTGAACCATCCTTGGACACCTGGAATAAATACCACTGAACATGATGTATGATCCTTTTAGTGTGTTGTTGAATTTGCTATGCTAATATTTTATTGAGGATTTTTGCATCTATGTTCATCAGGGATATTGGCCTGTAATTTTCTTTTGTTGTGGCTTCCTTATCTAGTATTGGTATCATGGTAATGCTGCCCTCATAAAATGAGCTTGGAGTGTTCCCTCCTCTTTTATTTTTTGAAAAAATCTTAGAAGGATTGGTGTCATTTCTTCTTTCAGTGTTTGGTGGAAATCACCAATGAAGTTGTCAGGTCCTGAACTTTTGTTTGGCGAGAGGTCTTAGATTACCGATTCAATCTCTTTACTAGTAATTGGTCTATTAAGTTTTTCTGTTTCTTCATTATTCAGTCTTAGCAGTTTGTATGTTTCTAGGACTTTATCCATTTCTTCTCAGTATTCAAATTTCTTGACATATGATGGTCAATAGTTGTCTCTTAGGAACATTTGTATTTCTGTGGTATCAGCTGTAATGTCTTCTCTTTCTAGTTTTTTTTTTTTTTTGGATCCTCTTTTTTTCTTGGTGTATGTAGCTAAATATTCGTCAATTTTATTTCTCTTTTCAGAAAATCAGCTCTTAGTTTCATTGAACTTTTCTATTTTCTTTTAGTCTCCATTTATTTCTGCTCTGATTTTATTTCCTTCTTTCTACTAACTTAAGAGTTCTTTTTTTTTTCTTTTTTTAGTTCCTTGAAGTGTGAGGGTAGGTTGTTTGAGATTTTTCTTGTTTCTTGAGGTAGAAATTTATCACTGTGAACTCCCTCTTAAAACTGCTTTTGCTGTCCAATAAATTTTGGTATTTTGTACATATTTTGAAACATTCTCATTTGCCTCAAGATATTTTTTGATTTCTCTTTTGATTTCTTCTTTGACCCATTGGTTGTTCATTGGGATAGTAGCATGTCGTGGAATCTGAACATATTTGTGAATTTCCCAGTTTTGTTCTTGAAATTAATTTCTAGTTTCATACCACTGTGATCAGAAAAGATGCTTGATATTATTTTAATCTTCTTAAAGTATTATTAAATTTATTAAAATTTGTTTTGTGGTTTAACATATGATCTATCCTGGAGATCCATGTACACTTGAGAAGAATGTGTATTCTGCTTTTGGACGGAATGTTCTATCTACATCTATCTATATCTATATGTATATCCATATCCATATCTATATATAAGTCCATCTTGCCTGACTTATCACTTAAGCCCAATGTTTCCTTATTGATTTTCTGTCTGGATGATCTATACATTGATGTAACTAGGATATTAAAGTCTCCTACTAGTATTGTATACCTGACTATTTCTCCATTTACTTTTGTTAATATTTAGTTTATATATTTAGGTGTTCCTGTATTGGATGCATAAATATTTACAACGCTTCATCCTTTTTAGATTGACCCCTTTATTATTATGTAATGCTCTCCTTTGTCTCTATCAGTCTTTGTTTTAAAGTCTCTTTTGTCTGCTATAAGCATAACTACACCAGCTTTCTTTCGGTTTCCAGTTGCATGAAATATGTTTTTCTATTCCTTCACTTTTAGTCTGTATACATTCTTATGTTTGAAGTAAGTTTTTTGCTGGCAGCATATGGATGAACCTTTTTCTTTTTAATCCATTCAGCCACTCTTTGCTTTTGATTGGAGAATTTAGTCTATTTAAATTTATAGTAATTATTGATAGATATGTACTTACTGTCACTTTGTAAATTGTTTTCTGACTATTTTGTAGTTTCTCTCTCTTTCTTCTCTTGTTCCCTTCCTTTTTGTTTTAATGACATTTTTAGTGGTAAGCTTAGCTTTTTTTCTCTTTCTCTTGTCCATCTATTATAGGTTTTTGCTTTGTGGTTCCCATGAGGCTTACATATAACAACTTATGTTTATACTGGTCTATTTTATCTTGATAACTACTTAAGTTTGAACACATCCTACAGGTCTACATTTTCACTCTCTCCCTAATATTTTGTTTTTGATGTCACATTTTACATGTTTTTATCTTATATATCCGTTAAGTAATTATTGTAGTTATGGTTATTTTTACTACTTTAGACTTTTAAACTTCATACTAGCTTTACCATATATAATGTTTACCTTTGCCAGTGAGATTTATACTTTCATATGTTTACCTGTTACTAATTAGCACCCTTCTTTCATTTTAAAAGTTCCCTTTAACATTTCTTGTAAGGCTGGTTCAAAGGTAATTTCTTCCTTTAGCTTTTGCTTGCCTGGAAATTTTAAATCTCTCTTTCAATTCTGAATAATAACTTTGCCAGGTAGAGTATTCTTGTTTGGAAGATTTTTTGTTTTCTTTCTGCACTTTGAATATATTATGCCTCTCCCATCAGTACTGCAAAGTTTCTGCTGAAAGTTCTGCTGATGGTCTTATGGGGATTCTGTTGTATGGATCAAGATGTTTCTCTCTTAATGCTTTTAAGATTCTCTCTTTGTCTTTTACTTTTGATGTTTTATAATGTGTGTTTGTGTGGGTCTGTTTGGGTTCATCTTATTTGGAGCTCTGTGTGCTCCTGGATCTGGATGTCTCTTTCCTTCCCCTAGTTAAGAAAGTTTTCATCCACTATTTCTTCAAATAAAGTCTCTGCGCCTTTCTCTCTTCTCCTTCTGGGACCACTATAATGCAACTGTTAGTCCACTTGATATTGCTCCATAAGTCCCTTAAACTATCTTCAGTTTTTTCATTGTGTTTTCTTTTTGGTGTTCTGACTGGATGAGTTCCACTGCCCTGTCTTTGAGTTCATTGATTCTTTCTTCTGCTTCATTTACTATAATATTTAACACATCTAGTGTATTTTTCAGTTCAGTTATTGTATTCTGCAGCTCTGTGACTGCTATTTCATACCTTCTTACATTTTCTCTCTCTGTGTTGAAGTTCTCATTGTGTTCTCCTGAGTTCGGTGAGCATCTTTACAACCATTACCTTGAACTCTTTATCAGGTAAATTACTTATCTCCATTTCATTAAGGTTTTTTTTCCTGAGGTTTTATCTTGTTCTTTTTGTGAAACATATTCCTTTAATTCTTTATTTTGCTTGACTCTCTGTGCTGGTTTATGTGCATTAGATGAAATAGCCACCTCTTCCACTCTTGAAGGAGTGATCTTGTGCAGGAAATGAAGCATATCACTCATTCGTGCCCTAGCTCTTGTTTGTCTCTCACATATCTGTGATTGTCCAAGCAGCCTGTTTTATTTTTAATAGCTGCAAGTATTTGAGGGTGTACAAGACCTATAGTGTCCCAAAGAAGAGGAGTTCAGTGAGCACCTAGATTCAAGCTGACTGGAAGCCAGACCTCAGGCTGCAGCTTTTAAAATATGCAAATTCATACTATCCTGTGGGACCACAATTGTAAGCACCATTGGCTACCAAAGACAGATATTCCAGAGGTGTTCCCCTGGGTGGCGGTTGCAAAAATCAGGGCTCCAGCCAAGTGAATAAGCTCCTTTCTGGGAGATACCAGTGAGCTGTGGTGAGACAAAGAGAGAGAACTGAGCTGGCATTCACCAGCCTATGTTCCATGAGAGTATTTCCGTAGGCCTCTAAATGTGTGCCAGTCCTGAGGTCTGCCCCTCAGCAAAGCTCCAGGATAAACAAATAGGCCTCTGTCACAGAAAGAATGGGGGTGTTTCAGTCTGTTTTCTGTGCAGTGGCCTGGGGGTGGTAGTCAACCAAGAACTCTCTCTCCAATTTGTCACAGTCCCATGAGACTTGGGAACACAAGGCCATCTGGCCTCTAGAGTCAGGCAGTTAAGGGGTATCCCCTGGGAAGTAGCCTTCAAAATCACGGCACCACATATAAAAGCAGAATCACCAAATTCGTGTAAATTTGCTCCCGTCTCTGAGATACAGGTTCTCCTTAGCACTGCAGAGGGAGAATGTGAAATTGGCATCTGCTGGCTGGAGTGAGGCAGAGGGAGAGCATAAGCATGGTGTCCACGGTGGGGGTAGGGAACAAGGAAGAGGAAGAGTGTGAAGATGGTGTCACCAGCCCCTGTCCCCAGAAAGTATCCTAGAAGGCCTCTGTATGTGTGTTAAGTGAGATGCCTGCCCCTCAGTCTGACATTTTAAGGTTAGCAAATGATCCTCTTTCATATACAATCTGGGTGCCTCTTGTTCTGCTACTTTTGTACCTGCTCCTGGGGCAGGTGAACCTGAGCGTGTGAGCCCTTTAAGAGTCATTTCTCAGTTTGTTATACCCTTGTGGGTCTCGTGGATGCAAGACGTGTTGGCTTAGAAAGCTGGATGTTCTGGGGGCTCATCTTTCAGGTGCAGATATTAAAAGCTAAGGTGCTCAATGTAGGGTTCAAACTCTTTGCTCCTCTGGGAAGAGATATGGGTTTTAAGTCTCCTCCTGAATGTTGGTTGCCATGCTGGGGGTGGAATTTTTGACAAGATTGTGTCTCAGCCTCTCCTGCCTGCTTTGATGTGGATTTTTCTCACTTGCTCTATGTGCAGGAATTGCTCAGCTAGCGTTTAGTTTATTCAGAGAAAATTGTTTCTTACATAGTTGTAGATTTGAAGTGTCTGTGAGTTAAGGTGAGTTCAGGATCTTCCTATGTTGCCATCTTCAACTGGAACCAGAGCTAAATATTCATTAATAACACAGCAAATATAAATAATACAGAAAAATAACACATTTCAGCAAGAAATTATTTGTAGAAGAAATTTCTGAATCCTAGTGACTCAACTGCCCATTCAGTTGGTTACTCCTCTGATACCCCTCCTTATACTTCTAGAAACATGCTACATGTGTGCTGGTGGCAGGCTGGGGTGGGAAGGGAATGGGGATGGGCAAAAGGAAGTGGCTGACTATCAATACAGATAATTCTCACAATCTTATAGGACCTTTAATTTTAAATGATTATTCAGATATCTATGGAAAAATGTGCAACACTAACGTATGTTAATATTTCCAAAAAGTTTCCGAAATAAGGAAAGTTTTAGAATCCTGCTCCCTGGTCTCTATCAAAATCTGAAGATATTTAATACTTTCTCACAATCCAGATTTCTATTTTAAGATGGTTCCTCAAAGTCTCCAATAACAAAATTCTCCTCTTTAATATTTAGGAGGTGGAGTTTATAAAACGACCCACCACTTCTTTCCTATCCTTTCATGTAGACCCATCTTTTCATAATGACCGTGGTCCTCAACTATGTAGGCTGAGGGTAGGATTAGAGAAGAACAGTAGCTGTCAACTTGGCTCTTTGAGCCTAGATAGTTCTCTCCTCCACACTGGCCTTATTTATTCTTCTATAACTGTATAGACACTCATTCTTCTCTAGAAATAAGCCCTCATCTTTGTATGCTTCTCCTTTTCTCCCGCTCCTTATCCCACTCTTGACATCCTCCAAACTAGCAATCCTGCCCATTATCTTGCCCAGAGTAAAGCTCTATAGCTGTTAATATATTCCTTATAACTTATATAATATGTAAAACTCCTGGATGCTGAACAGTCCCTTTATTCCAGTGGATAATTTCCATCTCAGATAAATTCTGGGGACTATCTCCAGTGTTAGGTCAGAGGCAGGTAAGAGATACTATCTCCTACTTTACATGCGGTCAGTATGAATGTTTGTCATAAATATTGTCAAGCAGATCAAATAAGATATTCCAGAAAATTGAGACAATAAAGTTAGTAGCACTTCATCTTCTACCCTGCCATATAGATTAGCTCTAATACTATCTGAAAATACCATTTACAGGCTCAACAAGGCAAACGACAAAACAGTGGAATACGTATAGCAGATTTTCAAGTCTGATGGGTTTCCTTTTGTCTCAGTAGGCTTATATAGCTTTGCTCTCTTAAGTCCTTGATAAATCAAAGTAATAGCAGCAACAAGTCAAATAAAACGGTTACATAGGTGGTCCAATTTCTGTATGACTTAAAATCAGGACTTTTCCAATTTTTTTTTGTATATGTGAATCACTTGAGGATCCTATTAAACTACAGATTCTGATTCAGTAGGTCTGGGTTAGCATCTGAGATTCTGTTTTTAAAAAAGTTCTCAGGTGTTCTGAGGCTGCTGACTCAGATTTCACAGAATTAAAGAAACCAAACTTTAAAACATTTATGTTTTCCTAGCTATGTCACAATTCCTCTTCATGAGTGTGTAGAACAGAGCATTTCTGAAATATGCACACATAAGCTTACTAGCATCTGAGAACAGTTGGGAAAAGAAAATAGGAGTTAATATGTCAATAATTCATGCATACACAAAAGCAGCTAATATAGAATTATAGTAGCAATATCAAACAACTTTGAAGTCAAACACATTCAAAAATTATAAAGGAAAAGTAAATCATTTCTAATCATGGAAGTCTTTATGTTCACAAATATTTAAAAATGCAGCTACCTTTAAGTCAGGAAAGGAGAAAGCAGAGTATGCCTGTATGTATTTCATAACAATATTCAACGCTAATTCATTTTTAGTTCATTAGCTCAGCTCACTGCAAATAACCCAGAAAAACAATCATAGGTAATTCTGTTAGTGTATGCAGAAAAGGGTAAGGGACAGTGATCATTTAAGTGGAGTGAGTGGAGTGGTTATTTAGAGTTGTAGACGGGCCAGAAGAGGCAGATGAAGAGAGAGCAGCCACAGTGTCTCTCATACATTGAACTTCAACCGGAAACACTGAACTGAGAGTTGTAACACACCTGCAACAAACTGAGGCTCCAAAGATAATTAATGTGTAGATCAGACATTGATAATGGGACAGATTATATCTAAACACAAATATCCAGCACCTTCACAAGTGTAAAATTTCAGGGATAGCTAGTTTGCCTATAGCTACATTTTTTCCTGAAATGAAATCCTCTTTTTTTCTGAGAACTGAAAGCTGTGTACATTATTCTCTTTCTTCATGTACTTGTCAGCAAGAGTAAACATTAACCCATTTTAATATGCTATAGATTCTCTAATTTGTGTTAACGCCTTTGCAGATGCTATATTACACTTTCTGTAGGGCAAACTACAAGTCATACATTGAATGCATTCCCAAAAGTGCCTCATCCCATCTCAGTGCGTGCACACACACACACAAACACACACTCTCACTCACATGCACACACGTCCAAATATATTTTTCATTAAAAAATCTATCATTTTTTAAAGAAAGTATCATATTTTCTACTGGGTGTTTTTAATGTATTTCACTAATGTTTGTGTATGGATTTTCTTTCATCTTGTTCATAATTTATAGAGTTTAAAGAAAATATGGTGAGGAATGATGAAGATTAGAATATACATATATTTAGTTAAATAATACTAAAGACACATATGTCAAAATCTTTTTCCCGATGTATAAATACTATGAGATTCATTTCTGTATGAAGATTTAAAAATCTGAGTCATTGATTGGTTATATGGTTCTACCATGGGGTGGATATGCAATTTCTCACTCCTTTTGAAGAGTTTCTACTTTACATCATTCAGCCCTACTTATTTTAAGAATTTAAAAAGTATCCTTTATATTCCTGCTAGATCAACATGTCCACAAATATCCTAATGCAAAGGGAGTAGACTTTCAAGTATCAGAAGAGGATGTCTAGGATTTCACATGTCCATATCTTAGGAGGATACTTTTTTTCCCCTCCCAATTAAATGAAAGGACATTATATCAGTATATTTTGAGTATCTTCAGATTTTCCAAAGATCCTTCGGAAATGGTGGTATCTTGGTTTGGGGTTTTCAGTATTTACTGTGGCACCTAATATGAGGAGACTGAATTATTCTTGATTTTAGTAGCCAAACAAATCAGTTACAAATACTTTGTCCTATAAATTTCTGTTTGTAAAACATAAGACAGAATGTGGTCCATCTTCCCTTTCTATGGGGAGCTTTTTAGGAGAACTCGTGCTCTCTGCCAAAAGTGAACCCCTGCTGAAGAAAGTAGGGTTATCCTTCACAGTCTAGAGCTTAAGTCCTGCTGCTGAAAAGGATGAAACCAAGGGATAAAAGATACTTGGTTGGTAAGCTGTAACCAAGTATCTTTTATTCCTTTTCCCCCAACTTGCTTTAAAAATTAGCCTAGTGGTCAAGAGTGAATTTAGAAAGAATGTTTCAGAAGAAAATGTTTCAGAAAAGAATATAGATGCATAAAGAAATAAAAGTTCAAATAGACTACTTCAGACATAAAATTAGACTGTTTTGTGACATAACAGGAACTAGGCAAAGCACAGGGATTTAAGAAAGGACATCTTTTAATGATTGAAACCAGTCTTTCTGCAGTTACTATGAAAGAAAGAAATATTACAACAAATAACTATGAATGCACATTCTACACTTTGTACTCTTCCACACAATAATTTCTTTATTATCATTTATATCTCTTAATACTAGCACAGCATTCTGAAGTTGCCAAGCATGAGTTGTATGCAACTGAATGAAAAGATCAAAATCTACTCAGTTTTCCAGAAGAGCTGCAGAACATGGAAAATGACAAAGTCCTTATACATGTCCATTTGCAGAATCATTGACAAAAATATAAGCCATATTCTTGTAAAGAGCATGGTTATAGTGCCTACTGATGCTGTACAAAGGATTCCATAGAGAAGGAAACTTAAGTAATGTATAATAAATGGTTCATAGGCCAAACATTTGGTTACCATTCTTAAATGTCTTTCAAAATAGTTGATGCTTGTGAAATGCAATGTCCTGACAGTCCTGGGGTCTGTGTGTTGCAGGGGCACTGATGAAGGTAATGGTATTTCCTCTTTGATGAGGAAGACAAGAGTTCAGGGTCCAGGATTTGTTTATATTGCCTACTCCTCTGCCAAATTTGCCACCAGGGAATTAATTAGTGAATCAATACCAAGTAAGAATAATGGGATCATGAAAAAGTGAAGTCTGTAGCAACTTAAATCAATTCGATTGTGTTTACCTGTTGAATTTTAAAAGGTACCTATTTTTGTTCAAAGTATGGACTTCACTGGCATCCTAATAATCCTTTAGAAATGTGCTGATGCTCAGTGCAAAAAAAAGTGCCCCCAGTTCTTCAACTATAAGATAAGGTGTGTTTTGCAAAAATAAAGCATACAAATCTTCATTTTGTAGGTCGATATTAAGAATGGTCCTGACGTATTTGGTGCGTGAATGTAAAGACTCATTTGCTTCCTGGAAAGTAGAAGAGAGGTAAGTACTTAGTACTTATCAGAAAGTTGTGAAAAAATAAAACAGGTAATACTCAAATTCTATACATATATAAGATATCATATTTTCTATAAGTTAGCCCAGTTTCTCAAGCTACAGAGAAAAATTCTGATGAACTTCATGGATAAGGCAGTTATTTTCCCATTCCAGGATACATGGAAGGCTGCTTCCCAGCTCTCAAGAGCTGCGCATGGCCAGATAAGGAGGGGTAGCTCGTTAAATCTGCTCTGGATGAGCATTTCCACTCTTTGCTGTCCCTTCAGACCATCCTCCATTTAGCGGTGTATATACTGCTACTTTAGAAAGGACTATTGGCTTACTCTCTTTGTGATTCATTGAGTAAAAGCACACCTTAGCTCCACTATCTTTGCTTTATTCCCTCTTGTACACCCATTTCCTTATATTTTCAATTGTGTGTAAGTCTGCCCAAAGGCACAATTATAACAATACTAAAACTGAGGCTTGTTTAAGGAAATCTATACCTGTGATTCTTCTAAATCTAGTAAATCATGTAATCTACAGAGAACAGTGTTCTTCTCTATTTGTAAAGAAAAAAAGAGACAAATCATTGTGTAAAGAGCAGTAACTTTTCCTTGTAACTGTCAAATGTTTAAGCCAAGTCAATGTACTTGTTGACAAAGACACTCTAGAACGTTTTCAATCTTTCACCTTAATTTAGCCACATAGAGACCCAAGATATTGGACATTCAGGGCTCATTAAGCACTGATGAAATAGATCATATAATTTTAGTAGAGAATAGTATCAGAAAATTTTTACAACTACTATACTTCATTTTGAAAAACATATTTTCCCACTAGAACAAGGTTTTGTTGTAATTTGGCTTTTAAGTGGATAATCTTTTCTATCTATTATATAAACAGTCATATGAATTACTTTGTTTAATCATAACTTATCTGTTAATTGACTAATGACAGGTTTTAAAGGTGATGCAGTATTTCCTTCATTATAATGTGAATATATTAGATTAGCATTTTGAATATATTCTGTTCAAAGGATTGTAGGCAGAATTGTTCAGTACTTTTTTAGTGAATAAATATAGGCAGAAAGCATCAGAACAAAAGATTGAGTTGCCTTCCTAGGCCTGAGCTCTCAGTCTCACATACTCACACATATTGTTCCAAATGTTCCACTTTACTTTTTTAATATTAGATTAGATTCACATTTTGAAAATGGACAGTTTTTCACTGTTAAAATTTTAAATTTTCTGGAATGTCTCAAATAGAATGGTTGCTGATGAATCCCTGGCTATTGGAAACATAAAATTTTATTAGAGATTAGTTGTGATAATTCATGTAAAACAGCATAATTTTGGTGCATAAAAGAAGGTCAGTAATTATCAGTGGCAGCTCCAGAATTTCTGTATAAGACAGCTTACAGTCAGTAATCTGATTGGAAGTAGGGTAAGACTTGTTTTGAAGTTGTGATTTTCATACTAAGTATATTGCTTTTATTTTGATTGTATATATATATATATATATTTTTTTTTTTTTGTATATATTTTTTGAGGTTCCTAGGAAGGGAGGGAGGATGGAAACTATGGTTAAGTGGAAAATTACCCGCCGCAGGCCATACTTATTCCACGTATGTTTATTAAAGAAAGGCTTCCATTTAGGGGAGGTAAGGTCAGACAGTCATTCCTCTATGTACAAGGGGCCACAGGCAGTAATGTCTAAAACACAGAGGCCTGAACCGCCTCTACAGTTTTGCTAAAACTCCTACTGTCCACATTTACCTGATTTTTTCCTGTAAACTCCGAGTAATTCAGTTTTCCTGCGTTGAACATTGTTTTTCTTCAATTTTCTTGTACTGTTGTATTCAGTTTTAGTTCATGAATTGTAATCATTCATCAGGGCATCCACATTTAAACATATAGGGTACACGCCGTGATTTTGGACGGCATGTCTATATGCTAAAATCCTGTTTCTGTATTAATATGTTATCTTCATTTTAAAATAGCATATTTATCCTATTTTATCTCTATCATTTACTGAGTTTTTATTTCTCATTAATTTCTAGGTTATTTAATTTTGCTTTTTATTTTCTTTTCTCTTGTAAATTTCAGTCTCCCGAAATATCTACCATTTTCATTTTTACATAACCTTTCCTAGTCAGTGACATAATAAATTGTTTGTGAATTCTAAAATAATTAGCTAGAAATAATCAAGAAATGAAAAGTTAGCACATATATAGCTTTTGTGCAACATTCTAACTTTTCAAGGGAGACAATTTCATATTTTAGCCCATTCCTCCCAGAATAAACATGTAATATAGTGATATGCTTGATATTAATAGGCCTTATTACTCATTCAGCCTTCATTTATATTTTAACTCTCATTAAGCATCTCAAAACTTCAAGGATGTATTAAAAACATTAGTTGACCAGATATGTTCAGAAATATTTGCAGCCTCATTTATAACCTCTTTTTTGATAAAATGAAAACAGCTAATATATAAACTAATGTTATTGAAGCTCTATATAATTTTTGTTATATACTTACTTATTTTACTTTGATCTTCATGCACAGTATGAAATCGTAAAAGCAGTAAACATCACCACACCAACACTCATTAAGATCATTTCTACCAGACCAAGGAGGTTTATTTTTCCAGTCACTTGATTTATGAACATTGCTCTCTTCTCATCACCAAATGGTGCCAGTCTGTAATCAAGTTAATAATTTTTAGCATTATTTGGGTAGTTGAGTGGAGCAAAATAGTCAAAACCCTCCACTTATGTATCAGTCTTTTTTCAAAACACTGCATACATTTTAGTCGTCTTTATCTGTAAGACAAACCAGTGGAAGTCCTTTTGCATGTCAAACAAGGTAATAAATGCCAAGGTGGAATATTTAGAGAGAGAAATATAATCCTCTTCCCTTTAAACATGTTATATAGCAGTTTTCAATACACTGGCTTCACTGATCAAAACAATGGTCTTACAGAAATATTTTCCAGTTTTCCAAATGATGTTTCCTAGTGACAGAGGGAAATGGCAAATATCAACAGTTTCCTTCCTCTAAAGTCTTATGAAATGCATTTCCTAATTCTGTGCCTAATCAGTTCCATGATTCACACTAAAAATATCTTGTCAGGTAATAGATAAACTGCCTATACCTACTCAGACCTGGTCTTTATAAACTTGGTTGGCTTTTATTAGCAGTTCAGAATTCACATTGAGTTATGTGGAGTTTCACGTTTGCCTGACTCTTTCCCATCACAGGCAGTATGACAAGAAATAGTGTTTAATAGATGCATTATGAAAATAATCTTAAGTGATAGGAAGTACTTTGTCTTTCTAAAATAAAAACACTGAAATCTAACATAATCCTGACATTTCTGTGTGTCTTGGTTCTCTCAAAATAATTAATTATATAATTAATAATGTATGAACTTGTCCATATGGGTAATGGAAACTCATACTTCAAATACTATACATACTTATTCAATTTTCAAACATCAAAAGCTTTTTCTATATACAAAGAAGTTTACTGTTTTTAGTGACTAATAGATTAAAAAATACTAACCTCATTAAGCCAAAGAACAGGCATCATATAGTCTGTGTCAGACCCCTTAATGCTCTGTTATATACACTGAAAATAATTATGAAAATTTATACTAATACATTACACATGTATAACAGAAATGTTAGTAATTACTAGTGTAAATGAATGTTCAGAAATTAGTTGCTCTTGCAACTAATTTTTGTTCCCTGTAATAAATCATTTAAATTTTAATATGGATGTTTCTCAGACATCTTTCACTCTTATAAATCTTTCTAATACAGATTTCTAATTAAATTAACTTTTTCTAAGCTTATATTTTCCCTTTCACAAATTATGCCAGGAAACTAAAATATGAATTCTAGAAACTATTGTCATGGAAATATTTGGACAGCTAGCAAAATGAGCAATGCCACCATATACTCATTCCAAAATGTGTGTAAATACCATTTCAATAGAAAATATATATAATTCTAAATTACAAATGAAAGTTACAAGCATTTAATAATTATTTAATGACATTAAGCCAAAGAGAAGTTGACATTTTATGTTCTTTCCCCTTCCTTTCATAGATATACTCATGTTCTTACAAGAAAATACTAAAAATCATAATGAAGCTCGTTCAAGAGACTCACTCAATTTTTCTTGCTGGCTTAACCAGTATATTGATCTGCAGCTGTTTTTCAAATCATAAAGTAAATCCAGATACCTAAAAAGAGAACAAACTAAAATAATTACCCACTTCCTTAAAAAAAAAAGTCTTTTATAAATCCGAAATTTATTTTTACTGTTATGTAGAACCTAAGGTGAAACTGTACTACTTGAAACTTATGAAATTTATTAAATAATTAATTGAACATATTAAATATCACATACATAACTCTCCATAATTAAATTTTATTTGTATATGCCTGTGCATATACAGATGTATACGCATATGCATATACATGCACACACACAATTCCTTTTCCCAGCCTCGTGTCTGAGCTTTAGTTAGATTTGTGATATTTTTCTGATCTGGTTTTGGAGGATCAACAACAACAACAACAATACTGATACCTAGAACCCATACAGTCAATTTAAATCCTGAGCTATGCATGTTCAACTATATATCAGCCAGAACCTGTGTATTATCAGTATAATTATAATACTACTTGTATCATTATTTAAACTGAAACATGCCTGCTAAAATTCTGGCATGTCGTTTAAATTTTGAAAAGGAGAATATTAAAATAAATTAAAAGGTGAAACTGTTACACTATTGGAAATTTAATAGATTTTTTTCCTGACACTAAGTATAATAGATCTTGCCTCAAATACACATATACCCATAAAATCTCTTTTAATCCTTTGTAATCTACAGTGTCAATTCATAAAAGCAATGCTTGTAGTTAAGTATAAAATGAGCATAAAATTGTAATTTATACCAAATTGTTTTAAGCCAGTTAGAATCATTCCATCATTGCTTTCCCTGACCTGTGAACAATTAAAAAGTCTATAAAATTCCACATGCTAAAAAACTAGGCTAGAATTACTGTGACATTTCATAAGCAACAATAGGAAGAGATCAATGTAATTTTCACTGAGGTAAAAGTAAGTAATTTATCAAGATTTTGATGTAATAAATATGATCAATAAATATGATTGAGAAAATGGAGATAATATAATTTTTCCTTCATTTTTAGAAAACAGTATTAAACCAATCAGATCAATAATGTAGTTGCTTACAGGTTCAGCATCTAAGTACATACTATGTTCTTCTTCATTTGGACTTAAGCCTTCAAAAGATTCTGTAATTTCAGGACTTGCATGTAGAAAATGAGGAAGTGAAATGTACACAGGTTTTCCTGAAAACAAGTTTTAACAGACAATCGGGATAAATCATTTTCCTCATTACACATACCTCTCAGAAAAGATTTCCTTGAAAATAAAGCTTTCTAAGTTAAAAAAGAAATGCAAGTTTGGCTTTGAATACTAATTGGAGGGTCAGGGTAAGGGAAGATTATAACATCTAATCACTTTTGAACAAAAATAAAGTTTAAACTTCTCCTAGTAACCAGTCAATTGATGTCTGTTGTTCATCGCCTTGGTGTTTATTTTAAATATGCAAAGCTTAGCTGTTGAACACAAAGTTACAACCATATACCTTCATGTTTCAGGCAGTAATATGTCTATGGACTGAGAATTTATTGAAGAGGTTTTTCTCTCTTTAGTCACACTAACTCCAACATGAAGGAGGTGAGCAAAATAAGATAGACTCCAAATTTCGTGTTTGAGTCAATTCTTCTTTCAGAGACATCCTGAAATATACTTATTTTTATTTACCATTTTCTAGGGTAGAAAAAGTTAGAAAAATGTCAGCTGGATAAATTGGGATGCAAAAAGTATTCTGGGAACTATTTTCATTTTACCCTAAATCTAAAAGGAGCACAGGGTTTCTGCACAGCAAAGGAAACCATCAAAAATGAAAAGGCTACCTATGGGATGGGACAAAATATTTGCAAACAACATATCCCATTAGTGATTAACATCCAAAATATACAAGGCATTCACACAACTCAAAAAAATAAATAATCCAATTAAAAAATGCATGAAGGACCTAAAGTTATATTATCCAAAGTAGCACAGGGAAATATCAGTATGGTTTTACCTAACAGTAACTAAGTTTTGCAACACTGAAACAACTGGGAGCTTGAAAGCGGTACAAAAATCAGAAAAAAAAATATCCTACCATCACCCTAACTTTCTGCCCTTATTGCTTTCTCACTTTAAATTTCTAGTGGAAAGGAATCCCGGGTGAAGTTTACATTTTAAAGAATAATGCAAATTATGCCATGGATAGTGACACTGAGAACTTGTACTCACCTTCTTTGCATTTGCTAACATCTAGCACACCATATAAGGTATAGTCTTTGGAGGTAATTGTTTCTGTGCAGAAACAATGGTTGCCTGGATTTTGAAGTGGAGATGCAAAAGCCCTGGATGGAAAAATGAATCTACACACAGGGATTCCTATCAGATCAATTTTGCCTTCAAACACAGCATAGAATGATCTAAACACAGATAAGAAAGAGCTTCATTCTGGGAAACTGAACTTCATTCTGGAGATCCATCTTTTCCTATTTTTAAATTTATATCATTGCTTTAACTTACAAAAATTAGATATAATCTTGTTAGAATTCATGCTTAAATCTTAGGGAAAAAAAAATCTTGGGAAATTTTAAGGCTTAGCAGAACTGTACTTGAGTATGAGCTATTCTTATCTTTGTTTTCAAAAGCTTCTCAGATTATTTTTTGCTTATGAACTACCAGAGAGTATTTATATTGAAGACATTTCTCATAGTTAGTTTCCTCTATGGACTAAATATTTATATGACTCCCTCAAATCCTTTATTTTTGCCCAATTTAAATGAAATAAACATAAAGTTTCAATCTTCCAAAGCTTAATCCTGGAGAGAAAGGCTGCTCACTTGCTGGGGTCCATGCATGTGGGTGTTTATTGTATGTCTCCTACGCTCCATTGTTTACTACGTGTCCACCATAACCCCTAAGTTTGTTGTCTAAGCTGTGAGTCTGTTTCTGTTTTGTAAATAAATTCATTTGTATCATTTTTTTTTAGATTCTACATATAAGCAATATCACATGGTATTTGTCTTTATCTGTCTGGCTTATTTCACTTAGTATGATATCTCCAAGTCCATCCATGTTGCTGCAAATGTCATTATTTCATACTTTCTAATGGCCGAGTAATATTCCACTGTATATATGTACCACATCTTCTTTATCCATTCATCTGTCCATGGACATTTAGGTTGCTTCCATGTCTTGGCTATTGTCAACAGCGCTGCAATGAATATTGGGGTTCATGTATCCTTTTGAACCACGTTTTTCTCCGGATATATGCCCAGGAGGGGGATTGCTGGATCATATGGTGGCTTTATTTTTAGTTTCTTAAGGAACCTCCATACTGTTCTCCATTGTGGCTGTACCAGTTTACAGTCCAACCAAGAGTGTAGGAAGATTTCCTTTTCTTCACAACCTCCCCAGGCTTTATTTGTGGATTTTTTGATGATGGCCATTCCTATCAGTATGAAGTGATATCTCATTGTAGTTTTGATTTGCATTTCTCTCATAGTTGACGATGTTGAGCATCTTTTGATGTGCCTCTTGACCATCTGTTTGTCTTCTTTGGAGAAACGTCTATATCTTCTGCCCAATTTTTGATTGGGTTGTTTGTTTTTTTGATATTTAATGGTTTTTTTTTTTTGCAGTACGCGGGCCTCTCACTGTTGTGGCCTCTCCCTTTGCGGAGCACAGGCTCCGGACGCACAGGCTCAGCAGCCATGGCTCACGGGCCCAGCTGCTCCGTGGCATGTGGGATTTTCCCGGACTGGGGTACGAACCCGTGTCCCCTGCATCGGCAGGTGGACTCTCAACCACTGAGCCACCAGGGAAGCCCTGTTTTTTTGATATTGAGCTGCATGAGCTGTGGAAGATTTTGGACATTAATCCCTTGTTGGTTGCATTGTTTGCAAATATCTTCTCCCATTCTGTGAGTTGTCTTTTTGTTTTGTTTATGGTTTACTTTGCTGTGCAAAAGCTTCTGAGTTCAGTTAGGATTTATTTATTTTTCTTGTGATTTCCATTACTGTAGGAGATGGCTCAGAAAAGATATTGCTGTAATTTACATCAGAGAGTGTTCTGCCTATGTTTTCCTCTGAGAGTTTTATAGTATCCAGTCTTACATTTAGGTCTTTAATCCATTTTGAGTTTATTTTTGTCTATGGTGTTAAAGGATGCTCTAATTTCACTTTTTTTTTTTAACATGTAGCTGTCCAGTTTTCCCAGCACTATTTATTGAAGATACTGTCTTTTCTCCATTGTGCAGTCTTGCTTCCTTTGTCATAGATTAATTGACCACAGGTCTGTGGGTTTATTTCTGGGCTTTCTAGCCTGTTCCATTGATCTATATTTCTGTTTTTGTGCCAGTACCATACTGTTTTGATGACTGTAGCTTTGTAGTATAGTCTGAAGTCAGGGAGCCTGATCCTCCAGCTTCGTTTTTCTTTCTCAAGATTGCTTTAGCTACTCAGGGTTTTTTGTGTCTCCATACACATTTTGAAATTTTTGTCATAGTTCTGTGAAAAATGCCATTGGTAATTTGATAGGGATTGCATTGAATCTGTAGATTGGCTTATGTAGTATAGTCATTTTGACAATATTCGTTCTTTGAATACAAGAACATGGTATATCTTTCCATCAGTTTGTGTCATCTTCAATTTCTTTCATCAGCATCTTATAGTTTCAGAGTATAGGTCTTTTGTCTCCTTCAGTAGGTTTATTCCTAGGTATTTTATTCTTTTTGATGAAATGGTAAATGGCATTGTTTCCTTAATTTCTCTTTATGATCTTTCCTTGTTAGTGTATACAAATGCAAGAGATTTCTGTGTATTAATTTTGTATCTTGCAACTTTACCAGATTCATTAATGAGCTCTAGTAGTTTTCTGGTAGCATCTTTAGGATTTTTTATGTGTAGTGTCATGTCATCTGCAAACAGTGATAGTTTTACTTCTTTTCCAATTTGAATTCCTTTTATTTATTTTTCTTCTCTGATTGCCATGACTAGGCCTTCCACAACTATGTTGAATAATAGTGGCAAGAGTGGACATCCTTGTCTTGTTCCTGATCTTAGAGGAAATGCATTCATCTTTTCACCATTGAGTATGATGTTAACTGTATTTTTGTCATATATAGCCTTTATTATGTTCAGATAGGTTACCTCTATAGCCACTTCCTGGAGAGTTTTTTTTTTTTTTTTTTTATCATAAGTGCATGTTGAATTTTGTCAAAAACTTTTCTGCATCTGTTGAGATGATCATATGGTTTTTATTCTTCCATTTGTTAACATGGTGTATCACACAGATTGATTTGCAGATATTGAAAAATCCTTGCATCCCTGGGATAAATCCCACTTTAGCATGTTGTGTTGTCCTTTTAATGTATTGTTGGATTTGGTTTGCTTGTATTTTGTTTAGGAATTTTGTGTCTATGTTCATCAGTGATATTGGCTTGTAATTTTCTTTTTTTGTGGTGCTTTTGTCTGGTTTTAGTATCAGGTTGATGGTATCCTCATAGAATGAGTTTGGGAGTATTCCTTCCTCTGCAACTTTCTGAATAGTTTGAGAAAGAGAGGTATTAACTCTTCTCTAAATGTTTGATAGAATTTGCTTGTGAAGTCATCTGATCCTGGACTTTTGTTTCTTGCAAGTTTTTAATCAGTTTCAATTTCAGTACTTGTGATTGGTCTTTTCATATTTCTATTTCTTTTTGGTGCAGTCTTGGGAGATTGTACCCTTCTAAGAATTTGTCCATTTCTTCCAGATTGTCCAGTTAGTGACATATATTTGTTTGTAGTTGTCTCTTATAATTCTTTGTATTTCTGTGGTGTTTGTTGTAAATTTTCTGCTTTTTCACTTCTAATCTTATTGATTTAAGCCCTCTCCCTTTTTTTACTTTATGAGTCTGGCTAAAGGTTTATCAATTTTGTTTACCTTTTCAAAGAACCAACTTTTAGTTTTATTGATCTTTTCTATTGTTTTCTTCATTTCTATTTCATTTATTTCTGCTCTGATTTTTATGATTTATTTCCTTCTACTAACTTCAGGTTTTGTTTATTCTTTCTCCAATTGCTTTAGGTGTAAGGTTAGGTTGTTTATTTGACATTTTTCTTGTTTCCTGAGGTAAGATTGTATTGCTATAAACTTCCCTCTTAGAACTGCTTTTGCTGCTTCCCATAGCTTTTGGCTTGTCAGGTTTTCATTTTCATTTGTCTCTAGGTATTTTTTTTATTTCCTCTTTGATTTCTTCAGTGATCCATTGGTTGTTTAGTAGCATGTTGTTTAGCCTCAAACTGTGTTTTTTTTACAGTTTTTTATTTTGTTATAGTTGATTTCTAATCTCATAGCAATGTGGCTGGAAAAGATGCTTGATATAATATCAGTTTTCTTAAGCTTACCGAGGCTCATTTTGTGGCCCAGTGTGTGATCAATCCTGGAAAATGTTCCATGTGCACTTGGAACAGTATATTCTGCTGCTTTTGGATGGAATGCTCTCTAAATATCAATTAAGTCCATCTGGTCTCATTTGTGTTTTAAAGCCTGTGTTTCCTTTGGTCTTCTTTCTGGATGATCTGTCCATTGATGAACGTGGGGTATTAAAGTCCCCCACTATTATTGTGTTACTGTCAATTTCTCCTTTTATGGCTGTTAGTATTTGCCTTATATATTAGGGTGCTCCTATTTTGGGTGCATATATATTTACAATTGTTTTATCTTTTTGGATTGATCCCTTGATCATTATGTAGTGTCCTTCCTTGTCTCTTGTAACAGTCTTTAATGTCTATTTTGTCTGATATGAGTATTGCTACTCCAGCCTGAAGTGTGTCTCTTGTAGACAGCATATATATGGGTCTTGTTGTTGTATCCATTCAGCAAGCCTGTGTCTTTTGGTTGGAGCATTTAATCCATTCACATTTAAGGTAATTATTGATATGTATGTTCCTATGACCATTTTCTTAATTGTTTTGGGTTTGTTTTTGTAGGTCCTTTTCTTCTCTTGTGTTTCCCACTTAGAGAAGTTCCTTTAGCATTTGTTGCAAAGCTGGTCTGGTGATGCTGAATTCTCTTAGCTTTTGCTTGTCTGTAAAGCTTTTGATTTCTCTCTTGCATCTGAATGTGAGCCTTGCTGGGTAGAGTATTCTTCGTTGTAGGTTCTTCCCTTTTATCACTTTAAATATGTCATGCCACTCCTTTCTGGCCTGCAGAGAAAGCAGCTGAGAAATCAGCTGAATCAGTTTCTGCTGAGAAGTCAGCTGATAATCTTATGGGAGTTACCTTGTATGTTATGTGTTGTTTTCCCCTTGCTGCTTTTAATATTTTTTCTTTGTCTTTAATTTTTGTCAATATGATTACTATGTGTCTCAGTGTGTTCCTCCTTGGGTTTATCCTGCCTTGGACTCTGTGCTTCCTGTACTTGGGTGACTGTTTCCTTTCCCATGTTAGGGAATTTTCCAGTTATTATCTCTTCCAGTAATTTTTTGGGTCCTTTCTCTCTCTCTTCTCCTTCTGAGACCACTATAATGCGAACGTTGGTGTGTTTAATGGTGTCCCAGAGGTCTCTTAGACTGTCTTCATTTCTTTTCATTCTTTTTTCTTTATTCTGTTCTGCAGCAGTGATTTCCACCATTCTGGCTTTCAGCTCAGTTACCCGTACTTCTCCCTCAGTTACTCTGCTATTCATTCCATCTAGTGTAGTTTTCATTTCAGTTATTGTATTGTTCATCTCTGTTTGTTTGTTCTTTAGTTCTTCTAGTTCTTTGTTAAACATTTCTTGCATCTTCTTGATCTGTGCCTCCATTCTTTTTCCAAGATATTGGATCATGTTCACTGTCACTACTCTGAATTCTTTTTTGGGTAGATTGCCTATCTCCATTTCACTTAGTTGTTCTTCTGGGGTTTTATCTCGTCCCTTCATCTGGGACATACTTCTCTGCCATTTCATTTGTCTAATTTTCTGTGATTGCAATTTCCATTCTGCAGGATGCAGGATTGTAGTTCTTGCTTCTGCTCTCTGCCCCTTGGTGTATGAGGCTGTCTAAGCAGCTTATGCAGGCTTCCTGGTGGAAGGGTCTTGTTCCTGCCCACTGGTGGGTTGAGCTGGGTTTTGTCCCTCTGGTGGGCAGGGCCATGCTCATGAAGACGTCAAGCAGCCTGTCTGCTAATGGTTGCGGCTGTGTTCCTGCCTTCTTCATTGTTTTGCTTGAGGCATCCCAGCACTGGAGCTTACAGGCTGTTGGATCAGGTTAGGCCTTGGGGAGGAAATGGCAGCCTCCAGGAGGGTTCATGCCAATGAGTACTCACCAGAATTGCCACTGCCAGTGTCTTTGTTTCCACCATGGGCCACAGCTGCCCCCCACCTCAGCAGGAGGCCCTCCAATACTAACAGGTAGGTCTGGCCCAGAGTCATATGATGTCACTGCTTTTTTCTGTAGGTCCTGGTATGCCTGGGACCTTGTGTGTGCCCTCCAAGAGTGGAGCTTCTGTTTCCCCCAGTCCTGTGGAATTCCTGCAATCAAACACCATGGCCCTTCAAAGCCAGATTCTCTGGGATCTCCTCCTCCCTTTGCCAGACCCCCAGGCTGGGAAGCCTGGCATGGGGCTCAGGACTTTCAATCCTGAGGGAGAACTTCTCTGGCATTATTATTTTCCAGTTTGTGGGTTGCCCAGCTGACAGGTATGGGATTCAGTTTTATAGCAATTGTGCCCCTCCTACTGTCTTGTTGTGGCTTCTTCTTTGTCTGTGGATGTAGGGTATCTTTTTTGGAAGTCTCTAGTGTTTTTTTTTGTTTTTTTTTTTGATGGTGGTTGTTCAGCAGTTAGTTGTGATTTGGGTGTTTTTGAAAGAAGGGGTGAGCTCACGTCCTTCTATCCTGCAATCTTACCAGCCAATCAACCCAGAAATTTGTACACATGTAATTTTTAAATCCTCCAGTAGCCACATTTAAAACTGATAAAAATATCAGTTATATTTTATTTAACCCTGTATATCCAAAATAATATCATTTAATGTATAATTAATATAAGAATTAACAAAATCTAAAGATCCAGTGTGTACTTTATACTTATAGCACATTTCAGTTTGTACCAGTCACATTTCAGGTACTTAATAGTGACAGGTTACTAACTGCTACCATATTCAGCAAGTCTGTATACTATACTATTCAATGGTATTCAATTTTGTATTAAATTTTCCCACTCCTTAAAAATAAATGAAAGTTTAAAAAAAAACAATGGCAAAATCACATGTTGTTAAAACTGTGATTGTGTTTTTCTATCCAATCAGTAGAGTGGCAATTTCCTTACCTTGAGCTTCCTTTACAAGTTCTTTTGGTAAATGTTCTTACTGTCGATTGTGATTCATTCACCTAACCTTATGCTGATTAATGTTTTTTAAATCATTTATTGAAGTTCTCTCACTAAACAGAATTTTATGCAAATAGTTTGAAAATGTATACATCAAAATAAAAAGGGCATTTTTTTAGTTTATTGAACCTCTACAATTGTTAAGATCCATGGCACACACTGGATATAAGAAGAAATAACTAGATAATTCCTCCATTTACTCCACAAATGAATATCAGTAAAATGAGCCACCACTGAATGTGTTTGTTCAAAACAGTAAGAAGGGCATTGTCTACAACTGCCTTCCAACACCTTAGCCATTAAGGGAAAATAATACATCAAAAAGCCTTAAAAATCATCTGAAGTATTATCGAAGATGGTGTCATAATGACACCATAAAGTATGTCATAATGACACCATAAAGGTCATGACCGTAAGATAGTGGATACTAGCAGGACTCTTTTTTTAAAAAAATACATTCAAATGTAAATCAATATTTTCATTTTATGTCTCTTTAAGCTTATTAAAGAAGGTATAGGAAGTACTTCTAAATCATGATAAAAATGTTGGAATTTTTCCATTTTATCAGTCTATTTTCCTAGTGCTATAACCAACAGTCTCTCTCACACAGATTCTGTCTGAGTCCCTGGCCTGTCCAAACTACCCCTGCTCCTTGTTTGTTTTACTTCTGTTTTCCTCTTAGATACTTTTAACTTCATGCCTGATGCTCATATATTTATATTATGGTCATTAATGAATCCTCCAATTCCTGTTTTAAAACTTCACTACTTCTTAGTTTTGGACAAAGTTTTTAAATACATTTTTTAAACTCATAATAAATACTATTTAAAAGAAGCACAGTATATTTTTCTCTGTATCGAAGGATTGAAGTTTATTCTTAGGAAATTACTAAAGTTAGTGGTATTGGGACACCTTTATTGGTATTGGGACATTATTCACAGAAATTCATCACTTGGAAAGGAATTTCTTCACCCATCCCCATGGCTCAAAGCTCTGCAAATCAATCAATCAGTGGTTTTGCTGTTGTTGTTTTTTTTCCTAGAAGAGTGTTAACAAAATTAAACATGCAAAACTCAGCAATACCTTTGTGAAAATGAACATTCCCTGTGTTTCCTTTTTATTCCCTACCTTTTACATAACTTTGTTTTAACATTTTTCATCTTCATTATATATTTTCCTATAAAGTATTGCCTCACCAGCTTTGTAAACATTATGCTCTGCTTCTGTTGATATTTCTTAGTAGCTGAAAGCTCGCCTCTGATTTTAATTACCTCATTTTGATTCCCCTTGCTTTTTAAACCTTAATTCTTAAACTAATAGGCATATGTGTACTTTGCTTTTCTTCAAGGAGAAAAATAAGTTGGATCTAACTATACTTTAAATCTAAGTTCATAGCACCTTCTTTCTTCCCAACTCTAATTCAGAATGTTCATTTGTGCATACATTTTTCATGGTTAGTACCTTGGTTAGTATGTATGTAACCTTGTTTTTGTTGCTTCTGTTGTTCTTTTCTCTGTAATTCTGATCATCTTATTCAAAATAGATGGCTCTACTTGGAAATTCACTGATTCTACTTCATATTGAAACCTCCCCTTGGATGTATGTTTACCTTTTGTAATTATACTGATTTTTAAATTCTTTCAGTTTTAAATTATTATCTATACAGTATATACAAAACATGTGAACAGTAACTACTACTCTAAGTTTTTCTAACCCCTTACTTCTGCGGCCAGGAAGGCAGTTAATTAAGTAAAGTTTTTACAAAGCAAACATTTCCCTAGGAATGCAGTAAAGGTTTATCCTCAGTGGTTAATCTTGAGAAATTCAGTCACATTAGACAGACATTTACTAAGCCTGTATAAGAACAGAGATTCTGAATTATGTTGTAGGGATATAAAGACAGGTAAATGCATACCCCTCCAGAACATTGTAGGTACGATGGTGGATTTATGGGAGAAAGGAGGTAATTTCACTGTGATTATTACCACAGAAGAAATGCCCTTACCTGTACCATTAATCATGTCACAATCACTTGCCCGCTAAGAGACATGCCTTAGGAATAAAAAATTTAAAAAAAAAAGGAAATGAACATTGTCATTCCAAGAACACCATATCACATTACTTTGTCTATTATAATTCAGTACTTCTGCTAAAATAATAAATATTGATTAGACTAGATGTGACAAATGCTAAGTTTAAGAAATATTCTAAATCATTTGGTCTATGTTTTGTTTGAAGTTTTCATCTTGTTGAGATAAATGAAGTGCCTGTTACCATTAAGTGGCCAGATTATACAATACAAACTGCCAAATATTAGTTAGAAACAATTTGGAGCAGCCAGAGTTCTTCAAAAAAGGTTGAGAAATATTTATCAGAAATTTAGATCTCTTCTTAGGTTAAGTTTTTTTTGTTGCAATAGGAGAAGTGGATTGTATCATAGTATGTTGAGTGTTCAACTGAATAGGAAAATATTAAGTGGATAACTGATGCAAATTCAGTATGAGGGAGAAGAGGGCAGTGTGGAGGAGAACAGAAAGAAGCAGATGTTTGATCAATAGCTATTGGAAACATGCAGATAATCAATTTATACTTTTCCCCTCTTTTAACTCTTGCATGAACTGACATTAAAGTAGGACAAAGTTTATTAATTTATACTTTGGTATCTACTTAAGATGTTTGTATTGTTTCCTGGTATATATCCATATAACAGTAGAGATAGTTTGCCACTTTTTGATGATGGAAAGCAGGTTTTTCAAACTCCTAACATACCATCCAGTAAGATGTCAAGGCAAGCTGTTGCTTCTTTTTTAAACAGAGTAAGCTATTAATCATGCTCAGTCTTGCCATGGTCAGTTAAATTAACCTTATCATAATCTTAAACTCATGTGAAATTCTTACTCCAATTAGGAGCATATAGTAACTCTCCTCAAAACCTCTCTGTGATATTGAAATGGAAGAAATGCTCACTTTCGTCAGTATACAAACACTATGTGATATCCCCTAAAATGAGCATTTAGAAGTGTTTGTTTTCCTCCATTAGACTTTTCTATAAAAAAAAATGTGACTACGGACTCTGTAGAAGAAAAAGGGTTACATGAGTTAGTATTTAACTGTTTTATGCAAATTTTAGATAGGAACTCAGTGTGAGGTAATGGTTAATTAATGAAAAGATTTCATCTCTTTTGATTTTGATTACTTTATTCTTCATCAAGAAATCACTGATGTAAAACTCATTTTAACTTTGAGGAGAAAAGGCTTTTTCTTGATATTTATTGGGATTCTTCCTATTTTAGATATATGAATTAGGTGTCTCCAGATAAACAGTCAGGAGCTAGGGAAAAGTAGGAAATCATGGCTATATGAACATATCTCATTCTACTGCTACTTCACAGGAGGCGTGCTCTCTATCAAGTTTAATATGTCAATGTTAGAGCAGGACATAGTAATTCCATTTTCATATTGATAAAGTTTTAAAAAGCTGAGTTATCAATATATAAAATTATTTCAAGAAAAATTTGAAGGGGAAAGTCATGAAAGCATTGGCATGGATTCATTTAGCTTCCATCTTTATAGACATATTTAGTCATGTCCCTGGAATGAACAATTTTTATATTTCATGCTCAGTAAAGAAATAAAACAACAGTAAGATGTATTTTCCTACCTGTTGGATGATAAGTTGACATTTTGACTTTCTTCCTTTTCATTTGCAGTTATGTAATTGTATGAGTGCACAATAACGCTGGTTATGCAGCAGAGATGGAAGTAGTCCCTTTAGATTTCTTTATGTAAGAGACCCTGTGCATAAAGGTCAACCCTCAAGTGGGGCTGATACTCAGCACCTATGCACTAGTAGGACCGGTTGTCGCAACTAAAGGGTTAACGCCTGGCAGAACGGGAGTTTCTAGGACTGAGATACAGGCAGATCTGTTCCATAGGTTGGTGCCTGTGCCTTACCAGTTGTTAAACAAGTTTCTTGCCTGCCTTAGAGTATCCTAGTGACACACACACACTTTGTGTGAATACTTACTTTATGCCTTTAAATGTGTCAATTATGGCAATATGGCTTATGTAGTCTTTTCCATTGAAAACTTTATAAACTCCATCTGAAGTGTTGTGGTCTGAAAAGATATGTACAAGAAAAAATTACTTCTAGAGCAAGCCGTATTTTCCAAGTTATAAAATATGTAATTAACTCACTTTTGCATTTCTCAAACACTGGTTGTTCATAATTATTTTATGTGATTTGAAATATATATGCAATAAAGTTTTAAAATTATTGGTCTTTCACATTTTAAAAAGACAGAATGTAAAAGGTGCCTAGAAATAGCTGTAGATGCTGAGACAAAGGTAGAAAATAAATATCAGAAACTGACGTGATCGAACTCCAGCACTCTTTGTTGTAATTAAGCCAGAAAGGCCATTGTGATCACTACTCCTGTTATATTGAGATGAGAGGATAGTGAACAAAACCTACGAGAACAATGACAGATTTCTAGAAGTTTTCTCAATGTTATGATCTCTAATAAGTGGTTACTAAAGATTAGGTACATAGAATTAAAAACAGAATTAGCCAAGGAAAGAAGAGTATTTGAGTTAAATAATAGTAACTGAATTAATTATTACTCAAGGCTTTCTATACTTATATTTAATTGATATATAAGCTTGCAATCCTAAAAACCATCTAAAATATAATAACAGCAATGAATTAGAAAATATAACAAATATCTCATATAGTGACAAGTGAAATCATACTCAGTTTTTCAGTTCAGTAGTCATCTTGTTCTATTCGTGACTCATAATGTTAAGCTATAACTAAATACATCACCAAGTTCACATTTTTAAAAATCTCCTAACTGCCATTTCATGACATTTGTAGATTACTAGGAGTTCATATCAACTAATTTTATGAACATATGACATTGCTGAGTTATCATTCTCATGTAAATTTTGAGTAACTTTTAAGTTTACATTAAAACAAATTTGTAAGAGGTCTAGAGAAGGAGGAATGATATGATAAATACATTTAACACAAATATATGGCATTAAGCTTGATTATTTATAGATAGGAAATCAAAGCCAAAACTGTATTCAAAGCCTTACCAGCTTACCATCTAATTTTAGACAATTTATGTATTTGTCAAAGAATGGAAACTTGATTAAATGTCAGCTTCTTAATTTTAATTGTTAAATTCAGATACGTAAATTTTCCCAACTAGTATAGCTGAGTTCATGTGAGATAGAGACTTTTAAGTAATTAGAATATGTATTCCCAGATCAGAAATACACACTAAATAATAAAATTATGAATTGCCAATGCCACCATATTTATCCAGTTAAAGTCTAACAATATCGACATTCATATTTGGTACTCACAGGATAAAACACACCAACTATAGTAGTAATAGGGTGTGGAATCGAGCTCAAGAATGGATCCTTATAGCCCCGCAATAGTTCTTTCAAACTTCTCTTTTGAAACATAGAAGAGCTTGATCTTTTGATAAGTAAATTGAGTACTCCTTGAATAAATACATTTGGATAGAGATGGGGTGCAGTCTCCAAAAATGAAATCACGGTTTAAGACACCAATTGCAGTATCAGACTTTTAACAAATAAATGGAAAATACTAGAATTTAGCTTAATAAAAGAAAGGGCCATAATTCAAAATAATGCCATAAGAACACATTGTCATAAAAATGACAAAATAAATGATATCTAATGATAGCTCTAATCATGAGATTAATTACAGTGGATTCTAGAGTATTTCAAAACCAGTAATTTCGCTGTTTGTCTACTCGCTGCTACAGCCAGATTGAGAACAGTGAAAGTGTCATTCTCGTTTCCAACTGACAGTGAGGGTTCAAAGATGGTACCATTGGGCTGCCGAAAAGAGACTGTGTGGGTCTCGGAGTCCCACGTTATATTTTCCTTGGCTAGATAACAAACTCTGAAAAACAAAAGTAAATAAAATTCAAAATAATTGTTGCAAGTGAACATTAAGTCTCAAATGCTGTTTATTCATGCAACAAATAATTTTTGAGTGCATAGACTATGTCAGAAATTAGGCTAAACAAGTAGGTTAAAATGATCAGTAGGCCAATGCTGAGCCTCTAGCAAAGTTGAGAAGAGGAATCTTAGATGTGCATAGCAGAGGAGAGGGAATACGTGTTATTATAGTGGGTTACACAGATTCTGTGGGAAAACACAGAACAGGAACAAACCCAGGCTTGGGTTGGTTGTGGTGGGGATAAGGGACAAGATAGACTGGGATTGACATGTATGCATTATTGATACTATGTATAAAATAGACAACTGATAGGAACTTACTGTACAGCACAAGGAACTCTACCTAATGCACTGTGGTAACCTAAATGGGAGGGAAGTCCAAAAGGGAGGGTATCTGTATGTGCATGGCTGGTTCATTTTGTTGTGCAGTGGAGGCTAACACAGCATTGTAAAGCAGCCATACTCCAATAAAAATTAAAAAAAAAAGATACAATTCCACATAAGTGGCCTGAATGACAAAGAGAAGTTTAGTTGGGTAAAATAGCGTAGAAAATAGCATGTATTAGGTAAGAAGTAGGAACCAGGTGTAATTTTAGAAATGCAGATGTTTCAATATAGTTGGTTTAAGGAGTAAGGAGAGTGGTGGAAATAAAGCGACTGTAATAGGCAACATCTGGAACGTAAAAGGGTTGCATCCCATACTTAAATGTTTAGCTTTTATCCTGAGAGTCAGGAGGAGACAGCAGAGAGGTTTGAACAGGGGAACAGTAAGAGCACGTTTTCTTATATTAGAAAGACTGTTCAAAGTGCACAGACTTTCCTGTACTGGCTTTTCCATAATTTCCAGTATTTTAATGAGAATTAAAGATAGCTAATGGAATACAATTTCCACTTAGGAGATCAGTTCATCTCCATCCCTGCCCCATATACTGTATACTCATTAGTTCTAAGCTCCTGGAAAATACCAACTACTTTTTAGGAATGAGGTGAAGGGTGATTATTATGGAAAAAAATCTTTTGCAAGTACAAGATATTTACTGAGATGAAATAGGGTATCCATTGCTCTATCATATATTTGAATGTCTGCTTTGTGAGGCTACAGTAGATATCTGTTGTTATCTAGCGAAGGTAAAGACTGAAAAAACATGAAACTGAAGTGTAAAAACCAAAGCAAACCAAAGAAAACCTGACCTGATTTCAATCAGGTATAATAAAAAAGTAAATTCCTATAGGATAGGTATTATGTGTGTTTTGTATCCCCAAGCACTGTCTGGTATATGGTAAATATTTTTGAATAAATAAATAAATTAATTGTTCATATTCTTTAAAAAGGGAATTCACAAAAAGATAGAAATATCTTATTTCTAATATAATTTCATCAAAGCTTTATTATTTACTATTCTTGGAGTACTGTAGACATACAAAGAATATAAAAATCTGAAACAGCAACCAGGACAGTCTATTAGTAGTCAGTTACTCTTTTCTCTTAGATAATTGTATTTTAAACTTAGGTTACATATTATTAACATTTAAAATTAAAATACGGTAATTTTCAGGAAGATTGATATATATGTAGTAGTTGAAATAATAGCAAAAATAATTGTGACCCAAATTCTAGTTTACTTGGTTGTACTTACAACGCTATACCAGTAGATGGCACTCACTAAGGGAAAAATCCTTCAAACTGAGGCCTGTGCTTAGAATGTACTTTTAAAGAGAGAACATCATCACTCAATTTTTGGTTTAAAAATGAGAATATATACAGCTTTTAGAAAGTGTTGGTTAATAAGGTCAAAGGGAGGAATTTGCCTCAGATTTAGCCCAGTATTGCTTTTTATGTACGCCTGTCAAAGCAAAGCAACTTAAATTATTATTATTTTTTATGTTGGATCTGAGAATATTCTGAAGGAGGTACCAGGTCTTCACAGAAATGGTCTAGGTTGGAATATATATCATTAAGATCTCAATCCAGGCAATTTTATGCTTTGACCCATGTCACATCTTGTCAATCAAAGTTTCATCAAGCTCACTTTAGCAGCCAAAAGCCAAATAAGCCTGTGGTTCTGTTTGAGGAGAGACATCCTCCTCCACTTAGAATTTCAACTGAGTTCAGGGTGTAACTGTTGGAGAGGCAGGATCACCTCAACACGTGGAAGACTCTCAAACTATTAACTTTTTCTGAAAAGTAAACAGTCGTTTTCCCATTATTTAAGGCATCCAAGCAGACACTTAAGGACTCTGTTTTGTTGACATCACGAGAGATGACTCATAGTTGATCATAATTTCCTTTAACATTGTCATGTAAATAGGAGTTTATTGTTCATGTACTATAGCTGCAAATCCAACTTCTCTAACCCTCAGTTCATTGCTTCTCCAAGTAAATCAATTATATCTAACCCACCCTGCTTTCATCCCAGATAGAGATAGGTTAAAGCCTCTAAGAATACAATTTATATAACCTATCAAGCAGGACTAGGACAGGATTCAATATTATGTTTATGTTTTCCCATACTCCAATTAATATCCTTAAAGGTAAAATCATAACCCCTCCAAACAAACAAAAAATTAAACAAAAACTGTGATGAGTTCTCAAATTCTAGAAACTATTCTCTTTTCTTGCATGTGGTCAGTTCACAGAGTTGTGATTTTTAAACAGTTACGCCTAGATTCTTATTAGGTCATATGTGAATTCTAGATTTTCATAGGTACACATCGTAGCTACAACATTTTTTGAACAAGATATTCATATAGGCTTTTGATAATGACATAGAACTATAAGACCCTGAAAAAATAAAAACATTTTTGAAGGTAAGATTTTTTTCTGTAACAATGAAAACCAAGTCTTCTTTGACAGAGTTGTGAATAGTCGCAGACCTGTGCCTGAAGACAAGGAGATGTGGGGATAATTACTAGAACAGAATAGGTACCAAGGTGCTCTGCAGCTTATATATCATGTGCTGCGGCAGCAGGCATCACCCTTCCAACTACTGTTATTTCATTATATTTGAGTGTGAGTTGTCAATCTAGAAACATATTAATGCATGGAGAGGAAAGAAATCATATAATTGTAGAATATCTGAAACAGATAAGAAAGTTAAACTATGAATTAGAGGAAACCATTATAAATATGAAATTTTGTAATAATGCTTGATCATAGTGTATAACTAGTTGTAATTATTCTTGAGGAAAAAGTCACACATTTGTATAACAAATGATATAGCAGGATTTAACTCTGTTCCCATATGGGCACCATAAATGTATTCCTAATCCTTGGTTAGGTTTAGTGTTTTTAGCACCTCAATCTTTCCTTTCCTTACTTTGATAGTTAGAAAAGACACATAGTCTAAAATTTAGATAGAAGAAAATGTACTCAACAGTCTAAGAGATATCAGTCCTAAGTTTGTATGAATATGGTAAATCACTTCAAATCCCCTGGTATCAGTTTTCTAAATTTACAATTGAAAAGTTCTGGCTAATTATTTTCCCTTAGTTCTTATAGTTTAAGAATGAGTTCAAAAGTCTATTAAACTGTTAAGGCATGTAGATAAAGGTATAGCTTATTTAGTCTCAGTACTGAAGAAAATATAAGAATGAAACTATTGAATAAATACAAATACCCTTAAGACCTGGAAAATAGTTTGAATAGAAGTCCTTAGCAGGTATTGTAGTTAGGTAGAATCAGTTTAATGCTGTGGTTCTCAGAACTGAGTGTGTATTGAAATCCCCCAGAGTATTTGTAAAACTCATTGCTGAGCTCCAAAGCAAGAGTCTCTGATTCATTTGGTCTAAGGTGGGGCCTGAGAATTTGCATTTCTACTTAGTTCCCAGGAGATGCTGATGTGGCTGGTTCAGGAGCCACCCTTGGAGAACCACTCATATAACCTACACTTTCAATTTTAGGACTTTAAAGTGCTCTGGTTTTAAAATTGTGATAGATTTTTTTCTATTTAGCATGCATATTTTAGAGTTGTTGAGAATATATGCCACAAGTGTAAAACTCCTGTAACTTCCTAAATGTAGGGCAGTTAATTGATGCTGGTAAATTCATAATAAAATATATATTTCTTATCATCATTAAATCCTTAGATTAGGGTTTTATATAGGCAGAAACAAAAATTTCAGTGTATATTAATGGCAAGAAAATAACAAGTATATTCCAATACAATGGCAGTTGTCAAGTGGAAGCTTTTTCAGAAATACATATGGTCAAGGAAAGAGTGCCACTTATTATAGGGACTCGTTCACCTGTACGTGTAAGGACCTCTTTGCTTAACTTTAATTTTGCTGCTGTTAACTGCCACTCCCTCTGGATTCTGCACATCGAAGATTCAGAACTGTCTATAAACTTCTGTGCCTGTTTTAACCCAATTTTAAAAAGCAACTGTACCTTCATCAAGGACAGCTTCCTATGAAAAAGAAAACAAGTTTGGGTTATTTCTTTGTAGTAGGTACGGGCACTTATTGGAGTTAAAACCTTTAATTATTCAATAAAAGGACTAAGCTCAAGTATCTTGCTCATGAGAACCTTTGTAACCTGCCATATGTTTGCAACAGAAATGTTTTCAACAAATTATGATAGCAATCTCTTTTAGTTAATCTTTTACAAAGAGAATCTGTGTGTAATATTGCAGACACGTCTGTTGATTGTAAGGCCAACCGTTGGCAAGCTTTAGAGTGACTTTATGTGAGAGTTCACAATTTACTAAGGAAATTTTATTAAACCTTTTCCAAAAAGTTCTTATCAGGTTGAACATTAACTTCTGCCCCCAGTGAGTTGGACTGAGAAGGGAAAACAGAAAAACAGAGAAAAATCTAGTGGTATTGGAAGCTTTTTCTCTTTTTTCAAAAGTTGGATACTTCAGGGGGAAGTCACTTAACATTTGTTAGATTAAGAAAAATACAAATTTGACTTTTCTCCTTCAAAATCCTGCTCAGTGTGGCTTCCCTAATTCTCATTATATTTACAGCAACCTGTTAGTACATGTTTCCAAAAATTACAACAGTCTAATTCAGTACAATTAAGTTACTACTTTTTAGATAAAAGGATGAAGGAAATTTTCCTTTTATTCTTTTGTGAAATCCATTAAAATAATTGATGCCCCTTGTAGTAATGATAGACAAACAAAAAAATACCTATGACAGAATCAGAAAACCCTACATTAGAAATCTCTCCTGTGCTTCAGGAGCTGGCACTGAGTGGAAAGTCACCAAACCCCTTGGGTCAATTTCAGTATCTGTAAAACGAGGGAGTTATCATAGATGCTCTCCTGGATTCCTTCCAAGGCTTTCACTCTCTGTGCAGGAAGCCTCTGGAGCTCTAGTAGCTAACGCAGACAAAGGTGACTTTGTAGCAGGCAGTGTTTCCAAGTAAGTACCTTGGGAGGGATGCCCAGGTATAAAGTTCCAACTTACCTTAGTGCTAGAAGAAGAGGGAGGAAAGTATTTCACACAAAATGAACCTAATCAGACCCATGATACAGGGACAATCTGATTTCTTTGTTTCCTTCACCTGCAAGCATCAATTCATAGAATGATGGATCAGGAAAGGACATTGGACATTAGCACATTTTCTAGGAGAGTGTGCTGAGGCTCTGAGAAACCAGTTGTCTGGCCCAAGGTAACCAGGCAAATACCTAGAAGTAGAATCATGATGAGGATCCTAGTCTCTGACCCTTAGGCTGGTCCTCTTTTACACCGTGTTTTTACTAATTTTTTTGTTTCTGTCATCTCTGCGCTTAGTTGGTAGAACTCAAATTGAGTTAGCTGTCTTCAGGATACTTTACTTATTGCTTAATGTAGAAAATAAGGGGAATCCTTAGAGAAGAACAGGGCATTGGGTATAATGCCTTTACGAAACCCTGTGCTGTTGTGATCCTTTTACACTGGGTACATTGGAGCTGCTAAAGCAATGTGAGACCTTCTTAATTTTTACAAGCAATTGTCCTTGGAAATCTTTTTATTTGCTCCTAAAATGTCTTATTTCCATAGCAAGCCCAAAATTAAGACAGAATTGCACATAGATAAAGTATTATTGCTATTCCTCTAAATGTAAAGATGTTTACCCTAAATGATCAGAGTGTTATAGCTGAAATCTATATGGAAGCTGAAAGCTATGTTAATTTACCCATTTCAAGAGACTTTATGAGGGGAAAACACACATGAGCATACACACATACACATGATTACTCTCACACTATAGAATCTTAAGGACTAATACAATATTAAGTGTTTATCATGTGCCTCTGAAGGTACATATTTATTTCAGTTTTTAATGAGAGGAACACAGTATATGTTTATACTGAATGTACTTGGCAGGACAGAAAACTCCCTAACTATCATGCTTGTGCATTTAATATCAAAAGGCATCGTAAGTGTATCATGCTTTTTCTTCTAAATGCCATGAATCATTTTGCCTTGTTTGTTCATCTGGAGACATAGATAGATAGATAGATAGATATTTTTTTTTAAATGGGAAAGTTGAAACACAAAGAGTTGAAATCAGTGCATGAATTATCAGCTGTTAGAGATAGGGTCATCTAACCCCATCCATTTTTTTTTACAGGTTGAAGTGGGTCCTAGAGAAACAGATGTCTGATTCAGTGTTGTATGACAATTTAGTAGTAGGTAATGGAGAATCAGGCCTTTTACTCCAATCTTGTGTAGTTTCCATAATACCATGATTTGTTCAGAGACAAAGAAAATAATATTGAAGCAGTCAGAACAGAAATAAATTTCTTCTGATCGTAACACTACCGTATGTATTAGAAAATTGTATTGGCCTACTTGAGTACTAAGACTAATTTTATCTCCAGTTCCTTTAGTTTTAAAAGGAGGAAAAGTTTTTATGTCCTTTGTGAATTTAAGAGGCCTTGATTTTAAATTGACCTTGGGCTATCTGGTCTATTTTGCACATCTTTCACTAAATTTGAAGTACAAAGGTGATAAATATGTGTACAGAAAAAGTAATATAATTTAAGATCCTCTCACTTGCCTGAGAAGTACATCAGTATGTGTCCCTGACTTTAAATGTTCAGATTATCCAGCCCTAGTAATAACTGGATTCCAGCCTGATGACTCTTATGTGGCAAGGTCTGCAGCTGCATTGAAAGCCATTTACCTTGAAACTTCTCTTTGCTACATTAATTTGAAAGCAGATGTTTGGGAGAATAGTATCTTCTATCTAGTCACATGGTCACTTCATTATTGCTGTTACAGGAAAACAGTACTCATCAACATGATGGTCAACTTTAGTGTAACTATTAAATTTAATAGCTTCTTATGCGTGAAGTGTATAGAATACATTTGTAAAAATATATATATATCCCATTTCTCAAGGCTCTTATAGAGTTCCAAGAAACAGAATGATACACAGCAGATTTTAATCTTTGAGTAGATTTCCTTGTCCTAGTTCCAGCCTGATCAAATACATTGGCTTCTTTACTCAAAGCCTAGAGTGAAGTGGTTAACAATGAAACTAGTTGCTATGAGTTTGATCCCCAGTTTGGTCACATGCTGACCATTTAAACTTGGGCAGGTTATTTAATTTCTTGGTACCTCTGTTTCCTTATCTGTACAATGGGTATAATAAAAATATTAATATTAGGTTGAACTGTATAAAATTAGTATTTTTGAAAGTCAAAATAAGCAGAATATGGAGTAATTAAATATTTATCCTCATAGGTTGTTATAAGAATTAACAAATGTGAGCACTGAGAATAGTGTTAGCATATAATAAGCATTCAATAAACATTGGCTACTATTATTATACAAATTCTATCCACCCTTTCTAGGGAGAACTCTCATCTCATTTACTTCCCAGATTGCTTTCACTAGTTTGTTCTTAACATTACTGTCTAAACCAGTCCTGTGGAAATAGCTCATGTAAAATCTTATGACACTTCTTTTTCTGTCATTTAATCATTTTAATATTTACTCCCCATCTAGTGAAATCAAAACTTCCTTAAAAAAGTAGAAACATACTGAAAACAGTATTCATCCTCTCCTCTCACTACTAAAATTTG
This sequence comes from Globicephala melas, assembly GCF_963455315.2. NCBI lineage: Eukaryota > Metazoa > Chordata > Mammalia > Artiodactyla > Delphinidae > Globicephala > Globicephala melas. The sequence goes on from NC_083322.1 coordinate 81,942,865, forward strand.
TTCTGATTTGGACCAATTACAAGCAGTTTTTCCACGTTCAAAAAATTTTCTCGTGTGTGAATTATGTATATGTATGTCTGTGCATGTTGAGAGAAAGAAATCTTTAATTCCCTTCTTTGTCCTTTTTCTGAAGTCCTTTAGTAGTTTCTACTTTCCACATTCATGATAGCTCATACCATTGACTTTTAGTCTATCTAGCAAGATTGCATAAACCTGCTGCGTCCATACAAATCTAGTAGGAATCATAGTCTAAAATACTGGTAAAGAAATTTTCACATACAATGCATAAAAATCACGAAGTCCCTAAAAAAACATTCCTTGGAAATAAAGAAATACATATATATATGAAGTAAAATATATGGACCATTTTAGGCTATTCCAACTGCCAGTGTCAAGGTGCCATCTTTTAGAATGAGAGGGCATCATAGAGTCCCAACTCTATACTTTAAAAATTAGATAACAACATGAGATGATTTTCTGATCTTTTAAAATTAAGCAATTTAATTCTTCTTTTTTAATGGCACATTTATAAAGGTAATAACGTTCTCAGTTTGGTATTAGTCCATAAAATGAAGCAAGTAATCTGCAATGATTTCAGTGGTAAACAAAATCTGCTCAGTACTAAAACTTGTATACATTTGTAAAAATAACAGCAGTAACCTAAGTGCTGCTGAGGCAGGGGTAAGACCCTTTGCTCTCTGGGATTACACATAACTCAGAGATGTGTGCCAATTTCTCAGTCCTTTGTCTCTACATTCAAACTCTTTAGAAAGCAAATCTACTGTTTAGTTTTATCTGTAATCTCTATAGTAAAGATTAAATCTGAGCTCTGATCTTTGATATATACACTGATGTTCATATCAAATCACTTATAAAACCTCTCTCTTTTTCTCCTAAGGTATACAGTTCTATCAATAACTCAGTTGGACATTTTGCAGTTTGTTCTTTTTACTCCTCTCTCTCCCTGTTTAGTCCCTCTATCCCACTGCATCCCATCACCCATCAGTTCTATGTACTCCATCACACTAGACCAGAGTGCCTTTTGTTATGTGCAGACTGTGCAAAGATCTTTCTAAAGGGAGTCTTAAATTCTCCTTGAAAGTGGTCATGTCCTATATTGGTGTTTCCCGTTTTTGGTCTCCTCACTTTCCAACACTTTCTATTGTAGAATTACAGAGTACAAAGCTGTGTAAATCAGCAAGTCCCTCCTTTCATATTGCCTAGGTTTGGAAACTGACTCGTCCTCTTTTTGGCTAGGTGAGTTGACAAGTTGATTTAAGGTCGTGTGACTGTAAAATGGGTAAAATAATAGTACCTTCTCATAGATACTTGTGAAGATTAAATGAATTTGTATATATGAAGCTCTTAGTAACACTAAATAACACTAAATTAATTATTTAGTATATAGTATATTAGTATATAGTATATTTGATATCAATCTCTAAATGCAGATTTTGTTATATCTAACCCCTACCAGAAAACATACACCAACTACTATTGTCTATCATGTCATTAATTAAAGTCTTCTGCGTAATGTTCAAAACTACCTAAATCTTACCACATGTTGTCTTTCTAATCATCTCTCTTGTTAATCCTGTATTTCTGGCACATTTTCTACATTGTTCCTTCCCTCATCACATTTAGTTGCATTTCCACAACTTTATCCATCGTATTAACCAGTTCTTTGACACTTTTACTGCTGTCTACTTTGGACACTCAAAGTTTTATTCTTCAAAATGCAACTCAAGTCTCTCCTTCTTCCTGAAGTTATTGAGTACTCTGAGAAAGTTCTCTTTCTAAATAACATTTATTTTTCCATATTCTATACTTTAGAATTCAATTATAGAGTTTCATAGGTCTCTATATGTTTTTACAATTTGCTTTTCCCCAGTTAAAACTTATATTTCTTGAGATAAATATTTATTTTATTCTCTCTTAGCCTCCATACAAAAGCAAATTTCTGATGTCTGAAAACTCTTATTTCCTCAGGATTAGCCATTGTGAATTTAGAGAAAAGTATTAAACAATTAAAATAGATGCTAGCACCTCTCCTGCCATCTAACAGAATCTATATGTATAATATTGTTTAATAATAATAAAAAAATATAGTTGTTCACTATTCAGCTATTGATCATCAATTATGTATCAGAAAAAAATAGTCTTAATGTAAAATGCTATGCACTGGAAGATTGTTGTGACTTTTCTATTCTGAAAACTTTTCCATAATATAAGTTATAGTCTGTGTGTTAGAACTGACCATGTTCTCTCTACACAGAAAATTCAGAAGGGAAGCACAGTTTATAGAATAAGAAGTGTGTTGAGCAATGACAATTCTCTGTCACACCATTAGATAACTGTCACCTCACCATCACCTGTATGTCTCTGTTGAACTGTATAAAAAATGGTATCAAGAAATCTGGCAATTCCAAGGAAGGAGATGGCATTCAACTTATAATATTTTTTTTCAATTAAATGTATGCAGTTGAAGATAGGCAATCTGTTAGTAACAGAAAAGATAGAAATTACTATATTATTACTAAGCCAATATAGCAGGCAAGTATAGAAAGTGTACCTTAAAATGTCCTATTTTTCTGTCTTTTATACTGAGACAACAGCTGTAATGGTACAATGAGACAATTTATTTAAACTGTAAAACATAAGCATTTTAGCTAAGCAACAAAAACAAAGCATTGGAAAATAATAACTTCTTGTCCTAAGAAACTTGATTTGAAATTAAATCTACATATTTATTTGTCAAACATGGATGAGACAGATAATGGTCTTGGCAGGAACAGAAATTGCAGTGTGAGTTGGTAGTCTAGCCCATTTTATCAACCAGTTCTTGTTCTCCAGTGTGCACTGTGCTTACTAACATCTAGACCATTGACATCTGAACCACGCTGAGAGCTGAGGCAAGCACTCAGATATGTTTTATTTGGCCAGCATTAGGTTTAGAAAATGAACACACATGCCTTTAGGCAGGGCACACACTTTTAAATTCCAGTAGTCCCTCTCTTCACTTTATCTTATTCTTGGCATCTTCAAAAGTTTTTGTTAAGTTTGTCTTCAAACCCTTGAAGCCACTTGAAATTTGAATTTTCCATCCCTGGTTTAGGACTTCAGCAGATCTGCTACTCCTTATCCTAGTTTTCTGTCTCTTTATCAATTAAAGTTGGTGAGTGTGAAGCTGAATTAGAAAGAACTAGGATTGAGATAAATTTTGGCTTGTTGTGCAAAGTCTATATACCAAGTCATTTTATTTTTAGTTAAAACTATAGTCAACTTATTATGCATATACTGGGGTATGTCCTATATATCATTTCTGAAAATATTTTTTAAGAGTCAAGTATAAAACTTTATCAATAGGAAATATGAATATTTATAAGACAATCATATATTATTACACATATTTTAAAAAGCAGTTTAGCAAACAAAAAATTATTTTTTACCAGTTTTGCCAAATATTCCTGTATCAGTATTAAACAATTATGTTTAAGTTATGTATAAGAAATATCATTTTACTTTTCTGAATATTAACCAGAGTGCAACTACTTCTGTAAATATACTCTCACAAAATACAGTTACTTATTTCTTATTCAAAAGCATATCAATATATGGTTTGGAAATAATTAAAAGCAATTAATAATAAGCAGTTAAGGAATACAAAAAATAACTAGATTAAAATATAATATCAAAAAGTCATCACGAGAGGAGGAGAATACAAATGCAGGTTTTTAAAAATGCATTTGAAATTGAGATCAACAACTTAAAACAGTCATACATGTATATATACACTGCTATACAAAAACCACATGGTAACCACAAATCAAAAGTCTATAATACATATACACACAAAAAAGAAAACAGAATAAATCGTAACACTAAAGATAGCCATCAAATTACAAGAGAAGAGAACAAAAGAGGAAGGGAAGGAAAAAGACCTACAAAAATGAATCCAAAAATATTAATAAAATGTCAATAAGAACGTAAATATCAATATAAATAAATATCAATAATTACATGAAATATAAATGGACTAAATGCTCCAACCAAAAGACAGAATGGCTGAATGGATACAAAAACAGACCCATATATATGCTGTGAACAAGAGACTCACTTCAGATCTAAAGACACAGACTGAAAGTGAGGGGTGGAAAAAGGTATTCCATGCAAAAGGAATTCAGAAGAAAGCCAGAGTAGCAATACTTATATAAGACAAAATAGATTTTAAAATAAAAACAGTTATAAGAGACAGAGAAAGACACTCCATAATGATCAAGGGATCAAACCAAGAAGAAGATATAATACTTGTAAATATATATGCACCCAAAATAGGAGCACCTAAACATATAAGGCACATAATAATGGACATAAAAGGAGAAATTGACAATAACACAATAATAATAGAGGATTTTTAACACCCCTCTTACATCATATAGATCATCCACATATAAAATCAGTAAGGAAACACTGGCCTTAAGTGACACATTAGGCCAAATGGACTTAATTGATTATATGGAACATTCCACTTGAGAGCAGCAGAATACACATTCATTCCAAGTGCACCTGGAACATTCTCCAGGACAGATCACATGCTAGGCCACAAAAGAAGCCTTGGTAAATTTAAGAAAATTGAAATTATATTAAGCACCTTTTCTGACCACAGTGCAATGAGACTTGAAATAAACTGCAAGAAAAAAACTGCAACAAAACAAAACAAAACACGTGGAGGCTAAACAATATGTTACTAAACAACCAATGGATCACTAAAGAAATCAAAAAGGAAATCAAAAAATTACCTAGAGAGAAATGAAAATGAAACATGATGATCCAAAACCAGTGCTTTGCAGCAAAGGCAGTTCTAAGAGAGAAGTTTCCTGTAATACAAGTTTACCTCAGGAAACAAGAAAAATCTCAGTTAAACAATCTTAACTTACACCTAAAGGAACGAGAGAAAGAAGAACAGAAAGAAACCTGCAGTTAGTAGAAAGAAAGAAATCATAAACATCAGAGCAGACAACAATGAAATAGAAACTAAAAGAAAATCAATAAAACTAAAAGCTGGTTCTTTGAAAAGATAAACAAACTTGATAAAGCTTTAGCCAGACTCATCAAGAAAAAAAAGAAATAGCCCAAATCAGTAAAATCAGAAATGAAAAAGCATAAGTTATAACTGACACCACAGATGTACAAAAGATCATAAGAGACTACTATGAACAACTGTGTGCCAGTAAAATGGACAAGCTAGACTAAGAAATGGACAAGTTCTAAGATACAGTCTCCCAAGACTGAACCAGGAAGAAATAGAAAATATGAACAGACCAATTATGAGTAATGAAATTCAATCAGTAATTTAAAAACTCCGAATAAATAAAAGTACAGGATCAGATGGCTTTACAGGTGAATTCTACTAAATATTTAGAGAATAATTGACACCTATCCTTCTGAAACTATTCCAAAAATTTGCAAAGGAAGGAATACTTTCGAACTCATTCTACGAGGCCAGTGTCATCCTGATACCAAAACCAGACATAGTACAGAAAAAGAAAACTAAAAGCCAATATCACTGATGAACATAGATGCAGAAATTCTTAACAATATGTTAGCAAACCAAATCCAACAATATGTTAAAAGGATCATACATCATGATCAAGTGGGATTTATTCCAGGGATGGAAGGATTTTTCAGTATCTGCAAATCAAACAGTGTGATACACCACATTAACAAAATGAAGAATAAAAACCATATGATCATCTTAATAGATGCAGAAAAAGCTTTTGATAAAACTCAACATCCATTTATGATAAAAATTCTCCAGGAGGTGGGCACAGAGGTAACATACCTCAGAATAATGAAGGCCATGCATAACAAACCACAGCTAACATCATACTCAATGGTGAGAAGCTGAAAGTATTACCTCTAAGATAAGGAACAAGACAAGGATGTACACTCTTTCCACTTTTCTTCAACATGGTTTTGGAAGTCCTACCCTCACCAATCAGAGAAGAAAAAGAAATAAAAGGAATCTAAATTGGAAAGGAAGAAGTAAAACTGTCACTGTTTGCAAATGACATATATTATACATAGAAAATCCTAAATATGCCACCAGAAAACTACTAAAGTTCATCAATGAATACAGTAAACTTGCAGGATACAAAATTAATATAGACATCTGTTGCATTTCTATACACTAACAAGGAACTATCAGAAAGAGAAATTAAGGAAACAATCCCATTTACCATTGCGTCAAAAAGAATGTAGTACCTAGAAATAAACCTACCTAGGGAGGTAACAGACCTGTACTTGGAAAACTATACGACACTGATGAAAGAAATTAGACAACACAAACAGATACAAAGATATACTGTGTTCATGGATTGGATGAATTAATATTATTAAAATGAGAATACCACCTAAAGCAAACTAGAGGTTTGGTGCAATCCCTATCAAAATACCAATGGCATTTTCCACAAACTAGAATAAATAATTTAAAAATCTCTATGGAAACACAAAAGACACCAAATAACCAAAACAATCTTGAGAAAAAAAAAATGGAGCTAGAGGAATCAAGCTTCCTGACTTCAGAGAATTATACAAAGTTACAGTAATCAAAACAGTATTGTATTAGCACAAAAACAGATACATAGATCAATGGAGCAGAATAGGGAGCCCAGAAATAAACCCATACCTATGATCAATTAAACTTCAACAAAGGAGACAAGAACATACAATGGAGAAAAGACATTCTCTTCAGCAAGTTGTGTTGCAAAAGCTGGACAACCTCATGAGAATCAATGAAACTAAACACTCCCTCATACCATATACAAAAATATACTCAAAATGGATTAAAGACCTAAATTTAAAACTGGATATCATAAAACTCCTAGAGGAAAACATAGGCAGAACGCTCTGTGACATAAATCGCAGCAATATTTTTTTAGCTCTGTCTCAAAAAGCAAAGGAAATAAAAGCAAAAATAAACAAATGGGACCTAATGAAACTTAAAAGCTTTTGCAGAACAAAGGAAAGATTGACACACAAAAAGACAACTTACTGAATGGAAGAAAATATTTGTAAATGCTATGACCATGGATAAGAGGTTAATATCAAAAATATATAAACATCTCATCCAACTCAACATCAAAAGAAAACCCAAACCTAACAACCTATTTTAAAAATGGGCAGAAGAACTTACTAGACATTTTTAAAAGAGGATATCAGATGGCCAATGGGCACATGACAAGATATACAACATTGCTAATCATTAGGAAAATGCAAATCAAAACCACAATGAGATATCACTCACACCTGTCAGAATGGCTATCATTAAAAACATGACAAATAAGAAGTGTTGGTGAGGATGTGGAGAAAAGGGAGCCCTGATTCATTGTTGGTAGTAATGTAAATTGGTGCAGCCACTGTGGAAAATAGTGTGAAGGTTTCTCAAAAAAACTGAAAATAGAACTACCATATGACTCAAATTCCACTCCTGGCTATATATGTGAAAAAAACAAAAACACTAATGTGAAAAGATACGTGCACCCTAGTATTCATAGCTGCATTATTTTCAGTTGCCAAGATACGGAAGCATCTTCAGTGTCCATCAACAGATGAATGGATAAAGAAGTGGTATATTTTCACAAAGGAATAAATACTCAGCCATGAGAATTTTTTTAGCTATTTGCAGTGATATAGATGGACTTGGAGGGCATTGTGTTAAGTGAAATAAGACAGACGGAAAAGGCAAATACTGTATGATATCACTTATATGTGGAATCTAAAATATACAACAAAGTAGTGAAAAAAGAAAAGCAGCAGGCTCATAGATATAGACAACAAACTAGTGGTTACCTGTGAGGAGAGGAGAGGAGAGGAGGGAGGGACAATATAGGCCTAGGGGATAAATGGTGAAGAAAATATTTAAGGTAGTGGATGCCTAGTTTCTGTGATAGGCCTTGTTTTCTTACTAATCTCAAATATATATATTTTAACATATTCTAGTGCAGTATTGTTCATTTTGTCATGGACAACTGATTAATGACAATTCTGTTAAAATCAACCAGATGGTGTCAGTATGTATTTCACCTAGTCAATCTTATCTTTGGTATCTTTATATGATATATGCTTATTTCATAAAGATGGCAAGAAAACTTTTAGTGGAATGAGTAGATCCTATTGTAACAAAGAATTTATTATTCTAATATTTGAAAATATACTCATTTGAGCTATTTTGGTTGCAACAGGATTTTTTTAAAATGGAGTTGACCTGACATTGATAAGCAGATTGTGCTTTGTAGCTTTTAATCAAATATTCCCTACTTCAAAATGCCCCTGGCCAGGAAAAACAAAAATCCCAGCAGAATGGAGGCTATAGACAAAAAAGAGGCACACATAATATTTTTGTCAACCTTGTAAATATAGTAATAAAAATTATATTTTGTTATGGTCTCAGATTTTCCCTCCATAGCTTTGTTGTGGTAGAAACACCACTCTTATGAATTTATTAGTATTTCCACTTTAGGAACCACTTAGTTTTTCAGAATTATTACCAGCATAGCTAAGAAAATAAGGGAAATTAGAGTTTCCCCAAAATGCAGAAAGACAAATGTTATAAAAAATTTTCATGGCAATTTATTAATATTTTACTCTTTTTATCTATTAGGATCTCCCTTTACCTGTTTCACTGTAAGTCAGGATAAACAAACTGATTCACACTGAGGTCCTGGTTGAATAGTCATGAGTGTCACATGTTTTTTTTTTTTCCATTGTAAGTGAAAAACTCACAAGCCTAAACAAGTGACTTATTTTTCCTGTGGAATTTTATGTGTCACTGAGCAAGTAGGGTGGGCTTTTTATTAATTGCTTGGGGGTGGAGGGGGAAGAATAATAGGCTACCTCCTATGGCTTTGGCCAGGGTTGTCATAATGCGATGGAACAAGTTATGTAAACCTGATAATAATGACTAGATATTCTCAGGTAGATAATTGTACAGCACCTGAAAATTTTCGTGGAACATAATCTTTTAAACGATCATTGTAATTGCTAAGTAGAGAATGTCACCCAGGTGTCCTGTACTGTATACAAGTGATCATATTCAGGGGAGCTTATCAAGTAATATTTTACTGAATGCCATTTCATAGAACATTCCCCAGTTTTCACCTGCAAGTTGTACCTAAGGTGGTCATTAAAATAAAGGGATCCAACCTGGTGTAATTAAGACTGGTAGACTGAAGATGAAACCAAAGCCTGATATGCTGCCACTTAATGGCTCTATACCTCAAATTCCTCATGTGTAACACAAGATGCTAAGATGAGATCTGTAGTTTTTAATTTAAGCAGCTGAACTGGCTCTTCACTCAAATTCTTACACGGAAGACCAAGCAGAGTGACTATGATTACAACAGTGGTGGCAACCCTGAGACCCCGATGTCCTTTGCAGTTCTGACAGATGGAATATAAAATGATTTAAAAATTATAATTTGGTTGTTGCTAAAATGGATATACATGTGTATATTTGCTACTTTTCAGATTCTATGCCATCACCTAGTTGACAATCTATCTGACCTTTACCAGAATCATTCTCCTTTATTCAAGCATCCCCATGGACTATAGGGAAGAGTCCCAAGGGGCAAAGAGTCCCAAGAAAGTCCACTGGAGAACCTAGGGGGCAACACGTTCTTCAGTGCCTCCCTCTTTAAACCTGAAGACTCATTATTATGACTTCTAAGAACCCTGAGCTGAGAGACATCAAATCATGGGCAGACCTGCGTACTGCCTAGACTCTGTCTGCTTTAAAGTTAAAACTAAAGTGACATAGTGTACACAGCCCACTGCTGTTGAGTCAAGTTCATCAGAAAACAGAAGTGTCAATAATTTATTGTGTTGAATCACATGGTTAGGCAGTTCCTAGTCTAACTCTGGATGATGCATAAGCAATGATACAAGAGTTACTCTAACATTCCTGCACATGTGTACTGATATTTTCAACAGAAAAAGATTGAGTTTATCTACTTTTTCAAGTTTTTAACTGCATGACTCACTTTTGTTACCTTGATGTAAGTTTCCATGTTTTTCCCTCTAAGAATAGGGAACATATTTCACATGAGTGTAGTCCTGCTTTATCAGCAGCTTTGCTTTCTGTGGTTTCAGTTACCCACAGTCACATAAGGTCAACTGAGGGCAACTAAAACTGTCCAAAGCAAAATCTTGAATAAGGGGTACTGCTTAGGGTTTGGTGCTATCCATGGTTTCAGGGCCATGCTGAAAGTCTTGGAAGGTACCCCACGACACCCATGGATAAGGGAGTGATTACCGTACTTGGGTACATTTATTATGCTTCAGTGCCTTGTCACCATGAATAAGTATTGCTATCATAATCATACTTTAACCTTATGCTTCATACTACAAAATTATAAATACAGTTGGCCCTTGAATAACACAGAGGGGTTATAGGCACGGACCCTGTACACAGTGGAAAAACCACATTATGACTATATAGTCAGCCTTCCTTATCTGTGGTTCTGCATGGATTCAACCAACCACCCATTGTGGATTGGGCAGTACTGTAGTTTTTATTGAAAAAAATCTGCATAAAAATGGACCCTTGAAGTTTCAACCTGTTTTGTTCAAGGGTCACCTGTAGTTTTATTCACCTGAAGCAAAAGAGGGACAAACACATTATGTAAGGCATGCACTGAGTACATAAGAAGAAAGTTCAGGTTACTCAGCACATCCTATTCAACAGCTTTTCCATTTATGTTTATCTTCAAACAAAAAAACCCAAAACGTGTGGTTTGTCCCCACTTTTCTCTCAAATGCAGTTATTTATAGCAAGTAAAATTTTTTCTTGCTTACTTGGTTTTCTTAACAATGCAGCATCTTACATATTAAAATTTATTTGCTAATTTTAGATTAAACTTTTTTCTTTATTGTTTCTTCTTCGTAGAAATAAACAAGATATTGATGTCTGTAGTAATTTACTGCTTGTTTAAAGTACTTAAATTTAGAAAACAAAGGTGCTGGAAAGAAAATTAATTATTAAGACTTATGTCAAGTAGAGAAAGTAAAAAGTATGTTTTAAGATATCACTAATCACATACTTTTCTTGAGTCTGTAGGGATATCAGCTGTATCCTATCAGTTCATAGATCATAAATTCTATTTCTTCTGTAGAATTCGTGAGTATATCTACATGTGGGCTTTCTTTGAAAGAAGGAAGAATAGAATTTTTCTGTTTCTTTTTTTGTTGTCATATTTACATAGTGTTTCTAGAATGAGCAGTATGCCTTTGCATTATGTTGCACTGGTGGTTGGAACTGAGGCTGAGCTCTAAAAAGCATCTCCAATACGTAGTTCAGAACAACAGAGAAAGTTCCCAGGGAATCTGTAATTATTCCCATGTGTGGATAGAGCTGTGTTTCCTGGGAAACCCCACCTAGAAAAGGCATCACCCAGGGACTTCCCTGATGGCTCTTTGGTTAAGAATCTGCCTGCCAATGCAGGGGACATGGGTTCGATCCCTGGTCCGGGAAGATCGCACATGCCACGGAGCAGCTAAGCCCATGCGCTACAACTACTGAGCCTGCGTGCCACAGCTACTGAAGCCCGCGCACATAGAGCCCATGCTCCACAACAAGAGAAGCCACCGCAATGAGAAGCCTGTGCACCACAATGAAAAGTAGCCCCCACCCGCTGCAACTAGAGAAACCCGCATGCAGCAATGAAGACCCAAAACAGCCAAAAATAAACTAATTAAAAAAAATAAAATAAAAAAATAAAAGCCATCACCCAGAGGTAAAATTTCCTGGGATGTGAACTACGAAACTTTAAAACAGTTTCAGATTACAAGAATATATACTTGTACCATAAATGAATGCCAAGACCTGGATGACATTTTCTAACTCATGAGTGAGTATCACAAATTTCCTATTCTATCCATAAGTCTTCTTTCCATTTTTCCTTAGAATAGGGAACCAGATCAGACACCTCTGTTTTCCACTAGACACACACTATTATTCTTTTGATACTCAATCTTCCTCACCTAATAAATACAGTATCTGCCCATAAAACTCAGTTTTAGAGTTTTGAGTGTAATTAACACAACAACAGGTTGAATATGAGTGGTGAAATTTAGCTTTCAAAATTAATTAAGTTCCTTTTCACACTCTTACTTTACACGATATCTAGGTGTGTTTATAAAGCCATGATTCCCTAGACATGAGTAAAATGCACATACACATCCAAGCTAGTTAAACCAGTCATTTAAATCTGGTTGTGTTTCATCATGTGGAAACAGAAGGTCATTAGACTAGTACATATTTTACATGTGATCCCAATATGTAAAGATAGTTAAAAGAACAGCTATTCTGGTCAAAGTGGGAACTATGGCCCATTCCCCTTCCAGTCACATCTCATTTGGGCTCTGAGTCATCCCCACAGAACCCAAGGGCTCTGTGGAACATGTTTAAATAACCAGATTAGGAGATCTCCAACACATTTTTTTTCTTGAACTTACCATAATCCTTTTAATATACTTGTGCGTTTCCAACCTATCAGAATATATGGAGGTAAAAATATGTAATAGAAAAAAGTTTATAGATATCTATAATATAAAAAAATAATATACATCACTAAATTATGTTTTTCAAATATAACAACTTAAAACTTGTTTTGGATGGGCCCTGAACCAAGATGGCAGAGTAGAAGGATGTGCTCTCACTCCCTCTTGTGAGAACACCAGAATCACAACTAGCTGCTGGACAGTAATCGACAGGAAGACACTGGAACTCACCAAAAAAGATACCCCACAGCCAAAGACAAAGGAGAAGCCACAATGAGACGGTAGGAGGGGTGCAATCACAGTAAATCAAATCCCATAACTGCTGGGTGAGTGACTCACAGACTGGAGAACACTTATACCACAGAAGTCCACCCACTGGAGTGAAGGTTCTGAGCCCCACATCAGGCTTCCCAACCTAGGGATCCGGCAACTGGAGGAGGAATTCCTAGAGAATCAGACTTCGAAGGCTAGTGGGATTTGATTGCAGGACTTTGACAGGACTGGGGGAAACAAAGTCCACTCTTGGAGGGCACACACAAAGTGTGCGCATCGGGACCCATGGGAAGGAGCAGTGACCCCAGGGGAGAATGAACCAGACCTACCTGCTAGTATTGGAGGGTCTCCTGCAGAGGCAGGAGGTGGCTGTGGCTCACCGTGGGGACAAGGACACTGGCAGCAGAAGTTCTGGCAAGTACTCCTTGGCATGAGCCCTCCCAGAGTCTGTCATTATACCCAACAAAGAGCCCAGGTAGACTCCAGTGTTGGGTTGCCTCAGGCCAAACAACCAACAGGGAGGGAACCCAGCCCCATCTATCAGCAGACAAGTGGATTAAAGTTTAACTGAGCTCTGCCCACCAGAGCAACAGTCAGCTCTACCCACCACCAGTCCCTCCCATCAGGAAACTTGCACAAACCTCTTAGATAGCCTCATCCACCAAAGGGCAGACAGCAGAAGCAAGAAGAATGACAATCCTGCAGCCTGTGGAACAAAAACCACATTCACAGAAAGATAGACAATATGAAAAGGCAGAGGGCTATGTACCAGATGAAGGAACAAGATAAAACACCAGAAAAACAACTAAATGAAGGGGATATAGGCAACCTTCCAGAAAAAGAATTCAGAATAATGATAGTAAAGATGATCCAGGACCTCAAAAAAAGAATGGAGGCAAAGATCGAGAAGATGCAAGAAATGTTTTAACAAATACCCAGAAGAATTAAGTAACAAACAAACAGAGATGTACAATACAATAACTGAAATGAAAACTATACTAGAAGAAATCAATAGCAGAATACCTGAGGCAGAAGAACGGATACGTGACCTGGAAGACAGAATGGTGGAACTCACTGCTGCGGAACAGAATAAAGAAAAAAGCATGAAAGAAATGAAGACAGCCTAAGAAACCTCTGGGACAATATTAAACACAACAACATTCTCATTATAGGGGTCCCAGAAGGAGAAGAGACAGAGAAAGGACCAGAGAAAATATTTGAAGAGATTATAGTCAGAAACTTCCCTAACATGGGAAAGGAAATAGCCAACCAAGTTCAGGAAGCACAGCGAGTCCCATGCAGGGTAAACACAAGTAGAAACACGCCGAGACACATAGTAATCAAATTGGCAAAAATTAAAGATAAAGAAAAATTATTGAAAACAGCAAGGGAATAATGACAAATAACATACAAGAAAGCTCCCATAAGGTTAACAGCTGATTTGTCAGCAGAAACGCTACAAGCCAGAAGGGAGTGACATGATACACTTAAAGTGATGAAAGGGAAGGATCTACAACCAAGAATACTCTACCCCAGCAAGGATCTCATTCAGATTCAAGGGATCAAAAGCTTTACAGACAAAAGCTAAAGAAAAGCTAAAAGAATTCAGCACACTAAACCAGCTCTACAAAAAATGCTAAAGGAACCTCTCTAGGCAAGAAACACAAGAGAAGAAAAGGACCTACAAAAACAAACCCAAAACAATTAAGAAAATGGTCATAGGAACATACATATTGATAATTACCTTAAACATGAATGGATTAAATGCTCCAACCAAAAGACACAGGCTTGCTGAATGGACACAAAAAGAAGACCCATATATATGCTGTCTACAAGAGACCCACTTCAGACCTAGGAACACATACAGACTGAAAGTGAGGGTATGGAAAAAGATATTCCATGCAAATAGAAATCAAAAGAAAGCTGGAGTAGCAATACTCATATCAGATAAAATAGACTTTAAAAAAAGAATGTTACAAGAGACAAGGAAGGACATGACACAATGATCAAGGGATCAATCCAAGAAGAAGATACAACAATTATAAATGTATATGTACCCAAAATAGGAGCACCTCAATACATAAGGCAACTGCAAACAGCTGTAAAAGAGGAAATCAACAGTAACACAGTAATAGTGGGGGACTTTACACCTCACTTACACCAATGGACAGATCATCCAAAATGAACATAAATAAGGAAACAGAAGCTCTAAATGACACAATAGACCAGATAGATTGAATTGATATTTCTGAATTTATTTGAATTGATATTTCTGTATTTATTCTGACCAGCTGAATAAATACCTCTAAGTCAGCCTTGAAAGACAACCTAACAGTAACAGGCAGAAATACATTTAGTTCATTAGGTCATATTTAAACCAGTCCTCATTGGATTGCTTGTGCTGTCCCTTCTGGGCATGTGTTGGATCCTCATTTGCTAGCTGTGCAATTTTCTAGCTGTGCAATACAACTGGAAAGGAATCCAAAGCACTCTTCTTCCTCAAGCATTGCATTATTTTTCCAGAGTATTTTGAATGACACATTTATTGTAAAATTAATAAGTTATAAAAAAAATTTTAGGTATATTGAGATTCTTTTTTCCAATGTCAGACCACTTAATTACGATAAAGTAGAAATGACCTGTGTAATCTCATTATGCTTTTCATTTAAGAAGAGTAACTTATGGACATTTTAGGTAATCTAAAGAGATGATTTCCTTATATCTGTGACCTTTTATCTTTGTTGTATTAGTAAAAAAGGTTGTATAAAGGCTAATTTAATAATTATTTTGATTAAGAATGTCTATTTTATTGTATTTAATCTGCTTTGATACATTTCCTTCTCAGCCTTAATTCTCACAAATACACATATGCAGACCCTCCAGTGTGACAATTCAGAAATAGCCCACCAACACAGGAGTTCAGATGCCATTTTAAACAGCATATCTTAAACATATTGAAAGGATAGTTAAATGATAATGAAAATATGAAGACTATTAGAGAAAGGTGATTCAGAAGAAAATACATGTAAAATAGATGCATAAGTTGACACTGAATTTACTTGGATCACTATTTAATCAATGGCCTAATGCCATCCAGTCCTCTGTCTCTGAAGAGGAAAATGTCACACCCTCCCATGAGCAGCCCAAAGAATCAAATTTACATTCCCAAAGGCAGCTGTTAAGTGTTCAGTCCCATAGACAACAGTTCCTTAGTAGCTTAGCACACAAGACCCGGAAAATGCAGAGCTAGTATAGTCTGCAACCATATATTTACATTTTGAGCAAAACATTCAGCTTGAGCAATAAGGCAGAAAAATGCTGTACCCATTTCTAATGTATGTTGGGGTTTCCACTTTAAAAAGATTGTGTATGTGCAATATTTTGAAAGGATATTTTTTATGAGGGTGTACCTTGCCTTATGTAAATCCACTAGAGCACTAGACAAATTCAGTGGAGTGAAAGCTAAAACTGTCAAGGTGCTAAAGTCAGCTTAGGCACAGTGCTTTGGCAGCTCTTCTTTTTTTTCTGAAAGACCACTTAGAATTTGGAAACAGACAGACATAAGTGACTCCTGATGTTACCAACACTAGTTATATTGATTGGGGATTAGGAGTTAAATAACTATTCATATTTTCTTAATCAGAAAATGGAGAAAATTAAATAAGAGAATCATAATAGGAATTAATTGAGGTGAGCTGTGTGCAACACTTGACAGGGGCCTGATTATGAGGCAACACAGTGCTTCCCTTTCCATAGGTCCCTTTCCCCTTTTCTCTCTTTGCTATAGCTCCTGGAGATTACGTCTCTCTATCAGACATATATTTGACCTATTTTTTTTGTCCTGTCTCTGCATCTACTAGAATGTTGGCTTCATGGGAGGGGAGATAGTTTTATCTGTTTAGAGGTATAAAATGAGAAGTCTTGTTCAACCACCAGTTCTGTTCCTCAGAAGTGACTGATGTCAGGTGTGTCCTCATACCCTCCATTAATTTTAAGAATTTTAAACTTATATACATATGTGTATGGACTATTACATACACTGAATCATACTTTCTGCAACTTGCCTCTTTTAATATCAAGTACCTTGGAGATATTCTCATATCATTGATAGTGTTAACTTTCTTTTTTTCCATTATTAAAAAATAGTCCATAATAAATGTAGTAGTCTTTTAAATGACCAGTATCATTTTTAATGAAACTTTTGATTTTTCTAGTTCTCTGATCTTACAAAAACAATGCTAAAAATTCATGCCTGTATAGTTTTGTTTATGTGCTTGGGCACTAGTAAGCAGAAAGTGAAATTTCTGGGTTGAAAGTACGTACTTTTTTTTGATAGGGAGAGTTTTACCAAATTTCAGTTCATACAGGTAAACAACAATGTGTGAAAATGCCTCTCTCCATACATCACTCACACTGGTTTATACTGCACTTTAAGTTTTTAGCATTTATTGGTAAATATTTAATTAAGTGAAGTTTAACGTATTTTCTTAATTATATTGGCATTTACATTTTAAAATATTAATGATAATATCTTTTTTTCCCCTTGTGGGTTTATCCCTTCCTTATTAATTAGTAAGCCTTCTTACAGTTGACAAGTAAAAAATTTTTTGACTATTTCAAAGTTTATTTTTATTGTATATTTATAAATTACTGAAATTTTCAAGTTTTATGCCATTAATTTCCACAGTAATTCCTTTTAAGTATTGTGTCATGTTTTGAAAGTCTTTCTCCAAGAATATGAAAAATAGTGAACAAACTTTCGTCTAGCATTTGTATGGTTTCAGAAAATCCTTTATAACATTATTTCTAGATAAGCTGATTCATGGAATTTAACACCTGTGAAGTAAAGGAGGTAAAAGAGTAAGTTGAGTAATTGTAAATATCCCAACATATTTGAGTAGCAGATGACAGATACATAATAAGAGTTCTAGAAGAAGAATCACATGGCCCAAGTTCTGACCACAGCTTTATTAATAATAATGGGTTTTGTGAACTGGGCAGCACACAGTCATCATATTCCTGATTTCCTCTTTTGTCAAAGAGAATAACTACAAGCCTTAAGCTGAAAACCAAGCCATATGGTAGATTTAAATTTTAAAACGTAAAGCTATATGTATTGGGTTGGCCCAAAAGTTCGTTCGGGTTTTTCCATAACATCTTTTTTTTTTTTAAACATCTTTATTGGAGTGTAATTGCTTTACAATGGTGTGTTAGTTTCTGCTTTATAACAAAGTAAATCAGTTATACATATATATATGTTCCCATATCTCTTCCCTCTTGCGTCTCCCTCCCTCCCACCCTCGCTATCCCACCCCTCTAGGTGGTCACAAAGCACTGAGCTGATCTCCCTGTGCTATGCAGCTGCTTCCCATTAGCTATCTATTTTAGGTCTGGTAGTGTATATAAGTCCATGCCACTCTCTCACTTTGTCCCAGCGTACCCTTCCCCCTCCCCATATCCTCAAGTCCATTCTCTAGTAGGTCTGTGTCTTTATTCCCATCTTGCCCCTACGTTCTTCATGACCATTTTTTTTTTTTTTAGATTCTATATATATGTGTTAGCATACGGTATTTATTTTTCTCTTTCTGACTTACTTTACTCTGTATGACAGACTCTAGGTCCATCCACATCACTACAAATAACTCTATTTCGTTTCTTTTTATGGCTGAGTAATATTCCATTGTATATATGTGCCACATCTTCTTTATCCATTCATCCGATGATGGACACTTAGGTTGCTTCCATGTCCTGGCTATTGTAAATAGGACTGCAATGAATATTTTGGTACATGACTCTTTTTGAATTTTGGTTTTCTCAGGGTATATGCCCAGGAGTGGGATTGCTGGGTCGTATGGTAGTTCTATTTTTAGTTTTTTAAGGAACCTCCATACTGTTCTCCATAGTGGCTGTATCAATTTACATTCCCACCAACAGTGCAAAACGGCTCCCTTTTCTCCACACCCTCTCCAGCATTTATTGTTTCTAGATTTTTTGATGATGGCCATTCTGACCAGTGTGAGATGATATCTCATTGTAGTTTTGATTTGCATTTCTCTAATGATTACGGATGTTGAGCATTCTTTCATGTGTTTGTTGGCAATCTGTATATCTTCTTTGGAGAAATGTCTATTTAGGTCTTCTGCCCATTTTTGGGTTGGGTTGCTTCTTTTTTTAATATTGAGCTGCATGAGCTGCTTGTAAATTTTGGAGATTAATCCTTTGTCAGTTTGCTTCATTTGCAAATATTTTCTCCCATTCTGAGGGTTGTCTTTTGGTCTTGTTTATGGTTTCCTTTGCTGTGCAAAAGCTTTTAAGTTTCATTAGGTCCCATTTTTTTTATTTTTGTTTTTATTTCCATTTCTCTAGGAGGTGGGTCAAAAAGGATCTTGCTGTGATTTATGTCATAGAGTGCTCTGTTTATTTTTTTCCATACATCTTACAGAGAAACCCGAATGAACTTTTGGGCCAACCCAATAGATTCTATGTAGTAGATAAAGTCTATAAAGAGATTCATTTCTTTTTTTACAGTCCAGCAAATGAAAAGGATTTTAATATTATATGCATTGCAATTCTAACAAAGACCTATGAATTACATGGGTAAGCAAAGACCTATAAATTACAGTGATGATACAGTAACAGAGTGAATATGTATTGGGACCTTACTATCTGCCATTTGTCCAAATAAGTGTTTCACATATGTTATCTCATTGACCTATCATACCACTTACTATGTTCTTTAGAGAACTAGTTGAGGTCACACAGCTAATATTTGCAAAAGGACTGAAACCCAGATAGACTGACTGAGGAACCTATACTCTATTCTAAAAGAAAAAAAATATATATATATAAACAAGTTCTTGATCAATACCAACTTTACATATTGTTTTCAAGACATTTGTGCACATTGAATAACAATTTTAAATAACCTGATATTAGAAAAGAAAATGATATCTATATACAACAAAGAAGGAATGAACAATGACAGCATTCTGTAAGTGGCAAGTAATAGAATTATTTTGAGATTAAATAAAACAAATAAAATTCATTCTAAAGACCTGTAACACATACCCTGTACACATACACTGTAAAGTATCTCAAAACATTAGTTACCAGTGTAAAACCATCAGGTAAAATATGTTTCATCACTTTAATCCTTTGGGTAACTAACCATAGAGATTTACACACAGGTATTTATGCACATACATAATACACATGATTGTGTGTCTGTGTGCATATATACATAAGCAAACATATTTCTTCAATCGCTGCTTTGTTCATTAATAGAAATATTACACCAATGGGAGGTTATACCTGCTTTGTATCGTGAGCAGGGTCTTCACATGCAAGGGTAAAAATAAAAACATATGTACATAATTTAAGAAGAGAATATTGAATGCACAAGACATAGCAGGGTATGGTAATGCCAGTGAAAGCTTGAGTGATTAAAATGGAGGTTACTGATATCACCTTTAAAAGAAAATTTAAAAGACACCATTAAAGATGAAATGTAGACTATCAGGGTCATTAAAATTTAGACTTAAACGATGTAGTTTAATGAATCAAACCACAGAATGAAAGTAAACCTACTGCATTAAAGATATAAAATAAACTTATCCACATGTTTTATAGAAGCCGCAGTAGGAGCTGTGTGTAAAAGACAGATTAAAGAGAGAGCACTTTTGTATATGTGGATAGCTCTCATGTGGGCAGGGCCAGATTAATATGTAAATTTCATGGGCCTGCTGAAAATGTTGGCAGACCTAATCTTGACTTGAACTTTTGCAAAGCTGACTTAACTCTCTACAAGAAGGGGGAAGGAGTCATTTTTATGATCTTATCTATATACACATACCTATGTAAACTCACACTCATATGTATCCTTGTATGTACATATGCACGTGTATTCATGCACATGTGTGTTTTTTTTGTGTTGCACCTTGTACTTCCCTTTGCTCACCAGCTTCAAAATTTTATATGTAACAGGAAATTTTTGTCATGACTAGGAAGTTAAGGTTCAGGTGCCTTAGGCACTCCCACAAATAATCTATTCTAGTTTGGAACTTGACTGCTGCCAGCAGAAGTTGAGGGTTGTCCTCATTAATTTCCATCCAAGCATTTTCTTAGGGAGTAAAGAGGGTTCTTTTTTGAGCCAACATGTATCTTCTTTATCTTCCTTGTATTGTACCCATTTATCTGGAGCTCCTGAAATATATGAAAGATGCATAGTCCCTCTATCACTTAGCAGCCCTGTTGAAAAGAAGTACTAAACATTTCCTCATGCTGGCTTTTCCAAACTGGAATTCTGTAAGTTACTACCCCAAATATTTTTTTTAGTATTTTAAATTTTTTGATAGGAATTAAACATTTCACATTTACGTACAGTTAAAATCACTTTTTTGGTATACAGTTTGATGAATTTTTACACATGCATAGACTAGGTTCTTACAGTCTCGTGCACAGACAGCGTGCAGAAAATTTCCAGCACCCGTGTAATTTCTTTGTGCCCCCCAGCCCGCCCCAGTGCTAACCCGGTGAACCCAGATCTGTTCGCTATGCTTGTATTTTTTGCTCTTCTAGGATGTCATGCAAGTGGATGTTGTTATACAGTATGTGGCCTCTTGAGAATGGCTTCTTTCACTTAGCGTAACACATTTGAAGTTTACCCATATTGTTGGGTGTATCAGCACTTTTTTCCTTTCTGTGGCTGAGTGCTCTTTCGTGGTGTGGATAGACCACAGTTGGTTTATCCATTTCCCAGGGGAGGAACACTTGGTTGTTTCCAGTGTTTGGTGGTTACAGAAGAAAAAAGCTGTTATAAACATTACGTTCAGGTTTCTGTGTGAATATAGATTTTATTTCACTTGGATACCCCAAATTTTTAATAGAAAACACTGTCTTCCATGCTTACATTTAGAAAATTGGATTAAAGAAATATTGGTGTCTTGGAACATATATCATGCTTATATGTTTAGTGACTCTTCAAGGGGGCTATTTAGTTTGCAGTATTTCCCAAATATTTCTCCAGCAGACCAATTTTTTACATATAGTATCTATTATACCCAAGAATTAGTGTTCTAAGGGACACCATTTAGTAAACGTTACTACAGGGTATTTTAATTCTCAATAACAAGCACGTTTAAGGTTTCCAAATTTATTAACACAAGGAGTAATTAGGCTGTTGGTGGCTTTAAAAATTTCTAGCTTTGCGGGGGGGCCCTTTTATTATTCAAAACTGGTTTTCTTTTCATGATAATATAACTTAACAAAATCTCCATGGCTTAACACAAAAACAGTTGATTTCTTTCTCATAACACATGCCTCACACTTGAGAGCTGGTGGGGCTGTGCTCTACACGGTCACCCAGGAAGTCAAGCTGATGGGAACCCACCATCTCATCTGCACATGGTCAGGTATAGCAGCAGCTGATAAGAACCTGAATGCTCTGCAATGCTTCTGAAGTACTTCCTGTGCCTCAGAAGTATTCTGTGGCGCTTCCATCCATGGACAGTCAGCCAGAATTTATTGCATGACTGCTCATAACTGTAGGGGTCTGACAGATGAAGGGGAATGTACAAAATACTTGGGGCTACCACTGTATCTGCCACAGCTAATAACACTCCTTAACTTCTTTTTATGAGCAAAATTGCCATGATGTTAACCGATTGATGTCTCCTGAATGTCATGATAGAGTAATCTAAATATTGTACAATGGTGAATAGATTTGCCACAGAATGAGGTTGTATTGAATGTAAAGGAAGAATAATCATTAGTAAGATATCCCACATGTAAGAGCAAGAGAAGAATTTCAGAAAGTTACAGCAGGGAATTAAAAGAATGTTTAGCATTCACTTAAAAATGGTAGCTGTGTAGTCCAGGAATGTGTTATATGGTACAAAAAGTTAATAAAACAATACAGTTACTACCATGATCAGATGATTAAGGTTAGCATGTCAGTGAAAGCCACAGAATAGGAAAGGCAACTATTTCAAATACTGAGCATTTTATATGTACCTCTTTCTGCCTTAGGTACTTTATTTTATAAGTTTTGTTTTCCCTTTTTAATTTTAATTTTATAATTTTTATTGAAATATAGTTGATTTACAATGCTGTGTTAGCTTCAGGTGTACAGCAAAGTGATTCAGTTATATATATGCATATATATGTTCTTTTTAAGATTCTTATCCATTAGATGTTCTTAGAAGATATTGCATATAGTTCCTGTGCTATACAGTAGGTCCTTGTTGGTTATCTATTTTATATATAGTAGTGTGTATATTTTAATCCGAAACTCCTAATTTCTCCCTTCCCCCACTTTCCCCTTTGGTAACCATAAGTTTGTTTTCTGTGTAAGTCTATTTCTGTTTTGTAAATAAGTTCATTTGTATCAATTTTTTATATTCCACATACAAGTGATGTCATGTGATATTTGTCTTTCTCTGTCTGACTGGCTTCACTTAGTATGATAATCTCTATGTCCATCCATGTTACTGCAGATGGCATGATTTCATTCTTTTTTATGGCTGAGTAATATTCCATTGTGTGTTCATACCACATCTTCTTTATCCATTCATCTGTTGATGGACACTTAGGCTGCTTCCATGTCTTGGCTGTTGTAAACAGTGCTGCTAAGAACATTGAGGTACTTGGTGTCTTTTGAAATTATAGTTTTCTCTGGGTGTAAGCCCAGCAGTGGGATCTCTGGATCATGTGGCAATTCTATTTTTACTTTTTTTAAAAAACTTCCATTCTGTTTTCCATAATTGCTGCACCAATTTACATTCCCACCAACAGTGGAAGAGGGGTTCCCTTTTCTCCACACCCTCTCCAGCATTTATTAGTTGTAGACTTTTTCATGGTGGTCATTCTGAACTGTGTGAAGTGACCCCTCACTGCAGTTTTGATTTTCTTTTCTCTAATAATTAGCAATATTGAGTATCTTTTCATGTGCCTGTTGGCCATCTGTATGTCCTCTTTGGAAAAATGTCTGTTTAGATCTTCTGCACATTTTTTGATTGGGTGGTTGTTGTTGTTTGTTGTGTGTATTTTTTTTTTTTTTTTGGATATTGAACTGTGTGAGCTGTTTGTGTATTTGGAAATTAATCCCTTGTCGGTTGCATTGTTTGCAAATATTTTCTTCCATTTGGTAGGCTGTATTTTTGTTTTGTTTATGGTTTCCTTTGCTGTGCAAATGCTTTTAACTTTAATTAAGTCCCATTTGTTTATTTTTGTTTTTATTTCCATTACTCTAGGAGGTGGATCCAAAAAGGTACTGCTGTGATTTATGTAAAAGCGTTCTGCCTATGTTTTCTTCTAGGAGTTTTATAGTATCCAGTCCTACATTTAGGTCTTTAATCCATTTTGAGTTTATTTTTGTGTATGGTGTTAAGGAGTGTTCTAATTTCATTCTTTTACATGTAGCTGTCCAGTTTTCCCAGTACCACTTATTATGGAGAGTGCCTTTTCTTCATTGTATATTCTTGCCTCCTTTTCTGTAGATTAATTGAACATAGGTGGGTGGGTTTATTTCTGAGCTTGCTGTCCGGTTCCATTGATCTAAGTGTCTGTTTTTGTGCCAGTACCATACTGTTTTGATGACTGTAGATTTGTAGTATAGTCTGAAGTCAGGGCACCTGATTCTTCCAGCTCTATTCTTCTTTCTCAGGGTTGCTTTGGCTATTTGGGGTCTTTTGTGTTTCCACAGAAATTAAAAAAAATTTTTTTTTTACTATTTCTGTGAAAAATGCCATTGATAATTTGATAGGGATTACACTGAATCTCTAGACTGCCTTGGGTAGTTTGGTCTTTTTAACAATATTAATTCTTCCAATCCAAGAACAAGGCATATCTTTCCAACTGTTTGTTTCATCTTCCATTTCTTTCATCAGAGTCTTATAGTTTTCCAAGTACAGGTCTTTTGCCTTCTTAACTAGGTTTATTCATAGGTGTTTATTCTTTATGATGTTATGGTAAACAGGATTATGTCCTTTATTTTTCTATCTGTTATTTTGTTGTTAGTGTATAGAAATGCAACAAATTTCTTTATATTAATTTTGTAACTGTAAGTATACCAAATTAATTGATGCAGATGACAGGATATTATTCATAGAAAATCTTAAGGATGTCACCAGAAAACTACTAGACCTTGGCACTGTATATTCATAAACAGATTAAGTGTATTACAGTGATTTTTCTTAAAATATCAGGAAATAGTGAGAAGCAAGCAGAATAGCAACAGCAACAGTACTTTTGAAAAATGCACTTGGTATTTGTAAGTAATTCTTCTTAAGTAAAAGAAACCCATGGTCATAAAAGTTTGGGAAACACTGAACAGTAAATTTTTCTTTTTGGAGATTTATAGCACATTAAGAGCTTGAAAAACATTCCAAGAAGAAATCAGTTTAAAGCCATTAAACCCAAGTTTACCAAGCTGTTTATCATAGAGCTAAAAAGAGTAAAGAAAAATTAATGTATCACACACTGCTGGGCCTGGTGTACAAATGAAAGAAATAGTAGTTGTTGAGCTTATTGTTTTCCTACATGTCTTTCTGGGTGTGCCAAGAAAGACAGGACCTAACTGCTCATTATGTGGGCCTTTCCTTGGGCTTATGTTTTCAGTGGTGAACCTGGAGGGATGATATAATGCCTCACTCCTGCCCTCCAAACCATAAGAGGCCTTGCTTACTGCTTGCTGTGCAAGTGGTAGATCCCTGAAACTCAGTCTTCCTGATCTGCAGTACAATCCCACTATGTGCACAATAACCATTTGACCTTGTTGCACCTCCCATGTGAGACTCGAGGTCCAAGGGAAGTGAAAGCAAATAGGCTGATATTCAGGCTTTTTACTGAGCTATAAGAGAATTTTTGTCTCTCTCCCAGGAGTGTCATGTCTCTTCTGCCAACATCCATGTACATTTTAAGGTAGCTTACTAGCTTATAACTAGGGTAAATTCAAATCCAGGATATAATAGTATAATGTAGTAATAATAAACTTTCAGCTTTTTCCATAAGTTGATTAATTTGAGTAATTTTTCCAGGGCTACCAATTTTGACAGAGGAGAAATATGAGTTACTAGACAATCAACTCATAGATGCTATGATCTACCACAGTTACAAGGTCTTAATTAGCATTTGAGTGCTTACTCTTTCATTTACTGTGGAAAGCACTTGACATGAATTAACTTGTTTAGTCTTCAAAGCCGCTCCATGATTTAGGTACCAGTGTCTTCATTTTACAGATAAGGGCACTAAGACATAGAGGGGTTAATTAATTTTCCTAAGGTCAAACAATAAGCAGTGGGCTTGGAATTCAAACCCCAGGCACCACAACCAAATTTCTATCCATCACATTTAGAGAAAGGAGATTTGGAGTTTTAAATTTATTCACAATAGAAACAAGAAAAAAAATAATAAAATACTTTATTGAAGAACAATTTTTTGAAATATTAAAAGCCTGAATTTGCAAATGTCTACCCATAAAGAGAAAAGCAGATCAAAATCTTATTGTCAAACAGGTATAAAGAATATATGAGAAGAGAGCAAATGAGTTTTGAACTAGGAGAGCCCCACCAATTCAAGATATGGTTAACACTCCTTATTTAATCATTCAGATTGTATCAAGCAGAGCAGCCCTGTTCAGATGGTAACACTGGTCCCTAATCCTGAAAGTCAAGAGTTCCTTTGTTGGTGTGGCAAAGCAATTCAGTCAGTTGAAAAGTATCTATTTCATGTAGCCTCAATTCTTCATGACATATACTTTACATAGCTATGATAGGTTAGTACAACTGTAGTGTTATAGGAAACTTTGGGGCTAACCAAGCCACGCAAAATGATTATTCACGATATGAAGATTTACAAATTTTAAGCACCTTCTGGTATAGGGATCAACAAACTGTGGCAGGTGGGCCAATTCTAGTCCACCCTCTGTTTTATAAATAGATGTTTCTTGGAACACAGTCACACCCATTTGTTTGGTATTGTCTATGACTGCTTTGTGCTGCAGTGACAGAGATGAGTAGGGCAACTGCCAGTGAGGCCATATGATCTGCAAAGCCTGCAATATTTCGTATCTTGTCCTTTAGAGAAAAAGTTGGCTGATTCCTGTTTTAGTACCTTATGCACATTTTCATCAATAATAAATATTTTATTCAGCGTGTATATAAAAGTGAGTCAAACATGGAGCTTTAATGTTTAGAAATGACCCCTACTATCAGTATACGCTGAACTTCGATAGTTTTTGTTTGTAAATATTTCTACAGTATGACAGTGAATTAAACTAGTTGACCATAAATTTTTATTCCACTTAATGATGTTAATGGTTAAAGCCACACATCATCTTGCCCATTTCATAGTTACCTTTAGCGGTTTTTCCTTCCCCAAGGGATCCATGAATTTTTTCACTTAACATTTCTCATGATAGACCTTGCTAACTCTTCACAGCCTTTGATCTGCATAGATCTTGGAGACTGTATCTTTCTCAACAAGTTTAAATCATTCTCATCCAAATGATTTCAGGCAATTACTATCAAATGGTTGTTGAAAGAAATTATTTGCCATCTGGGCCTTAGACTGAATATACTGTTTGTAACTTTTTGTTTACGTAACAAGTCTGTTGAATATTTTCTTCATATTTTGCATGATAAATTATTCTATTGATAAATAAATAGAAACTTGTTTTTGATCCTGAAATAGGAACTACAGAGCTGTGTAGGAAATTACCTTGATGCAACAGTGTCCTCCAAGTACACTTCCAATCACTATCCCAGTGGTCTTAGAACAAACAAATCTCAGAGCTTTAGATGATTAAATACCATAATTTTAAACTGAATTTTAAAATACACAGTGATAAGTTAGGTGAGAAATGTGGGGTAGGTTTACAAATTTAGGACAGGGTGCAAGCAGGGTGAAAGCCCTATTATACCTTAATCCTGAAGTACATGACTCAGGAACAAGGGAGCCAAAAATATAGAAGGTGCTTGGTGTCAAAATCTTCTCTCATTGTATTGGAGAGACACAGGGGCAAGTATCGCCAGAGCTGTAGACAACCAGTGACTTGATGGAGACCATGGATTTTGTTTTTGTTTTTTCAGTGTGATACTGACGGCACAAATGTGGTACCTCTATACCTCCTATAAATGTAACACTTTACACATACTGCCTCATGTATACTTGACATTTCCATCCCTTCCTATTTTTGACAAATGCTTTACTTTAATTAGTCACATTAGCTTCTACACTTAGTTTCATCTGTCCTTGTTATTTGTTCTCTGATTAGCAGCACTAAATACACTTTTTATGTAAATGGTATAATTGACACACAGTTGTCTCTCCATATCCATGGGTTCCCCATCCACAGATTCAACCAAACTTGGAGTTCAGTCTGTGGTTGGTTGAATCGGAAGATACGAATGGTAGACATGGAAGACCAATGGCCCTATGCCAGTTTATATAATTGACTTGAGCATCCCTGGGGAATTGGTATCCATAGAGGTCCTGGACCAATCCCCTGCAGATACCTAGGGATGACATTATAACATTACCTTAGTTACAGGTGTACTACATAAAGATTTGATGTTATTATACACTGTGAAATGATCACCACAATAAGTCTAGTTAACAACTATCACTGTAAATAGTTATAATTCTTTATTCTTGTGATAAACACTTTTAAGATTTACTATCTTAGCAGCTTTCTAATGTGCAATACAGTATTATTTACTAGAATCATCATGTACAATACATCCCCAGGATTTATTTACTTTATTATTGGAAGTTTGTACCTTCTGACACACTTCACTGATTTCGTCTACCCCCACCCCTTGCCTCTGGAAACCACCAGTCTGTTTTCTGTATTTATGAGCTTTTTTTTTTTTTCCTTTTGGATTCTGCATGTAAATGAGATCATCCTCTGTTTGTCTTCATCTGTTTGACTTATTTCACTTAGCATAATGTGCTTAAGGTCCATCCATGGTATCACAAATGGAAATATTTCAGTTTTTATGGCTGAATAATAGTCCATTCCATATATAGATAGATAGATAGATGATAGATAGATACATCTATCTATCTATATGTATATTTCTATCACAATTTCTTTTTGTATTCATTCATTAATGAACACTTAGGCTGTTTCTTGATCTTGGATATTGTCAGTAATACTGCAACAATATGGGAAATGTATATATCTTTCAAAATTAGTGGTTTTGTTTTCTTCAGATAAATACCTAGAAGTTGAATTGCTGGATCTTACGGCATTTTTATTTTTAATTTTTGGAAAAACCTCCAACTGTTTTTCCATAGTGGGTGCTTCAATTTACATTTCCAACAACAGTGCACAATGGTTTCCTTTCCTTCATATCCTTGCCAAAACTTGTTATTTCTTGTCTTTTTGATGATAGCCATTCTAATAGGTGTGTGGCAAGATCTCATTGTGGTTTTGATTTGCATTTCCCTGATGATCAGTGATGTTGAGCATCTTTGCATGTACCTGTTAGGCCATTTGTATCTCTTTTGAAAAATGTCTATTCAGATCTTCTGCCACTTTTTTAACAAGATTGGTTTTTGTTTTTTGCTATTCAGTGTTACGAGTTCTTTATTCTTTATGTATTTTGCATATTTACCCCTTATCACACATATGATTTGCAAATATTTTCTGTTATTCCATAATTTGCCCTTTATTTTATTGGTTTCCTTTGCTCTGAAGGAACTTTTGAGTTTGATGTAGTTCTACTCTTTTGTTTTCGCTTTTGTTGTAAAATTCGAAAAATTATCACCAAGATTGACATCAAAGAGTTTACTGCATATGTTTTCTTCCAAGAGTTTTATGGTTTAAGGCCTAATATTCAAGTCTTTAATGCATGTTGCGTAAATTTTTGTGTATGGTGTAAGGCAGTGGTCTAGTTTCATTCATTTGCATGTGGCTGTCCAGTTTTTACAGCAACATTTGTTGAAGAGACTATTCTTTCCCAATTGTATATTCTGAGCTACTTTGTTATAAGTAATTGATCATATATGCATAGGTTTATTGCTGTACTCTCTATTCTGTTCCATTAATAATGTGTCTGTTTTTATGCTAATGATGTACTGTTTTGCTTACTATAACTTTGTGGTATAGTTTGAAATCAGGGTGTATGGTGCCTCCAGCCTTGTTCTTCTTTCTCAAAATTGCTTCGGCTATTCGGGCTCTTTTATGGTTCAGTAGAAATTTTAGGATGACTTGCTCTATTTCTGTGAAAAATGCCATTGGAATTTTGTTAGGGATTGCATTGAATCTATAATTTGCTGAGTAGTATAAACAGTTTAACAATATTAATTCTTCCAATTAATGAGCATGGAAGATCTTTCTTTGTGACGTCTTCAATTTATTTCATCAGTGTCTCATATTTTTCAGTGTACAGGTCTCTCACCTCCTTGGTTAAGTTATCCCTATGTAGGAATTGAAGCAATTGCAAATAGGATTGTTTTCTTAATTTCTCTTTCTGAGAGTTTGTTATTAGTGTATAGAAATGAACAGGGTTTTTTTGTTTGTTTGTTTTTTGTGGTACGCGGGCCTCTCACTGTTGTGGCCTCTCCCGTTGCGGAGCACAGGCTCCGGACGCGCAGGCTCAGCGGCCATGCTCACGGGCCTAGCCGCTCTGCGGCATGTGGGATCTTCCCGGACCGGGGCATGAACCCGTGTCCCCTGCATCGGCAGGTGGACTCTCAACCACTGCGCCACCAGGGAAGCCCAAGGAATGAACAGTTTTGATATTGATTTTGTATCATGCAACTTTACTGAATTTGTTTACTAGTTCTAACAGATTTTTGTAGGGTCTTTAGGACTTGATATTATGTAATATCAAGTCATCTGCAAACAGTGACAGTTTTACTTCTTCCTTTCCAACGTAGGTATCTTTCATTTCTTTTTCTTTCTGATTGCTATGGATAGGACTTCCAACACTATGTTGAATAAAAGTTGTGTGAGTGGGCACTCCTGTCGTGTTACTGATCTTAGAGGAAAGTCTTTCAGCTTTTCACCATGGGGTATGATGTTAGCTGTGTGTTTGTCATAAATGGCCTTTATTATGTTGGAGGTGTATTTACTCTAACCTTGTTAAGGGTTTTTATCATAAATAAATGTTGAATTTTGTCAAATGCTTTTTCTGTATCTATTGAGATAATCATGATTTTTTATCTTTCATTTTGTTAATGTGGTGTATTACGTGGATTGATTTGCACAGGTTGAACCATCCTTGTGTCCTTGGAATATATTCCACTTGATCATGGTGCATAATTCTCTCAGTGTGTTGTTGAATTTGATTTGTTAATATCTTGTTGAGGATTTTTGCATCCATATTCACCAGAGATATTGGCCTGTAATTTTCTTTTCTTGTGGCTTCCTTGTCTAGTGTTGGTATGATGGTTTTGCTGGCCTTGTAATATGAGTTAGGAGTGTTTCCTCCTCTTCTATTTTTTAAAGGAGTTTGAGAAGTATTGGTATCAATTCTTGTTTGAATGCTTGATAGAAATCACTGATGAAGTTGTCAGGTCCTGAACTTCTGTTTAGTGAGAGGTTTTAGATTACTGATTTCATAGCTCTTAGTTTTACTGATCTTTTCTACTGTCTTTTGGTCTCCATTTATTTTTGCTCTGTTTTTATTTCCTTCCTTCTGCTAACTTTGAACCTCATTTTTTTTTCCTTTTTCTAGTTCCTTGAAGTGTGAAGGTAGGTTGTTTGAGATTTTTCTTATTTCTTGAAGTAGGCATTTATCATTATTTACTCCCTCTTAAAACTGCTTTTGCTGCATCCAATAAGTTTTGGTATTTTGTATTTCCATTCTCATTTGTCTCAAGATGTCTTTTGATTTCTCTTTTGTTTTACTTTCTGACCCATTGCTTGTTCAGTAGCACAGTAGCATGTTGGGGAATTGGCACATATTTGTGAATTTTCCAGTTTTCTTCTTGAAATTGATTTCTAATTTCATACCATTGTTGTAAAAGATGCTTGATATGATTTTAGTCTTCATAAAATTATTAAAATTTGTTTTGTGGTTTATCATATGATCTATTCTCGAGATCATGTGCACTTGAGAAGAATGTGAATTCTGTTGCTTTGGGATGGAATGTTCTATATACACCTGTTAAGTATATACCTAAGTTAGGCAGTATACTGGCCTAACTTATTACAGGTTTTTGTTTTGTGGTTCCCATGAGTCTTACATACAATAGCATTATAACATACCTATAAAGGTTCACATATAACAACATATTTATAACAGTCTATATTAAGTTGATAACTGCTTAAGTTTGAACACATTTTAAAGCTCTACATTTTTACTCTCCCCACTGGCTTTATGTTTTTGATGTCATATTTACGTCTTTATCTTGTATATCCCTTAAGTAATTATTGTAGCTACAGTTATTTTTACTACTTTTGACTTTCAACCTTTATACTACCTTCAGTAAATATTTACCTTTACCAGTGGGGTTCATATTTTCATAAGTTTTTTTGTTACTAGTTAGCACCCGTTTTTCATTTAAAAAATTTCTTTAACATTTCTTGTAAGACTGGTTTAGTGATAATTTATTCTTTTGACTTTTTTTTTCAGTCTATTTTTTTCTGGTTTTATTTTTATTTGTTTTTATTTTTTATTCTTTTATTGAAGTATAGTTGATTTACCAATGTTTCACATTACATCAAAGTGATTCAGTTATACACAAACACACACACCTACGTATATATATAAATTCTTTTCAGATTCTTTTTCATTTTAGGTTATTACAAGATATTGAATATAGTTGCTTGTGCTATACAGTAGGTCCTTGTTTTTTAATCTATTTTATGTATAGTATTGTGTATCTGTTAATCCCAAATTCCCAGTTTATTCCTCCCCATCCCTTTCCACTTTGGTCATTATAAGTTTGTTTTCTATGTCTGTGAGTCTATTTCTGTTTTGTAAATAAGTTTATTTGTATAATTTCTTTGATTCCACATGTGGTATCTTATGGTATTTGTCTTTCTCTGTCTGATTTACTTCTCTTAGTATGATAATCTCTAGGTCCATCCGTGTTGCTGCAGATGGCATTATTTCATTCTTTTTTATGACTGAATAATATTTCAGTGTGTGTGTGTGTGTGTATCTTCTTTCTCCATTCATCTGTCGATGGACATTTAGGTGGCTTCTATGTCTTAGCTATGATAAATAGTGCTGCCATGAACATTGGGCTATCAGAAACACATATTGTTTCTGATTAGAGTTTTTGTCTTTTCCAGATATATGTCCAGGAGTGGGATTGCTGGATCATATGGTAATTCTATTTTTAGTTTTCTGAGGAACCTCCATACTGTTTTCCACAGTAGCTGCACCAACTTACATGCTGACCAACAATGTAGGAGGGTTCCCTTTTCTCCACACTCTTTCCAGCATTTATTATTTGTAGACTTTTTAGTGATGTCTGTTCTGACTGGTGTGAGGTGGTACCTCAGTGTAATTTTGATTTGCATTTATCTAATAATTAACGATGTTGAACATCTTTTCATC
The DNA here is from genome assembly GCF_963455315.2 of Globicephala melas. NCBI lineage: Eukaryota > Metazoa > Chordata > Mammalia > Artiodactyla > Delphinidae > Globicephala > Globicephala melas. Next base: position 81,976,212 of record NC_083322.1, read on the forward strand.
TGGATGTTGGCCATTTGAATGTCATCTTTGGTGAAATGTCTGTATAGGTCTTCCGTGCATTTTTTGATTGTTTTTTTTTGTTTTTGTTTTGATATTGAGCTGTATAAGCTGTTTATATTTTGGAATTTAAGCCCTTGTCAGTCACATCGTTTGCAAATATTTTCTCCTAGTCCATGGTTTGTCTTTTCCTTTTGTTTATGGCTTCCTTTGCTGTGCAAATGCTTTTAAGTTTAATTGGGTCCCCTTTTTTTAACTTTTGTTTTTGTTTCCATTACTCTAGGAGATGGATCCACAAACAATTGCCATGATTTATGTCAAAGTTTGATCTGCCTATGTTTTCCTTGAGGAGCTTTATAGATTCTGATGTAACATTTAGCTCTTTAATCCATTTTGAATTTATTTTTGTATATGGTGTTAGAGAATGATCTAATTTCATTCTTTTATATGTAACTGTCCAGTTTTCCAAGCACTACATGTTGAAGAAACTGTCTTGTCTCCATTGTATATTCTTGCCTCCTTTTTTTTGTAGAGTAATTGACCATAATTGCGTGGATTTATATCTGTGCTCTCTATCCTGCTCCACTGATCTATGTGTCTGGTGCCAGTACCATACTGTTTTAATGACTGTAGCTTTGTAATATAGTGTGAAGTCAGGGAACATGGTTTCTCCAGCTCAGTTCTTCTTTCTCAAGATTATTTTAGCTATTCGGGGTCTTTTGTGTTTCCATGCAAATTTCAAAATCTTTTGTTCCAGTTGTGTGAAAAATGCTATAGGTAATTTGATAGAATTAATCTATCAAATTGAATTGAATTACATTGAATCTTAGATTGTTTTGGGTAGTATGGTCATTTTAAGAGTGTTGGTTCTTCCAATCTAGGAACACGGTGTATCTTTCCATCTGTTTGTGTGGTATTCAGTTTCTTTCATTGATGTCTTATATTTTCCAAGCATAGGTCTTTGGCCTCCTTAGCTAGGTTTATTCCTAGATATTTTATTCTTTATGATGTGATAGTAAATGGGATTGTTTTCTTAATTTCTCTTTCTGCTATTTCATTGTTAGTGTATAGAAATGCAGCAGACTTCTGTATATTAATTTTGTATCCTGCAGCTTTACTGAATTCATTGATGTGCTCTAGTAGTTTTCTGGAGGCAGCTTTAGGATTTTCTAAGTAGAGTATTATATCATCTGCAAATTACTCCTTTAGGTTTTTCTTGTCTGTGAACTTTTTATCTCTTTCACCTCTGAATGATAACTTTTTCAGGTAGAATATTCTTAGTTGGAAATTTTTTTTTTCTTTCAGCGCTTTGAATATATCATGGTTATCCCTTCAGGCCTGCAAAGTTTCTGCTGAAAATTCTGCTGATGGTCTTATGGGGGTTCTGTTGTATGGAACAAGGTGTTTCTCTCTTGCTGCTTTTAAGATTCTCTCCTTGTCTTTTACTTTTAATATTTTAATTAAAATGTGTCTTGATCAGCATCTTTTTGGATTCATCTTTTTTGGAGCTCTCTGTATACCTGGATTTGGATGTCTGTGTCCTTCCCAAACTTAGGCAAGTTTTCAGTCATTATTTCTTCAAATAAGGTATGTGCTCCTTTCTTTCTCTCTTCTCCTTTTGGGACTACTGTAATGCAAATGTTAGTCTACTTGATGTTGTCCTATAAGTTCCTTTAACTGTCTTCAGTTTTTTTTTCATTCTTTTTTCTTTTTGGTATTCTGATGGGTAAGTTCCACTGCCCTGTCTTTGAGTTCACAGATCCTTTCTTCTGCTTTGTCTATTTTGATGTTAAATTTTCCTTAGTGTATTTTTAATTATTGTATTCTTCAGCTCTGTGACTTTTATTTTGTACTTTCTTACATTTTCTATGTGTTGAAGTTCTCATTGTGTTCTCCTGAGTTAAAGGAGCATCTTTATGATCATTACTTTGAACTCTTTATCAGGTAAATTACTTATCTCCATTTCATGAAGATTTTTTCTGAGGTTCTATCTTGTTCTTTTGGGGGGAACATATTCCTTTATTTTGCTTTTTTCTCTGTGCTGGTTTCTGTGCATGAGATGTAATAGCCCTCCTTCTCAGTCTTAAAGGAGGGGTCTTGTGTAGGAAATGAACCATATCATTCATCTGTGCCCTAGCTCTTGGTTTTCTCTGACACATTTGTGATTGTTCAAGCAGCCTATTTTATTTTTAATAGCTCAAAGTAGTTGCACGTGTGCAAGACCTGTCAGCATCCCAAATAGGAGGAACTCACCAAGGACTTAGATTCAGGCTGATTGGAAGCTCTTAAATTATGCTGCAGCTCTTAAATTATGCAGATTTATACTGTCTGGTGGGATCATAGTTTTATGCCAATTTGGCCTCCAAAACCAAGTGTTCTGGAGATGTGCTCTGAATGGAAGTTGCAAAAATCAGGGCTCCAGACAAGTAAAATAGTTCTTTTCTGGAAGTTACCAGTGAGCTATAGTGAGGCAGAGGGAGAAAACTGAGCTGGTGTTCACCAGCCTATGTTCCTGAGAGTATGTCCATAGGACTCAGGTCCTATGCCCCTCAGGTCAAAGATCCAGGGCAAGCAAATACACCTCTATCACAGAAAGAATGGGAGTGTTTCAGTCTCTTGTTTGTGCAGTGTCCTCGGCATGGTAGTCTGCCAAGAACTGTCACTCTGATTGTTAGAGTCCCATGAGACTCAGGAGCACAAGGCCCTCTGGCCTCTAGAGCCAGGTGAGGGGTATCCCCTGGGAATCATCCTCTAAACCCAGGGCATCAGGTATAAAAACTGAATTATTAAATTCATGTAAAACTCCATTATGGAAGATAGTGGTTTTTCTTAGCACTGCAGAGGGAGAGTGTGAAATCGGCATCTTCTGGCTGGAATGGGGCAGAGGAGGTGCATAAGCATGGTGCTCATGGAGGGAGGGGGAGGTGGCACCCACCTGCTGGAACAGGGCAGAGGAAGAGTGTGAAGATGGTGTCACCAGCCTCTGTCCCACAAAAGTATCCCAGCAGGCGCCTATATGTGTACTAAATGAGATGCCTGCACCTCAGTCTGACATTTTAAAGTTAGCAAATGAGCCTCTTTCATATACAGTCTGGGTGCCTCTTGTTCTGCTGCTTCTGTACCTAACCCTGGGGGAGGTGAGCCTGAGCATGTGAGCCCTTTAACAGAGTCATTTCTCAGTTTTTCTGTGCCCTTGTGGGTCTCATGGAATTGATCAGCTAGTTTTTAGTTTATTCAGAGAAAATTGTTCCTTATGCTGCTGTAGATTTGAAGTGTGTGTGGGAGAAGTTGAGTTCAGGATCTTCCTATGTTGCCATCTTCAACTGGAACCAGAGCTAAATATTCATTAATAACACAGCAAATATAAATAATACAGAAAAATAACACATTTCAGCAAGAAATTATTTGTAGAAGAAATTTCTGAATCCTAGTGACTCAACTGCCCACTGAGTTGGTTACTCCACTGATACCCCTCCTTATACTTCTAGAAACATGCTACATGTGTACTGGTAGCAGGCTGGGGTGGGAAGGGAATGGGGATGGGCAAAAGGAAGTGGCTGACTATCAATACAGATAATTCTCACAATCTTATAGGACCTTTAATTTTAAATGATTATTCGGATATCTATGGAAAAATGTGCAACACTAACGTATGTTAATATTTCCAAAAAGTTCCAGAAGAAAGAAAATTTTTAGAATCCTGCTCCCTGGTCTCTATCAAAATCTGAAGATATTTAATACTTTCTCACAATCCAGATTTCTATTTTAAGACAGTTCCTCAGAAGTCTCCAATAACTAAATTCTCCTCTTTAATATTTAGGAGGTGGAGTTTATAAAACGACCCACCACTTATTTCCTATCCTTTCATGTAGACCCATCTTTTCATAATGACCATAGTCCTCAACTATGTAGACTGATTCTGGGGAATATCTCCAGTGTTAATATCTCTTACTTGCCCCTGACCTATCTGCTACTTTACATGCAGTAAATATGAATATTTGTCATGAATATTGTCAAGCAGATCAAAGAACACATTCTAGAAAATTTAGAGAGTATAAAGTTAGTACTATCTCACCCTCTACTCTGCCACATACATAGTTCTGTTACCATCTGAAAATAGCATTTACAAGTTCAACAGTCAAATGACAAAACTTAGTAGAATATTTATAGCAAATTTTAAAGTCTGATGGATTTCTTCTCATCTCAGTATGCTTATATAGCTTTGTTCTCTTAAGTTATTCTGCTGATATATCAAACTATTACCAGCAACAGGTCAAATAAAACTGTTACACAGTGGTCCAATTTCAGTATGACTTAAATCAGGGCTTTTTCAATTTCTTGCGTATAGAAATCGCTTTGGTATCCTATTAAACTACAGATTCTGATTCAGTAGATCTGGGTTAGCATCTGAGATTCTGCATTTTTAACAAGTTCACAGGTTATGCTGAGGCACCCGACTCAGATTTCACACAATTAAAGAAACAAAACTTTAAAACATTTATGTTTTCCTAGGTATGTCACAGTTCTCCTTCATGAGTGTGTAGAATGGAACATTTCTGAAGTATGTACACATAAGCTTACTAGCATCTGAGAACAGTTGGGAAAAGAAAATGGGAGTTAATATGTCAATAACTCATAGACAAAAAACAGCTAATATACAATTATAGTAGCAATATCAAACAGTATTGAAGTCAAGCACATTCAAAAATTATAAATGAAAAGCAAATCATTTATCTAAGAAAGTTTTTATTTTCACAAATATTTAAAAACGTAGCTTCCTTTGAGCCAGGAAAGGAAGAAGCAGAGTATGCCTATATGTATTTGATACAGATATTCAACACTGACTCATTCTTAGTTCATTAGCTCAGCTCACTGCAAATAACTCAGAAAAACAATCATAGGTAGTTCTGTTAGTGTATGCAGAAAAGGGTAAGGGACAGTGATCGTTTAAGTGGAGTGAGTGGAGTGGTTATTTAGAGTTGTAGACGGGCCAGAAGAGGCAGACAAAGAGAGAGCAGCCACAGTGTCTCTAATACATTGAACTTCAACCGGAAACACTGAACTGACAGGTGGAACACAGCTGCAACAAACTCGAGCTCCAAAGATAATTAATGTGTAGCTCAGACATTGAAAATGGGTTAAGATTGACAGATTATTTCACATGTAAAAATCCAAATACAAATATCCAGCACTTTCACAAGAACAAATTTTCAGGGATAACCAATTTGCCTTATTAGTACATTTTTTTCCTGAAATGATACCCCCTTTTCTTCTCTTTTTCTGAGAACTGAAAACTGTATAGCTCTTTTCATGTACTTGTCAGCAACAGTAAGCCTTCACCCGTTTTAAGATGCTATAGATTCTCTAACTTATGTTAACTCTTTTGCACATGCTATACATTTTCAAACTTAAGTTTTGAACAACTATAGTTTTGTGGTGATTAAACATACCTTGGAATGAAAATGTGCCACTTTACAAAATGGTGCAAGTTTTCTATGGAATAAAACATACAAATTCATTCACATGTACAATGACACTTTCTCTAAGTCAAACAAGTCACGTTTAACACATTCCCAAAAGCGCCCACTCCCAATTCAGCATACGCACATGCACACGGAAACACACACACATCCAAATCCATTTTTTATATGAAAAATCTATCTCCCATTTATTAAATGAAGTATTATTTTTTTCTACTGGGTATTTTTAATGTATTTCACTTATCTTTGAGTATGAATTATCCTTCCTCATACATAATATATAGAATTTAGAGAAAACATGGTGAGGAATGGTAAAGATTAGAATATTCATGTATTTAGTTATAGACACATAAATCAAAGCCTTTTTCCTGATATCTATATACTATGAGATGCATTTTTGTATGCAGATTTAAAATTGATTGGTTATACAGTTCTGCCATGAGGTGGATATGTAATTTCTCAACCAATTCTTCTGAACAGTTTCTACTTTACATCATTCAGCCCTACTTAGTTTAAGATTTAAAGAAGTATCCTTTATATTCCTCCTAGATCAACATGTCCACAAATATCCTAATATGGCGAAAGTAGACTCAAGTATCAGAAGAGGATGTTTAGGATTTCATATGTCCATATCTTAGGGGGAAACTTTTTTTCTGTTCCCAATAAATGAGAGGACATTATTACATCAGTATGTTTTGAGTATCTTCAAGATTTTCCAACAATCCTTCCAAACTGGTGGTATCTTAGTTTGGGGTTTTCAGTATTTACCCTGGCAGCTAGCATGAGGAGATTAATTATTCTTGATTTTAGTATCTAGACAAACCAGTTACTAATAATTTATCCTAGAAACCTCTGTGTGTAAACATAGGCAGAATGTGATCCATCTTCTCTTTCTATGGGGGGCCTTTTTAGGGGGCCTAGTGCTCTCTGCCATAAGTGAACCCCTGCTAAAGAAAGCAGGGTTACCTAACAATATGTCTTCTAATAAAAAGGAAATATACTTCATAGTCTAGAATTTAAATACTGTAACTCTAAAGCATGACCAAGTATCTTTTTATTTCCTTTTCCCCCAACTGGCTCAAAAAATTAGCAAAGGAAAAAGTGGTCAAGATTGAATTCAGAAATGTTTCATGAGGAAATATAGATGCATAAAGAAATAAAAATTCAGATAGAATTCATCGGTTAGAAAACCAGAGTAAATGTTTTGTGACACAACAGGAACTGGACAAAAGCACAGGAATTTAAGGAGCAACATTTTTTAATGTTTGAAACCAGTCTTTCTGAGGCGACTATGAAAGCAAGAATTATTACAACAAATAACTATGAATGGACATTCTACTCTTTGTAATCTCCCACACAATAATTTCTTTATTATCATTTACATCTCTTAATACTAGCACAGCATTCTGAAGTTGCCAAGCATAAGTTATATGCAACTGAGTGAAAAGATCAAAATCTACTCAGATTTCCAGAAGAGCTGCAGAATGTGGAAAATGACAAAGTCCCTAAACATGTTCATTTGCATTATCACTGACAAAAATGTGAGCCATATTGTTATAAAGAGCGTGGTGATAAGGCTTGCTCATGCTGTGTGAAGGATTTAATAGAGAAAGAAAATTAAATAATGTTTAATAAATGGTTCATAGGCCAGTCATTTAGTTTCCATTCTTAAATGTCTTTCAAAATAGTTGATACTCATGAAATGCAATGTCCTGACAGTCCTGGGGTCTTTGTATTGCAGGGGCACTGATGAGGGTAGTGATGTTTTCCCTTTGATGAGGAAGACAAGAGTTCAGGGTCCAGGATTTGTTTAGAACATCCACCCATCTGCTGAATTTAGCAAACTGGAACCAATCAGTGAATCAGTACCAAATAAAAATAACTGGATAATGCTGAAGCCACATCTGTAGAAACTGAAATCCATTCCATTGTGAACATGTTGAATTTTAAAAGGTGCTGTTTTATTCAAAGTATGGATTTTAATGACATCTTAATAATCCTTTAGAAATGTGCTGCTTCTCAGTACAAAAAAAAAAAAAAAAGTGCCACCAGTTCTTCAACTATAAGATAAGGTGTGTTTTGCAAACATAAAGCATATTAAATCTTTATTTTGTAGGTCGATATTAAGAAAGATCCTGATGTAGCTGGTGCATAAATGTAAAGACTCATTTGCTTCCTGGAAAGCAGAAGAAAGGTAAGTACTTATCAAAAACTCGTGGAAAAATAAAACAGGTAATATTCAAATTCTAATTACTGCAGATGTCATGTTTTCTAGTAATTAGCCCAATTTCTCAAGCTGCAGAAAAAATTCTCTGATGAACTTCATGGATAAGGCAATTATTTTCCCATTCCAGGATACATGGAAGGCTGCTTCCCAGCTCTCAAGAGCTGCGCGTGGCCAGATAAGGAGGGGTAGCTCGTTAAATCTGCTCTGGATGAGCATTTCCACTCTTTGCTGTCCCTTCAGACCATCCTCCATTTAGCGGTGTATATACTACTACTTTCGAAAGGACTATTGGCTTATTCTCTTTGTGATCCATTGAGCAAAATCACACCTTAGCTCCACCATCTTTGCTTTACTCCCTCTTGTACATCCATCTCTTTATTTTTCAATTGTTTATAAATCTTCCCAAAGGCATAATTATTATAATATTCAAAACTGAAGCTTCTTTAAGGAAATCTATATCTGTAATTCTTCTAAATCTAGTAAATCAAGTAATCTACAGAGAACAGTGTTCTTCTCTATTTGTAAAGAAAAAAGACGTATCGTTGTGTAAAGAGCAGTAGCTTTTCCCTGTAACAGTCAGATGTTAAGCCAAACCAATATACTTGTTGACAAAGGCACTCTAGAAAGTTTTCAGTCTTTCACCTTAATAGAGCCATGTACAGACCCAAGATAATTGGCATTCAGGGCTCATTAAGCACTGATGAAATTGTTCATGTAATTTCAGTAGAGAACTATACAGAAAAAATTTATGACTCATACTTCATTTTGAAAAGCATATTTTCCCACTAGAAGAAGTTTTTGTTGTAATTTGGCTTATCAGTGGATGATCTTTTTGTCTATTGTATGTGTTCATATGAATTACTTTGTTTAATCATAACTTATTTGTTACTGGACTAATGACAGGTCTTAAAGGTGATGCAATATTTCCTTTATGTGTTATAATGTGAATATATTAGGTTAGCGTTTTGAATACCTATTCAAATGGATTGTAGGCAGAATTATTCAGTCCTCTTTTGAGTGAATAGTGACAGAAATAATCAGAACAAAAAATGGAGTTGCCTTCCTAGTCTCAAGCTCTCAATTTCATATCCAAAAAAATATTGTCCAAAAATTCCACTTCATTTTTCTTCATCTTCAGTTTGACTGATTCACACTGTGAAAATGGACAATTTTGCACAGTTTAAATTTATAACTTTCTGGGATGACTCCATAAGATAGAATGGATGCTAATGAATCCCTGATTATTGGAAACTCATGAAATATTATCACGGATTAGTTGTGATAAATCATGTAAAATATTTAGCATGATTTTGGCACATAATAAAAGCTCAGTAATTATCAGTGGCAGTTCCAGAATTTCTACATGACAGGTTACAGTCAACAGGCTGATTGGAAGTAGAACAAGAAGACTTTTGTTTTGAAGTTGTGATTTTTTCATACCAAGTATATTGCTTTTATTTTGATTGTGTTTATTTTTTGAGGTTCCTGGGAAGGGAGGGGGGACAGAAACTATGGGTAAGTGACAAATTCCCCCCCTACCCCCCACAGGCCATACCTATGCCAAGTATGATTAGTAAAGAAAGGCTTAGGGAAGATAGGGTCAGGCATTCATTCCTCTATGTACAAGGGGGCTTGTGCAGTAATACCTAAAACACAGAGGCCTGAAACACCTCTACAGTTTTGTCAAAACTCAAATCTGTCTACATTTAGCTAATTTTCCTGTAAACTCTGAGTAATTTGGTTTTACTGTGTGAACATTTTTGTCTTCTGTTTTCTTGTATTGTTGTATTCAGTTCTAGCTCCTGAATTGTAATAATTCATCAGGGCTTCCACACTAAACATCTAGAGTGCACACTGTGATTTTGGACAGCATGACTATATGCAACAATCCTGTTTCTATACTAATATGCTATCTTCATTTAAAAATAGCATATTTTTACCTAATTTTAGTTCTATCATTGATTGAGTTTTCATTTCTCATTAATTTCTAGCTTATTTAATTTTCCTTTTTATTTTCTTTTTTCTTGTAAATTCTAATTTCCCCAAATAGCTACCATTTTCAGTTTTACATAAACTTTCCTGGTCATTGATCTATTAAATTAATTATTTGTAATTTTAAAATAATTAACTAGCTAGAAATAATTAGGAAAAGAAAAGTTAGTACATATATAGCTTTTGTGCAACATTCTAACTTTGAAAGGTGACAATTTCATATTTTAGCCCATTCCTCCAATAATAAAGATGAAATACAGTGATCTGCTTGATATTAGTAGGCCTTATTACTCATTCAGGTTTCATTTATGTTTTAATTTACATTTAGTATCTCAAAACTTCGAGGATGTATTAACAATGATAGTTGGCCAGACATGTCCAGAAATATTTGCAGCCTAATTTATAACTCCTGTTTGATAAAATGGAAACAGTAATATATAAACTAACGTTACTGAAGCCATATATATATTTTGTTATATACTTACTTATTCTACACTCTTCAATCTGCATGCACAGTATGAAATCATAAAAGCAGTAAACATCACCGCACCAACACTGATTAAGATCATTTCTACCAGGCCAAGGAGTTCTATTTTTCCAGTCACTTGATTTCTGAACATTTCTGCCTTCTCATCACCGATTGTGCCAGTCTGTAATCAAGTTAACAATTAGCATTATTTCAGTTGATTAGTGGAGCAAATTACTCAAAACTCTCCATTTATGTATCACTCTTTTTTCGAAACACTGCATAGATGTTAGTCATCTTTATCTATAAGAAAAGACAGTGTAATTCCCTTTTCATGTCAAAGAAGGCAGTAAATGCCAAGGTAGAATATTTAGAGAGAGAAATATAATCTTCCTTTGAAACATGTTATGTAGCCCTCTCCAGTACACTGACTTCATTGATCTATACAAAGGTCTTACTGAAATATTTTCCAGTTTTCCAAAGGATGTTTCCTAGTGACAGAGGGAAATTGGAAAGGCCAACAGTTTCTTTCCTCTGAAGACTTCCGTAGTGCATTTCCTCATTCTGTGGCTAATCAATTCTGTGATTTGTACTAAAAATATCTTGTTAGGCACTCGGATAGACTGCAGACACCTACTCTTACCTGGTCTTTATAAGTTTGGTTTGCTTTTATTAGCACTACAGTATTCACATTGAGTTACTTGGAGTTACGTGTATGTGTGACTCTTTCCTAACACAAGCACTATGACAAGAAAAAGTGTTTACTAGTTGTATTATGAAAATAATGTAAAATTATAGGAAGTACTTCATCCTTCTGAAATAAAAACACTGAAAACTAACATAAACCTGACATTTCTGTGTGGCTTCGTTCTCTCAGAATAATTAATTATATAATTAATAATATATAAATTCACCTATATAGGTAATGGAAACACATACAACTTCAAATTCTATACATATGTATTCAATTTTCAAACACTAAAAGCTGTTTCTATATACAAGGAAGTTTACAGTTTTTGGTGACTAAGAGATAAGAATACTAACCTCATTAAGCCAAAGAACAGGCACCATATAATTCTGCTTCAGACCCTTTAATGCTCTGTAATAAACATTGAAAATAATTATAACAATATATACTAATATAATACCCATATATAACAGAAATGTTAGTAATTACTAGTGTAAATAAATGTTCAGAAATCAGTTGCTCTTAAACTTGCTAAGTTCCTTGATTTTTGTTCCTTGTAATGAATCATTTAAATATTACTATGGCTGTTTATCAGACATCTTTCACTCTTATAAATCTTTCTAATACATATTTCTAATTAGATTGACTTTTTCTAAGCATGTATTTTCCCTTTCAACAATTTATACCCAGGAAACTAAAATTGAATTTTAGAAACAATTGTCCTGGAAATATTTGGACAGCTAGCAAAATGAGAAATGCCATCATACACTAATTCCAGAATATGTGTAAATACAATTTCAATACACACTAGATATAATTCTAAATTACAGATGAAAGTCATAAACAGTAATTGTTTCATGATATTAAGTCAAAGAAAAGTTGAAATTTTATATTATTTCCACTTAATTTCATATATATATTCACTTTCTGGCAAGAAAATACTAAAAATCATAATGAACCTGTTCAAGAGACTCACCCAATGCTTTTTCCTGGCTTAACCAGTACATTGATCTGCAGGCGTTTTGCAAATTGTAAAGTGAATCCAGTTATCTAAAAAGAGAACAAACTAAAATAATTACCAACTTCCTTTAAATAATTCATTTATAATATCTAAAACTTATTTTTACTGTTATATAGAACCTAAGGGAAAACTGTAGTACTTGAAACTTGTGAAATTTATTAAATAATTAATTAGACATATTAAATATTATGTACATAACTCTTCATAATTACATTTTATGTGTATATGCATGTGTGTATACAGACCTATACACACATGTATATATGCACACACACACAATTTCTTTGCCCAACCTACTGTCAAGGTGATATTTATCTGAATTGGTTTTGGGGAATCAACAACAACAGCAGTGAAACTTAGAACTCATATAGTCAATTTAAATCCCAAATTATATATGGTCAAATATATATTCAGTCAGAACCCATGTGTCATCAGTATAATTATAATACTTCTATCATTAGTTAAAATTAAATGTGACTACTAAAATTCTGGCATGTCTGGCACAAACATGCCATGTCTGGCACGTTTAACTTTTGAAAAGGAGAATATTAAAATAAATAAAAAGTTGAAACTGTTACACTATAGGAAATTTAATAGATTTTTCCTGACGCTAAGTATAATAGATCTTGCCTCAAATGCGCATATACCCATAAAATCTTTTAATCCCTCATGATCTACAGTGTCCCTTCATATAAGCAATACTTACAGTTAAGTATAAAATGACAGTAAAATTGTAATTTATACCAAATTGTTTTAAGCCAATTAGAATCATACCCATCATTACTATCCCTGACCTACAAACAATTAAAAAGGATTATAAAGTTCCATATGCTGAAAAAACTAAAATAGAATTACCTCGACATTTCATAAGCAACAACAGGAAGAAACCAATGAGATTTTCCTTGAAATAAAAGTAGGTAATTATATACACATTACTCTATATAAAATAGATAACTAACAAGGACCTACTATGTAGCACAGGGAACTATACTCAGTATTTTGTAATAACCTATAAGGGAAAAAAAATCTGAAAAAAATACATATAAATATAACTAAATCACTTTGCTGTACACCTGAAATTAACACAACATTGTAAATCAACTATACTTCAATAAAAAATTTTAAGTAATTTGTCAAGATTGTGATGCAGTAAATATCATCAATAAATGTGATTGACAGAAAGGCAAGAACTTAATTTTTCTTTCATTTAAAAAAATGCTAAACCAATCAGATCAATAATGTATTTGCTTACAGGTTCAACATCTAAGTACGTGCTATGTTCCTCTTCATTTGGACTTAAGCCTTCAACAGGTTCTGCAATTTCAGGACTTGCATGTAGAAAATGAGGAAGTGAAATGTACACAGGTTTTCCTGAAAACAAGTTTTAAGAGACAATTGGGATAAATCATTTTCCTCATTACGCGTAGCACTCAAAAGATTTCCTTGAAAATAGATTTTTAAGTTAAAAGAAATGCAAAGTTGGCTTTGAATACTAAATGGGGAATGAGGGTGAGGGAAAATTATTACATCTAATCACTTTTGAGCAAAAATAAAATATAAGCTTCTGCATCATCCTACTAACCATTCAGTTGATGTCTGTCATTTATCTCTTAGGTGTTTATTTTCAATATGTAAAGCTTAGCTGCTGAACACAAATTTACAACCACATACCTTCATGTTTTAGGGAGTAATATGTCTGTGGACTGAGAATTTAAGAGGCTTTTCTTTCATTATTCTCACCCACTCCAATATGAAAAAGGTGAGCAAAATAAGATAGACTCCAAATTTCGTGTTTGAGTCAATTCTTCTTTCAGAGACATCCTGAAATATATTTATTTTTATTTACCATTTTCTAGGGTAGAAAAAGTTAGAAAAACGTCAGATGGGTGAGTTGGGATGCTCAGAGTATTCTGAGAATTATTTTCATTTTACCCTAAATCTAAAAGGAGCACAGGGATTCTGCACAACAAAGAAAGCCATCAAAAAATGAAAAACCTACCTATGGAATGGGAGAAAATATTTGCAAAACACATATCCCATAAGTGATTAAAATCTAAAATATGCAAGGAATTCACACAACTCAAGAACGTAAATAACCCAATTAAAAAGTGAGCAAAGGACCTAAAGAGACATTTTCCAAAGTAGCACAGGGAAATGTCAGTAGGGTTTTACCTAATAATAACTAAGCTTTGCAACACTGAAACAACTGGGAGCTTGAAAGCGGTACAAAAATCAGAACAAAAATATCTTATCATCACCTTTACTTTCTGCCCTTTTTACTTTCTCACTTTAAATTTCTGGTGGAAAGGAAACCTAGGTGAAATTTACATTTTAAAGAAAAATGCATATTATGCCATGGATTGTGACATCAAGACCTTTTACTCACCGTCTTTGCATTTGCCAATATCTAGCACACCATATAAGGTACAATTTTTGGAGATAATTTTTTCTGTGCAGAAACAGTGGTTGTCTGGATTTTGAAGTGGAGATGCAAAAGCCAAGGATGGAAGGATAAATCTATACACAGGGATTCCTTTCAGATTAATTTCAGCTCCAAACACAGCATAGAATGATCTAAACACAGATAAGAAAGACCTTCATTCTGGAAAACTGAACTTCATTATGGAGATTCTGTTTTTCTTATTTTTAAATTAGAAAAACTGGATATAATCTTGTTAGAATTCTTGCTTAAGTCTTAGGAAAAATGTTCTTGTGATATTTTAAGACACACCAGAACTCAGTACCTGAGTATGAGCTCTTCTTACCTTTGTTTTCAAAAGCTTCTGAGAATAATTTTTGCTTGTGAACTACCGTGGAGTATTTATACTGAGGACATTTCTCAGAGTTAGTTTCCTTTATAGAGTAAATATATGACTTCCTCAAGTCCTCTATTTGTGCCCAGTTTAAATGAAAGAAAATAAAATTTCAATCTTCCACAACTTAATCCTGGAGAGAAGTGCTGCTCACTTCCTAGGGTGTGTGCATGTGGGTTTTGATACATGTCTCCTATGCGCCATCATTTACCAAGTGTCCACCATAACCTCACTGCAGTTTTGATTTGCATTTCTCTAATAATTCGCAGTTTTGAGCATCTTTTCAAGTGGCTGTTCTCCATCTGTATGTCTTCTCTGGAGAAATGTCTATTTAGGTCTTTTGCCCATTTTTTGATTGGGTTGTTTGTTTGTTTGTTTTGACACTGAACTGTATGAGCTGTGTGTATATCTTGGAAATTAAGCCCTTTTGGGTCACATTGTTTGTGAATAATTTCTCCCAGTCTTTATGTTCTCTTTACAGTTTGTTTATGTTTTCCTTTGCTGTGTAGAAGCTTATAAGTTTGATTAGGTCCCATCTGTTTATTTTTGTTTTTATTTCTATTGTCCTGGGAGACTGACCTTAGAAACCACTGCTACGATTTATGTCAGAGAATGTTTTGCCTAGGTCCTCTTCTAGCAGTTTTATGGTGTTGTGTCTTATATTTAGGTCTTTTAGCCATTTTGTGTTTATTTTTGTGTATGTTGTGTGGGTGTGTACTAACTTCGTTGATTTACATGCACCTCTCCAGCTTTCTCAATACCACTTGCTGAAGAGACTCTTTACTCCGTTGTATATTCTTGTCTCCTTCGTTGAAGGTGAATTGTCCGTAGATACGTGGGCTTCTTTCTGGACTCTCTGTGCTGTTCCATTGATCCATATGTCTGTTTTTCTGCCAATACCACACTGTTTTGATTACTGTAGCTTTCTGAAGTCTGGAAGGGTTATGCCTCCAGCTTTGTTCTTTTTCCTCACAATTGCTTTGGCAATTCTGGGTCTTTTGTGTTTCCATATAAATTTGATGATTATTTGTTCTATTTCTGTGAAAAATGTCATGGGTAATTTGTTAGGGATCACATTAAGTCTGTAGACTGCTTTGGGTAGTGTGGCCATTTTTACAATACAATAAGTCCCCTACATACAAACCTTCAAGTTGTGAACTTTCAAAGATGCGAACATGCATTCATATGTCCAATCACATAAGTTAGTTCACCTGTGTGGCATACATTGTCATGTGTGTGCATCCTCCACAAGTGGTTGTGCTTTTGTGTACTTTACTGTACACTACTGTATAGAGTACAGTAGTGCAGTATCTGTATTTCAAGCCCAGGATGTCCAAAAGTAAGAGTAAAAGTGGCGGTGGTATGTAGCTGGTACTACTGTACTGTACTGTAAGATTGAAAATGTTTTCTTTATTTTTTGTGTTTGTTTGTTTTTTATGTGTTATTTCTGTGAAAAGTATTATAAACCTATTACAGTACAGTCCTGTATAGCCAATTGTGTTAGTTGGGTACCTTGGCTAACTTTGTTGGACTTACAAACAAATTGGACTTACGAATATACTCTTGGAATGGAACTCGTTCGAATGTAGGGGACTTACTGCATTAATTCTTCCAAGCCAAGTGCATGAGATATAGTCATTTATTTGAATCATCTTCAGTTTCCTTTATCAATGTTTTATAGTTCTCAGTGTAGGTCTTTCACCTCCTAGGTCAGGTTTATTCCTAAGCATTTTTTGGATGTGATTTTGAAAGAAATTGGTTTTTTACTTTCTTGTTCTCATATTTCATTGTTAGTGTAAAGAAATGCAACAGATTTCTGTATGTTAATCTCGTATCCTGCTACCTTGCTTTTGTGTGGAGTCTTTAGGCTTTTTCTATATAGAGTATCATGTGATCTACGTATAATGAGAGTTTTACCTCTTCCCTTCCAATTTGGATACCTTTGATTCTTTTTCTTGTCTGATTGCTGTGATGGGGACTTCCAATACTGTGTTGAATATAAGTGGTGACAGTGGGCATGCTTGTCTTGTTCCAGAATTTAACAGGAAGGCTTTCAGCTTCTCATTTTTGAGTATTATGTTGGCTGTGGGTTTCTAATAAATAGCTTTTATTATGCTGAGATATGTTCCCTGTATATCCACTTTGGTGAGAATTTTTATCATGAATTGATGTTGAATTTTATCAAATGATATTTCTGTATCTATTGAGATAATCATATCTATTGTGACATTTTGTCTTTTCTTTTGCTGATGTGGTGTATCTCATTGATTGTTTGCCTACGTTGAACTATCCTTGTGGCCCCAGAATGAATCCAATTGATCATAGTGTATGATTCTTCTTATATATTGTTGGATTCAGTTTGCTAATATATTGTTGAGGATTTTTTCATCTATATTCATCAAAGATATTGGCCTGTAATTTCTTTCTTGGTAATGCCTTTGTCTGGTTTTGTTATCAGGATGGAGGTGACTTTATAGAATAACTTTGTGAGTGTTCCCTCCTCTTCAATGTTTGGAAGAGTTTGAGAAGGATCGGTATAAGTTTTTCTTTGTATGTTTAGCAGAATTCCCTAGTGAAGCCATTCAGTCCTAGACTTTTGTTTGCAGGGAGGTTTTTTGTTTGGTTGTTTGTTTTATTTCCAATTCTATTTTACTTCTAGTGATCAATCTGTTCAAATTATCTATTTCTTCTTGATTCAGTTTTGGTGGGCTGTATATTTCTAGAAACTTGTCCATTTCTTCTCAGTTGTCCAATCTGTTGGCATTTAATTGTTCACAATGTTCTCTTATGATTTTTTGTGTTTCTGTGGTGTCAGTTGTTATTTCTCCTTGTACCTTTCTTATTTTGTTTATCTGAGTCCTCTCTTTTTTCTTCTTGGTGAGCTTGGGCAGAATTTTGTCGCTTTTGTTTATCCATTCAAAACACCAGCTCTTGATTTTTTTTTCTATTATTTTTTTAATATCTATTGTATTTATTTCCTCTCTGATCTTTATTATTTCCTTCCTTCTGTGCATTTTAGGCTTTGTTTCTTCTTCTTTTTCTAATCCTTTTAGGTGGTAAGCTAGTTTATTTGAGATTTCTCTTGTTTTCTGAGGAAGACCTATATTGCTGTAAACTTCCCTCTTATGACTGCGTTTGCTGTGTCCCATAGATTTTGTATGGTTGTATTTTCATAGTTGTTTGTCTCAAGGTATTTTTAATTTCCTCTTTGATTTCATTGTTGACCCATTGTATTTTTAGTAGCATGTTGTTTAGTCTCCATGTAATCATTACTTTCTCATTTCTCTTTCTGTGGTTGATTTCTAGTTTCATGCCATTGTGGTCAGAAAAGATGCCTGAAATAATTTCTAACCTCTTAAATTTGTTGAGGCTTATTTTGTGTCCTAGTATGTGGTCTACCTTAGAGAATATTCCATGTACACTTGAAAACAATGTGTAGTCTGGTTATTTTGGGTGTAATGTTTTGACAATATCAATTAAGTCTAACTGTTCTATTGTGTCATTTAGGATCTCTGTTGCCTTATTGATATTCTGTCGTCTGTCCATTGACGTCTGTGAGGACTCTGTGAGCACATTGAGAATGAGGTTGCTCAGGTGGAGCCACGCCTCACTGTTTTACTAGTTTAGTAAGAGAAAAGAAATGTTCTTGCTTAGAAATGAAGAAGGAGAAAATGATTTTCGTTATGCAAAGTATCCTTCTGCAACCTTCAATTTTTTAAAGACTTAATAAACATATTATGAATTCCATATTGTATTTATTCTTAATATGTCAAGAAAAACTTGCCTAAATGTATTTTATTTTTCTCAAATAATATGATTATCAAGTATGATCTTCTATGCCTGTGTTTTTTGACTTGGAGAAGGAATTCTGATATATAGGAACATATCCGTTTCTTTGTCTTACCTGCAAATGTCAGAGGAAAAGAATTGCAATACCCGGGTCTTCTCAATGAAAGGTGGAAATGAGGCTCCATCTGTTTAAAAATCAAGCAAGTGGCAAGGGATTAGGTGAAATATGTGTCCTAGAAAAATCTAGAAATCTTAATTCCAACATAGTTAAGAGAAATAGAATACAAACTGTATATATAACATTAAAATTCTCCAGTAGCCACATTTTAAAAATAAAATAAGTATCAGGTATATTTTATCTAACCCACCGTATCCAAAATATCATTTTAACATGTAACCAATATAAAAACTAACAAATCTCAAGATCCAGTGTGTATTTACAGCCTATTTCAATTTTTACTAGCCACATTTCAAGTGCTTAATTGTGGCACATGGCTAGTAGCTACCGTATTCAACAAGTCTATATACTATACACATTCACTGGTATCCATTCATATTAAATTTTCCTACTCCTTAAAAATAAATGAAAGTTTAAAAAAACAATGGCAAAACCACATGTTGTTAAAACTGTGATTGTGTTTGTTTTTGAAATCCCCACCCTATCTATAGAGTAGCACTTTTCTTACCATGAGGTTCATTTAGAACTCCTGTTTGGTAAATGGTCTTCTTACTTTTAATAGTGATTCATTCATCTGCCCTAATGGCTGATTCATATTTTTTAAATCATTTATTGAAGTTCTCTCACTAAATAGAATTTCCTGAAAATGGTTGGAAAAATATACACATCAAACTAAAAAGGGCATTTGTTGAGTTTATTGAATCTCTACTATGGTTATGATCCATGCACACACTGGATATAAGAAGAAATAGTTAGGTAATTCCTCCATTTGCTCCACAAATCAATATTACCAAAATGAGCCACTACTGAATGTGTTTGTTCAAAACAGTAAGACCCATCCTTCAGTTATGAATACCACACTCTTTTTCTTATAACTGCACTAACATTGTGATCTTATTACATTTCACTTATACTCTTGTGATAAGTGAAATACAACAGATGATCACAGTAAATCAGCATTGAGAGAATGAGATATTAAAGATTAGCTTAAACTCCCCAAACAGGTCCCTGAATGGGCGTTGCCTACAACTGTCTTCCCAACACCTTAGCCGTAAAAGAAAAGAATACATTGAAAAGCTTTAAAAAATCATTTGAAATATCATCGAAGGTTATGTATTAATGACACCAGCAATTACCATGGGTCATGATCATAAGATAGCTGATATTAACAGGGCTCTTTTTTAAATGCATTCAAATGTAAATCAGTGTTTTCCTTTCCTGTCTCTTTAAGTTTGTTGAAGAAGATAGAGGAAGTACTTCTAAATCATGGTTAAAACTCCTTGGAACCTTTTCCATTTCATTAGTCTCTTTTCCCTAGTGCCATAACCAGAAATCTCTCTCACAGGGATGCCATCAGAGTCCTCTGGCCTGTTCAGTCTACCTCTGTTCCTAGTTTGTTTTACATCTATTTTCTTCTTAGATACTTTTAACTTCATGCATGATACTCATGTAGTTATGTTATTGTCATTAATAAATCCTCTACCTCATTTTTAAAACTTCTTTCTTCTCAGTTTTGGACAAAAGTGTTGAATTTTTTTTTTTCTTAAACCCATAAAGACTCCTTTACTATTTAGGAGAAGCACAATATATTTCTCTCTGTATCTAAGGATACAGTATGAAGTTTATGGTTATGAAATTACTAGAGTTAGTGGTATTGGGACACTTGACAATTTATTGGCAGAAATGAACTACTTAGAAAGGAATTTCTTCACCCAATTCCATGACTCAAAGCACTACAAAGCAAACTCAACTGTGGTTTTGCTGTTTTTTCTTCAAGAGAGTATTAAAAAATTAAATCAACATGCAAAACTCAGTAATACCTTTGGAAAAGTAAACATTCCCCATGTTTGCTTTTTATTCCCTACCTTTTGCATAACTTTGTATTTAACATTTTTCACTTTCATTATATTACTTTCCTATGAAGTGTTGCCTAACTAGCTTTGTAAACATCATGCTCTGCTTCTGCTTTTTAGCATCTGAGAGCTCACCTCCTGGTATTCAATTCCCATTGCTTTTTACAATCTTAATTCTTAAACTCACAGGCATATATGACTTTATGCCTATGCTTTACTTCTTTACTTTACTTCAAGAAGAATAATAAGCTGGATCTAACCATGCTTAAATCTAAGTACACAGTACTTTCTTCCTAACTCTAATTCAGAATGTTCATTTTTGCATACATTTTTCATGGTTAGTACACATGTAACCTTGTTTTTGTTGCTGTTGTTGTTCTTTTCTCTCTCTTTCTGACCATCTTCTTCTAAATAGGTGGCTCTGCTTACAAGTTCACTGATTCTAACTCAGCCTGAAATCTTTGGAGGTATGTCTTACCTTTTGTAATTATCCTGATATTTTAATTCCTTTAATTTTAAATTATTATCTTTATAGTATTTACAAAAGATGTGAACAGTAACCACTACTCTAAGGTTTTCTAACCCTTTACTTCTGTGGTCAGGAAGGAGTTCGTTAAGTTAGTACAAAGCAAACGTTTCCCCAGAAATGCAGTAAAGGCTCATCCTCGATGGTTAATCTTGAGAAATTCCATCACATTAGACAGACATTTACTAAACCTACATAAGAACAGAGACTCTGAATTATGTTGCAGGGATACAAAGATAGGCAAACACATACACTCAACCCCCAGAACATTGTAGGTATGGAGGTGGATTTGTGGGAGAAAGGAGTTGGTTTCATTGTGATTATTACCACAAAACATATGCCCTTGGGCTTCCCTGGTGGCACAGTGGTTGAGAGTCCACCTGCCGATGCAGGGGACACGGGTTCGTGCCCCGGTCCAGGAAGATCCCACATGCCGCGGAGCGGCTGCTCCCGTGAGCCATGGCCGCTGAGCCTGCGCGTCCGGAGCCTGTGCTCCGCAACGGGAGAGGCCACAACAGTGAGAGGCCCGCGTACCACACACAAAACAACAACAACAACAACAAAAAACATATGCCCTTACCTGTACCATTAATCATGTCACAATAACTTGGCCAATAGGAGAGATGCCTTAGGAATAAAAAAAATAGAAAATGATATTCTTATTTCAAGGGCACCTTTCTCACATCACTTTGTCTATTATGATTCAGTACTTCTGCTAAAATAATAAATATTGATTAGACTAGATGTGACAGGCTAAGTTTAAGAAATGTTCTAAATCATTTGATCCATGTTTTGTTTGAAGTTTCCATTTTGTTGAGTTAAATGAAGTGCCTGAAACCATTAAGTGATCAGATTATAAAATAAAAACTGCCAAATGTTGTTAGAAACAACATGGAACAGAAACAGTTCTGCAGAAAAGAAAATTGAGAAACATTTCTCAGACACTTAGATCTTTTAGGGGAAAGTTTTTTTTCCCAGTGGGATTATTTCATAGTATGTTGCATTCAAACTGAATAGGAGGAAGATAGTAAATGGATAACTGATGTAAACTCAGTATGAGGGAGAAGAGGGGAGTGTGGAGGAGGAAAGAAAGAGAAGCAGATGTTGGATCAATCGAGATTGGAAACATAGATAATTTATACTTTTCCTTTTCTTTTAACTCTTGCAATAACTGGCATTTAAGTAGGACAGAGTTTATTAATTTATGCTCTGGCATCTACAAAAGATATATATATATATATATTCAGTATATATATATATATATATATATATATATATATGGAAGCAATAAAGACAACAGTAGTGATAGTTTCTCTGCACACTCCCCACTTTTTGGTGATGGAAATGGGTTTTTCACACTCCTAACATACCATCCAGTAAGATGTCAAGGCAAGCTATTGCTTCTTTTTTAAACAGAATAAGCGATTAATCATGCTTAGTCTTGCCACGATCAGTTAAATTAACCTTGTCATAATCTTAAAGTCTCCTTAAAACCTATCTGTAATATTGAAATAGAGGAAATGCTCATTTTCCTCAATACAGAGATGTGATTCCCCTGAAGTGAGCATTTAGAAGTGTTTGTTTTCCTCCATTAGACTTTTCTATAAAAAATATGTGACTGTGGACTCTGTGGAAGAAAAAGGACTACACGAGTGAGCGTTTAACTGTTTTAAGCAATTGTTAGATAGGAACTCAGTGTGAGGCAAGAGTTACTTAAAATATTTCATCTCTTGATTTTGATTACTTTATTCTTTGTCAGGAAATCACTGATCTAAAACTCATTTTAACTTTAAGGAGGAAAGACTTTCTCCCTTGATATTTATTGGGGTTCTTCCTATTTTAGACATATGATGAATTTGGTATACTCCAGATAAACAGGCAGGAGCTAGGGAAAGATAGGAAATCATGGCTATGTGAACATATCTCATTTTACTACTATTTCACAGGAGGCGTGCTCTTTGTCTTCAAGTTTAGTATGTCAATTTTAGAACTTGAAATACTAATTCCATTTTTTCATTGATAAAGGTTTAAAAAAGCTGAGTTATCAATATAGAAAATTATTTCAAGAAAATGTTGAAAGGGAAGGTCATGAAAGCATTGGCATGGATACATTGAGCTTCCACCTTATGGCACATTTAGTCACGTTACTGGAATGAGCAATTTTTATATTCCATGCTCAGTTAAAAAAACAAAAAACAAAAACAAAAACACCCAGTAATATATACTTTCAACCTGCTAGACACCGAGTTGATTTTCTTCCTTTTTATTTGTGGTTATGTAGTTGTACGGGTGCTTGATAGTGCCTGTTATGCAGCAGAGATGGAAGTAGTCCCTTTAGATTTCTTTATGTAAGAGACCCTGTGCATAAACGTCAACCCTCAAGTGGGGCTGATACTCAGCACCTATGCACTAGTGTGACTAGTCATCACAACTAAAGGGTTAACACCTGGCAGAACAGGAGTTTCTAGGGCTGAGATACAGGCAGGTCTGTTCCATAGGTTGGTGCCTGTGCATTACCAGTTGTTACATAAGTTTCTTACCTGCCTTAGAGTATCCTAGTGACACACACACATACACATACACACTTTGCCTGGATACTTACTTTTTGCCTTTATATGTGTCAATTATGGCAACTTTGCTTATGTCATCTTTTCCATTGAAAACTTTATAAACTCCATCTGCAGTATTGTGGTACTGAAAAGATGCATACAAGAAAAAATTACTTCTAGAACAAGCCATATTTTCCAAGTTATAAAATATGTAATTAACTCACTTTTGCATTTCTCAAACACTGGTTGTTTATAATTATTTTATGTAATTTGAAATATATATGCAATAAAGTTTTAAAATTATTGGTCTTTAACATTTTAAAAAGACAGAATATGAAAGGTACCTAGAAATAAGTGCTAGATGCTGAGCAAAGGAAGAAAACAAATACAAGAAGCTGATGTGATCCAACTCTACCACTCTTTGCCGTAATTAAGCCAGAAAGGCCATTTTGATCACTCCTCCTATTATATTGAGGTGACGGGATAGTGAACAAAACCTATGAGAACTGTGACAGATTTCTAGAAGTTTTCTCAACGTTATTATTTCTAATAAGTGGTTACTAAAGATTAGGTACACAGAATTAAAAACAGAATTAGCCAATGAAAGAATTCAGAGTATTTAGTTAATACTAGTAACTGAATTTTTTATCCCTTAATGCTTTCTTAATTGATATATAACCTTGCAATCCTAAAAAACCATCTACAGTAAAATAACAACAGTGAACTGGAGAACATAACTAATGTCACATACAATGCCAAGTGAAATCATGGTCAAAATTTCAATTCACTAGTCAGATTATCCTATTTATAACTTGAAACATTAAGGTATAACTAAGTACATCAGCAAGTTCACATTTTTCTTAATCTCCAAACTGCCATTTCATAACTTTTGTAGATTATAGAAATTCTTTTCAACTAATTCTATGAAAATATGACATTGCTGATGTATCAGTCTCATTGTGTGCAATTTGGCTAAGTTTTAAATATTCAGTACAACAAATTTGTAGGATGTCTAGAGAAGGAAGAATGACATGACGAATATATTTAACATAAATAAATAAAAATGTGGCATTAAACTTGATTTTTTTAGACAGGAAATCAAAACCAAAAACAGTGCTCAAAGCCTTGCCAGCTTACAATCTAATTTTAGACAGTTGTATATTTATCAAAGAGTGGAAACTTGATTAAATGTTCAGTTTCTTAATTTTAAATTAAATTGTTAAAAAAAATTTAATTGTTAAATTCAGATAAGTAAATTTTCCCAACCAGGAAAGCTAAACCCATGTGAGATGGAGACTTAAAAAACTTAGAATATGTATTCCCAGATCAGAAATAGGGTTAACACACTAAATGATAAAATTATGAATTAACAATGCCATTATATTTATCCAATTAAAGTTTAACAATATTGACATTCATATTTGGTACTCACAGGGTAAAACACACCAACTGTAGTAGGAACCGGGTATGGAATCAAGCTCAAGAATGGATCCTTATAGCCCCATAATAGTTCTTTCAAAGTTCTCTTTTGAAACATAGAAGAGTTTGATTTTTTGATAAAGATATTGACTATTATTTGAACAAATGCGCTTGGATAGAGATGGGGCACAGCCTATAAAAAAAAAACCCACTGTTTAAGACACCAATAGCTATATCAGATTTTTAAGAAGAAATGGATAAATAGTACAATTAAGTTTAATAAAACAACTTTCAACTGTTTCTTTAAAATTACTGCCAAATCTTTCCAGGGCTAAAAGTGTAATTTTCTTCATCTCTGAATGATTACTTTTCTCTGTCTCAGTGTGAGCCACAGGAAGAAGATTTCAAAGTTAAATCCTACTTTTTAAAAATGATACACTTTAAGTGGTCTTCTCAATTCAGTTGATTATTCTATGATCTTGTCATCTTTCCAAATGACCGTAATTCAAGATAATGCCAAATGAACACATTTTCATAAAAATGACAAAAATAATATTTAATGATAGCTCTAATCATGAGATTAATTACAGAGGATTCTAGAGTATTTCAAAACCAGTAATTTCGCTGTTTGTCTACTCACTGCTACAGCCAGATTGAGAACAGTGAAAGTGTCATTCTCGGTTCCAACTGATAGTGAGGGTTCAAAGATGGCACCGTTGGGCTGTAGGAAAGAGACCGTGTGGGTCTCAGAGTCATGGGTTATATTTTCCTTGGCTAGATAACGAACTCTGAAAAAAAAAGTAAATAAAATTCAAAATAATTGTTGCAAGTGAACATTAAGTCTCAAATGCCGTTCATTCATGCAACAAATAATTTTTGAGTGCACAGACTATGTCAGAAATTAGGCTAAACAGGTGGGTTAAAATGATATATAAGCAAATGCTGAGTTTCTAGCAAATCAGAGAAGGTGGGGAGGGGTGGGTGGGGAGGTGTCTTAGAGGTGCAGAGCAGGGGAGAAGGAGTACGCGTTATTATAGGAGTTTACACAGAGTCTGTGGGAAAACACAGAACAGGTACAAATCCAGGCTTGGGATGGTTATGGGGGGATAATGGACAAGATACAATTCCACATAAGTGGTCTGAATGACAAGGAGAAGTTTAGTTAGGTAAAATAGGGTAGAAAGTAGCATGTAGAACATTAAGGAGTAAGAACATGGTATAATTTTAGATATGCAAACTTTTTTTTAATATCTGTATCGGAGTATAATTGCTTTACAATGGTTCTTAGTTTCTGCTTTGTAAGTCGGAAAGAAAAACAAATACCATATGCTAACACATGTATCTGCAAACATTTTACTATGGTTGGTTTACAGAGTTAGAGTAAGGAGAGTGGTGGAAATAAAGCCACTAAAATAAACAAGATCTCAAACACAAAAGGGTTGTGTCCTGTACTCAGATATTTAGCTTTTTATCCTGAGGGTCAGGAGGAGACAGCAGAGAGGTTTAAGGAAGGGAACAGTAAAAGCATGTCTTCTTACATTAGAAAGACTGTTCAAAGTGCACAGCCTTGCCAGCACTGTTTTTTTCATAATTTCCAGTATTTTAATGAGAAGGATAACTAATGGAATATAATTTCCACTTAAGAGATCAATTCCCCTCCATCTCTGCCTCATATATTGTATACTTATTAGCTCTAAGCTCCTGGCTCTAAAATCTCTAGGCAAAGTACCAACTACTTTTTAGGAATGTGGTGAAAGGTCATATTATGGAAAAAAAAATCTTTTGCCAGTACAAGATATTTACTGAGATGAAATAAGGTAGACATTGCATTATCATATATTTGAATGTCTATTATTTGAGGCTACAGTAGTTATCTATTATTATTTAACTAAGATAAAGACTGGGAAAAAAATGGGACTGAAATGTATACAACATAACAAACCAAAAAAGCCACACATTTCAATCAGGTACAATACCTGTAGGGTTGGTATTATGAGTGTTTTTTTTATTCCCAATCACAGTGCCTGCTACTTGGTAAGTTCTCAACAAAAAATTTTGAATGAATAAATTAATTAATACCTCACATTAATATCTCAAAAGAGAATTCAAAAAAGATATAAATATGTTTTACTTTTAATATAATTTCTTCAAAGCTTTATTATTTACTTTTCTCTGAGTACTGTAGACATACAAAGAATATAAAAATCTGAAACAGCAGCCAGGACAGTCTATTAATAGTCAATTACTATTTCCTCTTAGATAATTGTATTTTAAACTTATATTACATATTATTAACATTTAAAATTAAAATGCTCTAATTTTCAGGAACATTTATGTGTATATAATAATTGAGATAACAGCAAAATAATTGTGACCCAATTCTAGTTTACTTAGTTGTACTTACAATACTATACCAGTAGATGGCACTCACTAAGAGAAAAAAAATCCTTTAAACTGAGGCCTGTGTTTAGAATGTACTTTTAAAAAGAGAACATAATCACTGAATTTTTGGTTTAAAAATTAGAGTATAAGGAATTTCCTGGCGGTCCAGTGGTTAGGACCCCACGCTTCCATTGCCGGGGGGCATGGGTTCTATCCGTGGTTGCAGAACTAAGATCCTGCATGCCGCGCAGGGTGCAGCCAAAAGAAAAAAAAAGAAGAATATATACAGGTTTTAGAAAGGTGGTTTTTTAAAAAATTTTTATTGGGGCATAGTTGACTTACAGTGTTGTGTTAGTTTCAGGTGTACAACAAAGTGAATTAGTTATACATATATCCAATCTTTTTTACTTCTTTTTCCATATAGGCCATTACAGAGTATTGGGTAGAGTTCCCTGTGCTATACAGTAGGTCCTTATTAGTTATCTGTTTTATATATAGTAGTGTGTATATGTCAATCCCAATTTATCCCTTCCCCCCTCCTCTTATCCCCTGGTAACCATAACTTTGTTTTCTATATCTGTGACTCTATTTCTGTTTTGTAGATAAGTTCATTTGTACCCTTTTTACAGATTCCACATATAAGTGATATCATACAATATTTGTCTTTCTGTGTCTGACTTACTTCACTCAGTATGACAATCTCTAGGTCCATCCATGTTTCTGCAAATGGCACTGTTTCATTCTTTTTTATGGGTGAGTAATATTCAATTGTATATCTGTACCATATCTTCTTTATCCATTCCTCTGTTGATGGGCATTTAGGTTGCTTCCATGTCCAAGCTATTGTAAATAGTGCTGCAGTGAACACTGGGGTGCATGTATCTTTTTGAATTATGGTTTTCTCCAGATATATGCCCAGGAGTGGGATTGCTGGATCATATGGTAGCTCTGTTTTTAGTTTTTTAAGGAACCTCCGTACTGTTCTCCATAGTGGTTGCACCAATTTACATTCCCACCAACAGTGTAGGAGGGTTCCCTTTTTTCCACACCCTCTCTAACATTTATTGTCTGTAGATTTTTTGATGGTGGCCAGTCTGACAGGTGTGAGGCAATACCTCATTGTAGTTTTGATTTGCATTTCTCTAATTATTAGTGATGTTGAGTGTCTTTTCGTGTACGTTTTAGCCATCTGTATGTCTTCTTTGGAGAAATGTCTATTTATATCTTCTGCCCAGTTTTTGATTGGGCTGTTGGTGGTTTTTTTTTTTTAACTGAGCTGCATGAGCTGTTTATATATTTGGAGATTAATCCCTGTTGTTTGCTTCATTTGCAAATATTTTTTTCCCATTCTGAAGGTTGTCTTTTCATTTTGTTTATGGTTTACTTTGTTGTGCAAAAAGTTTTTAAGTTTAATTAGGTCCCATTTGTTTATTTTTGTTTTTATTTTCACTATTCTAGGAGGTGGATCAAAAAAGATATTGCTGCAATTTATGTCAAAGAGTGTTCTGCCTGTTTTCCTCTAAGAGTTTTATAGTTTCTGGCCTTATATTTAGGTCTTTAATCCATTTTGAGTTTATTTTTTTGTATGGTGTTAGGGAGTGTTCTAATTTCATTTGCTTACATGTAGCTGTCCAGTTTTCCCAACACCACTTATTGAAGAGACTGTCTTTTCTCCATTGTATATCCTTGCCTCCTTTGTCATAGATTAGGTGACCATAGGTGAGTGGGTTTATCTATGGACTTTCTATCCTGTTCCATTGATCTATATTTCTATTTTGGTGCCAGTACCATACAGTTTTGATTACTGTAACTTTGTAGTATAGTCTGAAGTCAGGGCGCCTGATTCCTCCAGCTCCATTTTTCTTTCTCAAGACTGCTTTGGCTATTCAAGGTCTTTAGTGTTTCCATACAAATTGTAAAATTTGTATTAATAAGGTCAAAGGGAGGAATCTGCCTCAGGTTTTGCTTTCTATGTACTCCTGCCAAAGCAAAGTAATTAAAAAAAAAGACTTATGTTGGATCTGAGAATATTCAGAAGGAGTTGCTGGGTCTTCATAGAGATGGTGTAGGTTGGAATAATAATTAAGATGTCTATCCAGGTAATTTCATGCTTTGACCCATGTCACACCTTGTCAAAGTTTCATCAAGCTCACATTAGCAGCCATTCTGTTTAAGGAGGGACATCCTCCTCCACTTCCAATTTCAGTTGAGTTCAGGGTGTAATTGATGGGGAGGCAGGTTCAACTCAACACATGGAAGACTCTCAAATTATTAACTTTTTCTGAAAGGTGACCAGTCGTTTTCCCATCATTTAAGGCATCCAAGCAGACACTAAGGACTCTGTTTTGTCGACATCATGAGAAAAGATGACTCACAGTTGATCATAAATTCCTTTAACATTGTTATATAAATAGGAGTTTATTGTTTACATACTTTAGCTGCAAATCTAACTTCTCTTCTCCAATCCTCCCCATATTGCTTCTCCAAGTAAATCAATTATATCTAACCCACCCCCTTTCATCCCTTAGAGAGATAGGTTAAAGCCTCTAAAAATAAAATTTATATTAACTGTCACCTATCAGAGCAGGACTAGCACAGGATTCAATATTATGTTTATGTTTTCTGATACTCCAGTTAATATCTTTAAAAGTAAAAACATAACCCCTTCCAAACAAATAAAAAATTAAACAAAAAACTTGATCAGCTCTCAAATTCTAACAACTATTCTCACACATACTGAGTTCTCTTAGAGTATATTTATTTATTGACTGATTAACTGCACAGCATTATCTGTGCAGAGGCTGTGTGAAGGCTCCCAGGGCCGGGGTCTCCGGGCTCGCCCCCCGCTGCTTGGACCCCGCAGCTGCGCTCCCTGCCCTCTCAGGCCAGGATAGGAATATTTAAACAACCGTGCTTAGATTCTTATTTGGTCATGTGGGAATTCTAGATTTTCATAGGTACACATCATAGCTACAACTTTTTTTTGGACCAAGATAATACTCACATAGGCTTTTGATAATAACATAAGAACTATAGACCATGAAAAAATAAAAATATTTTCCAAGGTGAGGGTTATTTTTGTTTTTGTAACAGTGAAAACCAAGCCGTCTTTGACAGAGTTGTGAATAGTCACAGATGTGCCTGGAGACAGGAGACGTGGGGATAATTACTAGGACAGAATAGGCACCCAGGCGCTCGGCCTGCGTGCTTACGCTCACAGGCATGCTCATGTGTTGCGGCAGCAGGCATCACCCTCCCAACTACTGTTATTTCATTATATTTGAGTGTGAGTTGTCAATCTAGAAATATATTAATGAATGGAGAGGAAAGAAATTATATAATTATAGACCATCTGAAACAGATAAGAAAGTAAAACTATGAGTTAGAAGAAATCATTACAAATATGAAATTTTGTGATAATACTTGATCATGGCATATAACTAGTTGTAATTATTCTTGAGGAAAATCACACATTTTTATAACAAATCATACAGCAGGACTTAATTCTGTTCCCATATGGGCACCATAAGTGTATTTCTAATCCTTGGTTAAGTTTAGTGTCTTTAGCACCTCAGTCTCTCTTTTTCTTACTTTAATAGTTAGAAAAGACACATAGTCTATAACTTAGGAGAAAATGGACACAAAAATCTAAGAGTTACCAGTCCCTAGGTATGTGTGAACTTGGTAAATCACTTCATATCCCCTGGAATGAGTTTTCAAAATTTACAAAATGAAAAGTTCTGGCTAATTATTTCCCCCAGTGCTAATGTCTAAGATTCTATTCAAGAATGTGTTAAACTGTTAAGGAATGTAGATAAAGGTATAGCTTATTCAGTCTAAGTACTGGAGAAAATATAAGAATGAAACTACTGGATGAATAAAAACACCCTTAAGACCTGGAAAATAGTTTGAATAGAAATCCTTAGCAGCCTTGTAATTACATAAAATCAGTTTAATGTTGTTCTCAAATTTGAGTGTGTATTGCAATCCCCCAGAGTACTTGTAAAACTCATTACTGGGGTCTAAACCAAGAGTCTCTGATTCATTTGGTCTAAGGTGGGGCCTGAGAATTTGCATTTCTACTTAGTTCCCAGGAGATGCTGATGTGGCTGGTTCAGGAGCCACCCTTGGAGAACCACTCATATAACCTACACTTTCAATTTTAGGATTTTAAAGTGCTCTGGTTTTAAAATTGTGATAGATGGTTTTTTATTTAGCATGTATATTTTAGACTTGTTTTTTAAATTCTATTTATTACTATTTTTTTTAATATTTATTTTATATTGGAGCATAGCTGATTAACAATGTGTTAGTTTCAGGTGTACAGCAAAGCGATTGATATATATATATATTTATATACGCACACACATATCTATTCTTTTTCAAATTCTTTTCCCATTTAGGTTATTACATAGTATTGAGCAGAGTTCCCTGTGCTGTACAGTAGGTCCTTGTTTATTTTAAATATAGCAGTGTGGAGAGATTGGGAGTTTGGGATTGACATGTACACACTGCTAGAGTTGTTGAGAATATATGCTACAAGTGTAAAGCACCTGTAACTTCTTAAATGTAGAGCAGTTAATTGATGCTGGTAAATTCATAATAAAGTCTGTATTTCTTATCATCATTAAATCCTTAGATTAGGGTTTTATATAGGCAGAAACAGAATATTTCAATGTATGTTAATGGCAAGAAAATAATAAGTACATTTCAATACAATGGCAGTTGTCAAGTGGAAGCTTTTTCAGAAACACATATGGTCAAGGAAAGAGTGCCACTTTTTATGGGGACTCGCTCACCTGTACGTGTAAGGACCTCTTTGCTTAACTTTAATTTTGCTGCTGTTCACTGCCACCTCCTCTGGATTCTGTACATCAAAGATCCAAAACTGTCTGTAAACTTCTGTGCCTGTTTTAACCCAACTTTTAAAAGCAATTGTACCTTCTTCAAGGACAGTTTCCTATGAAAAAGAAAACAAGTTTGGGTTATTTACTTGTAGTCAATATGGGCACTTGTGGGAGTTGAAAACCTTTAGTTAGTCACCGAAAGCAATAAGCTCAAGTACGTTGCTCATGAGAACCTTTGCAGCCTGTCACACGCTTGGAACAGAAATATTTTCAACACGTTACGATAGCAATCTCTTTTAGTTAACCTTTTACAAAGAGAATCAGTGTGTAATATTGTAGACATGTCTGTCGATTGTAAGGCCAGCCACTGGCAAGCTTTGGAGTGACCCTATGGCAATATTGCGACAGTTCGTAACACAATTTATTAAGCAAATTTTATTAAACTTTTTCCAAAAAATTCTTATCAGGTCAAACTTTAACCTCTCCTCTGCCTTCAGTGAGTTAGACTGAGGAGGCAAAACAGAAAAACTGAGAGAAAAATGTAGTGGTATTGGAAGCTTTTTCATTTTCTTCAAATCTTGGACAGTTCCAGGGAAGATTATCACTTAACATTTGTCAGACTAAGAAAAACACAAATTTCGCTTCTCCCCTTCCAAACCCTGCTCAATGAGGCTTTCCTAACTCTCAGTACATCTGCAGAAATCTATTAGTACGTGTTTCCAAAAATTACAACAGTCTGATTCGTTACTATTAGGTTACTACATTTTAGATAAAAGAATGAAAAAAGGACATGTCCTATTATTCTTTTGTGAAATCCATTAAAAATCTTTGATGCTTCTTGTAGTAAAGACAGATACAGAAAAAATACCAATGACAGAATCAGAAAGCCCAACATTAGAAATTGGCTCCTGTGCTTTAGGAGCTGGGACTGAGTAGAAAGTCACCAGATTCCTTGGGTCAGTTTCAGTATCTGTAAAACGAGGGAATTATAGATGGTCTCGTGGTTTCCTTCCAAGGCTTTCACTCTCTGAGCAGCAAGCCTCTGAAGCTCTAGTAGCTAACGCAGACAAAGGTGACTTTGTAGCAGGCAGTGTTTCCAAGTAAGCACCTTGCGAGGAATGCCCAGGTGTAAAACTCCAACTTACCTTAGTGCTAGAGGAAGGGGGAGAAAAGTATTTCACACAAAATGAGCCTAACAAGACCCATGAATACAGGGACAGTCTGACCTGTTTGTTTCCTTCACCTGCTTTCATAGAATGATGGATCAGGAAAGGACATTGGACATTAGTACGTTTTCTAGGAGAGCGTGCTGAGGCTCTGAGAAACCAGGTGTCTGGCCCAAGGGTAACCGAGGCAAATACCTAGAAGTAGAATCATGACGAGGATCCTAGTCTCTGACCCTTAGGCTGGTCCTCTTTTACACCGTGTTTTTACTATTTTTTGTTCCTGTCACCTCTGCACTTAGTTGGTAGAAGTCAAGTTAAGTTTCATATCTTCAGGAAACTTTACTTATTACTTAGTGGAGAAATAAGGGAATTCCTTAGAGAAGAACAGGGCATCAGGTATAATGCCTTTACAAAACCCTGTGCTGTTGCCATCCTTTTACACTGGGTACATTGGAGCTGCTAAAGTGATGTTAGATCTTACTTTTTTACAACCAATTATCCTTAAAAAATGCTTTAGTGCTCCTAAAAATCTTATTTCCATAGTAAGCTGAAAATTAAGACAATATTGCACATAGATAAAGTATTACGGCTGTTCCTCTAAATGTAAAGGTGTTTATGAGGGTGTTGAAGCTGAAATCTATACTGAAGTTGAAATCTGTGTTAATTTACCCATTTCAAGAAAACACACGAACCTACACATTATTACTCTCACAATAGTGATATAAGAATCTTAAGGACTAATATAATATCAATTGTTTACCATGTACCTCTCAAGGCACATATTTTATTTCAGTTCTTAATGAAAGGAACTCTATAAGTACTTAAAGAATTGAAAAGGGACTGTGACAGAATGTACTTGGCAGGACAGAAAACTTCCTCATTCTAATGGTTACGCATTTAATATCAAAAGGCATTGTAAGCATATCATGTCTTTTTTCTAAAAGCCATGAATCACTTTGCCTTATTTGTTCATCTGGAGATATTTTTTCAACTGGGAAAGCTGAAACGCAAAGAGTTGAAATGAATGCATTGAATTATCAGCTATTAAAGTTAGGGTCATCTAATTCCATCCATTTTTTAGGGGTAGAATTAGGTCCTACAGAAAACAGATGTCTGATTCAATATTGTATGACAGTTTAGTAGTAGATAATGGAGAATCAGGTCTTTTACTACAATTTTGTGTGGTTTGCATAACACCACGATTTGTTCACAAAGAAAAAAATACTGAAACAGTCAGAATAGGAATGCATTTCTTCTGGTCCTAACACTACTATATGTACTAGAAAATTGTATAGACCTCATTGACTACTAAGATTATTTTATCATCAGTTCCTCTAATTTTAAAGGGAGCAAAAGTTTTTATGTCCTTTGTGAATTTAAGAGGCCTTGATTTTAAATTGACTTTGGACTATCTGTCTATTTTGCAAATCTTTTGCTAAATTTGAAGTACAAAGGTGTTAATTATGTGTATAGAAAAAGTAATATAATTTAAGCTCCTCGCACTTGGCTGATTCAGCCCTAGTAATGACTGGATTCCAGCCTGATGACTCTCACATGGCTTGGTCTCCAGCTGAGTTGAAAGACATTTACCTTGAAACTTCTACATTTGCTACATTTTGTTTACCTTGAAACTTCTATTTTGCTACATTTGCTAATTTGAAAGCAGACGTTGGGAAGAGTAATAGTTTTTATCTAGTCACATGGTCATTTGATTATTGCTGTTACAGGAAAACAGTACTCATCCACATGACTGGCAACTTCAGTATAACTATTAAAATGTCCTTGATATCTTCCTATGCGTGAAGTATGTAGAGCACATATGTCAAAAATATATTGTCCCATTTCTCAAGGCTCTTATAGTGTACAGGAGACAGTATCATGTGTAGCATATTTTAATCTATGAGTTGATTTCCTTACCCTACTTCCAGCCTGACCAAGTCCATTGGCTTCTTTACTCAAAGCCTAGAGTGAAGTGGTTAACAATGAAACAAGATGCTATGAGTTTGATCCCCAGTTTGGTCATGTGCTAACCATTTAAACTTGGGCAGGTTATTTAATTTTTTTGTACCTCAGTTTCCTTATCTGTAAAATGGGGTAATAATAATATTAAGTTGAACTATACGAAATTAGTATTTTTCAAAGTCAAAATAAGTAGAACATGGTGTAATTAAATATTTATCCTCATGGGTTGTTATAGGATTTATTAAATGTGAGCATTTAGAACAGTGTTAGCACATAGCAGGCATTCAATAAATGTTGGCTACTGTTATACAAATCCTATCCACCCCTTAGAAGGAGAACTCTCATCTCACTTGCTTCCCATCTTGCTTTAACTACTTTGCTCTTAGCATTACTGTCTAAACCAGTTATGTGGCAATAACATGTAAAATCCTGTAGCACTTCCTTTTCTGCTATTTAATTATTTATATATTTATTCTCCATCCAGTGAAATCAAAACTTCCTTAAAAAGCAGAAACATACTGAAAATAGTTTTCATCTTCTCCACTCACTACCAAAATCTGTTCTATTTGGGACCAATTACAAGCAGTTTCCACGTCCAAAAATTTTTCTAATATGTGTATGCATTATGCACATGCATGTGTGTACAGGCTGAGAGAAAGAAATCTTTAATTTGCTTCTTGGTGTTCTGCAGTTAATATCATAGGGAAATTAAATTAAAATTTATTTTAAATTACCTATGTTATACAGTATTCACTAAGCATTTATCAAGTGATATGAAGAATGTCAAGGTGACAAATTATCCTTTGTAAATAGTGGCAAAACTTTGTCCTTTTTCTGAAGTCCTTTGGTAGTTTCTACTCTCCACATACATGGCAGCTCATGCCATTGACTTTTAGTCTGTCTAGCAAGATTGCATAAACCTGCTGGCCCAGACAAATCTACCAGGAATCATAGTCTAAATTACTGGTAAAAAAAAAAAAAAAAAATAGTTTTCAGCTATAACGCATAAAAATCATGAAGTCCTTAAAAAACATCCCTGGGGCTTCCCTGGTGGGGCGCAGTGGTTGGGAGTCCGCCTGCCGATGCAGGGGATGCGGGTTCGTGGCCCGGTCCGGGAGGATCCCACATGCCACGGAGCAGCTGGGCCCATGAGCCGTGGCCGCTGGGCCTGCGCGTCCGGAGCCTGTGCTCCGCGGCGGGAGAGGCCACAGCGGTGAGAGGCCCGTGTGCCGCAAAAAAAAAAAAATCCCTTGGAAATAAACAGTAAAGAAATATGAATATATATATATATATATATATATATGAAGTAAACTGTATGGACTATTTTAGGCCATTTCAAATGCTGGAGTCTGGGGACCATCTTTTAGAATTGAAAGGTATCGTAGAGTACCAAATCTATACTTTAAAAATTAGATAACATCATGAGATGATTTTCTCATCTGTTAAAATTAAGCACTTTAATTCTTCTTTTTTTTTTAAATAGTGTTTGTATGCAGGTAATAACCTTCCCAATTTGGTAGTAGTCCATTAAATGAAGCAAGTAATCTGCAATGATTTCAATGGTAAACAAAAACTGACCAGTACTAAAACTTGTATATATTTGTGAAATAACAGCATTAGCTTAAGTGCTCTTGAGGTAGGGGTAAGACACTTGGCTCACTGGGTTTACACATAATTCAGAGATGTGACTCCTACTGTTGGCCAGTTTCTCTGTCTTTTTGTCTCTACATTCAGACTCTCTAGAAAGTGAACCTATTGCTTAGTTTTATCTGTAATCTCTATAGTAATGATCAAATCTCTCTGAGCACTGACCTTTGAAATACATCTGATGTTCATATCAAATCACTTCTAAAACCTCTGTTTTTTATTCTTCTAAGGAATACATCTCCTTCAATAACTCAACTGGTTATCTTACAGTTTGCAACTTTCACTCCTCTCCCTATTTAGTCCTTTTATTCCATTGTATCCCATCACCCATCAGTTATATGTACTCCACCACACTAGACCAGAGTGCCTTTTATTATGTGCAGACTGTGCAATAATCTTATTAAAAGGGAGTCTTAAACGACACGAAAAAAAAGCTGGAAAAAGAAAACACGTGGAGGCTATATAACGTACTTCTAAACAGCCAATGGATCTCTGAAGAAATCAAAGAGGAAATCAAAAATTACCTAGAGACAAATGAAAATGAAAACATGATGATCCAAAGCCTATGGGATGCAGCAAAAGTAGTTCTAACAGGGTAATTTATAGCTATACAAGTTTACCTCAGGAAACAAGAAAAATCTCAGTTAAACAACCTAACCTCACACCTAAAGGAACTAGAGAAAGAAGAACAAAAAGAAATCCAAAGTTAGTAGAAGGAAAGAGATCATAAAGATAAGAGTAGAAATAAATGAAATAGATACAAAAAATAAACATCAACAAAACTAAAAACTAGTTCTTGGAAAAGATAAATAAAATTGATAAACCTTTAGCCAGACTCATCAGAAAAAAAAGAGAAATGGCCCAAACCAATAAAATCAGAAATGAAAAAGAAGTTACAACCAACACCACAGAAATGCAAAAAATCATGAGACTGCTGTGAACAACTGTGTGCCAATAAATTTAAAGAATATTTCTTTCAATAAAAAATGGTATATATTTATGCAAAAAAAAGCATATCAACATACTCTTGGACATAATTAAAAGCAATTATTTCTTTTAATATGCATACCTAATATAGTTTTTTATCAAAATTTGGATATTTAGACTTAAGATGACAGTGCATTCATATAGAATATACATCATGCTTTGACCATTTCTCTATCATGTAGAGTTTCAATTGTTCATTATCACCTTTGTCTCGAAGACACAGAATTGCCAGTTACAATGAAATATAAAACAGGCACCCTAAGCCAAAAAGGGATGGAAGATAGAATGAATCAGGATGACAAGAAACAGTCTTGATAATACTTGTACCTTTTTAACTGTCTTCTCAATAAGTATGTCTCCAACTGGCATTAGAATACCTCCAAACACAGCCATGAGTGCACCAGTGACAGCACCAGCGATGAGCCCACAGTTTCGATCGCAGCCCATTTTTCTTGTTCTGGGAAAAAACTAAGGTTCAGCGCCTGCTTCTTTCAAACTCCCAGGTCTGATGAACGTGGTTTCCAGGAGGTCTGGTTCTATCATTGGAAGGAGATCATAAAGCAGAAACTTAAATACCAGTAGAAAAAGATCAAAGTAAACATGCAACTGAAACAGATCATTTTGCCAGTTATAAATAAACAGATGCTTTTTTTAATATACAAACTTTCTAGGTTTTGTCCTTTCTTAATTTGAACTACCTACCAGTGGTAGAAGTAATACATATTGTCACATAGAGCATTTCTTTAAATTTCTCCTCTTAAATTTTCTTTCTATGGATGATTAACACACTGAAATATTAACTAAGGAGAATATGCTTACTGTACTCTCACACCCTGCCTACCTTCCATCAGCTTGGGACACTTACGGGCATCTTTATCCTCTATCTGACTTCTCCACTCAAACACAACCATCTGTCTGCACCCTACCTGGAGTTCTCCTGCAAACTGAATGTGGGTGGACTGATGTCTTTTCCATCCAAATCCTAAGCAAGTACAGTGACAGATGTTTTCTTTACTATTCCTTTTTCACAAATAGAAAGATAGGGATTTTATAGGAAATGATCTGATGAGTCTGTGAAGAAATCATTTTTTCTAATCATTTATAAGCTATCTGTTAAAACAGAAAAGCATGGGTAAGTTGGGAAAATAATACTAGAATAGTCTCTAATATCATCAAAATTATAAGCACCATTAAAAGAAAATTCCACTGTCAGGAATATTGAGTTCATGCCTGAATTCATTCTTATGCACAGTGTTGAAAACATTGAAATATTTTAAAGAAGAGTATTTTCAATTTAATTTTTAGTAACTGACTTTTAGATAGTTGTGAGGTAAAAAAGGTTTGAAGAAAATATGTAAGGTAGAGGATACATAGTTTCTGTCACAGCATTGGTTTCTTACTAGTCTCAAATGAATTTTTTAACATATTCAAATGCAATATTGTTCATTTTGTCATGGACAGCTGACTCATGCCAATTCTGTTAAAATATGTAGATTGTGTCAGTATGTATTTCACCTAGTCAGTCTTATCTTTGGTATCTTCATATAATATATGTTCCTTTCTTAAAGATTGAAAGAAAACTCTTAGTGGAATTGGTAGATCCTTCTGTAACAAAGTTAGTAAGAATTTGCTATTCTAGTGTTCAAAAACCTGTTCATTTGAGATATTTTGTTTGCAACAGCATTTTTTAAAATGGGGTTGACCTGACATTGATAAATGGAATGTGCTTTGTATTTATAAAAAATTATTCCCTGCTTCAAAATGCCCCTGGCAAAGGAAAACAAAAATGCCAACAGAATGGAGGCTATAGACAGAAAAGACACACAAACAGTATTTTTGTCATCCTCATGACTATAATAATAAAACTTATATTTTGTTATGGTCTCAGTTTTTCCCTCCCTAGCTTTGTAGTGGTAGAAATACCGCTCTGATGATTTTATTAGTATTTCTCTTCACTTGAGGAACCATTTAATTCTTTTAAAGTCTTGATATTAATTAATTCTTTAAGAAAATAAGGAAAGTTAGGTTTTCCCCCAAATATATAACAAAATTATAACCATTTTTCATGGCATTTTTTTTATACACCAGGTTCTTATTAGTCATCAATTTTATACACATCAGTGTATACATGTCAATCCCAATCGCCCAATTCAGCACACCACCATCCCCACCCCACTGCGGCTTTCCTCCCTTGGTGTCCATACGTTTGTTCTCTACATCTGTGTCTCAACTTCTGCCCTGAAAACCAGTTCATCTATACCATTTTTCTAGGTTCCACATACATGCGTTAATATACGATATTTGTTTTTCTTCTTCTGACATACTTCACTCTGTATGACAGTCTCTAGATCCATCCACGTCTCAACAAATGACTCAATTTTGTTCCTTTTTATGGCGGAGTAATAATCCATTGTATATATGTACCACAACTTCTTTACCATTCATCTGTCAATGGGCATTTAGGTTGCTTCCATGACCTGGCTATTGTAAACAATGCTGCAATGAGCATTGGGGTGCATGTGTCTTTTTGAATTATGGTTTTCTCTGGAATATGCCCAGTAGTGGGATTGCTGGATCATATGGTAAATCTATTTTTAGTTTTTTAAAGAACCTCCATTCTGTTCTCCACAGTGGCTGTATAAATTTATATTCCCACCAACCGTGCAAGAGGGTTCCCTTTTCTCCACACCCTCTCCAGCATTTGTTGTTTGTAGATTTTCTGCTGATGCCCATTCTAACTGGTGTGAGGTGATACCTCATTGTTGTTTTGATTTGCATTTCTCTAATTATTAGTAATGTTGAGCAGCTTTTCATGTGCTTCTTGGCCATCTGTATGTCTTCTTTGGAGAAATGTCTATTTAGTTCTTTTGCCCATTTTTGGATTGGGTTGTTTGTTTCTTTAATATTGAGCTGCATGACCTGTTTATATATTTTGGAGATTAATCCTTTGTTGATTCGTTTGCAAATATTTTCTGCCATTCTGAGGGTTGTCTTTTCATCTTGTTTATGGTTTACTTTGCTGTGCAAAAACTTTGAAGTTTCATTAGGTCCCATTTGTTTATTTTTGTCTTTATTTCCAGTACTCTAGGAGGTGGATCAAAAAGATCTTGCTGTGATTTATGTCAAAGAGTGTTCTTCCTATGTTTTCTCTAAGAGATTTATAGTGTCTGCTCTTACATTTAGGTCTCTAATTCATTTTGAGTTTATTTTTGTGTATGGTGTTAGGGAGTGTTCTAATTTCATTCTTTTACATGTACC
This sequence comes from Globicephala melas, assembly GCF_963455315.2. Classification (NCBI taxonomy): domain Eukaryota; kingdom Metazoa; phylum Chordata; class Mammalia; order Artiodactyla; family Delphinidae; genus Globicephala; species Globicephala melas. Next base: position 82,017,459 of record NC_083322.1, read on the forward strand.
TGTCCAGTTTTCCCAGCACCACTTATTGAAGAGACTGTCTTTTCTCCATTGTATATCTTTGCCTCCTTTGTCATAGATTAGTTGACCATAGGTGCGTGGGTTTATCTCTGGGCTTTCTATCTTGTTCCATTGATCAATGTTTCTGTTTTTGTGCCAGTACCATATTGTCTTGATTACTGTTGCTTTGTAGTATAGTCTGAAGTCAGGGAGTCTGATTCCTCCAGCGCCATTTATTTCCCTCAAGACTACTTTGGCTATGGGGGGTCTTTTGTGTCTCCATACAAATTTTAAGATTATTTGTTCTTGTTCTGTAAAAAATGCCATTGGTAATTTGATAGGGATTGCATTGAATCTGTACAGTGCTTTGGGTAGTATAGTCATTTTCACAATATTGATTCTTCCAATCCAAGAACATGGTATATCTCTCCACTTGTTGGTATCATATTTAATTTCTTTCATCAGTGTCTTATAGTTTTCTGCTTTCAGGTCTTTTGTCTCCCTAGGTAGGTTTATTCCTAGGTATTTTATTCTTTTTTTGCAATGGTAAATGGGAGTGTTTCCTTAATTTATCTTTCAGATTTTTCATCATTAGTGTATAGGATTGCAAGGGATTTCTGTGCATTAATTTTGTATCCTGCAACTTTACCAAATTTATTGATTAGCTCTAGTAGTTTTTTGGTGGCATTTATAGGATTCTCTATGTATAGTATCATGTCATCTGCAAACAGAGACAGTCTTACTTCTTCTTTTGCAATTTGTATTCCTTTTATTTCTTTTTCTCCTCTGATTGCCGTGGCTAGGACTTCCAAGACTATGTTGAATAATAGTGGTGAGAGTGGATATCCTTGTCTTGTTCCTGATCTTAGAGGAAATGCTTTCAGTTTTTCACCACTGAGAATGATGTTTGCTGTGGGTTTGTCATATATGGCTTTTATTATGTTGAGGTAGGCTCCCTCTATGCCCACTTTCTGGAGAGTTTTTATCATAAATGGGTGTTGAATTCTGTCAAAAGGTTTTTCTGCATCTATTGAGATGACCATATGGTTTTCATTCTTCAATTTGTTAATGTGGTATATCAGATTGATTGATTTGCATATATTGAAGAATTCTTGCATCCCTGGGATAAATCCCACTTGATCATGGTGTATAATCCTTTTAATGTGTTGTTGCATTCTGTTTGCTAGTATTTTGTTGAGGATTTTTGCATCTATATTCATCAGTGATACTGGTCTGTAATTTTCTTTTTTTGTAGTATCTTTGTCTGGTTTTGGTATCAGGGTGATGGTGGCCTCATAGAATGAGGTTGGGAGTGTTCCTTCCTACACAATTTTTTGGAAGAGTTTGAGAAGGATGGGTGTTAGCTCTTCTCTAAATGTTTGGTAGAATTCACCTGTGAAGCCATCTGGTTCTGCATTTTTGTTTGTTGGAAGATTTTTAATCATGGTTTCAATTTCATTACTTGTGATTGGTCTGTTCATATTTTCTATTTCTTCCTGGTTCAGTCTTGGAAGGTTATCCCTTTCTAAAAATTTGTCCATTTCTTCGAGGTTGTCCATTTTATTGGCATAGAGTTGCTTGTAGTAGTCTCTTAGGATGCTTTGTATTTCTGTGGTGTCTGTTGTAACTTCTCCTTTTTCATTTCAAATTTTATTGATTTGAGTCCTCTCCCTCTTTTTCTTGATGATCTGGCTAATGGTTTATCAATTTTGTTTATCTTCTCAAAGAACCAGCTTTTAGTTTTATTGATCTTTGCTCTTGTTTTCTTTGTTTCTATTTCATTTATTTCTGCTTGATCGTTATGATTTCTTTCCTTCTGCTAACTTTAGGTTTTGTTTGTTCTTCTTTCTCTAGTTCCTTTAGGTGTAAGGTTAGATTTTTTATTTCAGATATTTCTTGTTTCTTGAGATAGGCTTGTATAGCTATAAACTTCCCTCTTAGAACTGCTTTTTTGCATCCTATAGGTTTTGAATCATCGTGTTTTCATTGTCATTTGTCTCTAAGTATTTTTTTTATTTCCTCTTTGATTTCTTCAGTGATCTCTTGGTTATTTAGTAACGTATTGTTTAGCCTCCATTTGTTTGTGTTTTTTATGTGTTTTTCCCTGTATTTAATTTCTAATCCCATAGCATTGTGGTCAGAAAAGATGCTTGATGTGATTTCCATTTTCTTAAATTAACTGAGACTTGATTTGTGACCCAAGATGCGATCTATCCTGGAGAACATTCTCTGCGCACTTGAGAAGGAAGTGTAATCTGTTGTTTTTGGATGCAATGTCCTATAAATATCAATTAAATCTATCTGGTCTGTTGTGTCATTTAAAGCTTCTGTTTCCTTATTTATTTTCATTTTGAATGATCTGTCCATTGGTGTAAGTGAGGTGTTAAAGTCCTCCACTATTATTGTGTTACTGTCTATTTCCTCTTTTATAGCTGTTAGCAGTTGCCTTATGTATTGAGGTGCTCCTATGTTGGGTGTGTATGTATTCATAATTATTATATCTTCTTCTTGGATTGATCCCTTGATCATTATGTAGTGTCCTTCCTTGTCTCTTGTAACATTCTTTATTTTAAAGTCTATTTTATCTGATATGAGTATAGCTACTCCAGCTTTCTTTTGATTTCCATTTGCATGGAATATCTTTTTCCATCCCCTCACTTTCAGTCTGTATGTGTCCCTAGGTCTGAAGTGGGTCTCTTGTAGCCAGCATATATATGTGTCTTGTTTTTGTATCCATTCAGCAAGCCTGTGTCTTTTGGTTGGAGCATTTAATCCGTTCACGTTTAAGGTAATTATCGATATGTATGTTCCTATGACCATTTTCTTAATTGTTTTGGGTTTGTTTTTCTAGGTCCTTTTCTTCTCTTGTGTTTCCCACTTAGAGAAATTTCTTTAGCGTTTGTTATAGAGCTGGTTTTGTGGTGCTGAATTCTCTTAGGTTTTGCTTGTCTGTAAAGCTTTTGGTTTCTCCATCGAATCTGAATGAGATCCTTGCTGGGTAGAGTACTCTTCGTTGTAGTTCTTCCCTTTCATCACTTTAAGTGTATCATGTCACTCCCTTCTGGCTTGTAGCGTTTCTGCTGACAAATCAGCTGTTAACCTTATGGGAGTTCCCTTGCACGTTATTTGTCATTTTTCCCGTGCTGCTTTCAATAATTTTTCTTTGTCTTTAACTTTTGCCAATTTGATTACTATGTGTCTCAGCATGTTTCTACTTGGGTTTATCCTGTATGGCCCTCACTGCACTTCCTGGACTTGGGTGGCTATTTCCTTTCCCATGTTAGGGAAGTTTTTGACTGTAATCTCTTCAAATATTTTCTCTGGTCCTTTCTCTGTCTCTTCTCCTTCTGGGACCCCTATAATGGGAATTTTGTTGCTTTTAATGTTGTCCCAGAGGTCTCTTAGGCTGTCTTCACTTCTTTTCATGCTTTTTCCTTTATTCTGTTCTGCAGCAGTGAGTTCCACCATTCTGTCTTCCAGGTCACTTATCCGTTCTTCTGCCTCAGGTATTCTGCTATTGATTCCTTCTAGTATAGTTTTCATTTCAGTTATTGTATTCTACATCTCTGTTTGTTTGTTCTTTAATTCTTCTAGGTCTTTGTTAAACATTCTTTGCATCTTCTCAATCTTTGCCTCCATTCTTTTTCTGAGGTCCTGGATCATCTTCACTATCATTATTCTGAATTCTTTTTCTGGAAGGTTGACTATCTCCACTTCATTTTGTTGTTTTTCTGGGGTTTTACCTTGTTCCTTCATCTGGTACATAGCCCTCTGCCTTTTCATATTGTCTATGTCTCTGTGAATGTGGTTTTTGTTCCAGAGGCTGCAGGATTATAGTTCTTCTTGCTTCTGCTGTCTGCCCTCTGGTGGATGAGTCTATCTAAGAGGTTTGTGTAAGTTTCCTGATTGGAGGAACTGGTGGTGGGTAGAGCTGACTGTTGCTCTGGTGGGCAGAGCTCAGTTAAACTTTAATCCACTTGACTGTTGATGAATGGGGCTGGGTTCCTTCCCTGTTGGTTTCTTGGCCAGAGGCAACCCAACACTGTAGCCTACCTGGGCTCTTTGTTGCCTCTAATGACAGACTCTGGGAGGGCTCATGCCAAGGAGTACTTGCCAGAACTTGTACTGCCAGTGTCCTTGTCCCCACGGTGAGCCACAGCCACACCCTGCCTCTGCAGGAGACCCTACAACACTAACAGGTAGGTCTGGTTCAGTCTCCCCTGGGGTCACTGCTCCTTACCGTGGGTCCCGATGCGCACACTACTTTGTGTGTGCCCTCTAAGAGTGGAGTCTTTGTTTCCCCCAGTCCTGTCAAAGTCCTGCAATCAACTCCCAGTACGCCTCAAAGTCTGATTCGCTAGGAATTCCTCCTCCCGTTGCTGGACCCCCAGGTTGGGGAGCCTGACGTGGGGCTCAGAACTTTCACTTCAGTGAGTGGAGTTCTGTGGTATAAGTGTTCTCCAGTCTGTGAGTCACCCACCTAGCAGTTGAGATATTTGATTTTATTGTGATTGCACCCCTCCTCCCATCTCATTGTGGCTTCTCCTTTGTCTTTGGATGTTGCGTATCTTTTTTGGTGAGTTCCCGTGTCTTCCTATTGATGATTGTCCAGAAGCTAGTCGTGATTCTGGTGTTCTCGCAGGAGGGAGTGAGAGCCTGTCCTTCTACTCTGCCATCTTGGTTCCTCCTTTCATGGCAGTTTATTTGTTTTATATCCTTTAGGATTTCCCTTTACCTATGCCTAATACCTAGGATACTTCCACTGTAAATCAGGATGAACAAACTGATTCACACTGAGGTCTTGGTGGCGAGGTAAATTGTATAGTCATTAGTGTCACATGATTTCCCAATGTAAACAAAATGTTTATATTGGAGAAATCAGAAGCCTAAACAAGTGATTTACTTTTCCTATGGAATTTTATATGTCCCTGAGCAAGTAGGATAGGATTTTTATTAATTGCTTGGGGATGGAGGGTGAAAAATAACATACTACCTCCTATGGCTTTGACCAAGGTTGTCATAATGCAATGGAACAAGTTATTTAAACCTGATAGTAATGACTAGATAGTCTCTAGTAGGATCTCCTATGCAAAGGATAATTGCACAGCCCCTTAAAAATTTTGTGAAACATCATCTGTTAAACGATCATTGTAATTGCTAAGTAGAAACTATCATCCAGGTGTTCTGTAGTATATACAAGTGATCTTATTCAGGTGAGCTGATTAAATAATATTTTACTGACTGCCCATTTCATAGGCCAGAGGTCCCCAACCGCCAGGCCATGGACAAGTACTGGTCCATGGCCTCTTATGAACTGGGCTTCACAGCAAGAGGTGAGTGGCGGGTAAGCAAGCGAAGCTTCATCTGTATTTATAGCCGCTCCCTATCGCTCGCATTACTGCCTGAGCTCCACCTCCTGTCAGATCAGTGGCGGCATTAGATTCTCATAGGAGCACGAACCCTACTGTTCATGAACTGCACATGCAAGGGATCTAGATTGCGTGCTCCTTATGAGAATCTAATGCCTGATGATCTGAGGTGTAGCTAAGGTGGTGATGCTAGCACTAGGGAGTGGCTGCAAATACAGATTATCATTGGCAGAGAGGTTTGACTGCAGAGAGACCATAATAAATCAACTGCTTGCAGACTCATATCAAAACTCATATCTCAGTGAGTGGCAAGTGAAAACAAGCTCAGGGCTCCCACTGATTCTGCATTATGGTTAGTTGTATAATTATTTCATTATATATTACAATGTAATAATAGAAATAAAGTGCACAATAAATGTAATGCCCTTGAATCATCCCAAAACCATCCCCCCTCCCCGACCCATGGAAAAATTGTCTTCCACGAAACTGGTCCCTGGTGCCAAAAGGTTGGGGACTGCTGTCATAGACCATTCCCCAATTCTCACCTGTAGGTTATCAGAATACAGGGATCCAACCTGGTGTAATTGAGTCTGGTAGACTGGAGATTAAACCAAAGTCTTGCCACTCTCTTGCCAGGTGACCATGGGCAAGCCCCTTAATCACACTTTTCCTCAATTTCCTCATGTATAAAAAAAGATGCTAAGATGAGGTCTGCATTTTTTAATTTAAGCAGTTTTTATTTTAAGCAGCTGAACCAGTTTTTCACTCAGTTTCTTACATGGAAGACCAGGCAGAGTGACTATGATTACAACAGTGGTGGGAACCCTGACCCCAATTCCTAACTTGATCTCCCACCTCCCAGCTAACACTATCCTGTCCCATCTTTAGGAAACTAAAGGAGAATCTCTGTAGAAACCTATGGTTCCAACTCATTAAAAAGTTGGGACAGAAAATCCCCAGGGTCAAATTCCAGTTTTGTTTACATAACAAAAAAAAATATAACTCAAAGATAAAGTCATCTCTTTTGGAAAGATATTTTATTTTCTGTATAAGCACCACTAAAAATTATTCAATATCAATGTCCTTTGCAATTCTGACAGGTGGAATAAAAATTGTTCTATTCATTTTGTTTATGGTTTCCTTTGCTGTGCAAAAGCTTTTGATTTTAACTAGGTACCATTTGTTTATTTTTGTTCTTATCTCCATTACTGTGGGAGATGGATTGAAAAAGATATTGCTGCAATTTATGTCAGAGAGTGTTCTGCCTGTGTTTTCCTCTAGGAGTTTTATAGTGTTCAGTCTCACATTTAGGTCTTTAATCCATTTTGAACTTATTTTTTTTATACGGTGTTAAAGAATGATCTAATTTTATTTTTCTACATGTAGCTGTCCAGTTTTCCAGCACCAATTATTGAAGAGACTGTCTTTTCTCCATTGTACAGTCTTGCCTCCTTTGCCATAGATTAATTGAGCATAGGTGTGTGAGTTTATCTCTGGACTTTCAATCCTGTTCCATTGATCTATATTTCTATTTTTGTGCCAGTACCATACTGTTTTGATAACTATACCTTTGTAGTATAGTCTGAAGTCAGGGAGCCTGATTCCTCCAGCTCCTTTTTTCTTTCTCAAGATTGCCATGGCTATTCAGGGTCTTTTGTTTCTCCATACAAATTTTAAGATTTTTTTTGTGCTGGTTCTGTGAAAAATGGCATTGATAATTTGATAGGGATTCCACTGAATCTGTAGATTGCCGTGGGTAGTATAGTCATTTTGACAATATTGATTCATCCAATCCAGGAACATGGTATATGTTTCCATCTGTTTGTGTCATCTTTGATTTCTTTCATCAGCACCTTATAGTTTTCTGAGTACAGGTCTTTTGTCTCCTTAGGTAGGTTTATTCATAGCTATTTTATTCTTTTTGATGCGATGGTAGGTGGGATTATTTCTTGAATTTCTCTTTCTGAGCTTTCATTGTTAATGTATAGAAATGCAACAGATTTTTGTGTATTAATTTCGTAACCTTCAACTTTACCAAATTCATTGATGAGCTTAGTAGTTTTCTGGTAGCAGCTTTAGGATTTTCTATGTATAGTACCATGTCACCTGCAAACAGTGACAGTTTAACTTCTTTTCCAATTTGGATTCATTTTATTTCTTTTTCTTTTCTGATTGCCGTAGCTAGGACTTCCAAAACTATGTTGAATAAAAGTGGCAAGAGTGGACATCCTTGTCTTGCTCCTGATCGTAGAGGAAATGCTTTCAGCTTTTCACCATTATGACGTTCACTGTGGCTTTGTCATATATGGCCTTTATTATGTTGAGGTAGGTTCCCTCTGTGCCCCCTTTCTGGAGAGTTTTTATCATAAATGAGTGCTGAATTTTGTCAAAAGCTTTTTCTGCATCTATTGAGATGATCATATGGTTTTTATTCTTAAATTTGTTGATGTGGTATATCACACCAATTGATTTGTGGATATTGAAAAATCCTTGCATCCCTGGGGTATATCCCACTTGATCATGGTGTATAATTCGTTTAATGTATTGTTGGATTCGTATTGCTAGTATTTTGTTGAGGATTTTTGCATCTATGTTCATCAGTGATATTGGCCTGTAATTTTCTTTTTTTGTGGTATCTTTGTCTGGTTTTGGTATCAAGGTGATGGTGGCCTCATAGAATGAGTTTGGGAGTTTTCCTTACTCTGCAATTTTTTGGAATAGTTTCAGAAGGATAGATGTTAGCTCTTCTCTAAATGTTTGATAGAATTTTCCTGTGAAGCCATCAGGTCCTGGACTTTTGTTTGTTGGGAGTTTTAAAATTACAGTTTCAATTTCAGTGCTTGGTCTGTTCATGTTTTCTATTTCTTCCTAGTTCAGTCTTGGGAGACTGTACCAAATTGTTCTAAAATTTACAGAACTACTGTTTCTAAAATGGATATATGTGTGTATATCTGCCATTTTTCAGATTCTGTGCCATCACTAAGTTTAGAATTTACCTGACCTTTCCCAGAATCATTCTCCTTTATTCAGGCAGCCCCATGGACTACAGGGAAGGGTCCCAAAGGGCAAAGAGTCCCAAGAAAGTACATTAGAAAACCCAGGGGGCAACATATTCTTCAGTGCTTTACTCTCTAAACCTTAAAACTCATTATTATGACTTGCAAGGACCCTGAGTCCAAAGGTGTCAAGTTATGGGCAGACCTGGGTACTGCCTAGGCTCTGTCTGCTTTGAACTTAAAACTGAAGTGAGATAGTTTACACAGCCCACTGCTGTTGAGTCAAGCTCATCAGAAAACAGAAGTGTCAATAATTTATTGTGTTGAATTGCATGGTTAGACAGTTCTTAGTCTAACACTGTCTGGATGATGCATAAGCAAAGATACAAGAGTTACTCTAACATTCCTGCATACGTGTACTGATATTTTCAACAGAAAAAGATTGACTTTACCTCCTTTTTCAAATTTTGAACTGCCTGACTCACTTTCATTACCTTGATGTAAATTTCCACGTTTTCCTGTAAGAACAGGCAAGATATTTCACATGAGTGTAGTCCTGCTTTATCAGCAGCTTTGCTTTCTATAGTTTTACTTACCCATGGTCAAACAAGGCCAACTGAGGGTAACTGAACATGTAGAAAGCAAAATCATGTATAAGGGGGGACTACTTAGGGTTTGGTGCTATCCTGCTATCCATGGTTTCAGGCACATGCTGAGGGTCTTAAATGGTATCCCCTAACACCTGTGGATAAGGGGGGACCGTGAGTCCATTAATTATGCTTCAGTGTCTTGTCAGCATGATTAAGTATTGCTATTATAATCGTGCTTTAACCTTATGCTTCACACTACAAAATTCCAAATACATTTGACCCTTGAACAACACAGAGGGATTACAGGCATGGACACTGTGCACACTGGAAGAACCATATATAACTAACTATACAGTAAGTCCTCCTTATCTGTGATTCTGCATCCATGGATCCAACCAACTACACATTGTGGATCAGGTAGTACTGTAGTACTTATTGAAAAAAATTCTGTGTAAAAGTGGACTCACAAAGTTCAAAACTGTTTTGTTCAAGGGTCAACTGTAGTTTTATTCACCTGAAGCAAAAGAGGGACAAACACATTATGTAAGACATGCACTGAGTACATAAGAGAAAAGTTCAGGTTACTCAGTATGTTTTACTTAGCTTTTCCACTTATGTTTATCTTTGGAAACCAGTGTTGTTTGTCCCCACTCTTCTCTCAAATGCAGCTATTTAGAGCATATAAAATTTTTGCCTTGCATGCTTGGTTTTCTTAATAGTGTAGCTTTTACATATTAAAATTGATTTTACCTACTAATTAGATTAAATTTTATTTTTTATTGTTATTTCTTCATCATAAAAAATAGATAAGACATTGATATCTGTAGTAATTTACTGCTTGCTTAAAGTACTTAAATTTAGAAAACAAAGAATAATCACAGGTACAGGAAAGAAAACTAATTATTGGAACTTAGGTCAAGAAGAGAAAATAAGAAAGCATGTTTTAAGATACCACTAATTGCATATCTTTCTTGAGTCTATAGGGAGATTAGCTGTGTCAGCTCATAGATTATTCTCATTTGTAGAACTCATGAGTATATCTACATGTGGGCTATCTTTGAAAGAGGAAATAGAATTTTTCTGTTTCTTTTTTTGCTGTCATATCTACGGAGTGTTTCTAGGATGAACTTATGAGCGTTATGCCTTTCCACTATGTTGGAAACCTGGTGGTAGGAACTGAGACTGAGCTATAAGATGTATGTCCAGTAAATAGGTCAGAAAATCAGAGAACTTTCCCAGAGAATCTGTAATTATTCAGATGTGTGGATAGAGTGTTCCCTGGGAAACCCCCCCGAAGGAAAGGCTTGGCCAGAGGTAAAATTTCCTGGGATGTGAACTACAAAACTTTAAAACAGTTTCAGATGACAAGAGTACATACTTGTACCACAAATGAATGCCAGGACCTGTATGACATTTTTGTACTCATGAGTGAGTATCTCACATTTCCTATTCTATCCATAAACCTTCCTTCCACTTTTCCTTGGAATAGGAAGCCAGATCACACACGTCTGTTTTCCACTAGACACATGCTGTGATTCTTTTGATACACAGTCTTCCTCACCTGATAAATACAGTATCTACCCACAAAACCCAGGTTTAGAGTTTTGGTTATGATTAATGCAACAACAGGTAGAATATGAATGATGAAAGTTAACTTTTAAAATTAAGTTCCTTTTCACACTCTTACTTTACACGATATCTAGGTGTGTTTACAAAGCCATGATTCCCCAGACATGAGTAATATGCAGATTCACATTCAAGCTAGTTAAATCAATCATTTAAATCTGGTTGTGTTTCATTATGTGGAAACAAAAGGTCATTAGACTAGTACTTATTTTACGTGCAATTTCAATACATAAAGATAGTTAAAAGAACAGCTATTCTGGTCAAAGTTAGCAAGAACTGTGGCCCTTGCCCTTTCCAGTCACATCTCATTTGGGCTCTGAGTCATCCCCACAGAACCCAAGGGCTCTGTAGAAAATATTTAAATAATTAGATTAGGAGATCTCCAACACCTTTTCTTATTGAAGTTACCATAATCCTTCTAATTTACTTCTGCATTTCCATCCTATCAGAATATGTGGAGCTAAAAATATATAATAGAAAAACATTTATAGACATCTATAATATAAAGTAATACACTTCACTAAATTATGCCTCTCAAATATTACAACTTACAACTTGTTTTGGTCACAGTCTTAAAAAATTAAAACAATAAATACTATATTTATTGTTATATTGTTATACTAAGGATTCTTCTAGAAATAAGCCTATCTTTTAGAGTACTTTTTGCAGTACTTGATTTACAGGGATTACTATAAGTTTGAAATTATTCTCTTAGTGTCATGTTGGTTCAAATAGGATTATCTAGAGCCATTCTTCATGAATCCAAGACAGAAATGCTATTCTCTGTTTTTTTCCTAACTCAAGTTTTACTGTAAATAATAAGATACTATACAATTTTCAACAGTTATGATTCTGGCCTTTGAAGTTAAGTAATTTAGGTCAATTCTGGGTCTTAATATTATAATTTCTCTGTGGCTCAATTTTCTCTAACTGGAGATAGGATACATCATATAAGATTGCAAATGTCAGATCAAATTAAATGAGATAGTGAATAAAGATTCCTATCATAGCACATGTTATTTTTATTTCAAATGTTATTATGATGTGTTATTTTGAACAATCATAACAGTAAAATATTATCGCATACTGGCCAAGTATTATTTTTTAAAAATCCAATAAATATATATAGTTTATACAAGTAGGAATGATTATTTGCAAAACACTTAGATTACCATAAAATCTGATGAGATGATTTGTTATTTATGTATACAGGAACTAAGACTATAATGCAAATAAAAAGGAAGCTTCTGGCTTAGAACAGTGCTCCTTGAAATTTTCAGCTATGACTTGGGCCTAAAACACCCACTTGAACTAAAACACCTTGTGGTTAAATCAGATAATAGTTACAGAATCAGTTCCTTCAGGACCAAAAAATCCACAAGATTCAAATATGTTTGAGTAAACTTCACCAAATATTTTCGTAAAAAATATGGGTAGCAACTGTAAGTTTCAAGGTAAATTTCAAAATTTTCAGTATACTCTGTCCAAGTACCTTTCCAATTGTAATTTTGAGATTCTTCCCAGGTTAACCTGCTATCTGATGATTGTGTATTGGATTTATTTTTCCAGTCTCTTAATGATTCTGATAAATGAAAAAAAAATTCTATGTATTTTTTTCTCTCATAAAATCCAGTCAACCACTGGACTATCTACATAACAATTTTTGTAAATTTTTTGGATTATTTTTTGAACGAATATTAAAAACAATGTTTCTTGTACTAATTTAAAACTACATAGTAAAGAAAGGACTGAAAAGTGCATGCAAAAGATTTTAGAAAATATCTTTCGATATGTAACTTGATAATTCCAGAAACTGAGATATAGAAAATTTATGCCATTTACATTTATGTATGAATTCACTTACTAATTAAATTAAAACTTTAAATTTCTTCAGAATTATTTTTGTTATCTAAACTTGGTATCATCATTCAGGAAAATAATTCACTGATAATTGTAATAAGCTTCCTAAATAGCCAAAATCATTAATTCTGAGTTGTTTTTATTCTACCGAATTTTATATAATTTATACAAAATTATTAAATCTAGAATCCTTATTTGGAATTAATATAATTTACCATTCCCAGTAGCAACTACAGTATCTTTGTTCACTTAAAAAGAACATATCCAAAGAAGACATTGCATGTAGCCATGTAGACAAAGTTTCACCAAAAGTTGTGAAATTCAGATAGAAAGTTAAACTAATAACTCTCTAAGATAATTAGTTAATAATTGCATATTAGGAAGCATGTTGGCATAAGAGTGTCAAATCATTTATAAGAACTAATTCCACTATACTAATTTTTATTAATGTTGACTTTTATTCATAATTTAAATTAGAAATTATGTATAAATAGCCTAAGTAGACAATGAAAGTTCTGCAGTAATCAAACTGGATAGTACCTCGTTTTAAATATTGATAAATATGTACAGATAAACATAAGATTTTAAACATCAAGAAGCAAAATGCCATAGACTAGTGGACAAGGTTTTAATATTTTTTTAAACATAAAAGGTAAGAAGATTACTAACTTGGAAAACAACAGAAACCTAATTTTTTAAAAAAGCCTAATAACTTCAAGAAAACAATTCCTGCTTGCTGTTGTTGTTCTATAACTTCTTAAGAGTGTTTATATAGTAGTGTCATCTCCTATTAATTTGGGAAATAGAAATCTTTTTATTAAAAAAAACCATTATGATTCACTTTTAAAAAGGCTAAGAAGGATTTTTCAGTCAAATGCTCCAACATCTGAACAGTCAATTCTTAGTAGGACCAAATGGTATTCTGCAGAAAAACCCTACACTGAAATCCTCATTACATAAAGTGTGAGAGTTTAAATATGTTTTCAGAAAAAAAAATGAAGACGTCAGATCCCAGTGACTGGTTTGGTACAAGAGGAATTTAAAAAAAACAAAACCCACACACATCCCACCACTGATATGACTCCTATGGGTCTATTTTTATGTTCTGGTAAGGACCCATTACCTATATCTGAGATCCTCTGCAGCACTTTTTTTTTTGGGGGGGGGGGGCATTTTCTATCTAAGTATATCAGATGCCAGAGAGACAAAAGGAACTAACTTGCTGAGTAGCCTCTAATATACTCTGTTTTACTACACAGTCATTACTCCAGATGATAAACTGGGTCTGAGGAATTAAAGTGAATAATTAAAGAGAATTATCAGTCTCATTTTCCTGCATGATTGAGCTTGAAAAACTCATTTCATGATATTTAAATAAAGCGTACTTTTCTATACAGCATTAATCTAAAGGGTATTGAGGCTAATAATTGTGAAAATGACTGGAGACTGTCAGTCAACAAGGGTGACAAACAGACTTTAAAAAGGAAATAGGCTATTTTTCTAACTGGGAGTTCTTCACTATCATTTTCTGTTAGTTGTACAGAAGTTTCATGAGCACAACAAAATCCTTCTATGAAAACCAAAAAAATTAAATTTCTCTTAGATCTCTTCAGATAAAAAGACAACTGTTAGATAACATTTAAATAATTCTATTTATGATGACCCTTTAATATAAAAAAGCATAATCATAAGTTAGTTTAAAAGAAAGTCATTATTTTAAAATCTAACCAAATCTTGCACTTGGGGAGGATAAAAAAGACCCTCAATATTAAAAATACATTTTTAGGGCTTCCCTGGTGGCGCAGTGGTTGAGAGTCCGCCTGCTGATGCAGGGGACGCGGGTTCGTGCCCCGGTCCTGGAAGATCCCACATGGCCGCGGAGCGGCTGGGCCCGTGAGCCATGGCTGCTGAGCCTGCGCGTCTGGAGCCTGTGCTCCGCAACGGGAGAGGCCGCAACAGTGAGAGGCCCGCGTACCAAAGCACTTTTTTTCCTCAAGCATTGCTTTCTTTCTCCAGGGTTTTTTGACTGACACACTTATTTAACAATTAATAAGTTATAAAATTCTTTAGGTATATTGGGGTTTTTTCAAATGTCAGATCACTTAATTATGATAAAGTAGAAACGGGCTTGTGTAATCTCATTATGATTTATGCTTTTCATTTAAAAAGAATAACTTACAGGGATTTCAGGTAATTTAAGGAGATGGTTCCCTTATACCTGTGACCTTTTTCTTTGTTGTATTAGTAAAAAGGTAGTATAAAGGCTAATTTAATAAATATTTTAATTAAGAATATGTATTTTCTTGTAGTTAAACTGCTTTGATACATTTCCTTCTCAGTCTTAATTCTCACAAATATGCACACCCTCCTGTGTAACAATTCAGACATAGCCTACTAACACAGGAGTTCAGATGGTATTTTATACAGCATATCTTAAATGTACTGAAAGGATAGTTAAATTATAATTAAAATATGAACACTGTTAGAGAAAGATATTTCAGAAAAAAATACATGTAAAATAGATGCCTAAGTTGACACTGGACTTACTTGGATCACTATTTAATCAGTAGCTTAATGCCATCCAAATCCTCTGTTTCTGGAGAGGAAAATGTCACACCCTCCCATGAGCAAACCAGAGAATCAAATTTACATTCTCAGAGGCAGCTGTTAAGTGTTCAGTCCCATAGACAACAGTTCCTGAGTAGCTTAGCACACAAGACTCTGAAAATGTAGAGCTATGTAAAATCTGCAACCGTATTTTTATATTTCGAGCAAAATATTCTGCTTGAGCAATAAGGCAGAAAAATATACCCATTTCTAACGTATGTTGGTGTTTCCACGTTAAAAAGATTATGCATGTGCAGTATTTTGAAGGGATATTCTTTATGAGGGTATACCTTGCCTTATGTAAATCCGCTAGAGCTCTAGACAAAATGAAAGCTAAAATTGTCCACATGCTAAAGTCACCTTAGGCACAGTGCTTTCGGAACTCTTTTTCTCTGAAAGACCACTTAGGGTTTGGAATCAGATGTTACCAGGCCCTAGCTATATTGACTGGGGATTAGGAGTTAACTAACAACTCATTCTTATTTTCTTAATCAAAAAATGGAGGAAAATAAATCAGAGCATCACAATAAGAACTAACTAAGGCGAGTTGTGTGCAACACTTGACAGGTACCTGATTATGAGGCAACAAAATGCTTCCCTTCCCATCGGGCCCCTGCCCCTTTTCTCCCTTCTCTGCTGCTTCCTGGAGATTACATATCTTCATCAGACCTACATTTGACCTATTTTTTGGTCCTGTCTCTGCATCTACTAGAATGTTGGCTTCATGGGAGGGGAGACAGTTTTATCTGTTTAGTGCACTGCTGAATCCCCAGAGCACAGAGCAGCCTCATAGCTGGTAATCAGTTGAATGAATGGACACACATATGATTATCACAACCACAATAATATTTTAAAAGGAGTGAGAATGACCAGAAATTAGAGGTTATTATATTGCTAGTTTGTAACACAAATAGGCAGGGCTTTGAGGTGAAGGGCATCTGCTATGGAAGTGAATGGACCTAAGTGGGATTTGGAATTCTTCCCTTCCTACAGTGTGTGACTTGTTGCTAACTACCTTACCTCTCTTAGTCATAGTGGAAATAGCTCCCTCTCAGCATTGTTGTAAAGATCGAGAGTGGTAATATGAAGGACTTAGCACAGACCCTGACATACAGTATTTGTTGAATAAATAATTGTTATGTGATCATTGGCAAATTTTTATGTTAGGAAATTCATTAAAGTAATATGGACAAGTAAAAAATATTGAAAATTATAGAGGGGTATAAAATGAGAAGTCTCGTTCACCCACCAGTTCTATTCCTCAGAAGTGACCAATGTCAGGTGTGTCCTCATACCCTCCATTAATTTTAAGATTTTAAACTTATATACATATGTATATGGACTAGTACATACACTGAATCATACTTTCTGCGACTTGCCTCTTTTAATATCAGGTGCCTTCTAGTTCTCCGATCTTACAAAAATGATGCTAAAAATTCATGTCTGTATAGTTTTGTTTATGTGCTTGGGCACTAGTAAACAGAGAAAGTGAAATTTCTGGGTCAAAAATTCGTACTTATTTTTTTGGTAGGAAGAGTTTTATCTAATTTCTGTTCCTACATGTACACAGCAATGTGTGAAAATGCCTGTTTCCATACATCACACACACTGGTTTATACTGAAATTTAAATTTTTAACAAGTGCTTATTTTATTGGTAAATATTTAATTGAGTGAAGTTTTAACCTATTAAGTATATTGACATGTATATTTAAAAATATTTCTGAGAATATACTTGCTCATCTTTTTTTTTTCTAGTGTTTGTCCTTTCCTTATTAACTAATAATGAAATAGCCTCTCTTCTTACATTTGACACTTAAAAATTTTTTTGACTATGTTAAACTTTATTTTTATTGTATTTTTAAATTACTGAAAATTTCAATTTTTATGCCATTAACTTTCACTTTTAAATATTGTGTCATGCTTTGAAAGGTTTTCTCCAAGAATATAAAAAATAACAGACAGACTTTCTTCTAGCATTTGTATGTTTTCAAAAAATCCTTTAGAACAGTATTTCTAAATAAACATTCATGGACTTTATCACTTGTGAAGTAAAAGAGGAAGAGTAAAGTACATTGAGTAATTGTAAATATTACAACACATGTGAGAAGCAGACAATGGATGCATAATAAGAGTTCTAGAAGAGGAATCACACAGCCCAAGTCCTGACCACAGCTCTTTTAATAATAATAGGTTTTGTGAACTGGGCAGCACACAGTCATCACATTCCTGATTTCCTTTCTTGTCAAAGAGAATAACTACAGAGCCTACCTACAGCCTCAAGCTGAAGATCATTATATGGTAGATTTAAATTTAAAATGTACAGGTGTATGCAGATTCTATATAGTAGACGAAAATGTTTCATTCATTTTTTTTTTTGCTGTCTAACAAATGAAAAGAATTTTAGTGTCATATGCTTTGCAATTCTAGATTGTATGAGCAATCAAAACCTATAAATTATGATGATGATAAGGTAACAGAGTTAACATGTATTGGGGGCTTACTGTCTGCCAGTTGTTGAAATAAGTGTTTCACATAAGTTATCTCGTTGACCCACCACACCACCTTACTATGTTCTTTAGACAACTAGTTGAGGTCACACAGCTAACATGTGCCAAAACAAGGATTAAAACCCTGATAGACTGACTGAAGAGCCTATACTCTTTCCCGAAAGAAAAAAATATACATAAATGAGTTTTTGATCAATACCTAACTTTCCATATTCTTTTTAAGACATTTGTATAAACAGAATAACAATTTTAAATAATGCTATGTTAGAAAATTATATCTAAATTCAACAAACAAGGAATGACAATGAACATATTCTGTATGTGGCAAATAATAGAATTATTTTGAGATTAAATAAAACTCATTCTAAAGACCTGTAACACATACACTGTAAAGTACCTCAAAACATTAGTTACCACTGCAAAACAATAAGGTAAAATTCATCTTATCACTTTAATCCTTGGGATAACTAATCATGGAAATTTACACACACATATTTGTGCACATGCATAACACACATGCTTGTGTTTGTATATATATATATACATAAACAAACATCTATTTTTTCAATCGGTGCCTTGTTCATTTACAGAAGTAGTAAACCAAAGGCAGGTTCTATCTGCTTTATATAGTGAGGAGGGGCTTCACATGCAGGAATAAATATACACATACATAGTTTAAAAAGAGAATATTAAATGCACAAGACATAACAGTATACAGCAATGCCAGTGAAAGTTTGAGAGATTAAAACTGAGGTTTTAATATCACTTTTAAAAGAAATTTTCAAGGACATCATTAAAGATAAAATGTAGAATATCAACGTCATTAAAGTTTAGACTTAAGCCATGTTGTCTAATTAACGAAAGCACAGGATGAAAGTAAACCTACTGCATCAAAGGTATAAAATAAACTTACACATATGTTTCATAGAAGCCGTGGTAGGAACTGTGTATAAAAGACAGGTTAAATTGAGAGCGCCTCTGTATATGTGGGTAGTTCTCATGTGAGCAGGGCTAGATCAATATGTAAATGTCAAAGGCCTCCTAAAAATCTTGGCAGACCTAATTTTTACTTGACTTGTTTGCAAAGCTGACTCAACTCTCTAAGGAGAGGGGAAAAAATCATTTTTATGTTCTTATCTATATGCACGATATATGTGTATATACACACATATATATACACGCACTCACATATGCACATATGTGCACGCACATGTATGTTTGTGTGTATGTGTGCCTCTTGTACTTCCCTTTGTTTATCTGCTTCAAAATTTTATATGTAACAGGAAATTTTTGTCATGACTGAGAAGTTAAGGTTCGGGTACTTTAGGGACCCACACAAATAATCTATTTGCATTTGGAGCTTGACGGCTGCCTGCTGAAGTTGAGGGTTGTCCTCATTTATTTCCATCCAAGCACTTTCTTAGGAGTAAAAAGGCTTCTTTTTTGAGCTAACATATGTCTTCTTTATCTTCCCTATATTGCACCCATTTATCTGGAGCTCTTGAACTATATAAAATATACATAATCCCTCCATCACTTAGCAGTCCTATTGAAAAGAAGTACTAAACATTTATTTATGTTGGCTTTCCCACATTGGAATTCTGTAAGTTACTACCCCATATATTTAATGGAAAAAACTGTGTTCCATTCTTATGTTTAGAAAATTGGATTAAAGGAATATTGGTGTCTTGGAACATATATCATGCTTATATGTTTAGTGACTCTCCAAGAGGGCTATTTAGTTTGCCATATTTCCCAAATATTTCCCCAGAGGACCAAATTTTCCCATATAGTATGTATTATTATATTCCAGAATTAGTGTTCTAAGGGATACCATTTAGTTAACATTACTACAGGATATCTCAATTCTCAAATACAAGGATCTTCAAGGTTTCCATATTATCAAACAGGTAGTATATAGGCTGTTGGTGGCTTCGAAGAGAACTCGAAAAACTTCCAGCTTTTGGGGGATCTTTTATTATTCAAAACTGGTTTTGTTTTCATGATAATATAACTTAACAAAATCTGCATGGCTTAACACAGCAACAGTTGATTTCTTTCTCATAACACATGCCTCACACTTGACAGCTGGTGAGACTGTGCTCTACACAGTCACCCAGGAAGTCAAGCTGATGGGAGTCCACCATCTCATCTGCACGTGGTCAGGCGTAGCAGCAGCTGATAAGAACCTGAATGCTCTGCAGTGCTTCTGAGGAAGTATTCTGTGGCGCTTCCATCCATGGACAGTCAGCCAGAATTTATTGCATAACTGCTCCTAATTGTAGGGGTCTGACAGATGCAGGGGAGTGGACAAAATATTTGTGGCTACCACTGTATCTGCCACAGCTAATAACACTCCTTAACTTCTTTTTATGAGCAAAATTGCCATGGTGTTAACCGATTGATGTCTCCTGAATGTCATGATAGAGTAATCTAAATATTGTACAATGGTGAATAGAGTTTGCCACAGAGTGACAATGTGTTGAAGGTAAAGGAAGAATAATCATTAGTAAGATATCCCACATGTAAGAGCAAGAGAAGAATTTCAGAAAGTTACAGCAGGGAATTAAAGGAATGTTTAGCATTCACTTAAAAATGGTAGCTGTGTAGTCCAGGAATGTGTTATATGGTACAAAAAGTTAATAAAACAATGCAGTTACTACCATGATCAGATGCTTAAGGTTAGCATGCCAGTGAAAGCCACAGAAGAGGGAGGGCAACTATTTCAAATACTGAGCACTTTATATGTACCTCTTTCTGCCCTAGGTGCTTTATATTCCTGCACAGATTAAGGGTATTATAGTGATTTTTCTTAAACGACCAGGAAATAAATTGTGTGAAGCAAGCAACATAGCAACGTCCAGCAGTACTTTTGAAAAATACACTTTGTATTTGTAAGTAATTATTCTTTTTTTTTTTTTTTTTTTTTTTAACATCTTTATTGGGGTATAATTGCTTTACAATGGTGTGTTAGTTTCTGCTTTATAACAAAGTGAATCAGTCATACATAAACCTATGTTCCCATATGTCTTCCCTGTTGCGTCTCCCTCCCTCCCACCCTCCCCATCCCACCCCTCCAGGCTGTCACAAAGCACCGAGCCAATATCCCTGTGCCATGCGGCTGCTTCCCACTAGCTATCTACCTTACTGCGTTTGTTAGTGTGTATATGCCCATGACTCTCTCTCGCCCTGTCACAGCTCACCCTTCCCCCTCCCCATAACCTCAAGTCCGTTCTCTAAGAGGTCTGAGTCTTTATTCCTGCTTTACCCCTAGGTTCTTCATGACATTTTTTTCTTAAATTCCATATATATGTGTTAGCATACGGTATTTGTCTTTTTCTTTCTGACTTACTTCACTCTGTATGACAGACTCTAGGTCTATCCACCTCATTACAAATAGCTCAATTTCGTTTCTTTTTATGGCTGAGTAATATTCCATTGTATATATGTGCCACATCTTCTTTATCCATTCATCCGATGACGGGCACTTAGGTTGTTTCCATCTCCGGGCTATTGTAAATAGAGCTGCAATGAACATTTTGGTACATGACTCTTTTTGAATTTTGGTTTTCTCAGGGTATATGCCCAGTAGTGGGATTGCTGGGTCATATGGTAGTTCTATTTGTAGTTTTTTAAGGAACCTCCATACTGTTCTCCATAGTGGCTGAACCAATTCACATTCCCACCAGCAGTGCAAGAGTGTTCCCTTTTCTCCACACCCTCTCCAGCATTTATTGTTTCTAGATTTTTTGATGATGGCCATTCTGACTGGTGTGAGATGATATCTCATTGTAGTTTTGATTTGCATTTCTCTAATGATTAATGATGTTGAGCATTCTTTCATGTGTTTGTTGGCAGTCTGTATATCTTCTTTGGAGAAATGTCTATTTAGGTCTTCTGCCCATTTTTGGATTGGGTTGTTTGTTTTCTTGTTATTGAGCTGCATGAGCTGCTTGTAAATTTTGGAGATTAATCCTTTGTCGGTTGCTTCATTTGCAAATATTTTCTCCCATTCTGAGGGTTGTCTTTTGGTCTTGTTTACGGTTTCCTTTGCTGTGCAAAAGCTTTGAAGTTTCATTAGGTCCCATTTGTTTATTTTTGTTTTTATTTCCATTACTCTAGGAGGTGGGTCAGAAAGGATCTTGCTTTGATTTATGTCATAGAGTGTTCTGCCTATGTTTTCCTCTAAGAGTTTGATAGTTTCTGGCCTTACATTTAGGTCTTTAATCCATTTTGAGCTTATTTTTGTGTATGGTGTTAGGGAGTGATCTAATCTCATACTTTTACATGTACCTGTCCAGTTTTCCCAGCACCACTTATTGAAGAGGCTGTCCTTTCTCCATTGTACATTACTGCCACCTTTATCAAAGATAAGGTGTCCATATGTGCATGGGTTTATCTCTGGGCTTTCTATCCTGTTCCATTGATCTATCTTTCTGTTTTTGTGCCAGTACCATACCGTCTTGATGACTGTAGCTTTGTAGTATAGTCTGAAGTCAGGGAGCCTGATTCCTCCAGTTCCTTCTTTCGTTCTCAAGATTGCTTTGGCTATTCGGGGTCTTTTGTGTTTCCATACAAATTGTGAAAGTTTTTGTTCTAGTTCTGTGAAAAATGCCAGTGGTAGTTTGATAGGGATTGCATTGAATCTGTAGATTGCTTTGGGTAGTAGAGTCATTTTCACAATGTTGATTCTTCCAATCCAAGAACATGGTATATCTCTCCATCTATTTATATCATCTTTAATTTCTTTCATCAGTGTCTTATAATTTTCTGCATACAGGTCTTTTGTCTCCTTAGGTAGGTTTATTCCTAGATATTTTATTCTTTTTGTTGCAATGGTAAATGGGAGTGTTTTCTTGATTTCACTTTCAGATTTTTCATCATTAGTATATAGGAATGCCAGAGATTTCTGTGCATTAATTTTGTATCCTGCCACTTTACCAAATTCATTGATTAGCTCTAGTAGTTTTCTGGTAGCATCTTTAGGGTTCTCTATGTATAGGATCATGTCATCTGCAAACAGTGACAGCTTTACTTCTTCTTTTCCAATTTGGATTCCTTTTATTTCCTTTTCTTCTCTGATTGCTGTGGCTAAAACTTCCAAAACAATGTTGAATAATAGTGGTGAGAGTGGGCAACCTTGTCTTGTTCCTGATCTTAGTGGAAATGCTTTCAGTTTTTCACCATTGAGGATGATGTTTGCTGTGGGCTTGTCATATATGGCCTTTATTATGTTGAGGAAAGTTCCCTCTATGCCTACTTTCTGCAGGGTTTTTATCATAAATGGGTGTTGAATTTTGTCAAAAGCTTTCTCTGCATCTATTGAGATGATCATATGGTTTTTCTCCTTCAATTTGTTAATATGGTTTATCACGTTGATAGATTTGCGTATATTGAAGAATCCTTGCATTCCTGGAATAAACCCCACTTGATCATGGTGTATGATCCTTTTAATGTGCTGTTGGATTCTGTTTGCTAGTATTTTGTTGAGGATTTTTGCATCTATGTTCATCAGTGATATTGGCCTGTAGTTTTCTTTCTTTGTGACATCCTTGTCTGGTTTTGGTATCAAGGTGATGGTGGCCTCGTAGAAGGAGTTAGGGAGTGGTCCTCCCTCTGCTATATTTTGGAAGAGTTTGAGAAGGATAGGTGTTAGCTCTTCTCTAAATGTTTGATAGAATTCGCCTGTGAAGCCATCTGGTCCTGGGCTTTTTTTTGTTGGAAGATTTTTAATCACAGTTTCAATTTCAGTGCTTGTGATTGGTCTGTTCATATTTTCTATTTCTTCCTGATTCAGTCTTGGCAGGTTGTGCATTTCTAAGAATTTGTCCATTTCTTCCAGATTGTCCATTTTATTGGCATAGAGTTGCTTGTAGTAATCTCTCATGATCTCTTTTATCTCTGCAGTGTCAGTTGTTACCTCTCCTTTTTCATTTCTAATTCTATTGATTTGAGTCTTCTCCCTTTTTTTCTTGATGAGTCTGGCTAGTGGTTTATCTATTTTGTTTATCTTCTCAAAGAACCAGCTTTTAGTTTTATTGATCTTTGCTATTGTTTCCTTCATTTCTTTTTCATTTATTTCTGATCTGATTTTTATGATTTCTTTCCTTCTGCTAGCTTTGGGGTTTTTTTGTTCTTCTTTCTCTAATTGCTTGAGGTGCAAGGTTAGGTTGTTTATTCGAGATGTTTCCTGCTTCTTAAGGTGGGCTTGTATTGCTATAAACTTCCCCCTTAGAACTGCTTTTGCTGCATCCCACAGGTTTTGGGTCGTTGTGTCTCCATTGTCATTTGTTTCTAGGTATTTTTTGATTTCCTCTTTGATTTCTTCAGTGATCTCTTCATTATTAAGTAGTGTATTGTTTAGCCTCCATGTGTTTGTATTTTTTACAGATCTTTTCCTGTAATTGATATCTAGTCTCATGGCGTTGTGGTCAGAAAAGATACTTGATACAATTTCAATTTTCTTAAATTTACCAAGGCTTGATTTGTGACCTAAGATATGATCTATCCTGGAGAATGTTCCATGAGCACTTGAGAAAAATGTGTATTCTGTTGTTTTTGGATGGAGTGTCCTATAAATATCAATTAAGTCCATCTTGTTTAATGTATCATTTAAAGCTTGTGTTTCCTTATTTATTTTCATTTTGGATGATCTGTCCATGGGTGAAAGTGGGGTGTTTAAGTCCCCTACTATGAATGTGTTACTGTCGATTTCCCCTTTTATGGCTGTTAGTATTTGCCTTATGTACTGAGGTGCTCCTATGTTGGGTGCATAAATATTTACAATTGTTATATCTTCTTCTTGGATCGATCCTTTGATCATTATGTAGTGTCCTTCTTTGTCTCTTTTAATAGTCCTTATTTTAAAGTCTATTTTGTCTGATATGAGAATTGCTACTCCAGCTTTCTTTTGGCTTCCATTTGCATGGAATATCTTTTTCCATCCCCTTACTTTCAGTCTGTATGTGTCTCTAGGTCTGAAGTGGGTCTCTTGTAGACAGCATATATAAGGGTCTTGTTTTTGTATCCATTCAGCTAATCTGTGTCTTTTGGTGGGAGCATTTAGTCCATTTACATTTAAGGTAATTATTGATATGTATGTTCCTATTCCCATTTTCTAAATTGTTTTGGGTTCGTTATTATAGGTCTTTTCCTTCTCTTGTGTTTCTTGCCTAGAGAAGATCCTTTAGCATTTGTTGTAAAGCTGGTTTGGTGGTGCTGAACTCTCTCAGCTTTTGCTTGTCTGTAAAGGTTTTAATTTCTCCATCAAATCTGAATGAGATCCTTGCTGGGTAGAGTAGTCTTGGCTGCAGGTTTTTCTCCTTCATCACTTTCAGTATGTCCTGCCACTCCCTTCTGGCTTGTAGGGTTTCTGCTGAGAGATCAGCTGTTAACCTTATGGGGATTCCCTTATGTGTTATTTGTTGTTTTTCCCTTGCTGCTTTTAATATGCTTTCTTTGTATTTAATTTTTGACAGTTTGATTAATATGTGTCTTGGCGTATTTCTCCTTGTATTTATCTTGTATGGGACTCTCTGTGCTTCCTGGACTTGATTAACTATTTCCTTTCCCATATTAGGGAAGTTTTCAACTATAATCTCTTCAAATATTTTCTCAGTCCCTTTCTTTTTCTCTTCTTCTTCTGGAACCCCTATAATTCGAATGTTGGTGCGTTTAATGTTGTCCCAGAGGTCTCTGAGACTGTCCTCAGTTCTTTTCATTCTTTTTTCTTTATTCTGCTCTGCAGTAGTTATTTCCACTATTTTATCTTCCAGGTCACTTATCCGTTCTTCTGCCTCAGTTATTCTGCTATTGATCCCATCTAGAGTACTTTTAATTTCATTTATTGTGTTGTTCATCGTTGCTTGTTTCATCTTTAGTTCTTCTAGGTCCTTGTTAACTGATTCTTGCATTTTGTCCAATCTATTGTCCATTCTATCTCCAAGATTTCGGATCAACCTTACTATCATTATTCTGAATTCTCTTTCAGGTAGACTCCCTATTTCCTCTTCATTTGTTAGGTCTGGTGCATTTTTATCTTGCTCCTTTATCTGCTGTGTGTTTTTCTGTCTTCTCATTTTGCTTATCTTACTGTGTTTGGGGTCTCCTTTTTGCAGGCTGCAGGTTTGTGGTTCCTCCTGTTTTTGATGTCTGTCTCTAGTGGCTAAGGTTGGTTCAGTGGGTTGTGTAGGCTTCCTGGTGGAGGGGGCTAGTGCCTGTGTTGTGGTGGATGAGGCTGGATCTTGTCTCTCTAGTGGTCAGGTTCACGTCTGGTGGTGTGTTTGGGGGTGTCTGTGGCCTTATTATGATTTTAGGCAGCCTCTCTGCTAATGGGTGGGGTTGTGTTCCTGTTTTGCTAGTTGTTTGGCATAGGTTTTCCAGCACTGTGGCTTGCTGGTCGTTGAGTGAAGCTGGGTGCTGGTGTTAAGATGGAGGTCTCTGGGAGATTTTCGCTGTTTGATATTATGTGGAGCTGGGAGGTCTCTTGTTGATCAGTGTCCTGAAGTTGGCTCTCCTACCTCAGAGGCAGAGCCCTGCCTCCTGGCTGGAGCACCAAAAGCTTTTCATCCACAGGCTCAGGATAAAAGGGAGAAAAAGTAGAGGGAATTAGTAGAAGTATGAGGAAAGAAAGAAGGAAAGGAGGGTAGGAAGGAAGGAAGAAAGAAAGAAAGAAGCAAAGAAGGAAAGAAGGCAAGAAGGAAAGAAGGGAGGGAGGGAGGGAGGAGGGAAGGAAGGAGGGAAAGAAGGAAAAAAGACAGAAAGAAAGAAGATACAGTAAAAATAAAATACAGTATAATAAAGTTATTGAATTAAAAACTTCTTATTTAGAAAAAAAAAAAAAGGGACGGAAAGAACCTAGGACAAATGTTGGCAGCAAAGCTATACAGACAAAATCTTACACAGAAGCATACACATACACCCTCACTAAAAGAGGTAAATGGGGAAAAATCCTAAATCTTGCTGTCAGAGATCACCTCCTCAATTTGGGATGATTCGTTGTCTAAAGGAGGGAAGGAAGGACGGAAAGAAAGAAAGAAAGAACGAAGGTAAAGTATAATAAGGTTATTAAAATTAATTATTAAGAAAAAAATTTAAAAAAAAACATGGACGGATAGAACCCTAGGACAAATGGTGGAAGCAAGACTATACAGACAAGATCTCACACAGAAGCATACACATACACGTTCGCAAAAAGAGGAAAGGGGAAAAAATCATAGATCTTGCTCCTAAAGTCCACTTCCTTAATTTGGGATGATTGGTTGTCTATTCAGGTATTCCACAGATGCAGGGTACATCAAGTTGATTGTGGAGCTTTAATCCGCTGCTTCTGAGGCTGCTGGGAGGGATTTCCCTTTCTCTTCTTTGTTCTCACAGCTCCCAGGGCTAAGCTTTGGATTTGGCCCTGCCACTGCGTGTAGATCGCTGGAGGGCGTCTGTTTTTTGCTCAGACAGGATGGGGTTAAAAGAGCCGCTGATTGGGGGCTCTGGCGCACTCAGGCCGGCGGGGACGGAGGGGCACAGAGTGCGGGGCGGGCCTGCGGTGGCAAAGGCCGGCGTGACTTTGCACCAGCCTGAGGCGCGCTGTGCGCTCTCCCGGGGAAGTTGTCCCTGGATCCCGGGAACCCGGCAGTGGCGGGCTGCACAGCCTCCGCGGAAGAGGGGTGTGGAGAGTGACCTGTGCTCGCACACAGGCCCCTCGGTGGCGGCAGCAGCAGCCTTAACGTCTCCCGCCCGCCTCTGGGGTCCGCGCTTTTAGCCGCGGCTTGCGCCCGTCTCTGGATTCCGCGCTTTCAGCCGCGGCTCGCGCCCGTCTCTGGATTCCGCGCTTTCAGCCGCGGCTCGCGCCCGTCTCTGGATTCCGCGCTTTCAGCCGCGGCTCGCGCCCGTCTCTGGATTCCGAGCTTTCAGCCGCGGCTCGCGCCCGTCTCTGGGGTTCGCGCTTTTAGCCGCGGCTCGCGCCCGTCTCTGGAGTTCCTTTAAGCAGCGTTCTTAAACCCCTCTCCTCACGCCCCAGGAAACAAAGAGGGAAGAAAAAGTCTCCTGCCTCTTCTGCAGGTGCAGGCTTTTCCCCGGACTCCCTCCCGGCTAGCTGTGGTGCACTAACCCCTTCAGGCTATGTTCAAGCCGCCAACCCCAGTCCTCTCCCTGCGCTCCGGCCTCAGCTCTCAGCCCCGCCCGCCCCGGCGGGTGAGCAGACAAGCCTCTCGGGCTGGTGAGTGCCGGTCGGCACCGATCCTCTGTGCGGGAATCTCCCCGCTTTGCCCTCCGCACCCGTTGCTGTGCACTCCGCAGCTTCGAAGCTCCCCCCTCCGCCTCCCGCAGTCTCCGCCCTCGAAGGGGCTTCCTAGAGTGTGGAAACTTTTCCTCCTTCACAGCTCCCTCCCACTGGTGCAGGTGCCGTCCCTATTCTTTTGTCTCTGTTTTTTCTTTTGCCCTACCCAGGTACGTGGGGAGTTTCTTGCCTTTTGGGAGGTCTGAGGTCTTCTGCCAGCCTTCAGTAGGTGTTCTGTAGGAGTTGTTCCACGTGTAGATGTATTTCTGGTGTATCTGTGGGGAGGAAGGTGATCTCCGCGTCTTACTCTTCCGCCATCTTCCGCCTCGGTCCGTGTAAGTAATTATTCTTAAGTGAAAGGAATCCATGGTCATAAAACTTTGGGAAACAGTGTTCAGTAAATTTTACCTCCTGGAATCTGAAAATTCAGATTTTTTTTTACCTCCTGGAATCTGAAAATTCAGATTTTTTTTTTTACCTCCTGGAATCTGAAAATTCAGATAATATATGTGTATAACTGAATCACTTTGCTATACACATGAAACTAACATAACATTATAAGTCAACCATAAGTCAATTAAAAAGAACTTAAAAAATTTTTTTTCCTCTTGGAGATTTACAGCACATTAATCACTCTGAAAAGCCTCCCCAGAAGAAGTTAGTTTAATGTTATTAAACCCAAGTTTACCAAATTTTTTTATCATAGAGCTAAAAAGAGTAAAGAAAAATTAACCTATCACACACTGCTGGGCCTGGTGTAGAACTGAAAGAAGTAGTAGCCATGGGGCTTCTTGTTTTCCTACGTGTCTTGCTGGGTATGCCAAGAAGGAAAGGCGCTAACTGCTCGTTACATGAGCCTTTACTTGGGCTTATGTTTGCAGTGGTGAACCTGGAGGAATGATGTAATGTCTCGCTCCTGCCCCCAAACCATAAGAGGCCTTGCTTACTGCTTGCTCTCAAAGTGGTGGATCCCTGAACCTCAGTCTTCCTGAGCTGCAGTACAATCTCACGATGTGCACAGCATCCCTTTGACCTTGTTGCATCTCCCCTGTGAGACTTGAGGTCCAGGGGAACTGACGCGTGCTTTTTACTGAACTGTAATAAAGTCTTTTGCCAACATCTATGAACAATTTAGGCTAATTTATTAGCTTGTAAGTAGGATAACTT
Organism: Globicephala melas; assembly: GCF_963455315.2. NCBI lineage: Eukaryota > Metazoa > Chordata > Mammalia > Artiodactyla > Delphinidae > Globicephala > Globicephala melas. The sequence goes on from NC_083322.1 coordinate 82,046,452, forward strand.
CAAATCCAGGATGTAACAGTACAAAGTGGTAATAATAAACTTTCAGCTCTTTCCATAAATTGATTAATTTGAATAATCTTTCCAGGGCTACTAATTTTGACAGAGGAGAAGTATGAGTTACGAGATAATCAACTCACAGATGCTATGATCTACCAAAGTTACAAGGTCTTAATTAACATTTGAGTGCTTACTCTTTTATTCACTGTGGAAAGAACTTTATATGCATTAACTTGTTTAATCCTCTAAGCCACTGTATGATGGAGGTATCAGTACCTTCATTTTACAGATGAGGAAACTAAGACACAGAGGGCTTAATTATTTCATAAGGTCACACAGTAAGTTGTGGGCCTGGAATTCAAACCCCAGGCACCAGAACCAAATTTCTATCCATCACATTTAGAGAGAGGAGATATAGGAATTTTAAATTTATTCACAATAGAAACAAAGAACAATTGTCACAAAAAATAATAAAAACCCAATTAAAGAAGGATTTTTTTAAATATTAAAAACCTGAGTTTGCAAATGTCTACCCATAAAAAAAGCAAATCAAGATTTTATTGTCCAACAAGTGTAAAGAACACATGCGAAGAGAGCAAGTGAGTTTTGAGCTAGAAGGGAGGGCCTCACAAGTCAAGATACGGTTAATACTCCTTATTTAATCATTCAGATCGTATCAAGCAGAACAGCCCCATTCAGATGGTAACATGGGCCTCTAATCTCCAAAGTCCAGAGTTCATTGTTGGTGTGGCAAAGCAGTTCAGTCAGTTGAAGAATATCTATTTTGTGTAGCTCCAATTTTGCATAACATATACTTTACATAGCTGTGATAGCTTAGTATAATTGTAGTGTTATAGGAAACTCTCAGGTTAACCAAGCCACTCAAAATGATTACTCATGATACCAAGATTAAGCACCTTCAGCTACAGGGATCAACAAACTGTGGCACGTGGGCCAACTGTAGTCCACCCTCTGTTTTGTAAATTGATGTTCTTTGGAACACAGTCATACCCATTTGTTGGGTACCGTCTACGACTGCTTTGTGCTGCAACGACAGAGCTGAGTAGGGGCAACTGCTACAGAGGCCCTGTGAGCTGCAAAGCCTGCAATATTTCCTATCTGGTCCTTTACAGAAAAAGTTTGCTGATTTCTGTTTTAGTACCTTAAGCACATTTTCATCAGTGGTAAATATCTTTGTTTTGTTTTTAATTTTTATTGGAGTATAGTTGATTTACCATGTTGTGTTAGTTTCAGGTGTACAGCATAGTGAATCAGTTATACACATACTACATATATCCACTCTTTTTTAGATTCTTTTCCCAAATAGGCCAGTACAGAGAATTGAGTAGAGTTCCCTGTGCTATACAGTAGGTCGTTATTAGTTATCTATTTTATATATAGTAGTGTTTATGTGTTAATCCCAACCTCCTAATTTATCTCTCCCCAACCCTCTTAACTCCTGGTAACCGTAAGTTTGTTTTCTTCATCTGTAACTCTATTTCTGTTTTGTAGATAAGTTCATTTGTACCCTTTTTTTTAGATTCCACATATTAGCAATATCATATGATATTTAAATACCTTATTCAGCATGTATATCAAAGTGAGTGAAACATGGAGCTTTAATGTTTCGAAGTGAACCCTACTATCAATATACTCTGAACTTTGAGTGTTTTTGTTTGTATTTCTACAATGTGACAGTGAATTAAACTAGTTGACCATAAATATTTATTCCATTTAACAATGTTAGTGGTTAAAGCCAGACATCAAGTTGCCCATTTCATAGTTACCTTTAGGGATATTTTCCTTCCCCTAGGGATCCATGAATTTTCTCACTTAACTTTCTCATAATAGACCTTACTAAGTGTTCATGGCCTTTGGTCTACACAGATCTGGGCTGTTTAACTTTCTCAACCAGTTTCAGTCTTTCTCCACCAAATGATTTCAGGTAACTACTATCAAATAGATGTTGAAAGAAACTTATTTGCCATCTGTGCCTTATACTGCATATACTATTTGTAACTTTTTGTTTATTTAGCAAGCCTGTTGAACATTTTCTTCACATTTTGCATGCTAAATTATTCCAAATAAACAGACACTTGTTTTTGATCCCAACGTAAGAACTATAGAGTTGTGTAGAAAATTACCTTGAGGCAATAGTGTCCTCCAAGTACACGTCCTGGCACTCTCCCAGAGGTCTTAGAACAAAAAATCTCAGAGAACTTTAGATGCTCGAATTCTATAATTTTAAAATCAATTTAAAATACACAGTGAGAAGTTAGGAGAGAGAGGTGGGGTAGGTTTACAAATGTAGGACAGGTTGCAAGCGGGGTGAAAGCCTCACTGTACCTGAATCCTGAGGTACATGATTCAGGAGCAAGGGAGTCCAAAATACAGAAGGTGCTTGGTGTCAAATGCTACCCTTGTTGTATTGGAGAGACACAAGGACAAGTATAGCCCCAGCTCTAGACAATTAGTGACCTGATGGACAGCATAGTTTTTGTTTCTGTTTTTTACTTGCTACTGACAGGGGACAAATGGGATATCTTTATGCCTCCTATAAATGTAATGTCTTACACATTGACTGACTCATGTATATTTGGTATTTCCACCCTTCTGTTTTCAGCAAATGCTCTACTTTATATCTAATGAGTCACACTAGCTTTTACACTTAGTTTCATCTGTCCTTGTTATTTGTTCTCTGATTAGCAGAGCTGAGTACACTTTTTAAAAAATTGTATAATTGACACACAGTCATCTCTCCATATCCAGGGGTTCCCCATCCACAGATTCAACCAAACTTGGAGTTTAGTCTGTGGTTGGTTGAATCTGGGAATGTGGATGGTCGACATGGAGGACCGATGGCCCTATGCCACTTTATATAAGGGACTTGAGCATCCCTGGATGTTGGTATCCGAGGAGGTCCTGGACCAATCCCCTGCAGATACCTAGGGATGACTGTGTCACATTACCTTAGTTTCAGGTGTACAACATAATGATTCGATGTTTTTATACACTGTGCACTGATCACCACAATAAGTAGAGTGAACAACTATCACTGTAAATAGTTACAATTTATTTCTTGTTATAAAGACTCTTGAGATGTACTGTCTCAGCAGCTTTCAAATGTGCAATAGAGTGTTACTAACTAGAGTCATCATGCTGTACAATACATGCCCAAGACTTACTTACTTTATAACTGGAGGTTTGTACTTTTTGATTTCCCTACTGACTTCACCTACCTCCACCCCTTGCCGCTGGCAACACCAATCTATTTTCTGTATTTATGACCTTGATTTTTCTTTTTTCTTTTGGATTCTGTGTATAAATGAGATCATACTGTGTTTGTATTTCTCTGTTTGACTTATTTCACTTAGCATAATGCCCTCAAGATTCGTTCATGTTGTCACAAATGGCAAGAATTCACTTTTCATGGTTGAATAATATTCCATTGTATGTCTGCTTGTCTATCTATCACAATTTCTCTATCCATCCATTTCTTAATCAACACTTAGGTTGTTTCGAGATCTTGGCTATTGTCAGTAATGCTGCAGCAATATGGGGAATGTATATATCTTTCAAAATTAGTGTTTTTGTTTTCTTCAAAAAATGCCCAGAAGTGTAATTGCTGGATCTTAAGGCATTTTTATTTTTAATTTTTTGAGGAACCTCCAGCTGTTTTTCCATGGTGGATGTTCCAATTTACATTTCCAACAACAGTGCACAATGGTTTCCTTTTCTCCATATCCTAGCCAAAACTTGTTATTTCTTGTCTTTTTGATAACAGCCATTCTAACAGGTGTGGTAAGATCTCAATGTGGTTTTGATTTGCATTTTCCTGATGATTAGTGATGTTGAGCATCTCTGAATGTACCTATTAGGCCATTTGTATCTCTTCTTTTGAAAAATATCTATTCAGATCTTCTGCCACTTTTGTAATAAGATTTTTTTTTCTTTTTTTTTTGCTATTCAATGTTATGAGTTTTTTATTCTTTACATATTTCACATATTAACCCATTATCACATATATGATTTGCAAATATTTTCTCTTATTCCATAATTTGCCTTTTTATTTTATTGGTTTCCTTTGCTGTGCAGAAACTTTTGAGTTTGATGTAGTTCTATTTGCTCATTTTTACTTTTGTTGTAAAATTTGAAAAATTATCACCAAGATTGATGTCAAAGAGTTTACTGCATATCTTTGCTTCCAAGAGTTTTATGGTTTCAGGCCTAACATTCAAGTCTTTAATGCATGTTGAGTTAATTTTTGTGTATGGTGTAAGATAGTGGTCTAGTTTCATTCATTTGCATGTGGCTGTCCAGTTTTTGTAGCAACATTTGTTGTAGAGACTGTTCTTTCCCAATTGTATATTCTGAGCTACTTTCTTGTAAATTAATTGATCATATATGCATAGGTTTATTGCTGCACTCTCTTATTCTGTTCCATTAATATGTGTCTGTTTTACACTAATAACATCCTGTTTTGCTTTATATTACTTTGTAATATAGTTTGAAATCAGGGTGCATGATGCCTCCAGCTTCGCTCTTATTTCTCAAAATTGCTTTCGGTATTCAGGGTCTTTTATGGTTCAATAGAAATTTTAGGACGATTTGCTCTATTTCTGTGAAAAATACCATTGGAAGAATCTGTAATTTGCTTGGGGTAGTATGGACATTTTTACAATATTAATTCTTCCAACTCATGAGCATGGAAGTTCTTTTTTTGTGACGTCTTCAATTTATTTCATCAGTGTCTTATATTTTTCAGTGTACAGGTCTTTCATCTCCTTGGTTAAATTATTCCTAGGTATTTGGTTCATCTTGATGGAATTGCAAATAGGATTGTTTTCTTAATTTCTCTTTCTGAGAGTTCTTTATTAGCATGCAGAAACACAACATTTTTGTATTTTGATTTTGTATCATGCACTTTACTGAATTTATTTATTAGTTCCAACAGCTTTTTTAATAAAAGTCTTTAGGGTTTTTATACATAATATCATGTCATCTACAAACAGTGACAGTTTTACTTCTTCATTTCCAACTTAGATATCTTTCATTTCTTTTTCTTTTATGACTGCTATGGCCAGTGCTTCCAATACTATGTTGAATAAAAGTGGAGAGAGTAGACACTCTTGATCTTGGAGGAAATGCATTCAGCTTTTCACCATTGAGTATGATGATAGCTGTGGGTTTGTCATAAATGGCCTTTATTATATTGAGATACATTCCCTCTAACTTTGTTGAGAGTTTTTATCATAAATGGATGTTGAATTTTAAAATACTTTTTCTGTATCTATTGAGATGATCACATGATTTTTTAATCTTTCATTTTGTTAATTTGCTGTCTAACATGGATTGATTTGCACATGTTGAACCATCCTTGTGTCCTTGGAATAAATTCCACTTGATCATGGTGTATGATCCTTTTAAAGCGTTGTTGAATTTCATTTGCTAATATTTTGTTGAGATTTTTGTGTCTATGTTCACCAGGGATATTGACCTGTAATTTTTTTTCCTGTGACTTCCTTGTCTACTGTTGGTATCATGGTTTTACAGGCCTCATAAAGTGAGTTTGAAGTGTTTCCTCCTCTTCTGTTTTTTGAAAGAGTTCGAGAAGCATTGGTTTCAATTCTCTTTGAATGTTTAGTGGAAAACAACAATGAAGTTGTCAGGTCCTGAACTTCTGTTTGGTGAGAGGTTTTAGATTACTAATTCAATCTCTTTACAAGTAATTGATTTATTCAGGTTTTCTGTTTCTTCATGATTCAGTCTTGGTAGGTTGTACGTTTCCAGGAATTTATCCTTTTCTTCTAGGTTGTCAAATTTGTTGATGTGTATTTGTCAATAGTAGTCTCTTATGAACCTTAAACCTTTGTACTTCTGTGGTATCAGTTCTAATGTTTTCTCTTTCTCTTGTGATTTTATTTATTTGAGTCCTCTTTTTTCTTGGTGCATGTAGCTAGAAGTTTGTCAATTTTATTTCTCTTTTCAAAGAATCAGCGCTTAGTTTCGCTGATCTTTTCTACTGTCTTCTAGCCTCCATTTATTTCTGCTCTGTTTTTATTTCCTTCCTTCTGCTAACTTTAGACCTCATTTTTTTTTTCTTTTTCTAGTTCCTTGAAGTGTGAAGGTAGGTTGTTTGAGATTTTTCTTGTTTCTTGAGGTGGAATTTATCATTATGAACTCCCTCTTAAAACTGCTTTTGCTGCATCCAATAACTTTTGGTATTTTGTATTTCCATTCTCATTTGTCTCAAAATGTCTTTTGATTTCTCTTTTGTTTTACTTTCTGACCCATTGGCTATTCAGTAGCACAGTAGCATGTTGTGGAATTGGCACATATTTGTGAATTTTCCAGTTTTCTTCTTGAAATTGACCTCTAGATTCAGAGCATTGTGGTTGTAATAGTTGCTTGATATGATTTTAGTCTTTGTAAAGCTATTAAAACTTGTTATTTGGTTTAACATATAATCTATTCTGGAGATCCATGTGCACTTCAAAAGAATGTGAACTCTGTCGCTTTGGGATGGAATGGTGTATATATATCTCTTAAGTCCATCTGGCCTAATTTATCATTTAAGGCCAAAGCTTCCCTATTGATTTTCTGTCTGGATGATATATCCATTGATATAACTGGGGCATTAAAGTCTTCTTGTAGTATTGTATTCCTATTTCTCCCTTTAGGTCTGTTAATATTTGCTTTATATATTTTGTGCTCCTGTGTTGGGTACATAAATATGTACAAATGTTACATCCTTTTATTAGATTGACTCTTACCATTTTGCAATGCTCTCCTCTTTCTCTTATTACAGTCTTTGTTTAAAGTCTTTTTGTCTGATGTAAGTATAGCTACCCCAGCTTTCTTTTGGTTTCCATTTCCATGAAATATAATTTTCTATCCCTTAACTTTCAGTGTGTATGCGTTCTTACATCTGAAATGAGTCTTTTGTTGGCAGCAGATAGATGCATCTTTAAAAAAAAGTCCATTCAGCCAATCTTTGTCTTTTGATTGGAGAATTTAATCCATTTACATTTAATGTAGTTATTGACATATATGTTCTTATTACCATTTTGTTAATTGTTATTTGTCTGTTTTATAGTTTCTCTCTGTTCCTTTCTTCTCTTCCTTTTTGGTTTCATAACATTTTTTGTGGTGTGCTTAGATTCCTTTCTCTCTATCTTTTGTGCATCTATTACAGGTTTCTGCTTTGTGGTTCTCATGAATCTTATATATAATAACATTATAACATGCACATAAAGGCTTACATATAACCGCATTTACAACAGTCTATTAGTTCATAACTACTTAAGTTTGAATACATTTTAAAGCTCTACATTTTTACTCTCCCACATGTTTTATGTTTTTGAAGTCAAATTTACGTGTTTTTATGTTGTAAATCCCTTAAGTAATTATTGTAGTTAGTTGTTTTTACTACATTTTTTTTTTTTTTTTTTTTGCAGTATGCGGGCCTCTCACTGTTGTGGCCTCTCCCATTGTGGACCACAGGCTCCGGACACGCAGGCTCAGCGGCCATGGCTCACGGGCCTAGCTGCTCCATGGCATGCGGGATCCTCCTGGACCGGGGCAGGAACCCATGTCCCCTGCATCGGCAGGCGGACTCTCAACCACTGCACCACCAGGTAAGCCCCTGTTTTTACTACTTTTGACTTTTAACCTTCATACTACCTTTAGTATATTTTGTTTTACCAGTGAGATTTATATTTTCATATTTTTTTTGTTACTAATTAGAACCCTTTTTTCATTTTATAAAAAAACCCTTTAACATTTCTTGTAAGGCTGGTTTAGTGGTAATTTATTCTTTTAGCTTTTTTAGCATCTATTTTCTTTTTTTCTGATTTTTACTTATTTTTTTATTGAAGTATAGTTGATTTACAATGTTTCAGGTGTACAGCAAAGTGATTTAATTATACACACACACACATATATTATTTTTTCAGATGCTTTGCCATTATAGTTTATTACAAGATATTGAATAGTTCCCTGTGCTATAAACTAGGACCTTGTTGTTTATTTTATATATAGTAGTGTGTATCTGTTAATCCCAAATTCCCAGTTATTCCTCCGCCCTTTCCCCTTTGGTAATCATAAATTTGTTTTCTATGTCTGTGAGTCTATTTCTCTTTTGTAAATAAGTTCATTTGTATCTTTTTTTTAGATTCCCCATATAAGTAATATTGTATGACATTTGTTTTTGTCTGACTTACTTCTCTTAGTATGATAATCTCTAGGTCCATCCATTTTCCTTCAAATAGAATTATTTCATTCTTTTTGTATGGCTGAGTAATACTCCATTATAAATATATATATATATATATATATATATATATATATATATATATTTCTGTAACATCTTACAGAAAAATCAAAATGAACTTTTTGGCCAACACAATACATATATATATACACACACACCACATCTTCTTTATCCATTCATCTGGCAATGGACATTTAGGTTGCTTCCATGCCTTGGCTATAGTAAATAGTACTGCTATGAACACTGGGGTGCATATATCTTTTCTAATTAGAGTTTTCATCTTTTCTTGATATATGTCCAAGAGTGGGAATGGTAACTCTAGTTTTAGTTTTAAAAGCAACCTCCAGACAGCTTTTCCATAGTGGCTGCACCAATTTACATTCCTACCAACAGTGTAGGATGGTTCCCTTTTCTCCACACCCTCTCCAATATTTCTTATTTGTAGACTTTTTGATGATGGCCATTCTACCTGGTGTGAGGTGGTGCCTCATTGTAGTTTTGATTTGCATTTCTCCAATAATTAATGATGTTTAACATCTTTTCATGTGGCTGTTGGTCATCTGTATGTCTTCTTTGGAGGAATGTCTATTTAGATCTCCCGCCCATTTTTAATTGGGTTATTTGTCTTTTAGATGTTAAACTGTATAAGTTATTTGTATAATTTGGAAATTAAGAGCTTGTCGGTTGCATCATTTGCATATTTTCTCCCAGTTCCTAGGTTTTTTCTTTTTATTTATGGTTTCTTTTGCTGTGCAAAAGCTTTTAAGTTTAATTAGGTCCCATTTGTTTATTTTTGCTTTTGTTTCCACTACTCTAGGAGACAGATCCAAAAACATATTGCTGCAATTTATGTGAAAGCATGTTGTTCCTATGTTTTCCTCTAGGCGCTTTATATTTTCCAGTCTTACATTTAGGTCTTTAATCCATTTTGAGTTTATTTTTGTATATGGTGTTAGAGAATGATGTAATTTCATTCTTTTACATGTAGCTGTTCAGTTTTCCTAGCACCACTTATTGAAGAGACTGTCTTTTCTCCATTGCATATTCTTGCCTCTGTTGTTGTAGATTATTTGACCATTTGGGGGTGGGTTTATTTCTGGGCTTCCTATCCTGTTCCATTGAGCTATGTGTCTGTTTTTGTGCCAGCACTATACTCTTTTGATTACTGTAGCTTCATATTGCAGTGTAAAGTCAGGGCATGTGATTCCCCAGCTCCATTCTTCTTAAGATTGTTTTGACTATTTGGGGTCTTTGGTTTTTCCATACAAATTTCAAAATTTTTGTTCCACTTCTGTGAAAAAGGCCACTGGTAATTTGATAGGGATTGCAATGAACCTGTAGATTGCCTTGGGTAGTATGATCATTTTAACAATACTGATTCTTCCAATCAAAAAACATGATATATCTTTGCATCTGTTTGTGTGGTATTCAGTTTCTTTCATCAGTGTTTATATTTTCTGAGTGCAGCTCTTTTGCCTCATTACGAAGTTTTATTCGTAGGTAGGTCACTCTTTTTGATGTGATGGTAAATGGGATTGTTTCTTTAATTTTTCTTCCTGATATTTCATTGTTAGTGTACAGAAATGCAACAGCTTCCTATACATTAATTTTTATCCTGAAACTTTACTGAATTCATTGACGAGCTCTAGTAGTTTTCCAGTTGCATCGTTAGGATTTTCAATGATGACTTTTCCAGGTAGAATATTCTTGGTTGAAAGTATTTTGTTTTCATTTCTGTTTTTGTTTTTTTCCAGCATTTTGAATGTATCATGCCTCCCCCTTCAGGCCTGCAAAATTTCTGCTGCAAATTCTGCTGGTAGTCATATGGAGTTTCTTCGTATAGACCAAGTTATTTCTCTCTTGCTGCTTTTAAGATTCTGTCCTCTTTTACTTTTGATTTTTTAATTATAATATCTCTTGATGTGGAAATCTTTGGGTTCGTCTTATTTTGCACTCTCTGTACTCCTGGAGCTGGATGTCTGTGTGCTTCCCCAAGTTAGGGAAGTTTTCAGCCATTATTCCTTTGAATAAGTTCTCTTTTCCTTCCTTTCTCTCTTCTCCTTCTAGGACCACTGTAATGAGAATGTTACTCCACTTGATGTTGTCTCATAATTCCGTTAAATTATCTTCACTTTTTCTCATTCTTTTTGATGTTCTGGTTGGGTGAGTTCTACTGCCTTGTCTTTGAGTTCATTGACTTTTTCTTTTGCTTCATCTGCTCTGATGTTAAACCCCTCTTAGTGTATTTTTCAGTCCAATTATTGTATTCTTCAGCTCTGTGACTTTTTTTCTACAAAGTATTTAATTTATTTTTTGGGAAGGGGCCTTCATTTTATTTTATTTTATTTATTTATTTTTAACACCTTTATTGGGGTATAATTGCTTTACAATGGTGTGTTAGTTTCTGCTTTATAACAAAGTTAATCAGCTAAACATATATCCCCATATCTCCACCCTCTTGTGTCTCCCTCCCCCCCTCCCTATCCCACCCCTCTACATGGTCACAAAGCACCGAGCTGATCTCCCTGTGCTATGCAGCTGCTTCCCACTAGCTATCTATTTTACATTTGGTAGTATATATAAGTCCATGCCAATCTCTCACTTTGTCCCATCTTACCCTTCCCAGTCCCCATGTCCTCAAGTGCATTCTCTGCATCTGCATCTTTATTCCTGTCCTGCCCCTAGGTTCTTCATAACCAACTTTTTTCTTTAGATTCCGTAAATATATATGTGTGTTAGCATATGGTACTTGTTTTCTTCTTTCTGACTTACTTCACTCTTTATGACAGACTCTGGGTCCATCCACCTCACTACAAATAACTCAATTTTGTTTCTATTTATGGCTGAGTAATATTCCATTATATATATGTGCCACATCTTCTTTATCCATTCATCTGTAGATGGACACTTAGGTTGCTTCCATGTCCCGGCTATTGTTAGTAGTGCTGAAATGAACATTATGGTACATGACTCTTTTTAAATTACGGTTTTCTCAGGGTATATGCCCAGTAGTGGGATTGCTGGGTCATGTGGTAGTTCTATTTTTAGTTTTTTAAGGAACCTCCATACTGTTCTCCATAGTGGCTGTATCAATTTACATTCCCACGAACACTGCAAGAGGGTTCCCTTGTCTCCACACCCTCTCCAGCATTTATTGTTTCTAGATTTTTTGATGATGGCCATTCTGACTGGTGTGAGGTGATACATCATTGTAGTTTTGATTTGCATTTCTCTAATGATTAGTGATGTTGAGCATCCTTTCATGTGTTTGTTGGCAATCTGTATATCTTCTTTGAAGAAATGTCTATTTAGGTCTTCTGCCCATTTTTGGATTGGGTTGTTTGTTTCTTTAATATTGAGCTGCATGAGCTGCTTGTAAATTTTGGAGATTAATCCTTTGTCAGTTGCTTCATTTGCAAATATTTTCTCCCATTCTGAGGGTTGTCTTTTGGTCTTGTTTATGGTTTCCTTTGTTGTGCAAAAAGTTTCATTAGGTCCCATTTGTTTATTTTTGTTTTTATTTCCATTTTTCTAGGTGGTGGGTCCAAAAGGATCTTGCTGTGATTGATGACATAGCGTGTTCGGCCTATGTTTTCCTCTAACAGTTTTACAGTGTCTGGTCTTACATTTAGGTCTTTAATCCATTTTGAGGTTTTTTTTGTGTATGGTGTTAGGGAGTGTTCTAATTTAATTCTTTTACATGTAGCTGTCCAGTTTTCCCAGCATCAATTATTGAAGAGACTGCCTTTTCTCCATTGTATATTCTTGCCTCCTTTATCAAAAATAAGGTGACCATATATACCCGGGTTTGTCTCTGGGCTTTCTGTCCTGTTCCATTGATCTATATTTCTGTTTTTGTGCCAGTACCATACTGTCTTGATTACTGTAGCTTTGTAGTATAGTCTGAAGTCCAGTGATTCTTTAAGTGGAGTTGTAGACGGGCCAGAAAAGGCAGATGAAGAGAGAGCAGCCACCGTGTCTCTAATACATAGAACTTCAACCAGAAACACTGAAGTAAGAGGTGGAACACACCTGCAACAAATTCCAGCTCCAAAGATAATTATTGTGTAGCTCAGACATTGATAATGGGTTAAGATTGACAGATTATTGCATATGTAAAAATCTAATGTATAGCTAGGTTTTTTTTTCCTGAAATGATACCCCCTTTACCTCTTTCTGAGAACTAAAAGCTTTATAGATTGTTCTCTTTCTTCATGTACTTGTCAGCAACAATAAGCCTCAACCCATTTTAAGATGCTGTAGACTCTCTAATTTATGTTAACCCGTTTGTAGATGCTATACATTTTCAAACTTAAGTTTTGAACACCAATAGTTTTGTGGTGATTAAACAATTTTGAATGAATATATGCCTGTCTAAAATATGGGGTAGTTTTTCTACAAAACAAATTCATCCTTGTGTACAATTACACTTTCTCTGGGGCAATCAGCAGGTCAACGTTTAATGCATTCCCAAAAAGTGCTCCACTCCCACCTCAGCATGTGCACATGAGCATACACACACATATCCAAACCCATTTTTCACATAAATAAATCTATCTCCCATTTTTTTAAAGCAAGTATTATACTTTCTACTGGGCATTTTTAATGTGTTTCACTTATCTCTGTGTATGGATTTTTTTCCTCTGCATAATTTATAGAATTCAGGGAAAATACGGTGAGGAATGATAATGATTAGAATATACATGTATTTAGTTGAACGGTACTAAAGACATATAAGTCAAAACTTTTTTACTGATACCCAAATACTATGGAGGTGCATTCCTTTATGAAGAGTTAAAATCTGAGTCACTGACTGGTTATGCAATTCTACCATGAAGTGGATATGTAATTTCTCAACCAATTCTTTTGAACAGTTTCTACTTTACATCGTTCAGCCCTACTTAGTTTAAGATTTAAAGAAGTATCCTTTATATTCCTCCTTGATCAACATGTCCACAAATACCCTAATGCAGCAAGAGTAGTCTCAAGTATCAGAAGAGGATGTTTAGGATCTCATCTGTCTATATCTTAGGGGGATACTTTTTTCTATTGCCAATAAATGAGAGGACATTATTACATCAGTATGTTTTGAGTAGCTTCAGATTTTCAAAAGATCCTTCGGAACTGGTGGTATCTTGGTTTGGGGTTTTCAGTATTTACCCTGGCAGCTAACATGAGGAGATTAATTATTTTTGATTTTAGTATCTCAACAAACGAGTTACTAATAATTTATCCTAGAAACCTCTGTGCATAAAACACAAACAGAATGTGGTCCACCTTTCCTTTCTATGGGGAGCCTTTTTAGGGGGCCTAGTGCTCTCTGCCATAAGTGAACCCCTGCTAACGAAAGGGGTTACGTAACAATATATCTTCTAATAAAAAGGAAAGATCCTTCATAGTCTAGACTTTAAGTACTACAACTCTAAAGCATGACCAAGTATCTTTTTATTTCCTTTTCCCCCAACTAGCTCAAAAAATTACCTAAGGAAAAAGTAGTCAAGGTTGAATTTAGAAATGTTTCAGAAGGAAATGTAGATGCATAAAGAATTAAAAATTCAGATAGAATGCATCAGTCAGAAAACTAGAGTAAATATTTTGTGACACAACAGGAACTAGGCAAAGCACAGGAATTTAAGGAAGAACATCTTTTAATGTTTGAAACCAGTCTTTCTGTGGTGACTATAAAAGCAAGAAATACTACAACAAATAACTATGAATGGACATTCTACTCTTTGTAATCTCCCACACAATAATTTCTGTATTATCATTTACATCTCTTAATACTAGCACAGCATTCTGAAGTTGCCAAGCATAAGTTGTATACAACTGAGTGAAAAGATCAAAATCTACTCAGATTTCCAAAAGAACTGCAGAACATGGAAAATGACAGTCCCAAAAATGTCCATTTGTATGATCATTGATAAAAATATACGCCCATATTGTTATAAACAGCATGGTTATAGTGCCTACTGATGCTGTACAAAGGATTCCATAGAGAAAGAAACTTAAGTAATGTATAATAAATGGTTCATAGGCCAGTCATTTAGTTTCCATTTTTAAATGTCTTTCAAAATGGCTCATGCTCATGAAATGCAATGTCCTGGCAGTCCTGGGGTCTGTGTATTGCAGGGACACTGATGAGGGTAGTGATGTTTTTCCCTTTGATGAGGACGACAAGAGTTCAGGGTCCAGGATTTGTTTAGAACATCCACCCCTTTTCTGAATTTAGCAAAAGGGAACCAATCAGTGAATCAGTACCAAATAAAAATAACTGGATCATGCTGAAGCCACATCTGTAGAAACTGAAATCCATTCCATTGTGAACATGTTGAATTTTAAAAGTTACTGCTTTTTGTTCAAAGTGTGGATTTTAATGACATCTTAATAATCCTTTAGAAACGTGCTGCTGCTCAGTGCAGAGAACAAAAGTGCCGCCAGTTCTTCAACTGTAAGATAAGGTGTGTTTTGCAAACATAAAGCATATTAAATCTTCATTTTGTAGGTCGATATTAAGAAAGGTCCTCATGTAGCTGGTGCATAAATGTCGACTCATTTGCTTCCTGGAAAGCAGAAGAAAGGTAAGTAAGTACTTACCAGAAAGTCGTGGAAAAATAAAACAGGTAATATTCAAATTCTAAATACTGAGGATGTCATGTTTTCTAGTAATTAGCCCAATTTCTCAAGCTGCAGAGAAAAATTCTCTGATGAACTTCATGGATAAGGCAGTTATTTTCCCATTCCAGGATACATGGAAGGCTGCTTCCCAGCTCTCAAGAGCTGCGCGTGGCCAGATAAGGAGGGGTAGCTCGTTAAATCTGCTCTGGATGAGCATTTCCACTCTTTGCTGTCCCTTCAGACCATCCTCCATTTAGCGGTGTATATACTGCTACTTTCGAAAGGACTATTGGCTTACTCTCTTTGTGATGCATTGAGCAAAATCACACCTTAGCTCCACCATCTTTGCTTTACTCCCTCTTGTACATCCATCTCCTTATTTTTCAATTGTTTATAAATCTTCCCAGAGGCATAATTATTATAATATTCGAAACTGAAGCTTGTTTAAGGAAATCTATATCTGTGATTCTTCTAAACCTAGTAAATCAGGTAATCTACAGAGAACAGTGTTCTTCTCTATTTGTATAGAAAAGAAAACAGACATATCATTGTGTAAAGAGCAGTAACTTTTCCTTGTAACTGTCAAATGTTTAAGCCAAGTCAATATACTTGTTGATCAAGACACTCTAGAAAGTTTTCAATCTTTCACCTTAATTTAGCCACATAGAGACCCAAGATATTGGACATTCAGGGCTCATTAAGCACTGATGAAATAGATCATATAATTTTAATAATAGAGAATAGTATCAGAAAATTTTTACAACTACTATATACTTCATTTTGAAAAGCATATTCTCCCACTACAACAAGGTTTTGTTGTAAATTGGCTTTTCAGTGAATGATCTCTTCTATCTATTATATAAATGGTCATATGAAGTACTTTGTTTAATCATAACTCATTTGTTACTGGACTGATGACAGGTCTTAATGGTGATGCCGTATTTCCTTTATTTATTATAATGTGAATGTATTAAGTCAGCATTTGGAATACATTCTGTCCAAAATGATTGTAGGCAGAATTGTTCAGTCTTCTTTTCAGGGAATAAATATAGGCTGAAAACATCAGAACGAAAGATAGAGTTGCCTTCCTAGGCCCAAGCTCTCAATCTCACACACAAAAAATATTGGTCCCAAAATGCCACTTCATTTTTTTTAATGTTCAATTTGACTGATTCCCATTTTGAAAATGGATAATTTTGCAGTTAAAATTTACAATTTTCTGGAACGTCTCCAAAAGACAGAAGGATGATGATGGATCCATGGCGATTGGAAACTCATAAAATTTTATTAGGGATTAGTTGTGATATTCATGTAGAATATTTAGCATGATTTTGGCACATTAAGAAGGTCAATAATTATCAGTGGCAGCTCCAGAATTTCTATATAAGACAGCTTACGGTCAACAACCTGATTGAAAGTAGAGTAAGAAGACTTGTTTTGAAATTGTAATTTTTCATAGTAAGTATATTGCTTTTATTTAGATTCCACATTTTTTTTTGATGTTCCCGGAAAGGAAGGGTGGATGGAAGCTATGGGTAAGTGGAAAATCACCCCCGCCCCCCGCTCAGGCCATACCAACGCCACGTATGATCATTAAAGAAAGGCTTCCATTTAGGAAAGATAGGGTCAGACATTCATTCCTCTATGTACAAGGGGGCACAGGCACTAATGTCTAAAACACAGAGGCCTGAACCGTCTCTTCAGTTTTGCTAAAACTCCTATCTATCTGTCCACATTTACCTGATTTTTCCTGTAAACTCTGAGTAATTTGGTTTTACTATGTTGAACATTTTTTGTCTCTATTTTCTTGTACTGTTGTATTCAGTTCTAGCTCCCGAATTGTAAGCTCCCAAATTGTAATCATTCATCAGGGCTTCCACATCATGATTTTGGACAGCATATCTATATGCAGCAACTCTGTTTTAATATGCTATCTTCATTTTAAAACAGCATATTTTTATCTTATCTATATCATTTATTGAGTTTTTAATTCTCATTAATTTTTAGCTTAGCTAATCTAAATTTTCCCTTTTATTTTCTTTTCCTTTGTAAATTTCAGTCTCCCCTAATATCTACCATTTTCAGTTTCACATACCCTTTCCTAGTCAGAGAGATATTTAATTATTTGTGATTTTTTAAAATAACTAGCTAGAAATAATCAAGAAATAAAATTTAGTATATGTATAGCTTTTGTGCAACATTCTAACTTTTCAAAGGTGACAATTTCATAATTTAGCCCAGTCCTCCCAGAATAAAGATGAAATGTAGTGATCTGCTTAATATTAATAGGCCTTATTACTCATTCAGGCTTTGTTTATAATTTACATTAAGCATCTCAAAACTTCAAGGATGTGCTAAAAATGCTAGATGACTAGACATATCCAGAAATATTTGAAGCCTAGTTTATAACCTCTTTTTGATAAAATGAAAACAAGTAATATATAAACTAATGTTATTAAAGCTGTATATAATTTTTGTTATATACTTACTTAATTTACTCTCGTTGATCTGCATGCACAGTATGAAATCATAAAAAAAATAAACATCACCACACCAACACTGAGTAAGGTAATTTCTACCAGGCCAAGGAGGTTTATTTTTCCAGTCACTTGATTTCTGAACATTTCTGCCTTCTCATCACCAATGGTACCAGTCTGTAATCAAGTTAATAAATAACGTTATTTGGTTAGATTTGGGAACAAAATACTCAACTCTCCACTTAAGTGTATCACTTTTTTTTTGAAACACCGCATAGATGTTAGTCATCTTTATCTGTAAGACAAGCCAATGGAATTCCCTTTGCATGCATGTCAAAGAAGGCAATAAATGCCAAGGTAGAATATTTAGAGAGAGAAATATAATCTTCCTCCCTTGAAACATGTCAGCTAGCATTCTTCAATATACTGATTTCATTGATAAATACAATGGTTTTACTGGAATATTCTCCAGTTTTCTGAAGGTTGTTTCCTAGTGGCAGAGGAAAATGCCAAGGGTCAACAGTTTTCTTCCTCTAAAGGCTTATACAGTTCATTTCCTAATCCTGTGGCTAATCAGTTCCCTGATTTGTACTAAAATATCTTGTCAGGCACTAGATAGACTGCCTACATCTACTCTAACCTGGTTTTTATAAGTTTGGTTGGCTTTTATTAGCACTACAACATTCACATGGAGTTATTTGGAGTTACACGTTTACATGACTCTTTCCTAACATATGCATTATGACAGGAAAAATTGTTTAATGAACATTATGAAAATAACACTGAAATCTAACATAAGCGTGATACTTCTGTGTGATTTGGTACTCTCAAAATAATTATTATATAATTAATAATATATAAATCTCCCATATATGCAATGGAAACACAAGTTCAAATACTATATATGTGTATTCAGTTTTCAAACAGCAAAAACTTTTTTTCTATCTACCAAGAAGTTTACTGTTTTTAGTGACTAAGAAATAAAAATACTAACCTCATTAAGCCAAAGAATAGGCACAAAATAGTTCTGCTTCAGACCCTTTAATGCTCTGTAATAAACATTGAAAATAATTATGAATATATATAATAATATACTACCCATATATGACAGAAATGTTAATAATTATTAGTGAAAATAAATTTTCAGAAATTAGCTGCTCTTGAAACTTGGTTAAGTACCTTGATGTTTGTTCCCTGTAGTGAATCATTTAAATTTTAATATGGCTGTTTCTCAGACATCTTTCACTCTTATAAATCTAATACACATTTCTAATTAGACTGACTTTTTCTAAGCACATGTTTTGTCCTTTCAAAAAATTATATGCAGGAAACTAAAATATGAATGCTAGAAACTATTCTCTTGAAAATATTTGGACAGCTAGCAAAATGAGCAGTGCCACAAATACTCATTCCAAAATATGTGTAAATACCATTACAATACACACTAGATATAATTCTAAATTACAAATGAAAGTTATAAGCATTTAGTAATCATTTAATGACGTAAAGCCAAATAGAAGGGGAAAGTTTTATTATTTCCACTTCCTGTCATAGATATACCCACATTCTTACAAGGAGGTAGTAAAAATCATAATGAAACTTTTTCCAAGGGACTCACTCAATTTTTCTTGCTGGTTTGACCAATATGTTGATCTGCAGCCGTTTTGCAAATCGTAAGGTAAATCCAGTTATCTAAAAAGAGAACAAACTAAAAAATTACCAACTTATTTTAAAAACATTCTTTTATAATATCCAAAACTTATTTTTACTGTTATATAGAACCTAAGGTGAAACTGTTGTACTTAAAACTTGTGAAATTTATTAAAAAATTAATTGGACTTATTAAATATTACATACAAAACTGTCCATAATTACATTTTATGTGTATATGCCTGTATGTATACAGATGTATACACACATGCATATATATGTGCACGCGTGCACAATTTTTTGCCCAAACTACTGTCAAGGTTTTAGTTAGATTTTTGATTTTTATCTGAACTGGTTTTGGCGAATCAACAACAACAACAGTAGTGAAACGTAGAACTCATGTAGTCAGTTTAAATCCTGAACTATATATTGTCAAATATATATTCAGTCAGAATCCATGTATCATCCGTATAATTATAATGCTACTTCTGTCATTATTTAAACTGAAACATGACTACTAAAATCCTGGCATTTCATTTAACTGTTGACAAGGGAATATTAAAATAAAAGTTAAAACTGTTACACTATAGGAAATTTAGTAGATTTTTTTTACACTAAGTATATCATAGATCTTGCCTCAAATGCACATATACCCATAAAACTTTTTAAATCCCTCATAGTCTAGTGTCCCTTCATGTAAGCAATACTTGCAGATAAGTATGAAAGAAGCATAAGAGAGTACCTTATACCAAATTGTTTTAAACTGATTAGAATCATTTCCATCATTGCTATTCCTGACCTTTGCTGAAAAACTAAAATTGAATTACCTTGACATTTCATAAGCAACAATAGGAAGAAATCAACATAATTTTCATTGAAATAGAAGTAATTTATCAAGATTGTGATACAATAAATATCAATAAATGTGACTGACAAAAGGAGAGAATTTAATTTTTCCTTCATTTTAAAAAAACAAATGAGATAAATAATGTATTTGCTTACAGGTTCAACATCTAAGTACGTGCTGTGTTCTTCTTCATTTGGACTTAAGCCTTCAATAGGTTGTGAAATATCAGGACTTGCATATAGAAAATGAGGAAGTGAAATATACACAGGTTTTCCTGAAAACAAGGTTTAAGAGACAATTGGGATAAATTGTTTTCCTCATTTCATATACCACTTAGGAAAGACTTCCTTGAAAATAAAGCTTTTTAAGTTAGAAAGAGAAATGCATAAAGTTGGCTTTGAATACTAACTGGGGGATGAGGGTGAGGGAAAATTATTATATCTGATTGCTTTTTGATCAAAAATAAAATATAAATTTCTGCATCATCCTACTAACCATTCAGTTGATGTCTGTCGTTTATCCCTTAGGTGTTTATTTTCAATATGTAATGCTTAGCTGCTGAACGCAAAGTTACAACCATATACCTTCATGTTTCAGGCAGTAGTATGTCTATGGACTGAGAATTTATTTAAGAGGCTTTTGTTTCTTTATTCTCACCCATTCCAATATGAAGAAGGTGAGCAAAATAAGATAGACTCCAAATTTCATGTTTGAATCAATTCTTGTCTCAGACACCCTGAAATATACTTATTTTAATTTACCATTTTCTAGGGTAGAAAAGGTTAGAAAAACGTCAGATGGGTAAGTTAGGATGCTCAGAATATTCTGGGAACTATTTTCATTTTACCCTAAATCTATAAGGAGCAACAGGGATTCTGCACAGCAAAGAAAACCATCAAAAAATGAAAAGGGTATCTATGGGATGGGAAAAAAATATTTGAAAAATGCATATCCCGTAAGTGATTAACATCCAAAATATATAAAAAATTCACACCACTCAAAAAAATAAATAACCCAATTAAAAAATGAGCAAAGGACCTGAAGAGACATTTTCCAAAGTAGCACTCGGAAATATCAGTAGGGCTTTACCTAATAATAACTAAGTTTTGCAACACTGAAACGATTGGGACCTTGACAGCGGTACAAAAATCAAAACAAAAATATCCTACCACCACCTTTACTTTCTGCCCTTCTTGCTTTCACACTTTAAATTTTTGCTGGAAAGGATTCCTGGGTGAAGTTTAAAGAAAACTACAAATTATGGCATGGATTGTGCCGTTGAGAACTTTTACTCACCGTCTTTGCATTTGCCAATATCTAGCACACCATATGAAGTACAATTTTTGGAGATAATTTTTTCTGTGCAGAAACAGTGATTGTCTGGATTTAGAACTGGAGATGCGAAAGCCAAGGATGGAAGACTAAATCTATACACAGGTATTCCTTTCAGATTAATTTCGGCTCCAAACACAGCATAGATTGACCTAAACACAGATAAAGATCTTCATTTATACTGAGGACATTTCTCAGAGTTTCCTTTATAGATTAAATATTTATATGACTCCCTCAAGTCCTCTATTTGTGCCCAAGTTAAATTAAAGAAAAATAAAATTTCAATCTTCTACAACTTAATCCTGGAGAGAAAGGCTGCTCACATGCTGGGGTGTGTGCATATAGGTTTTGATATATGTCTCCTACACTCCTGCATTTACCAAGTGTCCACCATAACCCCGGCAACATACCGGGACGCAATACATGTTTTCTAATCCCCTGTTAATTCTAGTTGAAGAAATGCTGCTCTTTTCAGTTTTACAGATAAGGAAAAATTCAGAGATATTAAATGCTTACCCACACCACAAGCGTTTAGAAACAGGGCTAGGATTCAAGGATATCCGTGTGTGTGTGCCAATGCTTTTGTAATAGCTGCTAGGCCCCATCAATTTGAAAAGATGCTATACTGTCTGTAGAGCACATTAACATAGCCCTGTGACTGTGGTATCATCCTCTTTGGACATCTTTACAAAGACTGAACATGCCTTTCTAGAGTTGACTGTTACTACACATACTACTAGTTTAGTAAAAGAATGAAAATATAGTTCTCGCTTAGAAATAACAAAGAAGAAAGTGATTTGCATTATGCAAAATATCCTCCTACATCTTTCAATTTTTTAAAGACTTATGAACACATTATGAATTCCATATTATATTTCTTCTTAATACATCAAGAAAAGACTTCCCTAAATGTACTTTATTTTTCTCAAATAACACGATTATTAAGTATGAGCTTCTTGGTCTGTGTTTTATCTCTTAGGTAAAGAACTGTGACTTCGAGAAATACATCAATGTCCTTGTCTTACCTGCAAATGTCAGAGGAGAAGAACTGCAATACCTGGGTCTTCTCAATGAAAGGTGGAAATGATGCTGCGTCTGTTTAAAAACCAAGCCAGTGGCAAGGGATTAGGTATAATGTGTGTCCTAGACAAATCTAGAAATCTCGATTCCAGCAGGGTTAAGAGACATAAAATGCAAACTGTATATATAATATTAAAATTCTCCAGTAGCCACATTTTAAAAATGAAAAAAGTATCTGGTATATTTTATTTAACCCAATATATCCAAAATACCATTTTAAATACAATCAATATAAAAATTAACAAAAATCTCAAAATCCAGTGTGTACTGTATACTTACAGCACATTTCAGTTTGTACTAGCTGCATTTCAAGTGCCGAATTGTGGCATGTGCTAGCAGTTACCACATTGAACCAGTCTGTACACCGTACACAATCACTGGTATTCAATTTCATACTAAATTTTCCCACTCCTTAAAAATTAATGAAAGTTAAAAAACAATGGCAAAATCGCACGTTGTTAAAACTGTGATTGTGTGTTTTGAAATCCTCCACCTATCAGTAGAGTAGCACTTTTCTTACCTTGAGGTTCCGTTAGAACTCATTTTGGTAAATGTTGTTCTTACTTTTAGTAACGATTCATTCACCTATCCTAACGTCTGATTAATATTTTTTAAGTCACTTATTGAAGTTCTCTCACTAAACAGAATTTCATGCAAATGGTTGGAAAATGTACACATCAAAATAAAAAGGGCATTTGTTGAGTTTATTGAATCTCTCCTATGGTTATGACCCATGGCACACACTGGATATAAGCAGAAAAAATGAGATTATTCCCCCATTTGCTCCACAAATGAATATCACCAAAATGAGCCACCACTGAATGTGTCTGTTCAAAACAGTAAGACCTATCCTTCAACTATGAATACCACGCTCTTCTTCTGGTAACTGCACTAACCTTGTGATCTTATTACATTTCATTTATATTTTTGTGATAAGTGAAATGTAACAGAAGATCTCAATGAACTTGATACTGCCATTGAGAGAATGTTGGGACAACTGCTGTCCCAACATCGTAGCCATAAAAGGAAAAGAATACCTTGAAAAGCTTTAAAAATGATCTGAAATATCATCGAAAATTGTGTCATAATGACACCAGCAATTACCATGGGCCATGACCATAAGATAGCTGATATTAGCAGGGCTCTTTTTTGTAATACATTCAACTGTAAATCAATATTTTCATTTTCTGTCTCTTTAAACTTACTGAAGAAGGTAGAAGAGGTACATCTAAATCATGATAAAAACCACCTTTGAACACTTTCCATTTCATTAGTCTCTTTTCCCTAGTGCCATAACTAAGAATCTCTCTCACAGGGATTCCATCAGAGTCCTCTGGCCTATTCAGTCTACCTTTGCTCCTAGTTTGTTTCACTGCTTTTTTATTCTTAGATACTTTTAGCTTCATGCCCGATACACATGTATTTATATTATAGTCATTAACGAACCCTCTAATTCCTTTATTTTTTTATTTTTTTGCGGTACGCGGGCCTCTCACTCTTGTGGCCTTTCCCGTTGCGGAGCACAAGCTCCGGACGCACAGACTCAGCAGCCATGGCTCACGGGCCCAGCCGCTCTGCAGCATGTGGGATCTTCCCGGACCGGGGCACGAACCCATGTCCCCTGCCTTGGCAGGCGGACTCTCAACCACTGCGCCACCAGGGAAGCCCTCTAATTCCTCTTTTAAAACTTCTCTACTTCTCTGTTTTGGACAAAGTTTTTAAATATATTTTTAAGCCCATAAACAGTAGTTTACTAGAAGAAGCACAGTATATTTTTCTCTGTGTCTAAGGACTGAAGTTTATGCTTAAGAAATTACTAGAGTTAGTGGTATTGGGACACCTGACTATTTGCAGAAATGAACTGCTGAGAAAGGACCTCCTTACCGATCCCCATGACTCAAAGCACTACAAAGCAAACTCAACGTTTGGTTTTGCTCTTTTCTTCTAGAAGAGTGTTAACAAAATTAAATAAACATGCAAAACTCAGCAATATGTTTGTGAAAATGAATATTCTGTTTCCTTTTTATTCCCTGCCTTTTACATAACTTTGTATTTAACATTTTTCATCTTCATTATATTACCTTTCTATAAAGCATTGTCTCACTGGCTTTGTAAACATTATACTCTGCTTCTGCTTCTTAGCAGCTGAAAGTTCACCTCTGATTTTAATTACCTCATGGGATTCGATTCCCATTGCTTTTCACAATCAATTCTTTTTTTTATGCTATTTTTACTTTTTTATTATTTTTTATTTATTTTTTTTGCGGTACACGGGCCTCTCACTGTTGTGGCCTCTCCCGTTGCGGAGCACAGGCTCTGGACGCGCAGGCTCAGCGGCCATGGCTCATGGGCCCTGCCACTCCGTGGCATGTGGGAATCTTCCCCCACCAGGGCACGAACCTGTGTCCCCTGCATTGGCAGGCGGATTCCCAACCACTGCGCCACCAGGGAAGCCCTACAATCTTAATTCTTAAAATAATAGGCATATGTGTACTTTGTTTTTTTTTAAGGAGAATAATAAGCTGGATCTACCACACACTAAATCTAAATTCATAGTACCTTCTTTCTTCACAACTCTAATTCAGAATGTGCATTTCTGCATACATTTTTCATGGTTAGTACACTTATAACCTTGTTTTGTTGCTGTTTTCTCTCTCATTTCTGATCACCTCATTCAAAAATCCGTGGCTCTGTCTTAACAGCTTCACTGATTCTACCTCATATTGAAACCTCAATTTGGATGCATGTTTTACTTTTGTATTTATCTTGATTTTTTAATTCTTTCAGTTTTAAACCATTATGTACACAGTACTTAACAAAAGATGCAGACAGTGACGACGACTATAAGACTTTCTAACCCCTGACTTCTGTGGCCAGGGAGGGAGTTCAATTAAGTAAAGCTTTTATGAAGCAAACATTTCCCCAGGAATGCAGTAAAGGCTCATCTTCAATGGTTGATCTTCAGAAATCCCATCACATTAGACAGACATTTACTAAGCCTACGTAAGAACAGAGACTCTGAATTATGTTGCAGGGATACAAAGATAGGTAAACGCATACCCTCAAACTCCAGAACACTGTAGGTACCCTGGTGGATTTGTGGGAGAAAGGAGTTGGTTTCACTGTGATTATTACCACAAAACAAATGCCCTTACCTGTACCATTAATCATGTCACAATAACTTGGCCAATAGGAGAGATTCCTTAGGAATAAAAAAAAAAAAAAGAAAATGATCAGTCTCAAGAGCACGTTTTCACATTACATTGTCTATTATGAGTCAGTACTCCTGCAAAAATCATATTGATTGGACTAGATGTATCAAATGCTAGGTTTAAGAAATGTTCTAAGTCATTTGGTCTATGTTTTGTTTGAAGTTTGCATCTTGTTGAGATAAGTGAAGCGCCTGATGCCATTAAGTGGCCAGATTATACAATAAAAGCTGCCAGAAGTTGGTAGTTAGAAACAACTTGGAACAGAGTTCTGCAAAAAGGAAATTGAGAAGCACTTATCAGAAATTTAGCTCTCTACTTAGGGGAAAGTTTTTTTTGTTTTGTGTGTTCAGCTGAATAGGAGGAAAATATTAACCAGATAACTGGTATAAACTCAGTATGAGGGAAGAGGGAAGTGTGGAGGAGGACAGAAAGAAGCAGATGTTTGATCAGTAGAGATTAGAAACATGTAGATAATCAATTTAAACTTTTCCTCTCTTTTACCTCTTACGTGAGTGGGCATTAAAGTAGGATGGAGTTTATTAATTTGTACTCTGGTATCTACATAAGATATATGTATCAACATATATATCTGGAAACAATAAAAACAACAGTAGTGATAGTTTCTCTGCACACTCAGCCACTTTTTGGTGATGGAAAGTGGGTTTTTCACACTCCCAACATACCATCCAATAAGATGTCAAGGCAAGCTGTTGATTCTTTGTTGTTGTTGTTGTTTTTAATTTAATTAATTTATTTTTATACAGCAGGTTCTTATTAGTTATCTGTTTTATACATATTAGTGTATATATGTCAATCCCAATCTCCCAATTCATCCAACCACCATCACCTCCACTGCTCCTGCTTTTTTAAACAGAGTGAACTTAATCATGCTCAGTCTTGCCATGGTCAGTTAAATTAACCTTGTCATAATCTTAAACTCATGGGAAATTCTTACTCCAATTTGGAGCATTTAGTAACACTCCTCAAAAACTCTCTGTAATATTGAAATAGAGGAAATGCTCACTTGCCTCAATATATAGTGATTTCCCCTAAAATGAGCATTTAGATGTGTTCATTTTCTTCCATTAGAATTTTCAACAAAAATACGTGACTATGAACTCTGTAGAAGAAAAAGGACTACACGAGTGTTTAACTGTTTTAAGCAACTTTTAGATAGGAATGCAGTGTGAGGTAATGTTTACTTAATAAAAATATTTCACCTCTTTTGATTTTGACTATTCTTTGTCAGAAAATCACTGACTTAAAAGTCATTTTAACTTTGAGGAGAAAAGGCTTTTCCCTTGATATTTATTGGGGTTCGTCCTATTTTAGACATATGATGAATAAATTAGGTGTACTCCAGATAAACAGGCACAAGCTAGGGGAAAGTAGGAAATCATGGCTATATGAACATATCTCATTCTACTACTGCTTCCCAGGAGGCATGCTCCTTATTTTCAAGTTTAATATGTCAGTTTTAGCACTTGAAATACTACTTCCCTTATTGCATTGATAAAGTTTTTAAAAGCTAAGTTACCAATATAGAAAATATTTCAAGAAAATTTTGAAGGGGAAAGTCATGAAAGTGTTGGCATGGATTCATTAAGCTTCCACCTTTATAGGCACATTTAGTCATGTCCTTGGAATGAACAATTTTTATTTGACATGCTCGGTTAAAATAAAAAAAGCAGAAAGATGTATTTTCCTACTTACTAGATGAGTTAATGTATTGATTTTCTTCCTTTTCATTTGTGGTTATGTAATTGTATGAGTGCACGATAACGCTGGTTATGCAGCAGAGATGGAAGTAGTTTCTTTAGATTTCTTTATGTAAGAGAACCTATGTATAAAGGTCAACCCTCAGTGGGTCTGACACTCAGCACCTATGCACTAGTGTGACCAGTCGTCACAACTAAAGGGTTAACGCCTG
Organism: Globicephala melas; assembly: GCF_963455315.2. Taxonomy (NCBI): domain Eukaryota; kingdom Metazoa; phylum Chordata; class Mammalia; order Artiodactyla; family Delphinidae; genus Globicephala; species Globicephala melas. Next base: position 82,073,864 of record NC_083322.1, read on the forward strand.
GCAGAACAGGAGTTTCTAGGGCTGAGATACAGGCAGGTCTGTTCCACAGGTTGGTGTCTATGCATTACCAGTTGTTAAATAAGTTTCTTGCCTGCCTTAGAGTACCTTAGTGACACACACACACACACACTTTGTGTGAATACTTACTTTTTGCCTTTATATGTGTCGATTATGGCAACTTTGCTTATGTCGTCCTTTCCGCTGAAAACTTTATAAACTCCATCTGCAGTATTGTTGTACTGAAAAGATACGTACAAGAAAAAATTACTTCTACAACAAGCCACATTTTCTAAGTTATAAAATATGTAATTAACTTACACATTTCTCAGTGGTTGTTCATAATTTTTTAATATGATTTGAAATATATATATGCAATAAAGTTTTTAAGTTTTTGGTCTTTAACATTTTAAAAAGATATAATATAAAAGGTGCCTAGAAGTAAGCGCTAGATCCTCAGACAGAAGGAAACAAATAGCAAAGTTGACATCCCACTCTAGCACACTTTTCATAATTAAGCCAGAAAGGCCATCTTAATCACTACTCCTATTTTATTGAGGTGAGGGGATAATGAACAAAACCTATGAGAACTGTGACAGATTTCTAGAAGTATTCTCAATGTTATGATCTTTAATAAGATAATAAGTGCTTACAAAATTTAAAGCAGAATTAGCCAAGGAAAGAATTAAGAATATTTGTGTTAAATAATAGTAACTGAATTTATTATCCCTTAAGGCTTTCTATATTCATATCTGATTGATCTATGAACTTGCAATCCTAAAAACCATCTAAAGTAAAATAACAACCACGAACTGGAGAATATAACTAATACGTCATATAGTGCCAAATGAAATCACCGTCATATTTTCAATGCAATAGTCACCTTGTCCTATTTATAATTCAAAACATTATGCTATAACTAAGTACATAACCAAGTTCACATTTTTCTTTATCTCCAAACTGCCATTTCATGACATTTGTAGATTCCTAGAAGTTCTTATCAACTAATTCTGTGAAGATATGACATTGCTGACTTATCAATCTGCTGTGCAATTTCTGGTGACTTTTAAATTTACATTGAAATAAATTTGTAACAGGTCTAGAAAAGGAAGAATGATATGATGAATACAATTAACAAAAATAAAAATATGGTATTAAACTTGATTTTTTTTTTTTCGGTACGCGGGCCTCACTGTTGTGGCCTCTCCCGTTGCGGAGCACAGGCTCCGGACACGCAGGCTCAGTGGCCATGGCTCACAGGCCTAGCCGCTCTGCGGCATGTGGGATCTTCCCAGACCGGGGCATGAACCTGTGTCCCCTGCATCAGCAGGCGGACTCTCAACCTACTGCGCCACCAGGGAAGCCCCTAAACTTGATTTATCAGACAGGAAATCAAAACCAAAAACAATGCTCAAAGTCTTACCAGCTTATAACCTTATTTTTGACAATTGTATATTTATCTAAGAGTGGAAACTTGATTAAATGTGCTAAATTCAGATAAGTAAATTCTCCCAACTAGGAAAACTAAATCCATGTAGGTAGAGACTTTTTAAAAACTTAGAACATTTATTCCCATATCAGAAATAGGGTTAACACACTAAATGATAAAATTATGAATTGTCAGTGCCAGTATATTTATCCAATTAAAGTCTAACAGTATCAACATTCATACTTCGTACTCACAGGATAAAACACACCAACTGTAGTGGGAATAGGGTATGGAACCAAACTCAAGAATGGATCCTTATAGCCCCACAATAGTTCTTTCAAAGTTCTCTTTTGAAACATAGAAGATTTTGACTTTTTGATAAGTGAATTGAGTACTCCTTGAATAAATACGTTTGGGTAGAGGTGGGGTGCAGCCTGCAAAAAAAAAATCACCGTTTAAGACACCAATTGTAGTATCAGATTTTAAACAAATAAATGGAAAATACTAGAATTAAGCTTGATAAAAGTTTTCAACTGTATCTTTAAAATGACTGCCAAATCTTGCCAAGACTAAAAGTGTATTTTTTCTTCATCTCTGAATGATTACATTTCTCTGCCTCAGTGTGAGCCACAGGAAGAAGACTGTCAAAGTTAAATCCTACTTTTTAAGAAATAAAATTTTATTTATTTATTTATTTTTGGCTGTGTTGGGTCTTTTTTGCCGCACGTGGGCTTTCTCTAGTTACAGAGAGCGGGGGCTAGTCTTCTTTGCTGTGTGCGGGCTTCTCATTGTGGTGGCTTCTCTTGTTGTGGAGTATGGGCTCTAGGCGCATGGGCTTCAGTAGTTGTGGCTCACAGGCTCAGTAGTTGTGGCATACAGGCTTAGTTGCTCCGTAGCATGTGGGATCTTCTCTGACCAGGACTCGAACCCGTGTCCCCTGCATTAGCAGGTGAATTATTAACTACTGCGCCACCAGGGAAGTCCTAAATAATACACTTTAAATAGTTTTCTAATTCAGTTGATTATTCTATAATCTTGTTATCTTTCCAAATGAGTGTAATTCAAAATAATGCCGTAAGAACACATTTTCATAAACATAACAAATGATATCTAATAGTAGTTCTAATCATGAGATTAATTACAGAGGATTCTAGAGTATTTCAAAACCAGTAATTTCGCTGTTTGTCTACTCACTGCTACAGCCAGATTGAGAACAGTGAAAGTGTCATTCTCGGTTCCAACTGATAGTGAGGGTTCAAAGATGGCACCGTTGGGCTGTAGGAAAGAGACCGTGTGGGTCTCAGAGTCATGGGTTATATTTTCCTTGGCTAGATAACGAACTCTGGAAAAAAAAAGTAAATAAAATTCAAAATAATTGTTGCAAGTGAACATTAAGTCTCAAATGCCGTTCATTCATGCAACAAATAATTTTTGAGTGCACAGACTATGTCAGAAATTAGGCTAAACAGGTGGGTTAAAATGATATATAAGCAAATGCTGAGTTTCTAGCAAATCAGAGAAGGTGGGGAGGGGTGGGTGGGGAGGTGTCTTAGAGGTGCAGAGCAGGGGAGAAGGAGTACGCGTTATTATAGGAGTTTACACAGTGTCTGTGGGAAAACACAGAACAGGTACAAACCCAGGCTTGGGATGGTTATGGGGGGGATAATGGACAAGATACAATTCCACACAAGTGGTCTGAATGACAAGGAGAAGTTTAGTTAGGTAAAATAGGGTAGAAAATAACATGTAGAAGATTAAGGAGTAAGAACATGGTGTAATTTTAGATACGCAAACTTTTCACTATGGTTGGTTTACAGAGTTAGAGTAAGGAGAGTGGTGGAAATAAAGCCACTAAAATAAACAAGATCTCAAACATAAAAGGGTTGTGTCCTGTACTCAGATATTTAGCTTTTTATCCTGAGGGTCGGGAGGAGACAGCAGAGAGGCTGAAGGAAAGGAACAGTAAAAGCACGTTTCCGTACATTAGAAAGAATGTTCAAAGTACACAGCCTTTCCAGTACTGGCTTTTTCATAATCTCTGGTATTTTAATCAGAATTAAAATAACTAATGAAATATAATTTCCACTTTAGAGACCATTCCCCTCCATCTCTGCCTCATGTATTGTATACTTACGAGTTTTAAGCTCCTGGCTCTAAAATCTCTAGGCAAAGTACCAACTACTTTTTAGGAATGTGGTGAAGGGTTATATATGGAAAAAAATCTTTTGCAAGTATAAGATATTTACTGAGATGCAATAAGGTAGACATTATTCATTGCTCTATTATATATCTGAATGTCTATTATGTGAGGTTCTAATAGTTATCTGTTGTTATCTAACTAAGGTAAAGACTGAAAAAGCATGGGACTGAAATGGAAAAAATAAAATAAATCAAAAACACCTGACCTGATTTTAATCAGGTATAATAAAAATGTAAATTGCTATAACATAGGTAGTATGTGTGTTTTGTATCCCCAAGCAGTATCTGGTACATGGTAAGTTCTTCGTAAATGTTTTTGAATGAATAAATTTATTGTTCACATTCTTTAAAAAGAGAATTCACAAAAAATTGAAATAGATTTTATTTCTAATGTAATTTCATCAAGCTTTATTATTTATTCTTCTTGGAGTACTGTAGACATGCAAAGAATATAAAAATCTGGAACATCTCCCTGGAGAGTCTATTACTAGTCAATTACTCTTTTCTATTAGATAACTGTATATTAAAATTAGATTACATATTAACTTTTAAAATGAAAATACTTTAATTTTCAGGATTATATATATATATATGTGTATATATATATATAAAATAATTGAAATAGAAAAATAATTGTGACCCAAATTCTAGTTTACTTAGTTGTACTTACATTGTACCAGTAGATGGCACTGACTAACAGAAAAATCCTTTAAACTGAGGCCTGTGTTTAGAACGTACTTTTAAAAAGAGAACATGAATCACTAAAGTTTTTGTTTAAAAATTAGAATGTATACAGGTTTCAGAAAGTGTTGGTTAATAAGGCCAAAGGGAGGAATTTGCCTCCGATTTTGCTATGTACTCCCGCCAAAACAAAGTAATTAAAAAAAAAAAGATTGGATCTGAGAATATTCTGAAGGAGTTACCAGGTCTTCATAGAGATGGTGTAGGTTGGAACATATATAATTCAGATCTCTATCCAGGCAATTTTATGCTTTGACCCATGTCACATCTTGTCAAAGTTTCATCAAGCTCACTTTAGCAGCCGAAAGCCAAATAAGCCTGTGGTTTGAGGAGAGACATCCTCCTCCACTTAGAATTTCAACTGAGTTCAGGGTGTAATTGATGGGGAGGCAGGATCACCTCAACACGTGGAAGACTCTCAAACTATTAACTTTTGTGGAAAGGTAAATGTCATTTTCCCATCATTTAAGGCATCCAAGCAGACACTAAGGACCGTTTTGTTGACATCATGAGACAAGATGACTTGTAGTTAATCACAAATTCGTTTAACATTGTTATATAAATAGGAGTTTATTGTTTATGTACTTTAGCTGCAAATCCAACTTCTCTTCTCCAGGTAAATCAATTATATCTAACCCACCCCCTTTCATCCCTTCAAGAGCAAGGTTTAAGCCTCTAAGAATAAAATATGTATTAACTATCAACTATCAGAGCAGGACTAGGGCAGGATTCAATATTATGTTTATGTTTTCCACACCCCAATTAATACCTTTAAAAGTAAAAACATAACCCCTCCAAACAAACAAAAAATTAAAAACTGTGATGAGTTCCCAAATTCTAAGTATTCTCTTTTATCACATGTATTCGGTTCTCTCAGGGTATGATTTTTAATCAGTTATGCATAGATTCTTACTAGGTCATATGTGAATTCTACATTTTCATAGGTACACATCACAGCTAACAACAGTTTTTGGGCGAAGGTATTCATACAGCTTTTCATAACAACATAAGAACTATAAGACCATGAAAAAATAAAAATATTTTCCAAGGTGAGGTGTTGTTTTGTTTTGTTTTGTTTTCTGGGTTTTTTTTTTTTTGTAACAATGAAAACCATGTCTTCTTTGACAGAGCTGTGAATAGTCACAGACCTGTGCCGGGAGACAGGAGACGTGGGGATAATTATTAGGACAGAATAGGCACCAAGGTGCTCTGCAGCTTACGTATCATGTGCTGCGGCAGCAGGCATCACCCTCCCAACTACTGTTATTTCATTATATTTGCGTGTGAGCTGTCAATCTAGAAATATATTAATGCACGGAAAGGAAAGAAATTATATAATCATAGACTATCTGAAACAGATAAGAAAGTAAAACTATGAATTAGAAGAAATCATTACAAATATGAAATTTTGTAATAATACTTGATCATGGCATATGAGTAGTTGTATTATTCTTGAGGAAAAACCACTCATGTGTATAACAAATGATACAGCAGGATTAGCTATCTTCACATATGGGCACCATAAATATATTCCTGATACCTGGATAAGGTTAGTGTTTTTAGCACCTCAATCTCCCCTTTTCCTACTTTGATAGTTAGAAAATACACATAGTCTATAATTTACATAGGAGAAAATGTACACAAATATCTAAGAGTTACCTGTTCGTAGGTTTGTGTGAACAGGGACAAATCATTTCACTTACCCTGGTATCAGTTTGTTTTTAAATTTACAAAATGAAAAGTTCTGGCTAATTATTTCCCCCTACTTCCAATAGGCTATGATTCTATTCCAAAGTATGTTAAGGCATGTAGATAAAGGTATAGCTTATTCAGTCTCAGTACTGAAGAAAACATAAGAATGAAACTACTGAATAAATACAAACACCCACATGACCTGGAAATTAGTTTGAATAGAAGTCCTTAGCAGGTATTGTAGTTAGGTAGAAACAGTTTAATGCTGCGGTTCTCAGAATTGAGTGTGTATTGCAGTCCCCCAGAGTACTTGTAAAACTTATTACTGGGGTCTAAACCAAGTGTCTCTGATTCATTTGGTCTAAGGTGGGGCCTGAGAATTCGCATTTCTACTTAGTTCCCAGGAGATGCTGATGTGGCTGGTTCAGGAGCCACCCTTGGAGAACCACTCATATAACCTACACTTTCAATTTTAGGATTTCAAAGTGCTCTGGTTTTAAAATTGTGATAGATGGTTTTTTATTTAGCATGCATATTTTAGAGTTGTTGAAAATATATGCCACAAGTGTAAAACTCCTGTAACTTCCTAAATGTAGGGCAGTTAATTGGTGCTGGTAAATTCATAATAAAATATATATTTCTTATCATCATTAAATCCTTAGATTAGGCTTTTGTATAGGCAGAAACAGAATATTTCAATGTATGTTAATGGCAAGAAAATAATAAGTACATTTCAATACAATGGGAGTTGTCAAGTGGAAGCTTTTTCAGAAACACATATGGTCAAGGGAAGAGTGCCACTTTTTATGGGGACTCGCTCACCTGTATGTGTAAGGACCTCTTTGCTTAACTTTAATTTTGCTGCTGTTAACTGCCACCTCCTCTGGATTCTGCACATCAAAGATCCAAAACTGTCTGTAAACTGTTGTGCCTGTTTTAACCCAATTTTTAAAAGCAATTGTACCTTCTTCAAGGACAGTTTCCTATGAAAAAGAAAACAAGTTTGGGTTATTTCTTTGTAGTAAATACGGGCACTTGTGGGAGTTTAAAACCATTAATGAGTTAGTGAAAGAACCAAGCTCAAGTATCTTGTTTGTGAGAACCTCTGCAACCTGCCACAGGTTGCGGCAGAAATGTTTTCAACACATTTGATAGCAATCTCTTTTCGTCAACCCTTTACAAAGAGAATCAGTGTCTAATATTGCAGACCATGTCTGTCGATTGTAAGGCCAACCATTAGCAAGCTTTAGAGTGACCTTATGGCAACATTGCAACAGTTTGTAACACAATTTATTAAGCTAATTAAAAGCTTTCCAAAAATTTATTATCATGTCGAATATTAACTTCTCTTCTGCCCTCAGTGAGATGGATTGAAGAGGCAAAACAGAAAAACTGAGAGAAAATTCTAGTGGTATTGGAAGCTTTTTCACTTTCTTCAAAAGTTGGATACTTCAGGGGAACATCACTTAATATCTTTTAAATTAAGAAAAACACAAATTTGACTTCTCCCCTTCAAAACCCTGCTAAATGAGGCTTTCCCAACTCTCAGTACATTTGCAGAAACCTGCTAGTACATGTTTCCAAAAATTACAAGTTTAATCCATTATTATTAGGTTAATACTTTTTTTAATAAAAGGATGAAATAAGGAAGTTTTCATGTTATCCTTTTGTGAAATCCATTAAAAATCTTTGATGATCCTTGTAATAAAGATGGACAGATAGGAAAAATACCAATGACAGAATCAGAAAACCCTACATTAGAAATCTCTCTTGTGCTTCAGGAGTTGGGACTGAGTAGAAAGTCACCAAACCCCTTGGGTCAATTTCAGTATCTGTAAAACGAGGGAATTATCATAGATGCGCTCCTGGATTCCTTCCAAGGCTTTCACTCTCTGGGCAGGAAGCCTCTGGAGCTCTAGTAGCTAACGCAGACAAAGGTGACTTTGTAGCAGGCAGTGTTTCCAAGTAAGCACCTTGGGAGGAATGCCCAGGTGTCAAGTTCCAACTTACCTTGCTGCCAGAGGAAGAGGAAGGAAAGTATTTCACACAAAATGAGCCTAATAAGACCTAGGAATACAGGGACAATCTGACTTCTTTGTTTCTGTCACCTGGAAGCATCAATTCATAGAATGATGGATCAGGAAAGGACATTGGACATTAGCACATTTTCTAGGAGAGCGTGCTGAGGCTCTGAGAAACCAGGTGTCTGGCTCAAGGGTAACTGAGGCAAATACCTAGAAGTAGAATCATGACGAGGATCCTAGTCTCTGACCCTTAGGCTGGTCCTCTTTTACACCGTGTTTTACTATTTTTTGTTCCTGTCACCTCTGCACTTAGTTGGTAGAAGTCAAGTTAAGTTTCATATCTTCAGGAAACGTTACTTATTACTTAGTGGAGAGAATAAGGGAATTCCTTAGAGAAGAACAGGACATCAGCTAAAATGCCTTTACAAAACCCTGTGCTGTTGCAATCATTGCTGTTGCAATGCAATTGGAGCTGCTAAAGTGATGTTAGATCTTCTTACTTTTTACAAGCAATTATCCTTGAAAATCTTTTTATTTGCTCCTAAAAAGTCTATTTCCATAGCAAGCTCAAAATTAAGACAAAATTGTGTACAGATAAAGTATTAATGCTATTCTTTTAAATGTAAAGGTGTTTACCCTAAATGATGGGGCTTTTGAAGCTGAAATCTATATGGAAGCTGAAAGCTATGTTAATTTACCCATTTCAAGAGACTTTAGGAGGGGAAAACACACACGAACATACACACATACACATAATTACTCTCACCCTATAGAATGTTAAGGACTAATATATATAGTATCAATTGTTTATCATGTACCTCTCAAGGCACATACTTTATTTCAGTTCTTAATGAAAGGAACTCAGTAATGTACTTGGCAGGACAGAAAACTCCCTAACTCTGATGCTTGTACATTTCATATCAAAAGACATTGTAACTGATCATGCCTTTCTTCTAAGGCCATGAATTACTTTGTCTTATTTGTTGACCTAGAGATTTTTTTTAATGGGGAAATTGAAACACAAAGAGTTGAAATGAATGCATTGAATTACTAGCTTTAGAATTAGGGTCATCTAAACCCATCCAGTTTTTAGAAATAGAAGTGGGTCCTAGAGAAGCAGATGTCTGATTCATGTTGTAAGACAATTTAGTAGTAGATAATGGAGAATCTGGCGTTTCACTCCAGTCTTGTGTGGTTTCCGTAACACCATGGTTTGTTCAGAGACACAGAGAAAAATATTGAAGCAGTCACAATAGGAATGAATTTCTTCTGATCCTAACATTATCAAATGTACTAAAAAATTGTAGAGGCCTCTTTGACTACCAAGGCTAAATATATCATAAGTTCCTGTAAAAGGAGCAAAAGTTTTTATGTTCTTTGTGAATTTAGGAGGCCTTGATTTTAAGTTGACTTTGGACTCTCTACCCCATTTTGCAGATCTTTTACTAAATTTGAAGTACAAAGGTGATAATTATGTGTACAGAAAAAGTAATATAATTTAACATCCTCTCACTTGGCTAATATGTACATCAGTATCTGTCCCTGACTTTAAGTGTTCAGACTATCCAGTCCTAGTAATGAGTGGATACCAGCCTGATGACTGCCACATGACAGGGTCTCCAGCTGGGTTTAAAGCCACTTACCTTGAAACTTCTATTTTGCTACATTAATTTAAAGGTAGATATATGGGACTGTAATGCCCTCTATGTAGTCACCTGGTCACTTGATTATTGCTGTTACGGGAAAATAGTACTCATCAACTTTAGTGTAACTATTAAAATGTCCTTGATATCTTCCTATGCCTGAAGTATATAGAATACATATGTAGAAAACATATTGTCCCATTTCTCAGGGCTCTTACAGAGTACCAAGAGACGGAATCGTATATAGCAGATCTTTTTTTTTTTTTTGGCCACGTCACGTGGCACGCAGATCCCAGTTCCCTGACCAGGAATCAAACCTGCGCCCCCTGCAGTGGAAGCGCGCAGAGTCCTAACCACTGGACCACTGGGGAAGTCCAAGAGATTTTAATCTATGAGTAGATTTCCTTAGCCTACTCCCAGCCTGACCAAGTATATTGGCTTCTTCACTCAAAGCCTAGAGTGAAGTGGTTAACAATGAGATAGATGCTATGAGTTTGATTCCCAGTTTGGTCACAAGCTAACCAGTTAAACCTGGGCAGGTTATTTAATTTCTTTGTACCTCAGTTTCCTTATCTGTAAAATAGGGATACTAATAATAACATTAGATTGAACTATATGAAATTAGTATTTTTGAAAGTCAAAATAAGTGGAATATGGTGTAATTAAATATTTATCCTCATAGGTTATTGTAAGAATGAATAAATGTGAGCACTCAGAACAGTGTTAGCACATTCAGTAAACATTGACTATTATTATTATACAAATATTCTCCACCCCTTAGAGGGAGAACTCTCATCTCACTTACTTTCCAGATTGCTTTAACTACTTCGTTCATAGGATTCCTGTCTAAACCAGTCATCTGGCAAGAACTCATGTAAAATCCTGTGACACTACTTCTTCTATTTAACCATTCTTCTATTTATTCTCCATCCAGTGAAATCAAAACTTCCCTAGAAAGCAGAAACATGCTGAAAAGAGTCTTTATCCTCTCCACTCACTACTACAATTTGTTCTGTTTAGGACCAGTTACAAGCAGTCTTCCCATTTCAAAAAATATTCTCCTATGTGTGTACATGATGCATATGTGTGTGTGTGCGTGCTGAGAGAGAATGAATTAGAATATTAGTACCAGTTGTGTTGAGAGTCAAAAAGTGGTTTCAGTCTCAGGTTATCAAGTCAACAGTTAAACCACAGAATAATATTTGGTGAAATGGATCAGATTTAATGTGTTTCTGAAACTCAGAAATCAGCTGTCAAGAGTTTATGGAAGAACCTAAAATGGGAGATTTTGTATTTGGCATGAAAAGTAAACTATGTTGATATTAAATTGGGCTAGAGGAAGAAAATTACACATGCTGATCTGCTTTTTCTTAAAACATTTTAAAGTGATTTTATTATTGGAGCTAATATGCAAATATATGTGTTTAAACCATGTTATTCTGCTCTTTAAATTTATAATTTGTTTTAGAGTATTTCATGTTCTCATATATTATCATTAAATTTAAAACAAATGCTACCATCTTTAACAACCTATACTTCTGGCACTTTTTTTTAGCTTTTTAGATACTATAATAATGTAAAAACTATTTTATCATATCTGGAAATGCTCTAAGCATATATTATGAAATTAATTTTACTATTAAATATGTACTGTTGATTTGAAATTCTAGTCATTTTAATGAACATAAATAATTGTTATTTCAATTTATTTTATCTGGAAGCACTTTTTTGGCTACTGAAGGATCATTCTTTTCAAGAATGGGGGAAGGAAATGATGGTATAATTGAATGATGGTATAATTGAACATTAGTTTTTAATTGGAAATAAAGGTATCTTTAATTTCCTTCTTGGTGTTCTACAGTTAATATCATAGGGAAATTAAATTGAAATTATTTTAAATTGCCTGTTATATAATATTCACCAAACATATATCAAGTGACATTAACAGTGTCAAGTGATAAGTTAATCTTTGTAAATGGTGGCAGAACTTTGACCTTTTTCTGAAGTCCTTTGGTAATTTCTACTTTCCACATTCATGGCAGCTCATGCCATTGACTTTTAGTGTGTCTAGCAAGAGTGCATAAACCTGCTGGGCCCACACAAATCTATTAGGAATCAAAGTCTAAAATACTGGTAAAAAAAGTTTCCAGTTATAATGCATAAAAAGCACAAAGTCCCTAAAAAATATCCCTTGGAAATAACGAGTAAAGAAATACATATATATATACATATACACACACACACATATACACATGAAGTAAAATGTATGGACTAGTTTAGGCCATTTCAAAGGCTGGTGTCTGGTGCCATCTTTTAGAACTGGAAGGCATCATAGAGTCCCAATTCTATATTTAAAACTTAGGTAACAACAGGATATGATTTTCTGATCTTTTTAAATTAAGCACTTCTTTTTTTTTATGGTGCTTGTATACAGGTAATAACTTTGCCAAGTTGCTACTAGTCCATTAAATACAGCAAGTAATCTGCAATGAGTTTCAATTGTAGACAAAACTGACCAGTAGTAAAACTTGTATATATTTGTAAAATAACAGAATTAACCTAAGTGCTCTGAGTCAGTGGTAAGATACTTGGCTCTCTGGGATTACACATAATTCAAAGATTTGACTTATATTGCATGCCGAACAGATACATATGCCAATCTCATTTAAAAAATAATTTTTTAGGGCTTCCCTGGTGGCGCAGTGGTTGAGAGTCCGCCTGCCGATGCGGGGGACACGGGTTCGTGCCCCGGTCTGGGAAGATCCCACATGCCGCGGAGTGGCTGGGCCCGTGAGCTGTGGCCGCTGAGCCTGCGGGTCCGGAGCCTGTGCTCCGCAATGGGAGAGGCCACAGCGGTGAGAGGCCCGTGTACCGCAAAAAAAAAAAAAAAAAAAAAAAAAAAAAAATTAATAATAATAATTTTTCAAACTAAATAAAAAAGAAACAGTTTTATTTAAATAAAGAAAAAGTCCCAGCATCTTTACATGATTCAAATGGGCAAGATCATCATGGATATATGAACATCCGAGAGCAAACTCAGGCTTAGTCTTAAATGTACCACACAGCCCCTGACCATTGAAGGTATTCTGATGATGTCTTAGTCTGTGGATATTGAGCTGGGTTACAATGTAAATCAAAGATTGCAGATAACCCTCATTTCAAAAACAAGAAGGGAAAACACTCTATTTATTTATTTTATCCCTGCTTTGTTACCCTGCCCTAGTGAAATTATACTTTCAAAGTCATTACTGACGATGTTCTAACCATTATTTCCTTAATTTTCATCTGCCTGAGATCATTTTATTCTTTCCCTGAAAATTGGCTTCCTATTAACTTCCCAAAAAATGCACTCTATTGTTTTCATTGCTCCATATAAAATAATTTTACCCTTTTCTGTTTTTGTCTTCCTACCTACCTCAGAATGCACATATCCTATAGTAATTTCTCTGCCCTTTTGTCTCTATATTCAAATTCTCCTTAAGCAAATCTACTGTTTAGTTTTATCTGTATTCTCTATAATAATGATCAAATCTCTTGAGCTCTGACCTCTGAAATATACACTGATGTTCATATCAAATCGCTTATAAAATGTCTGTTTTTTATTCTTCTAAGGTATACAGTTCTATCAATAACAACTGGACATCTTGCAGTTTGTTCTTTTTACTCCTCTCTCTCCCTGTTTAGTCCCTCTATCCCATTGTATCCCATCACCCATCAGTTCTAGGTACTCCACCACACTAAACCAGAGTGCCTTTTGTTATGTGCAGACTCTGCAAAGATCTTTCTAAAGGGAGTCTTAAATTCTCCTTGAAAGTGGTCATGTCCTACATAGCGCTTCCTGTTTTTGGTCTCCTCACTTTCCAGTACATTCTATTGTAGAATTATAGAGTACAAAACTGTGTAAATCATCTAGTCTCTCCCTTTAGATTGCCTAGGTATGGAAACTAACTCGTCCTCCTTTTGGCTAGGTGAGTTGGCAAGTTGATTTAGGGTCTTGTGACTGTAAAATGGGTAAAATAGTAGTACCTTCTCATAGATATTTCTGAAGATTAAATGAATTAGTATATATGCAGCTCTTAGTAGGACTAAATAAATGCTTTATTAGTATATTGTATGGTATATTAGTATGTATGGTATATAGCATATTAGTATATAGTATATTTGATATCAATCTCTGAATGCAGATTTTGTTATATCTAACACCTACCAGAAAACATAAACCATCTACTATTGCCTATCATTTCATTAATTAGTCTTCTAACTGATGTTCAAAGCTTCCTAAATCTTACCCCATGTTATTATTTTTCTAATTGTCTCTCCTGTTAATCCTATATTTTTGGCACATTTTTTAATATTCCTCCTTCCCTCGTCACAACATTTACTTGCATTTCCACAACTTTTCCCATAGTATTAAACAGTCCTTTGACACTTTTATTGGAGCCTTCTTTGGACTTTCAAAATTTTGTACTTCAAAATCCAATTCAAATCTCACCTTCTTCCTGAAGTTATTGAATACTCTGAGAAAGTTCTCTTTCTAAATAATATTTATTTTCTACAGTATATGCTTTAGAATTCAATTATAGAGTTTCACAGGTCTCTAGTTTTTACAATATGCTTTCCCCAGTTAAAACTTATATTTCTTGAGATAAATATTTATTTTATTCTCTCTTGGCCTCTATACAAAAGCAAATTTCTGATGTCTGAAAACTCTTATTTCCTCAGGATTAGCCATTGTGAACTTAGAGATAAACAGTAAACAATTAAAATAGATGCTGGCACCCCTCATGCCATCTAACAGGGTCTAAATGAATAATATTGTTGAATAATAAGAAAGAACAGATGACCACTATTAAGCTACAGATGATCAATTATGTATCAAAAAAGTCTTAGTCTAAAATGCTGTGCACTGGAAGATTATTGTCACTTTTCTATTCTGAAGATTTTTCCACAAAATAAGTTATAGTCTCTGTGTTAGAACTGATCCTGTTCTCTCGCCCCAGAATATACAGAAGAGAAGGAAGTTTATAGAGCAGAAAGGGTGTTGAACAATGGCAATTCCCTCTCGCACTATTAGATTCTCCCCACCTCCCCATCACCTGTCTGTCTCTATTGAACTGTATTAAAAATAGGGCTTCCCTCGTGGCACAGTGGTTAAGAATCCACCTGCCCATGTAGGGGACATGGGTTCGAGCCCTGGTCCAGGAAGATCCCACGTGCTGCAGAGCAACTAAACCCGTGCGCCACAACTACTGAGCCTGCGCTCGAGAGCCCGCGAGCCACAACTACTGAAGCCGATGCGCCTAGAGCCCGTGCTCCACAGCAAGAGAAGCCACCACAATGAGAAGCCCGTGCACCGCAACGAAGCGTAGCCCCTGCTCACCACAGCTAGAGAAAGCCCACGTGCAGCAACAAAGACCCAATACAGCCAAAAATAAATAAATATATAAAATATAATAACAATAATATCAAGAAAACTGGGAATTCCAAGGAA
Organism: Globicephala melas; assembly: GCF_963455315.2. Taxonomy (NCBI): domain Eukaryota; kingdom Metazoa; phylum Chordata; class Mammalia; order Artiodactyla; family Delphinidae; genus Globicephala; species Globicephala melas. The sequence continues at coordinate 82,089,080 of NC_083322.1, forward strand.
GGAGATGGAATTTAATGTATATTTTCAGTTAAATGCATGAGGTTGAAATTTTTGCAGTCTGTTAGCAAGAGAAAGGATAGAAATGACTATACTGTTATTAAGCAAATATAGCATGCAAGTATAGAAACTGTACCTAAAAATGTCCTATTTTTTAAAAATCTGTTATACTAAGACAAGAGCTGTAATGGTACAGTGAGAAAAGTTTTTAAATTTAAAGACTAAGCATTTTAGCTAAACCAAAAAAACACTGGAAAATAGTAACTTCTTGTCCTGGGTAACTAGATTTGAAATTAAATCTTCATATTTATTTGTCAATTAGGTCAGTGCTTTAGTGAAATATAATTGTATATGTTTATACTCCTAGTAAGAGTAAGATGTTAAACATGGATGAATGGATGAGACAGATCAAGGTCTTAGCAGGAACAGAAACTTCAGTATGAGTTGGTAGTCTAGCCCATTTTCAGATTCAGTTCTTGTTGTTCTCCATGTGCACTGTGCTTACTAACGTCTAGACCGCTGACATCTGAATCAGGCTGAGAGCTAAGGCCAGCATTCAGATATGTTTTATTTGGCTAGCACTGTATTTTATTTATTTATTTATTTATTTATTTTTAGTGAATGAAATAATACTTTATAATTTTGATTAAGAGGTAAAGGAATAGAGAACAATTGAATTTGAGATATTCGAGAGAATAATTTGGAAATTAATCTTTCAGTGTTTACTTTCAATGTTCATACAATGAACTAGGCTTCTATTCAGCCTCACTATACATGATATGATGCATCACATAACTTTGTGTAAGTTGCCACAAATACAGGATACCTAATATACAATGAATGAAAGAAATTTTGTCAGCAAGACTGCCCTCATAGCTCCATTTCACTTTATATTTGTTTTTCAGTTTTCTTAGATTTTCAATGTATTTATACACAAACTCATTTTGTCTATAGCATTGAAATAGTAAAAAAAAACAAAAAAAAACAAACCAAAAGAATCAAACTTTTTTTTTTTTTTTTGCAGTACACGAGCCTCTCACTGTTGTGGCCTCTCCCGTTGTGGAGCACGGGCTCCGGACGCGCAGGCTCCGCGGCATGTGGGATCTTCCCGGACCGGGGCACGAACCCGTGTCCCCTGCATTGGCAGGCGGACTCTCAACCACTGCGCCACCAGGGAAGCCCCAAACCTTTTAATAAGAATATCAAAATTTCATCTTTTTTTTTTCTTTCACATATGTACTTCATTTTTCATCAATGGTAAAAAAAAAAGCCTAACCTGCTTCACCTTGTAAGATTTTACAAAAAGGGTATATACTTCCAAACATATGTACAACAGATTTTTTTTTACACAATCAGAGGAACCAACAAAATATCCACAAATGTTGCATGCTAATTGCTCATCAACTAGCTCCACACACTTTTTCATGGTTTTGCTTCACTGTCTCCATCTTCTCTTTGTGTAAAAGCAGTGTAGCATTGTATTTTAAAAATGAACATACATGCCTTTGGGCAGAGCACACACTTTTAAATTCACAATAGTCCTTGTCTTGTTTTTACCTTGTTCTTGGTAGGTCCCCATTTTTTTTTTTTTTTTTTTTTAAACCTTGTCTCCAAACCCCTGAAGCCATTTGAATTTGCCATCCCTGATTTAGGACTTCAGCAGATCTACTTTCCTTTATTCTAGTCTTCCTTCTCTTTATCAATTAAAGTTGGTGAGTATGAAAGTGAATTAGAAGGAACTAGGGTGGGAGATAAATTCTAGTTTGTTGTACAAAGCCTATATATTAAGTCACTTTATTTTTAGTGACTTAACACATAGGTGACTAAATATATTTTAGTCACTTTTATTTTTAGTTTTGTTAAAACTATAGTCAACTTGTTACATATATACTAGGATATGTTCTAAATTACATTTCTGGAAGTATCTTCTAAAAGTCAATTATCAAACTTCATCAATAAGAAATGTTCATAAGACAATCATATATTATTACACATATCATATAGAGCAGTTTACCAAACAGAAATAATTTTTACCAGTTTTACCAAATATTCCTACATCAATATTAAACACAATTTTGTTTAAGTTATATATATATTAAATATGATTTTACTTTTCTCAACATTAATCAAACTGCACCTATTTTATAAATGTACCCTCACAAAATAACACTCATTTCTCATTCAAAAGCTTATCAGCATACTCTATTGACATAATTAAATGTAATTATTTCTACTTACCTGCATACCTATAATAGTTTTTTATCAGAAATTAAATATTTAGACCTAAGATGACAGTGCATTCATATAGAATATGAATTGTAGAATATACATCATACTGTGACCACTTCTCTATCATGTAGTTTCAGTAGTTCACAATCACGTTTGTGTTGGAGACACATTATTGCCAGTTACAATGAAATATCAAACAGCCACCCTAAGCCAAAAAGGGATGGAAGATAGAATGAATCAGGACAGCAAGAAATATTCTTGAAATTACTTGTACCTTTTTAATTGTCTTCTCAATAAGCATGTCTCCAACTGGCATTAGAATACCTCCAAACACAGCCAGGGCTGCACCAATGACAGCACCAGCGATGAGCCCACAGTTTCGATCGCAGCCCATTTTTCTTGTTCTGGGAAAAAACTAAGGTTCAGCACCTGCTTCCTTCAAACTCCCAGGTCTGATGAAGGTGGTTTCCAAGAGGTCTGGTTCTATCATTAGAAGGAGATCATAAAACAGAAGCATAAGTATCAAACAAAAAGATCAAAGTACAAGGAAAACACGCAACTGAAACAGATCATTCTGCCAGTTATAAACAGATGCTTTTTTTTTAAAAAAAATAAAACTTTCTAGGTCTTGTCCTTTCTTGATTTGACCTACCTACCAGTGGTAGAAGTAATAAATAATGTCACATAGAGCAGTTCTTCAAAGTTCTCCTCTTTAAAATTTTCTTTCTATGGATGATTAACATTCTGAAATCTTATCTAAGGAGAATACGCTTACTGTACTCTCGCCCTCTGCTTACCTTGCATCAGCCTGGGACACTTATGGGCATCTTCACCCTCTATCTGGCTTCTCCACCCCAACACAACCATCTGCACCCTAACTGGAGTTCTCCTGCAAACTGAATGTGGGTGGACTGATGTCTATCACATCTAAATGCTAAGCAAGTTTGGTGACACAAATAGAGAGATACGGATTTTACAGGAAATGATCTGATGAGTCTCAGAGGAATCAATTCTTGTAATCAATTGTAAGCTATCTGTTAAAACAAAAAAGCATGAGTAAATTGGGAAAATACATTGCCAGAAAATTAGCACTAGACTACTCCCTAATAACATCAAAATTATAATTATTAAAAGAAAATTCCACTTTCATCAATATTGAGTTCATGCCTGCATTCTTTCTTATACACGGTGTTGAAAACATTGAAATATTTTAAAGAAGAGTACTTCATTTCTTTTTTTTTTAACATCTTTATTGGAACATAATTGCTTTACAATGGTGTGTTAGTTTCTGCTTTATAACAAAGTGAATCAGTTATACATATACACGTTCCCATATCTCTTCCCTCCTGCATCTTCCTCCCTCCCACCCTCCCTATCCCACCCCTCTAGGTGGTCACAAAGCACCGAGCTGATCTCCCTGTTTTATGCGGCTGCTTCCCACTAGCTATCCACTTTACGCTTGGTAGTGTATATATGTCCATGCCACTCTCTCACCTCGTCACAACCTCCCCCTCCCCCTCCCCATATCCTCAAGGAAGTCCATGCTCTAGTAGGTCTGTGTCTTTATTCCCGTCTTGCCCCTAGGTTCTTCATGACCTTTTTTTTTTTTCTTAGATTCCATATGTATGTCCATCGACAGATGAATGGATAAAGATGTGGCACATATATACAATGGAATATTACTCAGCCATAAAAAGAAACAAAATTTAGTCAATTTCTTTTTTTAATAACTGATTTTTAGGTAGTCTAAAGGTGAAAAGACTTTAAAGAAAATATGTAGAGGATGTCTAGTTTCTGTGATAGTCATTGCTTTCTTGCTGGTCTCACATATATATTTTTTAACATATTCAAGGGCAATAGTGTTCATTCTGTCATGGGCAACTGACTCATGCCAGTTCTGTTAAAAGCAACTAGATTGTGTCAATATGTATTTCACTTAGTCAGTCTTATCTTTGGAAGAAAACTCTTAGTGGAATAAGTAGATCCTATTGTAACAAGGTTAATAAGACTTTATTATTCAAATATTGAAAACATACTCATTTGAGCTATTTTGGTTGCAATCGCATTTTTTATAATGGGGTTGACCTGACATCAATAAACAGAATGTGCTTTGTAGCTTATAAACAAATATTCCCTACTTCAAAATGCCCCTGGCCAAGGAAAACAAAAATGCCAACAGAATGGAGGCTACAGACAAAAAAGAGGCACACATAATATTTTTCTCAACCTTGTAAGTAGAATAATAATTATATTTTGTTATGGTCTCAGATTTTCCCTCCATAGCTTTGTTGTGGTTGAAGTACCACTCTGATGATTTTATTAGTAGTTCTTTCCACTTGAGGAAACATTTAGTTTTTTTAAAATATTAATTGCATAGCTAAGAAAATAGTGTTAAGACTAATGTTAAGAAAATAAGACTTTTCCCCAAAATGGAAAAAGATGTTATAAAATTTTTTCATGGCAATTTATTTATTTTTCATCCTTTAGGATTTCCCTTTACCAATGCCTTATAGCTAGGATACTTCCACTGTAAATCAGGATGAGCAAACTGATTCACACTGAGGTCCTCATGGCTAAGAAGCTTGAATAGTCATGAGTGTCACATGTTTTTTTCCAATGTAAACAAAACACACAAGCCTAAACAAGTGATTTATTTTCCCTGTGGAATTTTATGTGTCCCTGAGCAAGTAGAGTCGGCTTTTTATTAATTGCTTGGGGGTGGAGGGGGAAGAATATACGCTACCTCCTATGACTTTGGCCAGGATTGTCATAATGCAGTGGAACAAATTATTTAAATCTGATAATAATGACTAGATATTCACAAGTAGAATCTCCTTTGCAAAGGATAATTGTACAGCACCTTAAAATTTTTGTGAAGCATCATCCTTTTTGTTTTTTTTTTTTTATTTTTGCAGTACGCGGGCCTCTCACTGTTGTGTCCTCTCCCGTTGCGGAGCACAGGCTCCGGATGCGCAGGCTCAGCGGCCATGGCTCACGGGCCCAGCTGCTCCGCGGCATGTGGGATCTTCCCGGACCGGGGCACGAACCCGTGTCCCCTGCATCGGCAGGCAGACTCTCAACCACTGCGCCACCAGGGAAGCCCTGAAACATCATCTTTTAAACGATCATTGTAATTGCTGAGTAGAGAATGTCACCCAGGTGTTCTGTATTGTATACAAGTGATCATATTCAGGGGAGCTTATCAAGTAATATTTTACTGAATGCCCATTTCATAGACCATTCCCCAGTTCAAAATCTGCAAGTTATACTTAAGGTAGTCATCAAAATACAGGGATCGAGCCTGCTGTAACTGAGAGACTGGAGAATAAACTGAAGCGTGATGGGCTACTCTCTTGCCAGCTGACCTTGGGCAAGTCACTTAATAGCTCTATTCCTCAGTTTCCTCATGTGTAAAATAAGATGCTAAGATGAGATCCCCAGTTTTTAATTTAGGCAGCTGAACTGGTTCTTCACTCAAATTCTTACATGGAAGACCAGGCAGAGTGACTTTGATTACAGCAGTGGCAGCAGTGGTGGGAACTCCAAGACCCTGATTCCCAACTTGGTCTCCCCACTCCCAACTAACACTATCCTATCCCATGTTTAGGAAACTTGAGGAGAATCTCTGTAGAAACAAATGGACTGCAATTCGTTAAAAAATTGGGACACGAAATCCCTAGAGTCAAATTCTAGTTTTGTTTCTATAACATCATGAATCTATTAAAAAATACAACTCAAAGATAAAATCATCTCTTTCCGAAAGATATTGTATTTTCTATATAAACACCACTAAAAATTATTCAATATTAATGTTATTTGCAATTCTGACAGATGGAATATAAAATGAGTTAAACATTACAATTCTATGGTTTCTGAGATGGACAGAGGTGTGTATTATTTGCCCCTTTCCAGATCTATGCCATCACCTAGTTAAGAATCTACCTGACCTTTCCCAGAATCATTCTCCTTTATTCAAGCAGCCCCACGGACTACAGGAGAGAGTTTCTGCAAGGGGCAAAGAGTCTCAAGAAAGTCCACTGGACGACCCAGGGGGCAACAGGTTATTCAATGCCTCTCTAAACATGAAAACTCATTATTATGACTTCCAAGGACCCTGAGCCCAGAGATGTGAAGTCATGGGCAGACCTGGGTACTGCCTAGGCTCTGTCTGCTTTGAATTTAAAACTGAAGTGAGAGAGTATACACAGCCCACTGCTGTTGAGTCAAGTTCATCAGAAAACAAAAGTGTCAATAATTTTTTGGGTTGAATTGCATGGTTAGACAGTTCCTAGTCTGACACTGTCTGGATGATGCATAAGCAAAGATACAAGAGTTACTCTAACATTCCTGCATATGTGTACTGATATTTTCAACAGAAAAAGATTGAGTTTATCTAATTTTTCACATTTTCTATTGGCCGACATACTTTTGTTACCTTGATGTAAGTTTCCTTTTTTTTTTTTTTCTCTCTAAGAATAGGCAAGATATTTCACATGTGTAGTGTAGTCCTCCTTTATCAACGGCTTTGCTTTCCACAGTTTCACTTACCCATGGTCAAAAGTGGTCAGGTGAAGGTAACTGAACCTGTAGAAAGCAAAATCTTGGCTACAGGGGGACTACTTAGGGTTTGGTGCTATCTCTGGGTTCAGGCACCCAATGAGGGTCTTAGAAGGTATCCTCCACACCCGTGAATATGGGGGAACTACTTACTTGCATTCATTTATTATGCTTCAGTGCCCTGTCACCATAAGTTAAGTATTGCTATTATAATTATACTTTAACCTTATGCTTCATACTACAAAATTACAAATACAAGGTGACCCTTGAACAACGCAGAGGGGTTATGGACCCTGCGGGCAGTGGAAAATCCACATATAACTATACAGTCAGCCCTCCTTATCTGTAGTTCTGCATCTGTGGATCCAACCAACTACACACTGTGGATCAGGTAGTACTGTAGTATCTACTGAAAAAATTCTGTGTCAAAGTGGACCCACAAAGTTCAAACCTGTTCTGTTCAAGGGTCAACTGTAGTTTTATTCACCTGAAGCAAAGGAGGGACTAACAAATTAAGTAGGACATGAATTGAATACATAAAAGTTCAGGTTACTCAGGACATTCTATTCAAGAGCTTCATAAAAAAAGTGTAGTTATTCCCCACTCTCCTCTCACATGTAGCCATTTAGAGCACATAAAATTTGTGTTTTGCACACATGGTTTTCTCAGTAGTACAGCTTCTTACATAATAAAATTTATTTTACTTGCTAATATTAGATTAAGTTTTATTCTTTACTGTTATTTCTTCTTCATAATAAGACATTGAGGAGAGGACTGGCCGTGTGAACACAGCCTGCAGGGGGTTAGTGCACCACGGCTAGCCCGGAGGGAGTCCGGGAAAAGGCCTGGAGCTGCCGAAGAGGCAAGAGACTTTTCCTTCCCTCTTTGTTTCCGGGTGCAAGAGGAGAGGGGATTAAGAGCGCTGCTTAAAGGAGCTCCAGAGACGGGCGCAAGCCGCGGCTAACAGCGCGGACCCCAGAAACGGGCATGAGACGCTAAGGCTGCTGCTGCCGCCACCAAGAAGCCTGTGTGCGAGCACAGGTCACTATCCACACCCCCCTTCCGGGGAGCCTGTGCCGCCCGCCACTGCCAGGGTCCCAATGCCAGGGACAACTTCCCCGGGAGAATGCACGGCGCGCCTCAGGCTGGTGCAACGTCACACCGGCCTCTGCCACCACAGGCTCGCCCCGCATCCATACCCCTCCCTCCCCCCAGCCTGAGTGAGCCAGAGCCCCCGAATCAGCGGCTCCTTTAACCCCGTCCTGTCTGAGCAAAGAACACACGCCCTCCGGCGACCTACACGCAGAGGCGGGTCCAGATCCAAAGCTGAGCCCCGGGAGCTGAGAGAACAAAGAAGAGAAAGGGAAATCTCTCCCAGCAGCCTCAGGAGCAGCGGATTAAATCTCCACAATCAACTTGACGTACCCTGCATCTGTGGAATACATGAATAGACAACGAATCATCCCAAATTGAGGAGGTGGACTTTGAGAGCAAGATTTATGATTTTTTCCCCTTTTCCTCTTTTTGTGAGTGTCTATGTGTATGCTTCTCTGTGAGATTTTGTCTGTACAGCATTGCTTTCACCTTTTGTCCTAGCGTTCTGTCCGTCCCTTTTTTTTTAACTTAAAAAAATTTTTTTCTTAATAATTATTTTTTATTTTTATAACTTTATTTTATTTTATCTTACATTATTTTATTTTCTCTTCTTTCTTTCTTTTTCTTTCTTTCTACTTTTTCTCCCTTTTATTCTGAGCCGTGTGGATGAAAGGTTCTTGGCGCTGCAGCCAGGAGTCAGTGCTGTGCCTCTGAGGTGGGAGAGCCAACTTCAGGACACTGGTCCACAAGAGACCCCCCAGCTCCACATAATATCAAACGGCGAAAATTTCCCAGAGATCTCCATCTCAACACCAACACCCAGCTTCACTTAATGACCAGCAAGCTACAGTGCTGGAAACCCTATTCCAAACAACTAGCAAAACAGGAACACAACCCCACCCATTAGCAGAGAGGCTGCCTAAAATCATAATAAGGCCACAGACACCCCAAAACACACCACCAGACGTGGACCTGCCCACCAGAAAGAAAAGATCCAGCCTCATCCACCAGAACACAGGCACTAGTCCCCACCACCAGGAAGCCTACACAACCCACTGAACCAACTTTAGCCACTGGGGACAGACACCAAAAACAATGGGAACTACGAACCTGCAGCCTGCGAAAAGGAGACCCCAAACACAGTCAGAGAAGCAAAATGAGAAGACAGAAAAACACACAGCAGATGAAGGAGCAAGATAAAAACCCACCAGACCTAACAAATGAAGAGGAAATAGGCAGTCTACCTGAAAAAGAATTCAGAATAATGATAGTAAAGTAGATCCAAAATCTTGGAAATAGAATAGAGAAAATGCAAGAAACATTTAGCAAGGACCTAGAAGAACTAAAGAGGAAACAAGCAACGATGAACAACACAATAAATGAAATTAAAAATACTCTAGATGGGATCAATAGCAGAATAACTGAGGCAGAAGAACGGATAAGTGACCTGGAAGAATAAATAGTGGAAATAACTACTGCAGATCAGAATAAAGAAAAAAGAATGAAAAGAACTGAGGACAGTCTCAGAGACCTCTGGGACAACATTAAATGCACCAACATTCGAAGTATAGGGGTCCCAGAAGAAGAAGAGAAAAAGAAAGGGACTGAGAAAATATTTGAAGAGATTATAGTTGAAAACGTACGTAATATGGGAAAGGAAATAGTTAATCAAGTCCAGGAAGCACAGAGAGTCCCATACAGGATAAATCCAAGGAGAAACATGGCAAAACACATATTAATCAAACTGTCAAAAATTAAATATAAAGAAAACATATTAAAAGCAGCAAGTGAAAAACAACAAATAACACACAAGGGAACCCCATAAGGTTAACAGCTGATCTTTCAGCAGAAACTCTGCAAGCCAGAAGGGACTGGCAGGACATATTTAAAGTGATGAAGGAGAAAAACCTGCAACCAAGATTACTCTACACAGCAAGGATCTCATTCGGATTTGATGGAGAAATTAAAACCTTTACAGACAAGCTAAAGCTGAGAGAGTTCAGCACCACCAAACCAGCCTTACATCAAATGCTAAAGGAACTTCTCTAGGCAAAAAACACAAGAGAAGGAAAAGACCTACAATAATGAACCCAAAACAATTAAGAAAATGGGAATAGGAACATACATATCGATAATTACCTTAAGTGTAGATGGATTAAATGCTCCCACCAAAAGACACAGATTGGCTGAATGGATACAAAAACAAGACACATATATATGCTGTCGACAAGAGACCCACTTCAGACCTAGGGACACATACAGACTGAAAGTGAGGGGATGGAAAAAGATATTCCATGCAAATGGAAACCAAAAGAAAGCTGGAGTAGCAATACTCATATCAGACACAATAGACTTTAAAATATAGACTATTACAAGAGACAAAGAAGGACACTACATGTGATCAAGGGATCAATCCAAGAAGAAGATATAACAATTGTAAATATTTATGCACCCAACATAGGAGCACCTCAATACATAAGGTAAATACTAACAACCATAAAAGGGGAAATTGACAGTAACACATTCATAGTAGGGGACTTTAACACCCCACTTTCACCAATGGACAGATCATCCAAAATGAAAATAAATAAGGAAACACAAGCTTTAAATGATACATTAAAGAAGATGGACTTAATTGATATTTATAGGACATTCCATCCAAAAACAACAGAATACACATTTTTCTCAGGTGCTCATGGAACATTCTCCAGGATAGATCATATCTTGGGTCACAAATCAAGCCTTGGTAAATTTAAGAAAATTGAAATTGTATCAAGTATCTTTTCCGAGCACAACGCTATGAGACTAGATATCAATTACAGGAAAAGATCTGTAAAAAATACAAACACATGGAGGCTAAACAATAGACTACTTAATAACCAAGAGATCACTGAAGAAATCAAAGAGGAAGTCAAAAAGTACCTAGAAACAAATGACAATGGAGACACGACGACCCAAAACCTATGGGATGCAGAAAAAGCAGTTCTAAGAGGGAAGTTTAAAGCAATACAATCCTACCTTAAGAAACAAGAAACATCTCGAATAAACAACCTAACCTTGCACCTAAAGCAATTAGAGAAAGAAGAACAAAAAAACCCCAAAGTTAGCAGAAGGAAAGAAATCATAACGATCAGATCAGAAATAAATGAATAAGAAATGAAGGAAATGACAGCAAAGAACTATAAGAGTAAAAGCTGGTTCCTGGAGAAGATAAACAAAATGGATAAACCATTAGCCAGACTCATCAAGAAAAAAAGGGAGAAGACTCAGATCAATAGAATTAGAAATGAAAAAGGAGAAGTAACAACTGACACTGCAGAAATACAAAAGATCATGAGAGATTACTACAAGCAACTCTATGCCAATAAAATGGACAACCTGGAAGAAGTGGACAAATTCTTAGAAATGCACAACCTGCCAAGAGTGAATCAGGAAGAAATAGAAAATATGAACAGACCAATCACAAGCACTGAAATTGAGACTGTGATTGAAAATTTTACAACAAACAAAAGCCCAGGACCAGATGGCTTCACAGGTGAATTCTATCAAACATTTAGAGAAGAGCTAACACCTATCCTTCTCAAACTCTTCCAAAATATAACAGAGGGAGGAACACTCCCAAACTCATTCTACGAGGCCACAGTCACCCTGATACCAAAACCAGACAAGGATGTCACAAAGAAAGAAAACTACAGGCCACTATCACTGATGAACATAGATGCAAAAATCCTCAACAAAATACTAGCAAACATAATCCAACAGCACATTAAAAGGATCATACACCATGATCAAGTGGGGTTTATTCCAGGAATGCAAGGATTCTTCAATATACGCAAACTGAACAACGTGATACACTATATTAACAAACTGAAGGAGAAAAACCATATGATCATCTCAACAGATGCAGAGAAAGCTTTCGACAAAATTCAACACCCATTTATGATAAAAACCCTGCAGAATGTAGGCATAGAGGGAACTTTCCTCAACATAATAAAGGCCATATATGACAAACCTACAGCCAACATCGTCCTCAATGGTGAAAAACTGAAAGAATTTCCACTAACATCAGGAACAAAACAAGGTTGCCCACTCTCACCACTCTTATTCAACATAGGTTTGGAAGTTTTAGCCACAGCAATCAGAGAAGAAAAGGAAAAAAAAGGAATCCAAATCAGAAAAGAAGAAGTAAAGCTGTCACTTTGCAGATGACATGATACTATACATAGAGAATCCTAAAGATGCTACCAGAAAACTACTAGAGCTAATCAATGAATTTGGTAAAGTTGCAGGATACAAAATTAATGCACAGAAATCTCTGGCATTCCTATACACTAATGATGAAAAATCTGAAAGTGAAATCAAGAAAACACTCCCATTTACCATTGCAACAAAAAGAATAAAATATCTAGGAATAAACCTAACTAAGGAGACCAAAGACCTGTATGCAGAAAATTATAAGACACTGATGAAAGAAATTAAAGATGATACAAATAGATGGAGAGATATACCATGTTCTTGGATAGGAAGAATTAACATTGTGAAAATGACTCTACTACCCAAAGCAACCTACAGATTCAATGCAATCCCTATCAACCTACCACTGGCATTTTTCACAGAACTGGAACAAAAAATTTCACAATTTGTATGGAAACACAAAAGACCCCGAATAGCCAAAGCAATCTTGAGAACGAAAAACGGAGCTGGAGGTATCAGGCTCCCTGACTTCAGACTATACTGCAAAGCTACTGCAATCAAGATAGTATGGTACGGGCACAAAAACAGAAATATAGATCAATGGAGAAGGATAGAAAGCCCAATGATAAATCCACACACATATGGTCACCTTATCTTTGATAAAGGAGGCAGGAATGTACAGTGGAGAAAGGACAGCCTCTCCAATAAGTGGTGCTGGGAAAACTGGACGGGTACATGTAAAAGTATGAGATTAGATCACTCCCTAACTCCATACACAAAAAAACCTCAAAATTGATTAAAGACCTAAATGTAAGGCCAGAAACTATCAAACTCTTAGAGGAAAACATAGGCAGAACACTCTGTGACATAAATCAGAGCAAGATCCTTTTTGACCCACCTCCTAGAGAAATGGAAATAAAAACAAAAATAAATGGGACTTAATGAAACTTAAAAGCTTTTGCACAGCAAAGGAAACCATAAACAAGACCAAAAGACAACCCTCAGAATGGGAGAAAATATTTGCAAATGAAGCAACTGACAAAGGATTAATCTCCAAATTTACAAGCAGCTCATGCAGCTCAATAACAAAACAACAAACAACCCAATCCCAAAATGGGCAGAAGACCTACATAGACATTTCTCCAAAGAAGATATACAGATTGCCAACAAACACATGAAAGAATGCTCCACATCATTAATCATTAGAGAAATGCAAATCAAAACTACACTGAGATATCATCTCACACTGGTCAGAATGGCCATCATCAAAAAACCTAGAAACAATAAATGATGGAGAGGGTGTGGAGAAAAGGGAACACTCTTGCACTGCTGGTGGGAACGTGAATTGGTACAGCCACTATGGAGAACAGTATGGAGGTTCCTTAAAAACCTGCAAATAGAACTACCATACGACCCAGCAAATCCACTCCTGGGCATATACCCTGAGAAAACCATAATTCGAAAAGAGTCATGTACCAAAATGTTCATTGCAGCTCTATTTACAATAGCCTGGAGATGGAAGCAACCTACATGTCCATCATTAGATGAATGGATAAAGAAGATGTGGCATATATATACAATGGAATATTACTCAACCATAAAAAGAAACGAAATTGAGGTGGATGGACCTCGAGTCTGTCATACAGAGTGAAGTAAGTCAGAAAGAGAAAGACAAATACCGTATGCTAACACATATATATGGAATCTAAGAAAAAATAACAATGTCATGAAGAACCTAGGGGTAAGACAGGAATAAAGATACAGACCTACTGGAGAATGGACTTGAGGATATGGCGAGGGGGAAGGGTAAGCTGTGACAAAGTGAGAGAGTGGCATGCACATATACACACTACCAAACGTAGAATAGATAGCTGGTGGGAAGCAGCTGCATAGCACAGGGAGATCAGCTCGGTGCTTTGTGACCACCTCGAGGGGTGGGATATGGAGGGTGGGAGGGAGGGAGACACAAGAGGGAAGAGATATGGGAACACATGTATATGTATAACTGATTCACCTTGTTGTAAAGTGGAAACTAACACACCATTGTAAAGCAATTATACTCCAATAGAGATGTAGAAAAAGAAAAAAAGAAAGCACATTTTACTCAAACATAAACAAAAACTAAGATATTGATATCTGTAATAACTTCTTGCTTGCTTAAAGTACTTAAATTTGGAAAACAAAAAATAATCAAAGGTACAGGGAAGAAAACATATTTTTGAGACCAATAAGAAGAAGGAAGAGAAAATAAAAAGAAATGTTTTAAGATATCACTAATCCCATAACTTTCTGCAGTCTATATGGAGATCAGCTGTATCCTATCAGTTCACAGACATTAAGTCCTATTCCTTTTGTAGAATTCATGAGTATATGTACACGTGGCTGTTTCTTTTTTTGCTGTCATATCTACGAAATGTTTCCAGATGAACTTATGAGATTTATGCCATTCTACTATGTTGGAAACCTGGTGACAGGAACTGAGACTGAGCTATAAGAAGCGTCTCCATTAGTAGGTCAGAAAAATAAAGTTCCCAGAGAATCTGTAATTATTCCCATGTGCAGATAGAGCTGTGTTTCCTGGGAAACTCCACTCAGAAAAGGCATGGCCCAGAGTTTCCTGGGATGTGAACTACGAAACTTTAACATTTTCAGATTATAAGAGTATGTACTTGTACCATAAATGAGTGCCAGGACCTGGATGACATTTTCTAACTCATGAGTGAGTTAGAAATTTCCTATTCTCTCCGTAAGTCTTCCTTCCACTTTTCCTTGGAATAGGAAACCAGATCACACACCTCTGTTTTCCACTAGACACACACTGTGATTCTTTTGATACACAGTCTTCCTCACCTAATAAATACAGTATCTGCCCACAAAATGCAGTTTTAGAGTTCTGGGGGTGATTAATTCAACAACAGGTTGAAAAAAAAAAAAAAACAAAAAAAACAACAGGTTGAATATGAATGATGAAAATTAGCTTTCCAAATTAAGTTCCTGTTCACACTCTTACTTTATATGATATCTAGGTGTCTTTAAAAAGCCATGATTCCCTAGCCATGAGGAAGATGCAGATTCACATCAAACTAGTTAAGTCAATCATTTAAATCTGGTTGTGTTTCATCATGTGGAAACAGAAGGGAATTAGACTAGTACTTATTTTACACACAATCCCAACATATAAAGATAGTTAAAAGAATAGCTATTGTGGTCAAAGTTGGCAAGAACTGTGGCCCTTTCCCCTTTCCAGTCACATCTCATTTGGGCTCTGAGTCATCCCCACAGAACCCAACGGCTATGTGGAAAATATTTAACCAGATTAGGAGATCTCCAACACCTTCTCTTATTCAAGTTACCATAATCCTTTTAATTTATATGGGCATTTCCATCCTATCAGAATATATGGAGCTAAACATACATAACAGAAAAAAGTTTATAGATATCTATAATACAAAACAATAATATACTTTACTAAATTATGCCTTTCAAGTATAACAAGTTAAAACTTGTTTTGGTGGTAGTCTTAGAAAATTAAAACAATAATTACATTGACTTCATTATTACACTAAATGTTCTTCTAGAAGCAAACCAACCTTTTTGGAGTAGTTTTTGGAGTACTTGAGTATAGAGATTACTATAGGTTTGAAATGATTCTCTTAGAGTCATGTCCGTTTAAATAGGATTATCTAGAGCCATTCTTTTGTTTGTTTGTTTGTTTTTGCGGTATGCGGGCCTCTCACTGTTGTAGCCTCTCCCGTTGGGGAGCACAGGCTCCGGACGCGCAGGCTCAGCGGCCATGGCTCACGGGCCCAGCCGCTCCGCGGCATGTGGGATCTTCCCGAACCGCGGCACGAACCCGCGTCCCCTGCATCGGCAGGCGGACTCTCAACCACTGCGCCACCAGGGAAGCCCTAGAGCCATTCTTGATTGTTGAGTCCTAGATAGAAATGCTATTATCTCTTTTTTCCCAGCCCAACTCTTACTGTAAACAGTAGAATACTATAAGATTTGCAATTATTCTGAGCTTTGAATTCAAATAATTAGGTTCAATTCACAGTCTAACATTATAGTTTTCTGTGGCTCAGTTTTCTCTAAAATGTGTATAAATACATCATATATGGTTTAAAATGTCAAATAAAATTCAATGAGGTAATGAATAAAAATTCCTATCATAGCACATGTTATGTTATTTGAAATATTATGGAATATTATTTTGAACAATAACCTAATAGTAAAATGTTATTGCAAATTGGCCAAGTATTATTTTTAAAAAATCTAATAAATGTGTATAAGTTACACAAAGAAGAATGATTATTTCCAAAACTCTTAGGTTACAGTAAAATCTGATGAAATCGTTTATTCTTATGTATACCAGGATTTAGAATATTATGCAAATGAAAAGGCAGCTTCTAGGTTAGACTAATGCTCCTTGAAACTTTCAGCCATGACTTGGGCCAGTGAATTAAAACACGTTTGGATTAAATCAGAAAATAGTTACAGAATCCATTCCTTCAGGAAGAAAAGAAAAATCCACAAGTATTTTTTGCTAACATTTTCTTAAAAATTAAGCGTAGCAACTATAACTCCCAAAATAAATTCCAAAATTTTTAGTACACTCTGTCCAATACCTCTCCAGTTGTAATTATGTTATTCCTCCCAGCTTAACTTCTGATGAGTTTGTATTGGATTTATTGTTCCGGTCTCATAATGATTTTGGTAAATGAAAAAATTTCTATGTATTTTTCCTCTCATAAAATCCAGTCCACCACTGGACTCTCTACATAAGAAAATTTTTAAAAATTATTATTTTGGTTATTTTTTGAACGAATACTAAAAGCACTGTTTCTTTTCCTAATTTAAAACTACACAGTCAAGGACTGAAAAGTACATGAAAAGATTTCAAAAACATCTTTCAATATGTTACAATTCTAGAAACTGTTAGAAATTTACTCTAGAGAATTTATGCCATTTACAGTTATGTATGAATTCACTTACTATAAATTACTATAAATTAAAACTTTTAATTTCTCTAGAATGATTTGTCCTTTAAACTTTGTATCATCATTCAAGAAAATAATTTGCTGATATTTGTAATAAGCTTCCTAAATATCCAAAAACTTTAATTTTGTTTTTTTATTCTATTACCAAATTTTATATAATTTATAAACATTTATATAAATCAGAATCATTATTTGGAATTAATACAATTAACCATCCCCAGTAGCAATTACAATATCTTTGTTCATTTAAAAAAAATGCTTAATAAGAATATATCCAAAACATGCACTGCATTTAACCATGTAGACAAAGTCAGGTTCACTAAAAGTTGTGAAATTAAGATAGAAGATTAAACAAAATAATGACTCTCTAAAATAATAGGTAGTTAACAATTGCATATTAGAAAGCATGTTGGCATAGAGTGGCAAGTCATTTATAAGAACTAATCCTACTATACTGGTTTTTATTTATGTTGATTTTCATTCATAATTTAAATTAAAAATCATGTATAAATAGCCTAGGTAGATAATGAAAGTTCTGCAATAATCAAATTGGATAGTACATCATTTTAAATATTAACAAATAAATATTTACAAATAAACATAAGATTTTAAACATCAAGAAACAAAATGTCATAGGCTGGTGGACAAGGTTTCAATATTTTTTTAAACATAAAAGGTAAGAAGATTGATAACTTGGAAAACAACACAAACCTATGTTTTAAAAAAAGCCTAATGACTTCAAGAAAACAGTTTCTGCTTGCTGTTGCTGTTCTATAACTTCTAATGGGTGTTTATATAGTAGTGTTATCTCCTATCATTTGGGAGATAGAAATCTTTTTATTTAAAAAAAAATCATTATGACTTACCTTTAAAAAGGCTAAGAAGGATTTTTCAATCCAATGCTCCAACATTTGAACAGTCAATTCTTAGTAGGACCAAATGGTATTCTGCAGAAAACCCTACACTGAAATCCCCATTATAAAAAGTGAGTTTAAATATGCTTTAAGAAAAAAAAAAAGAGAGAGACAGACAGACAGACGTCAGATCCCAGTGAGTGTTCTGTTGCAAGAGTAATTAAAACAACAAACAAACAAACAAAAACCCCACACACATCCCACCACTGATATGGCTCCTACAGGTCTATTTTTATGTTCTGGTAAGGACCCATTACCTATATCTGAGATCCTCTGCAGTACTTTTTTTTTTTTCTTTTGGCCATTTTCCCATCCAAGTAAGTTAGAGGCCAGAGAGACAAAAGGAACTAACTTGTTGAGTGGCCTCTAATATACTCTTTTACTACAGAATCATTATTCCAGATGATAAACTGGGCCCAGGGGTGGAAAGTGTAGATTGGGCAGAATTATCAGAGTCTAACTTCCTGCTTGAAAACCTCATTTCATAAAGTTTAAACAAAATGCACTTTTCATAAATCTAAAGTGTGTTGAGCCTAATAATTGCGAAAACGACTGGAGACTCTGTCAATCAACAAGGATAACAAACAGACGTTTAAAAAAGGAAATAGCCTATTGTTCTAACTGGAAGTTCTTCACTATTTATTATTTTCTCTTAGTTTTATAGAAGTTTCATGAGGACAGCAAAATCCTTCTACGAAAACGCCCAAAATTAAATTTCTCTTAGATCTCTTCAGATAAAAAGACAACTGTTACATAACATTTAAATAATTCTACTATTTAGGATGACCTTTTAATAAAAAGCATATACTAAAGTTACTTTAAAAGAAAGTAATTATTTTAAAATCTGACCAAATCTTGCACTTTGGGAGGATAAAAAAGACCCTCAATATTAAAAATACATTTTTACAAAGAAATTCTTAGAAACATACAGGCAAAAATCAAAATCTTCAGAAGGTTAAACTGTCATCTATCAGACAGATCAGCTAAATAAATGCCTCTAAGTCAGCCTTGAAAGACAACAACCTAACAGTAATAGGCAGAAATACATTTAGTTCATCAGATTGTATTTAAACCAGTCCTCATTGGATTGCTTGTGCTGTCACTTCTGGGCATGTCTTGGATCCTCTCATTTGCTAGCTGTGCAATACAACTGGAAAGGAATCCAAAGCACTTTTTTTCCTCTAGCATTGCTTTCTTTCTCCAGGATATTTTTACAGACACATTTATTTAAAAATTAATAATAAGTTATAAAAGTCTTCAGGTATATTAGAATTTTAAAAAAATATCTGATCATTTAATTACAATAAAGTAGAAATGGCCTTGTGTAATCTCATTATGATTGATGCTTTTCATTTAAAAAGAATAACTTACAGAGATTTCAGATAATTTAAAAAGATGATTCCCTTATAATTGTGACCTTTTAACTTTGTGGTATTAATAAAAAGGTAGTATAAAAGCTAATTTAATAATTATTTTGATTAAGAGTATCTATTTTATTGTATTTAAGCTACTTTGATACCTTTCCTTCTCAGCCTTCTCACAGATACACACACATACACACACCCTCCAGTGTGACAATTCAGAAAGAGTCCACCAACATAGGAGTTCAGATGCCATTTTAAACAGCATATCTTAAATATATTGAAAGCCTAGTTAAATTATTATTTTTTTAAATTTTGGTTGTGTCAGGTCTTGGTTGCAGCATGCGGGATGTTTCATTGCAGTGTGTGGGCTCTTCGTTGTGGCGCATGGGCTCAGTCGTTGTGGCACGCGGGCTTAGTTGCCCTGCAGCATGTGGGATCTTAGTTCCCTGACCAGGGACTGAACCCACATCACCTGCATTGGAAGGCGGATTCTTAACCACTGGACCACCAGGGAAGTCAAGGATAGTTAAATTATAATGAAAATTTGAACACTGTTAGAGAAAGATGATTCAGAAAAAATACGTGTAAAATAGAGGCCTAGGCTGACACTGAACTTACTTGGATCACTATTTACTCAGTAGCCTAATGCCATCCAAATCCTCTCTCTCTGGAGAGGAAAATGTCACACCCTCCCATGAGCAGCCCAAAGAATCAAATTTACATTCCCAGAGGCAGCTGTTAAGTGTTCAATCCCATAGGCAACCGTTCTGAGTAGCTTGGCACACAACACCCAGGAAATCTAGAGCTAAGTAAAATCTGCAACCATATATCTATATTTTGAGCAAAATATTCACCTTGAACAAGGCAGAAAACTGCCGCACCCATTTCTGAGTAATGCGTGTTGGGGTTTTCATTTTAAAAATATAATGTATGTGCAATATTCTGAAGTGATATTTTTATATGAGGCTATATACCTTGCCTTCTGTAAATCCACTACAGCACTAGACAAAATTTAGTAGAATGAAAGATAAAACTGTCAATATGCTTAAGTCAGCTTAGGCACAGTGCTTTGGGAAGTCTTTTTTTTTCTGGAAGACCACTTAGAATTTGGAATCAGACAGACATCCATGACTTCTGATGTTACCATTGCTAGCTATATTGACTGGGGATTAGGAGTTAAATAACTACTTACTCCTATTTTCTTAATCAGAAAATGGAGAATGAAGTCTTTATTGAATTTGTTACAATATTGCTTCTGTTTTATGTTGTGGTTTTCTGGCCGCGAGGCATGTGGGATCTTATCTCCCTGACCAGGGATCAAACCCACACCCCCTGAATTGGAAGGTGAAGTCTTAACCACTGGACCACCAGGGAAGTTCCCATATAGTTTTGTTTACTGTGCTAGGACACTAGTAAATAGCAGAAAGTGAAATTTAAAAGTATGTACTTTTTTTGGCAGGGGGAGTTTTACCAAATTTCTGTTATACATTTACACAGCAATGTGTGAAAATGGCTGTCTCACACTTGTTTACACTAAACTTTGTTTTTAACAAGTACTTATTTTATCGGTAAATATTTAATTGAGTGAAGGTTCACCTATTTTCTTAAGCGTATTGGCATTTATATTTTTAAATATTTGTGATAATACCTTTGTTCATCTTTTTTATTCCCCTGTGCGTTTGTTTGTCCTTCCTTATTAGCTAGTAAGGCAATAGCCAGTCTTCTGACATTTGACAGTTTTTAAAACTTTTTTGACTATTTTAAACTTTATTTTTATTGCATTTTTAAATTACTGACAATTTCAATTTTTATGTCATTAACTTTCACAGCAATTCCTTTTAGGTATTGTGTCATGCTTTGAAAGTCTTTCTCCAAGAATATAAAAAATAATAAACTTTCTTCTAGCATTTGTATGGTTTCAAAAAATCCTTTAGAACAGTATTTCTAGATGAGCTGATTCATGGAATTTAACACTTGTGAAATAAAAGAGGAAGAGTAAAGTATGTTGAGTAATTATAAACATTGCAACATATGTGAGAAGCAGACAATGCAGGCATAGTAAGAGTTCTAGAAGAGGAATCACACAGCCCAAGTCCTGACTACAGCTCTTTTAATAATAATAGGTTTTGTGAACTGGGCAGCACACAGTCCTCATACTCATATTCCTGATTTCCTTTCTTGTCAAAGAGAATAACTACAGAGCCTACCTACAGCCTCAAGCTGAAGATCAAATCATATGCTGGATTTAAATTTAAAACGTAAAGATGTATGCAGATTCTATATAGTAGATAAAAATTTTTAAGTGATTCATTTTTTTTTACAGTCTAGCAAATGAAAAGAATTTTGGTATCATATGCTTTGCAATTCTATATTGTATGGGCAATCAAAGACCTATAAATTATGATGATGATAAGGTAACAGAGTTAACATGTATTGGGGGCTTACTGTCTGCCAGTTGTTGAAATAAGTGTTTCACATAAGTTATCTCGTTGACCCACCACACCACCTTACTATTTTCTTTAGACAACTAGTTGAGGTCACCCAGCTAACATGTGCCAAAACAAGGATTAAAACCCTGAAAGACTGACTGAAGAGCCTATACTCTTTTCTGAAATAAAAAAATATATATATAAATAAGTTCTTGATCAATACCTCGTTTACGTATTCTTTTCAACACATTTGTTCAAATTGAATAACAATTATAAATAACCTCCTCTTAGAAAATGATATCTAAGTACAATAACCAAGGAATGAACAGTGAACATATTCTGTAAGTGGCAGTTAACAATTATTTTGAGATTAGCTAAAACAAAATTCATTCTGAAGACCTGTAACACATAACACTGTAAAGTATCTCAAAACATTAGTCACCAGTGTAAAACCATGAGGCAAAATTCGTCTTATCACTTTAATCCTTGGGCTAACTAACCATGAAGATCTACACACACACACATATTTATGCACATGCATACGGCACCTGACTGTGTGTGTTACATAAACAAATACCTAGTTTTTCAATTGCTGCCTTACATTTATGGAAGTATTAAACCAATGGCAGGTTCTACCTGCTTCATGTGGTGAGGAGGGCCTTCACATGCAGGAATAAAAATAAATATATACGTACATAATTTTAAAAGAGAATATTAAATTCACAAGACCTAGCAGTACACGGTAATGCCAGCGAAAGCTTGAGAGATTAAAATGGAAGTTTTTAATATCACGTTTAAAGGAGAAATTGAAAGGACATCATTAAAGGTAAAATGCAGAATATCAGGGTCATTAAAGTTTAGACTTAAGCTATGTCGTCTAATGAATAGAGCACACAATGAAAGTAAACTTACTGCATTAGTGATATAAAGTAAACTTCCCCATATGTCTCATAGAAGTCATGGTAGGAGCTGTGTGTAAAAGACAGATTAAAGAGAGAGCACCTCTGTATATGCGGATAGTCTCATGTGGGCTGGGCCAGATCAATATGTAAATTTCACAGGTCTTCTAAATATGTTGGCGGCACCTATCTTTACTTGAACTGTTTGCAAAACAGACTTAACTCTCTAAGGAGAGTGGGGAAAAGTCAACATTTAAGCAATACTATGAACCTTAAGGAAGTGTTAAGATCAGCATAGTTGTCAGGACAATTTGTCTTCATACATTAGAAAGGAAATTATTAGGGGGAAAAAACAGAAATCTTCAGGTAAAAGAATAACTAGACCTCAAAGCATGTTGTTATGAAATAATAAGAAAAAATCAATAATCAATTACAAAAATAAGCGTTTAGCTAACCAAATACCAGAAAAAGGTTGAAAAAAATTATGTGAGCAATTAATTTATAATTTCACATGGCAGAAATATAAAATTCATTGAATTGAGGGTACAACAGAGTTTTGTGTTGAGAAATGTCATCTACACTATAAATAGTCCCTGAAGTGGGGTCTTAAAAAGGAAATCAATAAAATAATTTTAAGGGTTACAGAAATCAATTTACACATTCACATTAGCTGATGGCTTGATCAAGGTGATATGCTATAAAAGGCTAAGAAGCTTTCATTGTGATGAATGTATAAAACCAGAAAAGAAATCAGAGGGATAATGAGACTTAAAGTGATTTTGTTCCATGTAGTAAATAAACAGACATACTAACCATACTCTCTAGTCTGTCTTTTAAACAATTATATTGACATCTATGCCATCTGACAATCTGTTAAGTTCGGAGATACACAGCACTTGGGTGTCAAATTCCTGAAAGAGTTAAACTCACATACATGCATGCACAGGCACGCACACACACACACACACACACACACACAGAGACACTTTTCCAGGGACATGGAAGCATACCTAATTAAATTCTTTTTTAAAGCTTAGAAATAAAATACTTTCTAAGAAGTATGTCACGTAACAGTAATTTATCTTAGAAATCACCACACAGGAAATGAGATATTTCTGATGTCTTTCTTTTTCTGTTTGTTTGCTTGAAAATGGAAAAGTTTGATCCTTCTGCCCTGACACTTTGAAGAAACATTTGGCACAAACCTTGCATTTGAGTGGCACAGCAGCTTCTGCTAGAAGCTTTAAAGAAATATTAAACAGCCTATCAAACCCTATAGTGAAATCAAATCATCATTTTCCAGGTTGGTTCTCAGTGGGCTTAAGGGAAGGATTTGCTTGTGGATAAGCCAGAGTTTTCTGTCTTCCAAGAAACCAAAGTGTTTGGTTTAGAGTTCTGCTTCTGAAATGAACTCCTTAGAAGAACTTGAAATAAATTCTTAAGATTTCCAAGAATCCATAAGGATTCAAAGTGGGAACATCCTGCTCTAAATGTATTTTTCAGTTTGAACAAAGTCTCGTGTAATAGTCTGTAAAAACAAAACAAAAACCTGTGTAACACACATACATACCCACATATAGAGTGTATGGGTGTGTGTGGCTATATATCTATCTAATATATCAAATAAAACTTCCAGAAGCAAATATTTTCCTGGAAATGTTATACATCATTTAAATTTCTTTCTATATATCTTATTTTCATGACTATATTCTATAAATCATAAACATTAAAATCCAAACAGAATAAAAGTGACAGACTACTATACTATCATGCATAAGGTAGATATCATAAAAATTCAGAATTCTAAAATATCAGAACCCTGCAACTGTTCTGCATGTTTCTCTGTGACAGTTGGTTATCTGCTTGAATGAAAGAAATGACAACTAGTCAGGGGTACAGTAAAACCTTCCCTTTAGTATCTGCACACTTAAACTTTGAATAATAGAGAAGTTCAATTTACCTATTAAACTTCATTTTAGCCCTAACGTTTTTAGTAGCATCATTAAAGTTTGTTTCACATTAGGGGGCACTGACAATGGACTTGATAAAGGAATTTACCTTATGGTTAAGTAGAAAGAAATCTTCTATTCTGAAGTAGGTTTAAATAACATCAGCCGTGTCTTTATGCAAGTGTCTGTCATCCTCATCGTTCTCCAACAAGCGACCAAGCACTCAAATCATGTTCATTCTCACCATCCCCTTTCAGATTCCGGAAAGTTGCTCTTCTCTTTTCTCCGGAGGTTGTGACTTAAGTAAACAGTAGCAGGTTATGGAATCTGAATTGCTAGGGAATGTCACCCTAAATGACTCTACTGGTCCTCCTAGTTTTGCACTGGCTGATTAGTACATTTATCCTCAGAGATTGCTAACACAACTGTTTTCCTGGCTTTCAGCGCCCAGGGCCCTCAGTTGTGGTATTTAGCAAGCAAACTGTCTTACTCCACATTGCTTCCTGTTCATGGGTAAAGATACAAATGTGAATCGAGATGTTTATGTTATCCAAGTGCGTTTCAGTGTACTCTGTAGTACACCTTTTGTTAAGGACACAGGGCTTTCCTGTTGAGAGTGAATACGCTGAGATCCTCATTGTTTTCCCAATCTGTGTGTACAAGGCTTGGGGCACCATCCTCCATGTAGTCCAAGGACTAAAAACATTTTCTGGACATGATCCAAGACTGCTGCAGGCCTGTTTTTCCTTTCATTTTCTACAACTCCTCAGGGAAAACTGGATAATCACAGTAGGTTGAAGAAATGAGGACTACAGTGATTAATATCTGGAGGTGAAATAAGCCCATAAAAACATGGAAACCATACCATTTCATGCAACTCAAAATTAAAAACCACTAAATATTTCCCATGTTATAAATAAGTCTGTCCCAAAATATTATTTTTATAAGTTTCAGTATAGACTTCTCTCCTCCACAAGATTCCAGTTTTCATTTTTCCTTCTTTTCTTCCTTGGTTTACGTTGCATTTATCTGTCCTAGTTGATTTTTATTTGACATCTCATTTTTATCTTTCTAATAGTTTTTCAAAATTAAATGTGGTTTTAGGTATGTAAGTTTGAAATTTGCATCCAAATTAACTTACTGCAATTATACTTACAAAATCACAGCTATTCCTAAGTTTGCAGAAACCATGAATTCTTTTGTTCCTTCACTCTTTTTTTTTTTCTTAAACATCTTTATTGGAGTACAATTGCTTTACAATTGTGTGTTGGCTTCTGCTTTATAACAAAGTGAATCAGTTATACATATACATAAGTTCCCATATCTCTTCCCTCTGCGTCTCCCTCCCTCCCACCCTCCCTATCCCACCCCTCTAGGTGGTCACAAAGCACTGAGCTGATCTCCCTGTGCTATGCGGCTGCTTCCCACTAGCTATCTAATTTACATTTGGTAGTGTATATATGTCCATGCCACTCTCTCACTTTGTCACAGCTTACCCTTGCCCCTCCCCATATCCTCAAGTCCATTCTCTAGTAGGTCTGTATCTTTATTCCCGTCTTACCCTTAGGTTCTTCATGACCTTTTTAATTTTCTTTCTTAGATTCCATATATATGTGCTAGCATACGGTATTTGTTTTTGTCTTTCTGACTTACTTCAATCTGTATGACAGACTCTAGGTCCATCCACCTCATTACAAATAACTCAATTTCGTTTCTTTTTATGGCTGAGTAATATTCCATTGTATATATGTGCCACATATTCTTTATCCATTCATCTGTCGATGGACACTTAGGTTGCTTCCATCTCCTGGCTATTGTAAATAGAGCTGCAATGAACATTTTGGTACATGATTCTCTTTGAATTATGGTTTTCTCTGGGTATATGCCCAGTAGTGGGATTGCTGGGTCATATGGTAGTTCTATCTGTAGTTTTTTAAGGAACCTCCATACTGTTCTCCATAGTGGCTGTATCAATTTACATTCCCACCAGCAGTGCAAGAGTGTTCCCTTTTCTCCACACCCTCTCCAGCATTTATTGTTTCTAGATTTTTTGATGATGGCCATTCTGACCGGTGTGAGATGATTCCTTCACTCCTTTTATTGATACACTCACATTATCCACTTAATGGGTATTTCTGTTTTGAAAGACACCTACCTCCCGATGGCAGTTCAATACATAACCATGGGTTTCCAAATATTACCAAAAAATATTTTAGTTATAACTGAACCTTATTCTGCCACTTAACCTTTTAAGCTCATATTTATTTACCATCCTGTGTAGTAGAAAATATTTAAATTCTTCAAGCTATGAAACTAAAAAAAATAAAGATTAAACTAAATTTGTACTGTTTACTAAACTTTCTCTGGCTTATCTGCCATGTCATTTACGTTAGGGAAAAAATGCTGTGGTGATTTGCCTTTTTAAGTCTTTTGGTGCCAATTAATTACAGGGAAAACCTTTTCTTTCTATAAAACATTCTATCATTGAAGATGTCACCTTTCAGGCAATCTTCCTCCAATCTTAGGTGAATAAAATTAAAATTGAAAATAGACAATATCTGTTTTTTGAAAAATTCCAACATGCATGTGTTAAGACATGTTTTAGGAGATTGGCTTCAATTTTTTAAAGATGAAACATAATGAATAAATATAACTAAATTCATCCATTTTGATTGACTAAGTCATAATCTCGATGGGACATTTCTACATGCTTAAGAATTTCCCAGAGGAAAGGAAGATAGTAATGTTTCTTCAAGAACTTATCCTCAGATCCTTAGTACATCCTGTGTAGTGAGAAGCAACTAGTGTTCCGGAAGCCACAAGCAGCTGACTTTGCTTTCAGAGATGCGCCTCAATACTGAGTACAGAAGGAAAGATTCAAAAGCTACCTCCAGGGCTTCCCTGGTGGCGCAGTGGTTCAGAGTCCGCCTGCCGATGCAGGGCACACGGGTTCGTGCCCCGGTTCGGGAAGATCCCACATGCCGCGGAGCGGCTGGGCCCGTGAGCCATGGCTACTGGGCCTGCGCGTCCAGAGCCTGTGCTCCGCAACGGGAGAGGCCACAACAGTGAGAGGCCCGCGTACCGCAAAAAAAAAAAAAAAAAGATTCAGTAGCCCAAGTCAGGTATACAAGATGATGACTAAGTTTCCCTAACCTGAGGGTAAAATAAAATTGCAAAGTCACCTCTCTAGCAAGTCACAGTGACCACTTGCTGACTAGATCCATTCCAGGAATGCCCCAGTAGAAACTGCCTGTGACCTCTACTGGTTACTGTTGACTATAAGAGATGGGGGAGGATAGATTCTTCTTTCTCCACGACTGGGAAGACAACCACTCTGCCTTACAATCTTAATATAAGAGACTCCAAAACATATATAATAATATTCATTCTAAGTGCCTCTTCGGGTAAAAGTGGCCATCTATAATTTAACAGTCTTCCTGGGCATATATCTTCTTAAGAATAAAAGGTAGCCGCACATGAATTTGCCCTTTTAATATGGTGCTCTATTAAGATATTCCATCGTTGCACATATACAAGCATAGGTAAGTTGGAGGGTTTGGACAATTTCAAATATTTTTGAATGTCATCTTATCACTTAGTATTGTAGTTATTACTGACAAGATCATAGTAAAATTACAACACCTGACCAACTCCTTCCATTTTCTTTTAGACACAATTTCTTATCTAAAAGCTTGGGACAGGGTGCCTGAATGTCTATACCATCTCATATATTCTATTCCTTAAGAGAAGAGAAAAATGCACGTATAGCTTAAACTGGACAAGAACAAAGCAAAACTCAGAGCAAAGCAAGAGATTTTAGTATTGCAGGCACTGGTCTTGAGTCCTACACTGTTAGGCTAGATAACTTCACAGTGATTATATAGGTGTAATTACCAGTTAGAAGTCCGATGAAAAAGTGCAAGGCCACCGATGTCAACGCACTTTCAAAATGCTGGTTGGAGGATACGGAATTAACACTGATGACTCTGGTTGTGTTTGCCTTAAGTGCTGGGTCAGGTCACCGCTGTACATCAATCAGCCCCACCTCCAAGTATCCAAGAATGGCTGTGGAACTTTGATTGACCCTCCAGTGAGGCAGTGGGATTCCTAAACCAAAGTAAACCCTGCAGCCTATATTTGCCAAGCTCTCCAGCTTGAAAATAAGCTGCTCTTCCCCCTGGTTCTTTCCTTAAAAAAAGAAACAATTACTCTGTGACATTTAAAAGAACACAGAAGCAACTCCTTCTCCAGGGATATCCCTACTTATTTTCTCATAGCAATTCCCTTGACTCTTTTCATCCTTCGTCTTTGTTTAGGACATTACAGTCTTCCTAGGAACCACATAACAACATGCACACTGGTCTTTAGGATAAGAAACAAAGCATCAGGGAATATTCTAGTTTGTGGAAAGCTGGAGATGCTAGGAACGT
Organism: Globicephala melas; assembly: GCF_963455315.2. Classification (NCBI taxonomy): domain Eukaryota; kingdom Metazoa; phylum Chordata; class Mammalia; order Artiodactyla; family Delphinidae; genus Globicephala; species Globicephala melas. The sequence goes on from NC_083322.1 coordinate 82,118,134, forward strand.
TGGGCACGGTCTTGCAAAATGAGCAAGTTCAAGTTTATGATAGTTATGACATTCTTTTGCCATGTAAGATTAGCAATATTTGGTGAGTATGCTATTATATTTGCAACTCATTAGAAAAAGAAACTAAGACAAAAATAAAGATATTCTAAAAGCAAATCAAGCCATTACAGTATATGCTACATTAGACAAAAAAATGTATGATTTTCTCCATATCTCTTAAGGTAATAATTCTGTAAAGGTTAAAGTTGATGACATGCATCCTCATACACACACACACACACACACACACACACACACACATACTCAATGAATATTCATGAGGTGGCCACTGTGTGCCTAGAATCCTGTCACAAAGAAGAAGAAAGCATGATCCCTACAGGAAGGTTTTCTGTAATGAACTTCAAATACTCGCATATAAAATGCAATGAGGGAGTACTGAATACTTTTAATCTACCATCTCGAAATGGGCAGCTACCCTAGTTGTGAATATTCATTCTAGAACTGTTTACTTAGTGTGTAATCAAAATCTGTAATTTAGTTATCTTTATCTCCTAAAATCTGGAAATTTTCATAATAAATGTAACAATGAGGTTTTTACTGCTGGAATTAATGGTCTCAAAGATTTACGAATTGGCTAGAAATATTACTGGCCTAAGTCTCTACCCTTACATTATAGGCTATAAAAACCCACTAAGCCCAGTTCAGAAATGGCCCATTGTCCAGCTCTTGATTTCAGGGCATTCCTGGTTGCCTGACTGGGACTGGATGGTTAGCTGAATTCTGTAGTTAGTATGTTAAGTCTGTGCCTCTGAGGAATCTTCCATGCAAGAACTACTGGGATACTTAAAAGGACTGGGTGGGGACTTCACAGAGCACATGGAGCAGGTTGGGTTCCTGCTGGCTACTTAACTCCTTCCATCAGAAGCCAATTCTGAGAAGGTTTCTCTGTAGCTGTCTTTCGAAGAGATCTATAGCTCACCCTACTGTTGTTTATTGGAAGCTACCAATATTTACCAAGATAACCCAATAACAGCGTGTGCCCAAATTGGCTTGGATAGTTTAGCAACGCTTACCTTGAAGGAGGTCATAGTTTAGAGGTGTAGCTCAGACACAGAGGACAATTCTACATAAAGATTCCAGTGTAAACAGCCACAAGTCTCCAGGCTCAGAGGACATTCACATTTACTCAGATATAAATAGCTGTGACTGTTAGTTCAAAGACCTTTTACCCACTTCCATGTATGACACATTTTTTCTCTCTCTCGTTTGTGACCTTTATGCTACAAAATGTGAAGGAATTTTAAGAATCATCTAGTCTTAATCACTTAGCAGATGAAGCTTCAGAGGTCTGGGGAAATGCTCTTTTTACACTGCCCTAGTGGCAGTTAAAAAAAAAGACTCCTCAGCTAGAATATTGCTCTCTTTTTCTCCTTTTCACATATCTTGTCCCAGGATCTGGCCTGATATTTGCTAATGTATTACTTTAGTTTTTTTGTGTATGTCATTGTACTCTGTTCTTCTTCAGCAGTGCTAGTCAGTTTAATATTAATTTCCTGGATAATTGGAATAATTTACAACTCTTCGATTCCCACACACTGTACCCTGTTACTAGAGTGAAGTTAGTTTTTTAAAATTATTCTGGTTCCAATGCTCTTTTGGCTTTTTAAATTTTACTTTGTTTTAAATATGTTTTTAAAATTATTTAAATTAAATTATTAAATATAAAAGCAGAATACTATTTCTTCTCCCTTATAAGGACAACTTGAAAAGTTCTAAGAAAGGATAAGGGGGAGGACAAATATTTGTTAACATATTATCATGCTAAATGCTTCCATGTCATTATTTAAGTCTACAAAAAATTCTGTAGGGCTTCCCTGGTGGTGCAGTGGTTGAGAGTCCGCCTGCCAATGCAGGGGACACGGGTTCGTGCCCCGGTCCGGGAAGATCCCACATGCCGCGGAGCAGCTGGGCCCGTGAGCCGTGGCCGCTGGGCCTGCACATCTGGAGCCTGTGCTCCGCAACGGGAGAGGCCACAACAGTGAGAGGACCGCGTACAGCAAAAAAAAAAAAAAAATTCTATAATTAGGTATTGTTAACCACATTTTTACAGAGGGCATAACTGACAAAGAAAATTAGAAAAATTAGATAAATGCTAAGATTTCCAGGATTTGTATGAAATAGGTCACCTTGGGTTTATGTATCCAGGTGACAAGTAATATCAAAGATTAGTCAGAAGACATAAGGATGCATGATCATGTAAGGCATTTTCTTGCCCATATCTAAATCCTTACCTTGTGTCAATATAAATCTCCCAGCAAATGCATTGTGCTATGCTACTGTGATGTTTCAGAATTATTTTCATTTTTTTCATATGCAGATTATAGTTAAAATGACTCATTTGTTCACAAAATTACTCAATTTAATAAACTATTCCTCCTTGTACTAGATATTTCTGGGTCCAGAAATTATGAAAATAAAATAAATAAAACTCTAGCTTCATGGAATGACAGATAGACATATAGAAAAATTATTATAAAATCAAACAATAGATGGTCTAATGGAAGGTTTATGGTACAGTGGAAAACCTACAGAGCGGGGAGGTTTTAGAAGGAGAGATGACAAACTTCTCAGAGAACCTGATATTCTAGCTTCTTCCTCAAGCATGAGTCAGAGAACAATTAACCATGTATTGGCTAACACAGAGAACACACTGGCTAACATAAAGGCAGAGAATATTTCTCCATCTTTTGAAGGATACAGGAGTTTCTACCAGAAGCCAGTGACTTCAAGGAAGAAAATGTGAAAAGTTGCTGTGGCAACATCAAAATATATAAGATTAGAGGAAATTCAATGCAAATGAATTGAGTGTCTGCTATGTCCAGGCACTGTTAGGGAAAAAAATGTAGTTTCACCTTAAAATTTAAAAGAAATTTGTATTAAACTACCAAAAGTTATAATCTTTTATTGCATAAAAACAGTACAAGTAAGAACTAAAAATTCTGCTTCAAAGCACAAAAATTTTTACCGCATACGGAAAAAAGAAGAAAACCATACTGGATGCATTTTACAAGCATCTTTGTTATGTTACTATCTGGTGCCTATATAGATAAAGAAAGGCTCATTTAAATTTAGAAAATGAAAGCAAATATGTTGACTGTTATAAAAAAAACCTACCAGTTTAATTTGAAAATGATGGAGATTAAAAGTAAAGGTGTATACATAACTTTGGAAGCACTTCAATGATTTTTAAATTGAAAACTAGTCAGACTAAATGTATCAACGGTAAGTGTTTAAGGTAGTTACAGATTTCTTTGCTGTATTAAGTAATGTAAATTTTAAAAAAGATCTTAGTATGTCTCTATGTCTCTTATTATAGATAAAACTTATCACCTTACTATGAATGTTAGGGATTAGAGAAAGCAAACATTCATACTCAGGGCTAAGGAAATAAGAAACCTGAGGTTGTATAAATACTAATTCACAATAAGATAGAAAATTAATAATGCATTCTTATTTAAAAAAAAATAAACCTGGGGGAAATTTATTTCCATTTGAAAGCACAGAGGAAAAATATTTTAAAATAAAAATTTCTTGCTTCTTCTATTTTTCACCATAAAACTTTCTGAAAATACGTAGAGCCTAGATTGTAGCACTATGTCATGGAAGTTGGCTATTTAGAAGTACTGCTTTTCCTCTAATCTCCTTTATTCCCCTCACTTTAAAAGTTTTTTCACAATCTCAGATCACTCATTTTAAAATGGGCTCTACAGGTACCACCCAATTATAATGCTTTCTGATTATATTCACTTCCAAACTCTACTAACCTTACCAGACTCAGAGGCAACATGAGGACAGCACACTCTCTCCATGTGTAACCCTCTCTCTGGCGTCTGTTAGGCAGTTTGTCCTGGAGTCTCTCCCTCTTCTCTATTGCTCAACTGGATTAAGTAAGAAGCAGCAGAGGTTTGCTCTTGCCTATCTAATAGGTAACTCCCAGAGTCCCTGGGGGCAGGGAGTGGACTCTTCTTGCCTTGAAATTCACTGAGCTTCAATGTCTAAACTCACAAATCAATGTTCAGGTACATGGGCAACCTCGTAGATTGAGACAACAGGTCAAATAATTATTTAAGTCTAACTGTAAATACAACCTAAATGGTATCTTGTGTCCTTTCCTCCTTTAGGCTAAGTGTAACCAAAGCTATTTCTGGCGAGTACTTTTAAAAGTCATTGAACTTATCTCCAGAATCTGTCTGGAGGGCAGTTGACACACTTGTTGCGTGTTGACTGACTTTTAAAATAACCACATCACCATTTTTATTCCTTGGAATATCACTTGGCATTTAATGTGTGAAATGATAATCTTATTAGAAGCTCATTTTTTGAAAAACCCAAATTATGTCATGTTATACATACGGCTGACACTGAGGGTGCTTACCATAGGCCAGACGCCATTCTAAGGACTCTATATGGATTATCTAAATTAATCTTCATAAAAATGACTTGAAATAAGAATTACTGTTTTGCTAATATTACAACTGGCAAAAATACTAAAGCACTGAGAGGCAAAAGGACTGAGAGGTTAAGTAAACTGCTCAAGGTCAAAGAGTGCTGAGCTACTACGGTTGCATCAATTAGGATGCTTTTGTCTGCAAGTAACATAATACTCCAATAAAGTAGATCAGAACATAGTGGGAACTACTCTACTTGTCAAGTAATAAATATTAGGAAATAATTATCAGCTTCCAAAATGCTAGCTTTTCTCCAAAGCAGCCATTTTACAATATTGGGCTGTCATACCATCTTGATAATACAGTTATTCGCTCAAATTGCACATACATGTGTATGTATGTGCAATCAATGCTAAACAAAGACCGTAGAAATGCCACCACCTCTCCTGTCACCTAGAGGGGTATATTTCTTTAAAGGGAGAAAAAAATTACATGTTAAGTTTTCAAAATCAAATCAAAGTTCAAAATAAAAATCAAGTCGAAGTTTCCATCACTCCCAGAAAACAGAATTGTCTATCCTGACAAAGGGAATGTGAAATATAAAATTAACTAATCTAAAACAAAGAAAAGTTATCATGGTTACCTGATAAACCATGAAAACCCATGGAAGGGTTTTCCATTTGTTTTGGCAAGAAAGAAACTTTGGGGATGGCTGTATATTACTGAAATGGAAATGAGTGTTATAGTCATAGACTCAGGTCTGCAAAAATGAAATTTCATTTTACCTCAAGCCTCCATTCTGCCTGATCCAGCATAATTTAGTCACTTTTAAGAAACTTTTCATTTTTGATATTTCTCAGTCATTTCAAGTTTAAAACTGTGTTATATTTTTCTCAATAGGTGCTATTTTCAGAGGAGGAGATGAGAACACAGAGCATGCCCTCTCTAAATTTGTGGCTATAACTTTCCCTCATCCTGGCCTTGAGCACTTTGCAGGTGATGGCTCTTTTTCTCAGCTGACTTGCACAAACGTCAAGGGTCTTAAGCTCAGTGTTGGGGTCCCAGGGGCCCCATAACACATAACTGCCTACACACTACACACACAGCCCAGGATACTCCACTGCTCTGGTGCCATGACTGATGCAGTGTTTTCTGAGGCTTCTCTCTGAGTGACACTTCCACTCTGAGATCCTCACACTTGTGGGGTGAAAGGGGAGAAAGAACTTGCCTTCAGGAGTGAGTCTGCAGCGGGGCAGATCACAGCAGCTCTCTGGGATTTATTCACATCTAGGCTCCCACGTTCTCACTTCTATCCAAGCTTATGCCCATTTTATCTTTTTTAGGACAGTGTTGGAAAACAGCGGTTTCAAGTTGACCATAACTATTTTCCAAGTCTTTATTAAAACCGAATAGTAACATAATGTCAGTTCCTTGTCTCCACTAAAAGTCCTCCCTCAATTTGCTGCTTCATATCTTGCAGTTAAAAAAGAGAATGAAGTGGGAGGAACAAAACTATATGGATTAATACCTCACAATATCATTTTATCGTAGTATAAAAACTATAAATTCTGGGAAACAAACACATGATAGAAGTTTAGCTAAGAAAGAGATCAATGGGGACTAAATTCCTAAGAATACGGTCACAGAACTCTTAGATCCTTAATCGTCCCTAGAAGATTAGTTAAATGTGAAAAAGTAGAAGGAAGTGGGATTCTCAGCCAATAAAATTAGATAATCACATAAAGCATTTAGAAATGTAACTGGGATGTTTGAAAAAAGGCATGTGCACAAGCTAAGCCTGGTGTGCCATGAAGGTTCATATCTACAAGTAGAGAGAAGTATATTAGACCAGGTTATAGGAGACTTAAGTATCTGAACATAATCTGACAGAAAAGATTGAAGAAGGGAATGGCAAGATGATTTTAAGGTTTAAACGTGGCAGATTGAATACATTTTCACTTGCACCTGAAATCTCTTTAAAATGCAATTAATAGAGTTTACAAAAATATGAACACACATGTTCAGCTCAAAGATTTAGATGAGAGAAGACAGGAAACCAGTCAACATAGAGAAAGCCATAATGGACTAACAGTAATTGCTCAGCCTAACGTGTCATATTCTAAACATCTAGACATAGAGCAGAAGCCAAAAGAATCTACTATACAATCCCAGATAGGACCATGGGTGCATGGGAAGCAGAGTCTAACTTGGTTGAATATCTTTAGAAGTCCTAAACCCTAGATCTTCTCCCCATATACTCTGCACAGGCTGCTCCCTCTCCTTCCTCACCTGTCAGAAGGTGGGGTGTTTCTTTGGAGACTTGGAGTAAGAGATCTCTGGACCTAAGACCAGGAGGCCCAGCTAAGGCCAATGTTGAAATAAGTTTAAGTGAAAGTCCACATGCTGATTCCTCTTCCACTTTCACTTCCAGAACTCTACCAAGCAAAAGATTCCAGGGTTCAAAAGTAGTGTTGATACTATTTTTTTTGTTTTTTTTACATCTTTATTGGAATATAATTGCTTTACAATGGTGTGTTGGTTTCTGCTTTGTAACAAAGTGAATCAGTTATACATATACATGTGTTCTCATATCTCTTCCCTCTTGCGTCTCCCTCCCTCCCACCCTCCCTATCCCACCCCTCCAGGTGGTCACAAAGCACCGAGCTGATCTCCCTGTGCTATGAAGCTGCTTCCCACTAGCTATCTATTTTACTTTGGTAGTGTATATATGTCCATGCCTCTCTCTCACTTTGTCACAGCTTACCCTTCCCCCTCCCCATATCCTCAAGTCCATTCTCTAGTAGGTCTGTGTCTTTATTCCTGTCTTACCCCAAGGTTCTTCATGACATTTTTTTTTCTTAAATTCCATATATATGTGTTAGCATACGGTATTTGTCTCTCTCTTTCTGACTTGCTTCAACTGTATGACAGACTCTAGGTCTATCCACCTCATTACAAATAGCTCAACTTCATTTCTTTTTATGGCTGAGTAATATTCCATTGTATATATGTGCCACATCGTCTTTATCCATTCATCTGTTGATGGACACTTAGGTTGCTTCCATGACATGGCTAATGTAAATAGAGCTGCAATGAACATTGTGGTACATGACTCTTTTTGAATTATGGTTTTCTCAGGGTATATGCCCAGTAGTGGGATTGCTGGGTCATATGGTAGTTCTATTTGTAGTTTTTTAAGGAACCTCCATACTGTTCTCCATAGTGGCTGTACCAATTCACATTCCCACCAGCAGTGCAAGAGTGTTCCCTTTTCTCCACACCCTCTCCAGCATTTATTCTTTCTAGATTTTTTGATGATGGCCATTCTGACTGGTGTGAGATGATATCTCAAGGTTGCCCACTCTCACCACTCTTATTCAACATAGGTTTGGAAGTTTTAGCCATAGCAATCAGAGAAGAGAAGGAAATAAAAGGAATCCAAATCGGAAAAGAAGAAGTAAAGCTGTCACTGTTTGCAGATGACATGGTACTATACGTAGAGAATCCTAAAGATGCTACCAGAAAACTACTAGAGCTAATCAATGAATTTGGTAAAGTAGCAGGATACAAAATTAATGCACAGAAATCTCTGGCATTCCTATACACTAATGATGAAAAATCTGAAAGTGAAATCAAGAAAACACTCCCATTTACCATTGCAACAAAAAGAATAAAATATCTAGGAATAAACCTACCTAAGGAGACCAAAGACCTGTATGCAGAAAATTATAAGACACTGATGAAAGAAATTAAAGATGATACAAATAGATGGAGAGATATACCATGTTCTTGGATAGGAAGAATCAACATTGTGAAAATGACTCTACTACCCAAAGCAATCTACAGATTCAATGCAATCCCTGTCAAACTACCACTGGCATTTTTCACAGAACTAGAACAAAAAATTTCACAATTTGTATGGAAACACAAAAGACCCCGAATAGCCAAAGCAATCTTGAGATACTACTTCTTAGTGGAAGTGGGGAGTTCAGAGAGCATAATGAAATGGTCAGACCCTTATCTGATCACTCCAGAGCAGTACTGCCCCATGGAAGTGTGATACGAGCCTCATGCTAAATATCCTTTTGAAATGTCCAGTAGCCACATTGAAAGTATAAGTAAATAGGTAATATTAATTTTAATATTATGTATTACTTAGTCCAGTATCATAACTACTATCATTTCAATCCACATAAATTATTAATGAGATTTTTTTTCAGCACAAAGTCTTGAAGTTTGATCTTTACTTCACTCTTGGAGGACACGTCCATTGGGATTAAGTACATTTCAAGTTCTCAATAGCCACCAGTGGCTAGTGGCTAGTGGCTACCGTATTGGACAATGCAGCTCTAGATGAAATCTGTATTCATTTGGCCACAATCTTCAATATAAAGGGGCAATTAGCAGACATTTTAGGAATACTTCCGACTTGCATGAAAAAAGTTAAAAACAAATAAGCAAACAATAAGGATGAATACAAGAAAAGGGAATAAAAAAACACTAAATATTTTTGTGATTAATATCTTCAGACAACGAAGAGATGATGTTACATCATGAAATCACGAAATCCTGAAACCCAGAGAAATAAAAGGCAGCAATCTGGAAATTTAAAACCATGATTGTAGAAATAATACAGTCAAAAGAGCAAGCAGTTGGAATATCTGAGTACAGAGGAGTCTCTGGAGCAGCGTTAGAGTAGCCGTAGAATAGATCCAACCTCCACATAACAGGGTTTCTGAGAAAACAAGATAAAACCAGACAGACAGTGGGGAAATACGACACCGTGCATGAATATTTTCTAGAATCAAAGGACATAAGTCTCCAGAGTGCAGGAAGCCACCCAACTACAGCACAGTGGATAAAAAGGGCCACAGGACGTGGTCTACCTGCCTGTCTTCACGTCACAAGTACCAAGAATAAACAGAAAATCTTAAAACCTTCTGGTGGGTTTGGGAGTAATGTCACATATAAATAAGAAAGACAACAGACAGTAGCACTGGGAGTTTAGAAGTCAAATGAGCAATCTCTTCAAAAATCTGCAACACTGATTTCCAACCGTTATTCTATGTGCAAACACATTTTCAAGAATGAGGATATAGACATTTTAATATATGCAAGGTCCTAAATTTTACTTCTCTTTTACTCTTTCTTAAGGAGCCCAAGAAATCCCAGAATATAAACTTTACCGAAACAAGGAAGTAAACGAAGAAATCGGAAGACGGGGGATTAAGGAAATAGCTAATCTGACAAATGAGGGGCAGAGGGAATTTCCAGGAAGAGCTGAAAGGAAGTTTCAGGGTAAGAAATATGTTACAGGTCGAGGGGAAAAAGAAAACCAAACAGTTAGTATTGGACCAGGAGGACAGAGGATTTAAGGATGCAATTATCACCAGGAAAACATAAATTGTACCAGAAAGAAAGCACTCTTTGTTTACTTCTTGGCTCTGCTGCTCAGAAAATTCATAATAATGATTTAAACAGTCAATAATATTAAAAAATAACTACACTGATTGGGTGGAAGATGGGAAGCATGTATATGGATGTGGTGGGTGGTGTGGTATTGTGTGTGATAACTATAAAAGTTAGATCCTTCTCTTCCACAGGAGGAAATTGTGTAAAGCAAAGCAATTTGTTTTTTTAAATCAAGGAGTAACACTTTAAGTATGTTATCTAGAAATAGTTCAGTGTCCTCCTTGGAAAAAAACATGGGGAATGGGAAGAATAGGGCAATTGTCTTTTTATTTTTCTTCAAGCTTTGAAATACTATTTGACCGTTTGTTTTTTTTTTTTAATAACATTCATTTGACAACCACATACATTTTTGAACAAATTATATTTGAACTGAGCCATGCTTCCCAATCCTTTACTTTTTTTCCTATCTTGTGACTCTTATCTTCACTCTCTTGGCTTTGCTGTGGCTTCTTCATTTTCCTAAGAATTTCCCTGGAAACCTATGTTCTCAGGATACAGCTTTATTTTCTACTTTACTGAAAAGTTTGAGGCCATCTACTGTGTATCTCTTAACATCTCTCTAAAACACAGTACCTCCTTCACCCAGAAACTATAATCCCTCACCTGGAATCCTGAGCTCTTGTGAAGGTATTTTTGTGCATGGATAATTCTTTAAATTCACGTTTCTGGTAGGGGATGGGTGCTGAAATTCCTGTAACGGCCATTTTGCTTACATCATTTCTGTTTAGTCTAAAAATGTTATTGAAGTCTTCACAAACAGTTGCTATATAATTCTATAGTCAGAAAGTCAACACCAAAAATGCAATTCTTTCTTTGGAATTTGGCCAAGATATTATTGCCAGTTGCTTACTAGCTCCCAGTCACCTGTCCTGTAAATCTAGAACACTTTCTCCTATTGAAATTATGTTCATTTGTCAATAATTTAAAAAAAAAAAGTACTTGGGAAACTTTAGTGTAATAGTATATACACAAAAGGAAGGAAATGGAAACACAGATTCACATAATAAATAATCAAATAAACCTAGCATTGGAAGATTCTTTATAGATCATCTGGTACAACTGCTTCATTTTAGCTAAGAGGCAGAGATAAGATGTTAGAAATTACTTTTTCAGTGTCACAGATAGTAAGAGAACAGAGACCAAGTTAATGTCTCCCAATTCTGAACGCTGAAAGGGGTATTAAAAATAATTAAATGATTTACTTTTCTGATGAGGAAACAAGAGTGTTCCCAATTGTTCATATATAGTTTGATTTAAAATCTTAACCATAAGATAATTTTGTAGCCATTTTACAGATGGGAAATCTGAGACACTGAGAGGTTACATAATTGATTCAAGGTCACAAAACTAATATGTGGTAGCTAACACTTGAACTCAAGTCTATCCAATGCCATGTAACCTCTAGTTTTTACATTTGGGAACTACTATCAGGAAAAACCACTGACGCTTCCTCACTAAGCCTTCATGGGAGAAACTATAAAAAGTAGAAGTAAACAGAATTCCAAGCTTTGGGTTAAAACAAAGGAAAGGTGTTCAGGAACTAATTTATTCATCTGAACACTTACTGACCATCAACTATATATAGACTTTGAACTTGGCACTGAGACACTAAGATGAATAACATAGGGTCTTTAATAGATTGTGGTTTTGTTGAGAGAAGTTAGACTATAAAATAATGGAAGGGCTTCAGTGACAAAAGACATTTTCTAATCACACAGGAGGGAGAAGGGTCAGTACAAGCAGAAAGAACAGCATGCCTAAATTCAGAGGCGGGAGGGAATGACATATTTGGAAAATCATAAACCTTGATTTTTAGGGCAATAGCAAAAAGTGAGACAAATGGCTGAAGACCAGATTTGAAGCTCCTTGTATAATATTCCAAGGAGCTTGAACTTTATTCTGGGAGCAGAACAGAATCGTTAAGTAATTGTAATTAGGGAAAGGGACAGGATAAGTGTTTTCACTTTTAAAGGGTCCAATTAAAAGCAGTAAATTGGGATGAGAATCTACATAGAAGACTAATAAAATAATACTGGAAAGACATATAGCTCTGAACTAAGACTTGTGTTCAGTCTAATGAAGAGAAGGTGTCCACCTTCAGAGTTTGGATTAGTGGGAAAATGGGTGCAGTTTGTGGCGGCAGCCGTTGGAAAGAGGGCTGTAAAAATAAAACGCAAGCCCTTACAGCCATCATCATGAGTGGGAGAAATGCGCTTGCTAAGGGTTTTTGCTTTTTTTCCGATGGCACTCTGGAGCATAACAGCAGGGTTACAAAGAGGCGAAGTAATGAAAACTGGCTAAAAACTGAAGTAACAGTCCTGGTACAAGCAGAGACAATACACTAAAGATCAAAGGAACTGAGGGACTTAGCGCTTCTTTTATACCGGCTCTGGTTGAAGCGACAAACATAGTATCTGCTCTACAAACAGCAGACCAGATAACAAGAGCAAGCACAGACTTCAGTTGACATTAAGAAGTATTTAATCTCCTAATTTCTCAATTTCCCCACTTCACATTCCAGGCTGAGGTTTGTGGAATTAGGGCCGTGTTCGACATCTTTTCCCCGAGTCTGGGGAAATATGTAGGGGGTGAGGAACAAAGGTCAGGAGATGGAGAGCTCTGATGCAAACGGCCACGGGACAGCAAGCAGGAGACATCGATCATTTGATTTACTTAGTCTAGGGTCAATAACTGGCCCTTGTCAGGAAGAAGATAAAACGATTATATGAAACTCCTTTTTGTTGAACATATTTATAATTTATCTTGTTTGGCCAGTAGGTGTGTAAAATGTAAATGCATTATGGCAGTTCAAAAAGGATAGGATGAGAGAGAAAGAGAATCTAAGCCTGAAGACAGTCAGAAAGAAAGGAGACTCTCCAAGAAATCATCTGGGTGGTTTTCGCAGATGAAAACAATTGCCACTGTTTGCCTCCAAGCCTGATATGCTCCGAGCAGCAAGGATTATATGTAAGCAAAAAAGAGAAAGCTGCCATTTTATTCTGGCTTAAGTCGTACGATAACTATTTTGAGAATATCTGTGATGTGTAAAGAACTTGCAGAAGCACACCATGTGCAGGAATATTTCAGGTAAGAAAACTGACTGACTCTAATCCTTTTGTTTTCATTTCAAATAGGTGCCTACTGCTGAAATGGGTACACAAAATACTCCTTTTGACAAAAAGCAGTAATAAATGTTCATCTGCAGCAAACTTCCAGACAGTAATATTAAAGAATATACATATCCAAAAGCACATTATACAAATCTGACCGCACATAAAATCGACTCCAAGAATAGTAAGTTCCCAAGTAACCAGTGGATATTTATTGGCATTATTCCCCTTGTATTACTGTTAACAAAGAATTCAATCAATTATCAGGATTCGGATGTAATTTAATTATTGAACCATTTAGATTTAAGGATCCAAAGTGCTGCCATTGGTTGTACGAGGCTTGAATAAACCCACCTCTAGGCCCATGACAGGCATCTGTAATCTTTAAAATGATTTAAACCTTGTTGTTTAATTAAAAGTTAAAATGTTTAACTGGAACTTTAACTTCTCAATTTCAGTTTCCCGTTCAGTAAATTATTATTTCTGGCTCACGTAAAATGTAGCTACATGTTTTACTCGAAAACAGGAAAGATGAAATAGAATCATACAAAAGAGTAAACCGTAAGGAGAAAGTGAAAAATGAGCATCTTTCTTTGTTTAGATCATATCTTCAAGGGTAACTAAAGGGCAAAGTCCATGAAGTTCAATCAAGACATCTTCTCCTTATTAACAAGACAATATGATAAATAACGCAGAGCTGGAAAATAAATAGCTATTTCTTCTGTACTGCCTTAATTCTATTTTAAAACCAATCAAAAAAACTGAAAGATGAAGAAACTTAATTTTACTTATGGTACTGTAACCTCGAATTGATTATATAGCTCATGTTTAAAGAGAATATATGTGTAAGTCAAAGAAAGTGTTATATTTAACAATATTCTAAATACCTTAAATATTACATTATGGAAAGATGTTTTCTCATGCATGACTAAGCCTAGTTTATACAGACTCATCTCACCTCCTCCCCTCCTCAGAGCCCCACAGCACTGCCTCTACAGACCTATGACAAGTTACAAAGCAAATTATCAGCACAGGACATTTGTCAATGGTTCTACCTATTTTAAATCCACACATTACTTAAATATTGAATATTACTCAGTCATGAACTTGAATCACTCACAAGATGTTCTTTTCTTTAAGCAAAACTTATGGTAATGATAGTCTATTATGTAAGAGAAAAAGTAAGATTATCGCATTTATTTTAGGAGGCATCTAGAATGTCCAAGTAGAAAGTTTTTTAACCACACTTACATTAGTTTAACTTAGATGTATATTTCCGGAGATATGTTGATTTATGATCATTCCCAGCTCCAAGATTCTACAGTCTCTGATTATTAAGTTCTTTCTCTCTGTAGTAAGTGGAAAGACCCTCTAATTTCTTCACGAGTAACTTTCACTAAATAAAATTAAGATTTTATTCCATCTATTTCCTACCTGCCAATGGTATATATTTTCAGTTATATAACAAATCAGTGTTTATGGTATAAGTATGAAAAAATTAATCAATTCCCTAAGCAATTTGTATACTTTTATTATACCCAGATTAATCTTCTCTTGTGGTTCTTATTGGTCACCATCGTACTGCTAGCATAAGGGAATGAAATTTTGTATTAAAATACCCAGTGTGTTGAGGATACCGTAGCACTTAGGGAGGAAATTACAAAGAAACTGTATGAAAATCTTATTGCCAAAGTAGTGGAAAGTGGATTTCATGGAAGTAGGTTTAATTACTGAAGTAGCAAAAAATTTTATCATGAGATAGAGAAAACAGCCCCTGACATCCAGGACCTGGCCTGGTGCTATCTGTTAGGTCTTGTTGTTTCTGGACACTGGCCTGGCACTCACAGCCTGGCCTTGGTATCCTCTTGTTGAACGTAAACAATTTCACAGAACATCGACGCTAGATGAGGGCACTCTATGATCATGAAGAATCAAGACAAAAACAAGACACTCTGTAATTGTGTCTGAATACAGACCAATCATGAACACTGTCTAAGCCACAGACACCACATGTCCCCCTTTCCTAGCAAATATGGGTCACCGCTGCTTCATCACCCAGCCAGTCTCCTCTTTCCTCTTCCTAGATAAGACTTATCAAGACACCACATTGTAAAAATCACCCTGCTTCCTAACGACATTCAGTTCAGAGCAATGCTCTACTTCCTTAAACCCTCTCCCCAAATCACTCAACCGAAGTTCAAATTCTATAAGACATCCTTTCTAAACACCTCAGACCAAGTCACCATTGGTTCCATACGGTATACACTTCTCCCTCTTTGCAATAAGTAATGAATTCAACTTTTTCAACTCTAGGCATCTTTCTGGCAGTCCCTGGCTGAAAGGCACGTACAGTAATAAGGCAGCTAAAAAGCTTGACTCCTCATGCCAGCGTTATCAGGAGGCTCTGACATATTTGGTAGCATAATTGCCTAGAATTTTGGAACAGAGTAAATAGAACTTCAAAGAAGGAAAATTAGAAGATGAGATAGTGATGAGGAACGGGAGAGATTATTATGGGGTTTGCAAAATGACACTGGACAAAGATTTTGAGGTAAAAGTAGCAGTTTCAAGTACGGAGTAGAAGATCCTGCTGAGATGAGGACCACGGGCCAGGGCACAGGGAAGGGCAGGTCATCAGCCGAAGGACCACGAAACATCAAAGAGCTTTATAACCCTGTTTCAAAAGTATCAATAGGGCTTCCCTGGTGGCGCAGTGGTTGAGGGTCCGCCTGCCGATGCAGGGGACACGGGTTTGTGACCCGGTCCGGGAGGATCCCACATGCCGCGGAGCGGCTGGGCCCATGAGCCATGGCCACTGAACCTGCGCATCTGGAGCCTGTGCTCTGCAACAAGAGGGGCCGCGATAGTGAGAGGCCCGTGCACCGTGATGAAGAGTGGCCCCCGCTTGCCGCAACTAGAGAAAGCCCTCGCACAGAAACGAAGACCCAACACAGCCATAAATAAATAAATAAACAAAACAAAAAAACACTTGATATTTAAAAAAATTTTTTTTAGGTAATCAGTGAGGTGGGGAGAACAGGGTACAAATGTAGATTAGGAAAACAATAAGAGTAATGATGACAATGATGATGAAGATAATTATAACAATGAGTTTCTTAAAAGCAGGCACTATGAGTACTGAGTTAAGCACTGTTGGGCTTCACCCCGCAGGCCTGCAAGCCCTGTGCTTGTCCAGCCTCAAGACTAGAGAAACAGCCTGGAGTCAGTGACAGAGACATCAGTGGTTCAGCGGATGAGGGATCTTTTTTTTTTTTTTTTTAACATCTTTATTGGAGTATAATTGCTTTACAATGGTATGTTAGTTTCAGCTTCACAACAAAATGAATCAGTTATATATATACATATATTCCCATATCTCTTCCCGCTTGCGTCTCCCTCCCTCCCACCCTCCCTATCCCATCCCTCCAGGCGGTCACAAAGCACCGAGCTGATCTCCCTGTGCTATGCGGCTGCTTGGATGAGGGATCTTACATGTGTGAAGCAAGGTCCTGGAGTGACAGTGCGGCAGACAATGAGCAGGACACACAGCAGTCTTTGCTGGGTGCGGGGGGGTGGCACGGGAGGAAGGTTACCAGTTGACATCAGGTTGGGTCACTGGTTACCATGGAAACCAGCAGAGGAGCACATCCTTCACTTCCCCCTTTGATAAGCTATCTTGGTGGAGATGTTCTGATCCACAGATTAGAACAATCACTAGCTGGGGCCTGGGACAAGTTTGTAGGCGTTTATTGATTAGACTCAATGATTAACAGGGAAGGTCAGTCATGTGAGTAGAATGTAGGTGGGCAGGGACTGGTTGAGCAGTGGATGTACAGAGAGCAAGAGAACAGCCATCTTGCGTGGCCTGATCATACAAGCATTCTTGGTTATTCTCATGCACACCAATTTTTTGAGATCTACTGTGCCAAAATCTAATCTGATTTAAACAACTGTTAAAACTGAGCTGAGTGCCATGAGATACTACTTCTGACTCTCTAGTTTCCAGCACTCACTTGCTAGTCCTTATTTTCCCAGAGAAGGAAGAATTTAGACTCGGAACTCGCCTTACCCATCATAGTACATGTCCTTCCCTAATCTTACCTTGCCCTCAACCTCTCGCCTACATGGCAAGCACCTGCCAGGCAGTCACGCCTGCAACCTGAACCAACTTCTGATCTGGCTCCCTTCACAGCCAGATCACAACCCAGAAGAGAAGCAAACTCTGTCTGCAGTCTTTCTGCAATGATCTTTACTGGTTCTCATATTGGATCGTTTCCCCTATCAAACTCTTTTGCATTTTTGAAAATTTCAGATTACTTTTGAAGCTACTTTCCTAGAACAGTTTGAATCATTAACTTTGCTTTTCATTTATTTATGCTTTTATTCCTCCAATGACACTAGCACATGTGTCATTAACCTGTTGCCCTTGCAAGAGTAAAATAAAATAAATTCCTTAAGCATTCTTAGCCTGGACTTTTAATTGGGATAAAAATGAGAGAATCAAAACAACAAAAACCTGATATATTTTCCTGCAAGTAGCTCACAGCATGCCTAGGAAGACAGATTTGTAAACAGACAATTATAATACATTGTGACACCTACACGCAGGTGGGGAGAAGAATGGTGGGTCATGGAAGGATGTGAAAGGACAGCAAAGGGATCAAAGGCATACCCCCAAAATACAGATGCATAAGAAAACATAAAACTACGGAAATATAAATAGTTTGGTATGGCTTTGGTTCAATGTGCGAATTTTAGAAAAGACAAGAAAGGACATTGGAGAGGTGGGCAGAAATGACATCATGAAACCCTAACACGCATAATATACCACTGAGGGTTGTGCTTGAACACCTAGGAATTCATTCTCTCAGGAATTTCTCTTGAAAGCAATATAGAATCACTCAGGCATTTTAGGGAAGGAGTATATGATAAAAGTTGGATTTAGAAAGATGGCGGTGGTGTAACATGGAGAAGAGATTGGAGCTAAGGCATGAGAAAGTCTTTTGAAATAATCTAGGTAGGAAATGATATGGTCTGAATTCATGCAGTGGTTGAGGAAGAAGACATTGGGAAAGATTTCAGAGATATTTAGTAGAGATGAGGAGATATTTAGAAGGTAGCATGAACAGCTAACCTTTGGTGATTTACACTGCCTGTAGCAAAGAACAAATACTATACATACTGTGGTTTCCCAACAAGTAAGAAGTAGAGAAATCAAAATCTATTCATTGCCTGTTAGCAAATCTTAATGAGCTAGGTAGAGAGGTAAAAAATCAAAAATGGATTCTAGGTTTCAGGCTCGGAGTAACAAGATAAAAGGAAAGAATGGAGAGGAAATAAGAGATTTGGGTGGTGGGAGAGGATAGTTCTATCTAGCATTTTCACAAACTAGCTGCAGGACCCTGGGCCAGTATCTTAATCTCTGTGAGTCTGTTTACTCAGTCTTATGTGAGGGTAACACTGCCTATTTAAAATTATTGTGAGAATTAAATAATAATAGTTAACCCTTCTATAGCACTTGTGCAAGGCACTTGTGTAAGTATTTTACGTATAGTCACTTGTTTATTTTGAACTACTGAGCCATGAAGACGGTACTTTTATTATTCTTATTTAACAGCCAAGGAAGCAGAGACACAAAGAGGTTTACTATTTCGCCCAAGGTCACACAGCTGGTAAGTGGCAGATCCCAAGTTTCAAACCTTTTCAATCTAGCTGCGAGTGCATCTCAACCAATAATTTACACTGCCTCTCATTAAATACTAGGCATTTTGCATAATTATTATCAGAGTGCCCTGAGCCCACCAGTAGGTTATAATTAGCTCATATAATTTAATCCATCCTATTTGTTTAAAAGTATTTGCACAGTACATGCACGTGCACATATTTTACTGAACATTATAAGAGATTCAAGCAGAGGAAGAAACACACCACTCTTGGGTTTGTTTACAATTTAATTTTGAGCATAAAATGCACATCATGAATCAGAACAGAGTAACAAGGTTATGTGTTGAAAGAGGTTACAAACTTTCAGCTCCAGAGTAGGGCATCCATGTCTACAAACTTGACCAGCAGGCACATAAATGGATAAGTCTAAAGCCCAGGGAAGAGAATGGGGTCATGAAATGCAGATTTGGGTCTCTTCAACATCTAGGTTATAGGTTGAAACCATAAAAACTAGATGTTGGTGTTGATGGGAAGGGGGGACCTAGAAAAACTGCAGAAAGGGAAATGAGAATGACAATCCAATGGCTAGGCCAGGACACAAAAGCTCACTTCACTTCTACGGGCCTCAGCGTCCTCACTTATAAAAATGAGTGGATCTTGGTTTAAGACTGTGCCAAGAACTATTCCCACTTCCAATGTTTGCAGCTTTTTCCATGAACAAATGTGAACATCGGGAGACCTGCTAAAAGTTGACTTCTAGCCTTAAGCCGCAGAAAAAAGCCAAGCTTCATAGCTGCTGCTCTGCCATGGTAAATAATTATTAACCAAGTTTTCTCCTCACAAAAGCCCATTCAGATGGTTTCAATTGTTTTTCTTTATTCTACAGGATTGCAGCTTCAGAAATGCTCTTGCTGTTACTATGTACAGAGTTCCGCATGGGAGATGTGAGAGAGAAAACAAAATGGCATCTTTCAAACTCAGGAGGAATATTAGTGGGGTAGAGAAGATAGTGGGAGTCATTATAGTAAGCTTCCTTTCTGCTTGCCTCTCAACATTAGAATTCACTTTTTTCCTTGCCTAATCCTGTTTTTCCTGACTTCGTCTGGTAAAACAGAACTTTGCTGAAATACTGTAATAGGACTGCAGTATAAGAATGCAAAACACAGAAGTTTGGCTAACTGGAGGCAAAGAAACTCTCAACGAGGTCTGGAAGGAACTCTGACCGGTGAATTGAGGAAGAGAACAGATAATGATGTCTGCATCTCTACTACCCACTGGCTTCTACATCCACCCCAAGGGAGGGTTTTGGAGATATGTGTGATCAGGCTAGCAAAGAACAACTACTATACATACTGTGGTTTCCCAACAAGTAAGAAGTAGAGAAATCAAAATCTATTCGTTGCCTGTTAGCAAATCTTAAAGATGACCATTGGACCCAGAGTGCAACAACTGAGCAAAGAGCTCTTCTTTGGCTCTATCCAGAAACTTGGTACATGTAGTGAAGACACCTAAGAGACTGAACACACCAGCAAGCGCACCTAAGCTTTCCATGTAGATTGGGGAAAAGGACTAAAGCTTCAGTGGCATTAGCTGAGATGAATGAGCTTCACAGACTTGACTCACTGAGAAATTATCCCTGTCTGTGAGTTTACATACTTAGTGTAATATGAAATATAGAATGTTTCTGTGTTAAATTTTGTAATTAATTTTTTTTTTTTTGTGGTACGTGGGCCTCTCACTGTTGTGGCCTCTCCCGTTGCGGAGCACAGGCTCCGGACGCGCAGGCTCAGCGGCCATGGCTCACGGGCCCAGCCGCTCCGCGGCATGTGGGATCTTCCCAGACCAGGGCACGAACCCGCGTCCCCTGCATCGGCAGGCAGACTCTCAACCACTGCGCCACCAAGGAAGCCCTGTAATTAATTTTAATAGATGATTGCCCTATACACCCCCCTCCACCAATTGAAAAAAAAAAAAAAAACAGACATTCTGGGAAAGGCGGGGTTGGTGCCAGTGATGGTGACTGTCCATGAAACTACCAACCTGAGAATTTCTCACTCAAAAAACTGCACACATCTATATATTACTTTAGAGTAGAGATTTATGTCAATTTGGATATTTTAAAAAGTGCTAAGTATAAGAGATGGGTAAAAAAACAAAGGTTTTAAATTATTTTAAATGACTAAAAATTCTTAAAATTCTATTCATAGACCTCATTGGAAGGTGAACATTTTGGGTTAGAAAAGATTTAGACCTAGTTGACATATATACACTACTATGTATAAAATAGATAACTAATGAGAACCTACTGTTTAACACAGGGAACCATACTCAATGATCTCTGGGGACCTAACTAGGAAGGAAATCTAAAAAAGAATGACTATATGTATAAGTACAACTGATTCACTTTGCTGTACAGCAGAAACTAACACAACATTGTTAAAGCAACTATACGCCAGTAAAAATTAATTAAAAAAATGATTTAGGGCTTCCCTGGTGGTGCAGTGGTTGGGAGTCCGCCTGCCAATGCAGGGGACACGGGTTCGTGCCCCAGTCCGGGAGGATCCCACATGCCGTGGAGCGGCTGGGCCCGTGAGCCATGGCCGCTGAGCCTGCGCGTCCGGAGCCTGTGCTCCGCAACGGGAGAGGCCACAGTAGTGAGAGGCCCAAGTACCGCAAAAAAAAAAAAAAAAAAAAGATTTAGACCTATTTTTGAATAAATGGATACAATCTGTCTATTGAGTGCTTACTATGTGTCCGGCATTGGATATTTCTAAGTTACAAATGACTCCTGCCTTCATGGAGCTTACATCACAGCAGGAAGTATAGACTCTACCTAAGAGCAAAGTTCTGTAAACAGAGCCCTTATCACTGAGCATTGCCCTTATCACAGCTCATGTTCTCTTGCACTGTAATTGCCTGTCTAACCTGACTGCTTGGATGTGACTTTTGACCAAGCAGCTCTTAAAAGGATCGGGCTCATATCAACTAGAGGTTTCCATGCAAACTAGAGGTCTTCCCCCCTAACCAAGAGACTCAGCTACAATTTAGATTATATATGTTCCCCATTTCAGACAAAAATAGTTCAACCAGAAATAAATTTAGGAAGCTATGAAACCTAAGCCTTCATAGTCTACAGTGCAGTTAGTTTTTTCTGGAGGTATTTCCATGTGCTGTATGTTAGTTAATTAGAATTTTAAGAGTTAATTATGCATTTGGAAAGGCAATGGCGAGAAGCTAACTCTGCCCGGTATCTTCCTTCTACTCCTCCTCTACATATAGCATTATTTTTAAGTCACTTGTTTAGCCTATTTTCTTCAGGAGACTGACCGCTGCTTAAGGGGTCTGTTTGTGGGCAGTGGTGGGAAAGTATCCACAGAATTCAACTTACGTCTTCATCGTTTACTAACTTAACTTTTTCTTTTTTAATTTTCATCAAAAGGTTTCATTCCATATAAACAAAATGTAGAACCACCACCTGAAAAAAAAATCCTGGATCCTTATAAATGACCAGCACAGTAAGGTTTCTAATAATGTTCTCTGTAGCCTACAACATTGTCTGACACACAGTAAGTGCTCATAAATATTTTTCAACAAATGCGTCAGTGAATAAGTGTATCTGAAAGATAGTGACTCCATTATCTATCCAACCAAAATAGCTTTTTGCTGTTTTAGGGTTCTGCCTTAAAGTAAGAATACTTGTAGAAAAGATCCCACTTATTAAAATGTATGCCTGCTCTGAGAAGACGTGTTTAGGGTCCATGCTTTGGGCTCACTGTACTGAATAACCTTTTATTACTTTATTTCTAAAGCTTCCTAGAGTGAGACACAAGAAAGACCCCTTACAATAGCATCTGTTACATTTCAAATAGAGTAATGATGAAGTTCCACATAGAACAAAGTGAGCCTCCAAATGAATTTCAGTAAGACTGCGTTCTCATGACTACTACTATCCCTTTTGATTTCCTAAAAATTAAAGTGGGAGAAATGTAAGATATAAGTTTGGAAGATTTAATAAGAAAAAAACCAACATTAAGAGAACAAACTGATCATTTTTAAAACTGTTCTCATTCCACTTTTAAACTTCACAAACACTGAAGGGTGAACAATGCTTTTCTATTATGAGCACACTCTGGAGACCTTGGTGACTGTAGCCAAGCTGTCTGCTATGTCCCCTCCAGAATGTTTGCCAGTTTTCTGTCATTTCCTCCTTCAGATGCTAGTGTTTGTGTGACAAAGGTCTCTGGGTATATTTCAAAACATCTTAAACTATTAACAGTGTACTATCAAGCACCGATTTAAAAGTGTTATTCTCCACACGACTAAATTTGTCAGAAGACACAAAGCAGAATTCACCTTACCCTTCTCCATAAAGAAATGGCTGGAAAGTTCATTGTGGAATCACTGGCATACCTACTAACTGCCCTTTGTAATGGAAAAAAGTTTCCAGTGGCTTAGCCAATACCTATACTTCAACATAAAACACACGAAACAGTAAAACTATTTACTGAACTATATTTCTCTTTTTATTCCCTGGGCACTTAAGCTAGCTTTAGACTATTTCCTTTTCCTGACAATTCATTGTTTGTGATTGAGAGAATCGTTTTGGATTAGGCATTATTTCTGATTCCAGGAACCTGATATGGAAATAGCATCCCTCCTCCACCAGCACCGCCCTGCTTCTTACTCCAGATCTTTTAGGTTGTAGTAAAGTGGTGACACACTTTCCAATTTTCATCCAAAAGCATCAAAACATATAAACAACTGACCAATAAAAAACACTTTTCATTTTAAAGCATTTCTTTTTCATTTCAAAATTTTATGAATTTTTTCCAAAGAATTCAACTGTGAAGCTTCGATTGTAAACACTATTAAATTCCTAAATTAGTAATCTCAATCAGCAATCTGTGCTAAAAGCAAAACTAGCCTTAGTCACATCAACAGCAATATATTACTCTGTATTTTTTCGCTCTAAGAAAAATATATTCTTCCATTTGATTGGTCCACTCTGCAGTCTTACTTGGTCTTTGCCACTAATTTGTTAGCACTTTAAAGCCTTTTGCTTTTTCCTTTTTCTTTTCTTTTTTTTTTTTTTTTCCTAACAATGATTCTTCTGAGTTCAGGAGCTAACCTTCTTTTCCCAGGTGAAAATCGTTTTATTATCTTCAGGTGTTGGTTTTCTTTCTGAAACTCTGGGAACAGTTCATTGCAAAGTCCTGACTGTCCTTTACAAAATGATCCTATTCCAAATAATTACAGTTTGTGTTGTACGTCATCTGAAAATATCTCTCCTTTCTCCTTGTCAGGATTGCAGGAGTCTCATATATTGCCCCACAAATCGCACTTCTATTACTTAGTCAGGTATACCTGAGAACAAGACGGGTTGCCTATTTCTCTTCATCTGATCCTGATCCTACCTGAGTTCTGAATTCTCTCACAGGAAGTGAAAAGTTAATACTTTTGTTAAGTATCAGTCTAGAATGCTTTCCCCTGAATTCAGCACAGCTCCAAGAAACCATTCTCCAAAGAATAAAAAGAAATGACCTTCTTTAAAGGTAAAGAAACCTGTCCAATTCATTCTCAGACTTCGTAGCATAGAGAGTCAGAGGGGACTGCTTTTTATTTGTATCAGCACTTAATTTTGTCTCTAAATAAGTATATCCTTAAGTTTCCTGTCTGAGTAAGTCATTACTCTAGCATTCTTTGAAGTGTTTCCTGGTCTTATATAGCCATTGTATGAAACATACCATGTAACAAAAATTCTTCTATGTAACAAAATCCCCTCCCCTCAAATATCTGGTGCCCACAGTCAATACAATTTCTGTGATCACTAGTGATCAATAAGCTTATGTATGGAATGATTCTTTTTTCCTTCTAGGAGTCAGTTTGTAAAGAGGACTGAGTCTTTTAAATTATCAGTCTGGACAACACACCAAAAAACATTTTTAGCTCCCATGAACACAGGTCATTCAACTTCTAGTCTCATTTAAAACATGTTTTTCCAGTTTGGAAGCAAAAAATTGAACTGGTCAGAATTTTAGAGCATCCTTTTCAAAAGAGTAACATTTTTAAAAGAAGATGCACAGAAATTGAAATAAAATAAGAAATCAGTTTAGATTAGGACATGCCAGATCAACTAAGAGAATCTGAAGGAAGAAAAATTTCCACTAAAATTGTACTTTTTAAAATAATTAGTTCAAGTTTCTGATATTTTCTAAATAAAAGGTATGAAAATATGCAAATGGAATTTCATAGGATGAATTGAGAGACTAGTGGAAATGAAACATTTGTGTTAAGTCTGTCCATTTAGTTGAAAGTTTATAACTCTGTTAAAAGAAGCATCATAAACTAAATTATTATACCAGTTAATGTTTATCTTCTTAAGGAGTTAGAAATAACAATTACTAATACTTACTAGATGATAGTCCATCAACTACAAAGACATTTATAGCCACACCCCTAAACAAATAATTGTGCTCACCAACTTCTAGAGGCGCTTGCTTGCCCAGAGGTAGGATCTTAAAACTGGCTTCAGAGTGACCGTTGTAGGAGGAGATGCAGAAAATAAACACATGATTTCCACAGCACAGCAGCTGAGAACTCAGAAATGAGGCTCAGGGTCCTGACGACTCCTCTGTATTTAAGGTTATCCTGACATGTGAAAGCCATTGACATCCTGAGACTTCCAGTGCTTCAGACGCATGCCTAAACCGAGATAAATATAGATCCCTGACACCTGAGCCAGATGAAATGAAAATTAACTTGAAAAAAAAAATCTCACTCACTTTGTGCCTCAGGTGAGGAAAATAAAACCCTTAATCCTTTTCCTTTTAAAACCTGTTATGCCCCTTAACAGATAGCTGCTTTGCTTATGAAACATGGGAATTCAGATCATCAATCTTAAACAATCAATCTGCTTCCCTCTATGATTAGCATTTGCTGTGATAGGTTTGAATTTTCCTTGATGAAGTATGAAAAAAACATAATAGTGAATATTAAATATTTATTCAACAAACTTTGGGGGGGGAAATTTTGCAGATGAGTCCTTGAAACGTGAATATCTATTTGGTAAACTTTCTAGTATTTTTTATCCTACATAGGTTAAGTAGTAATTTGGTCCATTTTGGTTTGCCTCAGTTAACAAGGCAGAAAGCGTCACGCATTGCCATCGTGCTTCGTTTTAAGTTAATCTTTTGGTATAGGTGTATAATGTAGTAGATTTAAATTGAATTTTGCTTAGTCCTGTTGGTAAGCATATGAATAAGGCTCTACCCTCAGCCTGAGCAGACTCCACGATTAAAGTTATTACCCTGAAGCTATAATGGCAAGATTTCTAACAATAAGTCACTTCCTGGGATTCATACATTAAGGATCTATAATAATACATTAGAACAAAGTGACTAGAGAAACTAGAAAAGTCATGCTGCTTTCCTGAGATTTTGAGGTATTAATTATTTTCAGTTAATACTGTCTTTACAGAATGGCATTAGAGAAAAATGATGGATTTGGGAGTTACCACTTTCTAAATGAACTGATCTTACCTACTGTATTATCTATCATCCCAGGAAAGAGAATGACTTTTTTCAAATTACCAAACCTTGTATTTTCATATCTTGATACTAGATCCCATGCACTGAGCACTGTCTACATGCTTGGTACTTTGCTAAATGAAATATTGTACAATCTCATTCTCTTTTCCTAATCCCCAAAAATCCTTTCAAATCAAGTTAATATTTTTAGGTCCAAATGTTTACAGAAAAGAAAACAAACTCAAAAGGATAAATATTGACAATGGACACATGGCTAATAAGTAGTTCATATGAGAGTCTAACTCATACAGTTTTGACTGAAAGCATGTTTCTTTCCCACCCTAAAATATAGTTATAGGTGAAAAAGGAATTTCATCCACACATTATCTGTCAGATTAACCATCCTATGAGTAATGAATGCCAAGGCTGCTTTAATTTTTTTCAAACAAAGTTAGGAAAAGTACAGAAATGGTCCCTATGGAGTATTGCTATGACACCAGGAAATCCCCAGAAGCATTATGTCCCTAACACAAGGAAAAGATCAAAGATCTGTAAGGCACAACCTTACTACCAGAGATATTTCTCATCTCTTGCATTTACTTTTCTCAACTTGTCCTTGTCAGTTTGCATAAACAGAGTTTGACCTACCAGAGCCTTGAGGGTCAGTCTCATGGCCCCTTCTCAGCCATTAATATCATGTTTGGCAGTCGGAGGGTGGATAACTGGCATAGGGGAGTGACATCCAGGTGGCAAGGAGTCAGCTGGTGAGGTCAGGAGATCAGAGAGATTTTGGCATGAGAGGGAAGGCCAGGTTCTCATCTATCACAGAACGTGACCCCTTTCTTTATAGGAAAAAAAATATGTTCTATATGTATAAAAAGTTTTGCTATTACTTGAGCTAGGAACTTGTTAAACAAAATGTTTTATCAAAGAGGTCAAAGGACAAACCACAAATTCTGCAAACTCAGGATCACACACACTTTCTATGAATCACAATAAATATCATAGCATGCCCACACCTGACTCACCATTATCTTTGAATGTGGATTATGTCCTATAAATAAGAATAGGAAATGTGGAATATCCTTTCTATGAGTTATGTATTCATTATCATTAAATTTTTAATTCCCTGCTGGCATTGACTTCTGAAGCGTGGGTGGTGAGGGAGAGGGAAGAATAGTGGTGGATTGAGATAAAAAATAACTGGGCTTGGGCTTCCCTGGTGGCGCCGTGGTTCAGAGTCCGCCTGCCGATGCAGGGGACGCGGGTTTGTGCCCCGGTCCGGGAAGATCCCACGTGCCGCGGAGCGGCTGGGCCCGTGAGCCATGGCCGCTGAGCCTGTGCATCCGGAGCCTGTGCTCTGCACAGGGAGAGGCCACAGCAGTGAGAGGTCCGCGTACCGCAAAAAATAAAAATAAAAAAAAATAAAATAAAATAACTGGGCTCTAGGGTAACTAACTCCGACAAGACCTCTGACCCTCTTCAACCAAAGAATCGGCATTCTTCAGCAACTATCTTCAAAATACAACATTTCATCACAGGATGTTAATTAAACCTAGGACTTTTTCATCCCAAATTCGTTGCCTTTCAAGTGTTTATGAACCTAAAGTATTAAACTAGGCAAACTCAGAGCCTCTTCCGGTTTTTATTGCACGATGAGTGCCATAAACTGTAAGGCATGAAAGTTGAACCAACAGTCCTGCTGCCAACAGCAGCTTTTGCCAGCTGTCGATAGTATGTTCTTCACAGGACATTATTGCGAAATGTCCCCTTTCTATGTGAAATTTTTTTCTCAGAACAGCAATCAAATGAATCCATCCCTACACTTAGCATCATGGTTACAGTGGCAGTAGTCACAATCATATTTTCTGTCCTTCCTTGCCCCAACCCCCAGATCCTCTTTCCCTGACGCCCTCAGGGGCCATCTCTCTTTCAGATATCTCTTCTCCATCTGACCAGCACCACCTAGGGCGCTTCATCAAATACTATTACCAGCAATGACTTCACCCCTAAGTACTATGTCCTGCGGAACATGTTTAGGCCTTTTCAATGAATAATATGATGCTTTTAAAAAATTCCCTTCAGGACTTCCCTGGTGGTGCAGTGGTTAAGAATCTGCCTGCCGATGCAGGGGACATGGGTTCAAGCCCTGGTCCGGGAAGATCCCACATGCTGCAGAGCAACTAAGCCCGTGCGCCACAGCTACTGAGCCTGCGCTCTAGAGCCCGCAATCCACAGCTACTGAGCCCACGTGCCACAACTACTGAAGCCCACGCGCCTAGAGCCCATGCTCTGCAACAAAGAGAAGCCACCACAATGAGCAGCCCCCGCTCGCCGCAACTAGAGAAAGCCCATGCACAGCAACGAAGACCCAAAGCAGCCAAAAAAAAAAAAAAAAAAATTCCCTTCAGAAAAATTCAAGTTTTAAATCAGAGATTCACCCCATTGTTTATATTCCTGTCCACTGTATAAGTGTTAACAGCAATCTGTTCTTGAGTCCCTGGTTCTGTAACATAACAGGGAAGGAATGGTTGTGGCCTTAGGAGATTTTGGCATAAACCCCTGTACACACTTGAAAACAATGAGAATATTCACCAATATACTTTAACATGTGAACCTTGCTAACTTGTTTTTAGGAAAAACACATTTGAAAAACGCCCTTGGATTATCATCAGCTTGTGTAAAGTATATATTTAGGATCTGAAAGACATTTTCAGGACTAATTTTTCACTGATTCTAGTAACACACCCTTCTTTCTAGGTTTTTCTGTTTGTTTGTCTGTTAGCTTTCCCATGTTAGCATGGAATAAATAATTTCACTCAGACATTCTTTGTAAGGACCATTTTCTTGCAGAAAAGCTAGAGAAAAGTCTTTTTTTAAAAAAACTGTGGTATAGTTGCTTTACAATATTGTGTTTAGTTTCTGCTGTACAACAAAGTGAATAAGCTATATGTACACATATATCCACTCCCTCTTGGACCTCCCACCTCCCCCGATCCCACCCATCTAGGTCACCACAGAGCACAGAGCTGAGCTCCCTGTGCTATATACCGCAGGTTCCCACTAGCTATCTGTTTTTCACATGGTAGTGTATGTCTGTCAATTCCAATCTCCCAATTCATCCCACCACCCTTACCCCCCTCCATGTCCACACGTCCATTCTCTACGTCTGTGTCTCTATTCCTGCAAATAAGTTCATCTGTACCATTTTTCTAGATTCCACATATATGTGTTAATATACGATATTTGTTTTCCTCTTTCAGATTTACCTAATCTGTGACAAAGGAGAAAAGAATATACAATGGAGAAAAAGTCTTAATATTAATCTTCTCTGCTTACGTTGCTCTCCTCAAATCTATACATGTGTGAAATGTCTTTATTCCAAACATCAGCTTGAGGTAAATGTTTTACCACCATTTCCTCTCAGAGCTGACTTTAGAGGCGAGTGCTGGCTTTATGTTTGTCATCCAAAGTAATGAGAATTGGGACTTCCCTGGTGGTGCAGTGGTTAAGAATCTGCCTGCCAATGCAGGGGACATGAGTTCAAGCCCTGGTCTGGGAAGATCCCACATGCCGCGGAGCAATTAAGCCCATGTGCCACAACTACTGAGCCTGTGCTCTGGATCCCGCGTGCCACAACTACTGAAGCCTGTGCACCTAGAGCCTGTGCTCCGCAACAAGAGAAGCCACCACAATGAGAAGCCTGCACACCGCAACGACGAGTAACCCCCACTCGAGGCAACTAGAGAAAGCCCACGTGCAACAACGAAGACCCAGCACAGCCAAAAATAAATAAATAATTTTTTTAAAAAAACAAAAGTAATGAGGATTGATGGAAATCTATACTAATAAAAATGATCTAATGGAGTGGTGCTCTTGTCTTTGACATCTAAAATTACTGCTCAGTTGTGTATCTTTATTTTTTTCTCCCTTCCAGTGTCATCTTCATTAGTTGTAAAAGCCTTACCAATAATTTGCAGTGTAAAGGATACTCTAATAAAAATTAATTAAAAATATAATTTGCAATGAAATATTATAGCTCCAAAGCAACATTCTTCCCTTCTAGGGTGGATGGTTGATCATTTAATCATTCATCCATCAAACAGCAAAACACTTTGAGATTCTGTTTATGTGTATGGCATTGTGCTACTCCTTTGAGAAAAAATGGTGAATAAAGGGCCAAAGTTTGTCCTCTCAGTATCTTATTGTTTAGTGAAGGGAGACAAGCAGTGTTTCACAAATCATAATGTATTATCATAAAGTGGGATAAATAATGAAGGAAAGTTTTATTGTGATAAGCTAAGCTAAAAGATCAGAGAGTTTTCCCTAATATACATATACATTTGAATGTATATATATGTGTGCATATATGTATATATACATTGTATTTGTTTATATATGTATATACACGTGCATATATGTATACATCTATCTATTGCATGCATTTGTTTATATGTGCGTATGTGTGTATATATCTATATGGATATATGCAGATATTGTTTATATATATGTATATAAATATACATATTATACAGGGAAGCCTATATATAGATATATTAGGGAATTCTCTCTGACCTCTCAGCTTATCACAGTGTAAATTCCTTCAAAAAATATCCTTGTGTATCTCAGTTTATTATAATATACTAAGATGTCTTAAATACTGCTTGTCTAAACAGTAAGATACTTGAGAGCATTAACTTTGGCTCTTTATTTACCATTTAGTTCAACCATATATAAATACTGACATATAATATATTTATATGTATATCATATATATCATACACACACACACACACACACACACAAAGAAATATCTAAAAATGAGTTGCTTTTAAGTGGCAAAGAATTAGGAAAGCATTCAAAGGTAGGGGTCCAGCAACTCTAAGGAGGCTGCCATGGTCAGGAAGGAGCATGGTAGAAGACCAATGTGACTGGATGAAAGAGGGCAGGGAAGAGTAATATGAGATGAGGCAGAAGAGCTGGGGAAGAACCAGATGTCATAGGGATTTGTAGGGATTTATCCTAAGAACAATGGGAAGCCTTTGAAAAATTTTAATCAAGAGAGATACATGATTGGATCTGAATAACATTTAAAAACAAGCTCTCTGATAGCTTCATGGTTAATGGACTAAAGAGAGGTAAGGATGGATGTGGGGAAACCATCAAGGCAACTATTACTGACTTTAATAGTAACGTCCTAAAATGATTGAAAAAAATGGAGAAAAAAACATGGATTTGTGAAATATTTAGAAGGTAAAATCAACGGAGTTTGCTGTTGTGGTATGTGAGGAAAGGGGAAAAAGAGTAATTGATAAACTGTTTAAATTGAAGCTATTCTAGAAATTATTCTACACCCTAACATGAACACTTATTCTTCAGTTAACATATGAGAACACATCTAGCTCAATGACTGGCATATTTCAGCTGGTGCTGAAACAACATTTCTTGAATGACAGATTATATAAATGAATGACTAAGTGGAACTGAGTACAATGTGAACAGGAGTGAACGCTTACTGCAATGTCAATTTATCTTTTTTGTTTGGGTTATCCTACCAAGCTTTCACAAGGAGAGTCACAACACAAGTGACACCTTAGAGACTGGAAGTCCAGGGAGATGATTAATTCTCATGGATGAAGGACTAAAGGAAACTGAATGAACCTAATACTAAAAGCAAAAAAATTTTAAGTGACTTAGAAATTGTGCAAGAGTCTTGCACACATCTGGCTCTGTGTATAAAGCTTGTAATCTAATGGAAACTTGAGTCCCCCTGGACCAGGAGCAAGTAACATCCACAGGACATAAAGTCCTTCTAGTACAACAAAACAACAGGCTGGTGGCCAATTATGGTAGCAACCAAGCAGATGTCCCACTGGTTTTTAAATCAGACACAGAGCTTTGGTTTTTTATAATTATTACTTACATGTTGTAGCACTTTCTGTTTATGAAATTTTGTTTTGATGTTATCACGTGATAATCAGCTAATAATCAGGCAGTTCTTATGTACTTTTTTGGTAAGCAATTGTACAAAACACTATCTAGTGTGCTGTAGCTCTGTTTTCTTTGGGAGAGACAGGGGAAGATTAAGTAGAAGGATACTGAGACCAATCAAAACGTACTAACAAAGCTCTAGAACCAAGATTTCCAGCCCTTAGATCATACTTCAAATAGGATTCCTCTATTTCTGCATAAATTCTTCATACCATGTTCTTGATTGTCCTTTCCCTGTCCATTTTTGTGTTCCCCTTGCTCTATCTGCATTCTCAAAATAGGTATCTTCTGTGTTCTAGTCCTATCCATTCTCTTCTTCCTGTACCTTCTCTTCCTGGGCAATGTATGCTACTCTATGGGCTCAATTTAGCACCTCTGCACAGTTAATCCCCAAATCTATTTTTTACCCCTAAATTCTACCCTAATAGTAAATTTACTTAGCATTTTTGAGAATTCTCTATACACCAGTAAAGTGTCTCTATTAACTCACTTTTTCAAAATTCTGGATATAAAACTAACATTTACCATTTTACACATTCAAATGAAAGTTCAGTAAAGTTAAATAACTTACTTCACTGTTACAGTGCTCCAAGTAGCCAGATTTGGGCCCAGATCTCCATGGCTCCAGGTCTTAAGCTCTTAAACACCGTGTTTTGATTGACTCACTGTGATATAACTGCACGTCAACCTTCCGTGCACATCTCTACCCTGCTGCCGTAAACACAACTCCCCTTTCCTACCTCTACATCTGTGTTCTTCATCTCTGTAAAATTACATCACCATACCTCCTGTTACCCAGCCTAAAACTGTTCCCCATACACCCAATCATCTTCCAATTCCTAACAACTCTAACCTCACCATATATTTTCCATTTGTCTCCTGTGTTTTGTTTTCACTGCCTCTACCTAAGTCAGGTTTCAATCACCACCTACCTTTAACCATTACCATGGTCTCCTGATCGATTTTTCTGCATGCAGAAATACTCCCCTCTCATTTATCCTTCTCACTGCTTTCAGGGTAATCTTTCTAAAACCCAAATTTGATTTTATGATTTATTTATTTAAAATAAAACATTAATAGTACCCATTTCCTAGAGAATGAACTTTAAACTCCTTAGACCAGCACAGAAGTTTCTCAACTATTATTCCTATTCCTGCATGAAGTTTATTCTTCAATGAAATATTCTCTGCATTTTTTCTTGCATTTTCCACTGCTTTAAATATTTCCTCTATCTAGAATTTTCAATTCTCTACCTAAATGTTACTCTCCAAATTCAATGATCCTTAACATGGTGTGGACACTGAAAGCTTTAAAAAACATAACATGTTCATTCTTCATCCCAGACAAATTGAACTGGAATTAATGGATACTTTCATGTTTAAAAATTACTGTTTGTGCTACTATTGGCCTATGTGGTTACTTTGTGCAAATGAAAGGAACCACTTCTTCAAAATACTTTGAAGTACCCTACAAGAAAATTGCCATTATATATGTACATATATTATATCATATATAATACATCACATATATATATATCACGTATACAATGTGAATGACACCATTTAGTACTGTTCAGTGTATAATGAGTCTTACCATATTCAGCAGGAGTCTTCCTTTAAGCTCCTCCTCTCTGTGATTTCTTCTTCAATTCCCCTTAGCCAACAAAAGCTCTTCATGAACTGACCGCCCAGAGTGTTATATATGAGACTTTAATTCCCTGTAAGTTTAAATCTTATTTTATTATACTTAGCATACAAATTTATCTCTTTGATGGAATCGAGGGCTTATTCATTTAATTTAGTCCATAGTCTCTAAATACTAACCAATTGTTTAATAAATGGATGTCATATGAATCATAGTTTTAGATAGAAAGATCTCTGATTGGCAGATTTGGTCTTTTTTGTATTATACCTATTTCCAAAAGGTATTTAAAGCAACAATAAATGACAGAAAATTAATGAAGATGTGAGACAAATAAAAAAAATCGTGAAGGAGCGGAGATGAGTTTACCCAAAACCTTAGCTGAGGAACATTCGTTCACTCAAGCCCAAGCTTGGTGTCTCCTGGCAGCCATGACCACAAGGGTACTGTTATGTGTTTTAAAACTCTCATCATAAAAGAAAACTTAGCAGTCCTTCAGAAGGCATCAAATTTCTTCATGAACCAAATTTTAAGATAACTTGATTACTAGATCTTTAAAAGAGATATACATTAAAATGGACAGTGTCATCAAAGAGTTCTAACAAAAGGTTCAGAAGTAGAAAATATCTTCAAAGGTTCAGAATCTAAAAGACCTCATATGGTTGGCCATTGACTTCTCCTCCACCTTTATCTCTTACTATCTTCTACTTCATTCACTCTGCTCACACCACTCTGGCCTTTCTGGAACACGTCAAAACACATCCTACCTCTGGACCTTCCACCGGCTGTTCCCTTGACCTGAAACCCTCTTCTCCCAGATATTTGTGTGTTGGTTCTGTTCCCCCTCTTTATTCAGCTTCTCTGCTCAAATGTTATCTCTCTAGTGTCCAATGTATTTAAAACAGCAATCTCTCATCATACTCTATCTTCTAACTCCACTTTGTTGCATTTATTATGCTACTTGATTTTATCATATATTTCTTTGGTATTTTTAAAATCTTTAATATATATTATATGAAGATGTAAAGCCCTTGGGGCCAGGGAATTTTCACTCTCTTGTTCACTGCCATATTCCACATTGCTTAAAAGAGTACCCAACATGTAGAAGGCATACCAGAAATATTTGCTGACTAGCTGAATAAACTATTTTTATATATTTATTTATGGGATTAACCTGCAACTAAAATGTTTAAGATTTAACATGGAACCCTTAATTCCATGAAAGAATTTCTGTGGGGAATGGAAAGTCTTTAGTCCCAGAAATAGCTTTCAGGTTATTTGTTTTGATATAAGAAACAATGGGAATTAATGCAACAAAAAAAAAACAAAACAAAAAACCCTATCATATTAATTTTCTATTGCTTCATAACAAACTTAGTGGCTTAAAGCAACACCCATTTATTATCTCACAGTTCTGTATGTAGTTCGAGCATAGAGTGGCTGAATTCTCTTCTCACAGTTTCACACAGTTTCTGCTGGGCTACTTTCTCATTTGAGGCTTGAGGTCATCTTCTACACTCGTATGTTTGCTGGAGAAAGTGAGTTCCTTGTGGTTGTAGGACTGAGATTCCTGCTTCCTTGCTTACTGTTGACTAGGTGTTGTCCACAGCTACTAGAGGCTGCCTTCAGGTCCTAGCTATATGTGATCCTCTCAAAACATGGCAGATGACTACGTGAAAGCCAGCAGTAGAGTCTCTCATACTGCATAATTTTAAGACATACGTTCTTATTCTAATGAAACTTTTGATCCTAAAATTCCAGTCATTATAGATATATTTTGTTATTTGATAGTCAACATTTAAATGTAACTTCAATCCATTTCCTCTTTTTAGAACAGCATTCTCAGATATGTTTGTGGGAAATAATGGAGAAGAACAGAGAGAACTGAGACTTCTACTATCTCTTGGTCAATCCATAGATCTATCCAGCCAAATATAACAGAAGAAACTAGAATGGTGCTGCTGACTTTGAGGTTTAGGCATGAGAAAATTAAGAAGATTATCTGAGCTTATGAAAAATATCTAGGTGATAATATCTAATTCCCTCCCTTAATTAGATGAATGATTATTGTTTATTAGATAGAATTTTATAAATTTTTTATTTGTTACAATGTATTATAAAAGGTAGATGAGATGGAGGACTAAAAGATTAGTCTTAGTCTTTTAGTCCTCCATCTCATCTAGGAAAGTAATGGATGATATCAAAGAACAGTGGGAAAAAATGCAATTGAATTTGGATAAATGAGGATTACACAAAAGAAAGCTGGGAAGAAATACTAACTTCTAGGATTTGTGTCTTTCTCCTGAACATTTCAACACAGGTTGAAGCCATGTGTATACCACATGCAGGCTGAAACTACACTCAAACTAGAGCAAGAAAAGAATGGGATAAAAACTTTGCATAAGGACTACTGCATAGGTAGGTATATTACTGGAACTGCCATATCTATTATTTTTATAATTAACTTGTGCTCAAAGACTTTTGGTGGGATATCTTTCCTAAGGACCTATAGCTCATAAGTGGCAGTTTAAAAAATTCAAACCAGGTCTATCTGGCTTTACAATCAATTTCTTCTCTAACAAATCTTGCTCTTCCCTCCTCCTTCTAATTCATGTATTTATTCATCTATTGATTTATTTATATATCACATTTCTAAGTGAATATAAAGTACTAATTTGTTATATTCAATTTTTAATTATTTTTATTTATCAACTAACATTTCCAAACCTTTTCAGACCTGTGACCCATTTTCATAGTTATATCTATAGCCTGTCATGTTAAAAAATTTTATTCATTTTTAATGATATGAAGAGTCAGATTTCTAATTATATTAGGAAATTATTAAGGATTGTGTATTCTTTAATATAGCCATAATAGAAAACTAAATTTGATTTTTCCTACTAAAAAAGGAAATTTTACCTCCAAATAATTAATAAGAAGCTTAATTTGTTAATGCATAAAGTTTTAATGTATTGTATTTCAGTACCAAATATATAGTGAAAGATGACCTGAAATTTAACAATTTTTTGTCATCAAATATGGACAAAAACAACGTTTCCTTAATTGATATTTGACTTTTTGTATTTCATACTTTTTAAATATATCATACTATTTTTTATATTTATATTAATTATTTAATTTCTTAATTATGAGATAAGAAAGGAGGTTAGAGGCTGCTTTATGAAAACACTTCTACATCAATAACACTATTTGGACGTGTCTTGCTTTTGTACCTAACAAGTAAAAGATTAAATATATGTGACACATATATTTTCTTTGGTTACTGATCTTGAATTTCCAGACACAACTCTTTCTTCTTTATCGAAATGTGAATTGCCTGAATGCACTTTTCAAACCTGATAAAGATGGTGTTGGTGCAAATTTGCAGATATACAAACTTCCTTACTTCTACTTTCACCTCTGGTTTTCAATACCCTTAGGTCTCTCAATATCTTTAATCAATGATTTATAAAATAGTTTTAAAAATAAGAATAATGGTAGTTTAAAACTGAATAGAGTTTAAAGCTCTTCCTTTCAGCTGGCATTGTTCAGTTTTGATAAACTGAACGGGTATTCATTTGACAGTGTTTGAGACCTCAAACTTTTTTTTTCCTCTTTTAAGCAGTTATATTTCAATTTGATTTTAAAATTGAAATAGAAATGGACACATTTACCATCTTTATCATTGTTAATCCATGAATATTTTAAATCAGTGGTTGGAAAAACTGCTTTACAGTAATAGATAGGTAGCTAGTTTTACAATCATAGGATATGCATAACTAATTTGCTTTGAGACCTCAGAGAGAGATAAGGAAATGCAGAGATAGCACATTATGTTAAGCTTTGGAAAATGAGTAGGATTTGAACAAGTGGAAAAGGCGGAAAAAATGGCTTCTAGGTAGGGCACACAATGTTAAGAAAAATTCTGAGGTCCTTAAAGATGTGGGCTGTGTACAGAAAATAGACGGGCAATCAATTTGCCTGACGTTCTGCCAACTCAAGAAGTAGGAGATAATTTTTAAATGGGGAAAAAAAGGAAAAGAAAGTCTGTATGTTTGCTGATCACAGAAGCAGTTCAATGCTTGGCCAAAGTATCCATTCAGGGACTGTGGAGATATCAAAGATTTATGAAAGAAGTTGGTAGAATTTAATCTCTGTATTATCTTGGCTCATACATTCCCTTTGCTTTCCTTTTTTTTTTTCTTTGCTATTTTTAACTCCCATTATTCTCCTTGAAAATTATAAGTATCTCAGGACAGTAATAAAGAACATTAGAATGATATTCAAGATGCCTGTACTACCTTCTGGCCTGATATTGCTGTTATTATTATCCTAAATTTTGCGATCCATTACTCTCCATGATATTCTATTTCCTTAATCACATATTGGCATTCAAGTACCAAATTTCTGTTTTTTACCTTAGAACTCTAAGCATATAAATTGAATATTCTTTGCCACACCATTTCCTGAGTATCACCTACATACATGTAAAGAGTATTTTTATTTTAGTAAATAGTTTGTAACAACTTACTACTAGAGGGAGATAAGGGATAGCCAGGTCAAGTTTATGTACCTTATTACTGAGTTCAGGTCATATCACTGGTCCTGTCCATGATTCAGCTGGAGACTCAACAAGTAGCCAGAAATCAGTCATAACTATAAGGGTATAAGAAACAGTTTTGCCATAAAGCCTAAAGACCTAATAATAATATTATATAAGAGGATGTTTTTATATTTTTGTATGAGGTAAAGTTCAAGTAACTGTTTAAAAATTACATAACATATC
This sequence comes from Globicephala melas, assembly GCF_963455315.2. NCBI lineage: Eukaryota > Metazoa > Chordata > Mammalia > Artiodactyla > Delphinidae > Globicephala > Globicephala melas. The sequence continues at coordinate 82,156,772 of NC_083322.1, forward strand.
ACAATAGTCTCTTTTATTAGATGATAATGAAAGCCTGTATGTTTGCTGATCATACTTGTTTATTATCGAATTTCGGCACTCCAGTAATACATTCCTGAAAGACGTGAGCTAAATTCAGTTTTAACTTTTGCCTGTTCATTTGTAGATAAGATACCTTTAAGGGTATATGACACCAATAACAGCTTTCTGTTCTTTATTTCATGTATCTCTGATGAGGTTTTTATTTTGCTTTTTTTCTAGAAGTTATTTGCTTTTTTTTATTTTTGCCTTTTCAAGTACAAATAGATAGATTGACTAACTTATACACAGTACTCAAAGGACACTGTTGTCTACAATTGCTGATCGTGGTTAAAATGGCATAATGAAGCAGTGATCATTCTGCCGGAACGGAGGCCACATCAAATTATATTTGAAAGTGCACAGATATAAATGGGAAACTTTATGGAATGACTGTAGATTTACTACATGGCTGTTAGTCCAAAGAGACAAAATATAAAGGCCAAAGCATAGAAGACTAATTAGGTCATCTTTTGAGCAAAGGTCAAAGGTCTGAAAACTAAATGGATCCCCTGTAGCCATGGAACTGTGGAACCATTTTTTTGCGATCCTATCAGTTTTCTTAATGTATCCTTCCCATGATGGCTCATTCTGCTGTGCATTGGATGTGAATCACTAGTATGTTTTTTAACCCTGGATCCCTGCAACTTTTCCTTGGGTGACTTTTTGTCACCCAACATGACTCTGAAACCTGAGAATATTTTTTCTTTAATGTTCCCCTAAATAATATTTCAACAGCTAGCACAGAGAGTGGCAATACACTCAGTGGGGACCTACCATGCATTTTTCAGTGACTGAAGACACTAGAAGTTATTGAATATAAACTTTATGTGATACGCCTGATGTAACTGCCACAAACCTTCCAGCAGGCAGCTGCTAAGAAATTGTTGAACACGCAATAATGTAATTTCTTTCCTTTTACTTCCAGTTTAAATAGTCTGATTTGTGTGTGGGGTGGAGGTGGGGGGGCAGTTAGGAGGTCTGAGGCCTTCATTGAGAACATAGGTTATTATTTCTGATGGAAAAAGAGCACAGCAGAAAGCAAAGAGAATTTGTGTGTGTGTGTGTGTGTGTGTGTGTGTGTGTGTGGTACGCGGGCCTCTCACTGCTGTGGCCTCTCGCACTGCGGAGCACAGGCTCCGGACGCGCAGGCCCAGCGGCCATGGCCCACGGGCCCAGCCGCTCCGTAGCATGTGGGATCTTCCGGACCGGGGCACGAACCCGTGTATCCTGCATCGCCAGGCGGACTCTCAACCACTGCGCCACCAGGGAAGCCCACCAAAGAGAATTTTGCTAAATCACTGCATCTAATCACTAGCATAGATTTCCATTCAGAATATGGGAGAAATTAGTCTGCATTACTGGCACCTGAACTCTGCTGCTCAGCTCAGACAGCCTGTGAAACTCAGACCTGTTGGCTCCTTTCCAACCTGTGTTCGACATTGCTCATTTCCAGTCTGTTTGCTCATTTCCAGTCTGTGTTCATGACATTGCTCATTTCCAGTCTGTTTCCTCATTTCTAGTCTGTGTTCATGACATTGCTCATTTCCAGTCTGTGTTCATGACGTTCTCTCATCCAGCTCTGAATACTTCTCTGATTTTAACTTTAAGCTTCATCACTGGATGTAGTGTTCATAGGTGCTTTGCCTGGAATATTGATCTCAGCTTTATCTTATGCTTTGCTTAGGCTCATGCCATTGGCAAATAGGGTTTCCCAGATTTCTGAGTGGGATACTTTCAATGAGGTCTTGGACCTTGGAAAAATCATTCTTCTTTCTCGACACTCAGATGGTGCTTCAAATGATCAGCTTGTGTACAGTTTGGGGGTTAAAAATGAAGTCTAGATAGGTCTCCTGAATTCATTTATCACCTATTAAAATGCATTTCAAAAGAGATATTTGAGTATTTAAAGTCGTTTTAAGAATCTGTTTATATACTGTGTATATGTCTATAAAGTTACTTGATAGCAAAATAAATCCAGTTTCCTCTGAGTTGTGAACTGGCATGTATGCAAAACAAACAAAATTTAATGACTCTTTTTCCCTAGTGACATGGTTCCTCATCACAGTTTCAATGAGACCTACTTTAAAAAAGAAAAAAAAAGATACTGTCTTGTCATTTTTTTCTTTTGGAAATATCCTGTTTCTAAATCTAATAGGTTCTTAAGAAATAACGTAGTTTTTTAGGCAAAAACATTATGTAACCACCACTGAATTTTATCTAATGAGATTAGATAAAATTCAGCACTCAACCATTCAACACATTTGAAAATCAAATGACAACCAGGTTGAGATTCACTTACATCTTCTGTGGAAGACTTTTGAAAAGCTGGGGAAAAAAACCTGGAATATATATTTTTAACTGCTATGTTTCTTTTATTGTCAAAGGAAACAAAAGTGCTTTTCACTAATGGGATCCCTTGAAAATTAAACAGTTCTGAATCAGGAGATCTGGGAGTGCTTATAAGGGGAGTACAGTTCTCCCACTTCGAGATGTGTGAGCATAGGCTACTTACCCTCTCTAAATGTTAATTTTATCAACTGTAAAATGCAACAGAAAGATAATAACTTACAGGACCTGAGGAACTAGGTTTTTGTAGCAGCCAGTATAATCCTGAATGCCTTTTGATGGTGCATATATTCTATTTGATCACATGGAACAAAAGTTACATCAAAAGAAGCATAGTGAATGACATTGTCAGTATTTTGTTTTTCCCACTAAATGATATATAATATAAAATTTAATGACACAATGAGAACATTAAGCCATGGAAATAGTCATATTCTAAAAGAAAATTATTAAAAGTTTATCTGAATATTAAAGGAACCTAAGAAAGCAGATTGGAATGTTTCCCCGTAAGGTTTTTTTTTCCTTCTACATTAAGATCACAGTTCAACAAGTTGTGAGAATGTTTTTTTTTTTTTTTTTTAGCTTCATCTAGTACATCCATACACTGTGCTTGCTTCCATTTTTTTCCTTCCTTTTCCACCATACTTTTCTCTTAGAGCTTCCTTCCTTGTCCCTGAGACACTATTCCAAGCTTCCAGCTCAAGGACTCTACGCTGTAATGTCTCTAAAACAACCTCGTGGAAGACGTATATTATAAGAAAAACAAGGGAAGCAACTAAGAAGCCCTACCCTGATCTAGAGGAAACATCTGGTCCCTAACATCAGTGATATGTTAAAAAAGAAATGCAGACCTGTAGAATTTTAAATGTAAGTTAACAACAATGACCACAACATAGAAACTGGTGAATTTAGCAGTTAAGATTCCAAGGCCTGTTGACCAAGATTTATATGACACCACTCCATCAAGGAAACTTAGAAACGATTAGAGACTGACAGTCTTTCATATAAAGACTTGACTGCACACAACTCCTTAAAGCAGAAAATCCTTGCGGTTTTTGATAGACAGAGGTAGCACAGTTAGGCCTGTGAGTCTTTCTCTAAACTTCTCTCTTCCTGTAAAGTTAAACATCAATTTCATACTCATCTGGTTCTCATACACAATATCTGGAAGTCACTTCTATTATGGTTTTCTTTGTCTTTTGACTTTCTCTTGAACTTTTCAAAAGTGGAAATAAGGGTATAACGACCTTGTATGACCATCCCCCAGCTTCAATGTTTATCACCATTTTGCCATTTGGACAGCAAATAATTTTGGATCTTCAGTCCTAAAGGCCTTGATGAAAACAAAGGGAAACATAGAAGACTCATACAAAATAAATGGTTATGTAAATACTGGGAGTTGGACCCCAAGTCAGAGATTAGATTAAAGTCACAAAGACCAAGGTCTGGGGTCACCAGGAAAAAACAGTTATGAACTGTATGTTGGTTTTGTACGCATGCCAATCCACAAGCCAGAAGCCACTGTAGATCTATTTCACAATAGTATGCTATAGTGTTAAGAAATCTGTAAGATCAGAGAGATGATATAAATCACTGAACCTAAAAATGTCAACTCTACTCTTCTTGATGATACCTCAAATGAGAGTTCTATTCCATTGCCTTAATGTCACCTAGGGGTTTGTCACACTGTAATACAAATTGCCTTGGAGGTTTGGTTCAGTTTTTTTTGCCAGCGTTAGTGAGTTTACCCTTGTTTAGCACAGAGCCTGTCACACTGAAAGCTTTCCATGAAAATTTACTGCACAAATTAGTTCAATGAGCCATGTAAGAATACGTGTTCCTGGGGACCAGAATAGGCAATTGAGAGATTAGTGTGCTACCAAGGTGACAAGAGCCATTAAAGGGAAGGCTTGCCATACTCTGAGGACAAAAGTCACCCACTTTACATCTTTGAGCCACGTCAGCACTGGCTCTATGAGTGAACTAGCTGAGCTCACCCGATGACATTAGCAAACCTTCCCACACTCCAATGAGCATTATAGAAGCCCTAAGAACAAAAGGTGTATGTGACCAGTGCCGCTCCATCTTCCTTTTCTCCTACCTAAACCCAGCCTCCCTTCCCCATCTTTGAAAATCTTTCCAGACCATACAACTAAATCAGATTTCTAGATCCCCTTCCTCCTTTCCCATGATCAGGATTTCATTCCCAACTTCACAGGAAGAAACTGGAGAAAATCAGTAACTTGCACAGCAATCTAATCTGTAAGGAGCTTGCAAATGTCCTGAGGAGAGTATCAACACTCATGTCACTTGTCTTGAATCACTGATCAAAACTTAGATATCCTCTAGAAACTATAAGAAGCATTTAGATATGGTACATAAAAATTAGAAAAGATATTATATCCCTACATTATGTGAGGTATCTCAGTGTAGGCCTTTGAATGATTTCATGGAGTCAATGAACATTACTGCCATCATCTAACTTTCCATTCATCATTCTATGAATTCAAAAACTTTCTTTTGCAGTTCTTTGAATAACTACCTCACAAACAGCATGACACATATGCTTTTCTATCATGGTTTCCCTCAGGAAGGACAGTTAGGTTATCTGTTCTGGTGGCTTAAAATTTTTTTTTAATGTATTTATACAACTGCAATGTAAGAGAATGATCAAGACGTATTATCAAAGCAACTTCGTTTTTCTTTCACCAAGAACCTAGGTCCTAGATAAACCTTCACATTATTTAGTTTATCAGTAGGCTTGATGTTTTTCTGTATTTATTATGAGATGTAAGAGTTTCCTTTTCAAGAAAAATTTTCACATTTAGTCAGGTAATAGAAACTTCCGGTAATTTTGCATCATGGCCTAAAAAATATGTTTTTAAAAGACACAAATGAAATATGTTCAGGGAATATTACTAATGTCTTCATTTGTTTGTTGCTGCTCCCAGCCATGTTATAAAACACAAATAAAGAAGAAGTTGCTTATGGCAATAATAAAGCCAAAAGGAATTCTATATAAACACCAGCTGGTTTTCCTTGGGGAAGAATTACATTTAGCTGAACATTTCGCTTCCCACGAGGCTGGACAAAATACTGTCAAGAAGCAGAGAAACTTTATGAGCCCCTCTATTCAAAGAGATTGTTTCTTCTGATGAACTCCTGGAGAATTTACTGTCAGTGACACTCATTTCAAAATTAATGAATGCTGTTTTGTGTTATTAATTATCATTATCCACAAAATTAGAAGCCTCTGGAAGGACGTGATTGTGGCTTCATAGTCGTCACTGTGTCTAGAACATAGTGGATGCTCAATGATATTTTTGAATATATGGATTCATCAATACTTTAAGGGAATAATCAATTATCAATCAATACTTTGATTGAATCCTGATCATCTGTTCTATCAGAATCCTGCACAGTGAGTCTCCCTCATGTATAAAGATTTCCTATTGCACAATCAAGCAATTTTAAAGTTTAGTTTTAAGATCAAGCTAAACGATCCCTCCTCTTGGATCTCAGAATTCTCTCCAATGTCAAGCCATTCTTAGTGACTTCTTATGTTTGCACTTTGCAGAGTAAGGCTGAATTTTAAGAAAAACTCTTCTGATGACTTGTGACCATAAAATCCAGACTGGCGGACACATATACGTAAAGCAATTTATTCATGGTGAATGCATATTAATAGTGCAAACTCAAGTCACATATGGCAGAGGAGGAAACTTAAATGCCTTCCTCAAGGTTCCACAGCTATGAGTGAACAACTCCATCACTAACTCCTGGTCTCTATACTACACTGAGTTTAGGTCTCAAGGTATAACTTATGACTGATGTTCCTTCAATGTGCAGTTTATAACCACTCTTTTACCACTCCTGCCCCTGCTGCTACACCCCACCTTAAAGCTACTTAGCAGTCACAGAACTAACTCATTAACCATCTCACTTAAGCCTCACGACGTCTCCTTTGAAAAGAACACTATAGTGCAGGTAATCTATGAGATGAGGAAACTATCCTATATATTAGCCAGACATTGCTCATTACCATTGCTATTAGAAGAGCCTCTCATCAGGTGTCAAAATCTACTTTGATAATAACATCCTTATGCTAGTAGTCAGTTCTTATTGTCTTTACCCTTACAACTACAGTTCTGGAACAGGAAATGAATTTTTAATGGATCACCCATGAGTCTATGTTTTCCAAACACTGTCACTTGGGTGATTTCCCAATACTCAGCTGCCCCAACCCACCTTCTTTTAAAACCAAGGACCACTTTTCCTCAGCTCTGAGCAAGAGCTATGAATCCTAGGCCCTTGAAGGTTAGATTGTGGGTTACATGGATTCTAAATTTGGCCTTGGACTTATCACTATATAAATTTGAAATTGAGATGTGTGAAGGGCCTGAAATCAGAATCAAGGGTGTTTTTTTGTCTTGTTTTGTTTTGTTTTACTATGCTCTATAGATATTTGCTATAATATCTAGGAATAGTGGTCAAAATGAACCATAATAACAGATATTTAGAACATCAGAAAATACTACAATCAGAAGAAAAAAATGAATCCAATAGATGCAAAGCCTAAATGAATGAGAACTAAGTTGTCATGATATGTATGACTATTTTATTTCTATCATTTCTTTCAAATCCTAATTAATAATACTGGATTTCTTAATTTTTTGATACTTTACAATAATTGATCATCATTAAGTGCTACTCTTAAGCAATAAGAAATAGGCTTTTCATTGGAAGAAAATATACAAAACCTTTAGAGTGGTCACCTTTAGTTAGTGGAACAAATAATAGATATATATGTTTTTCATTTTTAAGTATTTCCCTAATTACATTTAAGGAACATGCTCATCTTTAACACAAAAAAACCCCCAAAATATTAGTTTTAAAAAATAAAAAATATGAAAAACCAGTATGAAGGCTATGGTTTAAATATTTTTCCAAGGAAACGTCACTTTATGCTACCTGCCAGAATTACACTTATATTCTTAGTTTATGTAAGAGTCTAAGAAATAAAAATATAAATGTTTATTTACTTATAGTAGAATAAGAAATAGAACCAACAGTGCCTCATAAACAATATTCTATGGTTTTTTATAACTACTTTATGAGTATTAATTCAGTGTAAAATTAGTATTCATTCAGTTTGGGGAAGTTGATCATGCAAGTGAAGATTCCTTAAGGACTTTTACAAGAAATAGCATGTCAAATCACTTCATAGCCTGTGTACTCTTTTTTCTATCTTGTACCTTCTTCTCCAAAATCATCTACCTCCTCCAAGATATATACAGCTTTGGGAAAAAAAATCAGTTTTAAGTCCAAGAACTTTGATTGAAAGAGCTGGGAGAATGATCTAAGAACAATTGTCTTTCACCTGAGAGATCCTGTAAATAAAAAGGGAATACATTTCCTCCCTAGAGTTATCAAGCTGTAAATAAACAGAATGAGCTCAGATCCTAAATTATCTGACATCCAGACATCTCTTACATACCTGCTCCCAGAACATTTCTTTCTGTAATGTTAAAACTATTTCGAAAATCTTGGGTACAGTTAAGTGGTGACATTAAGGTTCCTGAGAGCAAAGTTTGAACAAGATGATTTGAAAAAATATCATCTCAAGGCTCTTTTACAGGAACATGTAGAGATGTTAGTGTCTTCACCAGGCACCCCTTACCACAATCATTTTCTAATCTTTACTGTATATAAAATTACAGTGTATTGGTTATCCATTTTTTGCCAAATATGCAAGAGTATTAGAAAACAATCACTTGAGGGTAAGCAGAAAACAATAGTGCCTAAAATGGGGAAAATGCGCTATGAAGTGAAATCCCTTTCCTTTCAGATTTTTAAAACAAATGACATTTCATAGATTGCATTCAAATACATTCTAAAACTTTTCTTATTTCTCCTATAATCCCTTGGAACAAAATCTGTAATAAATTTCAGAGAAAAATGAAGTACAAACAGTATTAGTGAGTGATCCCGGCCTCTACCATAGCTTTGTGTGTCCCAGTTATACTAGGGCGATCACAAGCTCTGTGCCACAAAAGGAAATGTCTATTTCTTGTCTTTGATCTTCGATCAAGTGGTCTAATAACTCTTCTCACAGTTAGATTCTGGATTTTATTTCAACCTTTCTCTATCAGTAAACTCTCTGACAGCATGGCTGCGGAAGAATCCGACAGCCTCCCCTGCTTCTAGTGCATTGTGGTAGCAGTTCTCTGGTTTTCTCCTTTCCCCTTTCACTCTGTCTTACTTCTTTGGCTTCCCCTGCTCACTTTGTTCCATGTCACAGTATCTGATTACATGATCCAGACACTTATGCAATGTGCTGGCACGCCTCCTAACGCCCTGGCACGTTGGCCAACATGCTTGTGGCAGAGATTATCATGGGAACCTCTGACTAGGTCTATTTAAAATATGATGAAACATATTCAATATCTAGGCCAAGGGGCAAAAGGTGCTTGGGAAATAGGGGGAAATGGAGATAAATGGAGAACATTACTGCAATAAGCGAAGTGAAAAAGAAATCGTACATTTATTCTAGAAACACTTATTTAGTACATTCTACATTCCAGGCATGGAAGATGCAATATATATATTCCAGGCCCTTAAGAAGTTCAAAGTCTGGTAAGGAAGACAGGAATAGTATATACTGTGACTCCCTGGTTCTTGAATAATTGACTCCATAATTTTGTCTTCATAAATCCTTTTAGGGATTAGATTTTTTAACCACAAAAATCGCTTTGAATGAACTAAAGTCCCCAAACTTGTTTTCTCCTAATTGGGCCTTGGGCAGCTGCTATGGCTATCCCCTGATACATTATTGTACTTAATATAAGAATACTGATTATCTATTTGCACCAGACACGAAGGTGCTTACATAGGCCACTTCATTTAGAAAACTTGATATTATCCACTGAATGCCATTCAAAGCCTAAATGAGTGTTTCTTGTGGCCTCTTGTGGTGGGGGTCAGTGTTAGATGCACACATGAGACAGCAAGGCTCAAGTCTGATATTTACCAGTCTGATCTCCCTTCCTCTTTGACATGTCCCATCGAGGAACTTATAGCTTCATGGGCATCCAAATGTTGTTTTTTTTTTAAATTTTTATTTATTTATTTTTGGCTGTATTGGGTCTTCGTTGCTGCATGCGGGCTTTCTCTAAGTTGCCGCGAGCGGGGGCTACTCTTCGTTGCGGTGCGTGGGCTTCTCATTGCAGTGGCTTCTCTCGTTGCGAAGCACGGGCTCTAGGTGCGCAGGCTTCAGCTGTCGTGGCACAAGGGCTTAGTAGTTGTGGCTCGCGGACTCTAGAGCACAGGATCAGTTCCTGTGGCGCAGGGGCTTAATTGCTCCGTGGCATGTGGGATCTTCCCGGACCAGGGCTTGACGGATTCCGCCGACCCTTGGCAGGCGGATTCTTAACCACTGCACCACTAGGGAAGCCCTCCAAATGGTTTATACTCTCTATTTTAACTCCGAATTATGTCATCAGCACTGAGTGTATCTAGAGTATTCTTATTCTTGGGCTTTTTTTTCTTTTTTATGATAAAAATTTTTTAAATGGGGATTGGTGCCTTCATCAGCATTACTGTGGAAACTGGGAAATATCTAAGTATCTAGACTTGACCATTAACCAGCATCTCTAGAATTGTTCTGATCCACCCAATCACACTATTCTGTCCATATTCTAACCTCGTTTGACTTGGTTCCTCAACTCCAAATTCTTTTCTTAAGAGCACTAGCCTTAATCTTTAGAGTCAGACACGCACAAATACCTTGTCCTTGTAAATCACCCTGGCTGATTTTTTGATATTTGCCCTCTGGCACCAAGCACAGTGGTGTGAAAGACACTCTTAAAACTCTCTGCACTCTCCCTTCAGACCTGAGAAGCTGGGTCCTTGCGTGATCAGCCTTCCCACTTGGTCAGGAAACAAGATATTCTCTCTTTTCCTGCCCTTCTCAAAGAGGAAACACCCCCAAGAGCAACCGCAAGGAGTTTTTGCAAGCATACACAACTCTTTGTGGGAAAGAAGAACGTCAGGGTGAACCACACCCACCCAAGAAAACAACACTCAGCTGACACTGATGGAATAAAGCCATAATACTGTTTTGAGCAACTGACATTTTCAGGTAAGCTAGAGCGAGACCACTCTGCTCCTAAGCAATTTTGCACCATAACTTTTCATTCTTCTCTCACCCTTTAAAGTCTGATCCTCAAATGGGTGAGATAAAGAGGCCAAACTAACTTAATCTAGGAAAACATCAGCAGGAGATCGTGATACAGGTATGGCGGAAGAAAAGGGATGATTAGGAAGATGACATTGTATTGGTGGAGATAAGATTCAATGCTATAATTGCCAGTAATAAATATAAGCTTTATATAACTGCATTTAGGTCAGATGTGCTTATGTTTAGGACAAACACCCGTGAGAATAAGTGGGGCCCTAGAACCCTTCTAAGACTGAAACCCTGGGTGGGATGGAACTGGTGGTGGGAGAAGGAAGATTAAGAAAAGTGAGCTCCTGAAAGGGGTCGTCAAACATTATCCTGGCACCCAAGCTCACCTTCCTAGTTCTTGAGATGTCGACAGGCACTGTTTTGTGTACATGTCACACTCTGGGGTAACATCTCCATACAGGATGACGTGTACATGTTTCAGCTTTCTGGTGGTGGTAGAGATGGTGACTGTGATAATGGTATGTGGTCACACAGGAATGGGAAACAAGTGTTCTTTGAGAGGACACAAAGGTTTTCTAGTGGTACAAAGTGACTAGATAAATTATTGAGTTATGTATATGTGACTGACCTCCATTTTTTCCTTCCCTTATTTCTAAGCATATTGTTGCGCCATTTGAATGTTCTTACCATAAAGATTTCTGTAGAGCAGAAAATAGAACTCACTTGAAGTTAACTCCACGTTACAGCTTTTTAAGTGTTCAAACACATTTGAAGAGATTATGCTTGATATCGTGGAGAAGAATTGACTTTGGTAGAGGGTGGATAGGCAGGACTCTAAAAGGCAAAAAAAAAAAAAGAGGATTTTTCTCCATTTTCATTACCCCAGGGGGAGTGGTAGGATTTCAGTGGCTGTAAGCAGAGCCTGAGGAAGCATCTAGCATCTCCAGATCTCCCACTTTCCATAAAGGTTTTTTGTACCCAAAACATAACACAGAAACAACAGAGTCCCAGAAACCCAGGGTACCATGAAGACTTGGTCATTGGACATTTTAGTAATAATCAGTGAGAACAAAGTACATGAACAGCCTCTGAGGCTTTTATGCAGATTAACCTTCTAGAATTTATCCATGACCTTGACAGGAAGAAAGAGAATCTCCAAAGTCAACAAAGACTCAATTCTCCCAGTTGATTGGGTTCTCAAAGTTTATAAGAAGAAGGCATAGGTATATGACATATTTCTCACTCTTCAGCTTGTGGCTATTAAAGCCATATCCACTACAAACCATGCCTACAAATATTGAAGGTGATTTCCCCGAGCCCTATTTCTGATAACTCCTACCGTGTGGTTTGGTGATAAGAATTCACTAAGTGAACTTGCCAGGGAGTGATAGAACATTCACCAGTCACTCATAACTTAAATACTTCTGCTTTCTTACCCCTTTGAACTCAGTTCCTTTCCTTAGAGAAATAAAGGCTCCCGCTCACATTAGTCATTGGCTCTGCCTCTTGATGATGGCGTCCCAGCTCCTCAACTTCATGTTTCTAAGAAAAACTCCTCTTCTTTACCCTTTCCTGAATTTTACTATTTTCTTCCGTCTCTACCTTGTTCTGTTCTTTATACAATTTTTGAGAGCCTAATCTACTCTGCTGCCAGGATTTTCATTTACATATCTTGATTTATACCTACAGAGAACACTGTAAGTCTAATCTACCATTTCTCCAGTCTTTTCTAGTGTTTTGCTCTTGACTCAGTCTGATCTCCTTCATACTGACCTACAGCATACACTGTCTTCTTTTCTAAACTTGGAAACTACAACTAAACACCAACTCTTCCTAACATCCTCATACTGCCTATTACTCAGTGTGACATGAGGACGTTTTCAACTTAATTGGTGACTCTATAAAACCAAAACACTTTAAAGATATAAAAATAATGGTGGTATTTGTTTTTATTGATTTCCCCCTTTTTTCTTGTTTTGTTTATTTGTTTTAAAGCAAAGTGCATGCCCCTAATCATGTGTAGCCAATCACATCTATTTCTGCCTACTAATAAGCTCCTGATAGAGCTCAAATTGATTTAAATCACCAATGTTTTGTTATTTCTAAAAACAATTTAAACGACATTAAAATGTTAGTGAACAGAAAATTAATGAATTGTAAAGGAATTCCTTTATGGCCCCTATTAACCATATTCATTGTCCCACCTTTGCAGTTTGGCTTCTACATTAAGTGAAATTTGAAGAACATAAAGTAGTTCAAGAGAAAGACCTAAAAATGACTAGAAGACTAGTGGTATAAAGAGAAGCAAAAAAAAAAAAAAAAGTTGGAATAAAGAACTAATATGAATATAGTACATAAGGCCACATAGTTGAGTGGAAACCATCAATGAACATATGATTTGTTAATCTAAAAAAACAAATAGATTTGTTTTATCTTAAACATTGGTAAGCAACACTATGAAGCATTGAACATGGTTTTTAAAATTGTTTTAGTTTTTTTTTTCATTTCAAAGAAAATCATCTACCTTAATAAATCATCACAATCCAATAGGCAAATAAACTCAAAGGTCAGCAAGAAAGGACGTTCTACTAGTTAACTATTGCCTGCACACTAAAACAATGTTCTTGAAACAGTTATTCAGAACTAAACCCATCTTCCAGTAATACTAAAATGTGACTGTATGTTTACTGATGACTCATCTACTCTTTTATGGAAAGCCAGTATTATTGATATGACATAAAATATATGGTATGACAAGAACAACAGCATTTTGGAGATCACGTACACCATTCTTTTCAGCTTACAAACAAAGCAAATGGAATACCCTAGGATTCAGTGACTTGCATAAATACATATTGTTATTTAATAGAGTTGGAGGTGTCCTCATTTCTAATATAGTGTCCAGTTGCTATGTAGGACACTGATAGATTCAAGGAGCGTATGTGGAATAGACAAAAAACCACAAACACTAGCAAGGTGACCATCATAAATAAAATTTGAATGCATTTAAAGGTTTTTAAATTTACTGTCATTTTTAAAATTATTCAAAGAGCTCATCAGCCTAGAAATGTCTTGAAGCCAATAATTTATTATAATTTTTAGACTTTCATAAAAATGTCATAGGGTGTAGCTTCCAAATAAGATTTGCCATTGAGTTCAGAAAATATTATTCTTTCTTTTTCTTTTTTTTTTTTTAACACCGTTATTTTTGCAAGCACTCTAGTCAGCACTGGGGATAAAATGGCAAGGCAGACATGTTTCCTGCTCTGTAATTGCTTGAAGACTAGTGGGGATCTGAAGCAATTAAACAAGCAATTAGAATCAAAGTAAAAACCTTTCTGTTTTATTTGAAATATAGTTAACTTACAGTATAATATTAGTTTCAGGTGTATAACATAGAGATTCAATATTTTTATAGGTTATACTCCATATAAATTAGTATAAAATGTTGGCTATACTCTCTGGGTTGTACATTACATGCTTATATTTTATTTATTTTAAACCTAGTAGTTTGTAACTCTTAATCCTCTTCACCTATCTTACCCCTCCCCTGCCTCCCCACTGGTAACCACTAGTTTGTTCTCTGTATCTGAGAGTCTGTTTGGTTTTATTATATTCATTTTTTGTTTTATATTTTAGATTCCACATATATGTTAAAGTATTCAGTATTTGTCTTTTTCTGTCTGACTTATTTCACTGAACATAATATCCCCCAGGTCCATCCATGTTGTTGCAAATGGCAAAATTTCATTCTTTTTATGGCTGAGTAATATTCCATTGTGTATATACACCACATCTTCTTTATCCACTCATCTGTTAATGGACACTTAGGTAGCTTCTATATCTTGGCTATTATAAATAATTCCACTATGAACACTCCAGTGCATATATCTTTTTCAATTAGTGTTTTCATTTTCTTCAAATATAACACAGGAGTGGAATTGCTGGATCATATGGTAGTTCTATTTTTAATTTTTTGAGGAACCTCCAAACTGATTTTGATAGTGGCTGTACCAATTTACATTCCCATCAGCAAAGTACTAGAGTTCCCTTTTCTCCACATCCTTGCCAACACTTGCTATTTCTTGTCTTTTTGACAATAGCTATTCTGACAGGCATGAGGTAATATCTCATTTTGGTTTCGATTTGCATTACCCTGATGATAAGTGATATTGAGCATCTTTTCATGTACCTGTTGACCATCTGTATGTCTTCTTTGGAAAAACGCCTATTCATGTCCTCTATCCAATTTTTAATCAAGTTGGTTTTTTTCCTTTTTTGATATTGAATTGTATGAGCTCTTTATATATTTTGGGTATTAACCCCTTATTAGACATATCACTTGCAAATATCTCCTCCCATTCAGTAGGTTGCCTTTTTGTTTGGTTGATAGTTTCCTTCTCTGTGCAAAGCTTTTACATTTAATTAGGTCCCATTTGTTTATTTTTGTGTTTTGATCCAAAGAAATATTGCTAAGACCTTTGTCAAGGAGAATACTGCCTGTTTTCTTCTAGGAGTTTTATGGTTTCTGGTCTTACATTTACGTCTTTTATCCATTTTAAGTTGATTTTTTTATATGGTATGAGAAACTGTTCTAACTTTGATTTTTCATGTGTAGCTGTCCAGTTTTCCCATCACCACTTATTGAAGAGACTGTCTTTTCCCCATTGTAAATTTTTGCCTTGTTTGTTGTAGATTAAGTGACCATAAGTGCATGGGTTTATTTCTGGGCTCTCTATTCTGTTCATTGATCTACATGTCTGTTTTTGTGCCAGTCTCATGCTGTTTTGATTACTATGACTTTGTAGTATAGTCTGAAGTAAGGGAGTGTGATATCTCCAGCTTTGTTCATTTTTCTCAGGATTGTTTTGGCTATTCAAGGTCTTTTGTGGTTCCATACAAATTTTAGGATTATCTGTTCTAGTTCTGTGAAAAATGTCATAGGTATTTTGACAGAGATTGCGTTAAATCTGTTTTGGGTAGTACGGATTTTATCAATATTAATTCTTCCAATCCATGAACATGGATATCTTTCCATTTGTTTGTTCAATTTCCTTCAACAATCTTCAGTTTTCTTTATCAATATCTTATAGTTTTCAGAGTATAGGTCTTTCATCTCCTCTTTTCATCTCCTAAATTTATTCTTAGACATTTTATTTTTTTTATGTGGTTGTAAATAGGATTGTTTTATCTTTATGATAGTTTGTTTTTAGTGTGTAGAAATGCAAGAGATTTCTGTATATTAATCTTGTATTCTGCAACTTTACTGAATTCGTTTATTCTAATAGATTTTTCAGGGGGAGTCTTCAGGGTTTTCTATGCAGTATCATGTCAGCTGCAAATAGTGGCAATTTTATTTCTTCCTTTCCAATTTGGATGTGTTTTATTTCTCTATCTTGTCATATTGCTGTGGCTAGGACTTCCAATTCTATGTTAAATAGAAATTATGATAGTGGGCATCCTTGTCTTGTTCCTGATCTCACAATGTGAGATCCTTTTTGTGTTTGTTGAACTTGGTTTGCTAATATTTTGTGGACGATTTTTGTATCTATGTTCATCAGTGATATTAGCCTGTAACTTTCTTTTTTTGTAACGTCTTTGTCAGGTTTTGGTATCATTTAATGCTGACCTGGTAAAGTGACTTTTTAAGTGTTCCTTCCTCTTCAATTTTTTGGAGTAGTTTTAGAAGGATAATTATTAGTTCTTCTTTATATGTTTGGTAGAATTCCCCTGTGAAAGCATCTAGCCCTAGACTCCCAACAAAAAGTTTGGAGAATTTTGATTCCTGATTCCATTTCAATACTAATAATTAGTCTTCAGATGATCTATTTCTTCTTGACTCAGTCTTGGAAGACTGTATGTTTCTAGGAATTTATCCATTTCTTTCAGGTTGTCTAATTTGTCAGCATATAAGTGTTAGTGGTATAGTCTTATGATTGTTTATATTTCTGTGATATTGTTTGTAACTTCTTTTTTTAAATTAGTTTTGCTAGAGGTTTAACAATTTTGTTTATCTTTTCAGAAAACCAGTTCTTAGTTTCATTAATTTTTTTTTTTGGTCTCTTTTATTTATTTCTGCTCTGATCTTCCTTTTACTGACTTTGGGGTTGGTTTGTTCTTATATTTTTAATTCCTTTACAAGGAAAAGTAGGTTGACATTTTTCTTATTTTTTGAGGTAGGCTGGTATCTCTCTTAGAACTGCTTTTTCTGCATCCCATAGATTTTGGAAGTTTGTGTTATTATTTTCATTTGTCTCAAGGTATTTTCTCATTTGCTCTTTGATTTCTACATTGACCCATTTGTATTTTAGTAGCAAATATTTAGTCTCCACATGTTTGTATTTTTCCCAATTTTCTTCCTGTAATTGATTTCTACTTTCATACTGTTGTGGTCAAAAAAAGATGCCTGATATAATTTCAGTCTTCTTAAATTTACTGAAACTTGTTTTGTGGCCTAGCATGAGATCTATCTGGGAGAATATTCAATATGCACTTGAAGAGAATGTACATTCTGATTCTGGATGGAATGTCCTGTAGAAATATTTTAAGTTCATCTGGTTTAACATATAAGTTCACATTTTCCTTACTGATTTTCTGTCCGAATGATCTATCTATTGACGGAAGTGGGTTTTAAAGTCACCTATTACTATTGTATTTCTGTCAATTTCTCACTTTATGTCTGTTAATATTTACTTTATATATTTAGGTGCTCTTATATCAGGTGCATATGTGTTTATGAATGTTATATCCTCTACATGGAGTGACCCCCTTTATTATTAAATAATGCCCTTCTTTGTCTTTTATTATAGACTTTGGTTTAAATCCTATTTTTTTTTAATAAATTTATTTTTGGCTGTGTTGGGTCTTCATTTCTGTGCGAGGGCTTTCTCCAGTTGTGGCGAGCAGAGGCCACTCTTCATCACGGTGCGCGGGCTTCTCACTGTCATGGCCTCTACCGTTGTGGAGCACAGGCTCCAGACGCGCAGGATCAGTAGTTGTGGCTCACGGGCTTAGTTGCTCCGCGGCATGTGGGATCTTCCCAGACCAGGGCTCGAACCCGTGTCTCCTGCATTGGCAGGCAGATTCTTAACCACTGCGCCACCAGAGAAGCCCCTAAATTCTACTTTTTTGATATGAGTACTGCTACAGCCAATTTCTTTTAGTTTTCACTTCCATGGAGTATCTTTTTCCATTCTCTCTCTTTCAGTCTTTGTCTTTAGCTCCTAAGTGAGTCTCTTGTGAGCAGCATATAGACCGGTCTTCTTTTCTTATCCAGTCAGCCACACTATGTCTCTTGATTGGGGCATTTAGTCCATTGACATTTAAAGTGATTACTGATAGTCAGGTACTTACTGTCATTTTGTTACTTGTTTTGTAGGTGTTTTTGTAGTTCTTCTCTGTTCTTTCCTTTCCTTCTTCTTTTAGGCTCATTTAGTCTCTCATTATGGTTTGATGCTTTTCTTTAGTGTTATGTTTGGGTTCCTTTCTTTTTAATTTTTGTGTATCTCTTGTAGGTTTTGGATTTGTAGTACCATGAAGTTCATATATGCTTACCTATAATTGTACCTATGTGTTTTAAACTGATAGTCATGTAAGTTCAAACACATTCTAAAAGATCTACATTTTTTACTCACCTCTCCCCCACGTTTTGTGTGTTTGATGCCATATTTTTACATTTTCATGTCTGTCCCTGAACCATTTATTGTAGTTATAGTTGACTTTATAATTTTTGTCTTTTATTCCCCATACTAGCTTATTTAAGTGATTAATCCACTGCCTTTACTATATATTTGCTATATATTGTACATTACTAAATATCTTCTCACCTCCTACTAGACTCCATTTGATTCATTCTTTACAGTCTTGTTTACAGAAGAGTGATTCTGCTAGTTCAGGTTATTCTCAGTGAGAGTTGCTTAGTATTTAGTTGTAGTTTTGATACGTTCACAGGAGGATGTAAGCTCAGAGTCTTCCTAGTCTACCGTCTTGACTCTGCCCCCTCTCAAAATAAAAATATTGTAAGTCCCTATTATTTGTCAGGCACTATCCTGAAAAAGCTGCTAGAAAAAGCTGTACATCAGCAAAGGAGGCAGGCAAAACCTCTCCTCTACCCTTCTATGGAAGGAAAGAAGAGGAAGAGAAAGAAAAAGAGAGAGAGAGAGAGATGGAGAGACAGAGGGGTGGAGATAAAGAGAAGTAAAATATAAATAAATATATATTCATAAATAATTCATGTGATACCACAAAATGATAAGCTATGAAGAAAATAAGTTAGGGTAAAGGGAACAGAGTGCCTGGGTCTGAACAACAAGCATGGCTCTTTTCAAAGTCCTCTCTGAGGTGATGCATTGGAGCAAAGAAGTAAATGGGAAGTAGATCAGCCATAGAAAGATCTGGGAGACCATTCTAAGCAGAGGACACCACAAGTGCAATGGCCAAAAGATAGAAAGGGTTTGACAGTTAGAGAAGCACCAGAGCCAGTATTGTGGAAATGGAGTAAAGGAGTGAGAGAGATTAAAAGAAGATGAGATGGGAGGAAGTCACGTCAGATTAGGAAAGTTTATAGGTCATGGTAGGAGTTTTGATTTGATTCTATGTGTGTTGGGAAACCCTTTCAAAATAGTGGAATGTAGGGGAAAGAGTGGAAGCAAGGGAACCAGTTAGGAGACTGGGACAGGAGGCTAGAATTATAGGGGTGACCCAAGAGAGGGTGGTATTGGTGTAGTTGATAAGAAAAGACTAGATAAATATGTATTAGAAGTAAAGCATACTTGCTAATGAATTGATTAGATGTTGAATATGGAGGAACGGGAAAAATCATGATGAATCCTGGATGTTTCCCTTTGAAGGGCTAACAAACTCGGCATTGGAGAACAAGTAAGCATTCCTGAAGACCATAACAGTCTGCCAGATTTATTTGGTCAAATTATGCATATGTTCCCCAAATACACAAATAAGTATTACCCAACTACATTAACTAAAATGGGCATTACTGAGTGTAAATTTCAATAAGAATCAAGATAAAAGGTTTATAAGTTCTTTCCTTTTAATTGCTAACCTTGAAAGAAGGTGATCATTAATGAAGGGTGGCAGAATGTTCTATGATATCTATCAAATTTCACTGCTCATGTCCACTCATGAACATACTGGGGATACAAACAGAAAGGCAGTATGTGTAGATTATGTTTTATTGAAACAGATTAAGCCAGCATAAGAGAAAATCAATATAAGGATAAAATGTTCAAGTTGGAAGGAACTTAGAAATCATCTTATTCATCCACTTTATTTTCCAGATGGGAAATCAAGTATCAGAAATATTAGGTAACTCAAAGTAATTTTGCACAAGTTTCTGTCTTTCCTATTTACATGAAAGTACCTATCATTTAGCCTTCTTCTATATCCCTCTTGATTTCTTAATACATATGATTTTTAAACTCAAGAAGCTGTCTAATCTTACAATATGACAAACTAAGCTCATGCTGTTTACCTCCTTTCCTCCAAAACTCCACTCAAATAATAGTAAACACATAATAAATGTATAAACTAATAAAATGAATGCAAGGAGAACTCTGAGTACAGGAGATTCCAACACATATCTGAAAAAGGCTAAAGGGATTAAAAAAAAAATCACTGAAAGGTGAAATAAAAACAAGGAAGTCATGCCCTAAAATACAAACAGAAATCGTTGCAGAGGAGCAGCCAGACAAACTGGTTTTTGTGAGTTAGATCTTTGTCTCATCAACAGAAAATATTTAAGATATTTATAACTAAATATATAGTTATATATATATAGTTATATATATATATAACTATATATATATATACTTTAGTTATATAACTAAAGTATTTAGAAATTTGGAGGTATTAAGAATAGATGGGATGGCAAGGAATGTGGGCAGCCTCTAAGAGCTAAGAGTGGTTCTGGCTGATAGCAATCAAGGAAATAGGGCTTTGGCCTACCATAGCAAGAAGGTGAATTTTGTCTGCTCCAAGAATGAATTGGTTTTTCCCAGATCTCACACGCAAGAACTCAGCTTGGCTTATACCTTGATTTTAGCCTTGTGATACTCTGAGGAAAGAACCTAGCCAGGCGGTGCTGGACTTCTGACCTGAATTGGTTCAAAATGGCGGAGTAGAAGGACATGCTGTCACTCCCTCTTGCGAGAGCACTGGAATCACAATTAACTGTTGAACAATCATCGACATGAAGACTCTGGAACTCACCAAAAAAGATATCCCATATCCAAAGACAAAGGAGAAGTCACAATGAGATGGTAGGAGGGGTGAAATCACAAAAAAATCAAATCCCATAACTGCTAGGTGGGTGACTCACAAACTGGAGAACACTTATACCACAGAAGTCCACACACTGAAGTGAAGGTTCTGAATCCCACTCAGGCTTCGCAACCTGGGAGTCTGGCAACAGGAGGAGGAATTCCTAGAGAATCAGACTTTGAAGGCTAGTGGGATTTGATTGCAGGACTTCAACATGACTGGGGGAAACAAAGACTCCACTCTTGGAGGGCACACACAAAGTAGTGTGTGCATTGGGACTCAGGAGAAGGAGCAGTTACCGCATAAGAGACTGAACCAGACCTACCTACTAGTGCTGGAGGGTCTCCTGCGGAGGTGGGGGTGGCTATAGCTCACCATGGGGACAGGGACACTGGCAGCGGAGGTTCTGGGAGGTACTCCTTGGTGTGAGCCCTCCCGGAGACTGTCATTAGCCTCACCAAAGAGCCCAGGTAGGCTACAGTGTTGGGTTGCCTCAGGCCAAACAACCAACAGGGAGGGAACCCAGTCCCACCCACGAGCAAAGAAACAGATTAAAGTTTACTGAGCTCTGCCCACCAGAGCAAGAGTCAGCTCTACCCACCACCAGTCCCTCCCAGCAGGCAACTTACACAAGCCTCTTAGATAGCCTCATCCACCAGAGGGCAGACAGCAGAAGCAAGAAGAACTACAATCCTGCAGTTTGTGGGGAAAAAAACACATTCACAGAAAGACAGACAATATGAAAAGGCAGAGGGCTATGTACCAGATGAAAGAACAAAATAAAACCCAGGAAAAACAACTAAATGAAGTGGAGATAGGCAACCTTCCAGAAAAAGAATTCAGAATAATGATAGTGAAGATGATCCAGGACTTCAGAAAAAGAATGGAGGAAAGATCAAGAAGATGCAAAAAATGTTTAACAAAGACCTAGAAGAATTAAAGAACAAACAAACAGAGATGAGCAATACAATAACTGAAATGAAAAATACACTAGAAGGAATCAATGGCAGAATAACTGAGGCAGAAAAACAGATAAGTGACCTGGAAGACAGAATGGTGGAATTCACTGCTGTGGAACAGAATAAAGAAAAAAGAATGAAAATAAATGAAGACAGTCTAGGAGATCACTTGGACAACATTAAACTCTACAACATGTGCATTATAGGGGTCCCAGAAGGAGGAGAGAGAAAGGACCCAAGAAAATATTTGAAGAGGTTATAGTCGAAAATTTCCCTAACATGGGAAACGAAATAGTCACCCAAGTCCAGGAAGCACAGAGTCCCATACAGGATAAATCCAAGGAGAAACACGCTGAGACACATAGTAATCAAATTGGCAAAAATTAAAGACAAAAATTATTGAAAGCAGCAAGGGAAAAATGACAACATACAAGGGAACTCCCATAAGGATAACAGCTGATTTCTCAGCAGAAACTCTACAAGCCAGAAGGGAGTGGCACGATATAGTTAAAGTAATGAAAGGGAAGAACCTACAACCAAGATTACTCTACCCAGCAAGGATCTCATTCATATTCGTTGGAGAAACCAAAAGCTTTACAGACAAGCAAAAGCTAAGAGAATTCATTACCGCCAGCTCTACAACAAATGCTAAAGGAATTCTCTAAGTGGGAAACACAATAGAAGAAAAGGACCACAAAAACAAACCCAGAACAATTAGGAAAATGGTAATAGGAATATACGTATCGATAATTACCTTAAACTAGAATGGATTAAATGCTCTAATGAAGAGACAGAGGCTTGCTGAATGGATACAAAAACAAGACCCATATATATGCTGTCTACAAGAGACCCACTTCATACCTAGGGACACATACAGACTGAAAGTAAGGGGATGGAAAAAAGATATTCCATGCAAATGGAAATCAAAAGAAAGCTGGAGTAGCAATACTCATATGAGATGAAATAGACTTTAAAACAAAAAATGTTATAAGAGACAAGGAAGGACACTACATAATGATCAAGGGATCAATCCAAGAAGAAGATATAACAATTATAAATATATATGCATCCAACATAGAAGCACCTCAATACATAAAGAAACTGCTAACGGCTATAAACGAGGAAATCGACAGTAACACAAAAATAGTGGGGGACTTTAACACCTCACTTACACCAATGGACAGATCATCCAAAGAGAAAATTAATAAGGAAACACAAGCTTTAAATGACACAACAGTCCACACAGGTTTAATTGATATTTATAGGACATTCCATCCAAAAACAGCAGATTACACTTTCTTCTCAAGTGTGCACGGAACATTCTCCAGGATAGATCACATCTTGGGTCACAAATCAAGGCTTGGTGAATTTAAGAAAACTGAAATCATATCAAGCATCTTTTCTGACCACAACGCTATGAGATTAGAAATCAAATACAGGGAAAAAAACGTAAAACACACAAACACATGGAGGCTAAACAATACGTTACTAAATAACCAAGAGATAACTGAAGAAATCAGAGAGGAAATCAAAAAATACCTAGAGACAAATGACAATGAAAACATGACGATCCCAAACCTATGGGATGCAGCAAAAGCAGTTCTAAGAGGGAATTTTATAGCAATATGATCCTACCCCAAGAAAGAAGAAAAATCTCAAATAAACAATCTCACCTTACACCTAAAGGAACTAGAGAAAGAAGAAAAAACAAAACCCATAGTTAGCAGAGGGAAAGAAATCATAAAGATCGGAGCAGAAGTAAATGAAATAGAAACAAAGCAAACAAGAGCAAAGGTCAATAAAACTAAAAGTTGGTTCTTTCAGAAGATAAACAAAATTGATAAACCATTAGCCAGACTCTAGAAAAAGAGGGAGAGGACTCAAATCAATAAAATTAGAAATGAAAAAGGAGAAGTTACAACAGACACCACAGAAATACAAAGTATCCTGAGAGACTAAAACAAGTGACTCTATGACAATAAAATGGACAACCTGGAAGAAATGGACAAATTCTTAGAAAAGTATACCCTTCCAAGACTGAACCATGAAGAAATAGAAAATCTGAACAGACCAATCACAAGTAATGAAATTGATACTGTGATTTAAAAACTTCCAACAAACAAAAGTCCAGGACCCGCTCACTTCACAGGTGAATTCTCTCCAACATTAGAGAAGAGCTAACACCCATCCTTCTCAAGCTCTTCCCCAAAAATGCAGGGGAAGGAACACTCCCAACCTCATTCTATGAGGCCACCATCACCCTGATACCAAAACCAGACAAAGATACTACAAAAAAAGAAAATTACAGACCAATATCCCTGATGAATATAGATACAAATATCCTCAACAAAATACTAGCAAACAGAATCCAACAACACATTAAAAGGATCATACACCATGATCAAGTGGGGTTTATCCCAAGGATGCAAGGATTCTTCAATATATGCAAATCAATCAACGTGATACACCATATTAACAAATTGAAGAATAAAAACCATATGATCATCTCAATAGATGCAGAAAAAGCTTTTGACAAAATTCAACACCCATTTATTACAAAAACTCTCCAGAAAGTAGGCATAGAGGGAACCTACCTCAACATAATAAAGACCATATATGACAAAACCCACAGCAAACATCACTCTCAATGGTGAAAAACTGAATGCATTTCCTCTAAGATCAGGAAGAAGACAAGGATGGCCACTCTCACCACTATTATTCAACAAAGTTTTGGAAGTCCTAGCCATGGCAATCAGAGAAGAAAAAGAAATAAAAGGAATCCAAATTGGAAAAGAAGAAGTAAAACTGTCACTGTTTGCAGATGACATGATACTATACATAGAGAATGCTAAAGAGGCCTCCAGAAAACTACTAGACCTAATCAATGAATTTGGTAAAGTTGCAGGATCCAATATTAATGCACAGAAATCTCTTGCATTCCTATACACTAATGATGAAAAATCTTCAAGAGAAATTAAGCAAACACTCCCATTTACCATTGCAACAAACAGAATAAAATACCTAGGAATAAACCTATCTAGGGACACAAAAGACCTGAATGCAGAAAACCATAAGAAACTGATGAAAGAAATTAAAAATGATACAAACAAATTGAGCAATATACCATGTCCTTGGATTGGAAGAATCAACATTGTGAAAATAAGTCTACTACCCAAAGCAATCTACAGATTCAATGCAATCCCTATCAAACTACCACTGGCATTTTTCACAGAACTAGAACAAAAAAATTCACAATTTGTATGGAAACACAAAAGACCCCAAATGGCCAAAGCAGTCTTGGGGGAAAAATATGGAGTTGGAGGAAGCAGGCTCTGTGACTTCAGACTATACTACAAAGCTACAGGAATCAAGACAATATGGTACTGGCACAAAAAGAGAAATATAGATCAATGGACTAGGATAGAAAGCTCAGAGATAAACCCACGCACCTATGGTCAAATAATCTATGACAAAGGGGGCAAGGATATACAATGCAGAAAAGAGAGTCTCTTCAATAAGTGGTGCTGGGAAAACTGGACAGCTACATGTAAAAGAATGATATTAGAACACTCCCTAACACCATACACAAAAATAAACTCAAAATGGATTCGAGACCTAAATGTAAGACTGGACACTATAAAACTGTTAGAGGAAAACATAGGAAGAACACTCTTTGACATAAATCACAGCAAGATCTTTTTTGATCCACCTCCTAGAGTAATGGAAATAAAAACAAAAATAAACAAATGGGACCTAATGAAAGTTCAAAGCTTTTGCACAGCAAATGAAACCAAAACAAGACGAAAAGACAATGCTCAGAATGGGAGAAAATAGTTGCAAATGAAACAACTGACAAAGGATTAATCTCCAAAATTTACAAGCAGCTCATGCAGCTCAATATTAAAAAAACAAACAACCCCATCCAAAAATGAGCACAAGACCTAAATAGACATTTCTCCGAAGAAGACATACAGATGGCCAAGAGGCACATGGAAAGCTGCTCAACATCACTAATTATTAGAGAAATGGAAATCAAAACTACAATGAGGTATTACCTCACACCAGTTAGAATTGGCATCATTAGAAAATCTAGAAACAACAAATGCTGGAGAGGGTGCGGAGAAAAGGGAACCCTCTTGCACTGTTGGTGGGAATGTAAATTGATACAGCCACTATGGAGAACAGTATGGAGGTTCCTTAAAAAAACTAAAAATAGAATTACCATATGATTTAGCAATTCCACTACTGGACATATACCCAGAGAAAACCATAATTCAAAAAAACACATGCACCCCAATGTTCATTGAAGCCCTATTTACAATAGCCAGGTCATGGAAGCAACCTAAAATGCCCATCGACACATGAATGGATAAAGAAGATGTGGTATGTATATACAATGAAATATTACTCAGCCATGAGAAGGAACGAAATTGGATCATTTGCAGAGACATGGATGAATCTAGAGACTGTCATACAGGGTGAAGTAAGTCAGAAAGAGAAAAACAAATATTGTGTATTAACGCATATATACGGAACCTAGAAAAATAGTACAGATGAACTGGTTTGCAGGGCAGAAATTGAGACACAGATGTAGAGAACAAACGTATGGACCCCAAGGGGGGAAAGCGGTAGGGGGTGGTGTGATGAACTGGGAGATTGGGATTGACATATACACACTAATATGTATGAAATGGGTAACTATTAAAAACCTGCTGTATAAAAAAAATAAATAAAATTCAAAAATAAAGAATAGATGATATTACATGCCATACACTATTCTAAGATACTTCAATGTATTACAACTTATAAAGTTGATACTTCCATCTCTATTTTACAGAGGCACTGAAGGTTAATAAGCCAAAGCTCATCCAGCTAATAAGTGGTGAAGCAAGGATTTGAACCCAGACTCTACACTTTTAGCCACAACATTATGCTCACTGCACGTACAATTGTGGAGGAACTGCAATGAAAACTAAAACTAGAAATAGCTTAAAGAGGTTATTTCAGAAAAATGGGACTGGGGCCAGGCAGAAATGGGACATAGATTGCACTCTTTCTTTTTAGAGGTTCTATATCTTTAAACATTTGCAAATATTACTTAAAAGTAAAGAAACAAAATTTTTAGAAAAGGACTAAAACCAAGGGTTCTAAAAGCATTAGGTCGTATTGAGTAATGTGAATATATTCAGATTGCCCTAACACAGAACACATGAAGAGTTTTCTCTGTTTTTCAGTTTCCATGCTAGGATCCTAAGGATCAACAAAAACAACAACAACTTCATATATCAAGAGACTCATATTTTCAAACTTCAAATAGTTCTATGGCCACCCCTGTAATATTTAAAAGTGTACAAGGACCTACTGTATATAGCACAGGGAAGTCTACTCAATACTATATAAGAGCCTATATGGGAGAAGAATCTAAAAAAGAGTGGATATATGTATATGTATAACAGATTCACTTTGCTGTACACCTGAAACTAACACAACATTTTAAATCAACTATAATACCAATAAAATTTTTTTTAAATAAATGAATAAAAGTGTACAAGGAAGAAAAAGCCTAAAGAGCCATAACTTACCAATACAGAGTCGATATAATCCAAACCCTCCATAAGAGTTATTTATTTTTCCCATATGAACTTAGATTCTAAGAATGAAATTTGGAAAAAAGTCCATTACATAAGATAACCAACACCAGGAACTGAAGGCCACAGAGTCCTAGAAAGAGAGACCATAATTATTTATGAATTTTTTTTCCTTTTTTTTTTTTTGGCGGTGCGCAGGCCTCTCACTATTTGCCTCTCTCGTTGCAGAGCACAGGCTCCGGACACGCAGGCTCAGCGGCCATGGCTCACGGGCCCAGCCGCTCCACGGCATGTGGGATCTTCCCGGACCAGGGCACGAACCCGTGTCCCCTGCATCGGCAGGCGGACTCTCAACCACAGCGCCACCAGAGAAGCCCCATAATTATTTAAAAATAAGAATAATTAGTTAATTGAGATGTATAGTATTTTCTTAGGTCCTAGGCCATCATCTCAATATACATCTCGTGAGCATGAGTAAAGCAGAAAAATATAATCAAAATAGAGCTTTGAAAGAGATGGTTTAAGACAAAGAGAAACTTAATTGACTTTAACAAGTTTTCAACCCAATAGTGCAAAAATCAGCTGTGGAGTTTACTAAAAGTTCAGATGGCTGGACCAATGCTTGCAAATTCTGTTTACTTGGGTAAATGTGCAGCAGAGATACTGGAAAAAACAAACAAAAAAACACAACATGTCCACAGCCAGATGCTAAAAGCTCTGAGCTAGTTAATAGAATATCTATGTTTAGGATAGATTACTTCCATTTGAAATAATCTTGTGACTCAGCTGGAAACAATCTATCCTAAACATAGAAAAAATGGATTATCCAGCCAAAAATAGTTAAGGATAATTGGGGCCAGGAACTCTCTTTATTTTTGTTATTCCCATCAATTCCAAGGGAAATAAAGCACCAAAGAGGACAAACGGAATATGCATTAACGAGTGTCTTCAGAATATTTCCTCAAACAAAACAAAAATATGTGGTTATTAACCTGGTCCTTCTCTACTGTCATACATTACAGCCGTATTTTGCAAAAACCACATGGATGACAATGGAATACCTTGGACTTACTAAAGTGGCTCCGTTTACAGCTGCAATGTGGATGTGTTATTTTTACTGGAACACATCAACGCTACCTACAGCACTTAGTATGTATCCATTGATCTCACAAATATATTTTTTCCATCCCCATCAATAAAGAGAATTTTAAAAATCAGTCTGCCTTTACATGGGAATGGCATCAATAAGCATTTACAGTCATGGTCCTAGGCTTTGTTAAAGTGCTTGCTCTCTTTTGTAATACAGCACACAGGATGCTTCATATTCTGCACAATGTCACTCTGGTTCTATATATATATAGAAAATGACATACAAATTGGAACTGGTGAATATAAAGCCCAAGTACTCTGGATGGCCTTGTTACACACTTTTGAACTAGAGGGTGGAAGATAAACCTACCAAGATTCATGGGCCAGATCATCAGAAAGGGTCTTAGGAGCCTGGTGATTTTTAGGATATCCCCTCAAAGGAAAAGAGCAGGTTATTATACCTTGTATATGCTACCTCTAAGAAAGAAGTACATAGTTTGGTTAGTCTATTTGGATTTCGGAAGCAGCATATATGACATTTGAGAATACTGCTCCAACGAATTTATCAGGTGACTTAGAAGGCTGCCAACGTTGAGTAGAGTCCAGGACATGAGAGAGCTCTGGAGAATGTCCAGGCTAAGAGATGAGGAACCTGCAAAGAGGTTCACAGACTAAAGGCTTATCCAGAGGTCAAACCTATGATTCCAAACCAATAAAAAGAGTAGAGATAAAAATAATTCTGATTTCATAATTTATATAATTATGTTCTATATATCAATAGTATTCTGTTTTGTGCTTATATAGATGTAGGTAATGAATACCACTATGAATCAGATTCCTGCTTTATTCAAAAAGAGCAAGTAATAATATAGTTTACTGTGAATACATTCACAATTAACTAGCTTCACTGGTTCACTTTACCACTTTAGACTATCATCTTAAAAATAAGAGAATGATATAACTGGAATAGCATTTTCTTTATTCTGTGCATGTATATGAGACTGCATATAGAAGTGAAAACATTTTTAAACATTTTGTTAGAAGTGAATTATACTTAATTCAGTAAAAAAGTCAGTAAAAGCATACTTGTCCATCTGATCTTTTAGACATCTTTACAAATGTACACACACTGCTTAAGAGCATTGTCTCTGAAGTCAAATATACGTGGGTTTATATTTTGCACTACCACTAACCATTCGATATTTTATTCATATTCATTTTCCTAATAGTACAATCAATGTTTATAGAAATTTTATAGTTAATGGAATTATGTTATTCTTAAACAGAACACTTCAGTGACTAGCACTGTGTCTAGAACATAATAAAAGTTTAACACATGTTAACTATAATTATCATTACTATTATTATCTTGCATATATATACACATATACACATTTTATGACATATTTGTATATATATGACATATATACATATATATGAACTCTCACTTGTAGTCTATAATATACGCATACAAACACACACACTCAAAAGGAGAGATTGTTTTAGCATAATGTGGGATGGTCATTTAAATTCTCCACTTGTATTCATTTAATAAATAACTGCTGTCCTAAGGCTAGGAATAAACCAGACCTGGTCTCCATCTAAATGAGCCTACCTTCTATTTCAGAACAAGGAAGAAGCATAACTATACCTATAAGCATCCTCATGATTTCATCTTTTATTGTACTTTTACTTTTCCTCTTCCAAAGGATATTCGGAATGCATACAAAACATACATGCCCCAGTTTGAGATTAGTTACTAAGAATCAATCACTACTTTATGCTTAGCTCCAGAGTTCCTGCATCTAATACACCAACATTGTGTCACCCAGAATGACTGCTTCACACAGTTTCAGATGCATATCTGAGCCAAAGAGTCGGATCGTCTCAATATCTCCATTATCTCTTTATATCCAGGTAGAACGACACTTATTAGGAAATAAAAATTGAAAGCCTTTTCATATTACAACCACCAGGTGACATAAATAACAGGCCAAGCACTATCTCCAACTCCACCAAGTGCCACATTCAACGGAACGCACTCCAAAAACTCAAGTCATTTAAAGATATGCGTATCTATAACTGCATCTCCCAAAACATCAAAGGTAGATCCAATCCATAATTCCCAACACTGAGGTGTGCCATTCCTTAGTAAGTCATTCCCCTTCCTGTTTTTGTGCTTAAACCCTTCTTTCCCACACCAAAATTCTCCTTGAATTCCAGACTACATAGACCCTTCTTCAATTATTTATCTTATATTATACATTTATCAGTTATTTAGGGAAGTAACTTGGAACAAGCCAAAGCCCCATAAGGACTAGATAGATGCTTAACAGTTCATTCTAAAGAGACACATATTTTCTTAAGGTTCCCACAATTTTCTTGGAAATCAAACATTCATTTGATAACCAAAGAAGATGCTCCATATAAAACTCCTGACTGATTCTAGAAACATTTCTTTTTCACTGAAGGTTTTCCAACTATTACCATATTTATGCATTTATTAGTAGTAGTATTTATTTGATGATGATAATAATTATATAAACAATTCTAATATTAGCATCTACTGCCTTTTAAATGTGATAAATTCATATGAATAGTTCGTAAATTTATATGACTAGGTCACCAGAGTTCAACTAAGAATCAGAATTAAGGGATACTATATGTTATGAAAATCAAATGTTCGCATTACTTTTGTATTACCTAAGTACTCTGTAAATTTTGAGAAATTGACATGCAAATTTAAGCCCTTTTTCATCCAGGAACTTACTTCTCTGTGAACTCTTTTCTTTCATAAAAATTTAAATCAAAAGTTACATAAGACCATTGTAAAGCAATTATACCCAATAAAGATGTTAAAAAAAAAAAGTTACATAAGGCATTCTGTTAACAGTCAACTCTAAGAGGAAAAAAAAAACGGTAATAGCTCCTCAGCCTTTCTTGACCAGTTTTCACAATATGGTTTTCAGTTCAATACTTGGACTACATTTATTTGGGGGTTTCCATCTGTAAAACTAGAATTCACTCAACAAATATCACTCATTGTGTGCCAGGCACTGTTCATGAACTAGAGGACAACTAAGTTTTTACTTAACATTTTCTATATATTAGTTTATTTAATCTATACAGCAAATTTTGTGGCAGATATTCTTATCTTTGTTTTTACAGCTGAGAAAAATAATTTTCGGCAAGATTGAGGAATTTTTCACGAATATATAGCTAATATATGGCATAGGTGAGATTTAGCCCTAAATCATATCTGACTTCTAAGTTCTTTCCAGCTACACAAAATGTTTTCACAGAAGAAAGGAATATTAACCAAAACCACATTGCTAAAAATAGCAATTCAGTGTGTCTAAGATGGTAAATGAGAACAACATGTAAATAAAAATACAGGCATTTAGACATTGAAGGTACTTATTACTTTTACACAATAGGAAAAAAGAATGAGGAAGTAACATAAATCAAAATCAGTATGTTTGTATCTGGTAGGACAAGATTATGCTTTTCACATGGGAAAAATACTAGAGTGATCATAATTTAAACAAGTTTATTCTCCCTCTAATATCACAGTAGCAGGGATCCAGGAGACTTCTATCTTATTAATGTTTGGTTGTGGCTTCCGGTCTCATGACCCGAACAATAAATCTTTCAGAATTCTTGCTGAAGCTTCAGCCATGGCCCCTGCCTTCCATCTATCAGGGTGAAGGGGTGGAAGAGAAGCATAAATTTGTTCCCTAATGACATTTCTTGGAAACTAAACGTAGCATTTCATTTACTTCCTACTGGCCTGAATTTTGTCACATTTCAACACCTGTTTGCAAGAGAAGCTGGAAAATGTATTCTTTACTCTAGACAACCAGGTAATAGTTAAAAATTGCAAGGAAATTGATTGTGGAAGGAGAGGAAAATGGACATGACAGCCCGAGTTTCTGCTTCAGTATCCAAACCAAACTCATTATCATTCTCCGTGGCTAGTTTTTCCTATTGTCATTATTAATAGCATCATCCCTTTTTCCTTCATTAAGACTCAAAATCTCCTTGTAACTGCATTTTAGGGAGGTAAAGTAGAAAAGTGAGAGCTTGTAGAATCAAACTATAGGACTGGACTTGCAAGATAGTCCTCTACTTGCAAGTTCTTTTTATCCATAAAAGTGTTCTAACTTCTTTCTGCCTCAATTTCTTCTTTTCAAAACTAGGAAAACCAATGGCATGTGACTTTGAGAATCACAAACATATAATTTAAGATATTTAGCATTGTGCTTGACACAGAGTAAGTTTTCATTAAATATCAGCTTATTATTATTCCCTTCTTAATTCTGCCTCTTCTTTCCCTTCATGATCCACACCAAGTCAGTTGCCACATCCTTGAAAGTTAACTAAAATTGTATTAGCAAATGTGCTCCTTGTCCTTCGCCGTGTCCTGTACTCAGTTTTCTTTCATTAGTACTCACATACCTAGCCCTCTAAACTGACCTCCATGCTTCCATTCTTTCTTCCCTGAAAGCCATTCAACTCAACACGTTAGAAATTCTTTCCAAATAGTACCTCTGAAGAAAAAAAAATCTCCGTTATCTACAGAAAAAGTTCAGAACATCTTATATAAAATAATACAGATGAGAACATGCAGCATAGGGCTTTACACAAAAGAAGTTAGACCCCTTCTCTCCCCAGCATCCCATTACACATGTTCTTGAGCTTGATGTTCATATGATCCAAATGCAAATTATATGATAACCTTGGTTTCTCTTTTGTCCCTTATCCTCTTATGTCTTCTTCTTAAGCAATCCCTGAGTGACTTTACTCCAGTGCTTTTCTTTATAAAGTTTCTTTTAACTAAAATGTCTACCCTGGCTTTTCCACCATCAAAATCTAATTTTTTGAAGCAAATATGGCAAAATGTTAATAACAGTTGAATCGAAGGGATTGGGTATATAGGTTTCACTACACTGTCCTTTCTCATTTCCATAATTTTGAAATTTTTTTTTTTTTTTTCCCCGGTACGCGGGCCTCCCACTGCTGTAGCCTCTCCCGTTGCGAAGCACAGGCTCCGGACGCGCAGGCTCAGCGGCCATGGCTCACGGGCCCAGCCGCTCCGCGGCATGTGGGATCTTCCTGGACCGGGGCACGAACCCGCGTCCCCTGCATCGGCAGGCGGACTCTCAACCACTGCGCCACCAGGGAAGCCCTAATTTTGAAATTTTGATAATAAATGTTAAAAAAAAAATTTTAATCTAATTTGTTCCTCAAGGGTAAAACAACTCCTCAAGCTGGAAATATTCTTTCTCTTTTCTTTTCTTTTCTTCTTTATATGGCAGATGGGATGTGGCTCTCATACTATCACTTAATTTTCAGTTTGTATTGTAGCAGCTGGTATATGTATTCTGATTTCTGCTCTAGGTTGTAAGTTCCATGTGGGCTTAGTGCACACCTCACTCATCTATGCATACAATATAAACAACTCAAAAAAAGAACACTCAGGAGATAAACCCTAATATCTTAGTTCATAATGCTATAAAAATATCACAGACTGGGTGGTTTAAACAACAGTTATTTCTCACAGTTTTGGATGCTGGAAGTCAAGATCAGCATGGTCAGGTTCTTGGTGAGGCCTCTCTTCCTGGTTTATAGACAGCTCCCTTCTTGCAAGGAAAACAAGCTCTGGTCCCTCCATCTTCTTTTAAGGGTATTAATCCCATCACAGGGGCTCTGCCCTCATGATCTCATCTAAACCTAATTACCTCCCCAAGGTCCCATCACTAAATACCAACACATTGGGAATTAATGCTTCTACATATTGAATTTTGGTAGGACACATTCAGTCCATAGCACCTAATGTCTCGCATACTTTAATTGAATTAAAAAGAGAGATATGTATCTAGTACATGTATTTGGTGAGTAGAACTGGCTTCATAAAAAATTAGTGAAGAAAAATAAAACAAATAAACAGCAAAAGCAACAATAAAACACTTTAAATAAATATTCTCAACATTATAAACTAGTGAAAAATTTGGAAAAGAAAATTAAAATTCCCCATAAATTACTGACAATTTTTTAGATGATCAAAAAAATTCTGATGATTAGGATCATTCCCTACCAGATCATTTTTTACATCCAAAACGTATCTATTAAGACTTGAACCTGAGTTTCAGTCAAGTGAAATCAACATTTATTTATCCCCACCCTCCACAGACACACATATTACATGTTCAAACTTGTGCATGTCATAGGATTCTGAGTCATAAGAGGAAAATTAAAGGTCATAACATTTGGTAAATTAAGCAAAACAGAAAATGTTTTTTAGAGATGTGGAAATTGGCTAAACAGAAGAGATACTGATTCATCAAAAAAGGAATGAATTACTAAGTATATAAGAATATATTTAGTCTCATAAATAAATGTTATCATTGAGAGATGAGCACCTGGAAGTTGTTAGAACTTTCCAGTTTCTCAGTATGCATGATAAGTATTCCTAAGTTAGTTCTCAAATATCTTACTTCACACTAAGTGTTTAGTCATTCTCAACAGATAATTTTGACTCCTTCAGTTATTCTCAAGTTAGACATGCCGTGACAGCTACCTTCATTCAAGGATTTGCAGCCCAGAGATAGTAAAAGCAAGAAAAACAGAAACCTTACTATATTTTCTGGATGTCTCATAAATTATAAATGTAAGTTCTATGTCCTGATAAATTACTTAGCCAGATTTAAAGCATGCAACTATTCAAAGTAACAATTTTAGAGTAGTATCTTGAGAAATATCATTGTAAGTAGTCCCAATTTCCACAGCAACTCTGCAGGAGAAATTCTAATTGATCTATTCTTGCTGGAAAATCTTATAATCAGGAAAGGTTACCTCTGGGTCATTAGGATGAAGGCTAACACTGAGAGACAGGAACAGTGACGGAAGCTCTGCCTATACTACTGACTGAAAGGCAGGAAGTTGCAGGATGACTTTTCTTCTTGACTTTTACCCCAGTAATTACATGTTTATAATTCATAAATTAAAGAGGCACAGGGGTCTCTTGACCTAGATAAGCATGTATATGTATACTAGCAAAGATGAAAATGAAATCTCAAAGTAGTTCCCCCTCTCAATTTCTTCCTGACTTATGGATTCTTGCCTAAAACATCTTTATTTCCATCTGGTTTTGCTTTTACAAAGATCATGTGATACATCAAAAAAGGAAATGAAATTATTTTCTGTCAGACTTTTTTTTTTATGGAGAGATAAGCTTTCCTTCCTCACAGCAATCACGTTGTTTGGTTCTAGCATCATATTCACCAAAAAATGCATTTCTTCAATACAAATCCACACAGTCACTTAAGAGAGCCTACCTTAATCCTTTCAGAGTCATTTGAGATATTCCTAGCCACCATTAAAAACTGCAAACTAAAATTAAGAAAGTCTTTGGGACTAATTGAGACAAATGTGCCATGCCTACTGATTACTGAGAAGCTGCTGGGGAAAAACTTTCTGGTTTTCACTAGGAAAGATTGGATGGTTTTACTTTAAACTAGAGTAACCTTCCTCCTCTTAGCATGGAGATGAAAGATGGAATCAGAGGGAGAGCCAGAAGGTAACAAACCTAAGACAAAAGTAGGACTTGAAAAAAGGAGTAGCATCCAGTAAACACAAAATGGAATGAAAGACCCCATGTGTAGAGCAGAATTC
The DNA here is from genome assembly GCF_963455315.2 of Globicephala melas. Lineage (NCBI taxonomy): Eukaryota > Metazoa > Chordata > Mammalia > Artiodactyla > Delphinidae > Globicephala > Globicephala melas. Next base: position 82,192,951 of record NC_083322.1, read on the forward strand.
AGGCAAGTGCTTCTCCCATAAACATGGTAGGCACCTCTATAACTTGGCACGTGTGCTAAGTCTCAGTTCTCCCCCACATTTATATTCCATACACTGGGAACTCCATGTGGTGTGGGAAATACTGAAGCAACTTCAGGAGAGGGAGCTTACAAACTTGGGCTTTGGAGTTCGAAATTTTGTCTTCTATACTTCTTAAAATTGGGCCAGTTACTTAAACTCCTAAGCTTCAATTTTCTCAACATTTAAATATTAACCTTATGGGACAATTCTATTAGGTAACATGTAAATATAAACATTATATTTTATAGGTATTATATTAAATAATACTTAACACATACAGATATTACCATGTGGCCAGCATTATTCTAAGTGCTTTCATTTACCAGCTCTTCACAACAGCACAAAGAGGTAAACACCATTACTACCCTCTGTTATACATGAGAAAATGCTAATAAATTAGAGATAACATGTGCACATTTCTTGCCCCAATGTTTCATACACAAATGGAGCTCAATAAACAAAAATCATTGCTACTTAAAATATCACCAACGTATTTTATATTGTGGGGGAAAAAACCAGTTTCTTAAATGACAAAGTTTCGTAATTGCTGAAACTATCTAGAAAGAGAATGTAACCCGTAACAAAAATATTTGATAGAAAGGAAATATCTCAACAAGTAATTAAGGAAAACTATAATGATATCTACCTGAGGAGTTAATGAATTAGAAGTTGATATAAATTTGTCAAGTCTTCCTTAAAAGAGAGAGAGAGAGAGACTCAGTTATTCAATAAAATAGTATAACCATTGTGGAAAGGTAAAACTTCAGATTTAGAATATTTTTCCCCTCTAAGGTTTAAGACTGAGAATTTTGGTTTTTAATTCTGAAGTCAATAAAATGTCAAATCATTAAGTGTGAACACTACAGGGAATAAATATCTATCTATGCAATTCCATTTCACATATGACCAGGCTGAAGCAGTTGATATTTAATGCTTTTTGGTTTCCCTTTTATAAAAACAAAAATGGGTAAAATTCTTAGATCTATGGATTTTCACAAGCACTTGTTTCTTTCTTTTCTTCTTCCATGAAGCAGGAGAAATAGCTCAGAAAAAGCAGTGGTTTTTAATCATTCTTTCTACTTCCCCTTTAACTTGTACATCTTGATAATTGTTCATAAAATATTTTGCAAAACAAGTCCCAGTTTTTTTGACAGCTACATAGTGCTGCATCAATTCTAAGTTGTCTTCTCATAATTGTTTTTCGTTTCTCAGGTGAAATGTCAAATAGTTCTTTAACACAAGATATCTTGCTCCAAATTTGAGTTGTAAGTCTGTGAACAGTTTTGGATTACTATTTGGCCCTTTGGCTCCAATCGTAGAAACAGTTCGCCTCCACCTGGTAAAAATACTTGCTAAACTGCTCTTTGGAGTCAACCTGATTGAAAATTCGCATGTTAAGGCAGCCATCTGGAACCTGATTATAATTGGGGAAATGGAGGAGGATATCACTCCCATTGTACAATGGAGACAAAAAGTGTTTATTTCCTCTCATGCTGACTTAATTTTAAAGGGAAAGGTTAAAGTGGAGAATATGAAAAACAGAACTTTGTTCCCATATGTTCTCATTGCCTTCTCATGTAAATTTGAAGGCACTGTGTGAACTGGCAGTTCCTAAGACTGCCAATAGCAGGAACTGAAACAATCTAAAATTGTATGTTAATGGGGAAAGTCTCTGGGGATGTTCAAAAATGTTCTTTTGTTTGTTTTCTTTTGTCTCATTAAGTAAATGTTGTAAACCATAGGTCAAAGTTTCTGGAATGCTTCCAAAAGCCAACTCCCTTTTACACTGAGCACAAATACCAACAGAATTATACAAAAATAATAGGAATTCACTATGAAAGAGAGAAACACTCATAGTATAACAATAAACCAGTTAAACAAAAGACAAAGCCACTAATTAAGATACTCAAACTATGATAAGGAGTAGATAGTAAAAAACAACAGATGAGAAATTAATGAAAAAATACTTACGACATGTGCCATTTTGAGGGAGAGCAAGAAAAAGAGCGAGAGCTAGAGAAAGAGAGAGAGACAGAGAGAACTAAGACCCCCAGTCGGTCCTTGCCTATGGAGAAAATCCCTAGCCTTCAATCATAAATGCAACTCTGACTTGCCATCAATTTGATGAAGCCATTCCAAAAACTACTCCCCAATCCCAGGAGAACTAATAAACCCACCCACTGCAGTCTTACTGCATGGCTGGTATAGTTGTATTTCATATTTATGGCATTATGCCTTGTACTATAGGAAAGTGTACACATGCCACTCAACTATAGATATCACAAATATTCATTGATCACATTCTAGTTACCAGAGAAATTTCCCAAGGTCTTGGTAAATGCTGGTGAATGGTCCTGCCACTGGGGATTTTACTGGCTACTGAGGGAGACAGACAATAAACAAACAGTTAAGTAAATCTGTGAAGAAATGGTCAGGAAATGTATTAATTTGACCAACTAGTGCAGCATTCTACATAGAGAGAGCAGACGGCAAAGACGTGTGACTGAGAGTGAAGAGGGTAGCAGAGAGCTGCTGAAGAGTTGGTGATGGTCACCACACGAGAGCTACGACCTGATTCAGAGGGCCTTGAATGCCAGGCTGAAGAGTTTAGGCTTGATTTTCTAGTCCAGAACCTCAATTGGTAGGGACTCAGAAATGTACATTTTAACAAGCTTCCAGGACGATTCTTCCTAAATCATCCAGCCTAATCAGATAAATAACCTTTCTGCCATTATCAGAGATCATTAACATAGCTGATATATTATTTTTCCAACACTATATACAATTATTATTTTTTCATAGTCTTAGAATGATACATTATTGAATTTATGTCAGTGATTTTTCAATTGAAACACGAAATTGCTATCTCTATAGGTGAAAAATGTTCAAATATCAGTAGTTACATATAATTCCACCTATTTACTAAAATTTCAAGAGTATTTAAGAAAATAATATCAAATATTTCAGGGCTTACATATCTTGGACCTTATTAACATAGAAGCTATCTCACAAACCCTTCAAAAATTGTCTTAATGAATCAATGTATTCAGTACACATTCATGTGTCCCACAAATACTAGTTGAGTGCCTAATATCGACAGGCATTGTTTTTGACCGTAGAGACACCACAATGAAGCAGATAAAAACCTCTGTTCTCAAAGAGTTTATATTAATAACATGAATAACTTTTTTAATGGCTTCAAGCAGAAAAAACTGTACCGTAACTTTGTCTTGGCCCTGAACTGGCGGAATTACTTTGAGAAAAATATCCAGGGCTCTATTTCATGACATAAAAACTTTTTATTATATAATCTCTACATATCACCCACCATGAAATTCCCAGATTCTGTTTTCACCCAGATTTCATAAACTCCCATACTTTTCTCCGATTTTTATGTCAATAATTTATTAATATCCTACTTTACATTACTCTGTATTTGCATTTTGCTTACTCTCTTTGAGTTCCATTTTGCTTACTACTTCCTTTTCACTTTCTTTTTTATTTTTTGTACCTCTGACAGGTATATTTTTACTCCTTTAATTTCTTCTTATTATCACAGAGTCATAGAACTGGTATGAGACAGCAGGCAAAATAAAGCATTTGCCCAATTGTCGTTAAGGATAACAGGTTCTTGACGTTACCTTTTTGAAAGCCTTATAGGAAAAGATAAAGAACCACAAGAAAGCAGACTATATTCCCTCTGAGGAATACCTCCTTGATCTGAACAAATTGTGCGTTCTTTGGGCTTAGTGTTTCCAAAACACAAACAAAAGGAGAGAAAACAAGAAAAAAACAAATATATTGGTTTCAAATATTTACAAAGGCACACTAGTTTTACATGTTGTTTTGTTTTCATCTTAAATTTGAGGCCTTTAAAATAACAAGTCTAGCAGGCTATAAACCAAAACAGTGTTAAGAAGTATTTTTAAAAAGGCAAAATATAATGAAGAATAAGCTAATTACAATGACCGTCCTCTTAAAATAACTTGAAAGAATAGAGGAAGGGCAAGGAAGGTAGTAAAGTATCTGTATTGATAAATATGATTATTCACTGCTTTTCTTTCATTTACACAGACGTTTAGTCAGTACAGCAGTCAGAAAATCAATACATAAGTTCTAAGGGTCTTCTATGCCTCAGGTACTCTAAGGGAGACAAAAATAAAAGGATAAATAAAACATGTCCCCGGCTCAGAAAGATCTTCTAGGTAAGTTCCCGATTTCCATAGTTTGTCCTCCAGGAAACTGAGGAGGAAGCAGTAAATTTTCGGGGTCTATGGGGAGACAGGAGGAGGTGGGGCAGGGGAGGTTCAAATAAGGATTAGAGAGCCTCAGGACAACATAATAAGTTTTCAAAAATTTTAAATCCCCAAATTTTCTACTCCATGCACTTTTCTAGGTGGGACTTTAACCCGAATAACTTTGTGCATGGAAATGGTTTCTCCTGAGTGCAGAAAAGGCTGAATGAGCCGCCACACATCCTGTGTGTGCCTTGAAATTCCTTTTGGCTGGTTGTCAAGATGAGTCAGTAGGTAGAAAGCCTCAAAATCAGGCTCTAGGCAAAGTGCAGATGTAATCAAGGAGGTAAATTCTTTTAGAGATTCTTATCAATCCATTGATGCCCCGTATCCTCCTCTATACTTACACTGCCTCCAAGAGAGTAAACCTTTCCTAAGCAAGACTGTGGGAATAATTATAATGGAATTGGGTGGCTTCCACTACCACTTACCCTTCAACTTAATTAGAGAAAAAAAAATCTCTGGAGGATTTTGAAATAAGTGAATAAAATGAGGATTAAGAAATATATGCATCTGGGGCTTCCCTGGTGGCGCAGTCGTTGAGAATCTGTCTGCTAATGCAGGGGACATGGGTTCGAGCCCTGGTCTGGGAGGATCCCACATGCCGCGGAGCAACTAGGCCCGTGAGCCACAAGTACTGAGCCTGCGCGTCTGGAGCCTGTGCTCCGCAACAAGAGAGGCCGCGATAGTGAGAGGCCCGTGCACCGCGATGAAGAGTGGCCCCCACTTGCCACAACTAGAGAAAGCCCTTGCACAGAAATGAAGACCCAACACAGCAAAAATAAATAAACTAATTAATAAACTCCTACCCCCAACATCTTCTTAAAAAAAAAAAAGAAATATATGCATCCTCTTTAACAGAAGAAAAGATGTATTCGTAAGTCACAGAAGGATAGTTTTCCTTGACCCTTTCTGATGTTGCCTTGATTAATAATTCTTATGGAAGATGGTGGAGTACGAGGACATGTGCTCACACTCCCTCTCGCGAGAGCAGCATAATCACAATGAACTCCTGAACAATCATTGACAGGAAGACACTGGAACTCACCAAAAGAGATGCCCCATATACAAAGACAAAGCAGAAGCCACAATGAGATGGTAGGAGGGGCACAATCAAAATAAAATCAAATGCCATAACTGCTGGGTGGGTGACTCACAAACTGGAGAACACTTACACCACAGAAGTCCACCCACTGGAGGGAAGGTTCTGAGCCCCACGTCAGGCTTCCCAACCTGGGGGCCTGGCAACGGGAGGAGGAATTCCTAGAGAATCAGACTTTGAAGGCTACTGGGATTTGATTGCAGGACTTGGTGAAACAGAGACTCCACGCTTGGAGGGCACACACAAAGCAGTGTGCACATCGGGACCAGGGGAAGGAGCAGTGACTGCACAGGAGACTGAACCAGACCTATATGCTAGTGTTGGAGGGTCTCCTGCAGAGACAGAGGGTTGCTGTGGGACAAGGACACTGGCAGCAGAAGTTCTGAGAAATACTCCTTGGTGTGAGCCCTCCCAGAGTCCACCATTAGTCCCACCAAAGAACCTGTAGCTACAAGTGCTGGGTGACCTCAGGCCAAACAACCAACAGGGAGGGAACTCAGCCCCACCCATCAGCAGACAAGCAGATTAAAGTTTTACTGAGCTCTGTCCACCAGAGTAACAGCCAGCTCTACGCACCACCAGTCCCTCCCATCAGGAAACTTGCACAAGCCTCTTAGATAGCCTCATCCACCAGAGGGCAGAATGCAGAAGCAAGAACTACAATCCTGCAGCCTGTGGAATGAAAACCACATTCACAGAATGACAGACAAGACGAAAAGGCAGAGGACTTTGTATCAGATGAAGAAACAAGATAAAACCCCAGAAAAACAATGAAATGAAGTGGAGATAGAAAACCTTACAAAAAAAGATTTCAGAATAATGATAGTGAAGATGATCCAGGACCTCAGAAAAAGAATGGAGGCAAAGGTTGAGAAGATGCAAGAAATGTTTAACAAAGACCGAGAAGAATTAAAGAACAAACAAACAGATGAACAATGTAATAACTGAAATGAAAAACAGACTAGAAAGAATCAGTAGCAGAATAACTGAGGCAGAAGAATGGATAACTGACCTGGAAGACAGAATGATGGAATTCACTGCCACGGAACAGAATAAAGAAAAAGGAATGACAAGAAATGAAGACAGCTAAGAGACCTCTGGGACAACATTAAACACAACAACATTCACATTATAAGGGTTCCAGAATGAGAAGAGAGACAGAAAGGACCCGAGAAAATATTTGAAGTGATAATAGTCAAAAACTTCCCTAACATGGGAAAGGAAATAGCCACCCAAGTCCAGGAAGCACAGAGAGTCCCATACAAGATAAACCCAAGGAGAAACATGCTGAGACACACAGTAATCAAATTGGCAAAAATTAAGCACAAAGAAAAGTTACTGAAAGCAGCAAGGGAGAAATGACAAATAAGATACAAAGGAATTCCCATAAGGTTAACAGCTGATTTCTCAGCAGAAACTCTACAAGCCAGAAGGGAGTGGCACAGTATATCTGAAGTGATGAAAGGGAAGAACCCGGCAAGGATCTCATTCAGATTCGATGGAGAAATCAAAAGCTTTACAGACAAGCAAAAGTGAAGAGAATTCAGCACCACCAAACCAGCTCTACAACAAATGCTAAAGGAACTTCTTTAAGTGGGAAATACAAGAGAAGAAAACGACCAACAGAAACAAACCCAAAACAAATAAGAAACTGGTAAAAGGAACATACATATCAATAATTACCTCAAACGTGAATGGATTAAATGCTCCAAACCAAAAGACACAGGCTCGATGAATTGTTACAAAAACAAGACCGGTACATATGCTGTCTACAAGAGACCCACTTCAGACCTAGGGACACATACAGAGTGAAAGTGAGGGGATGGAAAAAGATACTCCATGCAAATGGAAATCAAAAGAAACCTGGAGTAACAATATTCATATCTGATAAAATAGACTTTAAAATAAAGAATGTTACAAGAGACAAGGAAGGACACTACATAATGATCAAGGGATCAAACCAAGAAGAAGATATAACAATTATAAATATATATGCATCCAACATAGCAGCACCTCAATACATAAGGCAACTGCTAACACCTATAAAAGAGGAAATTGACAGTAACACAGTAATAGTGGGGGACTTTAACACCTCAATTACACCAATGGACAGATCATCCAGACAGAAAATTAATAGGGAAACACAAGCTTTAAATGACACAACAGACCAGATAGATTTAATTGTTATTTAGAGGACATTCCATCTGAACACAGCAGATTACACTTTCTTCTCAAGTGCACATGGAACATTGTCCAGGATAGATCACATCTTGGATCACAAATCAAGCCTCAGTGAATTTAAGAAAGTTGAAATCATATCAAGCATCTTTTCTGACCACAACGTTATGAGATTGGAAATCAATTACAGGGGAAAAAACGTAAAAAACACAAACACACGGAGGCTAAACAATACACTACTAAATAACCAACAGATCACTGAAGAAATCAAAGAGGAAACAAAAAAATACTAGAGACAAATGACAATGAAAACACGACAATCCAAAACGTACGGGATGCAACAAAAGCAGTTCTAAGAGGGAAGTTTATACCAATACAATCCTACCCCAAGAAACAAGAAAAATCTAGAATAAACAATCTCACCTTAAACCTAAAGGAACTAGAGAAAGATGAACAAACAAAACCCAAAGTTAGTAGAAGGAAAGAAATCATAAAGATAAGACCAGAAATAAATGATACAGAAATAAAGAAAACAAAGATGAATTTAACTAAAAGCTGGTTCTCTGAGAAGATAAACCAAATTGATGAACCTTTAGCCAGACTCATCAAGAAAAAGAAGGAGAGGACTCAAATCATTAAAGATAGAAATGAAAAAGGAGAAGTGACAATGGACACCATAGAAATACAAATCATCCTAAGAGACTACTATAAACAACTCTTTGCCAATAAAATGGACAACATGGAAGAAATGGACAAATCCTTAGAGAGATATAACCTTGCAAGACTAAACGAGGAAGAAACAGAAAATCTGAACAGACCAATCACAAGTAATGAAATTGAAACTGTGATTAAAAATCTTCCAACAAACAAAAGTCCAGGACCAGATGGCTTCACAGGTTAATTCCATCAAACATTTAGAGAAGAGCTAACACCCATCCTTCTGAAACTCTTCCCAAAAATTGCAGAGGAAGGAACACTCCCAACCTCATTCTATGAGGCCACCATCACCCTGATACCAAAACCAGAAAAAGATATTACAAAAAAAGAAAATTACAGGCCAATATCACTGATGAATATAGATGCAAAAATCCTCAACAAAATACTAGCAAACAGAAGACAACAGCACATTAAAAGGATCATACACCATGATCAAGTGGGATTCATCCCAGGGATTCAAGGATTCTTCAATATGCACAAATCAATCAATGTGATACACCATATTAACAAACTGAAGTATAAAAACCATATGATCATCTCAACAGATGCAGAAAAAGCTTTCGACAAAATTCAACACCCATTTATGAAAAAAACTCTCCAGAATGTGGATATAGAGGGAACCTACCTCAACATAATAAAGGCCATATATGACAAACCCACAGCCAACATCATTCTCAGTGGCGAAAAACTGAAAGCATTTCCTCTAAGGTCAGGAACAAGACAGGGATGTCCACTCTCACCACTGTTGTTCAACATAGTTTTGGAAGTCCCAGCCATGGCAATCAGAGAGGAAAAAGAAATAAAAGGAATCCAAATTGGAAAAGAAGAAGTAAAACTGTCACTGTTTGCAGATTACATGATACCACACGTAGATAATCCTAAAGATGCCACCAGAAAACTACTAGACCTAATCAATGAATTTGGTAAAGTTTCAGGATACAAAATTAATAAACAGAAATCTCTTGCATTCCTATACACTATCAAGGAAAGATCAGAAAGAGAAATTAATGAAACACTCCCATTCACCACTGCAACAAAAAGAATAAAATACCTAGGAATAAACCAATTTGGGAGGTAAAAGACCTGTATGCAGAAAACTATAAGACACTGATGAAAGAAATCAAAAATGACACAAACAGATGGAGAGATATACCATGTTCTTGGATTGGAAGAATCAATGTTGTGGAAATGACTATACTATCCAAAGCAATCTACAGATTCAGTGCAATCCCTATCAAATTACCAATGGCATTTTTCACAGAACTAGAACAAAAAATCTTAAAATTTCTATGGAGACACCAAAGACTCAGAATACCCAAAGCAATCTCGAGGGGAAAAAAATGGAGCTGGAGGAATCAGGCTCGCTGACTTCAGACTATACTACAAACTTACAGTAATCAAGACAATATTGTACTGGCACAAAAACAGAAATACAGATCAATGGAACAGGATAGAAAGCCCAAAGATAAACCCACGCACCTATGGTCAACTAATCTATGACAAAGGGGGCAAGGATATACAATGCAGAAAAGAGAGTCTCTTCAATAAGTGGTGCTGGGAAACTGGACAGCTACATGTAAAAGAATGAGATTAGAACACTCCCTAACACGGTACACAAAAATAAACTCAAAATGGGTTAAAGATGTAAATGTAAGGCTTTCAAACACTATAAAACTCTTAGAGGAAAATGAAGGAAGAACAACCTTTGACATAAATCACAGTAAGGTCTTTTTTGACCCACCTCCTAGAGTAATGGAAATAAAATCAAAAATAAACAAATAGGACCTAATGAAACTTCAAAGCTTTTGCACAGCAAAGGAAACTATAAACAAGATGAAAAGACAACCCTCAGAATGGGAGAAAATATTTGCAAATGAATCAACGGACAAAGGATTAATCTCCAAAATATATAAACAGCTCATGCAGCTCAATATCAAAAAAACAAACAACCCCATCCAAAAATGGGCAGAGACCTAAACAGACATTTCTCCAAAGAAGACATACAGATGGCCAACAAACACATGAAAGGATGCTCAACATCACTAATCATTAGAGAAATGCAAATCAAAACTACAGTGAGGTATCACCTCACACCACTTAGAATGGGCATCATCAGAAAATCTACAAACAACAAATGCTGGAGAGGTGTGGAGAAAACGGAAGCCTCTTGCACTGTTGGTGGGAATGTAAATTGATACAGCCACTATAGAGAACAGTATGGAGGTTCCTTAAAAAACTACAAATAGAATTACCATGTGACCCAGCAATCCCACTACTGGGCATATAACCCAGAGAAAACCGTAATTCAAAAAGACACATGCACCCCAATGTTCATTGCAGCCCCTTTTGCCTGGTCATGGAAGCAACCTAAATGCTCATCAACAGAGGAATGGATAAAGAAGATGCGGTACATATATACAATGGAATATTACTCAGCCGTAAAATGGAAAGAAATTGGGTCATTTGTAGAGACGTGGGTGGACCTAGAGATTGTCATACAGAGTGAAGTAAGTCAGAAAGAGAAAAACAAATATTGTATATTAACACATATATGTGGAATGTAGAGAAATGGTACAGATGAATCCGTTTGCAAGGCAGAAATAGAGACACAGATGTAGAGGACAAACATATGGACACAAAAGGCGAAAGGGGGGTGGTGGTGGTGGGATGAACTGGGAGGTTGGGATTGAGATATATGCACTAATATGTATAAAATAGATAACTAATAAGAACCTACTGTATAAATAAAATAGAATTCAAAAAAATCAGTGGACTTTGAGTAAAGTGGATTATCCTCCATAATGTGGGTGGGCCTCACTCAATCAGTTGAAGCCCTTAATAGAACAAAGACTGACTCCTCCCAAATAAGAAGGAATTCTGACAGCAAACAGCCTTTCGAACTGAACTGCAAAATTGATTCTTCCTATACATCCACTCTGCGGATTTTGGACGTGTCTGCTCCATAACGGCATGAGCCAATTCCTTAAAATCAATTAATATCTCCTCTCTCTCTGCACCCCTCTCTCTCTATTCTGTTTCCCTGGGTAACCCTGACTAATACAGTTACTATCAAGACAATGAATCAGTGTAGATTGGGACCTCTCGTCATTTCACCTTAAAGGCAAAATTTAACACCCAGGTATGATTCTCAAAGTGCTGCACATAGAGAGGATTTCCTTCTTCATTGTCTTTCAGGGACATGCTGATGGGGCTGTGATGTTACAACTCTTCCCTTCCTGCTGGTGCCATACTAGACAGAACTATATTTGAGTAAGTTCTTTGTTAAATATGTTGCACATATTTTCTCCTTTTCATTCTCTTAGTGATATCTATAAATGAACAAAAATTCTTAAATTTAAAGTAGTCCAATTTATTATTTTTTCATTTATAATTAGTTCTTTTTTCTATTTAATAAATCTTTACCTATATTGGATTCATGAATATTTTTGTCTACATTTTATTAAAAATGTTTTGAAGTCCTGGTATTGGACGTGTGGGAAAGTCAAGCAAATCCCTCAAAGCAAGTATACAACTGGAAAAAATTATTTTTAAAAATTTCACTGCACTAGAAATTTACTAAAGGGGACAATAAGTTTAGAAGTGCATTTACATGAAAACTGCTAGTGGAAAGTTTGTGGCTTTCTTGCCTGGATGCTGTCCTGTTTTGCTACTTCAGCCCTCACTCTCAGCTCAGGCTACAGACACCTGCCCTCTTTCTGGCTGGACAGGATAGACTCACTTCAGTGTGGCTGATAGAGCAGATAAAAGTCTATTTGGGGAGTGATAGGGCCATAGATACATTGAGTTTATAAACCCTCTATGCATCCCTGCTGACTACTAACCAGTGCATGTTGGATGCCCCAGATAACCTAGGGAAAATTTGAAGCCTGAAGAAATCTGTAAACTTACTGAACCATTCAGTGTTGTATATTGTGGGGTAAGATATTTCACATTTGAAATTAAGGCAAGGTTATTGCTTACTAAAACCAACAGCATTTAGAAGAACAAAACAAATTTAGAGATGCTACAGAACAAAGGTATACATGTGTACCATTTCGATTCAATGATTTACTAGAAATCTTAGGTAATGCAGTAAGGCAAAAAGGGAAAAGGACTTGATTTTAGCAAGGTAGTATATTTCTAAAAGATACAATTTGATATACGAAGAATCAATTGTATTTCTATTATATACTAAAAATCCCAAAAGAATATTTTAATTGTTCATTTACAATAGTGTATAAATATTTAGAAATAAATCTGACAAAAAAATTCTTATGGGACAAGAAAGGAAATAATTGATTTGAGCTGTGCTAATCGCATCTGGCCTGTGGATGAAGCCTCTCTCGCTTCCTTTCCTTTTTATTTACATTTCTAAAATAGCTCACTAATTTACGATTGCTCTTTAAAACTCTGAGAAATAAAAATGTGAAAACAGGAAATGACATAGAGAAAAGAGTTAACATTTGAGTTAGTTTGAGTTAACATTATAAATGTGCCAGAATAGCGACTCTTAAGAAGGCTGGCCAATGTGGGAATGTGAGACACTGGAACTGATTGGTGGGAGAATTTGAAACCACTCAAATTATATCATACATTTATCAATCTACCTATTCCGTGCATGGGCAGAGATGGTTCTTTCTTGAAAATATTGCCTACAGAGGGAAGCAATAAGCTAGAAGAAGCTGGGCAATAGGAGGAGGTGATATCTATTACCATCTAACAAAGTGTCATAATCTGTACTCTCAGTAGTAAAAGACATAAAATATAAAATTCCTAAAGTCAGACATTCTCTCCACTTGTGGGAGATAAGCTAGAGAATGCCAGCACATCAACTGGAAAACAACAATTTCCCAAAGAACAGGAATCACTGCTAATAATCAAATACTTCAAACAAATCATAAAAATAATAAGGTTTTGGAATTTGGTTAGAACTAATATAAGTCATAAAACCCGAAAAAATAGAGTAACACGCCAACAATTCACAAATTGTCATTAAAGTCTTCTGTGAGAAAGTTTTTCATTCTTGCTAATTTATGTATCTAAAAAGGAAATGTCTTTTCATGTGTGTTTATTCTGGGATATTGGAAAATTTTTAAGAAATTAATACTCTTTTAGAGAAAAATAGTCATATAATTCAAAATATAAACGCCTCACTTATATAAGAAAATGTAATGAATAGGCTAGCTTGGATATTTAAATATTCTTAAACACACAACTATAAACTTTATTTTTGCTCACATAGGTACACATAAATGCATTTCCGTGCAGTAGAAACTGATAGAAGTAATTATCTCCATGTAATTATACTTAAATACAGAAAAATTTCCTCTTTATTTTACTTGTTAAATAAATATTCCCGAGTACTCTGTCCTTAGAATTCTGGTCTCCTCATTCCATAAATACCATCTCCATGCAATTTTATCCACATGTAGTATAAACACTATATGAAATCACTGTTGTTTCAAGTCCCTGAGATCTTGGCATTGTCTGTTCATGCAATATGTCTTGCTCCATTCTGATTGATGCAGAGCCCTAAAATTATATCAACACTTTAAGAGAAAAAAATTTCCCCCAAAATGTCCACAGCTTAGAACTATGCCTAACCACATTCAAAACAACAGTTTGATTCTATCAAGTTAGCAAAAAGAATACTCATTCTACACAGAAACCACTCATTCTGTCAACAAATTTTGAGTGCCTACCATACGTCAGGCACTATGTCAAGATTTAAGACTACAACAGTAAATAATACTTAGCATCTTTCCTAGTTATTTTGGAACCACACTTGATGAATCAAAAATGAAATGATTCTGTTTCATGTATTGGTGAATACTATTAGCTAGATAAGCCAAGAGTGGTAGGAAGAAGACCCGGCCTCATGTAGGGTAATAGAAAGTGTTTGGTTTTGTTTTCAATTTTAAGAGGATAAGACATTAAATTTGATACTTGAAAGGTTAGAGGAGTTATCCAAATTGGGGGAGTTTAAAGTAGTTAGGAAATTCGAGACAGAGGAAGCAATTTGTGCATAATCTTTGGAGTCCAGAGAAGAATGTCACGTCTGTGGGGGCTGCATCATGAAGAGCCCTGTACACTGTAGAAGACTGACTGCTTCTTGTTGAACTGAGTAGCCAAGGCAAGCAAGCTCTCTATCCAGCAGCCTGAGCGAGTGAGTGAGTGTATGTCTGTGTGCATGTGTGTGTGTTCTTCTTCCCTGTAGTAATATATGAGGAACATGTTATAGGTAATTTATTTCGCACCTATGATTTTCTTGGAATAGCTGTTACCCTAGGCAAAACCATGTATTTATTGCTCTCAAAGAACACTCAGAGTGTTACAGGTGAAGGAAGGTGATGAGAAGAGTGATGATATTAATAAAGTCAGTTATGTTCAGGAACAGATAAACTACAGAAAGTCCACTCCTCAGTCAACTGGAAAGTTACTGTTGTCATTTGAGCCTCCAGTTTATTCTGTCCAATTTGTCCTCTTTGCTGTCATCCTTTCCACACCCGTCCCACACTTCTAAGTCCTCATGACCTTACCCTAATTCCTAGCAAGATCTGATTTAAAGAACAATCTTCAGCTCATTCACTGCAAAGCAGAAAGAATAATAACTTAAATAACTTTGGTTTATGGTACTACAATCTTCCTTCAAAAAAATCTATCTAAAGTTATTTAAAAGTTTTGTATTTCTGGATAACTTTATTTTCTGTGGAGGAAAGAGTGACCATTTGAACAAACAATCTAAGAAACTTCTGTCTTCAAAATTATTATAAACCACAAGTGTGTCCTTGGGGGACCTAGGGAAATCACTGAATATTAAAACTCTGTACATGAATCTGTACTAATACATTTTAAATGTATGGAAGAGGCCCCATGAGAAAAGCATGGCACCAACTAGTACGCTATTACAATAAATCAGAGAAGAAACAGGTGAACAAAAGCAGTGGAAATAAGAATAAAAAAGAGTCATAAGCTTGAGAGATTTCAGAGTTAAGAACACAGACTAAACGTCAAATTTCTGGTTCAAATGTAAGGAGCTTGGAAGTCACCACTGTATCCGAACAAGTAAAATGCTGAACGAACTGTAAAATCAACAACTGTCTTTAGATCCCTAAGAGAAGTGAGGTCACAGGGAAAATTGCTACCTCGCCCCCAAATTGTAGAGATATAAAGGCAAATACAACTTACCAGAATCACAACTTACCAGAACAGACACCTCTTGGAAACCAGTGCCAGGGTAGGAAAACCTGAACTGTAACTGACAAATCGTCAGGGTGTCGTTAGTTCATTTACTGTGACAAGAGATTTTAATGTCTTCATTTTTAGATAAGAAGATTTAAGCTCCCTGAGTTGCTTGACTTTCTGTTTCCCTACACTGCTTACTAAGACACCTTTGACAACTTGATCTTCGGAGGGTAGAAGAGGCCTGAATTATGACATTCTGTTTAGTGGGTGGCTCTGAAGGAAATGTGACATTTGGAAAATGGGAAGTCTTGGGAGGCCTCTGAGCTTTTAAGGAAGAATGTACCAAAAGACAGAAGAGGTAACTCTCGGAGGGGAGGTAGGATGGTGCAAATAATATTTCATTCACTTCAAACGAGGGCAATTCTCTTTAACAGGACTGGCCTCAGGTCAAATAAAAATAAGTCAATGATTATTCAGTTATGTCAGCTGCCCATGTGGCAAACACTATGGTGAGTAATAAAGCCCTTTCTATATTCTGTCAATGGTCCATGACTGCCCTTAATGAGAAATCTTACGGTTTGCAGTATTTTTAAAGCTAAGAAAGAGGAAGGACAACTGATTCTCATTTATTTTGCATGTGACCCAAGTTATTTGAGTCAACACCTAACAATATAAATCCAATACCCTGACTGCTAGATCTAAGCTTACCTAAATTTTCTAATTTACATAAAACATATTTTCAATTTTAAAATGAGTGCAACCCTGATATCCTGGATATGTATGGGATTCATGGTAACATTTCACATAGAAATAACTTCAGCACACAGAGAGATAAAGCAAAGACTTTGTTGTGAGGAACGTTGAAAAGTCCTGGGAGACTTTACCTAGAACAACAATGAACTTATGGCAATGTGGTGAGTTATGAGACTAAACTGGTTCACTGGATCCATAGAGCAGAAACATGAGAATGTCAAGCCCCCCAAATCAGTGGAGATTTTCAAACTGGGCTTAGGAGAATATATTCAGCCATGTTGTGGAAACTGAATGGGAGGGGTAAGAGCAGCAGGCTAGGAAACCTATTACCAAGGTCTAAGTAAGATTTCTTCATGGTCTGAACTCAGGGAAGGAGGAGTGTACATTCAAAAACCTCACAAGGGGGAAACCTTCAAGATGGCAGAGGAGTAAGATGTGGAGATCACTTTCCTCCCCACAAACACATCTACGTGTGGAACAACTCCTACAGAATACCTACTGAACGCTGGCAGAAAACCTCAGACTTCCCAAAAGGCAAGAAACTCTCCCATGTACCTGGGTAGGGCAAAAGAAAAAAGAAAAAACAGAGACAAAAGAATAGGGACGGGACCTGTATCACTGGGAGGGAGCTGTGAAGGAGGAAAAGTTTCCACACACTAGGAAGCCCCTTCACTGATGGAGATGGGCGGGGGGCGGGGGGGGGAAGCTTTGGAGCCACAGAGGAGAGTGCAGCAACAGGGGTGCAGAGGGTGAAGCGGAGAGATTCCTACACAGAGGATCGGTGCTGACCAGCGCTCACCAGCCCGAGAGGCTTGTCTACTTACCCGCCGGGCCGTGGGGGGGCTGGGAGCTGAGGCTCAGGCTTCGGAGGTCAGACCCCAGGGAGAGGACTGGGGTTGGCTGCGTGAATACAGCCTGAAGAGGCCTAGTGTGCCACAGATAGCTGGGAGGGAGTCTGGGAAAGAGTCTGAAACTGCCTAAGGGGCAAGAGACCATTGTTTTGGGGTGCACGAGGAGAGGGAATTCAGAATACCGCCTAAACGAGTGCCAGAGATGGGCGCGAGCTGTGGCTATCCGCGCGGACACCAGAGATGGGCGTGAAATGCTAAGGCTGCTGCTGCGACCACCAAGAAGCCTGTGTGTGAGCACAGGTCACCATCCACACCCCGCTTCCGGGGAGCCTGTGCAGCCCGCCACTGCCAGGGTCCCATGATCCTCAGGCTGTTGCAACGTCATGCTGGCCTCTACCGCCACAGGCTTTCCCCCATTCCATACCCCTCCCTCCCCCCCCCAGCCTGATGAGTCAGAGCCCCCTAATAAGGTGCTATTTTAACCCCAGCCTGTCTGAGCGAAGAACACACACCCTCAGGCGACCTACACGCAGAGGCGGGACCAAATCCAAAGCTGAACCCCCAAAGCTGTGCGAACAAAGAAAAGAAAGGGAAATTTCTCCCAGCAGCCTCAGGAGCAGTGGATTCAAACTCCACAGTGAACATGATGTACCCTGCATCTGTGGAATACAAAAATAGACAACGAATCATCCCAAAATTGAGGCGGTAGACTTTGGGAGCAACGGTATAATTGGGGTTTGCTTTATACATCTAATTTGTTTCTGGTTTTATCTTTGTCTTAGTTTAGTATTTAGAGTTTATTATCATTGGTAGATTTTTTTATTTATTTGGTTGCTCTCTCGCTTTTTTGTTTTCTTTTTTTATATATAGGTATATATTACTTTCTCTCTTTTTGTGAATGTGTAAATGTACGGTTCTTTGTGTGATTTTGTCTGTAGAGCTTTGCTTTTACCATTTGTGCTAGAGTTCTGTCTGTCCTTTTTTTTATTATTACTTTTTAATCTTTTATTTTTAATCATTTTTTAGATTTTAATAACTTTGTTTTATTTTATTATTTTTTCTTTCTTTCTTTCTTTTTTTTCTCCCTTTTCTTCTGAGCTGTATGGCTGAGAGTGTCTTAGTGCTCTGGCCACATGTCAGGCCTGTGCCTCTGAAAGGGGAGAGCTGAGATCAGGACATTGGTCCACCAGAGACCTCCCGGCTCCACATAATATCAAACAGCGAAAGCTCTCCTTGAGATCTCCATCTCAATGCTAAGGCCCGGTTCCACTCAATGACCAGCAAGCTACAGTGCTGGACACCCTAAGCCAAACAACTAGCAACAAAGGAACACAACCCCACCCATTAGCAGAGTGGCTGCCTAAAATCATAATGTCACAGACACCCCACAACACACCACCCGACGTGGTCCTGTCCACCAGAAAGACAAGATCCAGCCTCATCCACCAAAACACAGGCACCAGTCCCCTCCACCAGGAAGCCTACACAACCCACTGAACCAACCTCACCCACTGGGGGCAGACACCAAAAACAATGGGAACTACGAACCTGTAGACTGCAAAAAGGAGACCCCAAACAGAGTAAGTTAAGCAAAAAGAGAAGACAGAGAAACACACAGCAGATGGAGGAGCAAGGTAAAAACCCACCAGACCAAACAAATGAAAAGGAAATAGGCAGTCTACCTGAAAAAGAATTCAGAGAAATGATAATAAAAATGATCCAAAATCTTGGAAACAGAATGGAGAAAATACAAGAAATGTTTAACAAGGACGTAGAACAACTAAAGAGTGAACAAACAATGATGAACACTACAATAAATGAAATTTAAAATTCTCTAGGAGTCAATAGCAGAATAATTGAGGCAGAAGAACGGATAAGTCAACTGGAAGATAAAATAGTGGAAATAACTATCACAGAGCAAAATAAAGAAAAAAGAATGAAACGAATTGAGGACAGTCTCAAAGACCTCTGGGACAACATTAAATGCATCAATATTCGAATTATAGGCAAATGCTAACAGCCATAAAAGGGGAAATCGACAGTAACGCAATCATAGTAGGGGACTTTAACAGACTTTCACCAATGGACAGATCACCCAAAATGAAAATAAATAAGGAAACAAAGCTTTAAATGATACATTAAACAAGATGGACTTAACTGATATTTATAGGACATTCCATCCAGAAACAACAGAATACACTTTCTTCTCAAGTGCTCATGGAACATTCTCCAGGGTAGATCACATCTTGGGTCACAAATCAAGCCATAGTAAATTTAAGAAAATTGAAATCATATCAAGTATCTTTTCTGACCACAATGCTATGAGACTAGATATCAATTACAGGAAAAAAATCTGTAAAAAATACAAACACATGGAGGCTAAACAATAACTACTAAATAACCAAGAGATCACTGAAGAAATCAAATAGGAAATCAAAAAACACCTAGAAACAAATGACAATGAAAACAAGAGGACCCAAAACCTATGGGATGCAGCAAAAGCAGTTCTAAGAGGGAAGTTTATAGCAATACAATCCTACCTCAAGAAACAACAAACATCAGAAATAAACAACCTAACCTTAAACTAATTAGAGAAGGAAGAAAAAAACCCCGAAGTTAGCAGAAGGAAAGAAATCATAACGATCAGATCAGAAATAAATGAAAAAGAAATGAAGGAAATGATAGCAAAGATCAATAAAACTAAAAGCTGGTTCTCTGAGAAGATAAACAAAATTGATAAACCATTAGCCAGACTCATCAAGAAAAAAAGGGAGAAGACTCAAATCAATAGAATTAGAAATGAAAAAGGTGAAGTAACAACTGACACTGCAGAAATACAAAGGATCATGAGAGATTACTACAAGCAACTATATGCCAACAAAATGGACAACCTGGAAGAAATGGACAAATTCTTAGAAAAGGACAACCTTCCAAGACTGAACCAGGAAGAAATAGAGAATATAAATAGACCAATCACAAGTACCAATCACAAGAAATTGAGACTGTGATTAGAAAACTTCCAACAAACAAAAGCCCAGGACCAGATGGCTTACAGGCGAATTCTATCAAACATTTAGAGAAGAGCTTACACCTATCCTTCTCAAACTCTTCCAAAATATAGCAGAGGGAGGAACACACCCAAACTCATTCTATGAGGCCACCATCACCCTGATACCAAAAGCAGACAAATATACTACAAAAAAAGAAAATTACACACCAATATCTCTGATGAATATAGATGCAAAAATTCTCAACAAAATGCTAGCAAACAGAATCCAACAGCACATTAAAAGGATCATACACCATGATCAAGTGGGGTTTATCCCAGGAATGCAAGGATTCTTCAATACATGCAAATCAATCAATGTGATAAACCATATTAACAAACTGAAGGAGAAAAGCCATATGATAATCCCAGTAGATGCAGAAAAAGCTTCTGACAAAATTTAACACCCATTTATGGTAAAAACTCTCCAGAAAATAGGCATAGAGGGAACCTACCTCAACTAAATAAAGGCCATATATGACAAACCCACAGCCAACATCGTTCTCAATGGTGAAAAACTGGAACCATTTCCTCTAAGATCAGGAACCAGAAAAGGTTGTCTACTCTTGCCACTATTATTCGACATAATTTTGAAAGATTTAGCCACAGAAATCAGAGAAGTAAAAGAAATAAAAGGAATCCAAATGGGAAAAGAAGAAGTAAAGCTGCCACTGTTTGCAGATGACCTGATACTATACATAGAGAATCCTAAAGATGCTACCAGAAAATTACCGGAGCTAATCAATGAATTTGGTAAAGTAGCAGGATACAAAATTAATGCACAGAAGTCTCTTGCATTCCTATACACTAATGATGAAATATCTGAAAGAGAAATTAAGGAAACACTCCCATTGCAACAAAAAGAATAAAATACCTAGGAATAAAACTACCTCAGAGACAAAAGACCTGTATGCAGAAAAGTATAAGACACTGATGAAATCAAAGACGATACAAACAGATGGGGAGATATACCGTGTTCTGGGATTGGAAGAATCAACATTGTGAAAATGACTGCAATACCCAAAGCAATCTACAGATTCAGTCCAACACCTATCAAACCACCTATGGCATTTTTCACAGAACTAGAACAAAAAAATTCACAATTTGTATGGAAACACAAATGACCCCAAATAGCAAAAGCAATCTTGAGAAAGAAAAACAGAGCTGGAGGAATCAGGCTCCTGGACTTCAGACTATACTACAAAGCTACAGTAATCAAGACAGTACGGTACTGACACAAAAACAGAAATATAGATCAATGGAAAAGGATAGAAAGTCCAGAGATAAACCCACACACATATGGTCACCTTATCTTTGATAAAGAAGTCAAGAACATACAATGGAGAAAAGACAACCTCTTCATAAGTGGTGCTGGGAAAACTGGACAGCTACATGTAGAAGAATGAAATTAGAACACTCCCTAACACCATACACAAAAATAAACTCAAAATGTATTAAAGACATAAATGTAAGGCCAGACACTACACTATCATCTTAGAGGATAACATAGACAGAACACTCTATGACATAAATCACAGCAAGATCCTTTTTGACCCACCTCCTAGAGAAATGGAAATGAAAACAAAAATAAACAAATGGGACCTAATGAAACTTCAAAGCTTTTGCACAGCAAAGGAAACCATAAACAAGATGAAAAGACAACCCTCAGAATGGGAGAAAATATTTGCAGACAAAGCAAATTACAAAGGATTAATCTCCAAAATTTACAAGCAGCTCATGCAGCTCAATATTAGAAGAACAAACAACTCAATCCAAAAATGGGCAGAAGACCTCAATAGACATTTCTCCAAAGAAGATATAGAGATTGCCAACAAAGACATGAAAGGATGCTCAACATCACTAATCATTAGAGAAATGATTATTTATTATTATATAATAATAATAATATTATTATTATTATTTTTGTGGTATGCGGGCCTCTCACTGTTGCGGCCTCTCCTGTTGCGGAGCACAGCCTCTGGACACGCAGGCTCAGCAGCCACGGCTCACGGGCCCAGACACTCTGCGGAAGGCAGGTTTTTGAGCACAACTCTCTGACTCCAAGAAAAGGTATTCCTTTCACTGCATCGAGTTTCCATTTTATGCTCCTCTTTTCATCAAGCATCTATTAGCTTTTTCTAGATAGTAGTTCTTATGTTTGCATATTATTTTAAAATTACTTTTCCACATTTAATACCCTAATTCTCATCCTTATTTTCTAATGTTTTAATTACTGTAATAGACTCCTGACTTGATCATCTATTTCTATTCTCTTTCTTCCAAGCCAGCTGACATGGTACTGGTGGGTTTACATTCTTAAGACATCACTTCTACTTGGCTACTCCCTTACTCAAAAATATTTATTGGCTCTTTCCAAGCTTTATAGTAAACTTTCTACCTTGGAATATAATTCCCTTCACCATCTTGTTTCAATCTATTTTTCTAAGTATATCTCCCATTTTTCCCAAATACACACAGTCCTTGAGCCAAACTGATCTGTTCATGGCAACTCACCATGCTGTCTCTTAAACTTACCTGTGTCTGTAGGGATTCCTGCCTCTGGTTCTCAGGACATGCAATTTGCTTCATCTGGAAAAGCCATAAATGCTACTCTGTACTGAATTCCTATGATCCTCCAGGAACCATGTTTGGAGTTTTACAGACATTATTTATAATCTTCAAAAGAACATTGTAAACAAAAAACAACCCAAATGAAAAATGGGCAGAAGATCTAAACAGACATTTCTCCAAAGAAGAAATACAGATGGCCAATAGGCACATGAAAAAGATGTTCAACATCATTAATTATTAGAGAAATGCAAATCAAAACTACAACGAGGTACCACCTCACACTGGTCAGAATGGCCATCATGAAAAATTCTACAAATAACAAATGCTGGAGAGGGTGTGGAGAAAAGGCAAATCTCCTACACTGTTGGTGGGAATGCAGCCACTGTGGAAAACAGTGTGGAGGTTCCTCAGAAAAGTAAAAATAGAATTATCACATTATCCAGCAATCCTACTCTTGGACATACATCCAGACAAAACTATAATTTAAAAAGATGCACGCACTCCTACATTCATAGCAGCACTATTCCCAATAGCCCAAACATGGAAACAACCTAAATGTCCACTGACAGATGAATGGGTAAAGAAGATGTGGTATATATGTATACAATGGAATACTACTCAGCCATAAAAAGAATGAAAGAATGCCATTTGCAGCAACAAGGATGCAAACAGAGATGATCATACTAAGTGAAGTAAGTCAGAAGGAGAAAGACTAATACCATATGGTATATCACTTACATGTGGAATCTAAAATTGACACAAATGAACCTACCCATGAAACAGAAACAGACTCACAGACCTAGAGAACAGACTGGCGGTTGCCAAGGGGGAGGGGGTTGGGAGAGGAATGGAGTGGGAATTTGGGGTTAGCAGATGTAAGCTTTTACATATAGAATGGATAAACAACAAGATCCTACTGTATAGCACAGAGAACTATATTCAGTATCCTATGATAAACCATAATGGAAAGAATATTTTTAAAAAGAATGTGTATATATATGTATAACTGAATCACTTCACCTCACAGCAGAAATTAACACAACACTGTAAATCAACTATACTTCAATAAAAAAATTAAAACTGAAGAAAAACAACTCTAAGCCTCTCAGTCCTTAAATACTAAGGAATTTATACAAGATGACACAATTACTAAGAAAATGGCATGTCTGCCTACAAATTACATGTCCTTTCAGTATTCTACACTGTGTTCTGAATGCCTTTTCTTTTAAATTTTATCTATAATTAAAAGTATAGCTAAAATCATAACTTCTTCATATCACATTTCTTATATATAAAAGCATGTAAAAACCATAGGTCTCTCCTCTGAACTCCTTAAATCGTGTGTGTGTGTGTACAATTCTTTTGACATTAACTATAAACCTCATGTACCATAGTTCTCTTTTCATGTATAGCTGTAGTGTTGCCCTAACTATATTTTATATTCTTAAAGAGTATCATTTTTCATTGTGACTACAGTTCAGAACTTCGGTAGAAATGTAAGTAGGGTTGAATAGGCAGAGAAATCACTTGACGATTTGCCAGGGAAAGGATAATTCAATGAAGACGTGAACTTATTCTTTAGCTAGCACAATGAAGGGCGAGATAAATACACAGTCATTGGAACAGGTTCATTTCTCTTCCTGCTCGCATCAAGCAGACAGTAATGTCTCTCTAACCCATATGTGGGTAGAATATAGAAATGACAACAAGAGTGAAAATACAGGAACGGGGTTAGCGTTTTTGTGACTGCTTTCAGGCTTTCACGTGCTTCACGTGGTACGGGAAAAGGAGGAAATAACCAGATTAGGATTCACGTAGCGTGAGTCATAGAAAGGGGGCCAAAGTTGGTACATACAGTGAAGTTCTGCAATGGCTGGGTGACGTCTGAATCTTAAGGCAGCGTTCACAGCAAGAGTTTGCACGGGGTGAGATGAATGGATTTTGCAGAGGGAGGTACCCCAGGAAATCTTAGAGTCCATATGCAGGCCAAACACGTAATATCGAAAAGCCACTTGCAGTTATTTAAATAAAAATGATTAAAATTAAATAAAATATAAAACTTAGTTCCTTAGTTGTACTAGCCACACTTCAAGTGTTCACTAGCCACACGCAGCTAGCGGACGCTGAACTGGGCTGTGCAGATACGGAACATTTCCTTTCACTGCAGAGGAGTTCTGACTAAAGTACCAATAACATATAGTATTTCAGATTTCTGTTTCCAAAGCCTACAGCGCGTCAATTAGTATGAGTAAGAAGTTGGCTAATTTAAATAAATTGCAGTAAGTTCAATTAGTACTATAAAAGTGGTGCCAGTAAACTTTTGTATTTTTCACAGAATATTACTTTCAAGTTAGGATGGAGTTGAAAGTACTCGATGCAGTTGTGTTTGAATTCGGCATTAACATATTTTTTAAGTTGAGAAAGGGCTATGTGGCAACAAGAACAGCCCAAAGTTAATGATGAAAGGCATGAAGTTTCACAAAATGGGAAATAGGATGTGATTCCTTTTGATTCGGATTTAGAATAAACATAGGAAAGAAATGTAAAATTTAGGAGAACGGTGGATTGAGATCAACTAGTGTAGGCTTAAAAGTTTGTCTTAAATTTAAACAATGGATGTGTCATAAGAAACGTTGCCATTTGCTCCTTGGGAATATAAATCTTCCAGCCCCATGATGCCAGATTGAATAAGCGTGTCATTAAAAGAAAAGAGGAAGTAAGATTCTTTAAGGGACTGCTCCAATAATCAGGGAGAGAGAGGGAACTATGTGTCTGGATAAGGGAGTTGGCAAAGGAAGTGGAAAGGGAGAAAAGGATTTGAAAGCACTTTTGAGTGCCATCGAACTATATTAAACATAGGAAGAAAGGAAGAATCAGAAATGGCTCAGATTTCAAGTGTGAGGGATGAAGAGAATTATGCTGTTGCGCAGGGGAATGGGGGAGGGCTCATCAGGAACTACGGTGAGTTCACTTTCAAACACTTTCACTTTGAAGTGCTGTAGGACTAGCCACAAACTGAAGTGGGGGTGGTCTATGTGGAGGTAAACATTTGGGGTAAACAGCTTCATCTCGTGATCGTGGAACCCTAAAGAGGAAACGAGATTGCCTGGAGAGGGAACAGGGGATTTAAAAGACAGAAACATGAAAAAAAACTGGCTTTAGAAATGAGTATGAGAGGAAGAATTTAGCGAAGACAAGGTGAGAAGGTAGAAAAGGAGAATAGCCCTAGCATGAAGCCCTAGTGAGAGAGGCTTCAGAGGAATGAGTGCTTAGCAATCTCCAAATCTGCAAAGAATTCAAGGACAACTCCTAAAAGAAAAAGGATTGGATGATTTGGCGAACGTGAATGGCTGTTGAGACATGTTGGTAGAGGCGGATGGGTGGGGTTGCATGACTGATACAAGGAGTTATTTAAATAAGAGCTGATAAGGAAGTAAGTCACTATTTTATTCTTTTTCTTTTTTTCTTGTATCTCCAACACATGTTCCCACTCTTGCTATTTCACTGAGAAAACAGAAGCAACCAGAGGAGACATTTAAACCCTTCCACCGTCACACCTAACCTCTAACTGCTTCTGTATTTCTTTACTTTTCCTTCTCTCGTTACTGTGAATGAACTGTCTGGTGTTCTAATAGAAAACAACCATCCACGGTGCACTACATCCCATCCCTCATCACCTACTCAAGGATATCACTTTAACAATACCATCCCTTCTCTATTATGTGCTATCAAATTTTAACATTTTTCCTCTCCACTGTGTCTTTCTCGTCAGCATATACAAAACCATCCTTTTTTTTTTTAATTGGGGTATAGTTGCTTTATAATGTGTTATTTTCTACTGTACAACAAAGTGAATCAGCTATATGTATACCTATATCCCCTCCCTCTTGGACCTCCCTCCCACCCCCTCTGTCCCAATCCTCCCACCTAGGTCACCAAAGAGCACCGAGCTGAGCTCCCTGCACTATACAGCAGGTTCCCACCAGCTAAGCTATCCGTTTTATACATGGTAGTGTATATACGTCAATCTCAATGTCCCAATTCATCCCTCCCTTCCCCCTGCCCTGTGTCCGCACATCATTTCTCTACATCTGCATCTCTATTCTTGCCCTGCGAATAGGTTCCTCTGCACCATTTTTCTAAATTCAACATATGTGTTAATATACGATATTTGTTTTTCTCTTTCTGACCTACTTCACTCTGTACGACACAGATGGACCAAAAGCAGCCTCTTTTTTTTTTTTTTGCAGTACGCGGGCCTCTCACTGCTGTGGCCTCTCCCGTTGCAGAGCACAGGCTCCGGACGCGCAGGCTCAGCGGCCATGGCTCACGGGCCCAGTCGCTCCGCAGCGCGTGGGATCTTCCCGGACCGGGGCACGAACCCGTGTCCCCTGCATCAGCAGGCGGACTCTCAACTGCTGCGCCACCAGGGAAGCCCCAGCCTCTTTTTTTTAAACATCTTTATTGGCGTATGATTGCTTTACAATGGTGTATTAGTTTCTGCTGTATGACAAAGTGAATCAGCTATACATATACATATATCCCCATATCCCCTTCCTCTCGTGTCTCCCTCCCACCCTCCCTATCCTACCCCTCTAGGTGGTCACAAAGCACTGAGCCGATCTCCCTGGGCTATGCGGCTGCTTCCCACTAGCTATCTAGTTTACATTTGGTAGTGTATATATGTCAATGCTACTCTCTCACTTCATCCCAGCTTATCCTTCCCCCTCCCCATGTCCTGAAGTCCATTCTCTACGTCTGCGTCTTTATCCCTGTCCTGCCCCTAGGTTCTTCAGAACCTTTTTTTTTTTTTTTTAGATTCCATATATATGTGTTAGCATACGGTATGTTTTTCTCTTTCTGACTTACTTCACTCTGTATGACAGACTCTAGGTTCATCCACCTCATTACAAATAACTCAATTTCGTTTCTTTTTATGGTTAATATTCCAATTGTATATATGTGCCACATCTTCTTTAACCATTCATCTCTTGATGGACACTTGGGTTGCTTCCATGTTCTGGCTATTGTAAATAGAGCTGCAATGAACATTGTGGTACATGACTCTTTTTGAATTATGGTTTTCTCACGGTATATGCCCAGTAGTGGGATTGCTGGGTCATATGGTAATTCTATTTTTAGTTTTTAATGAACCTCCATACTGTTCTCCATAGTGGCTGTAACAATTTATATTCCCACCAACAGTACAGGAGGCTTCCCTTTTCTCCACACCCTCTCCAGCATTTATCGTTTGTAGATTTTTTGATGATGGCCATTCTGACTGGTGTGAGGTGATACCTCATTGTACTTTCGATTTGCATTTCTCTAATGATTAGTGATTAGTGATGTTGAGCATCCTTTCACGTGTTTGTTGGCAATCTGTATATCTTCTTTGGAGAAATGTCTATTTAGGTCTTCTGCCCATTTTTCGATTGGGTTTTTTTTTGTTTTTTTGATATTGAGCTGCATGAGTCCCTTGTATATTTGAGGGATTAATCCTTTGTCAGTTGCTTCATTGGCAAATATTTTCTCCCATTCTGAGGGTTGTCTTTTCATCGTGTTTATGGTTTCCTTTGCTGTGCAAAAGCTTTTAAGTTTCATTAGGTCCCACTGTAGTTTTGTTTTTATTCCCATTTCTCTAGGAGGTGGGTCAAAAAGGATCTTGCTGTGATTTATGTCAAAGAGTGTTCTTCCTATGTTTTCCTCTAAGAGTTTTATAGTGTCTGGCCTTACATTTAGGTCTTTAATCCATTTCGAGTTTTTTTTTGTATGGTGTTAGGAAGTGTTCTAATTTCATTCTTTTACATGTGGCTGTCCCGTTTTCCCAGCACCACTTATTGAAGAGGCTGTCTTTTCTCCACTGCATATTCTTGCCTCCTTTATCAAAGACAAAGTGCATGGGTTTATCTCTGGGCTTTCTATCCTGTTCCATTGATCTATATTTCTTTTTTTGTGTCAGTACCATACTGTGTTGATTACTGTAGCTTTGTAGTATAGTCTGAAGTCAGGGCGCCTGATTCCACCAGCTCCATTTTTCTCTCTCAAGATTAAAGCAGCCTTTTTTGATCAACTTCCCCTACCAGTTACCATGCTAGTCCTCTCATTTCCTGTACAGGAAAGCACCTTGAAAGCAATGTCCATTGCAGTCTCTACTCTTTCTCCCCTCCCCCCCCTTTTTTGTTCTTTTGGGTTGTTTTTCCACTCTTGACAATGCCTTGAAACCACTATTATCCAGGACAGTGTTTCTAAATTCTGTATCACCTCTAGAATCAGTCAACAGGGGACACTTCCCTGGGCCCTGCAACTTGGAAATTCCTGCTCTTCACAGGCTGAGCTTCTCCCCAGTGGAGCAAGGAGTTCAGGGACCAAGGGGAAATGCCCACCTGGAGCCTACACTCCTCTTGTAGCCCACACTCCAGGCAACCAGAACCCCATAATTTCTTGCTAAGATCACTTAAACCCACTTCAGGTTCTGCATGGGCCTCTTCTGTGAGTCTGACTACTCGGGAGTAGATCACACCACTGACATACTTATCCCTACGCCAGAGAGCTTGCCAAAAGGGATTGCCAAAAGGCAGCCTGTCTGTCGGCTGTTAACAGAGCTTGGCCAGGGCTTGCCTGTGCAAGAATTCTCGTGGCAGAGCACTGAGTGGATAGTGGGTAGAGAAGGGGGGTAGGATCCTTACACTTTCATATTTCACTAATGAAAAGGAGGCAAACTGTGTTAAATTTGAACGTGTCTTTTCACAGCATTATCAAGTTACTTTTTTAAGTAAGAGGAAAGAATTTTTAAGTTTGTAAGCTTGATTTATAACATAAATATTTAGATGTCTAGTATACATGCTTTGAATGATACTCTGGCCCTGGAAATGTTAGATGTAGGCCTTATCAGACTCAAAGATTAATTCTCAGTATATTTTTTACTTGACCAGTCAGTAGCTTTTGACAGAGTTAGTCACTCCATTTTCTTAAGACTCTTTCTTCCCTTGGCTTCTAGGAGGACAATCTATTCTCCAGACTCTTCTCCTTCCACATTAGCAGCAACTTCTCAGACTTCTTTAAATGACCTTGGACACAGTCCCTGAACCTCTTTTCTCTCTTTACATGTTCCCTTGATTATTTCATCTACTTTTGTAGCTTTAAATGTCATTATCTGCTGATGACTTTCAAATTACATTCTAGCCCTCATATGATATTACTTATATGTGGAATCTGAAAAAAATGATACAAACGAACTTATTTTCAAAACAGAAACAGATTCCCAGACAAAGAAAACAAACTTATGGTTATCAATGGGGAAAGCTATAGGGGGATAGGGGGAGGGATAAATTAGGAGTATGGGATTAACCTATACACACTACTATATATAAAATAGGTAAACAGCAAAGACCTACTGTATAGCACAGGGAACTACACTCAATATCTTCTAATAACTTATCATGGAAAATTATCTGAAAAAGAATACATGCATATATGTATGTATGTATAACTGAATCACTTTGTTGTACACTTGAAACAAACACAACATTGTAAATTAACTATACCTCAATTTAAAAAGTTATATTCTAGCCAAAATTCTGACATTGAAATGCATGTATGGGTAGCCTGCTTGAACACTTAATGCGGCTAATAATTTTTCAAATATGATATTCAAAATTGAGCTCCTGATCTTTCTCCTCCGAATCTGCTTGTTCCATAGTATTCCTCATCTCAATATGTAGAAACTCCATTCTTAAAATTACTCAAGCCCCTTTCTTTCTCTTAAACACTGCATCTCAAACCCTGCCAGTTCTACCTGTAACATGTGTCTGAAATCTGTCCATTTGTTACCATGGCAACAATCCAGCCTAAATCACATTGCCTTTTACCCGGACTACTGCGAAATTTTCCTAATTTTCAACATGTCATCCATAATTCTCCCGTGAACACGTTGGTTCTATCAATTTATTCCCCTGCTCAAATCCCTGCAGTGTTTTCCAAACTCTCACAGGGTTAAGTCCTGAGCTAATTTAGGAGTCCCTCAATAATGTGAAGGACCGACCCTATGCTCACTCACTCTTTTCTTCTTCTACTACTGTCCCTGCACTCACTCTACTCCAGCCACCCTGGTTCCCTGTGATTCTTCAATCACACTAGGCCAATGCCTGCCTCAAAGCCTTCACAATTACTATTCCCTTCGCTCACATTTGTCTTTCTCTAGATGTCTGTGTTTTTCATTCCTCATCTCTTTGATGTCTTTGCCCAAATGTTACTGAAGTGAACATTCTGCTGCACCACTAAGAGCTCCTTTCACGACTGAGACACTTGTTCTTCCAGCTACCGGCAGTGTTGGCAGCTGAGTACCTCTCCAGGGAGGGGTCCTTGACCAAAAGGAGCTGCCTTGCCCAAGGCTATAACTCTCACCTGAAAGCAACCCTCATCCAATGACTGGCAACTTGGGAGTATAAACGTTAATCTCCCTTCTCAAGTACAACTTTGAAGAATCATTCCAGTTACAGACTCCCCAAAGGATCAGTTGAAGCCCTTGTTACAACTGTATATAGTTCACCCTTTCCTACTGCCAAGCTCTGCCTCCCTCCTTCCATACAGGTGTATCTGCCAAAGGTGTTCTCCACCCCTCTTCTTCATGCAAATCTGCCTCAGATTCTGTTTCCAGGAAACGTAATCTGAGAGAGTTGGTACCAGGAGTGGTCCCTTAGAAGCAGACTGTAAATGGATATTGGAACTAGATTACCCACCACCCACTCTCAACCTTCAGCTAGCTGGGCAATTAGGGCCCCATTACTGGTGGTAGGTTTATGACTGATAGCCCCCGGCTTGCAATAGCAGTTAAGTTTTTAAAAAATTTCACTGGTAGTAATCTGAGATTGGAGATCAGTGAGAGACGATATATAAGTAAGAAAAATCTCAGTGTTTGAAAGAGTTAGGGCAAGTAGAAATTATAAGGATGGTAGCATCATGGCTGTTGCTGGGAGCTATTAATTCACTGAAAAATGACAATGGAAGGCCAAGGGTGATTAATCAGAAACTTAATGCAAAGTCCAAAAGTCAGAGGATCTCCTGTAGAGATGAAGGTGGAAAAAGTAATGATCAGGCATAGGACTTAATTATAAAGACAGGAGAGTCCAACAGAAGATTGAATTTTCAACCTTGGCGAGACTGTAACACCAAAGTCAAGGTCTTCATGGAAAGGAATGGGACCTAGATAATTAGAATAGCGATGCCTGAGTTGATGCATCAAAAAGTCTTGAATCCTTAGATTCTACTTGGACCTTCTGAGCTGGCGAAAGTGTCACACAATTCCCTTCTAAAAATAACACCCCCTCTTGCATGAAGACAATGCAGAGTCCTTTGTCTTATAAGGTAATATTCAATCTAATGAGGATCTATACCCACTGCTTCAGGAGACCAGGTTAATGACTATAATCTACTTATGACATAATCTGACCAGGGAAGTTCTGGACCTGCTACCAGAAGAAAGAGCCCACAAGCCAAAAGAGCTCCAGAAACTATCCAACATGTACTTGCAGGAGCTAGGTGAGTATATATTTATATACATACCTATATATATTTGGATGTTAAGGGTGCTAGATCAAAGGAAGGTGGAACATAAAGTTGGATAAAGGAGAAGTATCACACAGAAGCACTTTCCTATGATACAGGATGCCGACACCCTAGGAAACAGTACCAACATATTTTCTAAGATGGCTCTTAGAAGCCTAGATATAGTGTTGTCCCAGGGAAAATGGTAGAGGAAGGCAACAAAAGGCTCAGAGAAGTTGGCTTCCTAGATTGGAAAAATAATCAGACTTTAGGAAATGATCAAACAGATTTCCATGTATTAAAATAGTAAGGAATGCACTAGTGGGAGGAGGAATTTCAGCATTATTGAGATGGTTCTCTATAGGCAGGGATTGATGAAAGAAAATGCAATTACAGACCTAGGTTTCCTCAAAGCAATGGGCATTATAAGACCCCAAAATAATAGAAGCCAGGTACCAGCATTTAATTATGAGCACTAAAGAAGGTATAATATTATAAAGAGAGTAAAGGTCAGAGTGGCAGCCAGCAGAGCCTGATATGCAGAGACCTATGGAAATAGTTAATAGAACAGAGTGTTCTTAAGACCAAAATAAGTGAACGGGCCATATGAGTACTGCTGAATTTAAACAACCCCAAGAGTCAAGGATAATTATTAGAGGGATAATGTCAAAAAATGTCTTGCTCTCTTATTCTGTTTCCAGAACTGAGCTATTTCTCAGAGCTAGATCCCAGATACTGAAAGATCCTCATGAAGGAGAAATCTTCAACACCATGACAAATGTATAGAATGAATATTCACTAAACAAATCCTAGGAGGTCTGATTGGACTTTGATACGTGGGGACCAGCAGTAGCATTGCGGCCCTCATGTTAGAGTGGAGACATATGGGAACCAGGTAATAAGTGTATCCTGGACCACATAAATGTCACAGTGGGCCCAGTGGATTCACAGACCCAGCCAGTAATTATTTCTCAATTCCCTGAATGTATAATTGTAATGAGTGTATATCACAGTTGGAATGAATATACATGGCAGACTCCCCATTTTGCTTTCTCTGGCTTGTACAGTAAGAGTTAGCATAGTGAGGAACGTCAGATGG
Source organism: Globicephala melas (assembly GCF_963455315.2). NCBI lineage: Eukaryota > Metazoa > Chordata > Mammalia > Artiodactyla > Delphinidae > Globicephala > Globicephala melas. The sequence goes on from NC_083322.1 coordinate 82,226,351, forward strand.
GAGCCTCTTTTACTGCCCCACCCAGTCCCCAGCTGTCATGGTCCTTAAATGGAGTGGAGTGCCCCAGTCTTTGTGCTCCATTTCAGTATAAATATGAAGGACCATCTCAGCTTTGAAGTTCCCCAGAGGGTTGGCTAAGTTCCCTGTTGCAACTCCACTGCACTCCAATTTCTCCTTTTGCCAATATTGCTTCCTTCACTCACTTACATGGAGTACTCCAAAGAACACTTTCCAGTCAACTTTCTGCATGCCTTTTTCATATAAAAGTCAGTTTTTATGGAACTTGACCTAAAACAATTACCTTTTCAGTTTGGTCTTTCTTGGATGTATTACATAAAATTCGAATCGCTCATCCTTACCACCACCCCCATACTCCTTATGTCCATTCTCTGTTTTCTTTTTTAAACAGTTGTCACCATCTATAATTCTATATCCTTGAAATATTTAGTGTGTTTATTGTCTGTGTGAACCCCCCCATGCACTCACACACTAGAATTTGAGCTCTGTGAGAGGAGGCATCTAATTTGTTTACTGCTGAATCTCCCATGCCTGGTACTTAACAATGCTAAATATATCAATTGTTGAATAAATGAATCCCTGCCATTCTAGAGGTAATATTTCACATTTGCAATCATTTGGGAAGGAGAATCGTGCATTTCCAAGATGGAGCAAAGAGCTGTCAAACAGCATCTATCTACTGATCACTCACTATTTACTAATTATTTCAATAAACAAGATTTTCTTCTATGTACTCTCAGTTTGGAGCTTACAAACAGAAGAGAGGTACCAGAGGGCATGGTCACTGCAAAATACTCTGCCTAGTTAATGAGGATGGACAAACTGATCGGCAACAGATTCCTCTTAGGGATTTGAAAAGTAAACAATCACCTAATGGGGGACAGTAGATGTGAAGCATATTGGAGAATATACAGATTAGGTTCTCTCTTAAAGGATGATTATATGAGAAAAAGTCAGCCATGGAAGATCAAGATATTCCTAGTGAGAAAAAAAAAGCATGAGTGAAAGCTAAGTTGGGACACCTAATTAGGAAGCAGGTAAAAGCCCAGCTCTAACAGAGAATGTGTTATGAGAAGTCATGGGAAGTACATTTGGAGAGTTGGGTGGTGCTGACTATCTCATTGAGTGCATGGTGGTAGGATTAATATAGGAGACAGTGACAAATAAGAAGTTCTTTTTCAACACGAAAAGTAGTATGATGAAACTTGAGTTTGAGGTAATTTAACATGGCACAAGCAGACAGGTTAGACTGGGATAGGGTAGAGACTAGAATCAGGAAAGCTAAATAAGAGGTGGTTGCAAATCATCAGGACTGAAGTTACTGAGGAGTAAGATTAAGCGAGTATGTAGTGGAAATGTTGCATTAAAGAAATATAAAAGGTTTTTTTTTTTTTAAGAGACAGAATTTGGGACAGGAAGAGGTCCCACAGGAAATAATTATCTACTTTGTCAGTCAGGCTTGTAACATTTTTTATTTCCAATAATCATGGTATATAATTACATCCTAATCCATAAAGAGGAGTATGTAGCAAAATAAAGGAAGAAGTCAACTGCAATGAATAAAAATATGTATTTGCACTACCTCTTAAGAGATAAGAGCTGCTTAAGGCTGGCACTGTAAACTTATTGCACCATCTGAATGTGCTAACTTGAAACACCAAGTTTTGCCCTATTCCCTCAAGATGGAAAGACTGCTCTCAGGAAGTCCCCAAAGACATGAGCTCTCTGGAGGAAATACCATGCACAGAGCTCCCGGAAGTGCACATCTGAGTACAATTAGCAAAGAAGGGATAGTTTGCCTCAAATGTCATGGGAATACACAAGGATAAAGGTCATCGCTAAGGGAGCCAGGACTCAAACCACCCAGGGACCCAATGCCTGAAGTCAACACCTCCTATTAGATATGGAAAAAAAATAAATAATACAGATGGCAACCTGATTTGACAATTTTCAGAAGGAGCTGAGCCACTGAAGCCACTTATTGATGTCAGCCACATGTCACAATCTCAGGGGAAATCCAGCTTGATGACTATTTTAGATCCGGTAATACCGGCAAAAGAGACATCTCTAAAAACGTAGGTTGACATCTCAATACTAAAAGCAAATGGTAAATAATCACACGTTATCTCAAGCTAGATGTTGAAATATAAATGTAAAATGGTGATTATTCAAACTGTTTAAAGGCTAATGTCCCAGTCTGAAGATTCAGAGAACCTGATCCAAAACAGAGGAAAAATTATGACACCATATAAACTTGCAGTATTTCAGTGACCTTTAGCATTGAGGACTCACTCTTTGTATTTCACCTCCTCAATTTTCTTTCTAGAACAGCCTGTTGCCCAAAGAAGATGTTGACAATCAGGTTTGTGATTTTTTTTTTTAAAGGCAACAATGTTCTTAGAAGTCATTTTTGAATGACTATTTTAAAAGACCATGATGCTCCAACAGTGTGTTTTGCTTTGTGTGTGTGTTTGGGTTGGGCATGCACATACGTGTGTATCTGTGTGTGTGTGTGTATATGTGTACACAAAGTAATCTGCCTTTTTTAGCTGGTCAATATATGAAACTCTAACATGCTATGGTCTTGAATAGCTTTATGTTTCTGTTTTAAAGAACAAAATTTATGGTCACATTTTTCCTTGAACAAAAACATCGAATTTAGTTACCTTTTCCTATTGACATTGTCTATCAACTTTCCCTCACTATGGAGCAAGGTTGAACAATAGAAAGGGAGTGTGCTGGTGTTATTTTTAAGGCTGAGAAAAAAAAAAGGGGGTAAATATTGGGCTAACAGTTGTCATTGTATCAATAGATATTGACATAACTTCTGACTAAAACTGGGCTTTTTTGTTGATTTTTTGAGTCACTCTAAAATTTCTAGGCTGTTGAGATAGACCCACTATGACGTTGAACCTTGGAAAGAAATGCTAACCATACTGTCACCTCAGCAGAGCACATACCAAAAAGGCCCCAGGTCTCTATCAATTTTTTAAAAAGAAATAATTTTTGAACATTTCCTCTGGTTAGCACTGTGCCAAATACTGTGGAGGACATCCAAGCTAATAAGATGTTGTGCTCACTCTAGCAGAATTTACTGTTTTATTGTCATCATTTTCTTGGGTCCAGAAAGCCATAATCCCAAGTGAAGCATCATGGATTAATAGCTGTATTAACCCTAAGTCATTAGTGAAGTTGTGTCCCAGGCACCCAGGGGAGAGGGATGGGAAAGAAGCCTTTCTCTTTTCTCTGGCTTTCTCCAGCCTCCCTCCCTTAAATATAGACACATCTTGAATTTTATGTCAAGATTATTTTAGTCACTGATGAAAAAAATCACATAATAATCTCATAAAGTTGATGACTAAACATTCTGGGTTACACAGAAAAGTGGAAATTCATAATTTTATACAGTGCAGAAAATGCACAGCTCTACTCCTGAAAGAGCTGGTCCGTTTTCGTCAGTAACCAGTCAGTAGGAAGTCCTACTAAAACACATACCCTTTCAAAGCCAGGGTATGTCCCCACCAAAAAGCTACGGGGTATATTTACCTGAATGCAATTATACGAAGTACCTTATCCGTTCATAATTGCTACGGAACATACAAGAGTCTTTTATATTCAAGGTACTTTACGTTCAATTTTTACGTAAAAACAAAAGGCAAAAAGATTTTAACGGGGACTTCCCTGGTGGCGCAGTGGTTGAGAATCCGCCTGCCAATGCAAGGGACACGGGTTCAAGCCCTGGCCCAAGAAGACCCCACATGCCGCAGAGCAACTAAGCTCGTGCGCCACAACTACTGAGCCTGCACTCTAGAGCCCGCGAGCCACAACTACTGAGCCCGTGTGCTCCAACTACTGAAGCCCGTGTACCTAGAACCCGTGCTCCGCAACAAGAGAAGACACTGCAGTGAGAAGCCTGCGCACTGCAACTAGGAGTAGCCCCCGCCTGCCGCAACTAGAGAAAGCCTGCGCGCAGCAAGGAAGACCCAATGCAGCCAAAAATAAATAAATAAAATAAATTTATAAGAAAAATAAATAAAAGATTTTAACGTTTGTGATCTTGTGTTGCAGTTAGCATAGACTCCGTGTTCGTGGATGAGTATAAATAAAGCAGTCATTGCAAATCTTGTTCCCTTGGGGCAGGCCCTTTGCATTCTAAAAGCAACACCATATGATTTGCATGGACCCTCACAAACCTACCTTTCCACATCCTTACACTACCATAAAATGGCTTTGGATGGATGAAACCCAGCAAGTTTTGACTACACTTATGTATTGACAGCCTAACATTGTATGTGAAAAAGTAAACAAAGCAGGATTATGTATTGAATTTGACAGCCTAGTTCCTTGTTCTATGAATATGCAAAAATCCACCTGTTCAGACTTTGCCCATGGTACCACAAGAACAGCACCAACATGCTGATGGACTGACTATATTCTAACATTTCCCAGTTAGGCATGTTCACAAGTCCCAAAATGTGCACTGAGAGATTTGCCTGCTGCCACAGGTAGCCAACTCTGTTTATAAGGAAAACATCACTTGACTACCTAAGCACTTTATGCTTCATATGAACAAAAAATTATACAACAGAATCTCTGTCCCCAAGCTTGCAGCTCATCAAGAAGGACATGGCATCTATTGGGGTAGTCAAAAGGCATGGAACATATTTAGGTGTATTTACTGTTCTTACTTTTCAGGAGAAACCAAATGACCTACGGTTACAAAGAATATTGCTTTTTATTCCCTCAGTACCAAATCAATCAAAGTCCTTCCAGCACAGCAGCTGTTGCTTAATGGCCCCAAAGAGTTAATGTATTGCTTGAATCAAACACATTTCAGTGTCTACACCAAGCGGATCCTCAATTAATGTTGATGGATTGACTTTCTCACAAGCAGTAAAAGCTCAATTTATAGAAATCGATCCTAAGAGACGAAAATAAGTAATTTAAGGGCACTGTGTGTTGAATTCTATGTTTGGCAACACAGCAATGTGTATAGGTGTAAGAACTGCATGTATTTGTTTCCGTTTTTTAAATAAAAAGCTGTTTTCTAGTTGGCTGGCAGATACTAAGTCTCAGTCATTTTGAGTCATAATCTAAGCGTAGCAAGGCTATAAATTTGGGTGATTCAATATAAATATTCTGATAGTGATATTAGAGTGATTATGAAGAATTTCAAGACTCATATATCTAAAAACAAGACACAACTTGTTCATTAGTAATTATAACTTTAAATCATGTAATAAGGATTGCTTATTAGTGAGAAACGTTCTATTTGAACTGTTCATTTCAGATTATCTTTAGTGTACAGATTTTGACAACTTTCTACATTATTGTATGCTATTCTGTAAGGAAGAAGAGTAGGTTTGAAGATGTGTCAGAAGTAATCATTTAATCTGAAAGCATAAAGAATTTTCTCTTTAGCTGCCATAGCGTTGTATGGTTTTTACCCTTTGATCAGGTGACAGCTCGAAAGCATCTCCTTAGTCAAAGCAGAGTCTTAGAAAATGAGGGAATGGGCTATTGGGTATTTCAGCAGAGCATTGCTTTTACATCCTATGTCCAAACCAGAGCTGTGCTCTACATTTCAAAAAGTTTGAGCAAATAAACTGACAAGTATCAAACACTACAAGATGGGAAGTGGAATTAGTTCAGAGAGCAAGGAGTCAGGCAAAAGATCAAAAGAACTGGAGAAAAAGCTTCAGGAAGATGCTGAGCGAGATGCAAGAACTGTAAAGTTGCTGTTATTAGGTAATAGCTTTTTTTTTCTTTTGCCTTTAAAACCCTGATTTTTTTTCAATTGTGATTTATTTACTTTTCTCAAACTTTAATTGCAAGGGTATTACCATACGGGAGATTTATTACCAAAATGTGTTTGGAACTTGACTCTGTGTGCTCTATAAATATTTATTTGTTTGTTTAGCATTTTATTACATGTCTTTTGTTAAGCACAGAGACAAATATTTACTAGATGTTTCAATTTCTCTATGTCAATAATCTTTTATTATTTTTTTAAAAATCTCATGCACATTTATTATTTTATTGTACCCTAGTCATTTCGTGAATACCAACTTTTTATATGGAAAACAACCCTTTAATTACAAGTTATAAAGATTTATGTCATTTTGTTTGAAAATATGTTGAGTTGTTTGATATCTACACTAATATGTTATTTAATTACTTGTACTGTTAAAACCAATTAGTCTCAAGTTATTTGGAGAGTAATGATAAAGTACTTTAAATTATACTAATAATATTATTTAGGCTTCTGAATACTGCCTGTAATATTGTCTGTATGATTGAAAAATACTCCATTTAAATCCTTTTGGGATATTTAAATATTCATTCAGGTCAGGAGTTACATCTCTTCTCTCTTTTATTCCCTCAAAATTCAGCACAATATTTTACCACAACTATAAACTTAATAAATCTTTAATGAATTGAAAGAATGAAAATAATCTAGATGCCACACATTTTTTTAAAATTTTTTAACATGTTATAGTCACTAGAAGATAAATATATTTTTGAAATAACATAAAGACCTATGAAAAGAATACAAAACAGCTTTAATTTAATCATAGTTGTATGTTTCTCCTACTCTTAGTTATACACAAAAGGACTTCATTTTATTCCACAATTGTGAATCTTTCACACAACAAAATGCTCTCATTTGTGTGTATGTGTGTGTGTCTGTGTGTCCCTTTACTGTGTCTAATTTGCTCCCAGTAGCAAGAGTATCTCAGAAACGAACTATAGCATTCCCAGCACTTGCTCCTCCAAGGAAAGGAAACGTTTTCTCCCTTTATGTCCAAGTCCTGAGGGCTCACACTTGCCCACAGCACTTGCAAGTAACCACCAAGAAAGGCTGATAATTTGGAAAGATGTAGGGGTCAGCCCTTACGAAACCAGAAAACAGACCTCCCCTAACACTCCAGAGTATTCTCCGAGGCTTTGATCAAGAGTCAAAGTAATAAGTGGGCACAGAGAAAACAAAAGATGAGAGGGAAAACCAAGCATTCCTGCAAATGCATTCTGTGTCCTTCTTGTACTAAGAACAATGGCACAGGAATAATGATACACTACATTAAGAATCCCTATGTTTGAAGAAAATTTCAAAAGAATAGACATTTTCAATATACCAATTATTTTTAGATTAAAGTGGTGGGCTAGATAAAGAGGAAAGGGTAACATTTTATAAGAAATATAAGAGTAGCCCCCGGCTCACCGCAACTAGAGAGAGCCCACGCGCAGCAATGAAGACCCAACACAGCCAAAAATAAATTAAATAAAAAATAAAAAAGATATCAAAGAATCTTAATGGTATTATTACATCTTTAACTTTCCTAAAACAATGACAACTGCACAAATTCGTTCCCAATGTTACCATACAATAAGCTTGGATTCATCTGGTTCCAACAATATGTCCCTGAACTTTTCTGTCACATCTTATTTACAGAAAATGAATCAAATTCTCTTTAGCTTTTCACATTTCGATGTCCAAACACTTGACTAAATTTTCCCTTCTGGACTCTATATGAGTTCGATATCTAATGATTAAGTTGTCCAAGTTCAAAACCATAAAGCTTTGTAACAACTCTGCTTCAATTCTCATGTTTTGAATTGAAAGCAAATTCTCTAACCTATAATCTTTATATTCAATTTGGCGTCATTAAGATATCATAAAAGCATTCAATGGAACTAAACAAAACCTTCCTACCCTCAAATCCCCTCACTAATGAAATCTGTCTAACTTCTCCCATCATTGAGACAATGATTCTCACTCATCAGTCTGGTCTGAACAACTGTTTTTAAGTTTATCAGTGAGCGGACGTCATGTGGGACTAACCAGGTAAGCGTTGGTAGTAATCAGTCCCTGAGTCTAGCTCTATTTTTATAAAAATTAAAAATCTGAAAAACAGTTTCAACAGAATTCATTCTTTATGTTGATCCTCTTGTTAGCCAACAGATTTCTAGGTGCTTTAACACAACTTTCCAAATTTAACATGTGCTGTAAAGTAGATGTACCATTTGGTATTACTGAATACAAGGTTTCACTTAATCTGAAGAGCTATCTACATCAAAGTGCACTTTACAACTAAAGGATCACTTTGCAGACAGATTCCCTTTTATTGTACCTTTCAGACATTCAGTAAAATTATAGAAGAGATGCAAAATCTGTTCCTAGAAGCAGGCTTCTAGGAAACACTGGAGATGACATACATTCCTGGCTCATTTGATAACTGCTATCAAGACAATAATGTCACATACTTAAAAAAAAAAATTAGCCTGTAAAGGTGCCCCAGGAAGAATGCATTTTAATAAGAAAAACAAATGTTAATGAATAAGCTGTTCTCTTTTGTAAGCTTCCTATGTTACTTTTTTTTAAATCTTAATTTACAAATGTTTGATTAAACTTGTATTCTATTCAAAAGAAATACATGGCATTTCATTGTGAAATCAATGTGGATCATGTTTCTGTTTTTCCTGTCCCCTTTCCTTATATTTATTATTTCAAATTTCAGTTCAGGGCTTCCCTGGTGGCGCAGTGGTTGAGAGTCCGCCTGCCAATGCAGGGGACACGGGTTCGTGCCCCGGTCTGGGAAGATCCCACATGCTGCGGAGCGGCTGGGCCCGTGAGCCATGGCCGCTGAGCCTGCACATCCGGAGCCTGTGCTCCGCAACGGGAGAGGCCACAACAGTGAGAGGCCCGCGTACCGCAAAAAAAAAAAAAAAAGAAAGAAAAAATTTCAGTTCAAATTTATTTATTTACATTACTTTTTTTTTTTACTTTTACAAATTTCTATCACATGAGCTAGTTAGATTCAAAGCTGTGAAGTATAGAGAAAAAATTAGTTTCGTTCTTTCTTCATATCTGAAACCTTGCCTCATTCACTCTACAATTTTTAGTTATGATATTGTAATGAGCTTTTAGCCAGTGATCCCCAACATTGTCATGGACTGTTCATCACTGCTGTTCTATTCCTTTAGTTCTAAAACCATTTATTTTTTATTTTTTATGTGCTATCTTGTAAGCATCACACTATCATTTTTTTAATGGTGCCAGCTGAGTTTTATCATTTAAAAATATTATTCTAGTCATCTGGCTCTTAGAAACATGAACCTGGACAGAGTCTAAAATTTTTCAATCTACTTTAAATATGTTTATATTTACTTACTAATCAACATCAAATTTTCCAAATTGGCCCACTTATTCAACAAGTGGATGTTTTAGAAGATGTTCCGTTGTTTTAGTATGACAGTAGGAGAATTATAATAATTCTGACACTATGTAAAAGCCTGTTAGAAAATAACTGATAAAATAAAACTTGCAAAGCAGAATTTGCTAAATAGGTTTATCCACCTGGCAGAGTGGAGAGAATACAATTTACAATTCTGATAGAGTAGAATATGTTTTTAAGCCATTTGAGGTAAAATTGATTTGTTAATATTTTCATCAAGTGTTATGCTTTTTTCACTTCTCTGAATGACCTCAGCTAGACACATAACCTCAGAGAAATGATGGGTGTCAAAGCATTTGCTGAATTGTAAAAATCTAGACAAACGTGGTTTACTCTTACTGTATAACAGATTCCTAGATCTGAAATAAATTGAATGTCAGTAAATGTATACAGGTTTTCTTCCTCTTATGTACATCAGGAAGAAAGAGGACATAAGATTCATATCAAAGTTGTTATTTATATTGTATTTGTTTAAATAGGTCTTTATTTTTAAGAAGTATTTCTATATATGAGTGGGAGTGGATGCAGAAAACTGGAGGTGTTCCTGAGTCACTGGCTAGAGTATAAATTCAACAAGTGTAAGAAGCTCTGTTTTGAATTTCTATTACACCAGTAGAGTCAATGCCTGTCTGTGGATGTGATCATATACACAGATCCCCTGGAATAATTACGTTACACTTAAAACTTGCAAAGAAGAATTAGCAGAATTAGAAAGAAAAAAAAATTCTTTCTCATCACTAGTGATAAGAACCTTGTGAACAACATGTAGAACTTATTTCTGAATGAGGTTTCCATTTTTTTAAATTAAAGTCATTCTTTCCTTTCTGTAATATCAATACATTTTTGTTTTAAAATATTTTACAATATTTTATTTTGTTTCTAAAGATATCAATCTTGTAGGTGCACAAATATTTTTAATACAAATGTTTAAAATTGCTTTAGAGTAAATGGAGAGAAAACAGGAAGAAAAGGTCTACTTGGAGAATTTCCAATCGTCTCAAAGCAATGAACTATTTGCACCATAACAATTTGAAAGTTCCAGAGGAAAAGCCAAATAGTTGCAGTTGTATTTATTTATAAAGAAGGCAGCTGGCAGCATCAAATAGCTTTTTACAACGTCTCTTTTTTCTAATAGGAAAAAAGCACCTAGACGAATGTTTTGCATATATTTGGTTGTTTGTTTTAGATTAATTTATCTCAAATAATCAGGACACATTAACCATAGGCTCATAAGTCTCTCACATAAAAGATGCAAACCATTCATTAAGGCACTTCATATTTAGCCAAATGATGGTATTTGTTAATGAGATTAAACATCCTGTCTTGCTGAGAATAGCTCTCATTAACTATAACTTAACAGAACCTCTCTAGTTATATCACAGAACATTTTCATATTCGTTTTATTCAAACCTGAATTATTGACTCAAGAGCAATACTGTACCTATAAAAACATTCATATAAGCAACATGAGCAGTTAACGAAAATCGTTTACCCCTCCATTGTGTTAGAAAGGAAAGAGGGTAGTGAAACATTTGATGGTGTAAAGGCTCCATGATATATTTTACATAAAATAAAATATACTTACAGTTAAGATTTAGATTCAAATTCAGAATCCATCTCCTTATTTAAGTTTCCTCCAAATACATCAATGTAGAATTTGCACCTAAGGAAGCAGAATTCAAGGAGAAACTGAGCGTGAAATTAATCAAGATATGAAAATCTCCATTCTCTCTACTAGATTCTGATGCTAATAAGGTAGAACTCGAAGGTTTAATTCCTGCCTCAATATTTTATATTCAAATAGAACAAATTTGCTATTTAGAATTGCTCCTCTTTTAAGGTATCTGGAAATTTCACTCTCTGACGAGCATGGGATTCTTGACTATCTCATACTTGTTCACAGTTACTGAATTTGTTCTTTAATTTCATATATTTTCCTTCAAAGTCAGCCATTATACCTGTGCGCCTCCTAAAACTCTGAAATATTCTGTCCCCTTAATCTTCTACCTTAACTGGCATTCACAACCCCAAACCTGGATAATTCCTCAATGTTCTCCATTTATTATTGTTTTAATACACTGTTCCCAACCGATTTCCTCCAAAGTGATGTTATTTAACATCTTTTCAGCCCTCAGTGCTCATCCTGGTTCCAGTGTAAACTCCTAATTTCCTTCATTCCCAGATGTTTTAGAATAAAACGATTTATCATTGTCAGCTTCCTGGCTGACAACCTCCTGTTTTTAGCTTTAGCTGGGCTAATAATTGTTTTACTTATTCCTACTTTTCTACTAAAATATTCCAAAAGGCAGCTCTTTCTACATTTCCAACATCATTTTCTTCTAGAACTTCCTCTCTTCCCACCTCACCCTAGATGACCACCCGTGTGTAAGAATTTACATCACTCATCTCTCCAAACTCATCATCTCCAAACTCATTAACTTTCATTTATTCTCTTCTGCTTCAACTAATTTTAAGGAATTGGTGGTATTCCATTTTTAATTTAAAGCTAACTTCAGCCTTTATGCTAAAAATTCTATCCCCTTCTGTATTAAGAATTTTGCTTTATGAATTATTTTATCTCTTTGCCATTTTCAAAATTCTTCTCTGCTAGCTCCTTCCCCTTGGCATATAATATTTCTCTCCATTTGCCTAAAAAGCTTTTACTCTTTTCTTTGACTCCCTTTGAATTCACCTTATAGAGTTATCTTTTAAAATGTTATTATATTGAAATGCTTATAGAAATAGTCTATGGTCACTGCTTCTATTTCTATACTCTCTACATTCCCTTCAGTTAACTGCAAAGCAACTTGTATATCCTTTTCTCTACTAAAAAATGATCTCTCACAGATTCCTGATAACCTGCAAATTCACAAAACTGAGACCTCAATACCTGAATCTCTCTTCTTTTTTAACTCCTGTAACACTGAAATACCTTCTCATTTTTTATATCCCTTTACTCCCCACTTCACCGAAGCTTGCTTCCTTTCTCTCCATTTGTGAGTGGTTTCACTCACCAAAATTTGTCCTTGGGCCTTTGTGTTTTTCAATCTGTACTCTCTCAGGGACCTCATATCAGGACTTAACTATCACTTCTACAAGAATGACTACAATTTGTCCAATTTCTTGATCCATATTTGCAAATTTCCGTTATTTATCAATAACCTGATTGTATACTTTGGGAGACCTCAAAATTATTTTCCAAGTTTATCTTGTTTCCAATCATCTTCAAACTTTTATGTTTTAAATGAGATCCCTCATTATATTCTTTCCCATTAGATCAACATGATATTTCAATCTTCTTTAGCTCCTTTCTTTGTAATCATTCTCTATCCATTGTCCAAAGCCTGTTACAAAGTTTAGTTTTAGCTCTTCTCTGATAGAATGGGTCTCACATTTCTCTTTTCTCCACTACTTCTGTTATTGTTTTCAATCTATGAGGAACCCCTATGAAATAGTATTTTCATTATATAGAGAAGAAAATGAGAACTAATTAAGGTAATTCAATTTATAAGATGACAAATGAGTTTACAGGAGAACAGAACCTTTCCTTTCTTTTTATAAACATCTTTATTGGAGTATAATTGCTTTACAATGGTGTGTTAGTTTCCGCTTTATAACAAAGTAAATCAGCTATACATATACATTTATCCCCATTTCTCCTCCCTCTTGCATCTTCCTCCCACCCGCCCTATCCCACCCCTCTAGGTGAACACAAAGCACTGAGCTGATCTCCCTGTGCAATGCGGCTGCTTTCCATTAGCTAGCTACCTATTTTACATTTGGTAGTATATATATGTCCATGCCACTCTCTCACTTCGTCCCAGCTTACCCTTCCCCCTACCCGTGTCCTCAAGTCCATTCTCTACGTCTGTGTCTTTATTCCTGTCCTTCCCATAGGTTCTTAAGAACCTTTTTGTTTTTTAAGATTCCATATACATATGCATTAGCATACAGTATTTGTTTTTCTCTTTCTGACTTACTTCACTCTGTATGACAGTCCCTAGGTCCATTCACTTCACTGCAAATAACTCAATTTTGTTTCTTTTTATGGCTGAGTAATATCCCATTGTATATATGTGCCACATCTTCTTTATCCATTCATCCGATGATTAACACTTAGGTTGTTTCCATCTCCAGGCTATTGTAAATAGAGCTGCAATGAACATTTTGATACATGACTCTTTTTGAATTATGGATTTCTCAGGGTATATGCCCAGTAGTGGGATTGCTGGGTCATATGGTAATCCTATTTTTAGTTTTTAAAGGAAACTCCATACTGTTCTCCAGAGTGGCTGTATCAATTTACATTCCCAGCAACAGTGCAAGAGGGTTCCCTTTTCTCCACACTCTTTCCACCCTTTTCTTTTTATCTTTGTCAGTTTTAAATTACTCTCTGCATTCTAAGTTCTATGAAAACAGAGAGCATGTATGCTTTTGCTCTTCTTGAATTCCAACAGCTTAGCACGGGAAAGCATGCATGCATAATGCATGGAAGAATGACAGAGTCAGAACCTAAAATATCTCTGTATGTTGGTCATGGTGACTAAACCACAGACATACATTTGGTATTTGAAAATAGAGCTGAAAAAGAGCCATCTCATAAGGAGTTTGGGTTTTTTTTGAGTTGTCTTTTTTTTTAATTCATATATATGTTCACATATAACCAGAGCTAAGGATAATATTAGATCATTGAACATGGAAATCTACACTTTTCTTTCTTCTTGTATTCAATTTCCTTTTTTTTTTGCGGTACGCGGGTCTCTCACTGTTGTGGCCTCTCCCATTGCAGAGCACAGGCTTCAGACACACAGGCTCAGCAGCCATGGCTCACGGGCCCAGCCACTCCGCGGCATATGGGATCTTCCCAGACCGGGGCACGAACTCATGTCCCCTGCATCAGCAGGCTGACTCTCAACCACTGCACCACCACGGAAGTCCTCTTTTTTTTTTAATATTTATTTTTCATTAATTTATTTTTTCTTATTAGTCATCCATTTTATACACATCAGTGTATACATGTCAATACCAAACTCCCAGTTCATCACACCACCACCTCTAACCCCGCCTCTTTCCTCCCTTGGTGTCCATACGTTTGTTTTCTACATCTGTGTCTCAATTCCTGCTCTGCAAACCAGTTCATGTGTACCATTTTCTAGGTTCCACATATATGCATTAATATACGATATTTGCTTTTTGACTTACTCCACTCTGTATGACAGTCTCTAGGTGCATCCACGTCTCCACAAATGACTCAAGTTAGTTACTTTTTATGGCTGAGTAATATTCCATTGTATATATATACCACATCTTCTTTATTCATTCGTCGATGGGCATTTAGGTTGCTTCCATGACCTGCTACTGTAAATAGTGCTGCAATGAACATTGGGGTACATGCGTATTTTTGAATTATGGTTTTCTCTGGGTATATGCCCAGTAGTGGGACTGCTGGATCATATGGTAATTCTATTTTTAGTTTTTTAAGGAACCTCCATACTGTTCTCCATAGTGGCTGTATCAGTTTACATTCCCAAAAACAGGGCAAGAGGGTTCCCTTTTCTCCACACCCTCTTCAGCATTTGTTGTTTGTAGATTTTCTGATGAAGCCCATTCTAACTGGTGTGAGGTGATACCTCATTGTAGTTTTGATTTGCATTTCTCTAATAATTAGTGATGTTGAGCAGCTTTTCATGGGCTTCTTGGCCATTTGTATGTCTTCTTTGGAGAAATATCTATTTAGGTCCTCTGTCCATTTTTGGATTGGGTTGTTTTTTTAATATTGAGCTGCCTGAGCTGTTTATGTATTTTGGAGATTAATCCTTTGTTCGATGATTGATTTGCAAATATTTTCCCCCATTCTGAAGGTTGCCTTTTTCATCTTGTTTATGGTTTCCTTTGCTGTGCAAAAGCTTTTAAGTTTCATTAGCTCCCATTTGTTTATTTTTATTTTTATTTCCATTACTCTAGGAGGTGGATCAAAAAATACCTTGCTATCAAAGAGTGTTCTTCCTATGTTTTCCTCTAAGAGTTTTACAGTTCCTGGTCTTATATTTAGGTCTCTAATCCATTTTGAATTTACTTCTGTGTATGGTGTTAGGGGGTGTTTTAATTTAATTCTTTTACATATAGCTGTCCAGTTTTCCCAGCAACACTTATTGAAGAGGGTATCTTTCTCCACTGTATATCCTTGCCTCCTTTGTCATGGATTAGTTGACCACAGGTGTGTGGGTTTATCTCTGGGATTTCTATCCTGTTCCATTGCTCTATATTTCTGTTTTTGTGCCAGTACCATATTATCTTGATTACTGTTGCTTTATAGTATAGTCTGTAGTCAGGGAGTCTGATTCCAACAGCTCCATTTTTTCCCTGCAAGACTGCTTTGGCTATTCGGGGTCTTTTGTGTCTTCATACAAATTTTAAGATTTTTTTGTTCTAGTTCTGTGAAAAATGCCATTGGTAATTTGATAGGGATTGCATTGAATCTGTAGATTGCTTTGGGTAGTATAGTCATTTTCACAATATTGATTCTTGCAATCCAAGAATATGGTATATCTCTCCATCTGTTGGTATCTTCTTTGATTTCTTTCATCAGTATCTTATAGTTTTCTGCATACAGGCCTTTTGTCTCCCTGGCAGGTTTATTCCTAGGCATTTTATTCTTTTGGTTGCAGTGGTAAATGGGAGTGTTTCCTTAATTTCTCTTTCAGATTTTTCATCATTAGTGTATAGGAATGCAAGAGATTTCTGTGCATTAATTCTGTATCCTGCAACTTTACCAAATTCATTGATTAGCTCTTGTAGTTTTCTGGTGGCCACTTTAGGATTCTGTATGTATAGTATCATGTCATCTGCAAACTGACAGTTTTACTTCTTCTTTTCCAATTTGGCTTCCTTTTATTTCTTTTTCTTCTCTGATTGCCACGGCTAGGACTTCCAAAACTGTTGAATAATAGTGGTGAGAGTTGCCATTCTTGTCTTGTTCCTCATCTTAGAGCAAATGCTTTCAGTTTTCACCATGGAGAATGATGTTTGCTGTGGGTTTGTCACATATGGCCTTTATTATTTTGAGGTAGGTTTCCTGTATGCCCACTTTCTAGAGACTTTTTATCATAAATGGGTGTTGAATTTTGTCAAAAGCTTTTTCTGCATCTATTGAGATGATCATATGGTTTTTCTCCTTCAATTTGTTAATATGGTGTATCACATTGATTGATTTGCATATATTGAAGAATCCTTGCATCGCTGGGATAAATCCCACTTGATCATGGTGGATGATCATTTTAATGTGTTGTTGCATTCTGTTTGCTAGTATCTTGTTGAGGATTTTTGCATCTATATTCATCAGTGATATTGGTCTGTAATTTTCTTATTTTGTAGTATCTTTCTCTGGTTTTGGTATCGGGGTAATGATGGCCTCATAGAATGAGGTTGGGAGTGTTCCTTCCCCTGCAATTTATTGGAAGAGTTTGAGAAGGATGGGTGTTAGCTCTTCTCTAAATGTTTGATAGTATTCACCTGTGAAGCCATCAGGTCCTGGACTTTTGTTTGTTGGAAGATTTTTAATCACAGTTTCAATTTCA
This sequence comes from Globicephala melas, assembly GCF_963455315.2. NCBI lineage: Eukaryota > Metazoa > Chordata > Mammalia > Artiodactyla > Delphinidae > Globicephala > Globicephala melas. The sequence continues at coordinate 82,243,182 of NC_083322.1, forward strand.
TTACTTGTGATTGTTCTGTTCATATTTTCTATTTCTTCCTGGTTCAGTCTTAGAAGGTTATACCTTTCTAAGAATTTGTCCATTTCTTCCAGGTTATCCATTTTATTGGCATAGATTTGCTTTTAGTAGTCTCTTAGGATACTTTGTATTTCTGTGGTGTCTGTTATAACTTCTCCTTTTTCATTTCTAATTTTATTGATTTGAGTCCTCTCCCTCTTTTTCTTGATGAGTCTGGCTAATGCTTTATCAATTTTGTTTATCTTCTCAAAGAACTAGCTTTTAGCTTTATTGATCTTTGCTATTGTTTTCTTTGTTTCTATTTCATTTATTTCTGCTCTGATCTTTATGATTTCTTGCCTTCTGCTAACTTTGGGTTTTGTTTGTTCTTCTTTCTCTAGTTCCTTTATGTGTAATGTTACATTGTTTATTTGAAATTTTTCTTGCTCCTGAGGTAGGCTTGTATAGCTATAAACTTCCCTCTTAGAACTGCTTTTGCTGCATCCCATAGGTTTTGGATCATTGTGTTTTCATTGTCATTTGTCTCTAGCTATTTTTTGATTTCCTCTTTGATTTCTTCAGTGATCTCTTGGTTATTTAGTAATGTATTGTTTAGCCTCCATGTGTTTGTGTTTTTTACGTTTTTTCCCCTGTAATTCATTTCTAATCTCATAGTGTTGTGGTCAGAAAAGATGCTTGATATGATTTCAATTTTCTTAAATTTACTAAGGCTTGATTTGTGACCCAAAATGTGATCTTCCTGGAGAATGTTCTGTGTGCACTGGAGAAGAAAGTGTAATCTGCTGTTTTTGATGGAATGTCCTATAAATATCAGTTAAATCTATCTGATCTACTGTATCTTTTAAAGCTTGTGTTTCCTTGTTTGGATGATCTGTCTATTGGTGTTAGTGAGGTGTTAAAGTCTCCCACTATCATTGTGTTACTGTTGATTTCCTCTTTTATAGCTGTTATCAGTTGCCTTATGTATTGAGGTGCTCCTATGTTGGGTGCATATATATCTATAATTGTTATATCTTCTTCTTGGATTGATCCCTTGATCATTATGTAGTGTCCTTCCTTGTTTCTTGTAACATTTTTTATTTTAAAGTCTATTTTATCTGAGTATGCTACTCCAGCTTTCTTTTGAATTCCATTTGCATGGAATATCTTTTTCTATCCCCTCACTTTCAGTCTGTATGTGTCCCTAGGTCTGAAGTGGGTCTCTTGTGGACAGCATATATATGGGTCTTGTTTTTGTATACATTTAGCAAGCCTCTGTCTTTTCATTGGAGCATTTAATCCATTCACATTTAAGGTAATTATTGATATGTATGTTCCTATTACCATTTTCTTAATTGTTTTCAGTTTGTTTTTGTAGGTCCTTTTCTTCTCTTGTGTTTCCCACTTAGAGAAGTTCCTTTAGTTTTTGTTGTAGAGCTGGTTTGGTGGTAGTGCTGAACTCTCTTAGCTTTTGCTTGTCTGTAAAGCTTTTGATTTCTCCATCAAATCTGAATTAGATCCTTGCTGGGTAGAGTAATCTTGGCTGTAGGTTCTTCCCTTTCATCATTTTAAGTTTATCATGCCACTCCTGGTTTGTAGAGTTACTGCTGAGAAATCTGCTGTTAACCTTATGGGAGTTCCCTTGAGTGTTATTTGTCGTTTTTCCCTTGCTGCTTTCAATAATTTTTCTTCGTCTTTAATTTTTGCCAATTTGATTACTATGTGTCTTGGCATGTTTCTCCTTGGGTTTATCCTGTAGGGGACTCGCTGTGCTTCCTGGACTTGGGTGGCTATTTCCTTTCCCATGTTAGCGAAGTTTCCGACTACAGTCTCTTCAAATATTTTCTCAGGTCCTTTCTCTCTTCTCATTCTGGGACCCCTATATTGCGAATGTTGTTGCATTTAATGTTGTCCCAGAGGTCTCTTAGGCTGTTTTCATTTCTTTTCATTCTTTTTTCTTTATTCTGTTCCACAGCAGTGAATTCCACCATTGTTTCTTCCAGGTCACTTATCTGTTCTTCTGCTTCAGTTATACCACTATTGATTCCTTCTAGTGTATTTTTCATTTCAGTTATTGTATTGTTCATCTATTTTTGTTCTTTAATTCTTCTAGATCTTTTTTAAACATTTCTTGCATCTTCTCAATCTTTGCCTCCATTCTTTTTCCAAGGTCCTGGATCATCTTCGCTATCATTATTCTGAATTCTTTTTCTGGAACGTTGCCTATCTCCACTTCATTTAGTTGTTTTTCTGGGGTTTTATCTTGTTCCTTCATCTGGTATATAGCCCTCTGCCTTTTCATCTTGTCTATATTTCTGTGAATGTGGTTTTTGTTACACAGGCTGCAGGACTGTAGTTCTTCTTGTTTCTGCTGTCTGCCCTCTGGTGGATGACAGGAGTTTGTTTTTTAAGTCAATCAAGATTTTGATAGGTTTTTATAATGTAAATGAGAATAATAATACTTGGATTTTTTGTCAAAGACTATCCTGGCTCTATTATAAAACAAAGATTTCATGAAGGCGGTTAAGGTAGGTAGACCATTTAGGAAATTGTCACTTCCTTGCAAACACTTGATGAGATTGTAAATTAAGGCAGAAATTGTAAGTTTGAAAGTGAGATTTGAAGGACATTAAGAGACAAAAATCAATAGAACTTGGTGACTTGACTGCCTGTGATTGTTAAATAAGAGGAATGATTAAGAGCAGAGTTGGGAATAGTGATTATTTTATTCATCGGTATGTGAAAGAGAGGACAAAGTTTCGGTTAGGGAAGAAATGAAAGGAGTACTAATTTGAGACATTCAAATTTGTGATGTTTCTAGAATAATCAAGTTGAGATATCTATTAAATAGATGAATATATGGGTCTGGAAAGCAGGAGGGATAAACTCAAGTGAGAGCTGTCAATCTGATATACTCAATCCTCTGTTCTCCCTTTCCCAGATATACAGTGTGTAAAGGCCAACCTTTACACACTGTATAATTAACCAAGGCCTTTTTTTTGAAGCATTAATTTATACAAAATGTGTGTGCATAAGCGCTCCCACAATTAAGGAACACTTAGATAAATTCTATCTATCAATCCATCTTTCTATCTATCATCTATGTTTCTATTTAAAGCAGGCCTGGGTGGGAAAAAAAATCACAGAATTCTATATTTCAGGGTTTTCTCCCCCTTTTTTAGTCTAAAAAGTATATTAAAAAGATAAGAAAGATCACATATCTGTTAAAATACTTCAAAATCTAAGAAGGCTTATGTAAATAATGTTTTAAATATAATATTATCAGATATTTTTAGAGCAAGTATAAAATTGAAAGTATTTAAATAAAATTTCATTAGAAAGAAAAGATTACACAGCCACAACATTCTTTCTCACAAATGAAATATGCTTGTTTGGGTGATGACATATTTTACAGTTTCATAATGCTTATCATTACTGTATCACAGAAACAGGTACTTGGACATACTAATAGTAATAGAAATATATCTGACACCATATGACTACTGATGTGATTCACTGAAAAAAGACAATATTGCTTATATCATATTTATGCTAAAATATTTACACTAGATCTAACCATCAAATATAGAATATTGAACATTTTATAATAAATTGTCCTAGGCTTTAGAAAAATGCCAATGTCATGAAAACAAAATAACAACAACAATATAACAAGGGAAATATTCTAAATTAAGAGTTTAGATATTACAGCATAATATCCAAAGGAAATGTGTAAGCCTTGATTGGATCTTGGGCCCAAGACATATGAAATGTGTGGAATATTTGGAACAGATAAATTTGAATATTTGGAACAATCAGATAAATTTGAACATGGAGTATATATTAGATAACATTTTGGATTTATACATCTCAATCGTGAAAATAGTATTCTGGTTTTCTGGGAAAATGGCCTATTCTTATGAGACACATTCTGAAGTATGATGGGTGAAGTGTCTGACTGCTTTCAAGAGGTTCAGCAAATCAAAGCATAAATATGTGTATATATATAGCTATATACACATGTGTTGTGTAAATTTTTATATATATATGAAACAAGACAAATGACAAAGTGTTTGGTAAGGTGAAGGGTATAAAAGGTATAAAATATGTTTCTAATATTTTCTCAAACTTCCATAGGTTTATAAGATTATTAAAATTAAAATTTGGGAAAAATAAGTGCATTTTTTTGGCAAAAGAAATATACAAATGTATCTGTAAATTCATGTACATTTCCTTACAAATGAATTCTATGAGATATCTCATGAGCATATCACTTTAAAATCACATAAACTTTTTTAGGAAATTCTTCTCAATGCATTATTTGATAACCTTGACAACAAAATTTGGCCAATCTCCTTGACAGAGATCCAAAAACCAAACCAAAATATTAGCAAACTGATTCCAACAATGTATAAGATGTACTAAAAAAAAAAAAAAGAGCTAGAGGTGGGAAGGATGTTATCTCAAGAATGCCTTGTTGAAATACTATTAGAAGATTAATATATTCATATTATCAAAGTAGAAAGATGACGATTATGACAGGAGATACACGCACGCGCACACACACACACACACACACTAAATAAACTTCTTTTTATCCATTCCAGATAAAAACTTTTATCACACTAGGAATAGAAGGCAATTTCTTAAACAGGATAAATAGTATGTACAAAAACCTGCAGTAACTGTCATATTTAATGGGGAACATTTAGCATCATTAACTACACATAGTGAACAAGGACTTATGATGATGAATGGGTCTGACAGTTTCCTGCCCTTGACCTTCTCCTCTTCAATGCTCTTATCAGGGATTTGGGTAAAGATAGATAAGGCAACATTTCACACTTGAGTAAGATTCAGGATTTGGAAGGATATAGTGACAGGAAAGTCAATATTCCAAGTGATCTCAACTAGCAGAAATGCTTGGCCCAAATGAGCAAAATGGAATTTAACAGATATCTTCAACTGAGGCTCAAAATCAACTATACTCATGCAGTATACACATGTAGTATGTGGGAGAATCTGTTTACTAAGATGTGATGTGAAAAACATAGCAACAAATTAACTGCTACAAGCTCAATATAGGTTAAAAAAAAAAAAGTAATAAAGCTACAAAAAAACCCCAACAAACAAAAAAGAAAAGAAGAAGAAAAGAGGCAAACTAATCATGGTCTCTATTAAGAAAAGTGTTCTATTTAGAAATAAGTACCAGGATTGAGGCAGTCCTATGTTGCACCCCTATCTTTCTACATCAGAATATCAGTGCTCTCAATAAAATCACCTGATATCTATGGCACCATTTTCAGTAGGACAGTGTTTCAAAAGGACATAGGCTCTTGCATGGAGTGTGGTTCAGAGGGTAAGGAATCTAAAACTCATGTTCCACCAGGAAGGGTTAAAGGAGTGGAACATATTATACTTGAAAAGTCTCTTGGAAAAAAGGTGCGGCATGCTTCAAATAATTGAGAATGTTGAGAGCTCACTGTAAGTTAGAGTATGCACCAGGTACTTTATATGATAATCTACCCAAACCCTAAGAGGTAGATATTAATAAGCCAATTTTATGAAAGAGGATACTCTCAGAAATTAATTTTGATCAAGACATGCAAAGTCAGCAATGAGTACACGCTCACTTTTATTTAATTCCAAAGCATGAGTTTGCTTATTACATTCTTCTACTCTCTGTCTAGCCTATTTGAAGGGTTGTAATGTGGAAGAGACAGGTAAGTTTGTTGTTGCTCAATGAGAAAGAGAAATAGTGAATGTAATAAAATCAAGTTGCTTCAAAAAGGGTTACCCTAAAAATCTTTTATGCCAACAGTCCACCAACAGATGACAAGCAGACACTGCAAACCCATATGTCTATGAAAGTTCACTTCCTCCATATTAATTTAAAGTAAGTGATTTTAAAATAACTTATGTCTTGATATCATTTTGATATTGACATTACCAGTGCATACCTAAAAAGAAAGCAACAGGGCTTTCCTGGTGGCGCAGTGGTTAAGAATCCACCTGCCAATGCAGGGGACAAGGGTTCAAGCCCTGGTCCAGGAAGATCCCACATGCTGTGGAGCAACTAAGCCCATGCACCACAACTACTGAGCCTGCATTCTAGAGCCCACGAGCCACAACTACTGAGCTCGTGTGTCACAATTACTGAAGCCCACATGCCTAGAGCCCATGGTCCGCAACAAGAGAAGCCACTGTAATGAGAAGCCCGCGCACCGCAACGAAGACTAGTCCCCGCTTGCCGCAACAAGAGAAAGCCCACGTGCAGCAGTGAAGACCCAACACAGCCAAAAATAAATAAATAAAATAATTTTTTTAAAAAAAGAAAGCAACATTATAGCATTAATATGCGAGTCAGGAGACTTAATCTCTTTGTTTTAAAGTAGGTCTGGGGATCACCGGGGAAGATGGCGGAAGAGTAAGACACGGAGATCACCTTTCTCCCCACAGATACACCAGAAATACATCTACATGTGGAACAACTCCTACAGAACACCTACTGAACGCTGGCAGAAGACCTCAGACCTCCCAAAAGGTAAGAAAGTCCCCACATACCTGGGTAGGGCAAAAGAAAAAATAAACAGAAACAAAAGAATAGGGACGGAACCTGCACCTCTAGGAGGGAGCTGTGAAGGAGGAAAAGTTTCCACACACTAGGAAGCCCCTTCGCGGGCGGAGACTGCGGGTGGCAGAGGGGGAAGCTTCGGAGCCGCTGCGGAGAGCACAGCAACAGGGGTGCGGAAGGCAAAGCAGAGAGATTCCCGCACAGAGGATCGGTGCCGACTGGCACTCACCAGGCCGAGAGGCTTGTCTACTCACCCGCCAGGACGGGCGGGGCTGGGAGCTGAGGCTCGGGCTTTGGTCGGAGCGATAGGAGAGGACTGGGGTTGGCGGTAAACACAGCATGAAGGGGTTAGTGCACCGCGGCTAGCCGGGAGGGAGTCCGGAGAAAAGTCTGGACATGCCGAAGAGGCAAGAGACTTTTTCTTCCCTCTTTGTTTCCTGGTGCGCGAGGAGAGGGGATTAAGAGCGCTGCTTAAAGGAGCTCCAGAGACAGGCACGAGCCGCGGCTAACAGCGCGGACCCCAGAGACGGGCATGAGACGCTAAGGCTGCTGCTGCCGCCACAAAGAAGCCTGTGTGCGAGCACAGGTCACTATCCATACCCCGCTTCCGGGGAGCCTGTGCAGCCCACCACCGCCAGGGTCCCAGGATCCAGGGACAACTTTCCCGGGAGAACGCACGGCGCACCTCAGCCTGGTGCAACGTCACGCTGCCCTCCGCCGCCGCAGGCTCGCCCGGCACGCACTCCGTGCCCCTCACTCCCCACGGCCTGAGTGAGCCAAAGGCCCCGAAGCAGCTGCTCCTTTAACCCTGTCCTGTCTGAGCGAACAGACACCCTCCAGCGACCTACTCGCAGAGGAAGGGCCAAATCCAAAGCTGAGCCCCTGGAGCTGTGCAAACAAAGAAGAGAAAGGGAAATCTCTCCCAGCAGCCTCAGGAACAGCGGATTAAATCTCCACAATCAACTTGATGTACCCTGCATCTGTGGAATATATGAATAGACAACGAATCACCCCAAATTGAGGAGGTGGACTTTGAGAGCAAGATTTATGATTTTTTCCCCTTTTCCTCTTTTTGTGAGTGTGTATGTGTATGCTTGGGAGATTTTGTCTGTATAGCTTTGCTTCCACCATTTGTCCTAGGGTTGTATCCATCCACTTTTTGGGTTTTTTTCTTTAAAAAAAATTTTTTTTTCTTAATTATTTTTTATTTTAATAACTTTATTTTATTTTATCTTACTTTATTTTATCTTCTTTCTTTCTTTCCTTCCTGCGTCCCTCCCTCCTTCCTTCCTTTTCTTTCGTTCTTTCTTTCTCTTGCTTTCTTTCCTTTCTACTTTTTCTCTCCTTTATTCTGAGCCGTGTGGATGAAAGGCTCTTGGTGCTGCAGCCAGGAGTCAGTGCTGTGCCCCTGAGGTGGGAGAGCCAACTTTAGGTCACTGCTCCACAAGAGACCTCCCAGCTCCACATAATATCAAACAGCGAAAATCTGCCAGAGATCTCCATCTTAACACCAGCACCCAGCTTCACTCAACGGCCAGCAAGCTACAGTGCTGGACACCCTATGCCAAACAACTAGCAAGACAGGAACACAACCCCACCCATTAGCAGAGAGGCTGCCTAAAATCATAATAAGGCCACAGACACCCCAAAACACACCACCAGACGTGGACCTCCCCACCAGAAAGACAAGATCCAGCCTCATCCACTAGAACACAGGCACTAGTCCCCTCAACCAGGAAGCCTACACAACCCACTGAACCAACTTTAGCCACTGGGGACAGACACGAAAAACAACGGGAACTACGAACCTGCAGCCTGCAAAAAGGAGACCCCAAACACAGTAAGAAAAGCAAAATGAGAAGACAGAAAAGCACACAGCAGATGAAGAAGCAAGGTAAAAAGCCACCAGACCTAACAAATGAAGAGGATATAGGCAGTCTACCTGAAAAAGAATTCAGAATAATGCTAGTAAAGATGATCCAAAATCTTGGAAATAGAGAAAATGCAAGAAACATTTAACAAGGATCTAGAAGAATGAAAGATGAAACAAGCAACGATGAACAACACAAAAAATGAAATTTAAAATACTCTAGATGGGATCAATAGCAGAATAACTGAGGCAGAAAAACGGATAAGTGACCTGGAAGATAAAATAGTTGAAATAACTACTGCAGAGCACAATAAAGAAAAAAGAATGAAAAGAACCGAGGACAGTCTCAGAGACCTCTGGGACAATATTAAACACACCAACATTCGAATTATAGGGGTTCCAGAAGAAGAGAAAAAGAAAGGGACTGAGAAAATATTTGAAGAGATTATAGTTGAAAACTTCCCTAATATGGGAAAGGAAATAGTTAATCAAGTCCAGGAAGCACAGAGAGTCCCATACAGGATAAATCCAAGGAGAAATATACCAAGACACATATTAATCAAACTGTCAAAAATTAAATAAAAAGAAAACATATTAAAAGCAGCAAAGGAAAAACAACAAATAACACACAAGGGAATCCCCATAAGGTTAACATCTGATCTTTCAGCAGAAACTCTGCAAGCCAGAAGGGACTGGCAGGACATATTTAAAGTGATGAAGGAGAAAAAGCTGCAACCAAGATTACTCTACCCAGCAAGGATCTCATTCAGATTTGATGGAGAAATTAAAACCTTTACAGACAAGCAAAAGCTGAGAGAGTTCAGCACCACCAAACCAGCTTTACAACAAATGCTAAAGGAAATTCTCTAGAGAAGAAACACAAGAGAAGGAAAACACCTACAATAACAAACCCAAAACAATTAAGAAAATGGTAATAGGAACATACATATCGATAATTACCTTAAATGTAAATGGACTAAATGCTTCCACCAAAAGACACAGATTGGCTGACTGGATACAAAAACAAGACCTATATATATGTTGTCTACAAGAGACCCACTTCAGACCTAGAGACACATACAGACTGAAAGTGAGGGGATGGAAAAAAGTTATTCCATGCAAATGGAAAGCAAAAGAAAGCTGGAGTAGCAATTATCATATCACACAAAAGAGACTTTAAAATATAGATTATTACAAGAGACAAAGAAGGACACTACATAATGGTCAAGGGATCGATCCCAAAAGAAGATATAACAATTGTAAATATTTATGCACCCAACATAAGAGAACCTCAATACATAAGGCAAATACTAACAGCCATAAAAGGGGAAATTGACAGTAACGTATTCATAGTAGGGGACTTTAACACCCCACTTTCACCAATGGTCAGATCATCCAAAATGAAAATAAATAAGGAAACACAAGCTTTAAATGATACATTAAACAAGATGGACTTAATTGATATTTATAGGACATTCCATCCAAAAAGAACACAATACACATTTTTCTCAAGTGTTCAGGGAATATTCTCCAGGATAGATCATATCTTGGGTCACAAATCAAACCTTGGTAAATTTAAGAAAATTAATTCTATCAAGTATCTTTTCTGACCACAATACTATGAGACTAGGTATCAATTACAGGAAAAGATCTGTACATAATACAAAAACATGGAGGCTAAACAAGACACTACTTAATAACGAAGTGATCACCAAAGAAATCAAAGAGGAAATCAAAAAATACCTAGAAACAAATGACAATGGAGACACGACAACCCAAAACCTATGGGATGCAGAAAAAGCAGTTCTAAGAGGGAAGTTTATAGCAATACAATCCTACCTTAAGAAACAGGAAACATTTCGAATAAACAACCTAACCTTGCACCTAAAGCAATTAGAGAAAGAAGAACAAAAACCCCCAAAGTTAGAAGGAAAGAAATCATAAAAATCAGATCAGAAATAAATGAGAAAGAAAAGAAGGAAATGATAGCAAAGATCAATAAAACTAAAAGCTGGTTCTTTGAGAAGATAAACAAATTGATTAGCCAGACTCATCAAGAAAAAAAGGGAGAAGACTCAAATCAATAGAATCAGAAATGAAAAAGAAGTAACAACTGACACTGCAGAAATACAAAAGATTATGAGAGATTACTACAAGCAAATCTATGCCAATAAAATGGACAACCTGGAAGAAATGGACAAATTCTTAGAAATGCACAACGTGCCAAGACTGAATCAGGAAGAAATAGAAAATATGAACAGACCAATCACAAGCACTGAAATTGAAACTGTGATTAAAAACCTTCCAACAAACAAAAGCCCAGGACCAGATGGCTTCACAGGCGAATTCTATCAAACATTTAGAGAAGAGCTAACACCTATCCTCAAACTCTTCGAAAATGTAGCAGAGGGAGGAACACTCCCAAACTCATTCTACCAGGCCACCATCACCCTGATACCAAAAGCAGACAAAGATGTCACAAGAAAGAAAACTACAGGCCAATATAACTGATGAACATAGATGAAAAATCCTCAACAAAATACTAGCAAACAGAATCCAACAGCTTATTAAAAGGATCATGCACCATCATCAAGTTGGGTTTAACCCAGCAATGCAAGGATTCTTCAATATACGCAAATCAGTCAATGTGATAAACCATATTAACAAATTGAAGGAGAAAAACCATATGATCATCTCAATAGATGCATAGAAAGCATTTGACAAAATTCAACACCCATTTATGATAAAAATCCTGCAGAAAGTAGGCATAGAGGGAACTTTCCTCAACATAATAAAGGCCATATATGACAAACCCACAGCCAACATCGTCCTCAATGGTGAAAAACTGAAAGCATTTCCACTAAGATCAGGAACAAGATAAGGTTGCCCAGTCTCACCACTCTTATTCAACATAGTTTTGGAAGTTTTAGCCACAGCAATCAGAGAAGAAAAGGAAATAAAAGGAATCCAAATCGGAAAAGAAGAAGTAAAGCTGTCACTGTTTGCAGATGACATGACACTATACAGAGAGAATCCTAAAGATGCTACCAGAAAACTACTAGAGCTAACCAATGAATTTGGTAAAGTAGCAGGATACAAAATTAATGCACAGAAATCTCTTGCATTCTTATACACTAATGATGAAAAATCTGAAAGTGAAATCAAGAAAACACTCCCATTTACCACTGCAACAAAAAGAATAAAATATCTAGGAATAAACCTACCTAAGGAGACCAAAGACCTGTATGCAGAAAATTATAAGACACTGATGAAAGAAATTAAAGATGATACAAATAGATGGAGAGATATACCATGTTCTTGGATAGGAAGAATCAACATTGTGAAAATGACTCTACTACCCAAAGCAATCTACAGATTCAATGCAATCCCTGTCAAACTACCACTGGCATTTTTCACAGAACTAGAACAAAAAATTTCACAATTTGTATGGAAACACAAAGACCCCGAATAGCCAAAGCAATCCTGAGAATGAAAAATGGAGCTGGAGGAATCAGGCTCCCTGACTTCAGACTATACTACAAAGCTACAGTAATCAACACAGTATGGTACTGGCACAAAAACAGAAAGATAAATCAATGAAACAGGATAGAAAGCCCAGAGATAAACCCACGCACCTATCGTCACCTTATCTTTGATAAAGGAGGCAGGAATGTATAGTGCAGAAAGGACAGCATCTTCAATAAGTGGTGCTAGGAAAAATGGACAGCTACATGTAAAAGTATGAGATTAGATCACCCCCTAACACCATACACAAAAATAAGCTCCAAATGGATTAAAGACCTAAGTGTAAGGCCAGAAAGTATCAAACTCTTAGAGGAAAACATAGGCAGAACACTCTATGACATAAATCACAGTAAGATCCTTTTTGACCCACCTCCTAGAGAAATGGAAATAAAAACAAAAATAAACAAATGGGACCTAATAAAACTCCAAAGCTTTTGCACAGCAAAGGAAACCATAAAGAAGACCAAAAGACAACCCTTAGAATGGGAGAAAATATTTGCAAATGAAGCAACTGAGAAAGGATTAATCTCCAAAATTTATAAGCAGCTCATGCAGCTCAATAACGAAAAAACAAACAACCCAATCCAAAAACGGGCAGAAGACCTAAATAGACATTTCTCCAAAGAAGATATACAGACTGCCAACAAACACATGAAAGAATGCTCAACATCATTAATCATTAGAGAAATGCAAATCAAAACTACAATGAGATATCATCTCACACCAGTCAGAATGGCCATCATCAAAAAATCTAGAAACAATAAATGCTGAAGAGGGTGTGGAGAAAAGGGAACACTCTTGCACTGCTGGTGGGAATGTGAATTGGTACAGCCACTATGGAGAACAGTATGGAGGCTCCTTAAAAAACTACAAATAGAACTACCATATGACCCAGCAATCCCACTACTGGGCATATACCCTGAGAAAACCATAATTCAAAAAGAGTCATGTACCAAAATGTTCATTGCAGCTCTATTTACAATAGCCCGGAGATGGAAACAACCTAAGTGTCCATCATCGGATGAATGGATAAAGAAGATGTGGCACATATATACAATGGAATATTACTCAGCCATAAAAAGAAATGAAATTGAGCTATTTGTAATGAGGTGGATGGACCTAGAGTCTGTCATACAGAGTGAAGTAAGTCAGAAAGAGAAAGACAAATACCGTATGCTAACACATATATATGGAATTTAAGAAAAAAAATGTCATGAAGAAACTAGGGGTAAGACACAGACCTAGTAGAGAATGGACTTGAGGATATGGGGAGGGGGAAGGGTAAGCTGTGACAAAGTGAGAGAGTGGCATGGACATATATACACTACCCAACGTAAAATAGATAGCTAGTGGGAAGCAGCAGCATAGCACAGCGAAATCAACCCGGTGCTTTGTGACCACCTAGAGGGGTGGGATAGGGAGTGTCGGAAGGAGGGAGATGCAAGAGGGAAGAGATATGGGAACATATGTATATGTATAACTGATTCACTTTGTTATAAAGCAGAAACTAACACACCATTTTAAAGCAATTATACTCCAATAAAGATGTTAAAAAAAAAAAGCACAGTGAACACTAGCTCTCTTCTTCCACTTTCCATCTGTCCTTCAACCATTTCCATTGCTCTTGCCTCTAGCACGTCACAGAAATTGCCCTTATAAATGTCAGTTATGATTTCCTAATTGCCATTTTTCAGAAAGTGATGAGTCCTTATTTTAATTCCACTTGACTTCATTGAGTTTTTCCCTCCTAAAACTTTACCCTGGCTTCTAGGTTCACTCCCTTTCCCAGTTCACCTCCAAACTCTACTATCCTCCGCAATTCTTTGACTACATCTTCATTGTTGGTGTCTCTACTGTATCAGGCCCTCTTGTCTGCTTACTGTATGGCTTCATCACATGAAAATCGCTGAAGTCCACTGATTTTCACAATCATCTTCAAGGGGACTGTACCAGAATATTTCTTCCAAACTCAGACACTTTGTCTGAACTAGGGAAGCAGAAAATATCTACCTGTATATTCTGTGGATAGGTCTAAATCAGAATAAACAACATTAAACTTATCTGCCCATCTGGCCTGTAGTCCCCTACAATGAATCACAGCAACAGCAGCCTCTAAGGAAATAAATCTAGGTGTAGTTATACTGACCCCTCACTCTCTTACAAGTTATGCTACATCTGCGTAAGGTATGTTTCCCAACATGTCACTTAACTCTACTGTCACTGCCTTAGTTCAAAACCTCAGCATTTCTGACCTGGATTATAACGGCATCTTGCTCTGCTGTTTCTACTTCCCCCTCTCTTCCTTCCACTGCATTATCCACACTGCCACCAACCGATCCCTGAAAAAATGATTGTATCTCCTTCATAAATTGAATGCTTCGCCTATACGATCAAGATGAAGCTCCTAGATGTGGTAAATCAACAGTTCAGAATCCAGCTCTTGCCTATCTCTTCATCCTAACATTCCACAATTTCCCCCTTCCTACTTCCTGCTTCAGAAATGCTGGACTAAAACAGTCCTGTGCACTAGCATGCTATGGGTGGCAATACAGCTTAGTGGCTAAGATCACAGGCTCTAAAAGCCGACTGTGTTTGTTGAACAGCTGTCCTACACACTAACATTTTAACTCAGGGATAGTGTCTTAATGTATCTATGCCTATGTTTCTTACCTGTAAAATGTAGGTGATAATTTTACCTACTTTAAATGAAGGCTTACTGTAAGAAATAAGACATAGAAAGCACTTAAAACAATGTTTGGCACATACTGAAAGCTTGACGATTGTCAGCATCTATTTGGTCACACAGATCCTTCTGCCTAAAATGTTCGTTTTCCTTTTGACTCTCTGGAAATAACTATTTATCCTTGAAAAATCAGCTGATCATCACTGCTGCCAGGCAGTCTCCCTGATCGCTTACAACCACTCCCAATAGAGTTGATCACTTTTTCTAGTTCATCATACCACCTGCCAGTATTTTTGCTAAACATTATCACACTGTACAAAAATAGAATTTCATGCCCTGTCTTCCTGTAATCTACTACTCTCCAGTAGAACTTTCTGTGGTGACAGGAATGTTACACCTGTGCTCTCCATATGTGGCTAGTGTGATTGAGGAACTAAACTTTTAATTGTACTTAATTTTAATTGACATGTCTGGTGGCTACTGTATGGGGCAATGGTGCACTAGTCTGTTTTTAGGGAGGAGGGACTTTTATAATTCATTCATTCTCTTCAGTGCATGAAATATGTTACTGAAAATGCCCAGTAAATACTTATTAATTTGAACAGATCTAGGAATGAACTTCCAGGTAGAGAGCTCTGTCTCACATCAATTGCAGCCCTTAAAAAGCAATATTGCTTAAGTCCCACTACAACTGGATTTTGTTAACTGTGCTTTTGTCAATTTGCTTGGTGAAAGGTATTTCCTCATCCTATGAGAAAAGTATAGCGATCAGAATCTGTTCCAGGAAGAAAACCTAGATGCCAGGTTTATTTATAATTGCCATTTAAATTTACTAATTAAAGTAATATTCTAATTTCAATTTTTGACAGAGAACTGGGATTTCTTTAATGAACTTATTCCTGATCTATCCATAAAGACATTTTACTGTTTTTTTTCTACAGCCTTTAATTGACTATTTTATTCACTTATTTAAGTTATTTAATTGCTTGCTACAGCAGGACAAACATGGCCATTTTTGAAGTAGAAATACAGCCATTATTGGCAATCAAATATTAAAAACAATAAATAATAGGTATAGGTACTGCCTTTACTCTTTTCACTAAGAGTCCTTGTATTTGAAGGTTCTAATATCTTGGGAGGCATTTGTGTTGTTTTTTCCCCCTATGCTAAAGCCTCTATGTGTATGGATGCAACGCAAATCCTTAGTAATATGTCATTCAAATGATGCCTAATGAACACACAAGCACTTTTAAAAGCAATAAGAAAAAAAACAGAAAGCAACAAGAACATATTATGCAAAAAAGTGATTAGCATACACAAAGACCTTAACTTTCAATAGGTGTGTATTCCAAAACTAGTGGTAAAACTTTGAGCTCTGTTTGAATGAGTGGAAGGGAAAGAAGAGTTCAGCCAAATTAAATGTCTAGGCATTTCAACTTTGAGAACTCAGCGGCAGGTACACACCATGGAACAGCGACAATGGATTTAACAGAGGGTAATTACCGCCATTAAAGAGGATGCCTTCGTTACTGTTATAAATAGAAAGTAGGCACTCCTATTTTCCAGTGTGTCTTAAGTGATAGGACAAGATGTGAATGTTATGTTAAATTACTTCATTTCCTCTAGACGTCATGTTATAAACACCACAAAAAGTTTCAGAACTCTGTGTATCTCTTTGTCCTCGGAATATTGAAATCTTTCTCTTGAAAAGAAATAACCTTGCTAAGTAAAAAGCTAATGACTGACCCTTAAGAGACAACCAAGTATAATCCCCTTATTTAAAGATGTAAACAAAAACGAAGGGCCAGAGAGGATTAGCAAGTTGACCTGCATTAAATAGGCAGAGTTTAGGGCAAAACCGCTTCTCCTGGCTTCCACTATAGTGCTTTTCCCTATACAAGGATTTTTAACAATTAGGATTATTTCGGGTGTTGAACAAGTAATTACAAAGCATGAGCTATTTCAAAAGAGCAGCACAGCTGGCTATGGAGCTAAATCCTCATCATGTGCAGAGAGAATTACTGAGAAAGGGAAGACTGTACTAATGAGGATGGGGCGGAACTAATAAACTTCCCTTTGGAAATGTTGAGTTTGTAATTCTGCGAGCTATCCACATGTATGAACAGTTGAAAATGTTCATTTGAAGTTCAAAGGCGATATTTGGTTAGAGACTTAAGTCTCAGTGTTACTGCCATACGCTTACACTAAGGCATATAATTTACATTAAGGAAGGGGATGGGATGGAAGAGATCAAGTGCTCAGATTGAGAAGAGAAGGGCACTAAGGAGAATGGAGACTTAGGTAACAATGTTGAAAAACTCCAACAGTTTCCGGTCATTTGAGAGGAATAGGGAACTTTGGAGAAAATGATGGAACAGTAAGAAGAAAACCAGGAGAATATGGAATCATGGAATCTGAGTGAAGTGCTCCAAAGGAAGGTGATCTAAATTGAAAGGTCTGAAGAGGTCCAGAAGGTAGTATATTTAAAAGAATCTAATGGATTTGATAATGTAGAGATTATGGGAGAGGTTTCAGAAAAGTTGTGAATGCAGACTCCAATGAAGTGTGTTCAGAAATGAGTAGATATGAGAACAGAGTTTAAAGAACTATCGCTGAAGAGTATGAGAGAGAGAGAATCTGTAGTTGAAGGGGAATACAGCTAAAGGGGGGTCATTCTTGTTCCTTTTGGTTTAATGTTTGATAAACTAATTTCATGAGTATATAACTTTAAAGAGGGTAAAGTTGAAGAAACAAGAGGGGGAAATAATAAAGGCATTTACTCTCTCTGAATATTCCTATATTCTATTTTAGAGCATCTAAAGCAATCACTAGACCAACATAAAAGGATGCTGAAAATTAACAACACTTTAATTACACATTTTGGGTGTTGTGACCATCTTTGACATAGCATGCTATGAAGTGAATCCTATAATTTCAACTAAAGAACACTGATTCCTCAAGATGTTCTATGATAAAAGTTCTGTAATCAAATAAGTTTGGGATACATATGTACTATAACAACTTACTGGAAATTTACCAACAGTATTTGTAAGCAAAGGCTCTGAAAATCCTATAGTTAAAACTTGGTATTCTGAACCTGACAGTTCTGCAAATTATTAGGCTATGATATCCTTTCCTTCCATTGATATATCAATACTTTTTTCTGCAACATTTTGAAATATGATTCTAGGGTTCAGAATGAGTTCCACAAGGTTCTAGGATCATCTGAGGTCACTAATGTTGATGAAGAAAGTCTGAGTAACTTGTTGAGGAAACATGTATTTCACTTTCTATGCAACATAATTCTAGAACTATCCAACATTAAGAGAATGAGCTATTCTAGAACCACCATAATTCCCAAGCTTTTCCAAATACATGATAGGGAAAACAAATTTCTTTAGGATGCCACTCATACCCACTGTGAATTATTTGAAACTTTTGGAAAATTATTAGATATCCCTTAAAATTTCTCTAGAACATAAGATCTGAGCTAATTAGTATATTCATTTTACTGATTCATCCATTCAACAATATTTCAGGGACATGTACTATGTGTTAGGTTCTGTTCTTGGTTTTAAGGATATAGAAATGAAAAAAACAATAAAATCTCTGCCTTCATATGCTTATAGTGTAATATAAAAGATATAAAGTACTGTGTACTATATAGGTAGCAATAAGTGCTATGAAGAAAAATCAAGGAGGTTAAGGGGCTAGAAAGTGATAAAAGAATGAAAGAAAGGGTGGTAGGGAAGGCATTCTTGAGGAGGTGGTATTTGGGAAGAGATGAAGATTTGGGAAAATTTCAATGAAGTAGGAAGTGAGCCACAGCAAACACACGAAGAGATTAGCCATTCTCAAAAGCTCTGAAATGGGGGCTTGGAGAGTTCAAGGAATAGTAAGGAGTCCAGTGTGTCTTGAGGAAAGAGGGACAAAAGTGCAGGGGTAAGGGGGAGGCAGGAAATAAAATTAGAAAGGAAGACGTGGCTAAAAATGTAGAACCTTGTGAGCCACAGTAAGGAATTTGGAACTTTATTCTGAGTTTGACGGGAAATTACTGCAGTTTTTTTGTTTTTTTTTTTTTAACTCTGGAAGATAATAGGTAGGAGTTTGATGTTCAATCAACTTGGCTGTTATATAGAAGACTGTTCATAATAGCTGTTAATTTTGGTGTGATGTATTTCAAAAATTCAAATTTCATTGGTGGGCCCAATCCCTTAAACAATATCAATTTGGACTCTTTAATTATCATCAACCCTTTGATAACTGTAGAAGAACTTCAAGCATTGAATTGCAGTATGTCTAATACGATATTATTTATGGTTAAAAAAAATACGTTGCCAGGTATTCTCAACTCAGGCTGCACATCTGAGACACCTGGGAGATTTTTAAAGCTACCTTTGCAGACCGTGACACCTGGAGATTCACTCATTTTGTTTGGGTTGGGGTCCTGGTATTGACATTTTTTAAAAAGTACCCCACATGTTTACAATGTGCAGCCTGGTTTGAAAATCACTACCGTCAACTTTACCTGTGCATGCAGTGCACTAAAATATAAAAGGTCTTGAAAGACAAAACCAAACTGACAGGATGGCTTGCCCTTGGGGAAGCTAATAATAAATGATGATCAAAGAGGACTTCAGGACATTTAAATGCTCATGGTGAGACTATATTCTTGATACCTCGACGAATAAAGTATATGTAAATTAAAAATGGTGACCATTTAAAAGAATGAAAGAGTATATAATAGCTTGTTTTGTAAAGCTTACAAGGCATGTGATTTTCTTCCCTTTAGGGACAATACTGTTTGAGCAGCTGTTGCGCTGCATCATTTGTCCTAAATCACACTTTAGTGTGGAAGGAAGCAAATAGGATGATGCCAGCAAAGTGATTGGATCATATTTCACTAATTTGCACTTTCCTATCACATCAAACTAATCGGGAAGAAGGATTTTAAAGTTCACCTTTTGTTGATGCAATAAAATGGGATCAAAGCCCTTGATTTGGGCCAGTTAAAGTTTGGGGCCTAGTGGTCATCTGATCAGTTTGGTTTGGCAATAAAATCCAATTGAAGAAAGATGAAGTAAGGTTTTTAGTCTCAACAGAGCCTCTCTTTAACAATGAGAGCTATACCCTTAGTTCTTCATGCAAAGAGCAGATTTTTAGTAAAATGGTGACAGAAGCCTGTCATAGATTTCAAATAATAATAAATTGAATTATATCAGAAAGTCATCAGGTTCTTATTGGACATACTTTCCACCTGATTTTGCAGAAAATACGTTTGGGTTTGACTATTCAATGCTTATTGTCTTCATTGATTTGGCAAATTTACCTCCAAGTTTTAGATTCGTCATTTGTAAGACGGAGAAAATATTGTGTCTATGTGACTACTGTTGTCAGGATTATTTAAAATATTACAAGTGCTAAATGTCATGTGAGTCGTTATAATAATATGCACTCAAAAGAGTTTGAGCAAGAAAGAGCATGAGCTTTGGAGTCTGACAACCAAGATTTGAGCCCAGATTTCTTCATTTGCTTGGTCTAGCATCATGGTCAATAACTGAATTAGTCTGAAATCCAGATTCTTAATCAAAAATTTTTGTCATAAACCAGTTTTTCATTATTAGTTTAAGTAAACTGTGGACTACATTATTTACTCAAACTTTTATTTCCTTCTGCCCTTGTCACTTCCAAATATCCCATCAGGAGTAACACAATGCTTGCTTTTTCTTTTCTCCTTTTCCTCTTTTTACTTTACTTCCATCCCATCTCTTTTCCTAATGAAGTCTCAACTCTGCCCTATCGATTTGCCCCAAAGGCACGCAAGTGACAACACCTACAAGGATGTTCAAAAACTGGGTGGATCAAAATGTTTACCATTGCTGGGCTTCCCTGGTGACACAGTGGTTGAGAATCCGCCTGCTAATGCAGGTGCAGGGGACACAGCTTTGAGCCCTGGTCCGGGAAGATCCCACATGTCACAGAGCAACTAAGCCCACGCACCACAACTTCTGAGCCCGTGCGCTGCAACTACTGAAGCCTGCTCGCCTAGAGGCTGCACTCTGCAACAGAAGCCACCGCAATGAGAAGCCCGCGCATCGCAACGAAGAGTAGCCCCCACTCGCTGAAACTAGAGAAGGCCCGCTTGCAGCAACGAAGACTCAACGCAGCCAAAAATAAAATTAATTTTTTAAAAAAGTTTACCATTGCTAATTTTTATGATTACAAAGAGGTACGTGATCGCAAATAATACTATATATCAATACAGTTTTTTAAACTATAATTTTAGAGTACTGAGTTTTAATTTCCTTTTTTACTCTAATTCTTACTTGGTATTTTTGTTTCCTGGAAAATATGGCCATAATCACAGGAAGACAATGTGTCTGACGAGATCAGGTTCATTACCCTTTGACACTAGCATTTTGGTTGTCTAGAAGCTCAGTGGACTCTCACTAAAATATTGTTATCCCTTTTTACATCACATTTAGAAGTCAGTGATATATACCAAAATATCCTAATTTCTCCACGTAATAGTTCACAGTTTTTGCAATGAAAAACTTTTCTGGACATGAGCCAATCCTTATACGGAACTTGAGTTCTAATGTATTAACCTGAAAATACAGTGACTAGATGCTCAATAAAATTATTACTGAATGAAATAAGAATCAACAAATTGAAATGCTCTATTGGAAAAAAATGAATATGTGATCCCAAATAACAATGTATTTTTATCCTTCTCACAAAAACAATGCTATAGAAAGACCAAAGACAACTTTATGCGATAACAAATACCCTGGAAGATGGCAGCATGATGCCTGAATTGGCTGAGGTAATAAAACGACTGTGGAGAGATCCAGGGATTCAGGCCTGCTTTGAAAGGGCATCTGAATATCAGGTCAATGACTCAGCAGCTTAGCAAGTGAATGCGGTTTGACAGGAACTGTAGCTGAAACATTTACATTTAAGAATTGTAACTCTGTATGCTTTACATTTGTAATCACAAATGATGAAAGTAAATGGCTTTACATTTTATCATACTAAAAAGCAAGTGAAGAGAAAGAAAAAAAGATCAAGATGATGTAAATAAGATGTGAAAAACATAACCGCAGGAGCATTTTAAATAACTAATTTTGAACCTATATGTCTGAGAAGATATATATGTTGTAAATATTTTCTCCCAAATAAAAAGATTTAATCCTTACACACTAAGTTCAGCATGAACACAGACTGGTAACATGCACACTGAGGTCTTGGGCTATTCACTTCATCTCTATTCAAGTTACTAAAATCATCTTCTAAAATAACCTTATTAATGATACATGCTTTGGCTCCATTGGTTCGATGGGCATGATATAGCATTTTAGAAGAAAGTTATGTATTGATTTGAAAAACATTTGTATATTGTGGGATTCTTTTTGAGTCTCAAGCAAGATTATATAATTTTCACAACTTTTAGCCATAAGGAAATTAGGATGTTGTAACAATGTTTATAATTTCATTATCAAAATGATTTTAAATTTCCATTTTAGTAAGTGGTCCTTGACCTGTCCCATGGTTACATGCTTATAAGCACGTGTGCACATGCATGTAAATATAATGTAAATACTTATTCTATATTTCTGTCCATGCATATGAATGTGTAAAAGGGTAAAAATAGCAGTTCTTCTGAGGCTCCCAACAGAACATGCTAGCAGTACTTTAAAAAGCAGTTAAGTAAAAGTTAAACAAATGGAAGATTATTTGAGGACAGAACAGTAAGACGTGCATGATGCTTCAGATTTTTAAGCATAACGAGTAGGAGGATTATGGAGAGAAAACAAACCATATAAGTTCTAGGAAAACATAACAACAGTCTTCTGTGATTGCTCATTCGTTTTCATTTTAAATTCCAAAATCCAATGGACATGTTGCCCTTGGAGGAAAGTCCTGCTCTTATCTCTCTGATGACCTAGAGAATGGATATCATCCTGTGATTACATCAACAATGTTTTAATACTAAGCTATAGTATAAAACATTGCTTTTTGATATGAATCATTGATAAAGGCAGTCACAATCAGAAACTGAATTATGGAATATTCTCATAAAATGTTGCTTAGCAATGTTCTGGGGAGAGAAGAAGAGAAGGATAGTTCAACACTTGTAATTCATACATTTAGTTTCAGATAGACATTACTGGTTAAACATTTTCCCTTAAAATAATGTAACTTGTATTTGCAATTATATTATCATTATGTTTACCAAATTCTTTGCTCTTTGATAACAAAAAATTTTACACATTGTATACCCAAAATGGGCAAATAGAATGACATTTTATTGTTTTTCCTAGACTTTCTAATCTTAAATTTTAGCTTTTTTCTTTGTTTTGACACATAAAATATATTTTACACTGGGACTATCACATTTCAGATTCATATTAAAAGCATCTGTCTGTTCTTCAAGTTTAACAAATCTACACAGTATCTATCTGCATCCATTTTTGTGAACCTCGCCAGTAATGTAATGATTTTTAACCACCCACATCGATTTGCAAAGAGCTGTAGAATAACGACAGGAAAAAGAAAGTTTTCATTTAAAATTTAAAAATTTAAATGTTAACTTTCTTTTCCCTTAGCGATTCTTAAAAGGAAGATTAAGTAAATGCCTGCTAAGAAAAATAGTTAAATGGCCATTGCTTTCTTCCAAAAATTAACAGCCGATTTTTTTCTTTCAAATACTTAATTACATTCACGTTTTAAAACTAAATACACTATCAGATTGATAACACATCCATTTTATTTCATATGCATTATATAGGGCAGGGGTCTTTCTTTTCCTTCTCCTCTCTTCCTTTCTACCTCCCCTCCTTCTTTTCCTTTCTTTCCTTCCTTCTATTTATTCATCCACCCGTCCATCCATCCATCCATTTTTTTGTGTGAAAGTGAGATATCTGTTATTCTCTCAAACCTAGCATCCCTTTAAGTTGAGGCCAGCAAAGAGGTGAGTCCTAATCAGAGAATGTTGTTTGTTGGCTACGTAACACCTCTCCCCTAATCAGTACTAGCAAACTGAAAGAAAAGGGTCATGAGAGTGGGAAAAATTTTAATTAATACTTCATGGTTTGCTGATTGGGCTGTCCAGTGTGTGACTTAAACTCCACGTTTTAAGATTCAACATGGACTTTACTAGGAGAATACTATTTTTATATGATTAGAAAAAGAATCAGATATTTTTTAAGTGATTTGAGCTGGATGTATTCAGGGCCTCTGGTTTGTTTTAGACCACAGGCTTGAGCACCCAAATTCTATATTTGTTTATTAAAATGAACATCTTAAATGCAAATTTGTCACTCTGCTACTGCTTCTGCTTTGCTTGAGATCATTTATGCATGCAAATAAAAGTACATTAAAATGTGTCTTTACCAAAGCATTCATTCAGCTATCATTAAAATGAATTTAATCTCTATCATGGCAGGTATGTTTTTGTTTGGTTCGGTTTGGTTTGGTTTTTGCTCCTGCATGAGCTGACCAGTAGTATACTACCACATATGCAGCCCTGAGTTAACAGGAAATTCACCAAGGACCTGGCTTCAAAAATCGAAAAGAGATAAACTAGAACATTTTTCCAATACTTTCTTCTGATATTTCTATCTTTGTCTTTTTTAATAAAATTAAACTTTATTAGAATAAAATATGGTGATAAATTTTCACATTATACATATATGTGTTTCTGAAATGTGACTGTCTATTGGTCCTTGGCCAAAATCCCTTTGAGGCACTTGGCAATTCTTAGTTTATTTCAGCTTAAAATCAGAAAGTTCCTCCAAGAATAAATTATCTATATTGCTGTTGAATTTATTAAAAAAATAAAATAAAGTAGCATTGGCTTTCAAGGCATTGTGCTAGGTGCTCACGCATAACAGCCCTTAAGCTTATTCCCTGAAAACGTCAACTGTTGAGCAATAACTAATATTCAGTTAGATTATACCTCTCAAATTCTGTCTAGATGGATACATGCCCATTATGATCTTCCTATTTAGGTTATATGTATAAACTTGGTTCAGTATAATGGGCAATTTTGTCATAAAAACCTTACCAGGCTATTGCTATCTCTATTTAACAATTTTATAGAAATAGCCATATTGCTAAGCTCCTAAAGCCTTAGTATCAAAAGTGTATAATAAGTGATTTTCAACTTTTTAAAGCAGTGATAGTTTGTTTTAGTCCAAAGACATGATCTGGTTTGAA
Source organism: Globicephala melas (assembly GCF_963455315.2). Lineage (NCBI taxonomy): Eukaryota > Metazoa > Chordata > Mammalia > Artiodactyla > Delphinidae > Globicephala > Globicephala melas. The sequence goes on from NC_083322.1 coordinate 82,268,052, forward strand.
GGATGACGCTAAGAACAGTTTGTTTCCTCTAATCTAACAGACTTTTCTAGACCACACAGCTTAATCGGATTCACTCCTGCCTCTCACCACCTGTGAGAGATCCTGTGGGCAGGAGGAGGACAGTATTTCTCCTGGTAACAGTAGGGTTTTTAAGTATGGCCTCCGGTGAAGAGTGAAGGACACACTGAGGCACTGATGGAAGCAAAGAAGAGGTTGGAGAGGATACAGTGTGGAAATTCAGCTTTCTATCCCCAGGAGTGTGATTTGGGAGCGGGTCAGCAATTTCATGAACTAGTTCCAGCATGAACCAGCAAGAAAGTCAAAAGTTTCTTCTGTTACTGAGCTAACCAGATATAGTCATGGTTCTTAATGAAAACCATTCCGGTTCTTAAACTAAACAATCCAGGAGACACAACACAACCACCATCAAATTATGATATTAAAACTAGTCTCTCTCTTAAAATTTGAAGTGTCTACATACAAACAACAGCCTTTTGAGACTAGTCTAGTAACCATCATTACAAGGTAGCATTTTGGGGGATGATCTAAGTCCTATAAGGAGAGCTTTCTTCTCAAATGTCTATTCAGACGCCAGTGAATCCATCACATCGTCCTTATAAAATACAAGCTAAGGCAGCATTCATCCAGTTGCCTTTAAAAAAAAAAGGTCCCACAGGTCAGCTGTGTGTCACACCCAGTGCTCTGCAACACTCCAGCCACCATGTTCTTGTAATTCTGAGGAGCAGCGTTGGAAAAGCACCAGTCTGGAGTTTCATAATTTTAATGGGCTCTAAACTAAAAATTCATTTGTACTCAATACTGATATCTTCTAGTACAAAGTTAAAATTATATATGCTATTTTGTTTGTTTTTCTTATTAGCTACCTGAACGATTTGGACAGAAGAGCAGCTCCTGGCTATGTCCCAAATGAGCAAGATGTTCCACATTCTCAAGTGAAAACAACTAGAATCACTGGAACTCAATTCTCCTGTTAAAGACTTGCATTTCAGGTATGATCCAATGTCTCTTTGAACTCTCAACAGAAATATGCATCAGACACAATATTTCTTCATGGAGAAGAACTCTAACCCATGGTCAAGTGCAGTGAGTCCTTGGGCATGCTCACTAGGCCTCAGGTACTTTCAGTACCACTATCTTTCATTGCCCTCCTGTAGCTCTACATGCCAACCCTCACCCTGAGCCTCATCCTTTCCCTCCAGTAAAAATGCCTGTCAGGCTTCCCTGGTGGCGCAGCGGTTGGGAGTCCGCCTGCCGATGCAGGGGACAGGGGTTCGCACCCCGGTCCGGGAAGATCCCACATGCCGCGGAGCGGCTGGGCCCATGAGCCATGGCTGCTGAGCCTGTGCGTCCGGAGCCTGTGCTCCTCAACGGGAGAGGCCGCAGCAGTGAGAGGCCCGCGTACCGCAAAAAAAAAAAAAAAAAAAAAAAAAAAGACTCTGTCTTGACTAGGTGGGAGCTAGATTTTATTTTCCTCGTAGTTGAAACTGATATCCTACTTTGAAAAAAAAAGGAAATATATTTAAAATAACATTTAACCAAGAGGTGCCAGGGATCATATTTCCTGTGCCTTCCTACTCTCCCATTTGCTTGAAATATTCTTAATTTGTTTTCTTAGTTTAAAAAAAATGAAAATAATTGAGAATTATTTGAATGTGACGCTATTTATTGGAATAACAAAGCCTATTTTATAAGCACGGTTTGGGTATAAAGATGAGTCCATTATTTTCATTGCTGTTGCATTATCAAGACACTCCTAGAAATTCTATTGTAAAATTACTCATTTACTATACCGAGAAGTCGAAATCCATACAATAGTGTTAGAAAATGTCCCTTGACACTTAAGTACTTCTCCCTATGATTGCGGATGAGATGGAATATTCAACATTAAAACCATGTTTTAGATGTACCCCTTGGTAATGAAAAAAGTCAGTAAGAACATAGTTCAGTCATTCATGTATGAGATAATGGGAATATTTTTTTAAAGTATAAAAAATGAAAAAAATGTGACATGAATTATTTGTATCCATTTATGAGGGAAATTTGTTTCACTGGGATCAAAGTTTAATATTTTTTAAGTATTAAAACTACTGACACATAATATCTCATTAGAATAGTTATTACATGGATGGCCAGGATATTTTCAAGTTAATATGGAACAAAGCCCTTCAAAATTTACCCCTCATTTTCAGGCCCACAAATAGTTAATTTTCTGAAAGATGAACCAAAGATCAAACCAGGATAAAGGAACTGCAAAGACTGGGATGGACATCTCTCTTGGCAAATGTAAGCTGTTTGTCTTCGGGCTTGTCATCACTGTGGTACAGTTCCTCTTTAGCAACTACTTTCTCCAGACTCGTGATCTTTGGTCCAGTTTTCAGAGTTTTCCTTTGAGAACCCAAGTCCAATTCCTCCTCTCTGCCCCTCCTAAGCCTGTCCATGCATTTGTGGCACACTCACTTTTCTCTCTTACTCTCCTTTCTCCTCTCCAAATTTCTCACTGAAACACAGACTAGAAGCTGAGTGTAGGCCTTGGGGCTAATCCTACCAAAGTCCCAATCCCAGGTTCTCCATTAATTAGCAGCAGTTTTTGAGGAATAAAGCTACTTTTTCTTTACTTGCCTCATGAGGTTGTTGTGAAGATTATTTGAAATGAAGTACCAGCACAGAGTTATAACTTGGCGTTCGCTTACCTTACATAAGTTAATGGAATTTTCTGGATCCTAGACTGTCTGGATCATAATAAGCCAATTTTAACACTTAATGCCGTACACTGAACACCTAGAATGACCCAATCCTGGTCATTCTCTACAACATCAACCAATTTAGTATCTTGTCAGAAATAGTCACTAGCATGAATTATCTTTTTAATCCATCTATTCCTTGAACATTCCAAGCCTTAGAGTCTTCACACCTACTGCTCTCCTTGCCTAAAATGCTCTGACCCTGGATCTCTGCAAAGACTGGCCTCTTCTTACCATTAAGCTTCCAAATCAAAGGCTGTCTCCTCATGGAGCCTTGACCATCCTATCTACTAACCATCCCTTAATATCCCTGTCACTACTATACCCTGTGAAGTGTGAGTAAGCACATAAGAACAAGCTCTCAGGAGTGGGGGGAGGGAGGGCAGCCTGATTTTTGGCCCTTGATGAGTCCCCAGGTGCAAACACCCTGACAATAGCCAATTTCAACCTACCAACATTATGTCACTAAATGTAGAGTTGGGAAGAAATACGAACAAGCAGTTCTTTCTAGCCTCGCCAATGTGAGCCAGTACCATTCATTACACAATTGATACTATCACACTATTTTTCTCTTTTTAAACATACCAATATATGAAATTGCCTTGTTTCTTTATCAGTTTGTTCTTTTTGATTCTGTTTCTGCGTCATGTGCTCTGAGCTCCAGAAGGCCAGGGGCCGTATTTGCTTACAACTCCTGTGATTATCACACTGACCAACCCAGAGCAGGCACACAGTCAATCCTGGCTGGAGGAATAAATGTACTATGCCAGGCACCTATGAACACTACCTTCACACCCTTACTGTAACACGATGAATGGGCATTGCTATCCTTACGTAGGATAAACGGTCAAGAAATGGAGGCTAAAACAAAGTAAAAGGTTTCCCCAAGACCATACACAGAAGTGCTAGAAATGTGATTAAAATGCATATCTTCCCAACTTCAAATATCACACTTCTTACACTGCTTATCACTGATGGGCTGTAAGGTAAATTGGGCTGGAAACCATTCCTTTTCTGTACAGTAAGTGCTTCCTCCAGTGTTGTTGGTCATTCACAATTCCTTTCAAAGAGAAGAGGGAAGGGGGAATAAAAGGACAGTCTACTGGGGAGGTATCTCTCAGTTGGCAGGGCTCTGTGGTACTTCACCACTCTGTGCTTCTAAAACGAGGCTAGATGCGACGATTGCCAATGAACACACAAAACCTCAGAAAATCATGTTCATTTCCTGAAACATCAAGTTCACTCAGTACCAATATCATATTCATACATTTTTTAAAACAATTTTTTGAATATTATACAGCATTTGCATTAGGATGCTAGACTTTCATTGGTGTATCATCATTTTCCTGTCCTTTTATAAGTCTTTGGTTAATTTTGTAAAGCATTTTAAGTTGTATAAGTGATCTATTCTACTTTCATGTATCACCGGCCCTTATGAAGGAATGAGAAAGGTCTTGCTAATTCTCTATTACAGTATTGATGCTAAAATGTAAGATGCTTGTGAATTGGATTGTGAAGCTCAGTTAAGACTTATTTTGACATAACATTTTCTATACTATGCAACTATTACCTCTTTCGCACCCACTAAAACAGGTTTTGAGCTCTTTTGTTTTCTTAATAGGTTTTGCTTTCTCTCTGGCTTAAGAGGGTGTGTTATTAAAGGCACTGTCTATGAGGAAGAGAATGTGGAGAATTTCTCTAAAAACAAATATTTAAACAATAAAATTTTGAAAATACTTAAATTTTACTATAAAACAAAAAACACAGCTATACGTACTTTTAAGGAACTATTTTAATCATTTAAATACATTTTTAAGTTCAGTCACAGCAATTGAGATATATTAATCCCTTAATAAATTCTCACAGCTAAATCACTTTTTTCCAAGTGTTAAATAGGTTTATCCTAAAGCACACAGGCTTTTGCAGTGTAACATTTCATAGTATTTCAAAATAGGAATTGTAAAAAAATAAGGTACCTTCCAACTTCGTTTCAGTAAGTGCCCAGGTACTCACATTAGCACTGATTTGTATTCACATAGCATAAATCATCCTAAGACTATTTAAAACTAAAGACTTAATTTACATATTAAATTCAAGAACTATAGAATTTTAAACAGGAACATCGAAATGAAAAAATGCTCTCTGTCCAAGTACTGTATCAACCTCATGTATCACCTAATTTAATGCAAATTTCCTTAGAGCTCTTATCAAACCAGAACTCCAACTGTCAAACTGGTAAAATTAATTCTCCTTACAGAAGTTACTAAGTAAACAGAAAATGCAAAGCAAACGTGAGCCCTTTTATTGCTATAAAATAATTCTGCAGGGCAAAGAACTTACATATTTACAAGGATTTATCAGTTATAGAGAAGTCCTTTCTTCCTAATTGCTTTATGATTAAAAAATAGAACTGAAAGGACATAAAACTATACGGAAGCTAGGGAAAAGAGGTCAGCAACCATTATAACATAGAGCTTTAGGTTTTGTACCTGTTATATAACTATTTGCAACAGTGTTTAGTGGATCCATGATATGAAATGAATCATAATTGTTTTGAATTTCAAGTTGAATCATGTGCACTATGTTCATTCCTGTGGGAGTATGAGACAGCTTAGCAGTGAGTCTGGTTGTCTACCCAGCAGCTATATCCCAACTTAGCTTTGTTGTTCTCTATTAGATCTCACAGAGCAGTAACTCATGTATAACTATACCTTTGTTTCAGGTATGTTCATGGTTAATGTTACCAAAATTATAAGCTATATAAGATGATGTCTAATTTATTCTCATGATAGAATTTACTTTGATGACTTTAAAAATTATATTATTCAATAATCAGAGAATTATCTAGTGGGTATTTTAAGTTACACACACACATTTAGTAGGAAATATATGACGGTATTAACAATTACGGGAGTCTAGAGACCCAGCTTCCCTTGTGGTTGTAAATCCTTTTGATTCTGTTTTTAATAAAAAGCAATTAAGGGATTTAGAATGACCTCTGTGCATATACTTTTTATCTGCAAGCATCTGCCCTAATCTATTTTCAGAACTGGGTACCAGGGCAAGACTTGGTTAAGCCATTTTGCTGTGGCTGTGTAGTGGTGACACAGATCTACCTGTTGGCCCTGACATACGTAGCCACCTTAGGATTTTATACCTAGACTTATTGTGCTGATCAATTTATAATGCATATAAAAGTTGAATCACTGTGCTGTACACCTGAAATAATATAATTTTATATGTCAACTATACTTCAATAAAAAAATTAAAAAGTTATACCATTGCTGATATAGTCAAATATGTTGAATAAATCCCATTCAACAGAATAGTTTAAAATAAATTTCTACTCAGATTAGATCCTATTTTTCTGTGCTCAAATATATAAATGATGTCAGAAATCGTTATTTTCCAAGAGAGTCACGTGCTTATAGGATGAGCAAAGACATCTCACAAATAAATTAGCTGCAGTAACATTATTAATTTTTAGGTATCCTAGACTATTCAATGAGTTTGCCAACACTATAAAGGGCATATTATTCCATAATAGTCTCTTCTGATATGAAATGTAAATAATCTGGTGTGGCCAAATATTTAGCCAACTGTTTAACATAAACTAATAAAACTCAGTAACTTTCCCAACTGTTTAAAATGGACTATAAAACCCAACTGTTTAGTCAACTGTTTAATATAAATCCATAAAACTCTGATGGCTTGCAATATATAAATATCATGGGCAGTTTAACAAATAATTGATGTTCACTTGTCGCTTAAAAGCCTAGCCTGTGAATTTTTAGTTACATCATACATTTCAGGCATTTAAACCCGTTTTCTTTACTATTTAAGAATCCTTACTTAAATATCAGACTTAAGGAAACATGTATTACATACATACATAAGTAAATAAATAAATAAAACCTTTCCAAAATGAGAATTCCAAGTTCCATTTAAAGTCTCTAAAGCTCTAGTTATCTTAACTACTCAGGGAATTAAGGTTATTCAAGCTATATCACATATCCATTCACCTCATTAATTATCCCAGTAGATTTGACCAATCCAGATATTCAGTCAGCAAGTATACAGGCTTTCCTCTGATTTCTATTACTGTTTTTCTCAGAATAGTTATGGTGGAGTGTATATTTGCATTTCTTCCATGCTCCACTTTGGGAATCTCCAAATTTTTTCAGTCGTTATAATGCCTTAACGCCTCTAAAATAAGCCCCAAATTAAAATTTAGATGAAGAGCTAAACATGAAAAGAGAAGTATAAAAAACAAATTACTACAACAGCAGCAAGACAAAATGTAACCTTTCTTAGACCTAACGTAATATCCAGGAGAATCAATATAAAAGCAAAACTCCAGCCACTGGTCTGATTTGCTAATGAGCATTTCAGTTCAATAATAGCAGACGGCATTAGAGAAACCTGGTCAATGCTCCCTGGACCTATGTCCTAACGTCAATCTGCACAGAAAATTAAAAAAAAAAAAACTATTTATCAAGTGAGTCATAAAATGAGAGGATTATTAGCATGCAATCTAAGATAGACTTTCAGAAGCCGTTTTACCAACATGAATAAAACCCAAAGACTGAGTAAACTTTGTCCTCCCTTCCTTGGGAGAGAGCTAAGCATATTTAAACATGTTTATTAGAGGCTGTAAGATGTGTTGACAGAACAGTAGGCTAAAGGTCATATTACATAACTTATACCCCTTACCAACTGTGTATATTTGACTGAAGAGGAGAATAGCTATCTCTTACACATAGGTGTTAATATCAACAGCAGGCTACAGAGAAGCTGAATTATCAAACTCAGGAGATAGCTAGATGGTCCACTTAAGGAATGCAACAATGATTCACTTTGTTATAAAGCAGAAACTAACGCACCATTGTAAAGCAATTATATCCCAATAAAGATGTTTAAAAAAATTTTAAAAATAAAATAAAAAGTTTAAAAACTCCAAAAAAATAAAGAAAGAATGCAACAAAACCATTGGGAAGGGGAAAGTTCTCAACTTTTGCCCAGTCACCTGTTCGATAACACAAAGAGTTACTATCTGACCTGGGGAAAGAAGACTCCCTAACAAAGATAATTCCAATCTACTTGGTGAGGGTTTGAGAGCTAACAGTAGACACTATGTAGTACTAGTTAGACACCTCTAATCTAATTAAGTAGACTTAACAAGCTTCACAACAAAGCTTAACAACGTTCACAGAGTCACTATCATACACAAAGAAGCTATCACGGCACCTGGTACACAGAAGCCTCAAATATCAGTTGAATTAATAAACCTCGGGCAAGTTGCTTAAAGGGCTCATGAAAAAACAGGAATAATAATTGTACCTATCTTATAAGTTTAGGGTGAAGTTTAAATAATTGTTGGCTAAAAGTTTAAAAGTCTGAATGCATATTTATTATCCTTGCTTCCATAAGAATGCTTACTGAATTTTAAAAATTAAATTTGTTGGCTAATTTTTATATAATATAACCTAAAGTCAATACCGTCCTCTTCCTCCACTTTTATCACAAGTCTGAAACTGCAGAGGATTTGGTAATTAGCAGCACTTAAAATAGGCTTTATTGTCACTGAATTTAAATTTCCAAACCACACAACGACTGAATTCCTAAAGGTTGTTTTCAATATTGTGAGCAACTGCTCTTTCAATCTACTATTGAATGGAGTGATTTTGCATTGGTACACATATATATTTGAGGAATTTTAGTTCTATGTATCTGTTCTCCATTTGGGTATGTGAAAGGTAAAGTACTAACACTACAATGTGTTGTACTTTTCATTATCTTCAGTAAATCAGCTGGTTGACATTTAATATCCCAATATAGTTATTACCTTTGAAATCTCTGTACAGCTAGGATGTTCCCTGGTACTTAATATCTTAGGATTAAGCTATTATGAAAGCCCCATAATTTTTCCTTTGCCTCTGGTCTCTTCCTCATCAAATCTATCTTCTGAACTCAGATCAAAGTGACTTACCATAACAATAAGCAAACAAAAACAAACAAACGTTAATTCCCTACCCCCAAATCTCCTATAGATCCCCATTGACTACAATATAAAAACTAATCTTCTCATGTAATGTAAAAGACATAGTAAATCTATTTCTGGCCTAACACCTCAGGCTTACTCCTGCCTGCTCAAAACTTTTGCCCTTGCTGCCTCTATTCTTTTTACACAACTATCATCTTCTGCAGTTTCTGATCACTCCATTTCAAATTACAACCCACCCTCCACACTTCCTATCAGATACTGATATCCTAAGTGTATTCACACACCACACGCAAACACACACACACATAAACACCACCATCATCCACTTACAAGGTTCTCAAGACTGAATCATCTCTGGTACCTGAAATATAATAAATGCTCAATAAACAAATATTTGCTGAATAAATGAATAAGTATCAGGCCATATACCTCAGTGTTTTTACCTTAATCTTCACATTTCCAAAAATATAATTATTTGCCCCAAGCATGCCATGTTCCTTGATGACTTGTACATGCACTTTATGTAAAACTCCTCCCTCCATTCCATTAACATGGATTCTATTCATTTATTTGCAAGTATTTATTGAATGTCTATTATGTGTCAGGCACGGTGCCTGGTACTGGGAATATAGGCATCACTAATATAGATAAGGTCCCTGCCCTCATGAGGCTACTATTCTATTAGGGCGATGATAGCTATTAAACATGTGAAAAAATAAACCACTTATTTATTGATTGTGGCAGTTACTATAAAAGAAATAAAGAGAGTGATACAATAGAAAGGAAATGGGCAATAAAAAGAGTTAAGAATTTACATGGACATTCAAGGTGGTTACTTGTGAAGGCGATATTGACATTAAGACCTGAAAGTTGGGAAAGCAGCAGCCTTATGGAAGGAAGAAAGGAACTGTGTCACGTGGAAAGGAGATGGATTACGCAAAAGTCCTGAGATAGCAAAAAGGTAGATTTATATTAAAGGAACTGTTACATGGTCCCTCAGGCTGATGTAAATCTTCCTCTGGGCTCACATTTTACCTTATATATTAGAATATTACATAATATTATAATAATGTATTTTTCTCTTTACAAGACAGCAAGCTCTTTGAAGATACTGACCAGTCCTTTTTTTTTAAGTGGTAAAGGCAATTTTAGTAACAATTCAAACTTCAGAAGCCATAAAGGAGAAAAGAACATTTATAAATAAAATTATAGAAAAATAAAAGCATATGGAAAAAAACCACCATACACAATAGCAAGTGACAACACACAGGGAATACATAGATAAATTGTGAAAACATGGACAAAAAGTTAATTCCCTTACTTTATGTTAGGAAAAGTCCAAGAACCTTACAGAAAGGAGTTCAAATGATGTTGTAAGCTTTTAACACTTGAGACAAATGCTGTATTTACTCAATCATTAAAGCAACCTCACAATATAGGTACTGCAATTATCATTTATTCATCAGGAACCTAAGGTACAGAGAGGTTAAGTAACTTGCCCAAGGTTACCCAGCTTATAGGGGACAGAGTGACCATGTCCTTTTATCCTTGTGTTGGTAGGCCTAGCACAGTGTCTAGTACATAGAACACAAATGATAACTGAATGAATGAATGGAGGTAAGAGGAGCTAAGAGACGAGGGAAGAATCATAGTATCAGAACTATGGTAGCTTCCAATCTTCTTGTGGGCTCTGGATATTTAAGAATATGCATAGACTTTGATCAAAATCCCTAAGACCAATAGATGTCTTACTAAAACTCTAAACTGCTGTAAATTTTCCAGTTGCTCAAAGTCAGTATGTGAATTATTTTGCTCCAGGCTGCATGAATACCAAAACCAGTAAATAAATGTTCTCTTTTTCTCTAGTCCTTGAGCTGCAAATTGGTCAAACAAGCCTTACTTTATAAACAGTCAAAACTGAAAGACTACCTTTTAAACAGATGGGAGCATTCAGTTGTAAGTCCAAATGTTCATCTTAATGTAAATTTTGGAAGATATCTGTATGATTCTTTATTCTGTTATTTTTGTTTTTTTAAAGAATGCTTGATGCAGGTGGACAGAGATCTGAGAGAAAGAAATGGATTCCCTCCTTGAAGGAGTTACATGAATTATATTTTGTGCTGCAGTCAGTGCCTATGATATGCTCTTGGTGGAAGATGAAGAAGTGGTAAGTCTAAAAGGAAAACACGGTCAAGGTAAAAAATAAGCAGTTGTGCTTTCCAATATGAATACCCCATTTCCCAACTCAGTTAAGACCTTCCAAAGACAGATGTTACTTCTACATCCTTGTTCATAATGCCCACCATTAATTTCTTGCAAATAACAATCCTACACATTTTCATCTTTTACACCTAACAGAACAGAATGCATGAAAGCCTTCACCTGTTCAACAGTATCTGTAATCACAAGTACTTTGCAACCACCTCCATTGTCCTGTTTCTCAATAAAAAATTCTCTTTCAAGAAAAAGTAACCAAAGGGCATCTTGGTATCTGCTTTCCAGAGTACACTGGTAAGATAATTTCCTTTTAATTCCATAGTAGTAAAATTGTGTATAGAGATACATTTTTTCTATCTGGATTTTGATGTGTAATATTTAGAGGTTGAGGCTTATGATACTTTTCTGAGTCATGTATATGATCCAACCTGGGAAGAATCTTACAAATAAAGAGGAAACCCTCTCTACACTGCCTGCATTAAAGCAAAGCTCTAATGAATAAAGGGGAGGTCGTTAGATAGACCAGGGTTGTTACTCTGTGTAATGTATAATGACATTACAAACTATATTATCTTAAACATTATAATAGGAGTGTAAATTATATTCCAAATTGGCGTTTTTTAGTATATTTCCTAATGAAACCTTTTAATGTTGTACTAGACCTCAGTGGCTCTTCAAAGTCAGAATTAAGTTTCCGGAGGAACAGCTTGAATGAATGAGAAGAGTGACATCTATTTTTCCAATTTTCCTAACTCCTAGAGTTTTAGTACTGACCCTCTTAGCCAATGAATATAAATGTCAGTTTCTCTAAAAGGGTTGTGTTTCTTTTGGAGACTTTTTTTTTTTTTGGTAAATAGTTATATGCCCTGTTGTTAATGAAATTGTGTAAGATGGAAATATTTATGATTTAAACACAAATATAAACCCAATTTCACCACTTAGATATGTGGCTAGCCCAGATGTGCCAGGGGTGTTGAATTGTGTCAAAGTAGCTGTTTGTGCTCATCTATAATGAGTACTTATATTTTTCTTATTTGTAAACATTATGTTTACATATTTATTATATGATTGAATATAATCATGCTTCTGTACTGAAAGTTACTGATTAAATATAGAATCATAATTCAGGGCTGTATGTTTTCTTTTAAGTAATCATCTTTATTTCTCAGAGCAATTTTTAGTTTATGAAAATAATAAACAGAAAAAAGTTTCTACATACTCCTTCTCTGGCCAGCTCCCACAATTTCCCCTATTATAAACATCTGGCAGGGGTGTGGTACATTTGCTACAACTGATGAACAGATATTGATACATTATTAACTGAAGTCTGTATTTCAGGTTAGGGTTAACTCTTTGTGTTCCACAATTCAATGGGTTATGCCAAAGTCATGTCAATGTACCCACCATTACAGCATTATACAAAATAGTTTCACTGCCCTAAAAAATGCCTGTGGTCCACGTCTTCGCTGCCCTCAACCCTTGAAACCATTATCTTTTTACTGTTTCTGTAGTTTTGCCCTTCCGAGAATGTCAAAGAGCTGAAATCATACAATAAGTGCCTCTCACTTTTTGGCTTTCATTCACACAGTTTTTCGTCTCTCCTAGCTATCCCTCAAGGTCCAGCTCAAATAACACCTCATTATGTAGTCCACGCATCTATAATTTCCATTCTTTTCTTCTTTTAGTTCATATTAATACCCATGCACCCAACCCATGCACACATTTACATGCATAATCTTTGACATACATATGGGTTTTTTTACTCACTCACTTTGTTATATAAATATATTAGTGTTTCTACTCTACTGTGAGCTTTCTGACGCAGAGGTTGCATTTTAGCCACCTGAAGCCCCCAGGGAGGTAAGCATAGTTCCCAGCACATAGTTCCCAGCACATAGTTCCCAGGAACTTGTTGTGTAAACCTCTGATAATTAACCACTGCCATTTTGATTTTTCAATCCTGAGAACATCAAATAGCAAAGGAAACTCCTAAAACTTATTGATATTACTTATAATTTGATGCTTTTTAAATGCAGTTAAAGTTTACTTCTTTAATTTTTTTTTAACAAGGTCCAAATACATTTGAAGAGGCAAGGAACTACATCAAGAACCAGTTTCTAGACCTGGATTTTAAAAAAGATAAGGAAACTTATTCCCACATGACCTGTGCTACAGATACTCAAAACGTCAAGTTCGTGTTTGACGCTGTTACAGATATAATAAAGAGAATCTGAAAGACTGTGTGCTCTTCTAATCAATCCTTTTTTCTTCCACTCTTGCTGATGTATACTCTTCAACATATAAAAGGTGCTGTGTGTTTAGTTTTAACAGATATTGACTTGTATAACTAGTGTTGTAAGGCAAAATTTTTCACACAAAAATTTTAATGTATTGTCACCTGCGTGTGGATGAGTTTTGATTTCTCTGAAATATTGAGGATTGGGGTGTCTTTGATGTCCTCAGTTCTGAAAACTGATACATTTTGGTAACACTATAACTGTACGTATCAGTGACACTGAATTTGCTTGGAAGTAAATTCTGCACTGTGGCCTATTTTTAATGACAGAGCAATGGAAAAAAGCAAGGTGTTCCATATTACTTCCACTGGCCAGACATTGAGAGGCCTTCATTTTTGCTGATCATGTAACCATGCCTGTAACTGTAGAAACTATTCAAAGATGATACATGTGGTGTTTTACTGGTGTTTATTTTCTTGACTGCTCCTATTCAGCCACCTGCAAATGCAATGTTCACTATACATGTATCTGTTGATGGAAATTTCATATGCATCCAATTTTTATTTGCTACTTTTCCTTAGAAAAAACTCATTAATGCTGAATTTACCTTTAGAATTGAGGATTCCAATGATATATTTTTGTACCAATCTGACTGAAAACAGGGGACCACGTGTGGTCAAGAACACAGTGTAAGGCTGCTCAGGCTGAACGAAGTCCTCAATGGAGTACTTGTTTCCTACATTTTGTTCCAGAGCAGCATGGAACGTTATTGTAATTGATGGTTTGGGGACAATAAATCGAGACCTCAAGAGAAAAAAATAATTCAATGTCTTAGCACTAGTGTGTTTCAGCTTTGTGAATTAGAAGTAGGAAGTAAGAGTGAGTAATTAGGAGACTTTTTTAAAAGAGAAACATTGAACCTCTTGTTAGTAGTGTATTGTGCTGTCTAAACGTTACACCAGATGCTAGTGGTCAAAGCCTACTCTTTAAAAGCTAATTTGGTGCTTTACAAACAAAATCATTATTTATAAACAGAAAAGATGACTTTTTCTTTTTTAAAGTGTGCACTATTTACAACATATACTTGTTAAGCACGTGTGATATCATTTACTCTCTCCACTTGCAGAAGGTGATATATAGATCAGAATAGGAGATCAGTGCTTAAGATCTGTAACTTCTTTGAAAAGAGAGCTAATTAGGTTAGTGTAACTAGATGAGAAGAAAGGAACATAAATTAAGCAATTTGCAAATCTGTAGCTCAGGCGGATTTAGGTAGCCCTGTCTCAGTGTCACTACTTCACTGTTCTGTAACACATTTCCATTCTAATCATGCAAGAATGATCATTATTCGATCAGTAACCTTGACTAGAGTGTTTCTGGCTTTATTTTCAAAAACACGAGGAGTTATTAACAAATACAGTCAAATAAAAACGTTACTATAGTAAGAACAATTAATTTGAAATTTCTTTGCAAAATATAAGTTATTAAGGAGCCTAAGATACCAGAGACAAAAAGTGTATGAGAAAATATTTAGTTCAGGTATTCAGTAAATTTTTCTGGCTAAGATCCATTATCTATAGGACAACAACCCAACATTTTGCTAGGAGCTAGTCAATGCTTTGAGACCTTAAATTAAGATTAGAAATTCTGTCCTTTCATCCATTGCTTTGTTTTTGTTCTCCTGCTTTACTTTAATCTGTTTTCTCTAACAGTGTGAAAAGAATGTTCCAGAAAAGAATATTTTTTGAAATACTACTATTATAACTTAGATTTTGACTCTGACTTACCTTTAGGGTTCCTCTTTTAGATAACATAGGTAGAAAGGGTGAGGTCAGAAATGGTCTTTTAAAAAAATATAACTCATTTCAATCTTTGCAAAAATTAACAGGCATCAGTATGTATTTATGAATATTGTTCTCTGAGAACTTTAAACAATGTTAAATTACCAAACTAAATTTAGAGATCAGTTTGGATTATTTATTTTAAAAAAACCTGTTCAATTCCTTCCAATCCTAAAATTGAACTTTAAAAAACTTTTCTTCACAATCAAAAATAGTTGCTATGCTAAACGACAACTTTAAGAGAAATTTTTACTTGGAAAATATAAAATAAATGTTTCCATTATTTCTTTAATGATTGCACTCCTTAAAAATTGAGTCTATTTCTGATTTTACTTTTTAAATGTTTTAATAAAAAAGGGGTTGGAGTGGATACACAGCATTTTGGGTTAATTAAAGAAAGCAGCAAAATGGGAAATATGGGAAGATACACTTCAGCTGGAAGAAACTCACCCTGAGACCAGAAACGTTAAAGTTGGTGAGAATCAAAGCATCTGTTTCTGGGGGTGGAGTCAAGATGGCGTACTAGGAGGACGCAAAATGTGCGTCTCCTCACAACTAGGGCACCTAAGGGGATGGGAGGAACCCCCAGTGACCAGATAGTATGTGGGGCATGGGGAGTGAGGGGGGAGGAGAAGTGGAGGTGGGACGGGACTGGCGCCCCTGAGGGGCAGCTGGGGGAGGGGGAGGGGAAGGGATCCCACCCCCAAAGGGGGATGGTGGGGGGACCATTGGGAGGGCAGAGGCTCAAACGGGAGCATGGCCAGGTTTCCCCTGCCCACTTGGACCCCCAGGAACTTGTTGAGATCCCAGGCCTGAGCCTCTGCCCACCTAGGCCCCCTCCAGCCAGCAGGTCCTGAGGGAGTGGGAGGGAGGGAAGGGGGAGCAAAAGTAAAGGCCGGACCTCTGGGACCAGCACCGCTGAGGGGTGGCTGGGGAAGGGAAGGAGTTTCTACACCCAGACCCATCCACGGTTAGCAGTCCAGTGGCAGCAGCGACAGGGGAGACCCTGGGGGAGACGCATGAAGGAACGGAAGGGAACGGGGCCAGCGCTTTCCCTGTCCACATAGGCATCAGGGAGCCTGTTGGGCTCCCAGGCCTAATCCTCTGCCCTGGAGCCTCCCTCCTGCTGCGCAGACCCCAAGCCCCACCCCTACACCTCCACCCAGAGCCCTACCTCTACACTCAGAGACCCCCTCTGAGACCCCCTCCAACGAGCGGGCCTAAACCCCGCCCACACACCCTCACTCAGGGCCCTACCTCCAAACTCTGGAACCCCACACTCCAGAGGCCCTCCTTTCCCCATCTGCGCAGGTCCTAAGCAGAGGCCCCACCCCATGCTTGCACATGGCCCCGCCTAGGCCCCGCACTATGCTCAAACATCACCCCCCCAACTCACCTAGGTCCCACACCACATCAAACCCCACTCCTGCCTAAGTTACGCTGCCCCCCCACCCACAGCCAAGGCTTTTTTTTTTTCTTTTTTCCTCTTTTAGATTGGCAGTCTGTTTTACTTTGCTGATTCAGTGTTGCTGATTCTTTTATATTTTTATTTTTCCTAAAAAATATTTTTCTAAGTTTATTTTATTCTTTATACTTTGTTAGTGATCTCTCCTTTTGGCTTGCTCTCTTCCCACCCTTTTTTTCTTTTCTTTTTTCTGTCGTAGCTTTATTTGACCTTGTTGCAGTTGTTTCAATTATAGTTTTATTTTTCCTAATATATTCTTTATCTTTCTAATTTTATTTTTTGTTTTTTATTCTTTGATACTGTACTGCTTTTCGTTTTTTTGTTTTGTTTTTTACTGTGCCACAAAGTTTGAAGGATCTTGGTTCCCAGGCTGTAGGTCAGGCCCAAGCTCCTGTGGTGGGAACTCTGAGTCCAAACCACTGGACTAAAAAAAAACTCAGACCCCAGGGAATATCAATCAGAGTGAGGCCTCCCAGAGGTCCTCATCTCAGCACCAAGGACCCAGCTCTATCCAACTGCCTGCAAACTCCAGTGCTGCATATCTCAGGCCAAACAACCAGTAAGACAGAAATACAGCACCACACATCAAAATAAAGTGACAAAAAAATTTGTTACAGATGAAGGAGCAAGGTAAAAACCTACAAGACCAAATAAATGAAGATGAAATAGGCAACCTACCTGAAAAAGAATTCAGAGTAATGACAGTAAAGATGATCCAAAATCTTAGAAAGAGAATGCAGAAAATACAAGAAACATTTAACAAGGGTCTACAAGAACTAAAGAGCAAACAAACAGTGATGAACAACCCAATTACTGAAATTAAAAATACTCTGGAAGAAATCAATAACAGAATAACTGAGGCAGAAGAACAGATAAGTGACCTGGAAGATAAAATGGTGGAAATAACTGCCAGGGAGCAGAATAAAGAAAGAAGAATGAAAAGAATTAAAGACAGTCTCAGAGACCTCTGGGACAACACTAAATGCACCAAGATATTCAAATTATAGGGGTCCAAGAAGAAGAAGAGAAAAAGAAAGGCTCTGAGAAAATATCTGAAGAGATTATAGTTGAACTTTCCTAACATGGGAAAGGAAATAGTCGATCAAGTCCAGGAAGGACAGAGAGTACCATACAGGATAAACCCAAAGAGAAACACGCTGAGCCACATATTAGTCAAACTGTCAAAAATTAAATACAAAGAAAAAATATTAAAAGCAGCAAGAGAAAAGCAACAAATAACATACAAGGGAATCCCCATAAGGTTAACAGCTGATTTTTCAGCAGAAACTCTGCAAGCTAGAAGGTAGTGGCAGGACATATTTAAAGTGATGAAAGGGAAAAACTTAAAACCAAGATTACTCTACCCAGCAAGGATCTATTCAGATTCAACAGCGAAATTAAAACCTTTACAGACAAGTAAAAGCTAAGAGAATTCAGCACCACCAAACCAGCTTTACAACAAACGCTAAAGGAAATTCTCTAGGCAGGAAACACAAGGGAAGGAAAAGACCTACAATAACAAAACCAAAACAATTAAGAAAATGGTAATAGGAACATACATATCAATAACTACCTTAAATGTACATGGATTAAATGCTCCAACCAAAAGACACAGACTGGCTGAATGCCTACAAAAACAAGACCCATACATATGCTATCTACAAGAGAACCACTTCAGACCTAGGGACACATACAGACTGAAAGCGAGGGGATGGAAAAAGATATTACATGAAAATGGAAATCAAAAGAAAGCTGGAGTAGCAATACTCATATCAGAGAAAATAGACTTTAAAATAGAGACTATTACAAGAGACAAAGAAGGACACTATATAATGACGAAGGGATCAATCCAAGAAGAAGACAGGACAATTGTAAATATGCACCCAACAAAGGAGCACCTCAATACATAAGGCAAATGCTAACAGCGACAAAAGGGGGAATCGACAGTAACACAATCATAGTAAGGAACTTTAACACCCCACTTTCACCAATGGACAGATCATCCAAAATGAAAACAAATAAAACACAAGCTTTAAATGACACATTAAACAAGATGGACTTAATTGATATTTATAGGACAGAATACACTTTCCTGTCAAGTGCTCATGGAACATTCTACAGGATAGACCATATCTTTGGTCACAAATCAAGGCTCGGTAAGTTTAACAAAATTTAAATCATATCAAGTATCTTCTCCGACCACAACACTGTGAGACTAGGTATCAATTACAGGAAAAAAACTGTACAAAATACAAACACATGGAGGCTAAACAATACATTACTTAATAACCAAGAGATCACTGAATAAATCAAAGAGGAAATCAAAAATAACCTAGAAACCAATGACAATGAAAACATGACGACCCAAAACCTATGGGATGCAGCAAGAGCAGTTCTAAAAGGGAAGTTTATAGCAATACAATCCTACCTCAAGAAACAAGAAACATCTCAAATAAACAAGCTAACCTTACACCTAAGGCAATTAGAGAAAGAACAAAATAACCCCAAAGTTTGCAGAAGGAAATAAAGATCAGATAAGAAATAAATGAAAAAGAAATTAAAGAAACAGTAGCAAAGATCAATATAAAACTAAAAACTGCTTCTTTGAGAAGACAAACCAAATTGATAAACCATTAGTCAGACTCATCAAGAAAAAAAGGGAGAAGACTCAAAACAACAGAATTAGAAATGAAAAAGGAGAAGTAACTGACACTGCAGAAATACAAAAATCATGAGAGATTATTACAAGCAACTGTATGCCAATAAAATGGACAACCTGGAAGAAATGGACAAATTCTTAGAAAGATATAACCTTCCAAGATTGAACCAGGAAGAAACAGAAAATATGAACAGACCAATCACAAATAATGAAATTGAAAGTGTGATTAAAAATCTTTCCAAAAAACGAAAGTCCAGGACCAGATGGCTTCACAGGTGAATTCCGTCAAACATTTAGAGAAGAGCTAACACCCATCCTTCTCAAACTCTTGCAAGAAATTTCAGAGGAAAGAACACTCCCAAACTCATTCTACGAGCTCACCTTCACCCTGATACCAAAACCAAACAACTATACTACTAAAAAAGAAAATTAGAGACCAGTATCACTGATGAATACAGATGCAAAAATCCTCAACACAATACTAGCAAACAGAATCCAACAGCACATTAAAAGGATCATACACTGTGATCAAGTGGGGTTTATCCCAGGAATGCAAGGATTCTTCAATATACACAAATCAATCAATGTGATACACCATATTAACAAATTGAAGGAGAAAAACCATATGATCATCTCAATAGATGCAGAAAAAGCTTTTGACCAAATTCAACACGCATTTATGATAAAAACTCTCCATAAAATAGGCATAGAGGGAATCTACCTCAACGTAATAAAGTCCATATATGACAAAACCACAGCCAACATTGTTCTCAATGGTGAAAAACTGAAACCATTTCCTCTAAGATCAGGAAAAAGACATGGTTGCCCACTCTCACCCCTTTTATTCAACATAGTTTTGGAAGTTTTAGCCACAGCAATCACAAAAGAAAAAGAAAGAAAAGGAATCCAAATCAGAAAAGAATTAAAACTTTCACTGTTTGCAGATGACATAATACTATACATAGAGAATACTAAAGATGCCACTAGAAAACTACTAGATGAAACAAATTTGGTAGACAGCAGGATACAAAATGTACAGAAATCTCTTGCATTCCTATCCACTAATGATGAAAATGTGAAAGAGAAATTAAGGAAACACTCCCATTTACCACTGCAACTAAAATAATAAAATACCTAGGAATAAACCTACCCAAGGAGACAAAAGACCTGTATGCAGAAAATTATAAGACACTGATGAAAGAAATTAAACATGATACAAGCAGATGGAGAGATATACCATGTTCTTGGATTGCAAGAATCAACATTGTGAAAATGACTATAGCACACAAAGCAATCTACAGATTCAATGCAATCCCTATCTAATTACTAATAACATTTTTCACAGAATTAGAACAAAAAATTTCACAATTTGTATGGAAAAACAAAAGACCCCAAATAGTCAAAGCAATCTTGGGAAAGAAAAATGGAGCTGGAGGAATCAGGCTCCTAGACTTCAGACTATACTACAAAACTACAGTAATCCAGACAGTATGGTACTGGCACAAAACCAGAAATATAGATCAATGGAACAGGATAGAAAGCCCAGAGATAAACCCACGCACCTATGGTCAATTTATCTTTGACAAAGGAGGCAAGAGTATACAATGGAGAAAAAACAGCCTCTTCTATAAGTGGTACTGGGACAACTGGACAGCTATGTGTAAAAGAATGAAATTAAAACACTACCTAACACCATACACAAAAATGGATTAAAGACCTAAATGTTAGGCCAGACACTATGAAACTCTTAGAGGAAAAGATAGGTAGAATACTCTGACATAAATCACAGCAAGATCCTTTTTGACCCACCTCCTAGAGAAATGGAAATAAAAACAAAAATAAACAAATGGGACCTAATGAAACTTAATAGCTTTTGCACAGCAAAGGAAACCATAAAAAAGATGAAAAGACAACCCTCAGAATGGGAGAAAATATTTGCCAACGAAGCAACTGACAAAGGATTAATCTCCAAAATATACAAGCAGCTCATGCAGCTCAATATCAAAAAAAACAAACAACCCAATCCAAAAATGGGCAGAAGACCTAAATAGACATTTCTCCAAAGCAGATATACAGATTGCCAACAAACACAGGAAGGACACTCAACATCACTAATCATTAGAGAAATGCAAATCAAAACTACAATGAGGTAGCACCTCACATCGGTCAGAATGGCCATCATCAAAAAATCCAAAAACAATAAATGCTGGAGAGCGTGTGGAGAAAAGGGAACCCTCTTGCCCTGTTGGTGGGAATGTAAATTGATACAGCCACTATGGAGAACAGTATGGAGGTTCCTTAAGAAACTAAAAATAGAATTACCATATGACCCAGCAATCCTCGTACTGGTCATATACCCTGAGAAAACCATAATTCAAAAAGAATTACGTACCACAGTATTCATTGCAGCACTATTTACAATAGCCAGATCATGGAACCAACCTACACGTCCATCCACAGGTGAATGGATAAAAAGGATGTGGCATATATATACAATGGGATATACTTAGCCATAAAAAGAAACGAAATTGAGTTATTTGTAGTGAGGTGGAGGGACCTAGAGCCTGTCCTACAGAGTGAAGTAAGTCAGAAAGAGAAAAAACAAATACCGTATGCTAACACACATATATGGAATCTAAAAAAAAAAAAGAGGTTCTAATGAACCTCGGGGCAGGACAGGAATAAAGACACAGACATAGTGAATGGACCTGAGGACACGGGGAGGGGGATGGGTAAGCTGGGATGAAGTGAGAGAATGGCATGGACATATATACACTACCAAATGTAAAATAGCTAGTGGGAAGCAGCCGCATAGCACAGGGAGATCAGCTCAGTGCTTTGCGACCACCTTGAGGAGTGGGATAGGGAGGGTGGGACGGAGACGCAAGAGGGAGGGGATATGGGGATATATGTATATGTATAACTGATTCACTTCATTATACACCAGAAAGTAACACAAAAGTGTAGTAAAGCAATTATACTCCAATAAAGATGTTAAAAAAAAAATCTGTTTCAGGGCTTCCCTGGTGGTGCAGTGGTTGAGAGTCTGTCTGCTTATGCAGGGGACACGGGTTCGTGCCCCGGTCCGGGAAGATCCCACATGCCGCGGAGCGGCTGGGCCCGTGAGCCATGGCCGCTGAGCCTGCACGTCCGGAGCCTGTGCTCTGCAACGGGAGAGGCCCCAACAGTGAGAGGCCCGAGTACCGCAAAAAAAAAAAAAAACAAAAAAAAAAAAACAAAACTATATATATATATATATATATATATATATCTGTTTCAATTGAAAATTCAACCTTTTTACTATACAGTTAGTGGTGTTCTTTCATAGTATCTCAAGGAAATAGTCTTTGTCATTCAAAGGTCAAATGTGATGATACTGATATTTTCCTTTTCTCTTATTTGAAGCTTCTCTTCCTGACTGAGAACGTTTCACAATCCTTGCCTTAGATTTTTAATCCTAACTCATTATTTTCTAAGATTTGCCCAATTGTAGACACACTGAACTACCTCAGAGATCTAGTGCAGACTTACATCTAATGGGGTCACTAACAACTAGTTCTTGCAGAGTTTTTCCAGAAGCATGAACTGATCAAGTTAAGTGTTTGCATCTTGGGACTAGTGGCTAGAGTTAAATGAAGAAGAGTATTAACTGGGCAATGTCTTTGTGTCAAAATACAAAAAGTTGGCAACTCTATGAAGATGCTCTATGGAAAGGGGGTTTCAGATTCTGAGGAATCTACAACATACCTTATAGATATCTAATATCTTACTGATTAACAACATTTATAAACAAATAGTTTTCATGTGTATCACACAAATGGGCAAACTACTTTTTCAGGCTATGAGCCTGTCCTAATACACATTTTCTTGCTTCATCCAATATCCTATTTTAAACACAAAACGTATTTTTAAGTACTTGCAGAGAATTAGTCCGGCTTAACATAATCAAACACCATGTATATGAGGAAAAAATAAATCTTTTGTGTTGATTTACGTGTTTTCACTGTTACATCAGAATCAGAGGTAGAAGCGTTGGTTAACGTGTATCTGCTAAAAATAAATTCTTTGTAAAAACTATAGGAGAAATTGTGAATCCTCTAATTTGGAATAACTTTAAAAATAGGAGCGAGAACCCTCTGCCTGAGATAGAGCCAGGATTCACTGGAGAATATAACCAGCTAAGGCCCTTATTTGAAACATTTGGATCTTTTCTATATTTTTACAAACTAGTCCATAGCCATTGGGGGCACACTTACATCATGTGTTTTTTCCTACACAAATGTTGCAAACATAATGAATTTGGATGATCGATAACATTAATGAAACAGATAATAAAATCCTATTAAGAATCATAGCTCATTTTGTGCTTCCAGCTCAGTACAACATAATTATAATTGCACTATCTTAGTCAAATTTGTGAGAAACCACTACTAAAACAGCTCCAAATTTGTTTGATATTATACAGATATTTAGTCTCTGCGTGCTTTTATTGTCTGCCATTTTCAAACTGTTATTGAAATCTAAGTAACCATTAATTTTGTAAAGTGTGTGTTTTCCATTCATCTGCATTGTGTCTAAAATCTTGATTAGCTTACAGTTAAAGAATAATTTGATGCCTACCATTTATGTTCTGTGAATAGTTATCAAGTAGATGCCTATTAATGTGTATCTTTTCAGTAAATCAGAGTAAAATTCCATTCTGCTATAATATTAGCCATTCCATTATTCTGTTTATTGCACCTTTTTCTGTAACCGCCACTCCACCACATCAAGAGGAACAGGAGTGCTCTGTGACATTTTGCTATTATCAGCACTGCCACTGCCAACACGTTTTTCGTTAGTAATAGTACAATTGTTTTTTGTTTGTTTTTTGGGGGGTTTTTTGGGGGTTTTTTTGTGGTACACGGGCCTCTCACTGTTGTGGCCTCTCTTCATTAAACTCAGAGATTCCAACAGCAACTTACTCGTCAGGTATTTCACTGTGAATCTGTGGCACGAGTCCCCCTGAACTACATTTTCCCCCAAGAAAGGTGACATGGTCGCTGTAGGAAACCCTGGGCTGTGCTTGAGAACTTGCATTTAAATCTCAGTTCTATCACCAATTGTCCCTGTGTGCGACATCGAACACTTGATTTTTTCCAGGTGGCTACTTTTCTTATCTATAGATGAACAGAGTAAACAATTCCCACGAGCCAATCCGGCCTGAGCTTCTGAGTCAGCCACATCTTTGAATCCTGATACCAGAGTAAGCCTGTCTTAACTGAGAACTAAAAGAAAATGAAAACAGGAAGAGGAATGATGTGTAAAGGATTTTTAATTAACACTTAAAATGTGACTTAGTAAAACCTGTGACTTTCTCTTTTCAGTGTTCAGTTGAGGGCCAGAAGTGTTATTTATTCCTGGGAAGAAGAATCTAGCACCTAGCACTGCCCCTAGTTAAGGATTCACAAGAACATTTCCTAGTGCAGTCAGGTAGATCATCCCTTGCCATCCAAGGGAGGAAAACTGCACTGATTAACGTAAAAAAATTATTAAAGACTAATGTAACAACTTATAAAGTTACCACACATTGAATTACATACTTGAAATGGACGAACATATAAATTATACCTCAAATCAAAACAATAATAATGATAAAGATAATTTTTAAAAATAATATGGCACCCATCCTTCCCAATAGTATCTCACACATGTAATGGAATTAATAAGTATTTAATAAATTAATAAGCAATAAGGTCACATTCCCCACAATGACCTCTCTACCTGAAACAGACAAGTTCTAAACTCCAATATTGCTGTCTAGCTAGGTCTGCCCTCCCTGCATGGTTGGTTGCCTAAGAGTAATAAATTAGTTTTACTTTTTTAAAATTCCTAAAAGCTTAGATCATTCTCATGCTAAAATATAGTTTCAGGATAAGTCCTAGTGCTCAGGGCACATGGCCCTGGTCCCTCACTCAGTACGTCCTTTGCTCTTGCTGTTTTATTGTCAGGACTGCCCCTCTCCCACTCCAGGCCCTACTGGCTCCTACGTATTCTTCAAATTTTTTTTTTTTTTTTTTTTGTGGTACGCAGGCCTCTCACTGTTGTGGCCTCTCCCGTTGCGGAGCACAGGCTCCAGACGCGCAGGCTCAGTGGCCATGGCTCACGGGCGCAGCCGCTCCGTGGCGTGTGGGATCTTCCCGGACCGGGGCACGAACCCGTGTCCCCTGCATCGGCAGGCGGACTCTCAACCACTGTGCCACCAGGGAAGCCCTATTCTTCAAATTTTAAGTCTGTGTTCACGTCTTGAGACAGGGGTTCCCAGACCTTACAGACACAAGATCACAGGCTACATCCTTTTATAGCTGTTTATAATAAATTTACTCTTTATAACTTACTGACATTTACAATGAAATATTTATGTGTGTGCTTGTTTGATGTGTATTTGTTTCTGCACTTTACCGTTAGTTCCCTGAGGGTGGAGCCCATATGTGGGTTTTCCATAGTTGTGTTTGATGCAAAGTGGGAACTTAAAGAATATTTGTGAATTAAACCAATACACCAATGATTGTTCACCGGGTTCTCCTAGAAAGTTGCTTTTCTTTCAGCTTCCAGAATGCCATATTTCCCTGATCCTTCTCCCTTCTCTCTTGCTTCTTCTCAAACTCCTCTGATTTTCCTGTAAACGTTACTTTTACTGAAGATACTTATCTAGACCATCTTGTCTTCTTACTCCACATATCCTCTATTAGAAATCCAAAGTACTTACACATCTTCATTTTTCTTTAGGCAGCTTCAGTCTCCTGATCCCTGGATGTACATTTTAACTGCCTCTGGGGACATATACAGACTAATAAAATAACATTAAAAAATTAAACTCATGATTTAATAAGTTTAATTAATCTCAAAAAATCTATCCCTCCTCCTGTGATCTCTCAGTTGTTTAGTCCAGACTTCAGGTTTTACCCTTCTTTTCTTTCACCTGTTACCCATCTCAAATTATTCAACAAGGCCTGTGGGGCTGCATCCTAAATATTTCTTTAACTATTTGCTTTTTTTCCATCATCACTACCCCTTGTCTACTTCAAGTCTCTCTCTTGCAGAGATTCCTGGCACAGGTCCTTAAACTGTCCGCCCACCGTCCATTCTTGCCACTTCCCATCTGTTTTCCATCCAACTGACAGGATGACCTTTCTGAAATGCAGAACAATTACATTACATGACTTCAAAGGCTGCCATGGCTCTCCAGTGTCATGAAGTCCACCTGCCTGTTTACATGTTCTCCATGATCTGGTACCTTTTTACCTCTCTGGCCCATCTTTTGCCATTCTTCTATCTCAATCCACTTGCAAATGTGCTCCCTCTTAGAACATTCTTCCTTCTGATTCATTGACTGATTAAATCAACCTTTAGACTTTGATTATTTTCAGAAATTCTCTCCTCACCTGCCACGTCTTGGTTACCTGTCTGTCCTATTGACCACCCTGCACCTCCTTCTTTGTAAACCTTATCATGATAAGGAAGTCAAGTAAATTCATTTCAGCCCCTGGGAAGACTACAAAAAGCAGACAATCTACTTTAGGATAGGGATAGTTGTGTGTATGCTCTATTACTCTGTGTGTGTGTGTGTGTGTGTTTTAAAGTTTCCAACTCTAAATGTTCCTAGTAGGATAGAAAGAAATAATAAAAATGTCTAAAGAAAATGATGTAACATGAATAAAAGGACATCATTTGTTTCTACTCAATTCAGACTTGCAAAAAATCTTGAATGCATTTGGCAAAATTTCCAATTGGTAAATCTTATACACTAATATTATATTCCAAATAAGGCTACATAAGTATGTCAGCAATCTGTTTCCCCAAAGCCATTTGCCACATCCTATTAGTATCAATAGGAATAAACAAGCTTCTGGAGAAGAACTCAAACCCACCACTATTCGAAGAAGTTATAGCTAGTCCAACCCTAAAGACGTCTGAAAGAAAACAACACCAGTCTTGGCTTTGCTGCCAGCCTGATGCCTCTGTAAACAGAGACACATTTAAATGTCCCAGAGGTTTGAAATGAGATTTTTGATCCAGGGCAGACATACAAGTCATATGGATTTTTTTGAGGTTTTGGATAATGAACAGCAGCACATCACAAAGGCCTGTAATAATTAGTCCATTTGTATAAAAAAATAAGCCTAAAATGTGAGCATTTCTTTTATCTAATTTTTGTAAAGGTAGAATTACATCCTACAAAGCACTACCCTTAGAAGAGCAACACCCAACAATAAAAGAATTAAGGTTCAGAATCTTTAAACATTTTGCTTCATAACTTTTTATGATTTTTTTACAATAATTAGAAGGTTTAAATTTACTGCTGATATTTTGATATTCTTTTTTGTTGTTAAGTCTCTTCAAGTCTTTCAAAAGCAACTTTTATCCCCTTAACAGGACAGACTCTGAACTTTCTCTGTACGCTACCACTTCACCAACAAATCATATTTTCATCGAAGTATCGGTACCTTTTAAAGCCAGTTCCCTCTGTACTACAAATAACCCCTACCTGGAACACTCCAGAAGATTACAAAACATACTTGATCAAAGTTCTATTACAGCTCTTCAAAATGCTTACACTTCAAAACTTGCAATGTAACTTGGAGAATTAGTCAATAAATTAATGACCCTTTAATGCCTATAAATATAAGTAGATAATAGTGGAACTCTTATTTGTATGTTTTCCATAATCTGAATATATTGTTTTCTTTAAAATTTCTCACATTTTAAAATATGTTTACATAAAAAATATTACCTTCACTGAGATGTATAAGAATATTGGTGATAGATTTCAGTGGGAAGGCAATAAACACAATCTTGATGAGGTAATTGTGATCTTTGATACAGATTTAGGTGTTAGGTAATTTCCATTAATCACATGGGTGTATATGTGTGTATGTATAACAGGGAAAATCATAAAGTTTTTAGATTTCTTCTAATAACCTTCCTTAAATTTATAAACCCAGCAAATCTAGCAAGTCTCAAATCTTTTTTTTTTTTTGGCTGTAAATTACGGAGTCAAGTTGCTGAATACAATTGCCCTCAACACCTCATGCTTCATGAAGACCTAACATACATTTGCTAAATATAGTTTTTGTTTCTTTTTATAAATTTATTTATTTTTGGCTGCATTGGTCTTTGTTGCTGTGCGTGGGCTTTGTCTAGTTGCGGCGAGCGGGGGCTACTCTTCATTGCAGTGTGTGGGCTTCTCATTGTGGTGGCTTCTCTTGTTGTGGAGCGTGGGCTCTAGGCGCACGGGCTTAGTTGCTCCGCGGCATGTGGGATCTTCCCGGGCCAGGGCTTGAACCCGTGTCCCCTGCATTGGCAGGCATATTCTTAACCACTGCTCTACCAGGGAAGCCCTAAATACAGGTTTTAAAGTGTTTTTTAAACTAATGAAACCTACCAGTCCTTCTTGAACTCAGAAATTTAAGTCCACCAGATGGGGACTGTACATTTTTCCTATACAATTCGTGACACTTTGATGACAACATTGAAAAAGCTTAAAGATTCAACGAATTTCTACCGTCCATGGACTAGTCTGTGCTATCTCTCAGTTGTGTTTCAATTCTAAAAATATAACTAGCGACAGTGTCAATTTTTAAAAAGATCTGAAGAGGCAAATTTTCCCTCATGCATAATGACCAGATGAAATTACAACCAGCTTGCAATCTATTACACTCACACCATGTGAATGGTGAATACACACAATTTGACTTTCTGATGATCACGTAACAGTGTACAAAATGTGTCGTGATACCTACGTTCTGAAAATAATATTTTCACGTTGAAAGTTTTTTTTCTTTTCTAAATTAAACCACGTCTTACTCCATGGGACGCCTACCTTCAAACCCCATCTCAGCAGAGGCCCGTCAGATGTCTGTTTACATTACCTTTGTGAGCTCTGACAACAAAATGCCCAGCTGAGCCCACAGCACTTTACAAGTATTCTAAACCCAGGAGGTTGGCATATCAAGCATCCACATACTAATTGTGACATTAATCTCCAGCCATCAGCTGACTAAGGATGTTAGAGCTGTATTAAAAACATGCTGCAGTTCTCAATCACTGCATCAAGTAACCCACGTGGTGTCATATCTTATTACTATACCAACAAGGAGTGGCAAGAAGAATAGTATAGCTGAGCATGAATTTTGAAGAAAAGTGTTCTGTTACCTAAGTTGTGTAAGCAGTATACGATAAAACTGTGCAGTCTAGAACTCAAAGGGCATTTATTTCTGATCATCTGTCTACATGGGAGACTTCTTACTAAACAGGATGCTTTCCAACTAGTAAAGGATTTGCTCCTTTCAAACCCTGGTATTTTAAACCATAATGAATAGTTCAAGTGTATTATAAACTATTTGTCTTCTGAGGTAGACTACATTCAACATATTTTACCCTTTCCTTAATGTCCCATAACCATTATGATGAACAGTAATTACTATATTGTAATGCAATGATACTCTGAATTACAATGTAGGTATGTGGGTTTCATGTTATTCATTATCGTAGGGACTCATATATGTGAGAAGATGATATGAGTCACCAGGATAAAAAGTGCTTGCCTTTAAAGAAAAACATGCAAGAGAAGCCTGCTCTCTAGTGTGGACAGAATATAAACAGAGAAGAACAACGCCGCCTAAGGATTCTTAGTCATCTGGGCTGATATCTTGGTTCTGCCACTGATTAGCTGCACAGCTGGAGTAAGGTCGTTAACTCCTCAGTATCCACGTCCATACGGTGAGGAAAATAACAACAGCTACAGGCCAGATCCCAGGAATAAACGAGATAGTATGTGTGGAGTGCTCACAAGAGTGCCTGATAGATGTTAGAGATGACTGGTTATTAGCAGAGGGAGCAGAAAAGTTAACACGCAGTTGTGAAGTTGTATAGAGAAATATCAAGAGTATTCACGGGGGCTTCCCTGGTGGCGCAGTGGTTGAGAGTCCACCTGCCGATGCAGAGGACACGGGTTCGTGCCCCGGTACGGGAAGATCCCACATGCCGCGGAGTGGCTGGGCCCATGAGCCATGGCCGCTGAGCCTGCGCGTCCGGAGCCTATGCTCCGCAACGGGAGAGGCCACAACAGTGAGAGGCCCGTGTACCGCAAAAAAAAAAAAAAAAACAAAAAACTATTTTTAATAATTGCATTCATTGTGTTAGGCCTAAGAATTATTTTTATTAATTTATTTACTTGTTCATCCTTCCATCTATATGTCCATCCCTACACTAACCTATTCATTTATTTATTCAATTTTTCAACAAACAGCTACCATGCATAGGAAATTTGAAAGTTACTGCAGAATCCTTAAAGTTCAATATGAGGCCTCTGTCACCAAGATACTTGCAAATTAACAGAACAGAATTTCCCACATTGGACAACTTCAGCAAAAGTGAGGGATTAGCTTTGTCAAACACATTTTTGACATACAAGGTGTAAACAAAAAGCACATAGAGTGTCACTCATCATCCAGCTACACAAGGGTTAAGCTGCAACCCACTGCAGATTTCAGGATGAAGAAAACAGGAGGAAGTACCCTGTGCTTTGGATAAACGGGCCCCCCAGATAGTTAAGATGCGTATCTCCAGAAGTATTTCAATGACCCTGGATTCTTCCATCTTCCCATACATCACAGAAAAGCACTACAATTATTAAGCTGAGCTATCTGTTCTTTGTTATTGGCAGTCATTTATTTAACCAAGATGTATGCTTGACTGCATGTATTTCCTAGCCCAAAATTTAATCAGATATTGGCTCCTCTCTTATCTCTTCTGAGCAGTTCATCAGAGCTATCCGAGAGACTGTTTCCCCAGCTATAGTCCTCAGTAAGCTCCCTGAATGAAACTGACACTCAAAACACAGCTCTGACATTGTGTGTTTTCCTTTCAGTCGACAAAAGTTAAATTAAGTTAAACATCTCTTTAACGCTGTATATCTTTGAGATGGAGACACAGTATAAGAACTCCTTTTTGGAACCCTTATTTCTGCAGCTACTAGCGTTTTGGGAAATATTGGGTTATAAATTTACAGCGATAGCATTACTGCACAGACTTTGTGATAGGTTTTTGGGACAAAAGCCTTTTCTCCTTACTTCCTGGTTTTCAGTTCTGTTCAGCATACGGTGATGAGAGTACACATTCAGTTTCAATGAAACAAGGGTGCTATTTGTATGCCTTTAGATCATGCACATGGAAAACGGAATTCAGCACAGTAAAAGGCAGTTTTGATGACTGACAAAGTCCAGGTTGCAGGAGAGGGAGCAATGTCCTGTGCCTGGTGAGGTCATCTTGTGGATAATGGTTTTATGCTAGGAGCCAGCACTGCTTTTTTCTGAATGGAGCTCAGGTACTATTTGGTGCAGTAATTTTCTTTAAAAAACAAAAAGCCCTGGATAAGGAGAAGCCCTGGGAGTTCTCCAGGGACTTGACTTTCATCCTGACTCTCCAAAGTGAATTGAGCACCGTCTTTTAAGTTATGAAATTGTAATGCTGAAACACAAATCCTACCCTGGCAGAAATCTTAATTGTTCCAAAATTGGAACCATTAGAATGTCATTAATCTTATTTGTTACCATTGTAAAATGATGAATCAAAGAGAAGATCCTCTCTCTCTTCCCTAGGAAACCACTTGTTCCTTTGCATAAAATCAATATGAGGTCATTCATCTGAATACAACTCTTCCTTGACACTAATTTTTCACTAAAACACCGTTGGAATAATCTTAACATGGCTTTCTCAACCTAGCTATTTTCCAGATGATTTAGCCCACACAGTTGAACCTAGAAAAATGTTAACAGGTAGGTTGAGACTTCCCAATACACAGTAAAATGTATGAGACATCATTGTAAATTAGGATAAATTACACATTATTAGGTACAACCACATGTTCAGCATCTAACTTTAACTAGCCTATCTCTGACGTCAAGACACAAGTAACAATTTCTTTATCACACAGGACAAAGATGTTCCTGCCCTTAGCAAAAAACTGGTCAGAAATCCAAAGTGTCCTTATGAGGCAGGAAAAGAAAAAAGGAAAGATTTTTAAGTCTATTGTAAATAAACTTGACTCTGATTTTGGACTACATCAATATTAACATATAGATGGAAGAAAGAAAGGGAAATAGGAAGAATATAGTTTTTCCTTAAGACATGTCTGCATGATGTCATTGGTTTTTCCTTATCACTTTGTCTATTATAAATATAAATATATTACCTGTATTAAATTGATGTTTCACAAACTCTTCTTGCTAACACCAAACTTGATCCTTTAAAAATATAGATTCACGGATTCATATTCTGATTCTGTTGCTTT
The DNA here is from genome assembly GCF_963455315.2 of Globicephala melas. Classification (NCBI taxonomy): domain Eukaryota; kingdom Metazoa; phylum Chordata; class Mammalia; order Artiodactyla; family Delphinidae; genus Globicephala; species Globicephala melas. The sequence goes on from NC_083322.1 coordinate 82,300,570, forward strand.
GAAAAACACCCAAGCATTTGTGATAGTTATGAATAGGCAGTAGGGGAAACATGGCTTAAAACATCAAAAATACAACACTGATTTGAATTTAGTTTTATTGTCACTTGTATTTTTTCAATTTAAATGGTAATGAAGCACTTACTATATTCCAACTTAGACATATGAGGGAAGTGTGAGTGGATAAGATTAGTGTCCACTTTCAAACAGACTATTCTAGTAAGGCAGATAAGCTATGTATCTCAAGAAGAATCAGATAACAAAGGTAGGATCTCCAATCTTGCATTTACTAACTCATTCAGTTACTCATTCATTTACTTAGTAAATATATATTATCCACCTATTAAAGAATAGGCATTGTGTCAAATTAGGGAGCTACAATAGTGAGCAAAAACAAGCACGAGTCCTGCCTTCATGGAACTTCTACTTTAGGAGGGAGAATGCCACTACACAAACTAATAACATTGTAAGTATAAAATGCAGCATATGTTATGAAAGCAGTGAATAAGACCTCATTGGCACATAGCATGCAAATAGTGATCTAGTCAGAGGGGCCGGGAAGTTTTTGCTTACTAAATAAACTTGAACTGAGGATAAGGAAGCAGTAATGAGACGAAGGGAGGAAGAAAACTCTTCCAGGTCACTGGAAAGGCCCTGGGGTAAGAGAAATCATGTGCATGTAAAAGACTGTGGTGGCTGGAGGTCTAAGAGGAAGGGGGGAAAAGGCTAAAAAGATCAGACTACACAGGATGATAAGATACGTCAAGGATTTTTGTCTTTATTTTAAAAAACACAAGTGTTCAGAAATAGAACGGCATGATAAGATTTGCAATTTGAAAAGACCAACTTGGTTGTGCTCTGGAAAAATGACTAGAGGAAGGAAGACTCGATTTGTACAGGTGAGTGGGCAGCTATTCAAAATGTTCCAGAAGGAGATAACAACAACCTAAACTCAGACAACAGAGATGGAGAATAAAAGGACAGACAGAGTTATCATGTATTCTGGAGGCCAAACCAACAGACCTTGGTGATTAATTCATCACCGTCAGATATGGTAGGGGCTAGTGGGTAGGAAAGGGGAGGAAATTTCAGGGATGGTGGTGACTTACTGAGGTAGGGAACAGTAGAAGACCACCAGGTTTGAGGAAGGAAGAGGGAATAGATGAAAATGATTTTGAACATGATGAATTTGAGGGGCGCTGAAGATATCCCTGTAGAGTAGGTAATTAGAAATTCTGATCCAGAGGATAGAGGAGAACTATGGACTAGAGATAGTCATTTGTGAATCATCAAGGAAAAGGTAGTAATAGAAACTGTGAGTACGAATGAGATTAAGAATATGGAGTAGGCAGAAAAAAGAGCTTGGGATATAGCCTTCAAGAACTGCAGAAGCTTTTTGGCAAAGAGGAGGAGATTGTGAAGGACACTGAAAAGGAAAGGAAAATAAAAGAAGTAGGATTCAGACCAGGGAGTGTGCAGGAATAAGACAATGTGGGAGAATTTTTCAAAAATGGAAAAAAACAATCAATAGTTGTAAGTATCCATTGCATTTAGGGACGCTGGTGTGACTGATGACATTTTGGCAAAGTGACATTTGGCAAAGTCAGATAGTTATGGGTTAGGGAATGCACGCATAGATGGTGACAGTAAGTAATGAGTCTTTTTTTTTTTTTTTTAGATGTTTGACCATAAAGAGGAAAGATAAGGCAATGCTGATTTCAAATACAATATTGCCCAATAAAAACATCATGTTTACTTTCTTACTCACTCTTTTAATTTCCTTTCACATTTCTTTTCTATTAAATAAACCATGCACCTCTCTATCACCAAAGCTAGTAATGTTGTTCTAACACACACCCTCTACCAAGACTTCAGTGATCCCATCTCATCCTTCAGCAGGTTGAAATGGTCTCTAGTACTCTGAACCTCTTTCCCCTCTGCCCAGATGAACACGTGACTTAATTTCAGGAGAAGATCCACCCTAGTTCTATTATTTAGCTAATCTAAACTTCAGTAAATAATATAACTTTTTAAAACTTAGTTTGCTCAACTGAAAGGGAAGACTCATCCTTATGTGAAGGTGTCAATGAAAGTGGAATGAGATAGTGAGTCCAAATTGCTTATTACATTTCCTGATCACTGTAGATCTCAATGATTATCAGCTGAATTTGACTCATGTTCATGATGTCTTTTATCCAGTGTTAAAAAGAAGACTATAGGCTCAAAATGGAGTCACTTATGTTAAGCCCCATTTCACCAAACTGGGACTTAACTTAGTTACAGTTTCAGCTTCCCCAGAAATGGAACCTTAAACTAGTCAATCAGAAATCACCTGGCCAGCACTAGTGAAGTCATCTGCCTGGTACACCCAACCATACCCTAAGGGAAAGTAACCTTGTAATAAGCAACCTGCTTTTTTGCCTACTATAACTTCCTTGTTCCTCCTACTTTCTGCCTGTGAAAGTCTTTCATTTTGTACAACTTTCTCTGTGCTAGATTGAATGCTGCCTGAGTCATGAATCACTGAATAAAGCCAATAAGATCTTTAAAATTTACTCAGTTGAATTTTGTTTTTAACACCAGTTTTCACTCAGAAACTACATGTAAAAATGAACAGGAATCTTACAAAATATTGTTGAGAAAATCAACATTTAAATAGCAATTCAGATTAGGTTGAATCATGAAGACATATTCCTCTAAACTTCATAATCATTATCATCACATTACTTTAAAATAGATACTTAATGTGCTACTTCATTCCAAGCATTTATAAAAACCTACAAACTGAAGGTAGGTTAGTTCAAGTAATGTACAACAACATGCCTATCATTATTTACTGAGAGAGTAAAAGGTTGGTTTTTAAATAATTTTTCTCATACTGTACCTTATAATCTTTTTAACTTAAGGAGTTAAGTTAAATAACTCCTTATAAATTTATACATGTGAAAAAACTATACATTTATAATTTACTTGCATGACTTCCCATGTTAATAGGAGGGATGGGCAAACACATTCCACATGTGGGAGTGGAGATATAATTTCCACTCACACCCTTGAGTTTGTAAATCAAAAAGGAAAAATAAGCATACATATTTGGAGGAGGAGAAGAATGGCAAGGGAGAAAAAAATCTTAGAGCCAATTTACCAAAGGATGATGGAAAATCATGGATTTAACATGCATGTATTTGCTTTCCTTTGTGTGAGTAATACATCTTTGAGGTCTCAAACAAACCTAAACTAGAAGCAGGTGATCTAACAAAGTACGTAGGAGCAAAAGGAATGTCTCTACACACTCTCATTTATTTTCTGATATAAAATTAGAAAGTTTCTAAGGTGGAAGCAATGATTCCAGAAGAAAAAAATTGACAGCAGCACTATAAAGGCACAGGATTTTAATACACTATTGATTAATAGAACATGACATAAATAAGAAAAGGAGAAAAACTTTAATGAGATTGTGCTTCCAGTGAATAAATCACAACTTTCTGCAGGAGAGGCACCTACATTCACTGGAACGCTGAGAGGGAACCATAGACGCCTGCGGTCTGGGAGTGAGAGAAACCCTGTTACCTACTCCCTCCCTCACACTCCCAGACCGCAGCTTTTGAAGGCAACATGCCAAGTGACTGTAGCCAACTCAGCCTAGTGCTTAGGACTGTAAGAGCTCAAGTTCAAATGAAAGACTCAGAATCTGAGTACAAACTCCAGCGCTGCTATTTGCTATGTGACTTCAACTCTGAGCTTCAGATTCTGTCCTTAAGGTGTTAGTCCTGTCATGCTTCTATAAAAGAATACCACAAATTGGGTGGCTTATAAGGAACAGAATTTATTCTCATAGTCCTGGAGGCTGGGACATCCAGGATCAAGGTGCCAGCAAACTTGGCGTCCCATGAGAGCAAATTTCCTAGTTCCTAGAAGCTTGTCTTCTCACTGAGTCCTCACACGTCAGCAGGAAGCAGCGCTAATACCAGTCTTGAGTGCTCCAAGAGGAGGACCATGACCTAATCACCTACCAACCACCTCACCTCCTACTACCATCACATTGGGGGATCGGATTTCAACATGTGGATTTTAGGCAGACACAAGCATTTAGTCTATAAAGGTGGTGATGAAAATGATTTCCTAATTCAATGAGTTGATGTAAGAAGTAAGTAATGTATATAAGGCACATAGCACAGCGCCTAGGGAATATTAAACAGATAAATGCTGGTTGTTACTATTCTGATTGTAGCCTTCTAAGAAACACAGAAGTGGTGACTTTGTTAATCAAAAGAAAGTATCCAAGTTGTATCAGAAGCCACCAAGACCTATATCTACTTCAGTTAATTCACAAGGAAAAAGTAATGTAAGATTTTTTCACTTATATCAATATAAAATCACAATGGACATGACCTAGAGGATTCATACATAAAAACCACATTGAAGGGCTTCCCTGGTGGCACAGTGGTTGAGAGTCCGCCTGCCGATGCAGGGGACACGGGTTCGTGCCCCGGTCCGGGAAGAGCCCACACGCCGCGGAGCGGCTGGGCCCGTGGGCCATGGCCGCTGAGCCTGCGCGTCCGGAGCCTGTGTTCCGCAACGGGAGAGGCCACAGCAATGAGAGCCCCGCGTATCGAAAAAAAAACACATTGAAAAGCCTCTGAAATGACACAAGGTAACAGGTGGAAGACAGAAGGGACTCCATATACATGCAGCATAATGAGAAGTGGCAGGAATTGATATGGGTAATAAGCTGGAGTCAAAGGGATGCTATTAGAGAAAAAGTGAATGAATGTGCTGGCAGAGGACAGCGGCGGGGGAGCAATGGGGATAGTAGGTGAGGATGAACATCCTGAGCAAGTCATCCAGGCAAGTCAGGGAGGTCAGGAAGACAAGGCGGAGGGGCCTGGGGTTGACGTTAGGAGGAATTCTTTTTCTTTTCTCATTTTTCTAAAGTTTTTACAATGTTGCTATTGCTCTTGTACTTTAAGTTGTACTTTAAAGTAATTATCTGGACAAGCATATCTAACATCAATATGGTTTTCAGTGAATGAAAATGGGTAGTTCTTTGGCAACTTTTATTCAACATTTTAAGACATTTCAAGTTTATGTGAAACATAAGGCAATTATCCTTAACATTCATGTAACAGGTTGGAATGTTTCTTTGCTTATTTTTAATATAATTCTGTTTGTCTTCCACCTTACTTGAAACATTAATCTACTGACCTAGATATTGTGCCTAGTCAATACATTATTTTATGCCCCAAAGTTAGCTCAGTGTAGTAGGTGGAAATCTAAGATGGCCCCAAGATTCCTGCCCACTGGTGTACACATCTTGTAAAATCTCCTCCCTTCAAGTGTGAGAAAGACTGTGAATATGATGGGCTATCACTCCTGTGGTTAGATTTTGAGTTGATCAGAAAGGATAGTATACTGGGTGGGCCTGTCCTCATCAGGTGAGCTCTCCTGTGGGCCCCAAAGATGAAGTGAATTACAGCATTGTGAGGGGACCTATGGGTGGGTCAGGGATCTATGGTCTCTAGGAGCTGACAGCCAGCAAGAAATCAAGGACCTCAGTCACACAGCCATTAGGGACTGAATTCTGCCCAAAACTATCTGAGTTTGCAATACAACACCCCAAGCCTTAGATGAGATTGGAATCCTGACCAGTACCTTGATTTCAACCTGGTGAGACACTGAGTAGAAAAGCCATCTCACCAATACTTGGACTCCTGATCCAGAGAAATTTTAAGATAATAAAATTGTACTGTTTCAAGTCACTAATTTTGTTGTTATCTTTAGGAATAAGGAGCTAATACAACGAGGAAAGTCAAATTTTTTTCAGTAATATTCAAAGGTGTGAAATGTAAAGCAACAAGGTGTAATATATCAAGAATTAGCATCAGCTGTTAATTCAACAACAATTTAAAAATAACTCCTAACACTAATACAAGTATGGTAAAATGTGCTAGTATAAAGACTAGAAGGCTATATCTAACGATTTAGGAGATCTGGTAAGGTGGTTCAATTTCTGCACCAGCTGAAATCTCACTAACGTCATTACAATATTACTTGTATAATAAATTAAATGTTAAGGAATCAGTATTTTTTGAACCACCTGACATTTGACTCACATTTTGAGAAAAAGCAGGAGAATGGCAGAGACTGAACCTGGTGGCCTTGAGTTTGTTGGCATTCGACTAATTGAATTTATGGAGTTCCTACAAACTAGCTTATATTGTAATCACTAGCAATTCTACCTTCTAGCATTTACATTTTAGGCAAATAGCTATTAAACTCTATTATCTGCTAACACTAATACTGACATTTACATGAATGGCTAGGCATCACCCCTCCCCACATCTCTTGGCCTTCTCTCTTACTTCAGCCCGTGTTTCAACAGCGTTACTCCAGTGATTCCCTACAGTGCCTAGTCTGGGCCATGCAGCATGCTTTCCCCGACCAGGGCCTCCTCCAATCCTGTGGCGTGGGGACACCCTCAGGAGCCCAATGGGCATTCAGACAAGTGCAACCAGGAAGTCAGGGCACTTAACACACCCACAGGGCCAAGTACCATCAAAGGACATCAGCAGCTTATTGATAATGCTTTCTGCATTTGTCCTCTCTGGAGAGAGAGCTCCTCAAAAATCTGTAACAGGGAAAAGCAAACTGTCTAAATCTAATTGCAAAGAATTCATTAAACTATGGGACATCAATATGATGGAATACTACACGATACTTCATTAAGTGAAAAAAGCAGGAATATGCAATAGCAAGTACACTACAATTCTATTTTTGTAATCCCTAAGTGTACAAATATATTTATAGAAAACAATAAAAAGACTGAGAATATATACACGAAAAAAAAGAAAAGAAAAGTTCTCACTTCTCCTATCTCTCATTCCTGCTCCCCAGGACCACTTCCCGAATTCATCACCTACAATGAATCCTTTCTTTGAGGGTCTGCTCTCTGAGAAACTCAGTTTAAGACAAACTGTATGTGAAACATATTTAAATTCTTTAACCTGAAGTACATTTGATTTGATTACAGATATTTAAAAACTTAATGATTATGTTTTGAACTCTAAATTACAATTTTTGTGGGAGGGTATGTTTGAACAGAAGTAAACAGTCTCAATCAGATTAAAAATGTTTACCATATTAAAAAGAATGCAGGATGTAATTATATTCCTAACAATTGGAAAGTCTGTGACGTTGTCTATCGTCCCTTTACTTTGAGTAAAAATTTCACAGTTACTAACATGCCTTTCAGTTTGTGACAGGTGCAGGCCGACCAAGGCTTTACGAATCATCCACCTTCTCTAACTTTGGATGAAGATTCTGATTCCGTTTTTATCTAGGAGACTTTCCCTATACACACTGGCATAGCTGATCCTAGTAGAAGATTGCTTTCAATTAATATGACGGGGTCTTCCTGTGCAAGAGAGGATGAGAGCAATTACAAAACCGGAGAAAAGAAAAATGCAGAAACTGGACATGTAGGATGCATGCAAATGTGACAAATCAGTTTGAAGCAAAGTGACCCTGGCCAGGGTCATGTATAGAGACGTGGGATTCACTGAATATGTACCATTCTAACAGCTTGAGAAATAAGCATATGGTTTGTCTACTGGAACAAAGCAAAAGAAATTAAAGGGTAAAGAAAAAACAAAGCTTTTTTAACAGCTCTAATTGAAAACCTAAGAGAGGAGTAGGGGATTACTCTTAAGAAGAACAAATAAATGTCCAGTACCCATGAGCCAATTGGAAGCCTCTAGACAAACAGACCATACCCAAATCCACAATGAAGAATTTTTCATAACATGGAAAGCAGCCATTTGATTCAATATGAATAATACAAAGAGAGCTTATGGCTGAATACATAGTAAGAGGTTATCAAATGAGAAGAGCTTTATGAACGGCTGACAAACTATAAAATAAATTAGGCTATGGGGAAGTAAGTCTTAAAAGGAATAGAGTGATTATGCTACCCTCTTAAATAGCTCGTAGCATGTTTTAACTCACGATGTGCTTCTTCAAAGTAGAAGAAATCTGAAGTAGTATTACTCAAATAAAATGCACCCTTGCTCTCAGGATTTTGCTAAGTCTATACCTGAGCCTTGGAAACTCAAGTAGATCTAAATGCTCCAGAGGCTTTCCTTATATGTCTGTCATTCCTCATATACCTGTGTTTTTTGGGGGAAAGGCTTTAAAATGACAGGTATTTTCACACTGTTGATAATGAAGTTAACTCTTCCTGAGAAAATCTGAGGCTATGTAGTTTGACTAAGAACATGCCAAGAAAGTTCAATACTATTATCATGTTTGAAATTTCCCTGAAAAACAGGGGAGACAGGGAAAGGGGTCGCTAACATTTTAAATTCTCTTCCACTCGCCACCTTGAACCCCACACCTTGTCTGATACACTCCAAGGAAACTATCTCATGTGGATATTTAAGGGGAAAAAAAAAAATCTTCAGATGATTAAATTAAGGCCAGATCTCCCTTTTCCCTTTCTCTTCTTTACTGAGAATCCCTCAAAGGCAAACAGTGCCTTCAAAAATGTAACCCCAGGGCTTCCCTGGTGGCGCAGTGGTTGAGAGTCTGCCTGCCGATGCAGGGGACACGGGTTCGTGCCCCGGTCCGGGAAGATTCCCCATGCCGCGGAGCGGCTAGCCCCGTGAGCCATGGCCGCTGAGCCTGCGCGTCCAGAGCCTGTGCTCCGCAATGGGAGAGGCCACAACAGTGAGAGGCCCACATACCGCAAAAAAAAAAAAAAAAAGAAAAAAAAGAAAAAAGAGGTTTTTCCTTCAGGGCAGTGCTCTTTCAGCATTTTTCTGGGTGATATTTACTATCTGTATATAGACCTCCTCGTACCCCATCCTCACTTGTAGATTTGGGGAATGTCTTCTGAAGTAAACTTATACAAGAGTAGAAAAGGACACTTTGGGAAGGCAATCTACTTTGTTATTGCTTCTTTCGAGCCATCTTGGTCTCAATTCTTTTTAGGATCCATTAACGCATGAGATATCAGTCTATACGGTGGATTCAAACACTTTTATTTGTGGGATCCTGGGAATGAGGTAGGTGGTGTTTGGAAAGATCATGAGATCTAGAGTTAGGCCTGTGTTTGAAGCCTAGCTTTACCAGCTATGTGACACTGGGTAAAGTACATAATCTATTAAAGCCTCTTTTTTTCTTCAGCTGTAAAATAATATTAATTAAATGATATAATGTACACAAAGTTCCTACTAGGTTGCTCAGAAAATTTTAGTTTATTTCCTACAGTTAGCTCTCTGAACAAGCAAAAGCTAGAATTAATGTATTTTAAAATTCTGTGGACTTCCCTGGTAGCGCAGTGGTTGGGAATCCACCTGCCTAAGCAGGGGACACAGGTTCGAGCCCTGGTCTGGGAAGATCCCACATTCCGCAGAGCAACTAAGCCCGTGCGCCACAACTACTGAGCCTGCGCTCTAGAGCCCGCGAGCCACAACTACTGAGCCCTCCTGCCACAACAACTGAAGCCTGCACGCCTAGAGCCCGTGCTCCACAACAAGAGAAGCCACCGCAATGAGAAGCCCGCACACCGCAACAAAGAGTAGCCCCTGCTCACCACAACTAGAGAAAGCCCGCAGGCAGCAACAAAGACCCAACACAGCCAAAAAAAACAAATAAAAATAAAATAAAATTGTGTGTTTATTAAGGTAAATATAAAAGATTGCCTTGAAACATAATATTTCTTTATCTTTAATGAAAAAGCTTACTCACTAGGTGGTCTGAATTTCTCTTCTGTTTCTAAAATTCCTGTCTGTGTCCTAAGCAAACAATCACGATCTTTCTTCTGTACATTTAATAATTATACCATCAAACTCAAAAAACAATTTTTTAAAACAAAGCATCTGATGAAATAGCAGATTTGAACCCAATTAATAAAATAGCAAACAAAGGATATGTCATACTTATAACAAAAACCCAACTATTCAGGTGGCCTTCTAAATACTGAAGTAAATGCCATCTTGGAGTAGCATCATGTTCTCTTTCTTACAGGCAGTAACTGATATTACTTTCTTACTCATAACCCAAAATTTTAGGTGCTGGAAAATCTTAAATGCATCAACTTCCAAGCATTTATTTTGTAAAATTTCTGTTATTATTCTGATTTAAGAATTTATGTTTATGTTCGATATTAAATTAAAATTTTTTTGACCTTGAGATTATTTATAATCAGTTCTATTTCTAAGAAGCTTTTTCATGACTTTCAAACAGAATGGACAACACAACTCTTTTAACTCATGAATATATAATATAATAAGGAGCAAAACGCTAATCTATGTATGTCACAAACTGCCTTCTCAAGTAGGACCTTATTGTTATAGGTTCAGTTTTTCACTACCTTTGTACAGTGGGCTCTTCAAAGGTCCTTCTTTGTCTTACATGTAATGTTTGCTTGCCGGGACAGTGAATGTCTGTGTGTTGCTGTGTGCTGCCCCCTACCGGAGAAGGGCAAAGCTGTGTATTCAGGAATGGCATACTGCCTCAAGAAGCCTACATATCATTGTTTTCTCACCTCTGAAAAAGACAGTGAAAGCAGATCTTTTGCTCCTTCCCTGTTTGCCCACTTCTGTTCCCCTCTAACTTTAAAAGAACCTAATTATAGGAATGAGGTCACTAAGCAATTGAAACTAACTCCTGACTTACGCTCCCCTGAATGCACACCACGCTTTGCCTAACCTGTTGATTCTTTTCCTAGATAAAAAGAACGAAGCATTAAGCCGTTAAAAAATGACTAGCTCTCTACTCCCAACAGCTCCTTTAGTAATCCTGAAGGCAGATCATGTGGGCAATGTAACATCTGAATAAAGAGTCAGCCCGTGTGCACTCACTGGAGAATGATGCAGAACCCAACCTCCTGCCTTGATGATTCGCTGAGATTCTCTGTCACCCCAACGCCCATTTTTCCCTTTAAAAACTGTCCTGGTTGAGCAGAACCTTTGGAGTTGGCCTCTGGACATGAGTCCACCTTCTCCCAGATTGCTAGCTTTCCTAACTAAAGCACCTTCTTCTTTTTCTACTGACACTTGCCTCTCCAATTACTGGCTTATGAGCAACAAACTGCCAAACCTGGGTTCGGTAACAATAGACATTTAGGAATCAGAACGCTTACTTAAGCTTTCATATTTCATGTCCACTCTAGATTTATATTCCTAGTCAGTAAAACAGGCCATGTATCTAGTCAAACACACATCACACTCAAAACGCCAGCAATTGATAGCGTCTTCCAATTTATGGAAAAGATTAAGGCCAACGTAATAGATATACTGATATACTTGTGAGAAGCAGAGTTATACAAGCCTGGGTCTAAATCATGCCTTCATTGTTCTGTGATCTGATCCTACATGCTAAAACTCAGTTTTATCATCTGTAAATTGTGATTAATAATGTTACTGCATAACATAGCTGTGAGAATTAACTTCCACGCATAAAGCACCTAACAGAGTTTCTGAGAAAAAATACATGCTTAATAAATGCCAAAGAATGACAATCATTTACTGACCTACGCATTTTCCGCAACTAAAAAGTTTCTCCAAAAGCAACTTCCCTCCCTACCTCAGCATCTATCAATTAGAAAGGTGTTTCCTCTGTCAAAGGTTCCACCCTACACTCGTATTCTTTGTCTTATGCTCTATCACCTCACTTGCTGCTTTTCTCCATTAACAATTCCCTCTCTTAGCGTTTCTTTTCTTTGCACTGAGTTTTCTTCTCCAATTATAAACATGCTTTCCTACTCTGACCTATAACCTTATCACAGGCTTCCCTTTCAAATCAAAATTACTAAATATTACTCTACATTGGCCACCTCCCTGTTACTCCTTAAACCTTCGTTGTACGGTACTACTTTTCACAACCTACCAAAACTCTTCTCTGCAAGGTCACCAATGTTTGATCTCCTTTTTGCCACATGGAGTATCCAAGTATCCGTATCCCTATTCTTGCTCTGCATGAACTATTTGTAGCACTGACATGGTTTCTTCTTCAGTTTCAGGACACAGCTCTGTTTTACTCCCTTCTTCAATTTCACCAACCCACTGACTGCTGAATTGTGGACGTGCCCCTGGATCAGCATTTTGCCTCTTTCCTTTTTGCTCTGTAATGTGAATGATCTTATCTTTATTTTCATATTCTCTTATCACTCATCATCCCTCCGTGAATGCGTCTCAAATCCATCATTCCCAGCAATATTTCATCACACATATCATATAACTCAACAATTCTACTCCTACTTGCATACCCAAGAGAAAACATGCATTCACACAAAAACTGGAACATATATGGTCACACCAGCATTATTCATAACAGCTGAAAAGTATAAACAACCCAAATATCCAACAACTGATGAATGGATAAATAAAATACGATACCATATAATGGTAATATGAAAATAAAATATGAAATCCATACAATGGAGTATTATTTCACAATAAAAAGAACTGAAGTACTGATACATGCAACAATATAGACACACATTGAAAACATTACGCTAAGTGAAAGAAGTCAGTCACAAAAGACCACACATCATTCCTTACGTATGACATATTTAGACTCAGCAAATCTATGGAGACAGAATGCACATTAACAGTTGATCAGGGTTGGGGAATGCGAGAGCTGATTAACTGCTAATGAGTCCATAGCTTCTTTTAGGAGAGAAGAAAATATACTAAAATTAGATCGTGGTAATGGCTGCACAATCATGTGAATCTTCTAAAAATACCGTAGTGTATTCTTTACATAGGTGACTTGTTTGGTATGTGAATTATGTCTCAATAAAGCTACTGAAGTTAAATACACACACAAATAAATCACCAATAAGTATCCAAGTGACCTTTTAGAACCTTGTTTTTCCTTAGAAGAAAGCATTTTTATTTTGAAAGTGTTTCTGAATTAATCCCATTATCACATCTTCCTGTGTTTTATGTATCTATTTCTTCTTATCTAGTTAATTAGGCAGTCTTTGAACCTAGAGAGAGAATTCTATCTTTATTTACTGTTTTCTAAAAAAGCACAGACTAAGGAAACTAATAGAATACCAGATTCATTCTACTTAATGTGGAAACACTGCATAATTTTTTTCAATCTGCAGTGACAACTCAAAGCCTGTAACCTTGAGTTTTCTTTATTGCTAAATTTTCAATCCTTCTAATTTGCAAATGGAAAATATGACTTTTTGGATGTCTATGACTACATACATATGGAGTATCCATATGTCTTCCAACAAGGTGATGTATCTAGTTGTTGAGAAAAAGATGATACCAAGGACAGATTATTTTTAGCTGCGGATGCCAGTTATTCTGCAAAGAATTTGTCCTCTGAGGAAGCAACGTCAGGATTTTTTTTTTTAATGCCACGTATGACCTTTGTTTCACCAAGCTTTTTGCTCCTGCAATAAAATAAAGGTAAGTGACAGGAAAACGGGGCCACTTTTTTAGAGTGAATTATCTGTCAAACACACAGTGAAGCTGATCGGCATCAAACTTAGCTTGTTTTTAGTATCTTACTATACCCACTGCCCAAGTTAATTCAGCATCACTCAAGATAGAGAGAACAGGTCTGGGGTTTTCTGGATTTTTTAATGCACATATTACATTTCATAGGAAAATCGAGAGTATTGTTTTCTGTTACTTGATCCTATTGAATTATTGAATGTGATGAGGATTCACAGATCTTGATCAATCTAATCAGATTAGAACTAAGAATGTTAACTCTGTTTCTTGAAATACATATTGAAAGACTGAAATGCACAGAGATTCAAAAGGAGAAAGTAAGACAAGCTTAGCAGACAGAGAATAACTTATCTTAAAAAAAAAAAAAAGAAGATTAACAATAAGATGGTGGGGTAGAAGGACGTGCTCTCACTCCCTCTTGTGAGAACACCAGAATCACAACTAGCTGCCGGACAGTCATCGACAGGAAGACACCGGAACTCACCAAAAAAGATACCCCACATCCAAAGACAAAGGAGAAGCCACAATGAGATGGTAGGAGGGGCGCAATCACAGTAAAATCAAATCCCATAACTGCTGGGTGGGTGACTCACAGACTGGAGAACACTTCTACCACGGAAGTCCACCCACTGGAGGGAAGGTTCTGAGCCCCACGTCAGGCTTCCAAACCTGGGGGTCTGGCAACGGGAGGAGGAATTCTTAGAGAATCAGATGTTGAAGCCTAGTGGGTTCTGACTGCAGGACTTCGACTGGACTGGGGGAAACAGAGACTCTACTCTTGGAGGGCACAGAGAAAGTAGTGTGCGCATCTGGACTCAGGGGAAGGAGCAGTGAACCCAGGGGCGACTGAACCAGACGCACCTGCCGGTGTTGGGGGGTCTCCTGCGGAGGCGCTGGGTGGCGGTAGCTCACCATGGGGATGGGGACACTGGCAGCAGAGGTTCTGGGACGTACTCCTTGGCATGAGCCCTCCCAGAGCCTGCCATTAGCCCCACCAAAGAGCCCAGGTAGGCTCCAGTGTTGGGTTGCCTCAGGCCAAACAACCACCAGGGAGGGAAACCAGCTCCACCCATCAGCGGTCAAGCGGATTAAAGTTTTACTGAGCTGTGCCCACCAGAGAAACAGTCACCTCTACCCACCACCAGTCCCTCCCATCAGGAAACTTCCACAAGCTTCTTAGATAGCTTCATCCACCAGAGGGCAGACAGCAGAAGCAAGAAGAACTACAATCCTGCAGCCTGTGGGGAAAAAAACCACATTCACAGAAAGATAGACAAGATGAAAAGGCAGAGGGCTATATACCAGATGAAGGAACAGGATAAACCCTGTTAAATGAATTAAATTAAGCGAATTAATTAATGAAGTGGAGATAGGCAATTAATGAAGTGGAGATAAGCAACCTTCCAGAAAAAGAATTCAGAATAATGATAGTGAAGATGATCCAGGACCTCGGAAAAAGAATGGAGGCAAAGATCTAGAAGATGCAAGAAAGACCTAGAAGAATTAAAGAACAAACAAACAGAGATGGACAATACAATAACTGAAATGAAAACTACACTAGAAGGAAACAATAGCAGAATAACTGAGGCAGAAGAACGGGTAAGTGACCTGGAAGACAGAATGGTGGAATTCACTGCTGCGGAACAGAATGAAGAAAAAAGAATGAAAAGAAATGAAGACAGCCTAAGAGACCTCTGGGACAACATTAAATGCAACAACATGTGCATTATCGGGGTCCCAGAAGGAGAAGAGAGAGAGAAAGGACCCAAGAAAATATTTGAAGAGATTATAGTCGACAACTTCCCTAGCATGGGAAAGGAAATAGCCACCCAAGTCCAGGAAGTGCAGCAAGTCCCATACAGGATAAACACAAGGAGAAACATGCCAAGACACACAGTAATCAAATTGGCAAAAATTAAAGACACAGAAAAATTATTGAAAGCAGCAAGGGAAAAATGACAAATAATATACAAAGGAACACCCATAGGGTTAACAGCTGATTTCTCAGCAGAAACTCTACAAGCCAGAAGGGAGTGGCATGATATACTTAAAGTGATGAAAGGGAAGAACCTACAGCCAAGATTACCCTACCTGGCAAGGATCTCATTCAGATTCGATGGAGCAATCAAAAGCTTTACAGACAAGCAAAAGTGAAGAGAATTCAGCACCACCAAACCAGCTCTACAAAAAATTGCTAAAGGAAATGCTCTAAGTGGGAAACACAAGAGAAGAAAAGGACCTCCAAAAATAAACCCAAAACAATTAAGAAAATGCTCATAGGAACTTACATGCTGATAATTACTTTAAATGTGAATGGATTAAATGCTCCAACCAAAAGACACAGGCTTGGTGAATGGATACAAAAACAAGACCCATATATATAGGCTGTCTACAAGAGACCCACTTTAGACCTAGGGACACATACAGACTGAAACTGAGGAGATGGAAAAAGATATTCCTTGCAAAATGGAAATCAAAAGAAAGCTGGAATAGCAATACTCATATACCACTGCAATGAAAAGAATAAAATACCTAGGAATAAACCTACCTAGGGAGACAAAAGACCTGTATGCAGAAAACTGTATAACACTGATGAAAGAAATTAAAGATGATACCAACAGATGGAGAGATATACCATGTTCTTGGATTGGAAGAGTCAATATTGTGAAAATGACTATACTACCCAAGCAATCTACAGATTCAATGCAATCCTTTTCAAATTACCAATGGCATTTTTTATGGAACTAGAACAAAAAATCTTAAAATTTGTATGGAGACACAAAAGACCCCAAATAGCCAACGCGGTCTTGATGGAAAAAAACGGAGCTGGAGGAATCAGGCTCCCTGACTTCAGACTATACTATAAAGCTACAGTAATCAAGACAATATGGTACTGGCACAAAAACAGAAACATGGATCAATGGAACAAGATAGAAAGCCCGGAGATAAACCCACGCACCTATGGTCAACTAATCTATGACAAAGGAGGCAAGGATATACAGTGGAGAAAAGACAGTCTCTTCAATAAGTGGTTCTGGGAAAACTGGACAGCTACATGTAAAAGAATGAAATTAGAACACTCCATAACACCATACACAAAAATAAACTCAAAATGGATTAGAGACCTAAATGTAAGACCAGACACTATAAAACTCTTAGAGGAAAACACAGGAAGAACACTCTGACATAAATCACAGCGAGATCTTTTTTCTCCACCTCCTAGAATAATGGAAATAAAAACAAACAAATGAGACCTAATGAAACTTAAAAGCTTTTGCACAGCAAAGGAAACCATAAACAAGACGAAAAGACAACCTTCACAATGGGAGAAAATATTCACAAATGAATCAATGGACAAAGGATTAATCTCCAAAACATATAAACAGCTCATGCAGCTCAATATTAAAGAAACAAACAACCTAATCCAAAATGGGCAGAAGACCTAAATAGACATTTCTGCAAAGAAGACATACAGATGGCCAAGAAGCACATGAAAAGCTGCTCAACATCACTGATTATTAGAGAAATGCAGATCAGAACTACAATGAGGTATCACCTCACACCAGTTAGAATGGGCGTCATCAGAAAATCTACAAACAACAAATGCTGGAGAGGGTGTGGAGAAAAGGGAACCCTCTTGCACTGCTGGTGGGAATGTAAATTGATACAGCCACTATGGAGAACAGTATGGAGGGTTCCTTAAAAAACTAAAAATAGAATTACCATATGATCCAGCCATCCCACTACTGGGCATATACCCAGAGAAAACCATAATTCAAAAAGACACATGCACCCTAATGTTCATTGCAGCACTATTTACAATAGCCAGGACATGGAAGCAACCTAAATGCACATCGACAGACGAATGGATAAAGAAGATGTGGTACATATATACAATGGAATATTACTCAGCCACAAAAAGGAATGAAACTGAGTCATTTGTTGAGAAGTGGATGGATCTAGAGACTGTCATACAGAGTAAAGTAAGTCAGAAAGAGAAAAACAAATATCGTATATTAAAGCATGTATGTGGAACCTAGCAAAATGGTACAGATGAACCAGTTTGCAGGGCAGAAGTTGAGAGATGTAGAGAACAAACATATGGACACCAAGGGTGGGAAGTGGCTGGGGGGTGGTCGTGGTGTGCTGAATTGGGCGATTGTGATTGACATGTATACACTGATGTGTATAAAATGGATGACTAATAAGAACCTGCTGTGAAATAAAATAAAATTCCAAAATTAAAAAAAAAAAAGATAGGAACCGTATCACTGGAAATATGTGACATCTCAGAGTAACAGGAGAAGTGCTCTTTTTTCCCATATATGGTTGGTGACGGTAACAGTTTCAATTTTCACTCCCTTTCATATGATTAACTTTTTTAAAAAAGCATCTTTGTATATTGCTGATTCTTAAAGTTCTTATGTCTAAATATTTTTCTCTTTCCTTCTTATTCAGAAATATATTTTCTTAATGTATTTAATGACAAAGTTACTTATGATATACTGTGCATACGAAAAGTATTTTTATGGTTTCTCAAAGTTTTCCTATGCTTTATCTCCATTTTCCCCCAACAAAATTTCCAGATCTTGGGTAGGGCAAACATTGCTATACATAGTTTACAAATGAAGAGACTGAGGTTTAGAAAGCTTGAGTAAGCAGAAAGCTTGCCTAAGGTTTGTGCTTAGTAAGTACCATGATCAGGAATAATATCAGTCCTTTTGACGCTAAACTCAAGTGTTCCTCCTAAAATTTTAATTATTATTTACTTTTTAGATAAAAGAATCTTTGTTTTTTTTTTCAAATCACAAGTATAATACACACACATTAAAAAACGGTTAGATAACGTACAAATTTATACAGTGAAACCTGAGAAGCCCCGAATTTTAAATTCCAGTGCTTACTGTTGTTAAGTGTTTGCTGCCTCTTCTTTCATTTTCTTCCCTTATACACATATCAGGATTTTTAACAAAATAGGTTTATATAACTATCTTAGCTCAGGCTGCCATAACGAAACACCATGGACTAGGTGGCTTCAACAATAGAAATTTATTTTTCACACCTGGAGGATGGAAAGTCTAAGATCAAGGTGCCTGCAAGTTAGGTTTTGTTCTGAGGCCTCTTCTCTTGGCTTGTAGGCAGCCATCATCTCCCTAAGGGCTCCTCATGACCTCCTCTTCCGGCACCCATGGGGGGAGAGAGAGAGAGCAAGCTCTCTGACATCTCTTCTTAAAGGGCACGAATCCCCTCATGAGGACCCCACCCACCCTCATGACCTCATCTAAGCCTGATTACCTCCCAAAGACCCCATCTCCAAATTCCACCACATTGGGGGTTAGGGCTTCGACATATGAATTTTGGGGGGACACAAACATTCAGTCCATAATGACAACATGTATTTTTCTGCAAACTATTTTTATAAATTATATTTGTAAAATACTCCTTGTTAGTAAAAGCATGCTATTTCATTAACTGAATGACCATATATTAATCTACCAAATGGATTCAGTAAATCATATTTATTGAATTATTACTAAAATGAATATTCTATTATGTATCATTTATGCTTGAGTTGGCATTTCCTATTGATATAGAAAACTATACTGTCAAGTATGAACATTTATTAATTTAAATATTATTGCTATTAAAATTTGTTTTTTGAGAGAAATTCTACGAAGGAATGACAACCTTGGTCTTAAATAGGTTAATAGCATAAAGAAGTTTCACATCTACTATCTTTTTGATTCTTCCAGACACAATGTAAAATTAACAGAGTAGACATATTTAACCCTATTTTTACACATTAGGAAATCAAGCCATAGAGAGTTAAAAATTACTCATCCAAATTCACATTTGAATAAGGGCCAGAATTAGAATTCAGGCCCAAGTCTGTCAGAGTCAGCGATTCATCTTCTTTATTTTCTCTGATATACTCGCAGAAACAAAGAACCACGTGGGAAATGTGCACTGTTCACTTTGAATCTACAGCTCTCTGCTGCTGGGACTCTCTTCAGACTGCTTCCATTATCTGTTTGCCCAGTCTCACTTTTTCTCTACAGGGCATTTTTTCCCAAATGTACTTCAAACTCAGAAAATGGCTACTTCCCAACTTTTTGGCACTTTCCTTGGACTTGACACTCTAGACTGTGCCTTTACAGACAGCAAAAGAAGAGAAACTTGGAGGACAAGAAATGCCAGCAAAAAACATACAAAGCTCCATAGCACAGTTCTGCTACCTACACACAGCTTCTTCATAATTTAATGGGAGACGTTCAAGGTCATGGAAAAGACAAGGAATAAATACGTGTATTAAATACCTGTACGTCATAACCTTTAGTCAATGGAAGATATATAAGCAGATCTCTTTCTGACTGTGCTGGTAGCTCTGTTGATTTTTGTTTTTTTATCTACAGAGGTCATTTCGCCTCTGTTTATAGCTGTCCTTTCAACAAAATAGAACGTGTTCTACCAAAAACAAAAACTCACTACTCTAATGAACAGAAATTCAATTATCATGGCCTGGAAAGAAACTGGAGCATGACAAGGATTATGCTTATAATTTGTGTTGCCAAATAAACACCAGAAATTTCATCAAGTAAATAACCAAGGCAAATCTTGTGCCTACAACATTACATGAATTAATATATGCAAAAGTGGGCACAATCACAGGAAACGTGATCAGGCACTAATTAGCAAATACCAGTGTTTCAAGAATGGTTATGTACTTTATGTCCAAACCCCAAATTATATCGTAAGTCTTAGAGAAATCATTAAATATGCCCCCTCCCCCCCAAGGTTTCTCACTGTCCCCTTTATTTCCTTCCCTTTCTTCACTTTCTCATAGTGACTGAATTATCATCAACTGAATATTTATTGAGGTTAAAGTGTCTTATTTTAAAATTCAAATTTTTCTCGAAGGATTTAGAAGTGAGTGTGGGTTATCAGCCATTCATACTTTGGGTATCAGATAGTATAATCTAATTGCTTTCTTTTCAGATCCAGCTGACGTCAGATTCAATATGAGATTGCCAATCTGAATGGAGCTAAAAGGTTTAGCACAGGATGCTTTAAAGGGAGCAGAGAAGGTGGTCATGTGTGGGTTCCTGGTGCCTCAGGGGTGTTGGACACTAAGAGAACACTGAGCCAGGAGCACAGGAGAGAGCGCACCCTCAGCTGACCTGAGCCAAGGGAAACAAGGATGATGCCGGAGCCAAACTCGGTCCTCACTGATGTCTCTCTAAGGGACTTGTCTTTGAGGGGACAAGTAAGGTGTAAGAAAAAGCATCTTAATTTACAACCTTTCTACTTTTATAGGACAATATTAAAGTTTCCCAATTACAGTTCTTAGATCTAGGCATCTCATCTTTCAGACATCTTCTCATCTTCTGCCCTTCCCAATATCCCTAAGCTGCTTCCCCTGTAACTCAACCTACTGTTCCCTTTGCTTTCTCTCTGGTTTCAACTCTCTTTTGTATGGAGAAACGAACGTAGGCATCACTAGCTCACGCAGCCTCATTACCCTACCGTCTCAGGGCTATTTGCCACATCATGCTCCACTAGTGAACTCCAAACCAAAGGAAGGCTAAATATGGAATTCAAAAATCACCAAGCAGGTCTATTTATTCTTTATCCAGAAAAGGGCATCACACCAGTATCAACACCAAACAGACTTTAAAAGGCCACCGCTTAGTAAAATTGCTGAACTATCTGATTCATAGAGTTCATTATTCTGTTTCTTAAAGGTTATTCTTGGATTCCAAAACAGATTCACAGAGAAATATGCCCAAACTAAGAGCTTATCTTGACTTGGATAATCATACATAAGTACTTCAGCTTATATTAAAATGGAAATGTTTTCCCTTCCACCTATTAGAAACAGTTCATAATGTTTTTCTATGTAGTCCAAAATGCTAATCTCTCAAATATAGACTGCTAAGTGTACTGAGACAGGTGTAGACTTGTTTCTCTCTTCATAGGCTGATTAATTTTTGCTGTAATTTTTTGACTGCCAAACTAAACTCATGCCATTGTGTTTGTTGATCCATATCAGAACACTGGCAAGGCTCCACACTTTGCTGGAATTTAGATTAATACCTTGATATGCCTTTAGTTATTCTCTTGATTTATGACATTTCATTTGGTTTTTGTACAACTTTTAAATTTCATTATCTAGTTGTCTAATCATCATTAACTTTTTTCTTGCAGTCTTTCTTGGCCATGTTTATTGTCCTAATTTAATTTTTTAAAAATTAACCTACACTCAATATTTTTAGGTCTTAATTTTTACTCTCATTCTACAATCCAAACTATTTGTATGTTTATAACATTCTGTGAGATGTTTTATTTTTATACATTATAAACTTTTTATCTTCCAGCATTCTTTATATTGTATTAATCTATTTCTATTTTTTACAAATAAATTTTTATTTTTTGATTCCAGTTCTTTCATTTTTAAATCACATATTACTTCTTTAAATACGCTTTTATTATTTGTACCTATTTCTCAGTTTTCATCCCTTTTTACTATCTGCTTTCCATTTGTTAATTTACTTCAACTTTCCATATTTATTTTTTCTCCCAATGTTTTAAATAAATTGTTTTATGATAGTCACAGTGATTATGGCCATGCGTTAGGCATATGGATAAAGTCCACACCACAAGTCAGGGAACTGGGAAGCCTCCTCAGACTCAGCTGTCCATGCAGCTACTGCTCTAAATCTCTAAACGGATATCCTATCCTTTCAAGGAATGGTTTCCACAAGTCCTTGTAATAACCAGCCCTTAACAATAACAGGCTTTTTCTCATAGAGAAAATTATTCCCTCGACGTAGATGTTTTATCATTGGATGCTATACATCTATTTCCTTATATAATGAGCTTTTGTTTTTATTTGTTTAATGTCTGTTCTATGACATACATAAATATTAGACTTGGAGAAATGTGTTAACAGCCTGTTTTGATTAAGACACTGATGTCTGGATACAGAGGGATCAGGTGGCACTGATCCTCCTAGTAGATGTTCATGGCAGGAAGCACAGGAAAGTGCTACCATTTCAACATTTGCTACCTGCTAATGTATTTATTAGCAAGTTGGTCCTCCTTTTTCTTGGGTCCATGGGAAAATTTTCTTGGTGCGTGACTCATCTCCCTCCCTTCATTTTGATGGTCTAGGGGAACCTGGATAGACAGGAGGTTATCCTGATAAGCATTTCTATAGGTCATTGGTGTACCTATTCAGTGGCTTCCATAACTTTTCAGAAACTTTCTGTGGGCCTAGACCAATGGAGAAAGATAGAATCTAAGAAAAGGGGAAATATTTGATTCATTCTGTATATTGCCTGAAATAGGGAGACACAGATGGACCTCTCCCTGTTTTTTTTTAATTATTATTATTTTTGCTTTTTCTCTATAGGTAAAGAATAAGGTACTTTCGAAATTGAAAATATGGTTACTCTGAGAATAAATTAGAAAGATTCAACATGTAAAAAGTAGGTTTAGCCTTTTCAAGAGATGACATAAGAATTCAATAAAACTAATCCTGAGTATAAGCTCAAGGATGCAAGACTGAAAAGTGATTGTAAATGAAGAAGCTCTTATCGTGGTCAATTTTTTTCTCTGTCTGAATTAAGAAATGTGCTCATGAAAGGAAATTTTTCTAAAAAGCATCTACAAAAAAGAGAAAAGAGAAAACCGGCATGATATTGCCAGCATCTTTTCAGGGGTGCCTTGTCCCATAGACATTCTACATGGCATATATATATATATATATATATATATATATATATATATATATATATATATATGGTGAAAGTGTACCATTGGGTATCATGGTTTAATGAAGCATTAACAGCATCCAAGTTTAATGAAACATTAACAGCATCCAGTGAAACCCCGGTATTCTCATTATTTACAGGCCTGTGGTCAATTTCATCATTTGTGAAATGGGAAAAATAACAGTATCTAATGTATACTGTGAGGTTTAAATAATGTAATGTAAGTATGTCTCCTACAACATAATAAGTGCTCAATAAATAGAAGGTATCTTTAGTATTATATACTATCAAACTTAGGATTTGTAACTGCTGTTACAAGTATTACAAGATTCTTGTAGACATACATAAAGTAAGTGTAGTATTTTAGAGCCTTTGTTAAATAAGCAGTGACATTATAAAATATTTTTTTGTCTTATAATTCTAAGAAAATGTGTTGATTTTTGCCTGAGGCTATTGTCCAATTAAATACAATTCATAAGTAATCAGTTTGTTTTAAAATCTGGGGTGCAGCTTGTTCAATATGCCAGGAGCCCTTCTATCAAAGCACATTAATTACAAACTGCTGTGTTAGTCAGCTTGGGCTACCTAAAGAAAATGTAGACTGAGTACCTTAAACAGACATTTATTTTCTCAGAGTTAAAGACACTGGAAAGTCCAAAATCAAGGTCTGACAGTGTTCAGCTTCTGGTGACAACTGTCTTTCTGGCTTGCAGACAGCTGCCTTCTAAGGCCACAGTCCTATCAGATCAATACCTCACTCTTATGACCTCGTTTAACCTTAATTATGTCCTAAAGACCCTATCTTTAATACAGTCACATTACGTGTTAGGGCTTTAACATATAAATTTTGCAGGGACAGTTCATAGCAACTGTCTAGTCCAATTTAAAAGAATTGTCATCATACTTTGAAGAATATGCAGCATGCTTTCAGAGTACTCAAGTGAGCAGAAGTCCAGGAATAATACATAAGGCAATTTTTTTTCCTTAATGAAAATAGTTAGATCCTTATATTAACATGAGAACACATTCAGTTCCATAGACCAAGATCTTTGTTTTCCAACTATGAAAAGAAACAGATTAGTGGAGAAGGGCTATCTGCTATGTTGGGATGTTTACTATTAGGTATCTACTTAAGACATTTATTAGGAAAGTTTCTTCATTTTTAAATAATAGTTGTAGTAAGCCCAATTTGCTTACATATATTATCCCCCAAGGCAGGCAACCAGGAAGATGAGTTAAATATATTTCATCATAGAAGGATGATGATAATCCTTTATTAAGTAATCTTATCTCCATTTTAGTTGGGAGCTTTATGCCTAAAATGAGATGTGTGCATTGAAGTTAGGTTTTCATTTGGTCACTGAATATGCAAAACTGCATGTTAAATTCCTTGGTTTTTTGCTGATCAATGTTAGTCACCACAGGTAACCTCTTATGTGGTAATCCTTACGTATCTACAGAGAAGCCAATATAAATTTTTGCCTCACCTATAATGTAGTCATTTCACGTTCATGGAGCAATCTATCAAGTCATAAAATCAAATATACAGTCAATATGAGATACTCTGTAAGAAAATGTACATAACATATATAAAACATGTATGAAATCTGTGGACAAAAAGTAAGAAGAAATCCTTGTAAGAAATCCAGGCCTTTCTAGTATTACTGTCTATGTAAGAGAAGGTTTTGTATTAATAGAAAAGAGGAAGGGTTTAATAATAAAACAGAATTTCCATAGAATTAGAGAACAATCATGCTCATGTTACCTGTAAATTCTGAGGTTTCTAAGAAAAAAACATTAATGTTCCAAATAGTTAGGATCAGTATTTTCATAGGATGAGAGATGAGTTGTTACCACAAGTAAGGAATGACACTTCAGATCAGCTAAATACATTATCAAAGTGAAGCACTAATCACACAGGAAATACCTTTTCCTTCAGGTCTGAGCAGCAGTGCTGGGTTTTGACCTTCTATCTGACGGTCCCTAGATTGTTATAAAGATTAGCTCAAAGGCTAACCGATATTTTTAGTTTCACATACACAGACACTTAAAAATAAAACTTGTAAAAGAACAATCATTTTTTCTGGGACCGTCGTTCATTGTTATCACGTGATTTATGTTTTTCCTTTATATATTCTTACTTCAATCATACTGTATTTATAATACTTTGCTCTTATTTTTTTAAACATTTGGAAAAGAGTTCATAATAATAATTTTTCTTAAATAATGACCAAGGTTATGATCATTTGTGGAATTTTATAGATCGGTCCACATCTTATTTACACTCTATGCATCAAGGGATGGCTGACCATGAGAGTAAAATAACGTAATTTTGCACTGGGTGTTATTTTTGGTTACAGTTACACAGCCATTTTTTAAAAATATTAAAAACTTAACTCTTTTAGAACACAATACTAACTTACTTTTTTTAATAAGTGGAAAATAAGCAAAACTGACACACTATTTAGATCTCGATTTAGAAGCAGTTTTGGTGACTTGAAAAGTAATTTGCCAAGCTACAGATGTCTAGTACAATTGGATCTTTATATATTAAAAAGCATATAAAGCTATATACCCCACCAGTTTTTCTGGAAGTCAGTAGAATATCCCAGAGTCAATCATATAGCACAGCTTGAACTAATAATGGACACTTAGGATTATCAGACTAAGCAACTCATTTGGGACTGAAACAAGCAGTTCCTAACTCTAGTCTCCTGGGCCGTCATTCAAATATATTATTATTCAAATAACTAATGAGACAGGAAGAACTCGAACCATAATTGACTTGCATCCTCTTGGGAAGTCAGCTCTGAGAGTAGATCTAAATAAATTCCCCAAGTGTACTGTAGAAAGAAAATAATGTAATTAATTGGCTAGTCATGCGCAAAGCACTGTGGCTGAAACAACTGCCCAATTCCTCCTTTATCAACTGCTAGATTCCAACCTCTCTAGAAAACATTAAAACCTACCTCCACATATTCTGTAATAAATATGTGATTTAAAACATGAAATGTGATTTAGAGAAATATGTACATTATATTTTTCCAAAGAATATGGTGCAAAGAAAACAAAAGCACCTATAGATGGTACAGTACAGTTCTAGATGTCACAGAAGTTCCATTATATTAAATATATATTTATATTACTATAAACAATCATTACTACTATATAACGTGCTCTGTTCTAAAATCTAATTTATTTATTTTTTTAATTGTAAAATTTTAAACATGGCTAAAACTATTTATTGCCAAATGCTAATAAAATAAGAATAAAAATATTTTATATATATATATATATATATAACACAACTATCAGAAAGAGGGAAGAAACGGCAACAATAGAGATGAGAAATTTCAACACATCTTGGAAGATTGAAAGCATGCAGATAAGTGGGAAACTGACATTTTAGAGCAGAGATAGCTAAAACCTGGGCCCCTTTAGAGGAACGTCCTGGCAAAAAGGGTGTAATTTTTTCATAGATCCTAGCAGTGCATATTGAAAAAGGTAATGTGAGATATGGAGTAGATAAAAGGAGATTTACTGAAATTCTACATTAATGTAGTCTCCAGATCTGGTCTTCAAATGACTACATTCCTCCAATGACCCCCAAAGACCCAAAGGTTCCATTGTACAGAATAATTGAATCAGAGTTTCTCGACTAGTGTAGGAGAAATAGGAGAGTAACAAGAGGTAAGAGGCTAAAATTAGGGGAACTAATTCAATGGTGAAACCGTTAAGGGCCCCATTCCTAGACCATTTCTAGTATGAGCTCCAGCAAAGTGGACACTACCTGAAACTGTTCTATAGGCAGGAGGTCATAGATTCTTCTCTAGGAAAATGGAATGGCCCCAGAAAATGTGATATATGAATATAGGGATTAGGTGGTACCCAAATAAAAACATTATCTAACTGGAAGCCCAGAAGTCAGCAAACACTACTATGCGCATGTAGCTTCAAATTCACTCAAATATAAACAGACAGCCAAGGGTCAGCAGGACAATGAAGTATGCTTCCAACCTGGGGGAAAAAAAAAAAAAAAAAGGACCAAACTGAAAAAGCAGAAGAAAAGAAATTGAGGAAGCCAGACAGGATATAAAAATTCCAAAATTAATATCCTCAGAAAAGGAACATAGAATAATATACGAAGGCAAAAAAATGAAGACATAGTAAAAAGGCAGAAAAGAACAGGAAAAAGCTGTTGCAAATTAGTAAGATAGCAGATATTTTAAAAATTCAACAAAAAGTTCTGACAAATATAGGGAAAATCTCCCTATACACAAGCACACAGATGGAAAACCACCACCACCACCAAAAAAAAAAAAAGACAAAGCAACATATCATTGGAGAAAAACTGGTAAGAAAATTAGAGGATCATTCCAGGTGGGCCAACGTCCAACTAAAAAGAGTTTCAGAAAGAGAGAAGGGAAGAAATTATTATTCTCCAGAATTGAAAGATTTATGTTCTGGATACTATTGCCAACAAAATACCCTAGCATTTAGCTGCTTTAAATAACCGTTTAATCATGCTCATAGCTTCAGGGATTATGAGTTTCGACAGGAACAGGGAGAATGGCCTGTCTCTTTTCCACAGTTCCTGGACCCTCTCCTGGGGAACACCTGATGGCTTGGGGTGACTGAACGGTGGTGTGCTGGAATCATTTGGAGCCACTTTCATGCATATATCTGGCGACTGGTGCTGGCTTAACACCTGTGACCTCAGCTGAGTCCATATGAACTACATCTGGCCTCTCCAGGTGGAGAGGCCTCACACACAATGGAAGTAACAAGGTAATGAGATTTCTTACCTGGTGGCTTAAGCCACCAGTCTGAGTGCTTCAGCATGAAATACAGAAGATCCATCACCTTTTGTGGCATAACCTTGGAAGGTCACACATCATTTCCAATGCAGCTATTGGTTATAAACAAGTGACTAAACCTAGCCCATATTCACGCAGATGAGACACAGAGCCCTACCTCTCTCCCGGAGGTGTGTCAAAGATTTGCAGATAAAACTGCCCCATGCTTGAATGTCAGAATAAAGGCCTTGCATAAGGAATATAAAATTTCCTACACCAAAGCACTGATAGTAAAATTTCAAAACATTTAATATTTATATATATTTCAGAAGTTTCTGCAAGGGGAAAAATAACCAAATATAAAAGTGGCGTGGGAATTCTCAAGGTTTATACTAGAATCTACAATAATATATCAATGCCTCCAAATTTCTAAAGACTCAATTTTTGACAAAGAAGAGAAGAATATTAAATAAGGAAAAATAATCTTTTCAACAAAAGGCGGCAGGACAATGAAATACCCACAACCAAAAGAATAAAGGGGTCTCTCTCCTTCACATCATATGTAAAAAATTAACTTAAAAAGGGTCAAATGTCCAAATATAAGAATGCTTCTTGCATCTTCAAAACTCTTAGAAGAAAACATAGGTATAAAGCTTTGTGAATTTGGACTCCCTCTTGTGAGAGCACTGGAATCACAACTAACTGCTGAACAATAATCAACAGCAAGACACTGAAACTCAGCAAAAAAGATACCCCACATTCAAAAACAAAGCAAACACCACAGTGAGATGGTAGGAGGAGTGCAATAACAATAAAATCAAATCCCGTAACTACTGGGTGGGTGACTCACAAACTGGAGAACACTTATACCACAGAAGTCCACCCACTGGAGTAAAGGTTCTGAGCTCCACGTCAGGTTTCCCAACCTGGAGGTCAGGCAACAGGAGGAGGAATTCCTAGAGAATCAAACTTTAAAGGCTAGCAGTATTCGATTCCAGGACTTGGAGAGGACTGGGGTAAACAGAGACTCCACTCTTGGAGGACACACACAAAGTGGTATGCACACTGGGACCCAGGGGAAGGAACAGTGACCCAATAGGAGACTGAACCAGACCTACATGCTAGTGTTGGAGGATCTCCTGCAAAGACAGAGGGTGGCTGTGGCTCACCATGAGGACAAGGACACTGGCAGCAGAAGTTCTGGAAAGTAGTCCTTGGCCTGAGCCCTCTCAGAGTCTGCCATTAGCCCCAGCAAAGAGCCGGGTAGGCTCCAGTGTTGTGTCGCCTTAAGCCAAACAACCAACAGGGAGGGAACCCAGCCCCAACCATAAGCAGACAAGCAGAATAAGTTTTATTGAGCTCTGCCCACCAGAGCAACACCCAGATCTACCTACCACCAGTCCCTCCCATCAGGAAACTAGCACAAGCCTCTTAGATAGCATCTTCAACCAGAGGGCAGACAGCAGAAGCAAGAAGAACTACAATCTTGCAGCCTGTGGACAAAAACCACATTCCCAGAAAGATAGACAAGATGAAGAGGCAGAGGGCTATGTACCAGAGGAAGGAACAAGATAGAAGCCCAGAAAAACAACTAGATGAAGTGGAGATAGGCAAGCTTCAGAAAAAAAAAATTCAGAATAATGATAGTGAAGATGATCCAGGACCTTGGAAAAAGAATGGAGGCAAATATTGAGAAGATGCAAGAAATGTTTAACAAAGTCCTAGAAGAATTAAAAAACACCTAGAAGAATTAAAGAACAAACAAACAGATGAACAATACAACACCTGAAATGAAAAAGACACTAGAAGGAATCAATAGCAGAATAACTGAGGTAGAAGAAAGGGTAAGTGACCTGGAAGACAGAAAGGTGGAATTCACTGCCATGGAACAGCATGAAGAAAAAAGAATGACAAGAAATGAAGACAGCCTAAGAGATCTCTGGGACAACATTAAACACAAGAACATTCACATTACAGGGGTCCTAGAAGGAGAAGAGAGAGAGAAAGGACCCAAGAAAATATTTCCCTTGTTAGTGAAGTCAAAAACTTCCCTAACATGGGAAAGGAAACAGCCACCCAAGTCCAGGAAGCAAAGAGAGTCCCAGGCAGGATAAACCCAAGGAGACACATGCTGACACACATAGCAATCAAACTAACAAAAATTAAAGACAAAGAAAAATTATTGAAAGCAGCAAGGGAAAAACATCAAATAACACAGAAGGGACTCCCATAAAGTTAACAGCTGATTTCTCAGCTGAAACTGCACGCCAGAAGGGAGTGGCATGATATATTTATGATGAAAGGGAAGATGAAAGGGAAGAACCTACAACCAAGATTACTCTACCTGGCAAGGATCTCATTCAGATGTGATGGAGAAATCAAAAGCTTTACAGACAAGCAAAAGCTAAGACAAATCAGCACCACCAAACCACCTCTACAACAAATGCTAAAGGAAGCTCTCTACACAGGAAACACAAGAGAAGAAAAGAACCTACAAAAACAAACCCAAAACAATTAAGAAAATGGTCATAGGAACATACATATCAATAATTACCTTAAACGTGAATGGATTAAATGTTCCAACCAAAAGACACAGACTCGCTGAATAGTTACAAAAACAAGACCCATATATATGCTGTCTACAAGAGACCCACTTCAGACCTAAGGACACATACAGACTGAAAGTGAGGTAATGGAAAAAGATGTTCCATGCAAATGGACACAGAAAGAAAGCTGGAGTACCAATACTCATATCAGATAAAATAGACTTTAAAATAAAGAATGTTACAAGAGACAAGGAAGGATAATGATACATAATGATCAAGGGATCAATCTAAGTAGAAGATATAACAATTATAAATATATATGCACCCAACAAAGGAGCACCTCAATACATAAGGCAACTGCTAACAGCGGTTATAAGAGAGGAAATCGAGAGTAACACAGTAATAGTGGAGGACTCTAACACCTCACTTACACCAATGGACAGATCATCCAAAGAGAAAATTAATAGGGAAACACAAGCTTTAAATGACACAATAGACCAGATAGACAACTGATATTTATAGGACATTCCATCCAAAAATAGCAGATTACACTTTCTTCGCAAGTGCACACGGAACATTCTCCAGGGTAGATCACATCTTGGGTCACAAATCAAGCCTCAGTAAATTTAAGAAAATTGAAATCATATCAAGTATCTTTTCTGACCACAACGCTATGAGATTAGAAATCAATTACAGGGAGAAAAACGTAAAAAAAAACACATGGTGGCTAAACAATATGTTACTGAATAACCAAGAGATAACTTAAGAAATCAAAGAGGAAATCAAAAACCACCTAGGGACAAATTGCAATGAAAACACAATGATCCAAAACCTATGGGATGCAGCAAAAGCAGTTCTAAGAGGGAAGTTTATAGCAATACAAGCCTACCTCAAGAAACAAGAAACATCTCAAACAATCTAACCTTACACCTAAAGAACTAGAGAAAGAAGAACAAACAAAACCCAAAGTTAGCAGAAGGAAAAAAATCATAAAGATCAGAGCAGAAATAAATGAAAGAGAAACAAAGAAAACAACAGCAAAGATCAATAAAAGTAAAAGCTAGTTCTTTGAGAAGATAAACAAAATTGATAAACTTTTAGCCAGACTCACCAAGGAAAAGAGGCAGAGGACTCAAATCAGTAAAATTAGAAATGAAAAAGAGAAGGTACAACAGACACGGCAGAAATACAAAGCGTCCTAAGAGACTACTACAAGCAACCCTATGCCAATAAAATGGACAACCTGGAAGAAATGGACAAATCCTTAGAAAGGTATAATCTTCCAAGACTGAACCAGGAAGAAATAGAAAATATGAACAGACCACTCACAAGTAATGAAATTCAAACTGTGATTAAAAAATCTTCCAACAAACAGAAGTCCGGGACCAGAGGCTTCACAGGTGAATTCCATCAAACATTTAGAGAAGAGCTAATACCCATCCTTTTCAAACTCTTCCAAAAATTGCAGAGGAAGGAACACTCCCAAACTCATTCTATGAGGCCACCATCACCCTGATTCCAAAACCAGACAAAGATAGTACAAAAAAATGAAAATTACAAACCAATATCACTGATGACTATAGATGTAAAAAATCCTCAACAAAATACTAGCAAAGGCAGAAACAAACAACACATGAAAAGGATCATACGCCATGATCAACTGGGATTTATCCCAGGGATGCAAGCATTGTTCAATATATTCAAATCAATCAACATGATACACCATATTAACAAACTGAAGAATAAAAACCACATGACCATCTCAATAGTTGCAGAAAAAGCTTTTGACACAATTCAACACCCATTTATGATAAAAAGTCTCCAGAAAGTGGGCATAGAGGGAAGCTACCTCAACATAATAAAGGCCATATATGACAAACCCACAGCAAACATCACTCTCAATGGTGAAAAACTGAAAGCATTTCCTCTAAGATCAAGAAAAAGACAAGGATGTCCAGTCTCACCACTATTATTCAACATAATTTTGGAAGTCCTAGCCATGGCAATCAGAGAAGAAAAAGAAATAAAAGGAATACAAATTGGAGAAGAAATAAAACTGTCACTGTTTGCAGATGACATGATACTATACATAGAGAATCCTAAAGATCCCAGAAAAGTACTATAGGTAATCAATGAATTTGGTAAAGTTGCAGGATACAAAATTAATAAACAGAAATCTCTTGCATTTCTATATACTAATGATGAAAAATCTGAAAGAAATTAAGGAAACACTCGCATTTACCACTGCAACACAAAGAATAAAATACCTAGGAATAAACCTACCTAGGGAGACAAAAGACCTGTATGAAGAAAACTATAAGACACTGATCAAAGAAATTAATGATGATACAAACAGATGGTGAGATATACCATGTTCTTGGATTCAAAGAATCAACACTGTGAAAATAACTATACTACACAAAGCAATCTACATTCAATGCAATCCCTATCAAATTACCAGTGGCTTTTTTTTTTTTTTTTTTTTACAGAACTAGAAGTAAGAATCTTAAAATTTGTATGGAGACACAAAAGACTCCGAATAGCCAAAGAAGTCATGAAGGAAAAAAACAGAGCTCAAGGAATCAGACTCCCTGACTTCAGACTATACTACAAAGCTACAATAATCAAGACAATATGGTATTGGCAGAAAAGCAGTAACATAGGTCAATGGAAAAGGATAGAAAGCCCAAAGGTAAACCCACACACCTATGGTCAACTAATCTATGACAAAGGAGGCAAGGATATCCAGTGGAGAAAAGACAGTCTCTTCAATAAGTGGTGCTGGGAAAATTGGACAGCTACTTGTAAAAGAATGATATTAAAACATTCCCTAACACCATACACAAAAATAAACTCAAAATGGATTCGAGACCTAAATGTAAGACTGGACACTTTAAAACTCTTAGAGGAAAACATAGGAAGAACACTCTTTGACATAAATCACAGCAAGATCTTTTTTGATCCACCTCCTAGAGTAATGGGAATAAAAACAAAAATAAACAAATGGGACCTAATGAAACTTAAAAGCTTTTGCAAAGCAAACTACAAACAATACAAAAAGACAACCTCGGAATGGGAGAAAATATTTGCAAACGAATCAACAGCCAAAGGATTAATCTCCAAAATATATAAACAGCTCATGCAGCTCAATATTAAAACAAAAAACCCAATCCAAAAATGGCAGAAGACCTAAATAGACGTTTCTCCAAAGAAGACATACAGATGGCCAAGAAGCATATGAAAAGCTGCTCACCATCACTAATTATTAGAGAAATGCAAATCAAAACTACAATGAGGTATCACCTCACACCAGTTAGAATGGGCATCATCAGAAAATCTACAAACAACAAATGCTGGAGAGGGTGTGGAGAAAAGGAAACCCTCTTGCACTGTTGCTGGGAATGAAAATTGATACAGCCACTATGGAGAACAGTATGGAGGTTCCTTAAAAAACTAAAAATAGAATTACCATATGACCCAGCAATCCCACTAATGGGCATACACCCAGAGAAAACCGTAATTCAAAAAGACACATGCACCCCAATGTTCACTGAAGCCCTATTTACAATAGCCAGGGCATGGAAGCAACCTAAATGACCACTGACTGACGAATGGATAAAGAAGATGTGGTACATATATACAATGGAATATTACTCAGCCATAAAAAGGAACGAATTTGGGTCATTTGTAGAGATGTGGATGGATCTAGAGACTGTCATACAGAGTGAAAGTAAGTCAGAAAGAGAAAAACAAATATCATATATTAACACATATATGTGGAAGGAACCTAGAAAAATGGTACAGATGAACCGGTTTGCAAGGCAGAAATAGTGACACAGATGTAGGGAGCAAGCGTATGGGCACCAACGTGGGAAAGTGGCAGGGGTGTGTGTGTGTGTGATGAATTGGGAGACTGGGATTGACATATATATACTAATATGTATAAAATGGTTAACTAACAAGAACCTGCTGTATAAAAAAATAAATAAAATTTCAAAAAACATCTTTGTGCACTTGGATTAGGCAGTGCTTTCTTAAAATGGCACCTACAGCACAAGCAACAAAATAAGAAGTAAAATGTACTTCATCAAAATTGAACACTTTTGTGCATCAAAAGAAACTATCAAGAAAGTCAAAAGACAAATCAGAAAATGAAAGAAAATATCCGTACATCACATATATGACATGGGTCTCGTATCAAGTATATATAAAGTTCTTATAACCCAACAAGACAAATAATTTAATTTTTAAATAAGCAAAGGAATTGAATAGCTATCTATTTGAAGAAGATCTAGAAATAGTCAATACACACACACACAAAGTTATCATTGTCATTATAGAAACACAAATCAAAATTACATTAAGATTCCACTTTTCATACAATAGTATGGATATAATCAAAACAACAGATAATAACATGCATTAGCAATGATGTGGAGAAACAGGAACCCTTATACACTGTTGATAGGAATGTAATATAGTGCAGTCATTGTGAAAAACAGCTTTGTGATTCCTTAAAAAGTTCAACATAGATTTCCATATGACCCAGCAGTGCCATTCCCAAGAGAACTGAAAATATATTCTCACGCAGAAACTTCAACATGAATGTTCATAGCACCATTTTTTCATAATAGCCATAAAGTATACAGAAACAACTCAGATTTCATCAACTGTTGAACAGGTAAACAATGTGTGGTATATTCATACAGTGGAATGATACTTAGCTCTAAAAAGGAATGAAGTATTGATACAGGTGACAACGTGGATGAACCTCTAAAACATGCTAAGCTAAAGAAGCCAGACTCAAAACGTTACATATTGCATGATTCCATTTTTATGTAATATCTAGAATAGGGAAATCCACAGAGACAGAAAGTGGATGAGCGGTTGCCAGGGGCTGGGGATTGCAGGGGTTAACTGCTTAATGAGTATGGGATGGGGGGGTGGGTGGGTAATGCAAATGTCCTGAAATTAGATAATGGTGATGGTTTCATCTTGTGATAGATTGTGAATAGACTAGAACCCCCAGATTGTACACTTTAAATTGGTGAATTTTGTGGTATGTGAATTATATCTTAATATGTACATGTGTTTTAAGATTAAACTTTTTATTTTATCTCCACCTGTATCATCTCATTAGTTGCCTCAAGAAAATGATACTTGATGGTGAGGACCAGGGCAGGGCTATTGTTCATTATAAGCTTTTGAGTGTTATGAATTTTAAAATTATATACATACTTGTTATTTTAACTTTCATGAAATTTTTCACTATAATTGTTTTTCATTATAATCATTATGATTTTAAAACTAAATGGTTGTTTGATTTTTTTACATAATCTTTTGATATATAGTCCAAAATATTACTAATTTTGCAAAGTACATCATTTTATTTAATACGAGCAATTAGAGAGTTCTCCAGTCTGTGTAAACAACATTTCAATGAGCCTGAAATTTAGCTATGAAGTATTTTCTATACAAGTTTTATTATTTTGTAGTTCCAATGATATATCTAAGTATATACTGATTTACCATGTAGAGGACGAAACCATTAGTTGTGGGCACTCAGAATGCCTGAATGTACCATCTACTGTCCATTTAAACCAGCAATGAACAGATTTTTTTTTTCCTGAGGCCATGCAAGAGCTCTACCCTAATCCAAGAATTTCTTATAGACACTAAGAAGTAGATCCTTTCAAATGTTCAACAACCCTAGCTCTGATTACTGTGCTTCATTCCATCTGATATAATAGAATTATCAAGGAAAACATCTGTACTT
Organism: Globicephala melas; assembly: GCF_963455315.2. Taxonomy (NCBI): domain Eukaryota; kingdom Metazoa; phylum Chordata; class Mammalia; order Artiodactyla; family Delphinidae; genus Globicephala; species Globicephala melas. The sequence goes on from NC_083322.1 coordinate 82,336,936, forward strand.
TATATATCCAAAGAATTGTTGGTATAGCAAGGAAGCAAGTAAACTGGATAATCACAGAAACCCAACTGTGAAACCCAAAGTAACTGCTTTCCAGGGGACAGAGATAATATTGACTATAGAATCTTACAGATCATTTGTTGGCATGCCTCACTTGTATTTAGTTGTTCAACAGTCATATTACTTTGTTAACTAACATCAGTAATTTTATATTTGCTTTCAGCCCATTTACTACCTGTTTGGTTTTGTCATCATGACTGGTGTTTTTTTCAGGACAAAACTTGGCTTCAGGCTAAGATAACATGCATCTGGCTTTTTTCTTATTTCAGCTTTAGTGAACTCTCTCACAAAGAATCTCACAGAATCCATCTGTTCATCTATAGAGGCTAGACACTGACCCTAGTGCCTAACTTGAGACCAAGTGTACGTGTTCACATCCAGGACTTTTAGACAATACACGGTATGATAGAAAAGGAATAAAAATGGTATACATACACAGCAATATGAACAATAGGAAAGGGGGATTCAGCAGATGAGAGTTTACAACAAAGATACAGAGGAAAAGGTGTTAGCCTGATGAAGCAGAGGAGGAAACCTCCACCTAAAACGCTCTAAGTGGAATCTGCAATTGGAGAGAGGCTGTAAAGTGGAGCTCCAGAGAAACCCAGAACCCAAAGCGTAAGTTGAAGAAGGGCCAGAGTGAGGGCTAGGGCATTAAAAATTGAACTAACTGGAATCTCTAAGGAAGCCCCTTTCCTCCAATAATATTCAATACATTACCTACAGTCACATGTTTTAGGTCTAAATAAAAAGCAACAGGAATCTCTCTTTAAAAAAAGAAGTGTCTGGGAAGAACCAAGGAAACTTAAGTGGAGGTTAGCACTGTAGGGTGAAACTCCTGATGGTGCATTTAGTGATACACCATCAGAACTTCTGGCTCTGTGCCATTCACTCCAAAGTGAAGTTGTTAGTAATCCCCAAGTACTTTCCAGAGCTCCCAGCCACACTTTTCATTGTCAGATATGGCTAACAACCAAAGGTTATATGACATTTGAAAAAAAGCTTTGATATGAAAGAGTAGACAAACAGGAAAAGCAGGAAAAATGATTTTTGAGGAACCATATAATTTAAAAATAAAAGGATTAAATATTCTGATAACATCCTCGTATGTGTGTGAATATATTACATTCATCAGCTACAAATAAAAATCTACGACAACTAGAATAATAGTGAGGTTTTGTAACTTAAATATATATTTGTAGAAATTTTTTTAAAGACAGGACAAACCAATGAAGAGAATCTTTCAGAACACAGAATGAAAAAGCAGAGAGAAAAAACGAAATACAAGAAGGAGCAGAAAACAAATCCAACAAGACTAGGAACAAATTAGTGAAAATTCAAACAACTGGGAATGGCAGATATGGAAGGAAAGAAATTACCAAAGAAATAATTCAATAAAAATTTCTAGTACTGAAGAGAGCCATGGGTCTTCAGTAAGAAAGGGTCCATGAGTGCTGAATGAATAATGACCCACATCTACGTATATAAGTTAGAAATTTTATAACAGAAGGAACCAAGTCTTTATCCCATGTCTCTTAATTTTTTGATAGTACTCCAACTTTGCACATTTTCTTAAAAACTGCTTCTGTACCATGAATCAGTTTATGAGCTTATATGGCAGACTCTGAGCTCTTTCATGTCAGGACCTTGGTCTACGATCTGTCCCTGGACTCCCCTGAGGTCATGTTCCAAGTGTGTCACATGTCAGGTCGCTCCAGTCACTCCAGCCTCCATCCCGCCTAACTGAACACTGATATGTGCATACTGCCCATTAGTGAATTTTCCTCCTTGCTCCACTTACGATTCCCTATCTCTTCTTATGACTTTTTCCAAGATAGCCTTAGATTACCTATTGAGTGGAAAGAGAAAATATTTTTGTGTTTCTAGAGAGTTGGGGCCTTTTGCATGTATTTTGCTAAAACTTGGGATCCTGAGCTAAGAGTAAGACTTGGGAAGTTAGTTGACAACTGTAGAGATGCTGAGAGAACTCCAGAGATACTGATCTAACTCTAAGGGTACATATTTGCATTTCAATGGAAAATGAGGCCTAGAACCTTGGAGACATCTTTAGTCATAAAATCCAGAGTCACTGGATCTTATCTGGCCTTCAGAGAGATGTATTTACATTCCAAAAGATTAGAGTGAGAACACAGAATCCTTTTCATCCATCTCCAAGAAGCAAAAAAATTTTTTTCTCCTTTTGGGAGGGTATGAGGAGGCAGTTGCCTCTTTCTCCTGTACATAAAGAGAGAAAATTCATTTTTCTCTGTTTCTCTCCTATGATACAAATTTTTAAATTTCACTTATAGGACATAATACCTAACTTTTATCTCGTTGCCTATGGATAAAAATTAGAGTGTGGAGAACTACACAATCATTATTTTTAAGTGAACAATGATAACTTATCTTTGATCCAGAAGATATCATGTGCACATTTAGAATTAATAAAGATGAATATTTAAAAACCCAACGTTTATCCTGCCCTTACTCACGCCTCACCATCAGTCCTCACAACAGTCCCCGAGGTCAAAAATCAAAACTCTCAAATGTTAGCTTTTGAAGGAGCGAAATGGATACCATTTTTCTATTTATGATTAGAGCACAAAACATTTAATAATAACGTGAAATAATAAAGTAATGAATTTTTCCCTCACTTAACAAAAGGTAGATAATATTAACCTATTTAGAGTAATTTATTTATAAATAGCATTGAATTAAACATAAAGGAATGGCTACAACTAGATAATAACATTTCCAGCTGGATTTAGGCTACATTCAAGACTGAAATAAGCTGAATATTTTAAAGGATATTTTCTATCACACTTATCTGCCTCTCTAAGAATTATCTACCATGGAGAAATAAAATATAAATATCATTTTCTATCTTGAACCAAGACTTACTTTAGCTTTTGTATTGGGGCTGGGTGATTAGGATTTAGACTCTGTACTTTTTAATAAAGTTTCATTTTAATTTCATTAAGCTTTATATCCCTATTGTGAACATGTATATGATGGAATTCTTCCTACATTATTACTCTACATCAACCATATATATACACCAGCAAAAGTTTTGAATGATTGATGTCATTTTGAGCTTGATATTTTTCCATTCCCTTTGGTCTGTGTTTATAGAAAACAAATATTTACAGTTGAAGTCTCTGAGATCAAATCAGTACTGATGTTAAGTTTTTCACAGGGGTAAACCTATACCAGAAAATTTCCTGAATCAATCTTTAGTTTGGCGTCCCAATACTTGTAGATTCATTCAAATTGTTCCAAGGACCTCACTTCTCCAGTTCAACAGTAATTCCTTGGTCTCTTTGTCTTTCCACCACAACTATCCTGATAATCCCATCTCTGGAGGAATCTAACCATCTCCTCCTCCACTCCAAATATCAGGCTGCCAGGGAGAATCAGATGCAACAAAGCATCATTACCAATAAATATCTTTTTTTTGAATCAGTCCATAAACTGTCCAGAATTCTATTTTTTGACTCTAAGTCACCCCAAATCCCTTTTTCTGAAAGCAGTTATTCACCATTTTGAGTACTATCTGCAAGTCTTTTTTCCTTACTCCAAAAACCTTCATCTAATAGTTGATTTTACAAGATAATCTTTCAAAAAAACTTTCCCCCTTCTCTCATACTTTTTATATTCAGCCATCCCTATTTTTCCACCTTCAAATTTTAATGGGAGAGGTGCCTCCTATTTTCCAAGGTTAGCTCTTTCATTTGTGATCTTGATTCACCTCTTCCACCTCCTCAGGATTTGCTCCAAGTATCTTCTTTGCCTTTTGCAACTACATACAACTCTCCTTTTAAGACAAAAAGTATTTGCTGCTCTTGTATCCTAAATCTACCCTAGGTCCCTATCAAATAATTTCTATCTTTCTCTTGAACTTCTTTGAAGACTAGCAACTTTCCCATGTAGTGTTAAATGCACAGCAATCTGTCTTTGTAGGCCAAAGGCAAGGTCAATAGTAACATCCCAATTGCCTAAATAATAGCTAAACGTCTGTTTAATCCTCTTTGACGTTTTACGTTTTAGGTCAATCCATTCTTCACTCATGACTACCAAGGAACTATTTCCTTCCGGTGCTCATGCTGCCCATATGGCTTCTGGTTTCTTCTAAGTACCCTTCACCTATTACATTTCTGGTCCTTCCCATGTTTTCCTTGAATAATTGCATCAAACTCAGCTCTAATAGCACCTGCGAATCAATATTCCTCAACTCGTTATCTCCATCTCTCTCCTTGGCTCACGTTTTAGTAGAGATGGAGTAACTTCTCTGTAGAAACTCACCCTTCTTAGAGATTTAACTTCCACAAGAAATCAATTCTACAATATATAACTGTTTGCCGCAACCTATGACTGCTCTTAGCTGGCAACTAGAAAAGTAGCAGTACCCTAAGTACTAACCAGGGACAAAAAAAATATATACCACCGTTTAATATTTTTTCAATATTAAATATTTGCTCAGTTGAGCAAAACAATATTTATAGGGTATTTCCCAAAGGATGTGTGGTATTCCTATAGATGCTCAAAAATGTAACCTCGGATTATGTCAGACCATTAAGGATTCTGACAGATTCCTGAATTGTTTGTTATTGACCCTCTTCCCAAAGTTACATTTAGGGAGCCATCTTTGGCATAATCGGTTGGTCTGTATTGAGAGATAGTGTAAGAAACAGTTCCAAGATTCTTATCGCAGTATTTACTAAAAAAAAATGTTGAGAAAGAGAAATATATGGTTTTAAGAATTGGGACAGAGTGATGTCAGCATCATGGTGGTGTGAGTTGTTCCTTTTTGCTCACTCCTTTGACTTACTGTGCAATCAGTTGGGCATCCATAACCAGAAACAAAAAAAAGTACCTCTGCGCAACATACACCAGGACACCTGAGCAATACATCCATCTGTGCACTTGAAACTGGTGGATTGGACCTCAGAGGTCACTGTGAAATGAGGGGAGTGGTGGTAGGTCTAGCAGTGGGCCGCCACAACCCTCTGGCAGAAGTGAAGGGTGAAACAGGTGAGTGGGTGTTGACCAGCTCCTAGTGCTACAGCTGGAAAGGCCCGTTGTTTTTTTTTTTGTGGAGAGAATGGCAGTGACTGGGGGAGGGAAAGGAAAGGGAAGAAGGCAGACAAATATCTGAAGGAAAGCATTTCCTGATGTCTGCCCTGGGATTCTGGCAAAAGAACCACCCACAAACCTCTGAGACCCCCCATCTCAAGGATTCCACTACCAGGCCATGATACACCCCAAACCCCAAGTGCTAAGCACACACCTCCCCCACTCTGCTGCCACTCTTTTCCTCTATTTTTTCTTTTTTCCCTCTACCAGTTTCTTTGTTTTGTTTTGTTTTGTTTTAAATGCACAAGTTCCCAAGCTTAGTAACCAGTCAGCTCCAGTAAGAGAAACCAAAGACTTGGTGCTATAGTGCCACCTTCTGGGAAGAAAGGACGGCTCCTAATTATCAATCTGTTGAATTGTTAGAATCAAAGCCTTACCTAAACAAGGTATTTGCTACTTCAAATGTGGCAACAGAGGTGCTTTCCATCAAACACTATGAAAAAACATTGTAATACAGTATCACAAAAAGGAAATGACAATTTTTCAGCAACTGAACCCAAAGACATGGAATATTGCTATCTACCTGATAAGGAATTCAAAATAGCTGTTATGAAGAAATTTAATGAGTTACAAGAAAACCCAGAAAGGCGATATCATAATTTCGGGAATAAAATTAACAAACAGAAAGAGTGCTTTACCAAAGAGATTGAAATCTAAAACAGAACCAGACAAATTCTGGAGCTGAAGAACTCAAATGACATGAAGAATGCATTCAAAAACACTGCAGAGTGAGCAGGTCCGATGGAAGAGAGAATAAGTGAGCTCAATACAAATACAGAATACAAATACAGAAACGACTCAAGTGGAAGAGGAGAGAGAACTAAGATTTTTAAAAAGTGAAGAAACCCTACAAGAACCATCAGACTGCATTAGGAAAGCCAAGATTAATGGATAAAACAGAAGGAGAAGAGAGCAGGAAGTGTATTTAAAGAAATACTAGCTGAGAACTTCCCAAACCTGGGATAAGAACTAGATACACAAGTCCATGAAGCTAATAGAGCACCTTATTATCTCAACAGAAAAAGAACTTCTCCAAGACACATTATATTAAAAGTGTCAGAAGTCAAAGGTAAATGTAAAGGCAACCAGAGAAAAAAAGACAATATGCTACAAAGGAACCTCAATTAGGCTAGTAGATTTTTCAGCAGAAACTCTATAGGTCAAGAGAGAATAGAATGACATATTCAAAATATTGACAGATAAAAACTTCCAGCCAAGAAGACCATCCAGCAAAGTTATCCTTCAGATATAAAGAAGAAATAAAGGCTTTTCTAGAGAAACAAAAGCTGAGAGAGTTCACCACCACTAAACCTGCTCACAAGAAACGTTGAGAGGAGCTCTTCAAGCTGAAAGGAAAAGACAAAAGTACACAAAACTCTGATTAAGGTGATAAATAGACAGAATTAGAAAACTGACCCTTTTCTGAATAGTATATTAAACCCTTCATTATAGCATAAATATTAAAGAAAAAGAGCACTAAAAATAACTAGAGCTACTACAACTTGGTAATGAAATCACAGCATAAAAAGATAATTGGTGACATCAAAAATATAAAAGGGGAAGAGTAAAAGGATAAAACCTTTATAGGTGAGTGAAGATGAATTGCTATCATCATGAAAAGGACTATTTACCTGTGAAATGTTTTATGTAAGCCTCATGGTAACCATAAAGCAAACAATGTAGAATAGAGACATGAAACATAAAAAATGGGAGGTCGTGCAAATCACCATAGAAAATCACCAACTTATACAAAGATAGAGGGAAGGAGAAAGAAACAATGGAGAGAAAATTAACCTCAAGGCAGAAGATAAAATGGCAGTAGTAAATCCTTACATATCAGTAATCACCCTAAATGTAAATGGGTTGAACTCATTAATTGAAAGTTACAGAGAGGCTGGAGGAATAAAAAAAAGAAGACTCAACTACATGCTGTCTACAGAAGACTCATTTCATCTCTAAAGACACACACAGGCTCCAAGTGAAAGGATGGAAGATGATATTCTAAGCAAATAGAAAACAAAAGAAGGTAGGTATGGCCATTTTTATAACAGACAAAATATATTTCATGCCAATAAGAGTAACAAGAGACAGAGAAGATCATTATATAATGATAAAAGGGTCCATACATTAAGAAGATATAACAATTTTAAATACATATGCTCCCAACACCCAAGCACCAAAATATATTAAGCAAATACTAAATAATCTTAAAGAAATAGACAACAATAATAGTAGAGAATTTCAATACCCTACTATCAGCAGTAAATAGATCATCTAGACAGAAAATCAATAAGGAAAAATTGGAATTGAACCACACTTTAGAACAAATGAACTTAGATATATACAGAACATTCCACCCAACAGCAGCAGAACACACATTCTTCTCAAGTGCACATGGAACTTTCTCCAGGACAGATCATATATTAGGCCACAAAACAAGTCTTATATTTAAGAAGACTGAAAACATATCAAGCATCTTTTTTCTGACCACAATGGTGTGAAACTAGAAATCAATTAAAAGAAGAAAACTAGAAAAATCACAACTATGTGGATATTCGACAACATGCTACTGAACACCAAATAGATCAACAAAGAAATTAAAAGAGAAATTTAAAAATACCCTGTGACAAATGAAAATGGAAATACAACATACAGAAATCAGTTACATTCCTTTACACTAAGGGTGAAACATCTGAAAAAGAATTAAAGAAAACTATCCCATTCACAATAGCATCAAAAACAATAAAATACTTAGGAATAAATTTAACCAAGGAAGTGAAAGATCTGTACAATGAAAAATACAAGACTTTGCTGAATGAAACCAAAAAACATACAAACAAATGGAAAGGCTTTCTGTGTTCATGGATCAAGAAATTAATATTCTTAAAATGGTTTTGATTTTTAAAAAATGGCTTTGGGTAGTATGGCCATCTACAGATTCAACACAATCCCCATCAAAATATTAAAGGCTTCCATCACAGAAACAGAAGAAACAATCCTAATATTAGTGAGGAACCACAAAAGACCCCAAATAGTCAAAGCAATCCTGAGGAGAAAAACAAAAGCCAGAGATATCACACTTATGGATTTCAAACTATGCTATAAAGCCGTAGTAATAAAAACAGTACAGTACTGGCACTAAAATAAACACACCGATTAATAACAGACTTAGATCCCAGAATTAGATTCTGGCATACATATTCAACTAATATTTGAAAAAGGGAACCAAGAACACCCAATGGGGAAAAAGACAGTCTCTTCAACAAATCGTGCTGGGAAAACTGGAGAAACACATGTGGAACAATGAAATTGGACCCCCATCTCACACCATTCACAAAAATTAATTCAAAATGGATCCAAGACTTAAACATAAGACCTGATACCATTAAACTTTTGGAATAAAAATAGGGAAGAAGCTCTTTGATATTGTCTTGGCAAAGATTATTTTTTTTTCCAAACATCTTTATTGGAGTATAATTGCTTTACAATGGTGTGTTAGTTTCTTCTTTATAACAAAGTGAGTCAGCTATACGTATACATATATCCCCCTATCTCCTCCCTCTTGCCTCTCCCTCCCACCCTCCCTATCCCACCCCTCTAGGTGGACACAAAGCACCAAGCTGATCTCCCTGTACTATGTAGCTGCTTCCCACTAGCTATCTATTTTACATTTGGTAGTGTATATATGTCCATTTGGCAATGATTTTTTGGACATAGCACCAGAAGCACAAACAACAAAAACAAAATTCAACCAATGGGACTACATCAAACTCAAATGTTTCTGCACAGCAAAGGAAACCATCAACAAAATGAAAATACAACCTACAGAATGGGAGAAAATCTTTGCAAACCATATATTGGAAAAGGAGTTTATATCCACAATATAGAAAGGACTTACTCAACTTAACAACCACCACCACCGAAAAACAATCTGATTAAACAATGGGCAGAAAAACTAAAAAGACACTTTTCCAAAGAGGAGATCAAAATGGCCAACAGGCACATGAAAAGATGTTGAACATCAATAATTATCAGGTAAAAGCAAATAAGAACCACAAGAAGATATCACCTCACACCTGTTAGGTCGGCTATCACCAAGAAGAGAAGAGCTAACAGTTGTTGGCAAGGATGTGATGAAAGGGAACCTGTATATATTGTTGGTAGGAATATAAATTGGTCCAACTGCTATAGAAAATTAGATGAGGGTTCTTCAAAAAATTATAACCAGATCTACTATACAATCCAGCAATTTGACTTCTAGGTATGTACCCAAAGGAAGAGAAAACAGGATTTTGACAAGATATATGTGCTTCCATGTTTATTGCAGCATTATTCTAAACAGTCAAGATATGAAAACAACCCAAACACACATCAATGGATGAATGGGTAAAAAAGATGTGGTACATATACACAAGGGAATATTATTCAGCCATGAGGAAAGATATCCTGCCCTTTGCAACAAGAGTAGGTGGACCTTAAGCAAAATGCTTAGCAAAATAAGTCAGACAAAGACAAGTACTACATGCTATCACTTATATGTGCAAGCTAAAAAAGTTAAACCTGTGGAAAAAAGAGTAAAATGGTGATTACCAGGGGACGGGAGGTGGAGTAAGACTGATGGTGTTTAAGGGTACAAAGTTATAGTAAGTAGTAAATAAACCATAGAGATCTAATGCACAGTATAATGTATAAAGGCAAAATTGTACTATAATTATGTAATGCAATAAATATAGCTACATCATATTTTAAAATATATAAATGTATTAACACATAGTACACCTTAATCTTTTACATTTTATATCAAATTTATTCAATAAAAAAGGAAAAATGTAAAATACCTCATTAATAATTTTATATTGATTACATGTTGATTTTTGATTGAATAAACATTTCAAAAAGAATGGGGAAAAATTATATCATCACAGATTACACAAACTACTAAGAAAAATTTATGATTTTTTCATAAACCTCAGAAGTCTAGTCTATATAATATAGTTACCAAGTTTACATTTTTCATCTAAATTTCCCATTAAACATATTCTCCACTCAGTGTCTCTGGTTAATGTACAAAATTAATATCTAAAGAATTATGAATATAGTTTTAAACATTCTATCATATGAGCTTATTAAATCACTTATGTTTCTATCACAGAGGAAATCTGTAAATTCACTCAGCATATCAGTAAACAGTAGAGACTGTTAAAACATTATGCTCCATCAAAATGATCCAAAGCAGAGCAGGTTTCATCAGGATTCCTTTTTCATTTAATGAATACATTTGCATTCAGATTTGTAATGTCTTCATTAGAAGACTGGAAATAAATTACTAATAAAATATTTTCAAGCAAACATGAAAAATGCAGAATGACTGGAGGCAATGTTACAGAGTAGAAAGCACACTGCCATGGAAGTTACTAAACATGAATGGAATCTAGTCTTAATTTTGCTACTGATTAGCTGGAAAAGTTGTTTCACCCAAGTTTTAGAGTTTTAATTTATCTGTAAAAAAGACTTTAAAGGCAAAAAGATTATCTCTAAGGTGCAACTAACATTTCATAATTTGGCCTAGTTTTATCATTCTCAATCATTGCCTACCTTTGCAGCCAAATCCAAATGTAACTGCTTTGGTTATTAAGCCCACTTTATTAGAAAATGATGCCACTCTTGAAAGGACTACCAAGAGCAATGGGCATGTCTTCTTTACAAAACATACATCGAAAGTACAACCTTATGATTCACTAGACAACTAGGGGAAATACAATGGTTACATTTTTGAGCTATCAGAATGAGTGAGTGAATGAATGAGATGTCTCTTTTCTGACTTTCTCTGACTTTTAATGCTCATTAATAACTCCTATTAATGTTCATTCCATGAATATCTGATGTAAGAAAGACAGAAACTTTCAATTATCCCAGTTGGTAAATTTAGTACCAACTTCATGTCATTTTTATCAAAAAATTATGGTATTATGATAATATTAGTTAGTACATATTAATTATAAAAGTTTCAGCCAATATATGAAAAAAGAAGAAAAGTTAAGATCACAACTGCCTATCAAGAGATTACAACCACTAATATTTTAGTGACTTGCCAGAAAGGTAGTTTTGGGTAGTGGTTAACAGCACCTCCTTAGAGCCAAGTTGTTTGCTGAATCCCAACTCTAAAAAAATGCTATTTCAGCCTCTTTCTTTTGTGATTTAGTGTCTGCGATATATAATATTTATATATTTATACATGTATTTTTACAAATTTCAGAATGACATCATTATTACACTTCATATTTAATGCTGAGACTTTCCCCCGAAACTATTAAAATCAGTCATTTAATCACAGTTTTTAAAAAAATATACATATATTATGAAACATTCTCCATTCAATGTCTTCAGTTAAAGGGTTTAAATACTGTATAGTATTTGTAACTTATGTATTAACAATTCCACTATTGAGTATTTAGGTTGGCTTTAGTATTTTACAATCACAAGTAATTCTTTTATTAATAGAATAGACTTGCTTCAGTCCTTTATGAATTAAGATTTATAACTATTTGCTACTCAGTATAATCTGGAAAATATTTGTTGATCATATTCTCCATATTTATCTATATAAAAAATTCTAAAAAATACTCAAAATTTTGAAACACTAAAACATTCACAAGTTCCCATGCAAGCAATATCAAATTTTATAATGACATAGTTTGAGGAGAGAAGATTCATAGATTCTCAAATGTCTCCTTAGCATTTAATCACATTCTTGCATATGCATTACCATTTATAATTCACTGATGCTTTAAAAAATTGGATCCCAACTAGATAGGTAAAATGTTTAATGCTTCCTTTTTTACACTAGTTAATCCTGATCATAGTTATTACTTCAGCGAGGGAAGAAAGAAACCTATGTGGGTCATTAGACCTATCATGTCATGTTAGTCAATTTTTTATTCTTCTGTAATCTTTTATTTAAATATTAGTTTATGTTATATACAGTTCTCACATATGTCAACCCCTTTATCCAGAATACCATTTCTTATCCACATCTCTACCCACCATATTTAATTAGTAAAATGTCTATTGCCTTCATTCAAGATTCAGCTCCTTTTTTTTGTCCTATTCTGTACAGCCTTTCTTCATCCTTATTCTCAAGAATTTGTCATTCTTTCTGATTGCACCTTGCCTTTCAAATATCTGTCATATTGTTCTTTTCATGCTGCATAAACTCTCTCACACTCTTCTGTAATATCTGAGCTCCTATAAAGGCAGGATTCATTTTGAATCATTACCTGTATTGTCCAAAGACTTAGTACCTTATCATCTTTGTATACTTAGCACTAAGCCAGAAGTTGTGCTGGGTGCTAACCATGAAAGAACAAATCAACAGATATTCTGAAGGCATTTAATTAAGGAGCATATTTAAAATGTCTTGTGTCCTTTTAATTTCAAGTTCTAAAGGAAAAAGTTACTACACAGAATATTATTTAAGATGTAGTTGTTTCCTTTTCTATTTTACAGGCATAGTTCTCAAAAATACATTAAGAAAGGAACATAAAATGATGATTGGTAAACTTGCAAGAATGGTATTTTTATAAATTCATCCTTGGCACAGAGAAAATTGTGATCACAACCTGTCACCATCCTAAACATCATCTTTACGGTTGTGAACAAAATATATTTGGTGCGGAATAATTTTAGAAAGAAAAAACCACCCTGATTTCTCAAAAGGGAATGGAAAATTCCCTGTGCTATCACCAACATATCAAGGTTATCCATAGAAATGTTCTAAGATGTATTGTACGTGCTAGAGCTATTTTTATTTGTAAGTTACCACAGTAATAACTACACACAGTATAAATTCAAAAAGACCTTCTAAACACAAATTCAAACTTAGAAGAAGCCTAAAAAATACCAAAGGAGGGCTTCCCTGGTGGCGCAGTGGTTGAGAGTCTGCCTGCCGATGCGGGGGACACTGGTTCGTGCCCCGGTCCGGGAGGATCCCACATGCCGCGGAGCGGCTGGGCCCATGAGCCATGGACGCTGAGCCTGCGCGTCCGGAGCGTGTGCTTCGCAATGGGAGAGGCCACAGCAGTGATAGGCTCACGTACCGCAAAAAAAAAAAAAAAAAAAATACTAAAGGAAAACAAACTTGATTAACTTGAATATTTATATCCCTGGTGAATACTTCTTTTAATTATACTTTAGTAATGCCACGTACTTAAAAAGAAACAAAAAATGGTCATGCAAAAGTCCATAGGAAGGTAAAGGTAAATGTGGAGGAGATGGTGTCCCTTCTCATTCTACCCACATACATTGCTTGGCCTCTGCCCAGCAGATTTCTCCTCCGTTTCTGTCAAGATTCTTTTGATAATTAATAATGCTGGACCCCTGTATAATGTCTTCTCTTTGGTAGGGACTTTTGGAAGAGGTGTCATCAAGATCTAAAAGAACTGCATCTTTTTTTTTTTTTTTTCTGGTACGCGGGTCTCTCACTGTTGTGGCCTCTCCCGTTGCGGAGCACAGGCTCCGGACGCGCAGGCTCAGCGGCCATGGCGGATCTTCCCGGACGGGGGCACGAACCCGTGTCCCCCGCATCGGCAGGCAGACTCTCAACCACTGCGCCACCAGGGAAGCCCAGAACTGCAGCTTTAATGGCAAAATTTCAATGTGAGTTTGGCAGTAGTAGGTGGTGAGAGCTATCAGAGAGGGCCTCATTCTTACCTTCAGTCACATTCTGCGGCTCCCTATACACTTAGACTACATCATAAATTGACTCTTTGTGGAAAAATTGCTCTCTCTCAAACAATATTCTCTTTCTGCTGAATACTATTTCCTTCTCTTTTTTGAGCTGGCTGGAACCAGGGATAGAAAGAAGCAAGTAGCATGGGGGAAATGTAACAATATTATAGTTTTGTACTGGTATATTTTTATGAATTCTTTAATTAACAATATATTTATTGATCAACAAAATAACTTCTAGTGCAAGCGGAGTATGTGTTGTTATCATCCCAATTTTCAAGTAAATCTATTGATTCACTAAAATCATTCAGTGAAATCAATTAACAGAACTAGGCCTGGAATCCCAATAGTTTGTTTTGTAATTCTACAACCTTATTCTAACAAAAGAGAAAAAACTCAGAGCCTTCAAAAAGAACAGCAAATAAAACTTCAGTTAATACTGAAAATGTTCTTATCTATGATGAAAAAGCCCTCTTACACACACAGCTGCAAAGGCTTAAAAAATAAGCCACATAGGATGAACCCCAGTCTAAGAGGAAGAACTTCCCAGTGTTAAAGTCCTCTTTGATAGGCACGAGACAGTAGTGGTTCCTGATAACCAGTCATGTTTTAATGATAGTCCTGAACCCAGAGTCAAGGTCTTAAAAGAGGTTAACAAGTAGGTTTGACCCTGAACCTAGGGAGAAGCGACCTTTTGTTTAACTACATAGCCTGGGGATTATCTTACATTATTTCCACTGTAACACTATAACAATGTCAATGTATGTTCTTTCCCATCCCCCTTTCCCCTGCTACACTCAATTCCTGCTACATGACATTCTTTGCATGATTAGGAAGGCATACTATAAATTGGACTTCGGTTTGTGAGCATTTGGCCCTTCGCTTCTGTAATCTAACAGTTATTTGTCTTCAACTGCACTGATAACTACACCTTGCTTTTACAATTTGCATTCAGTTTTACTTGTCCATTCTTAAACACATTAACCAAAATTAATGTATTCTAAAGCCACCTAGAAATCCCTTCACATTCTAAAAATGTACTAAGTTGAACAGAGGTGAAAAATAACTTAGAGCCTGTTGAAAGAAAAAGCTTCATTCCAAAACAATACCATTTATAGGATTCAACACAATAAGACATTTGTGTATAAATAATTTAATATGTCATAAATTTTGACTGAAGAATTCATTGAAGAATATATACCATTTTTTCCCATGTGTAATGCCCTGAAATGCATGCCAGTTTCAGTAACGGCAAACTGCTCCGTGAGAGGCAATGTATATTCATATGTGTGCATGAAGAATTAATACAGCTTCATAGACAGCAAGAACGTCAGCATTTTCAACCACCAGATGGCAGAAACAAAGCTACAGAACTTCAGAATCTGAAGATTCAGATTATAACCAGAAAAATATAACAGCTGTCCCCATCTTGATTTTTTCAGTTGAATAGAGACACATTGGTGCAAAATTCTGCTGCGTGTTAGGTGGAGAAATTTTGATTAACAACTTTCCATTTGAATGGGCTGCCAACTCGTTACATTTTTCCATCAGTTAGATTATGGAGGCTTTTAAAAGAATCATTTTTAAAGACAAGCTACAACCAGATCTGGACTATAAAAGAATTATCCATTCCATCAGCATCTCCCTCTAGGAGCCATTCTAAATCAATCCCACCTGTTTCCAACCATGCACTCTCCTTGTTCCACTTTCTCAACCACCTGTCCTCATTTTTCCAAAATTGATCAGTTGTCTGTGTATCTGCACTGCTCTGGATGGTTGGGTTTGCTTACGTCATTCGACTACACATGCCAGTATGTTTTCTTGTGATTTCCAATACTGACAATATGGGTTTTAAATTTGATTTGTTGCAGTAATTTTTATGTATTAGGTAGGTGTAATAACCACAAAAATAATAATAAAGAGGAAATGTCACTCTAACGTATATAAACAAACATTCTAAGAATCTGGAATTCTCACTCCAGTGGTATAAATCATGATATTTCAATATTTCCATTACCTTCTACAAGAGATACTATGAAAGAGATACCTAGTTGATCAAATTAAATGGCTTCTATGAGTTCCAATAATTTGTTCTTCCTTAGATTAGCTAGAATTTTAAATATCTTCAATGTAACATTTTATTAACATAAGTTAACAGTAGCAATATGTGTAGTGTTTACTGGGTACTAGAAAGTGTTCCAAGCATCATTTTAGGACACTAAGCCATATATAAGATACATAACTTTCTTCCAATTCCGTAAGTAATGTGTAGCTGAGTCTCGATTTATACCCAAGTAGTCAGATTCTCCAGTTTCTGCCCTTAACCATTGTTCGATTCACCTGAACTACACTATTAAAAATTCAGTGTTTATCTGTACCTTTATTCAAATACTTATTGAATGACAATTTGGTACTAAGGAATGAATGTTCATAGAAAAATTTTAAAATGGACCCCATCATGAAAGATGTACAGCCTGGTGGAGAATTTAGACATATGATTAGTAAGGACAATAAGGCTTTATGGGTGTCATGACAGTTGTATATAAGAACAAAAAAAGAATGGATACATTTTCCATAAGGTACTTTGTCCAGGTGTCTTCTGACAGGGGACGAGAAGGAAGTGTTTTAAGACAAGGGAGAAAAAGCATACACAAGTGCAGAAGTACCAAAGAGTCACACGTGTAAGTAGTTCATTATTCTAGGAACTTACGTTTAAAAACTGTGGACAGTTTTTAGAGGGTCAGGAAGAGGCCTTAGCAGTCGGTTCTGCAGGACAGCCTAAGGAGAACGCATTTTACCACATATACATTGGAGAGCTTCCACAGGAATTTTTTTTTTAATGTCTATAGTCTCATTTATTTTCTTTATTTTTTTAACATCTTTATTGGAGTATAATTGCTTCACAATAGTGTGTTAGTTTCTGCTGTATAACAAAGTGAATCAGCTATACATATACATATATCCCCGTATCTCCTCCCTCTTGCATCTCCCTCCCACCCTCCCTATCCCATCCCTCTAGGTGGTCACGAAGCACGGAGCTGATCTCCCTGTGCTATGCGGCTGCTTCCCACTAGCTATCTATTTTACATTTGGTAGTGTGTATATAAGTCCATGCCACTCTCTCACTTCGTCCCAGCTTACACTTCCCCTTCCCCGTGTCCTCAAGTCCAATCTCTACATCTGCGTCTTTATTCCTGTCCTGCCCCTAGGTTCTTCATCACTTTTTTTTTTTAGATTCCATATATATATGTGTTAGCATACGGTATTTGTTTTTCTCTTTCTGACTTACTTCACTCTGTAGGACAGACTCTAGGTCCACCCGCCTCACTACAAATAACTCAGTTTCGTTTCGTTTTACGGCTGAGTAATATTCGATACAGCCACTACGGAGAACAGTATGGAGGTTCCTTAAAAAACTACAAATAAAACTACCATATGACCCAGCAATCCCACTACTGGGCATATAACCTGAGAAAACCATAATTCAAAACGAGTCATGTACCACAATGTTCACTGCAGCTCTATTTACAATAGCCAGGACATGGAAGCAACCTAAGTGTCCATCGAGAGATGAATGCATAAAGAAGATGTGGCACAGGTATACAATGGAATATTACTCAGCCATAAAAAGAAAGGAAATTGAGTTATTTGTAGTGAGGTGCATGGACCTAGTGTCTGTCATACAGGCTTCCAAAGGATTTTAAGGAAGGGAGTCAGAAGACCAAAAAGTGCTCTAGGAAATCATCCTGGTGGCAGAGTGAGGATAGATTCAAGTGACATAAGGCAGGAGATAATCAGACCACAGAGGAGACTACTGCAATAGTGAATCACAGAATGATGAGGACAGTTGCAAATGAAATAAAGAGTGAAAAACTGAGCTTGAAGCTGTGTGGATATGCCATTTACTAATGGGCCGAAGGGATACAGTCTGGAGCAGAGGAGGTAGGAATCTAGTGCACCAGATATAAACAAGCTTGTCTACCTGGACTAGAGGGAACATGGTGAGGACGGTAACAGGTTATATTTGTTCCTTAGCTGATCACCTCGATTTTCTGTACATAGTGATGTGGGAAGTCACAGGTCATCTCTAAAGAGAGAAGATTATAACCATGCAGGGAGACAAGTTGAGGCAACAGTGAGACTTTTTAACAACTGCTATGGAGAATAAAAACGTGAACGGACCAGAGACATGTAAAATGATGTCCACTTCTGACAGGGAGTTTAGGGATGAAGTAGAGAAAGGCACAGAGGAAACTAAGGGTGAAGAACCAGGGTGAAGAACTATTATAGAAGAAATACAAGTGTAGTGTATCACATTACTCAGCTGTGAATCATCATCAGCCATAACAGATACTAAATCTTGATCTAAAGATTAACTTATTAAATAACTATACCTATATTCACAGGAGAGTAAGGAGATAGACTATAAGTGGGGAGATGGGGATAAGTGAATTATAAAGATAAGTCTTCCTCTGTAAGAAGTTAATAGCAAGTACCTAAAACTGAAGAGTCAAGAAAATATATATATGTATATCTATACATGTTATTTATAAATTTGGGGGCAAATTCTAAAAGAAATAGCTGAGAACTACAAGTGTTGCCTCCAGGGCATGTGATGGGGCTTGGTGTTTTTGGAGACTAGATTTTTCTAATAAGCTTTGCAGAAAAATTTACATTTTTAAAGTTTATCCATATCACTTCAATAAAAACATGAATTAAATTTAAAATATTTCTTTGAAAAGAAATCAAGTAGTAGTTTGGAAGCCATCTTAGGGATTTAGGAGATGCCACCTCTGTTTTGAGACCCTGTGGCACACGGAATATGGGTAGTGTTCTCCACAAGCTGCGCATCTAAGGAGCTGGTGCGATCACGAGAAAAGAGTTTTGCTTAACGTGAGGAGGTATTAAGTGCTTGAGGATGTAGCAAAGAAGTCTGTTCAAAAAAATGTTAGGTTTCCAGAGTGTAAAATGAGAGAAAAATCTGTAAGACTCACACAATATATATAAAATATGATATATATAATCCTCCTAATGAGGATTAAGAACAGTTATAAGAAATAGTAGATTAATAAAAATTAACAGACCAATGGGATTTTTAGGCAAATGAATGATTGATGGGGGGAAAAAAAATCAACATCTTGGCACAGTTGAGAGACTATATTTGATGTTGACCTTTGAAACATTAACTTCTAAGCCTAGTGACTTCCCTACCCATGATTTGAAAGTTAGATGCTGACTAAAGACAAAAGAAGAAAAAATTATTAAATACACACACACACACACACACAAACTGGATTTCTTACCTTAGAAGGTGATGGTGTTAACAGAACAGCCCAGAAGGCTGCTGAACAATTTAGAACAGTTCCTGAACCCTTCTGTCCTAAGGCATACATACAAGTTGACAATTTCACTAATAAAAATCATGCCTTGAAGCCAGAAAAATACATGCAAACATTTCTAGGATCACACTTATCCAGCAAAACAAACAGACAAACAAAACACCTCATAGTAAGCAAGGCAGAGCATAGAGGTGAGGGTCAGGAGTGAAGTGGAATTGCTTTGCCTCTAGGCTATCATTAATTTGCTGGGTTAAGTCAAGCAGAGCGCTCCAATGAAACATACACATTCATTTGTTGGTAGTGGTTTTTTTTCTTCTTCTTCTGACCTTCACATAATTCATTCAAGAAAGAATACCTCAAAAACAGGTCAGCTCCAATCCACAGTTGGGAAGACATAAATATTTAACATTTACTAATGTTTGACTAGGAGATAGAAATAGTAGATAGCATTTTGAAGAATTTACACCTGTTGTAACTGTTGGACTTTAGACTTCACCTTTTCCTTGATCTCACTTTATTTAGGGATTTAAGAATCCTAAGACCGCGCTTCCCCAGTGGCACAGTGGTTGAGAGTCTGCCTGCCGATGCAGGGGACATGGGTTCGTGCCCCGGTCTGAGAAGATCCCACATGTCGTGGAGCAGCTGGGCCCATGAGCCATGGCCGCTGAGCCTGCGCATCCTGAGCCTGTGCTCCGCAACGGGAGAGGCCACAACAGTGAGAGGCCCACGTAATCTACTGAACCATTAGCTGCTGGAAACTTCATGAGAAACAAAATCTGACTTGATAGCTTTAAAAACTTTATGCTGCGGTTTGGAAACTTACAGAAATATTTTCAACTGAGTAAATTCCTTCTCTCTCCTCCATTCTGTGCATTCTAAAGAACTTCTAGTTCCCTAAGTGTGACATGGTGACAAGTCCCATCCTCACCTTGTTCTCCTGGATGAAATCTCCTAATTTTTCCAGACTAAGCTTATCTACTTTGAATTTCCTCTCAGATTAATGATAAATTACCAATCAAAAGTAGTGGCTATCTCAAATTTTCCTCAGCCATGGAAGATAAAATCATTCCCTGTTTCCTCGCATAATTGTAGCCTGAGGTTTTTCATTGATTCATACTTCAGCTACATTGGTTCTCTGAAAGCAGCAGGCTTAAGGATTACCTGGAGGACTGGCTAACACACACAGATCTCTGAGCCCCATGCACAGGGTTCCTGATTCAGTAGATCTGGAGTGGGACCCAAGATTTGGCATTTCTAACATGTTACAGTTAGGGACCACATTGTACATCTCTCATGTTTTAGATCTCTTTCTATTACAGGTCTTCATCCACATGTCTGAAGCACCTTCTAAGTGCAATCATATTTAATGCCCATGTTGCACTTGACAGAGGCTGAGAGATTAAGTAATAAACCCAAGGTCACAGACACATGGGAGGCATAATCCAAATTCAAACTAAATTCAGAAGTTATCCTAGGTAAATAATCTGCTTTTGACAGGCATATCGTTAAATAGCAAGACATTTCTACTTAAAAAAAAAAAAAAAAGGCTGATACAGGAGAAGAGAAAACATTAATGTTTCCTTCTCCACTCCTCTCATCTGTGCTCCTCAGTCCAAGCTACAGATAACTAGCATTGCCTTCTCAGATTAATAAAATTTTATCAGCTCAGAAGTAGCTAAGAAATAATTGTTCAGAAACTTCCAGGAATGTGAAAATACTATGTTTTTTGATCTAAAATTCCTCTTGCAAGGCAGCAAACTGCTTGAAGAAAAAGTGAAAGCAGACAGGAGTTAGTATTTAATTCCAGCTAACAACAGTTTCTACTTCTCTGTATAATTAAGCCAAAGAGGACTTGAAGTCAAGGTTCTTTACAATGAGTCTAATTCACCTGTTGATAGTCAGGAATTAAACATTTCAATTACTGTTTTATAGGCAAGCAAACAAGAAAAAGCAGACTTCCCCAGGAGAGTACAATAGGTCAGGAGCAGGTTAGAAAAACAGTTCTCTGATTTCCCTTACTTGAGCTAGTGAATTAAACATTGTGAGCAGATTGGAGCATTACTGAAGAAAACCTAAAATGCTAATAGTCTACTCTGCCTATTTCTGGAAAAAAAATTCTTGTGTCAGGTAGAAATTCATTCTAAATTCCATTTTACTGTCAAGTATACTGACTGAACTTAATGAACATCTTTCTGGGAAGTTAAGTGGGGCAATGATGACACACACAGAAAAAAACAATAAACACCATCATTTTGAAGAGGGCTTTGAATGTCAAGGTCAGAACTTGAAGGCACCTAGTTGAAGATGTTTTAACAAGATCAAAATGTTGCCAGGCTGTATTGGTAAAAGGCTGATTTTCCAGTATGTAGCTTACATTTGGGATGTCTGTGTAAGTAACAGAAATAAGATTCAAATATGCCTTTCATGTTAATAGAGATATTAGGGATTGAAAAGGAGAAATAGACAGGAAGGCATTGTGTATCTTTCGACTTCTTATCTGAAGGTGATGAGGTGGTCGCTTGTCCGGGAGCTGTCCATTAATGCAGAGCATATGTCTTTTTCATCATTGTATCTTCAGTGTCTAGATGAGTATCTTTATCTACACACTCCTGAACTACGGGTTGTACATGGTGATTTCCCTCCAAAAGTACAGAATGGAAAGGGGGCAAAATAAGGTAACTTTACTGTGGTGGAGTATCTGGATAAATACTACTTCAGCCAAGTTATCAAGGTCAATATCAACAGTCATAAATCATGTAGCTAGTAACTACCCTTTATATGATGTGATAAAACTGATGCTTTACCTCTATGGTCTTCCTTCCTAAAATCCATAATCCCAGTCTAATCATGGGAAAGAACAGACAAATCTCAATTGAGGAATGTTCTATAAAATACTTGTACAGTAAGTAATCCTCCTAACAGTCAAGGTTATCAAAAACAAGAAAGTCTGGAACACATACAGATGGCCAAAAAAGCAAATGAAAAGGTGCTCAACATCACTAATTATTAGAGAAATTCAAATCAAAACTACAATAAGGTATCACCTCACAACAGTCAGAATGGCCATCATCAAAAAATCTACAAACAATAAAGGCTGGAGAGGGTGTGGAGAAAAGGGAACATGCCTACAATGTTGGTGGGAATGTAAATTGGTACAACCACCATGGAGAACAGTAGTGAGGTTGCTTAAAAAACTAGACAGAACTACCATATGACCCAGCAATCCCATTCTTGGGCATATACCCAAAGAAAACCGTAATTCAAAAAGAGTCATGTACCACAATGTTCATTGCAGCACTATTTACAATAGTCAGGACATGGAAGCAACCTAAGTGTCCATCAACAGAGGAATGGATAAAGAAAATGTAGTATATACACAGAATGGAATATTACTCAGCCATAAAAAAGAATGAAATAATGCCTTTTGCAGCAACATGGATGGACCCAGAGATTGTCATACTAAGTAAAGTAAGTCAGACAGAGAAAGAGAAATGTCATATGATACTACTTACATGTGGAATCTAAAAAGCAATGATACAAAGGAACTTATTTAGAAAACAGAAATAGAGTCACGTAGAAAACACACTTATGGTTACCAGGGGATAAGGTGGGAGGGGAGGGGTAAATTGGGAGATTGGGACTGACATATACACACTTCTTTATATAAAATAGATAACTAATAAGAACCTGCTGTATAGCACAGGGAACTCTACTCAGTACTCTTTAATGGCCTATGTGGGAAAAGAATCTAAAAAGAAAAAGAAAAAGAGCAGCTAGATGTATATGTACACCTGAAACAAACACAATATTGTAAATCAACTATACTCTAATTAAAAAAAATTTTAAAAGAAAGTTTGAGAAATTATCACAGCAAAAAAGGAGCCTGAAGAGATAAGATGACTAAATGTAATGTGGTATCCTGCATGGGATCCTGGAACAGAAAAGGACATTAGGTAAAAACTAATGAAATCTGAATTATGGACTTGAGTTAATATTACTGTATCAGTATCAGTTCACTAATTGTAAACATGTGCCACACCAAAATAACATGTTAATAATAAAGGAAATTGTGGAGTTAGGGTGGGGTATATGCAAAGTCTCTGTACTACCTACTGCCTGCTTGATTACTTTTAGAATAGCTTCAGGCTTTGAAAACAAAGTCTATTAATTTAAAAATGTAATTTTTCAAAGATGTTACTTACAATATCATTGAAAACGTAAAGTTCATAGTAAAAATTTAACAAAGATTATCAGATCTTTATAGATACATAATCTACTGGAAGACCTAAATATAGAAAACATACTATGAACAATGAATCAAGAGTCTCAGTATTGTATGGATATCAATTCTTCACAGACTGATCAGTAGTTTGATCAATGTCAGTTAACATTCCAAACTATTATTTTTCTGGAATTTGTAAAGCTAAATGAAAAACATATATGGAAATACCAAGATCCAAGAATACATAAGACACTCTTGAGGAAGACAAAAATGTGGGAAGAATTACCTTACCAAATGTCAAGAAGTATTAGAAAGTTACAGTAATTAAAACAATGTGATATTGGTTACAGGATAAACCAGTTGGACAGCACTCTCATCCCCTTTGCCTACCCCCAACCAAAAGCTCATACATACCTGGAAATTTGATTTATGATAGAATTAAATTTATTATATGTCAGTGGAGAAGGAAAGACTTTAATAAAGGGTACTGGGACTATTGTTTAACGTTATGAAATTATGGCATTGAAATCTCCCTCACATCATATACGAAAAAGTTAGTTGTGTAAAATTTAAAGGTCAAATATAATCTATAAAACTTTTAACAGATAATATAGAAGTTATCTTCATGTCGTCAGTTAGGGAAGCATATCTTAGGACAGAAAGTTACATCCGCAAAAGGAAATGATTAATAAAGTCGTATGGTATCAAAGATACCATAGAGAAAATAAAACACAACCCAGAAACTGGGAGAAGATGGGATAGTAACCAAAATATATAAAGAAATCCTGCAAGTCTATTAAAAACAGACACAACTCAATAGAAAAAGTGGCAAAAAAGGAACGTAAAGGCATGTAACAGAAGATTCATCAGAAACAGCAAATAAACACGAAACTATGCTCAACCTCAAAATTAAATCAGGGAAATAAAAATTAAAACCATGAAATAAATTTTCATACCCACAAAAATGGGCAAATATAAAAGCCTGACCATGTCAAATGTAAGATACGAAACAAATGAAGCATTTATAAAGTGATGACATTGGTGCCAAGTGCTTCAATCATTTTGGGAAAAAAATTGACATTCTGTAACAGAGCTAAACATGTAATCCAATAATTCAGCAAGTGAGTATTTCCCTTAAAGAACTGTAGCAAATGTACACTTGAACAAAAGTACTCATAATAAGACTGAATATCTATGGGAACAATCTAAATGTACATTAGCAAAGGCAATCAATAAATTGTGACATGTTCATGTTACATTGAGACAACAGTAAGCATGACTGTATTACATCCTTAAACAACACTAAGAATGAATTTCTGGAACATAATATCTAATACAATTTAGAGACAAATCATAAAGACAGTTCTGTGCAGTGTAATTCCTATTTCGACCTATGAAAACATTAAACATTTTGTTTTGACATACAAAGATATACAGTAAAAGTCCAAAGAAAAGCAAAGTTAACCACAAAATGTACTATTTAACTTCATCTAAGCAGAGAGAAAAGGGAATGGAATTCAGGACGATTACAAAGCAGATTCCAAAGGGAATGATTACCATTTTTCTTAAACCAAGAGTCGACAGGGTGTGCATTTGGATCATCATTCCTTATACCTTATACATATTGTATATATATTTTTAGTTTACTTCATAATTACAAACATTATCTTAAAGCATAAAGCAATACGTCACAACCCCCCAACAGTTGAAACAGTCATTTCTACATAACAACTATGAAACATCTCAGAGTAACCTTAAGAAATTGGATTATTTCTCTACGTTTGCCCATTTTTCTAGGAACATGATAGGAACACAAGAAGAAAAATACTAAAACTCAACTGTTGAAAATCTGAATGATTTCTGCTGTATTTCTGAGCCCTAGGATGGTAAGCAAGACCAAAGAACTTGGGAGGGTATGAGAGGAGTGTAGAGTAAGGATGAGTTTTAGCAGGCATTTCTGACAAGGTTTGTTGTCACAGACAGTACTCATACACATCGCTTGATCAACTGAAATGCTCTGCAAATTGCTGTTTTGATTGTTTTTCTTACTAGCTAATTAAGATTAAACCTTTATTAATTAGAAAGTCCTCTTTGCTTTTAAAAGAGGTCTAAAGATAGCAGAAGTTGTTGAAACTAGAAATTTAAGATGATCAACAAGGGCCAGTACAGATGTGTCCCAAGCTCTCATGTAGAAACTAATACAGATCTTGGGAGCTCAAATCTCCTTAGTGTTGTTCTATTTTTCTACCTCTCATTTTGCTGTGGTTACACTGAATCTGAATCTGCTCTTCAGGAACAGAGATGGTACTGTCAAAAGCTCCTGCTCACTTGACATGTAAGACCATGACTGGGCCTTATGGTAAAGCTTCAAAGCATATTGTGATGACTGACCAAAGACAGATATGTCTGCCTTTCGGAGGAAAGTGCACTGACTGGTATATCTTGGAAGATATTTTAACAATGGCAAAAATAAAAGGATTGCCTGCTGTATAAAAGGTTAATGGGGGACTTCCCTGGTGGCGCAGTGGTTAAGAATCTGCCTGCCAGTGCAGGGGGCATGGGTTCCAGCCCTGGTCCACGAAGATCCCACATGCTGCGGAGCAACTAAGCCCTTGTGCCACAACTACTGAGCCCATGCGCCACAACTACTAAAGCCCGCGCGCCTAGAGCCCATGCTCCACAACAAGAGAAGCCACCGCAATGAGAAGCCCACGCACCGCAACACAGAGTAGCCCCCGCTCGCTGCAACTAGAGAAAGCCCGCACTCAGCAACAAAGACGCAACGCAGCCAAAAATAAATTTACAAAAAAGGTTAATGGTACTTGCTAGGACCAGTAAATAATGGAAGAGCTATGGCTTCCCAAAAAGAAAGCTGCAATTTCAATTCGGCATGACAGTAAATAATTACTATTGTAAACACATCATTCTTTAAGAGTCTCTCATGCTGTTCTACCGAGAGCACTTAGAGCTGAATGCTGAACTGTATAAATGTTCCAGAGACCTTACTGTCATCAGTGAGGCATAGGGTAAAAGCTGAGGTATATCAACAGGCAGAAACTAGTAAAGATCATTATAGATTTTAGCTTGAGCTTTTATTTTAATGCATGGTTCTTTGGATTTCAAAAGAAATTTAAGGTATTTTATGGGTCCTTTGTCATGATTTATGATTCATGTAATGGTTGCTCTAGTTGAACCTACTGACTTGGCAAGAATTTAGCATTATTATGAGTTTGCAGCAGCCTAAGAAGTGATTGCTCATGTCTTAGAAGTGGTGTATTATGGAACAAGTGAGTGTATTTTTAGAACAAAATGCTGCATTTCAATGTCATTTGAAAATCCAGCTTATAAAACCAAAAAGCTGAAAGTTGAAGGAAAATATCATGTTGAATTTCTTAGAGGAATATGGAAAATAAATTATAAAATTCATATTATTGACAGTAATATGCCTTGTTCTTGTCACAAGTAATACACTTACTAGCATCACCTTAATTTATGACAGCAATCTCAAGCAAACATAATTTACTCAGAATCTGGTCTAACATCTAAGATAGAAGCATAAAAGTTTATTCCTAGTCAACACCCATCACACTGAAATCACCGGAACTCATACAGTTCCCATTCTTTTAAAATAACCCCTGGAGTTCTTTATATAGGAAATTCTCTACTTTTGTTCACAGATATTACTGAGTTGGGAGTTAAGAGTCTCAAAATCTTGTTTCAAATCTGCACCATTTGGGGAAGTCACTTTGCCTCCCTTGGTCTGCTTCAGTTTTCTGATCTGTAAACTGGAAAGAATGAATTTATTCTTCCCAAACTGCCTCACATCAGCACCAGCAGGAACTCAAGAATTTCTTAAACACCCAGATCCTCAGGCTTCAATCAGTGTGAGCTAAGTCCTAGAGATCTGCATTCTTTTTAATTATCTCCCCAGGTGAGATAAACAAGCCTGTAAATTAATAAGCTACATGATTTCAACGGTTCTTTTTGACTCTGGTTCAAAAGATACAGACTTGTTGGTAGAGGTTTCAATTCAGAGTTCACTCATGTTAGAATTGTAAAAGATTTTGACTGCAATTAAATTAACCTTAACTCTGAAGCTATGCAGAAGACAATGCTTTGAGTATCCAGAAATATCCAGTTCTATGAGACGATTCAAGGTTATTAGTATTATGTACTGTAGACATACGCGTAGGGCCAATTAATAGATTGCTTTTTAAAAGATTTAATCCACATGTGAACGAAAAAGAAAACCACGTTTTACATAATTCTTACAGAATCAGTCTCATTTTGTAAAGACAAAATTTTATTGAGATATGGGTTTCTACAATTTTTTTTTAAAACATCAGGTTCTCAATGACCATCTAGTTTTTAATCCAAGTGGCTTTCCCATGCCCCAGCCCACCACAACACCTACAAACTAGCTGCAAAACTTATCTTCAGAGTTTTAAACTGACCAATTTTCTGTATGGAGTTATTTGGCATAAATATACCAATAGAATATCGGAAACTGTCTAAGAAGGCAATTTGAGAGTAACCAGTAAGCCCTTCTTACTGATGAAACTGATGATAATTAGGCCATTGAGCCAACTGTCTATTGAGATGGGTCCTAGTTGCATTATTAAGAGCAACTTTCGAATTCACAATGGCCAGGGCATAGTTATTGAATTCTTCTAAAAGCAGCATCCCATTATTCCCATACAGGCTTACATCAGAGAGATTTCAGGTTTTGTTCCAGACCACTGCAACAAAGTTAATATTCCAAAAAGCAAATATTGCAAGAAAGTGGATATTGCAAGAAAGTGAGTTAGATGAGTATTTTGGTTTCCCAACGTGTATAAAAGTTCTGTTTACACTATACTATCGAGTATTAAGTGTACAATAGTATTGTGTTAAAAAGCAATGTACCTTCCTTAAATACTCTATTGCTAAATAATGCTAACCATCATCTGACCCTTCAGCACATCGTAGTAGTAATAAAGATCACTGGTATCACAGATCACTAACAAATATAGTAATGAAAAAGTGTGAAATATTCCGAGAGTTACCAAAATGTGACATTTAGACACAAAATGAGCAAATGCTGTTGGAAAAATGGCTCCAGTAGACTTGCTCCACATGAGGTTGCCAGAAACCTTCAATTTGTAAAACAAAAACAAACAAACAAAAAACAACAAAACAGTATCTGCAAAGGGCAATACAGTGAAACACAGTAAAATGAGGTATACCTGTACACTTTATAGGAACGTTTGAACATAACTTTCACATCATCAAGATTAGTCTGCCAGGATAGTGTCCGCAAACCCTAGCTCCTACTGGACTTTTAGACGTGGATCACCCATCCGTAATGATGGGAGTCCGCATCAAAGTACTGCCAGAGGCTGGCATCAGCATCTGCACAGGCAGAGGCCAATGGAAACAGCAGAGCTGCATCATTCCTGACTTATTTGTTCACAGGGCAGCAGAGCAGGGGTAATGCTGTATGGGAAGCCTACTTTTTCTTCACATAAAATGTTGTCCTAAGGATCCAGATTTAAAGCTTGTTTAAAAACAAAGAAGCCAGCAAGATTTGAAATAACAGTAAATCTTTACCTTTGTTATTTACCTTGCTGATTTTTTGTTCTCCGTAAAACTTTAATAAATACGCTTTGTAACTTTATTTAGACTTAAACACTCCTTGTATAGTGTATAAAAGGGAATGGATCTTATCTGGGACCACAATCTAATTGAGAAGTGGTATCTCCAGGACATAACATGTTGGTGGCAGTAGTGACTCTGAGACACCCTGAAGGGAGGGTGAAACTGTAGAAGCATCAGACTGGATGCCTTTCTGGAGATCCTCAGTATGGTACTAAGACCTTGGAAATTCTGTGTGTTGCTTTAACAAGAAACATAATTATTTAAGAAATAATTATTTTAAGAAGTGAGAGAAACTACCCAAGAGCTTTAGCAGAAAAGTTAAAAACAAAGGAAATACAAAAGGAAACAGAATGATACAGTGGATTTGAATTTTAGGAAGATGACCCTGGAGGCAGTGTGAAGAATGAACTGGAGAAAGGTGAAAATTGAAGGCTGGAGACTGTGATGAAATTTACTCTTTCACTAAACCAGTGATGGTAGGGGTGGAAGGAATAAACTGGCGGGATTTTAAAGGACTTCACAGTCATTGCTAAACCAAATATATCTGGGACACAGAAGAGTCTTTTCTAAGCTTCTAGTTTCGGGAAATGAATACACGGTGGTGCAACTGACTAGTAGAAAAATGCTGAAGGAACAGAAAGGGATTTTGGTGAGATTATCAGTTTGTATTAAAGGAAAGTTTGAATTGCCTATAGCACATCCCGATGGAAACATTTAACCGTCAGTTACACATGTGGTCAGTTTTACATGTGGTATCTCTTTACCAGAGAGATCTGGGGTGGAAACAGATTTGGGAGTCATAAGCCTATGTTGACCACTAAATTTACCTATTTAACTAAGAAAAACATGGACTGTAAAGAGTCTGCTAGAATTGACAACGGTAATTATTGACAATGATGACCGGAGACCTTGGTAAAAGATATACCCACTTAACAGTTGGGGGAATATTGAGTCTTAGGCTGGAGAGTAAATTTCAAGTGAGGAATCAAACAGAGGGCATCCTTTTAGAAAACTGGATTGAAAAAGTGACAGAAAGACAGGATCAAACGGGGTTGATATAAGGATCATATATATATTAATAGGCTGAAGCGAAAGAGTAGAGAAAGCATGTTTTAAGACAGAAAAGGAGTGAAATATGAAACAATATCTAAGATGAGTTAGGAAGGAAGGGCATTCAAACTCTGAAGAATACATTAGTCTTGGACAGGAGGAGAGAGATCTTTTTCAGTGAAAAGACAAGAATAGAAACAGATGCCAGCAAATTCATTTGAAGATGCGGAGACAAAAGGTTTGAAATAGTACATGATTCTTTTAAAATAAAATTATAATTTGGATTATCAAAATAATACATATCATTGTGAGATACTAAACATTTGAAAAGAAAATATTAAGAATTCTTATGCACATAAAAATCAACGCTTCCCCTTCTCTCCTCCTGTAAGTAGGTCCACGTTGCTACCTTCTATCATAATTCATGCACTGAGAAAGTTCACAAATATTAATTACGCTTTAGGTCTCAGCTCAGTCCTTTCTTCCTTTAATCCTGATCCCTTTACTCTAACTCTCCCATGTTTTTCAGATAGTCATCATCTTCACTGATTTTTTACATTTTCCCAAACACGGTCAAAAATATCTCTTTCTTTCACCACACTTAAGTTACATGAAACAAAAGGCACATTCCACTCATCTTCAGAATTCCGCAACACAAATACAGAGCTTTAAACGTTGTAAATCAGCACGGCCCAACAGAACATTCTGTCATGATGGAAATGTTTATTTCTCTGCACTATCTAATATAGTAACCACTTGCTACTGTGGCTATGAAGTACTTGAAATGGGAAACTATAGAATTGGATTCTTAATTTTAATTGAATATGGATAGGGGCTACTTACTTAATAGCACACTGCAGGCAATTATTATAGTGGTTAAATGATTTTTTTTTTTAGCTGTCTTATTGTGTGGTTGATTTTTATTCTTTTTCTTTCTTGAAAAAAAAAAAAAAAAGATTCCCCAAGGCTGAAAGTAGATTAGAGGGAACAAATTGGAGGAGAGATGACTAGGAATGAGAACAAGTTTAATCACAAAAAGAACTGAAAAAAGCCTCAGCTTTAAAGAGTATGTGGTCAAATAATCCTCATCTCTCAACTGATGTTCACTATAACGATCCCGAATCATCCAAGCAATGCATGTGCCAGGATCCTTGTATAAGCTCGATCAAACTTAATGTTCAGAATTTCAGGAGATATAACATTATCCTTATATCTCAATTTTAAAAGTTTCAAAAACTTAAGCAACTTAAAAAAAAGCTACTAAGTGATAAAACTAGAATTCTAACTCCAGTCAACTTCAAAGCTCATGAGCTTTAATATGATGTCTATTGCCTAAATTGTCTTCATCACACTCTCTAGTCTTAGGAACTCACACACACACACACACAAAATATGTTAGAAAAAAATTCTCACTAAAGATATTT
The DNA here is from genome assembly GCF_963455315.2 of Globicephala melas. Classification (NCBI taxonomy): domain Eukaryota; kingdom Metazoa; phylum Chordata; class Mammalia; order Artiodactyla; family Delphinidae; genus Globicephala; species Globicephala melas. Next base: position 82,368,525 of record NC_083322.1, read on the forward strand.
TAAAACCTAAAGCAACCTAAAGCAAATCACTGTAGTGTATAAAAGGATAAATCTCCAGCTAATTAAAAAATATTTGTTTTCCAATTGACTCATGGTCTAGTGAGTCTGGATAGATACCATATTCACTTTAGTAAGTCAGTACTGATGTGGTAAACTATGCAAACCCTGAATATATGTCATACAAAAAATTTTTGAATATATCTTTTCTCAAATAAATTTACTACCTTTCAGTCTTAAGAAAAAAAATCAATGGATTACAGAGATAAGAAATTCTTTTCCATTACCTCCAAAGAATAAACTTATAAAACTTACTCTTACCTTTTTGTTTGTTGTAGATGTGTGGTATACTCCTATTCTCCTTCACGACAAACTTCTCTAAAATTCCTTCAGTTGTTTAGGTCCAAGTGATATTATATATATTTTATATGTATATTTTCACAGCATTCTTAATCTTTAAAGAAATGCATTGAAACTCTACTTTCAATGTCTCCTAAAACTCAAAGAAACATGACGTCTTTAAGACGTGGTGCCTATGGTCAAAAGGATACACTTACTGCATCCCAATGTCTATAAATAAACTATGGTTTCTTAAAAGGCCCACAAAATAAGAACTAATAACCAATGACATTTCTTAATTAAAGGTTATATTTGTTAGGAATGGAAGCTAACTATTTACTGATTTAAGTAATTTTCAAATATATTACCTTATAATTTATTTTATACTAGAATTCTTAGTTGCCTTTCTTATTCTTCTTACTTTCATTCCATATTTCCTTCTAAATTATAATCATGTATTCTATTCTGGATGAAATACTCTCATTTTCGTCTAAAATGCAGCTGGTAAACAAAAGCATGTAAGACTACACCTAAGAGGGAAGCCACATCTCTTTCATCTGTGACTTTTCTTTTCAAGTTATCCTTGGCTTACTAAACTGTGGGCTGTTGTGGCTGTTACTGTCTCAGCTAAACATAGACCCTAATTTAGGTAATCATAGGATAAAACCCAAACTGATGTACGGTTTCAAATAAAATACTGATACCCCTTCATATAGACCAGGGTGGCAGAGACACACTGTATTTAACATTCAACTAGGCGTCTTCAGTGGTGGACTCTGTTATTTCAGATGTCAGTGTAATCATAGCCAGAGAGAAGCAAAACAGGAGGAGAACAACAAAAACTTCTGCTTTTGCATTCCCTTCAGCAAAAATGCCTTATTAGGGGGAACAAAGAGAAAAAAAACCCTTTTACTAAATGCATCAATATGATCAAGAATGTGTGACAAGTATTTCATCTAAGAGAATGTTGCAGAATTTAGCATTCTTTATCTCAACCCAACAGGTTTGATTCAATTCAGTTACTGAATCTTTTCTTCGGATAAAAGGTTTGTGTAAATGACTATCATAAAGTACGTTGTATATAGGCCTCATTCTTGCCTCAGTGACAGAGAAGCAAAGAAAATAGCAAAAGAATCTCACACACCATGAGCTTGAAGCAATTGTTTTCAGATGGAAAAATCCCTAGATGATTGCCCACATTTCCTGATAACTCCACACTGCCAAACCACACGATAATTAGGAGTAAATGTCAGATAAAAATAGAGTTTACACAGGCTTTATCGTTGCAATTATAAATGCAGTATTTTCATAGTAAGTTTACACTAAAGGACTGAACATTAAGGCATTGGGTGTAATTCCAAATAAGTCACTAACCAATCAGTCAAAAACTAACATTTATCTCTACAAAATAGGCTCTTCTGGCTCACTAGCTCTTGAGCCTCCAGGTAATCTTATACTGAATCATTAGCAATCACTACGTGCTCATAATGGCCCTGAGGAATACACAAATGTGAAATCAAGGAAACTCAGCACAGCATTAGGAACCGTAGGTGCTCTAAAACACAAATGCGCGGAGGATGGTGGAGGGGTCCCGTCCAGAAGCCCTTTGCCTGCTGGTGCACCAATCTCTCAGCTGCTCTGAGAATTGGCTGTCAACGCCTCACAGCTGCCACTTCCTTGGAAAACAGCCCTCCATCAAAGACGGACTGGCACAGGGTAAAAAAGCCCGCCCCCTTGCTTCAAGGATGAACTAACTATGGTGCAGCTTGTGCTCTTGAGAGTCTCCCTGCAATCACAGTGCAGTAAGACTCCAGGGGCGAGCCCATCCTTGCTCAGCCTTTTTCCTTTGCTCTTCCTTGCTTTTCTCACTCCTGTGGACTTGAGATTACTTTCCAAATAAATCACATTAACTAAATCCCCATCTCATGCTCTGCTTCCAAGAAACGCTCACTTAGGATACACAGGTACCATTAAAACTTTAAATTAGCCATGTTTTTTAAAAGAGCAGCAAATAGAAGAGATGGAATAAAGAATGGAAAAAGAATTCTATTACCAAGATTTCTGAGTGAAGCTACAACACTGAGCAGAAACCGCAATTTCAACTCAGCACTTATTTTCTATGTGTTTGACAATCTGTTTCTTTATCTTTAAAATAGAAATTATATCTCACTATCCAACATATAGCTGCAGTGTTGTATTTAGATAGTGGAAGAGTTGGAAAAAAATATTATTTCCCCTTTCCTCTCTGAGTTTTCTAACAGAAAAAACAAACCATACAAACAAAAAGACCTTTCTAAACAGGTCTACCAATTTGTTGAAATTTCTTTTCCTTTTCTTTTTCCTTCTTCTCAGCATTGAAATATAAAAAATTCATTTTTTAAAAATATAAATGAATCTCAAAAATATAACTGCCAGTGTTTTAAACCAATAGTATACTCAAAACACTTTTATTGGGCCATTCCATGATTGTCTGTGTTTAAATTGAACATTCAAAGTCAGGGACCTTTGTTTCCTAGTGTCCTTCTCAGTGACTGGCACATGGTCAGCATAAACTAAGTATCTGCTGGTTCAATGGAGAGTTTACTTAAAGCATCAGAACCATATAGGAGAGGCAATATTCATAACAGTTAAGGCTCTAGTCCCTGAAGTGTGACAGAAGCTTAAATCTTACATCTCTTAATAGCTATGTAAACTTGTTGCCTAATTTCTTGAAATCTCATTTAACTAATCTTTAAAAATCAATGTAATATTATTCATCTCATAGGCTCTACAGGAATCCAATGAGAGTACGTATTTAGCAAGGTAAATGCTAATATATGTTAGCTAGTTAGTAGAAAGAGTGGTATTATAGTATGAAATTTAGACCCTGTTTATAAATCTATGGGCAAGTGTTATTAATAAAGTCATGGTCAATTAACACATTTTAAATAGCATACGTATTATTGTTACTGTTTCTATTATTATAATAGTTATGGGTTGAGACAGAAAATTTTCCTAAGAATTTCCCAAGAACAGTCCATGGTAAATTGTTAGTCAATAAAAGGATAGCCGAGAGCCAGTATTAATAAAATCTCGTCTGATTATCAAAGAAACATAAAGAAGATCCAGTATTAAGAAAAAAACCAGTTCCTAAGTGAAGAACTTGACCGAAGGACAGATCATACATTTGACCGATATAGGAAGAAATATCTGTCGCTTTTAAACATTGTGCTCTGTGCAGGTGTTTAACCATACTACCGTGTTCTTTTCAATGGAGAATTTACCTCATGTCTTTCGTTCAAATGAAAAATTGTTATTATTACAAAGCAACCTTTTTTAAATGACAATTTCTTAAATATCTCTAAAGAGAACTGACACGGGAAAGACAAGTTTCACACTTGGATATAAAAAAACTGATCATTCATGTTTTAAAGTATAAGGTGTATGGTTGAGGCTGAAATACAGCACTGGCAAATAATAATGATAAAAATTGTAGTGAACTAATGAAATGAAGTAAGCAGGACAAAGAACCAAACCAGCCCCTGCCAACTCCCCACCCCCTCCTCCACACACAAAACACCAGTACCTGGAAAGGTAGGCCGGACCACTGAAAATAGAAGCAGCTATTACCATTGCAAGATCATCAGGTATAATTTAGGCGTTCTTCATAAAATTTCTTGGCCATTTTAAAATGGATGTTACATGTCTACCCCTTTGGATTTCCTATTTCCGTCTTGTACATACTTATTTAACCCAAAAGCTACAATTATACTCACCTTAACTACCTATATAAAGATCTTCATTTAGACCTATTTTAATGTCATAGTTTATTAGAGTGGAAATCTTAAGAAATGAACAAATGTTCTGTATCTTATGTAAAAAATCATTGTTAAATTTCTCAATGAAATTCAATTTTCTTCATAAAATAATTTCCTTTTAGATATTATTAGCCACAAACTATCTTATTCTCCTGATGAATTAAATGTTCCCTTTTATCGAAGAACACACTACATAACCCATCACACCAAAAAAAGTACTATGATAAAAGGGAAAAAGTTTTGGCTTTGTAATGAGATAGCTTCATATTCTGATACATATAGCAATGTGACCTCTCTGAATCTCAGTTTCCTAAAAGTTCAAGTGGGCAAACTCTATAAGGTTTCAAGGTCTATGAATAATCCTCTGTAGCCCATGGACATTCTGGGCCTGAGGTTCTGAAAAGAACTGAAAGAAGATGAATACAAAAATCAATGTAGGCTGTTGGACTCCCAAGATTCTACAGGCAGAAAACAGGCTGATAAAAGTAGTCAGCAGCAAACATGTTTGAAAGAATAAACTATATTTGAGGCTGCAACATAGCAATGACAAAAAAAAAATAGATACTACAGTGGACAATTACTCAGCTAAATGAAAGAATGAAATACCTATACAACATCAGTGAATCTCTAGCACATTGTCAGACAGGCTGCTTTAAAACCCCCAAACCCACAGCTTCCCCTGGATACAGCCCTGCCCACTCAATAGCCCAAGACCAGGCCCTACACACAAGTGTACAGGCACTAGATCTGGGACACCCAGGGCCCTGCAGCCAGAGACCATGGGACCCAGCTCCATCCATAAGTGAGTAGGGACCATCCCCAGAATACCTGGCCCCACCTACCACTGAGCGATTTGTAGCCTCAGGACCAGCCTCACCCACAAGTGGGCAGTTAGCAGCCCCAGAGAAACCATAGCCTTGCAGCCTGCAGACCCAGCCCGTCCACCAGCAGGCTAGCACTAGCCTTGGTATCAGCTGGGCCCCAGCCACGCCCACTACCATGGCTGGCACTCGCCTCAGGACTTGGTTTCATCCAACAATAGGCAGACACTAGCCCCGGGATATCCTGGACCCCAAGTCTACTTGCCAGTGACCAAAAACTAGCCCTGGGTGGCCCCCTGGGGTTCTGCTGCCAGGCATCACATAGCCTGGCCACACCAAGAAGAGGCCAGCAGCCTCTGCACAAGGCAGGGCCAGGCAGACCAGTGTACAGGCACTAGATCTGGGACGAGCCAAGCCTACCAGACCACCCACAGTAGTCAGCCTACCACAACAAAAGGACCCAAGCAGTCCACATAGGGAGCATTCCTAAAATGCATAGTTCTAGTGACCAAAGAGAAATGGATGCACAGGACATCTCCTGCATAAGGCCATTTCTCCAAGGTCAAAAAATGTAGACTATGTACCAGATACATAGAAGTAAAAAGAGCAATTAGGCAAAATGAGGAGACAGAGAAACATGTTCCAGATGAAAGAACAAGATAAAACTCCAGAAGAATTAAGTGAAGTGGAGATAGCCAATCAAGTTCAAGGTAATGACTGTACGATGATCAAAGTGTTCAGGAGAATAGACGAACAGAGCAAGAAGTTAGAAATTTTTCACAAAGAGACAGAAAACAAAGAAAAACGCAACAGATGAGGAATACAAGAGCTGAAATGAAAAAATACTCTAGAAGGCATCAACAGTAGACTAGATGATACAGAGGAACACATCAGTGAACTGGAAGACAGAGTAGTAGAAATCACTGAAGGTGAACATAAGAAAAAAGAAAAAAAAGGAATGAAGACAATTTAAGGGACCTCCGGGACAATGTCAAATGTACAAACATTCACATTATACGGGTCCCAGAAGGAAGAAAAAGAAAGAAAAAGGGGCAGAGAATATATATGAAGATGTAATAGCTGAAAACTTCCATAACCTGTGAAAGGAAACAGACATCCAAGTCCAAGAAGCATAGAGTCCCAAACATGATCAACCCAAAGAGGACCACACAGAGACATATTGTAATTGAAATGACAAGCATTAAAGATAAAGAGAGACTATTATAAACAGCAAGGAAAAAGCAACAAGTTTCATACAAGGCAATACCCATAAGGCTAATCAGGTGACTTTACAGCAAAAATTCTGCAGTCATCTATGATGACTATGAAAATTCTGAATCACTATGTTGTACACTTGAAACTAATATTATAAATCAATGATACCTCAATTTATAAAACTGTAATAGGAAGGTCAACTCCTCACAATTTTTTTTTCTGGGGCGTGTAAGGAGCATGATGAAATGCAGCAGTAATTCAAGGATCAGGGCCTCTTCCAGCTTAAAGTTCCATTTTCCTTTAGGACACTCAGAAGATGCACAGAAGCAAATCATGGAAAATTTCCTACCTTCTTTAATAATCTTGCCCAGGAAATGGCACATATACACATATACCTTCTATTGCATTTATTGGATGAGGTGGTCAAAGTAGCCTCATCTAGAAGCAAGGGAGCTGGGAGATTTAGTCTAGTTCTCTGCCAGATAATGGTGAACATTAAAATTTCCTAACTATAGAAACCTAAAGTGTAGCAGATATATCCAGTAAAGAAAAGACTTGAGAAATTACAGGAGAGACAGAGACAAACAGATGAAAAGACAGAGCAAGAGAGAAAGAGAGACATCATTTATAGAGCATTACATAGAGGACATGGGTTGAAGTGAGAGCAAGTGTAAAAATGGGGAACGCTCCACTTAGATAAGTCTACCCAAAGTAATAATATAATTTTCAAGAATATTCTTTACATCACTCCTGGGTAGATGGTTGATGAGGGGAAACGGTTTTGTTTATCTTTCTGGTTTGTTTTTTGTGGAATGTTGGAAAATTTAATCATCCTGCCTCATGATTTGAGATGAAAATAAACTGCTTGTAAGGCAGGGGCCAGTGGAAACCACAGACCCATATCCCTGTAGCCTTTTGACATTTTTCCCTCAACAACATGTTCTCTTCTATCAAGTTATAAGATTTATAAGAACAAGGACAAGACAGTTATGCTTAAAATACAGAAGAAAAAATTCATATTCAAACTGCTGCTGTCCTGTCCCACCAGAAGTTATTTATACCAATTATTTATACTAACTGATATGAACAACAGAGTAAACAAGCTATTAGAAAGAGCAATCTCTGCAGATTTCCTTTAGCATCTCAGAAACATGAGAATTTACGGGGTCCTTCTGGACCACATCAAATTGTTGTTTTTTTAGGTACAAAGGTCAAGTATCATTCCTTTCATATGATGCAAAAGAAGAACTACATAGAGTAAGTTGCTTATGCACACGAAACGCTAATAAAACAGAATGGACCCTGGAAAAGTGTGGCTGGCATGTACATCTCCCTAAGACTTTTCTGTGCTAGTTTATCCTATGATCAAAGCTAAACCAAGGTTGAATGGACAGCTGCACATCAATCTAACAAGAACAAGCACATAATGGATGGTCTCTTTATATCCCTGAAGACTTTTGGGTGAGCTAGAGTAGGATTTTACCCTCATCTAGTCCCTTGGAAAGTATTTTTGTACAAATATTAAGTTCATCATAATTCAAATTCGCTTCTTTTAAAAGTATTCCCTTAGTCAATCTGAACTAACTTTAACACTATAACTGTAGTGAGGAAATTGGTTTAATATTTATAAAAATGTTTATTTATTTCATCAGAATCCCTTTTCATGATTATTTACTTGCCTTCCTAACGCAGTCAAGTCTACTATTTACCCTTGGCCTATATCCTGCAAAGTCATTCTTTCCTAAGTCATATGGCCAAATGACGTATTTTAAGATATTTATAATAGTTGTATTAAATTTTAAAATGCTCTTTTGAGTCAGAGTACCACAAGAAACCAATATTACTAGCATCTGGTGAAATTTAACACATTGCTCTCACTTGGTCTTGTATTATTCTGTTTCTGCTCCCTTCACTTGGCTTAAAAACATTCAAATACATTTTAGAATAACAGGACCTACATTTCAGGGCAAAATGACATATAATTAACTCTTATGTTCTGTTCCCTTTCCCAGAGCACGTAACAGTGATCTGAACTGGGGAATCAGAATAAAAGGAAGGACTTGAGAGTGGGGTTCTAATAGAAAGCTTTCAGAAAAAAATTCAAGCCATTAAATGGAATTTTTTTTAAATGGCTTCTTTCTTGCCATCACAGGGTGGCTTTACAGTTCTCCCAAGCCTCAAAGCCTACCAAGATTTACTCTATTCCAATTCAAGTAGCACTCATTCTTTATCAAAAAAAAAGCGAAGAGAAGCACAAAAATGCTTAGCAAACTTGCATGCGATCTGTTTGCTGCTCTGAAAGGAAAGTAAATATTTGTAGCATTATAAAGCATGCTACAGAATCCTGTAACCAAAACAAGAGTCTGAATGGCATCTTTTTTCCAACTACATAAACAGCTGGCTCTTAGATGGAAGTTTGGCTGAAATACTTTACCTTCCTAGACACCATGTTTACTTTGACTGATGCAAGGAATTTTTACAGTATGCAATAACATCTGCTACCAAGCTATGTGGAATGCATCTACTCCAATCGCTCTTCCAATAAGGGAACAGGGTACTTTTTAAAAAACAGTAGAAAAACACAATTTTGAAAAATTATACGATTTTTGGACATAATGGTATCCTTCATAAGAAGAGCAGAACAGGCTAGTGAACTAATTATTGACATATAGTTGTTGGTTAGAAAGCTAAGAGTTAGTGACTTAGTTAAAAGAGTTTCTGGATATCAAGAACAAAGATGGAAATACTTTAAGTCAAAATTGGTTCATAATTTTTGTCTTATTAACATTTATTAATGTCAATGCTATAAAATGTTTGCTTTAGTGAGCCTGAACGAAGCAAGGCTTCGTTCTTTATGCTTCTTCAGTCCCACATGGGTATTTAATGAGATTTGACCTCAAATTGCAATTACTTCATGAAGAGTTTGTCTTCTTTTTCCAGTAGCCTTCTCTCTTTTTTTGGCCATGTGTTTAATGCTTTTATGTTCTGTAGGTGCTCCCTGGACCTACAGCTGCAGTGCTGAGGGTTCCATTCCTGCCCATCATATCCCAATAATTTCTGAACTCATTCTGATTTCTCAAACATGGTTCTTAGCCTTCCATTCAACAACTGTATCTGACCAATAAATTTATATGCTTTAACCAAGTCCAGGATTGGAAGTTGAGAGAGAAAGTAACTAGAAAACATGGCTGGAGATAGAGAATTTGAGGGCTTATAATCATACTAGCAGTGAGAAAGAAGGAGGAGGAAAAGGTAAGATGAAGGAGATTATGGAGAAATTGGACAGGATCTCGTTATGGACAAAATTATCTGTATCAAAGAAAACTGAATGAAATTATTATTTCCTTTACACAAATAATTCCCAAAGGACTAGGAAACTAATGTCCTAAAAGAAAAAGTTGAGCAAGTCTTTGTCAGTTTGTTTGTATACAGATCCAAATTTGAATATTTTTCTAATTACAAAAATTATTAAATAAAATCTGTGCCCTTACAAGGAAATTTGAGCTCAAAGATATGACTTTAGGTCATATTCCAGTATACTTTCTCTTCAGTTGGGTCAAATATACTGTTAAACCCATGCATTGATTTCTTAGTCTCATCCTCACATTCTTTAGTTCTTGAATTTTCATTTGGTTCTTTAATAGAATCAAATAAATACGGCAACTTAGTTTTATTACATTTGGTAACTATTTCACAGCATTTACACAGGTCAAACTTTTACTGTGACTTTCATGCCTTCATAGGGTTCACTAAAAGCTCTGGAACTCGGGGAATGTAGGGTCAGTAGAAACCCAGAGGAGGCTCCCTCAGGGGTGAAAAGTACTGGGCAGTTGTAGTTTGGGAATCAAAGAGGCCGCAAGTTTGATAATGAAGAGAGTAATCAAAAAGTCCAAGTATCATTGTAGACCACCTGTCACTAGGAAAAATTGGGGCGCGTTTGTAGGCAGAGGGTAAAGAGGCTGAAAAGTCGACATTGGTGCCCCTTAAAAGACGCTCAGGTTGAAGATAGGTCAATCTACCATGGAAATCCAGACGTTATGAAAGGATGTGAAAGAAAGCAATCCAAAATTGATAATTGAGTGGAATGATGCCAGAACAACCGGATCTTCATGTTGTGCTTCCTTTTCTGAACACCCTGAGAGAGTTCTCTTACATGTCCCCAAAGCAGGTGATCTGAGATCTCCAAGACATCTCATTAATGAGGACCAGACCATCATATGTTAATCACTGGATAAAAACATAGAATTGAGCACTGGTTTTCACCCTCTGGTTTCTGGTAAATTCTATACAAGTCACGTACCCACTTTATGTTCAAGTGTTATCTCTTACAAGGACACAAGGATAATAAAGGCAAAGCACTTTGAAAAAAAGAAGTCAACATTGGCAAAGCCAGCTAAAAATTTCAAGTCCAAATATCTTCATAAATTGCCCCACGGAGTTAAGTCCAGTGAGTATGAAACAGAATCAAGGATTCCAAAGTACTATCCCTATCGTAAGCATATTACAATTTTGGTCATTTATCACATGCTAATTGAGACACCAGCATTTTTCTCCGTGACTTCAGCATGTTACAGTTTATCGTCCATAAAGAAAAAGATCCTTTTAGAAGTAAATAATATCATGTGGCATCTTGGCTCAAAAGCATTAACTTCCCATCACAAGTATAATGAAATCTGAACACTTCATTAGAGCCTACAGTGATCCTCCGTAGCATCGCTCTTGCCTGCTTCCACAACGTGGCATCTCATTCAATCTGCTCTCTCTCTCCATGAGCATCTATTTCTGTCTTAGAACCTGGGTCCTGTTGGTCTTTCAGCCTCAAAAGCTTTCCCCCAGATGGAGATGTGGTTTGATCCTTCAGGAGAGGCCTTCTCTGACCACCTCATTTAAAATAACTTCCATCCCTACCCTTGCTCCCACAGTCACTCTCTAAACCTTTACCCTGATTTTATTTTTCTTCATAGTACTTATCTCCACCAGAACTTGTGTTTTATCTGTGGATTTCTTTCTTCCCTACTAAGATCTGTATGAGCAGGAAAGTTGTTGCATCTACTGCCTTCTCCTAGAGGCATAAAAGACTGATTAAAAAATGAAAGTATTCTATATTCTCTATATATGTATGTAAATATTTGGTGAATTAGTAAATAAATGAGAAAATGAGATACATGAACTTGATCCAGTTCAAGGAAGGAGAGCTGGAGGACCCTGGCCAGATACTACCGACTCTATACGAGCTAAATTCAGTGCACTGAAGGGAAGCAAGAGTGAAAGCAAGCCCCACAGTTGTCACCGAGCCATAGAATCATGACTTCATTCCAATTCCTAGAGAGGTGTTGGAGCCAAGGTTACAGACACACTTGCTTTGTGAGTCAAGCTTCTTAAGGCCCAGGGGCAGGCTTGGGCCTCCAGGCCATCAGGGTGAGCTGGGCGTTAGGGTAGTGGGAAATATTAATAAATTTAGCTGTGAGGAAATGCTGACAGTGGAAGCAGATGCGCAAGGAGAAGCCTTTGTTAAAGAAGCAGATTCTTGCTGATTTTCCCAGCATTATCCTTTCCCTTCTCATCAGTATTCTAGAGGTTTTCAGAATTTCCTTAATGAGAAAGAAGCCCTTCCAATAGTTCTGTCATTCCTGGAGAGCAGCACACATCCGAAGGAGAATAGACTATTGTGTTCCGGAAATAGTTGTGCTACACAAGAAACTGGTGAAACCACAGGCTGGGGCTGCATAGTGAATCCAATCAGTTGAAGGGAAGCATAGTCTCTTTATTCACATTAACAGGGGAAATGGTTGAAAAATCCTATTATTCAAAACATACACATAATTAATGTTTCAGCCTACATTTATCTCCAGTTTTTATTTTATTTTTTTTCTAGTCTCAAGAGGTGAGAATGGTTATGTATCATACAAGGGTACAATTTCTGTCTTTAAGAAATCACATTAGTTGTACAACTGCTGGAAATGATCCACAGTAAGAAGACACTATCATATGCAAAGCCAGCTTTACAAAAAAAGTTAGATACCTGCTTACAAATCATATCCAACTCCAAGCTGTGTCGTAAAACTAGTCGAGCCTAACTCACTAAAGTGCACACCCATTAATGAACGCAGTGAACTTTAAGATGCTTTTTCTTCACCCTTTGTCAAAATCATGATTTATAATCTGATTCTGTCCAAAATGTTGACAAAAAAGCGTTTTACTCCTTGCTCTAGATGTTATTTTTATACAGCAAAGAACACAAGAAGTATGTCTCACGGTAACAAGAAAAATTGCCCACCATAAATAACAAAATTAAAACACAAATACAGGCAGCTTTTTAAAAAGAGGTGAGGGAGGGTTAAAGGGAACAAGGGAGACCAAACAGGTGTAATATTATGGGCTAAGCAAATGCTATAAGCTCTGCCATCTTTCTTTTCTAAGAACATTTTCAGAAACGTAAAATGCCTGGGAATTTCTCATAGCTTAGAAACACAGGTTCAGAAAATAGATGTGAGGAAATGGTAGGAAAAGTAGAACTAGGAAACAGTGGATGGGCTGAGCACTAGGTGGAATGTACAGATCTAGTTTTACTTTTCCCCAACTTCCCCTACATTACTTCATAAAGCTTTTCAAAGATTAGTTTTGTTTCACTTCTCTATTTTGGGTTACTCTCTGTTTTCTATTTTTGTTATATGATTTATTATTTTTATTATTTCCTTCTAACTTCTAAACTCTGGTGAACTTTTTCCAGCTTCTTGTATTGAATTCTTGGTTTACTTGTTTACAAAAAAAATGCTTAAAACTAAAAAGTTCCCTCTAAGCACTACTTTAGCTTTGTCTCTCAAATTTTGACAAGCAGTGGCTTACCTATGAAGTTAAATAATTTTGTGGTAACTCAAGCTTTTAATTGGAAAGATTCCCAGCATCTCCACTTAAAATTTTGTCTATTTTATCTATCCCTTTCTGAGAAGTATATGTTGATAGCTTCAACCTTGTTAGTTTATACTTATCTCTTGGCAATTCTGTCAGTTGCTTTACATAATTTGTTGAATGCATGTATGTTCAGTGTTTATATATCCTGGTTCATTTTTTTTCTCTTTAGCATTGTATCACACCTTTTTGGAGGAGGGGTGTGGAATAAGAACAGTATACAAATAAAACCATGACCTTTAAAGCCAGACACCGGAGTTAAATCCTGGTTCTGTAACCATCTTTTAATCAACATATTTTTATGAGAGTAATTGGTTTTTTCTGCCCACAGTTAATCTGAATAATTTTTCATTTATCAAGTTGCTTTGTGAACTTGGCAACTTGTTTAACTTCTGGATTTCTATGTTCTTTACCTATAACATGGAACGTGAATGTTGCAAAAAAATACATGAGGTATCAAAGATACAAGCTTTTACTATGGTGGTTATTCAGTAACACTATTTCTATTCACCTTATCTATTCACCTGAAACACCTTAACCTATTGTATGACTTACAGCTCATTTTCCAAACTCATCTGGAGGGAAACTTCTCTCCTCCAGGATAACTGGCCACTCTTTCCTTTGAAATATATAACTTGAACATGCTTTAGTAATAATTCTGTGACTGTATTTATGTGCCTGCTGTCCTTAAGAGACTAAAAGATCTACAAGGAAAATCCCATTTCTTCCTCATATAAATTTTTATCTCTAAAGCCTAGCAAAATATTTGCAGAAAATTCTCTAGGAAGGGGGCATACAATTTTTAATATGAATAAATAGTATGATTAATCTAGAACAGCATTACCCAAAAACTTTCTGCAATAGTGGAAATATTGTATTCTGTGCTGCCCAAAATCATAGTCGATAGCCTCCTCTGCCTAAAGACAGATTCTCCAAAACAAGCTCAGCTGTCAGAGATCCCCTCCCTGAGAGTTTCATCAACAACGAAGATTGACTGTTATCACAGGAGAGGAGGCTAGAAGCGAACACCAAACACAAACTTCGTCCCAAACCATCATACCTCCCCTCTGTTCTTCTAAGGGCCCATTCATCTTTCTGAAAAATCATTTACTCTCCCCTAAAAGGCCTACATCCCTCCTCCCCTTTCCTTATGAAGATGATATTTAAACCTGAATTATAAGCCACCTCAGGGAGTTACTCATTTTCTCCTGGGTATTGACCATGTAATACATGAGGTATACATATTAATAAAAGTCTGTTTTTCTCTTGCTAATCTGTCTTTTATTACAGGGGTCTCAACAAAGAAATCAGAAAGGTAGACAGAAAATTATTTTTTCTCCTCTGTATTACACACACACACACACACACATATATATGTGTATCTCCAAAAGATGTGGCTTTTTATTCAGGTTGCTCTTCAGTACCTACATCTCTAGGTATACCTGTTGGGCTCCTTTTCAATATCTATTCCCTCTTAGAAGTTACTGTGGCTTTAAATTACATGCACCTGTGCTCAGTGACCTCTTTAAAAAAATCACTTCTGATCCACTGGGTCCGTGAGTCACTGAGAAGGAACAATCCCTAGCTGTATCATTTCCCCAGGCTGTTTGCAAAGTAAGCAGTCACGTATTAATTTCTACCTATGCTACACCAAATTACCACAAACGTAGTGGCTTAACCAATGCAAATTTATTACTCGTTCTGGAGACCAGAAGTCCAACTTGCTTTGGTGTAAGACACCTTAAGATACCTTAGACCGAGGTGTCTGCAGGACTAGGTTCCTTTCTTGAGATTCTAGGGGAGAAGCCATTTCCTCACCTTTTCCAGCTTCTAGAGGCCCACGTACCTTGGCTCATGACTGTCTTTTTCCAACTGCAAAGCCAGCAACGATGGTCCGAGTCCTCCGCCTGCCGCCAAGTCTCTACTTCTCTCTACCCCGCCTCCCTCTTCCATTTTTAAGGGCTCTGGTGATTAGATTGGGCTCACCTGATAATCCTCAAGGTCAGCTGATTAGCAACCTTATTTTCTTCTGTAATTCCCCTTTTCTTCTTAAATTCCCTTTGCCATGTAGTCTAAATACTGACCGGCTCTGGACGGTAGCACATGGACATTTTGGGGGGTGGCTATTTTGCCTACCACAGCACAGGCCAAACTTAGAGTCCTAATAGAAATGCCAACATCCTTATTTCCAGTGTATGTTTCTTCTAAAGCTGGATTTGATTGCTTGTAATTCTAAGACTATCTAAGGGCTGCTGGTTATGGAAAGGGGAGGGAGGAGGAGGAGAAGAAGAAGTGTCCAAAGAGGAATAAGCAGGAAAATGCAGAAGTAGAGAAACCAACAGGAGAGAGAATGAGATAAGCAGAGAAAACAAAGATAGATACGGGGGAATACTGTTCACCTGGAGGAGGAAGAGAACAAAAGAGACCTGAGAAATCTCTATTGAAAAAGCTCAACCGAAACAGAAGGGGAATTCACGCTCTCTGTTCTCAATTTTTCCTTTAAAGCAAGTTCAATTAGTGACCCAGGACCGCATTTACTGAATTCAAATAAATTCTTAGCAAAGAAAAATAATTTCAACTTCTTTTTTCTTTCTTTCATGTTCTTCCTTTGCTCCTTCCCTCAGAAATGGTTCTATTTGAACATTTTGTAATTATATATAGGAAGAAAACCTGCGCTAGGCTGAGTTGTTCAGGGAGATCTCCTACTTCCATGACTGAATTGCTTACTATATGTCACCCCAGGGGCTGCTTTCCTGAGGGCAGACACTGAATTTTATCAACCATTATAAACCAGCAGCTGACATGGTTCCTGTCATTGTAAACACCTCAAAATATTAATTAATAAAATCAATAAAGTAATCAGTTGCCTTCCTCAAATTTTCCAGCCTCTTATCTAAACTTCCAAACACATCAGTCAAACTAAACAACAGCACAACTCCATTCAGAATGTGGAAAAAAAGGAGAGGGGCATGGATGAGGATGATATAAGGCATGATACCTCCCGTTTCCCATGGGGTTTAAGATGCTGTTTTATTTTAGTACACAATTTGCTACAGGAAAAGCAGAAATTTTCTTTTTTCTTTCTGAATATTTCAGCTTGGAAATGTGATCTTTTTAAGCTGTATATTTACTTAACAAAATCACACTGCAGTAAAATGGCTTGGGCACTCTACAGTTTATAATGAGGGGATTTTACATGCCAATGGTGAATAGACATGTTGCTCAGAACATCGTTCCCTTCTGTTTCTACATAACATTTGAAGGAACTGTCCTTTTGCCAGCTCTAACGCTCTTTGCTCTTGGGATCCGACATCCCTCTTGATAAGGTCTTCTTGGCAAGATTAGCCTAAAGCAAGACTGTGACATAGAGAGACTAAGGGCTCCTCCACTTCAACCCTGGGCTTTCTCATCCCCTTGGGGCCCCTGGGGCCCCGTGCTATCCCAGAAGGCACCCCTGGGTGCTAAGGCCCCTCCTGCCACTCCTGATACAGCATTCCCCTTCTTGCCTTCCCACATGAATACACATGCACACAAACATACACACACATGCACAGGCACAGGTGTGAGACTCTGAGGGTAATCTTTTTTTTTTTTTTTTTTTTGTGGTACGCGGGCTTCTCACTGCTGTGGCCTCTCCCGTTACAGAGCACAGGCTCCAGACGCGCAGGCCCAGCGGCCATGGCCCACGGGCCCAGCCGCTCCGCGGCATGTGGGATCCTCCTGGACCAGGACACGAACCCGTGTCCCCTGCATCGGCAGGCGGACTCCCAACCACTGCGCCACCAGGGAAGCCCCTGAGGGTAATCTTAATGGCTAAATCTTTTCCAGAGTTAATTTACACCTTTTTTTAACCAAAGTATACATGCAGATGGTTAAAAGTCAAGTAATTTAGAGGAATTTATAATGAAAATCATCAGTTTCCTATTTGAATTTCTCTTTTCTAAAAAAAAAGTTCCTCTTTTTAGAAGCCGACTTTTAAATTTTTCTGGCTTTTGGCTGCTTATACTGTGATTTCTTTTCCGTTTTTAAATTATTTCTACACATTATCAATTTATTTTATGTTTCAGTCTCTAAAAATTTATCTTATACTACTTCTTACCACTCTCCTTCCTCTCCCCAATAAAGTTCTATCATATCTCTAGCTCGTCTATAATTTAAATTACATCATACATTATAAAAGTAGAAGGCTCAAAGTATTCTATAGCTATGATGATGATGTAGTCATGAAAAGTCATGTTCTGAAGACGAATTAATGGCATGGGGAAAGAGTCACCACTTAGGGACTTCCCTAGTGGTCCAGTGGTTAAGAATCCACCTTCCACTACAGGGGACATGGGGTCGATCCCTAGTCGGGGAATTAAGATCCCACATGCCATGGCACAACTAAGCCTGCACGCTGCAACTACTGAGCCTGTGCACTCTGGAACCCACGCACCACAACTAGAGGGAAGCCCACGGGCCACAAGGGAAGAACCCGCATACCGCAACAAGGGAAGAACCCACATACCGCAACTACTGAGCCTGTGCACTCTGGAACCCACGCACCACAACTAGAGGGAAGCCCACGGGCCACAAGGGAAGAACCCGCATACCGCAACAAAGATCTCACGTGCTGCAACTGAGACCCGATTCAGTGGAAATAAATAAAATAAAATTAAATTTTTAAAAAAATTTTAAAAAAGAGTCACCACTTAAAATTAAATGAAAACTAAAAACTACATATTTATTAATATGCTTTGATTCAACTTCTGTAGATATAGACTATATAAGAAAATTATAGAAACAAAATATACAATAGAATTAATAATGTTTATTTCAAAGCAAAAGGATTATGGAAGATATTTATTTTCTTTTTTCTATTTTTCTAAAATCTCTATAATAAATACATATACTTTTATAGTAAAAAATATTCAGAGGAAAAAAATTCCCTTTTAAGTAAAAGGAATGAGTACAAAATAGCAGAATCTTAGGCCAGTGGAACAACTAATTTTAGGCCTTGCCCTTCAATTATATGAACTTTGGAATGCTTATCCCACCCAAATCCTCCTTTCTCACTTAAAATATGCAAACTGGTGGCCTTTCAGAGATCTAAATCATTATAAAAATGCAGGGCATCATCAGAACTTTTAAAAATAAAAATCCAACAGTTTTAATTAAGTGCATAATACATATGTATGAGTGTATTGTCTTTTGTAATAGAAGACAGCTGCTTGCTATGAGTTTGAAAATCCTGTTTAAAATTTTTTAATCCTATGCTAATTATCTAAAGAGAAAAGGAAGTGGCAGACAATAACATTTTACTTTAAGTGTTCTCAATGCTAGCAGAGTCCTCAGTATTTCAGTATTAATTAAAAACATTTTCTCTTACAGTAGCATATTCGCTTGCGGCAGTGACTCCCATCTCTAAAACTCCCATCTCCCATCTCCAAATTACTTTTAATGAGGAACTCTTTGTACATCTCTGAATTTAAAAAATTCTGTCTTCCTCAATACTCAAGATTATATAATCCAATGAACACAGTTGGGAATATTTTGCACAAAGTAGAGAGAGAGTGGGACTGGCTGAGTTATGTTCACTCCAGCCCCCAGGAAATTACAGCTGACCCCACCACACGCTGTTCTGCCCACAAGTGCCTCGTCCTCCGCCTGGGCATAGACAGCTTAAACAGGATTTCTCAGATCTCCTTCCACCAGCCTAAATCCTTCTATTTACCTTCTGGCAGTCTAGCTAACTGCCCCAGGGTCAGCCTGGTTCTTTCCTGCTCACAGTAAGCAGACTGATGGGGCTTCCCTGGTGGCGCAGTGGTTGAGAGTCCGCCTGCCGATGCAGCGGACACGGGTTCGTGCCCCGGTCCGGGAAGATCCCCCATGCCGCGGAGCGGCTGGGCCCGTGAGCCATGGCCGCTGAGCCTGTGCGTCCGGAGCCTGTGCTCCGCAACGGGAGAAGCCACGACAGTGAGAAGCCCGCGTACCGCAAAAAAAAAGGAAAGCAGACTGATGGTAAAGTTCTCTGCCAGTATCTGCTTGAGACCCCTAAGTCTCCCTAAGAGTTGACATCTGCTTCTCAGAATGAGGAAGTTGTGACTTCCTCCTTATTTTGCCTGTCACCATGTGCTCCCCCTGCTTCTCTGCTCACCAGCCAGAGAAGACAGGAGGGGCTCTCTGTCTATTTTTCTTTCTCTACCTGATCAGCTTTAGGTCACAGAGAAAGCTCTCCTTCCCAGGCCCTCATTAGCGGCTCCTACTCTCCAGGTTTCTGCTAACGCTATCCCCTCATCCCTCCACTAAAGTCAGAGGCAATATGCAAATATCGACTAATCCACTATTACAATCTATATTAGCAGCTCTACTGCCTGGGTTCAAATCATTTTAGCTTTATGGCCTTAATCAAGGAACTTAACAGTTCTGTGCCTCAGTTTCCTTATCTATAAAGCAAATAATAATTGTACCTAAACCATGGTTACAGTAAGGATTAAATCAGACCATATATATAAAGGGCTAAAAGCAGTGCCTTGTACACAGTAAGCTCACTATAAATGTAGCTATTGTTATTGCTACAGAAGGCACACACAAATTTCTCTCTCTCACACACACACCAACGCACACCACACACACAAAATATACTTTCAAAAATCCTGGTCCAATTCAGACAGGAGACAGGAAGACTTATTTAATAGGAAAGCAAGCCTTAGCAAGGGGGAACTGCTCCTTAGGTAACTGTCCTCAAGCCCCCGCAGACCTCAGAGACAAGCAACGTGTTGCTAAATAACAGCAACTATATGAAGATGCATCTCCCAACTCATTCTGAGTCAAAAGGAACTTGAGATCAGTAACTGCTAGACTGGCTTAGCACTAGAAACACTTAGCTGCAAAATCAAATCGGCACCTAAGGAGAAGAGTTAGAGACTCTTCAGGACCTGTCTGCATGTGCGAGGATGCCCAGGACCACAGAGATGCCAACAAAATTCCCGGATTGACTCAGAACAAAAACTGCATTAGGTGATTTGCTCCTTTGGCAGAAAACCTTTATCTCTCGGGCTTCAGGTCAGCCCACAGGCAAGGGTCTGGCTCAAACAAGGTGCATTTGGAAAGTAATAGCTAGCTTGTGTCTTAGATGAACACTTGATGATTCATTAGACTTCATCCATTCCTCTGACTCAATTCTGAATAAGTGTACTAGCAGGTGGTGATACAGCTACTGGAAATGGCGAGGGTCTTGGTTATATTCCAATAGCAGTACTATAATTTCATGCCTACAGCAAACCTTTCTCCAAATTACACCCACACTATAATCAGCTGCAGAGGCCTTTTGTGACTATTTATAAAGGGCACCCTTTAATTCACCCTTATAATTTAGTTGGTAGCATTTGTTGGAAATTTTAACAGCTATGCAGTGCCAATCCACTTCTACAAAGTGCACGGTCTCCTTTCTAAGTGTAGAGCACGCTATGTAGCCATGAAATGGTCATTAATACAGTTGCCACCAAATTCTGGTGTGAAATTATAACATGCTTCACTTTGGGCAATTACAGACTTTTAGAAGTGCCACAGAAGGAGCCTGGAAATGTTGGTCCGTGTCTACCCCAAAACAAACAGCACAGAAAAATTTGCAGCCTGAAAGCTGTACTCAGGGATTCCCCATTGACGAGTCCAACTTCTCATTGAAGATGTACATGAGGTTCATCAAAGGTGCTCTAGAGCAACTTTCACATGTGTGCTAGTGACCTGGAGATCTGTTAAAGTGCAGATTTGCAGTCCGTAGGACTGGAATAGGCCTGAGATTCTGCCTTCTACCAAGCTCCTAAGTCATGTCAGTGCAGATCACACTGTGAGTAGTAACAGTGTTGGTGGCCAGGTTGGGAAGATTGGGGGAGAACTGTGGGTCCAATTGACACATGTGCAAAGATCGTGTCACTGAATCTTTTTGGTGGTTATTAAATCATTTATTGAAATCAGTAAAGCTGGTTCTCATATCGTCAGTCTTTATAGTCTCCTCATTATTTTTACCATCATCATCATTGTCATTCTAAATAGAGTAATAATAACCATAAATAGAGTCTTAAAGTAGATCCATGAGTAAGCAGAGGGTTTGAAGTTGCACAGATGACATCAATGTCTGTATTTTTGGAGCTCATGACTATATTAAGAACCAAAAGGCTACTCTTCACTCACATTTGAAAAAAGGAGATCAACTTTTGGTCTTTGGGAAAATCAAACTTTTATTCCCCAAGTTGCTCATTAACAAAGGAAAAGAATTTAATTAATTGATCCATAGTTTCTTTCTAGTTCTAAAATATTAAGACTCAATAAATGATTTTTTTAATTCATATGTGATACCTGTCACGTTTAAAACTGAATAATACATGTCATACTACATGCAAGATAGTACCTTTTGCCAACCAAAAAAAAACAAAAATTGAAGCAAATAATGATAAATATCTTCTTATCACTCAGTTATAGTAACAACGTCATAAAGTGAGCAATCTCAAATATTTAAATAGGAAAAATGCCTGGAGTCAAAGACAATTCTTTTGTCTACTAATGGAGCTATTGGTTTATTTTGTGTTATTATTTTCAAAATTTCATATGGAAGCTCTATTTTCAAAATACATTTATTGCATATTAATGATAACATATAAATGAAATAATCTTTGACTTTTTGAAAAATTCAAGATCATTTTCATGAACATTTCACCAATTGTTTCAGCAGAAGTATTTCAGTATATTTATGGTAAAACATCAATTTCATGAGCATAACCTCCCAAAATTCAGAGCACCTACCAAACATGTCTTTTTCAGACTGCCTGTGTATAAGATTCTTTTCTAATAGTTTTCTTTGATATGCTAAGACACTCTCTGGCTTAGGGAATGCTATTTGAGAAACAGAAGATAAATTAGCATGAAAGATTCTATGTAGTCAACTTTCAATTATTTAATTCTATCTAACTTACGTATTTTCAAGGATTCTATCTTCACTTATTTTGCCTAACTACCTATTTGTTTCCAAAGTGGGAAAAGGCAGGAAGAAAAGGCAGAAACTGCACCTGAATGTTAACAACTCTTTTGTCTTTATACAGTCTGAGAGCATGTTAGGAATATTAAACGTAAGAACTAAGGATTATTATATTTACTTGCACAAATTTTGCTTATTTTGAGTTTTTTCCTAGTCATATTTTCACTGTGGGAAAGGAGAATATTTTTATAATAGTAATTAGTTATGGAGAAAGATCATAACGAGCAATTATAGGCTTTTTTTTTTTTTTTTTTTTTTTTGCGGTACACAGGCCTCTCACTGTTGTGGCCTCTCCCATTGCGGAGCCTGTGCTCCGGATGCGCAGGCCCAGCGGCCATGGCTCACGGGGCCCAGCCGCTCCGCGGCATGGGGGATCTTCCCGGACCAGGGCACGAACCCGTGTCCCCTGCATCGGCAGGCGAACTCTCAACCACTGCACCACCAGGGAAGCCCTCTAGGCCTTTTTAATTCTCTAAACTACCATTACTTTACAGAACAAAAAAATAAATCCAAAGTGGTTTAGTAACTTGCCCATGACCACACAGCTAATGTGACAAACCTGAGTTACAAAATCTGATCTTCCTGACTCTAAAACCCATAGTTTTTCAATGTTTCATATGCATCCCTCAAACTTTCTGCCCAGATGGTTGGATGGCTTCTCAGAGCATGTATTGATTATACAATGTAAAAGCCCCCAGTTAGTAGAAACGAGGAGGTGGAGAACGCTTAAACCTTAAGTCTATTCTGTGAGGGAAAAGTACAAAACAAGAGCAAAAAAATAAAATTACCTTTCCCATTTATTTAGTTATTCCTTTATTTGTTTTTACTTTTTAAAAAAGAAAAGTATATACTTTAGAAGGGAAGAGAAAGGGACAATGTGAAACTCAATAGGTTGAAAAAAACAAACAAACAAAAACAGCCTGATATTTCCAAGATATCACTCTCGAGGAGATTAAGTTCAAGGACCTTTGAGAAAACAGAGTGAAGCAAGCCCATCTGCGCCCCACGCACACACACTGCTGAATTCCAGGAACTGTTAAGGTGCCTAGAATATAAAAAGGGCTCAAGAAAAATTTATTGTTGATGACAAAAATGCCCATGCTGTGCACACACCAAAATAAGGCTGCTCTCATCTCCATAACGAGGAAATCTCCTGAGTCATCAAATACGATGTGTTTGTGTCAACTCTTTCATCATCAGTGCAATTCAGGAATGTCCACCTCACCAACCCTTTAGGATCCAAAAAGGATGCCTGCAGTTCCTGCTTTTCTCCTCCTTTTTTGTCTGGAAGCTCCAATGGCTGTACCGTCCTTTCCTCTTCACCATATTTGTGCTTCATGGCATTTATTGACACCCAAAGGGCTAGTCAGACATAGTCTTAAACATTCAAGCACCCACTACACTTGCTATAGTTTTGGCAGAGAGTCTGATATTCCTTTCACTGTAAGAACTTCATTCTGAGCTTTTCTCATACTACACATGTGCTACATGTGATTTGGTTAACCAAGCTCTACTAGCAACAAGCTGGCAGTCTACATTGGCCACTTTATGTTACTTTGTTCTCTCAACATTTATTCCATAGCTCACTTCCGTAGTGTCTTAGTGTTGCAATACAAGTCATAGCTCAAACTACTTAAAATTTTATATAGATGAAGACTTCATAGTTAACCCACATGGTACTTTGTTGAAAGCAGAAACAGAAAATACACAGGTCAAATTGTCAGAATCTGAAGCAACAATAAATACACTGTTTGTATAATATAACCTCATGATGTTTACACGACTCACAAATTGTATTTATTTAAATTTCCCACCAAAAGCAGTGTTCATTGATCAACACCGTGGTGTGCAGAGGCAACTACTTCGTTCATATTTTAACAATCTGCCTTAGGAACTAGTTTCTAGGAACACAGTGGATTTCAGGAGAGGGAACTCTTGTGTGTTCTCCACATTAAAATAGCTCTAGTTGTTTAATACATTTTTACCATCTAAGAATCCTCTCTGTAGTTTTGATGGAAATTTTTTTAGCAAATTACACACACACACACACACACACATGCACAGACACATACACACACATACACAATGGAACTACAGTAATACACCTTTCTGAAAAAAGTAAGAGCATCCCCTGATAAACTCACCTAAGAGTCAATAGTTTGGGCTCTTACCTACCATGATATGTTCAAGGGAAACCACTGAATGGCCATATTTTTGGCATCAGAAGTGATAAATAATATAACTGAAAGGACACAATACTGGGGAAATGAGTTTAATATGTTTTCCTACAAATGCCACATGCCATACTCATCCAGTTGAATTGAAATCAAATGTAAAAGGATATATGAAAATATGGATAATCTGGAGACGATTATATCCACATAGGCTATAACCTACATTTTATATAGATTACATATTTATATACAAATTACCCTCATTGCTATAAATACCTGTGGTAATGAATGGTGCTGCCCCGCTGAGCCAATGATTCAGTGAGGCATGAGGTACCCACACCACCTTCGCTACATACTGAACAAGGAGAATGAAATGTACTGTTTTCATTTTCTAATCATAAATGTATATCACTTTTTTCTTTCAGAATGCTCATAAAAGATATACTAATGGAGCTGAATTGCAGTTAAAAACTATGACTACACCCATCTCTGTGATTCATTTCTCACTCTCATGATATATTTGGAAATTGTTCCTTTAGGATTCCCAGAATCTTGTCAACCACTCTGCTCTTAAACTTGCCATTTCTACAAAGTAGTTCTTAGTGGAGTTCTGAAGTGTTGTGTTTTCTCACCACTGTGCTCCTTAAAGAGAGCTGAAACTTACATTTTGAAAGCAAAATGAAACACATACATTAATTGTATTTTAAAATTTGGCAAAGCACATCAAATTATTTTTATTCGAGTAATTAATTGAGTTAGATTTTAAACGCATAGTCATTTGTGTACCTGCAATAATCTTTTTGGCAAGTGAAAATTCTCCACTCATTTCGAAATGATGCATAAGAGTCATTTGTGACAATGGTAACTCAAACATTGTCTTTCTAACCAACAGAGTTTAAATACCAAGAGAGCAGTTCAGCTGTAATCACCAGTGTTCTCTGATTTTTGCTAAAGGTGCTTTGAGATGAAAAATCTCCCAGATTTTCTTCACAGGAAATGCTAATTAGTAAGAGAAGTTTGATATTCTGAACAGAACGCTTGTCATTCTTAACTCCTTCCATTTTTTCACACTCGTACGCCTTAGTCACCAAATCTTTCAAAATATCTATGAATCCATTTACTTCTCTACATTTTTGCTACCACCATCTTAGTCCAGGCCACCAACACGTCTGAAATACTTCCACAAGCGGCCTCCTTGCATGACATCAGCTCTACTTCCAAACCATTCTCCAAACCACAGCACTGTGGTCCCTTTAAAATACGTGTCAGATAAAATTCCAGCGACTCCGTATCGGCCTCAGTATAAAATCCAAGCACCCCAACATAAAGCTTAGCTTCAAAGTCTCATTGTCAGCTACTGACTACCATATACTTACTTTCAAAAAATGACATACCTGGGCTTCCCTGGTGGTGCAGTGGTTGAGAGTCCGCCTGCCGAGGCAGGGCACACGGGTTCATGCCCCGGTCCGGGAAGTTCCCACATGCCGCGGAGTTGCTGGGCCCGTGAGCCCTGGCCACTGAGCCTGCGCGTCCGGAGCCTGTGCTCCGCAACAGGAGAGGCCACAACAGTGAGAGGCCCACGTACCGCAAAAAAAAAAATGGGGCTTCCCTGGTTGCTCAGTGGTTGAGAGTCCGCCTGCCGATGCAGGGCACACGGGTTCGTGCCCCGGTCCGGGAAGATCCCCCATGCCGCGGAGCGGCTGGGCCCGTGAGCCATGGCCGCTGAGCCTGCGCGTCGGGAGCCTGTGCTCCGCAGTGGGAGGGGCCACAACAGTGAGAGGCCCGCGTACCGCCAAAAAAAAAATAAATAACATTCTTCTTGTGGGGCCTGCATGCATCACGGTATCTAGTGTCCTTGTCTGTTCTTACGTTATCGTTCACGTCTAGAAGGCATTGTGTGTGCGCACGCGCACACACACACTTCTTTAGGACTAAAGGTAGATGTCACCAATACCAGGATCTAGCTTTAATTTCTTGAATCACTAGGAATTTTTTTTAAAAGATCTCACTGCCAAGGCCACATTCTACATCAATGAAGTCTGGGTAGGAGCCATGCATCAGTATTTTTTAAAGCTACCCAGGCAATTCCACCATGCAGCCAAGACTGAAAGTCACTGCAATAGGGTTTCAGCTGTTTTTCCTAAGAAGAATCCATCTTCTGAATTCATCCCTCATACTCCACTGCCACATTAATCAGAACTTCTGTTTGTTCTCACCCAAACCATATTACTAAGGGCATTGTCAAGTGCTTTGTTGAAATCCAAGGCCTCAATTATTTGGTCATTATCTTATTAATCTGCTAGATTCTTTCAAAATAACACATGCTAATCCTAAATTATATGAGATTTTTCTACATTCAGCAAAACATCCATAGAAATTAAATATTTTTTCTTTCAATGCAAACTATGTGGATATCTACTAAATGTTAATTGTAGACACAATATAGTCCAACCCAGCCATTAAATGAGTTCTGGAATGAAACCTTAAAGTCAAGTTGTTTTATGTGTAAAGTACGTTCTTTCATACATATGTGAATGTGGGCTAATACATTTTCTACTCCTTTTCATAGAATCCAAATACCCCAGAAGATGACAGTTAACATGAAAGACCCCAAAACAATATCCACATCACATTTTAAATTATTCAGTTCACTTACAAACTCAGTATTTCCCAAACAGGCAGATTTATTTCTCATACTGATTTTTCTTTTTGGATAATAATGAACATATCACACAATAGCAAAACATTTTTCCAAATCTTCCTGTGCGTATGGAGCCTGCTATACAAGGAGTCAGGACCCCTAAGCGTCAGCCCTGCTTCAACACAGCCTGTGATCTTGGGCAACGCTTTGAGTTTCCCAGGCCTCAGTTCCTTAAACACTATGTAAAATGAGGACACGGCTACGGGCTAGAACTCCTCAGAATGTTGTAAAACATCAATGGGAAAGGCATGTGTGCTTCCTGCAGGAGACAGAGGCACAATCGAGAAGAAACTGAGGAGAATTTCATAAAGGTCTATATACAAAGGTGTGTGCAGCAGAAAGAAACCAACAAGGGATGATAAAGCACCCAAGGGCTAACTAAAATAGGAAGGAGTTACTCCCCCTAGCCCTAGGGGAACGATGGTGGGCGGAATAGGAGAGCTGTCTCTAGAACCAGGTGAGAGCTCTGTCTGGGGAAGAAAGGCTCCAGGTGCAGCCGTGGGTGGAGGAACACAGCCATTGACACACCATAACTTAACAGGGAGGAAGCAGGGAATAAACACCCCAATCTCTCCTCTCCTCCTCTGATCATCGATCTGCTGGCAACTTCCCCTGACCAAACCCAACCCAAATTCAGAAGGGAGTCCCAGGGATGCCCAGGGTAGAGGTGTAGAGCAGGATGAAATGAAGGAGTGATATGAAGAAGCAATTGGAGAATAATGGCCACAAAGTAAAAGCTCTTTCAACCTAACAGGTGTTCAGTAAATTGTTTTTAAAATATTAAATGAAAACACAATATCACAGTGAAGCTATCAATCTATATGACACTATAACAGTGGATACGTGTCATTATACATTTGACAAATTCAATGTATAACAATACCAGTGAACCCTAATGTAAACTATCAACTTTCCTTAATAATAATGTATCAGTATTGACTCACCAGTTGTAACAAATGTACCACACTAATGTAAGATGTTAAAAACAGGGGTAACTGGTGGGCAGAAAGGGGCATAGGGGAATTCTCTGTATTTTTTCTCAATAATTTGTAAACCTAGGATGCTCCAAAAAAATTAAGTCTATTAATTTTTTTAAAAGTGTCCTTTTCATTACCTACATCCATTGAAAATGTCCCATGATCTCCACAAATTCCACCATGCCACTGCACCCATGAAAATGAGGTAGAAAAGATATAACCTCCCTGTGACATTGAGTTAGAGAGGTTAATTCCCAAGATTGGAGACGCAGAAATACATCTGGGCAACCCCCAACTGCAAAGAGTTAATGGTGCCTTCCTTTTCTAAAATCTCCATTTGCCTACTCCTTGTTCTGCTAATTCAGAAAGACAAAGTTCTCCTTTGCTTCTCAGTGAAAGCTCTTAATAACGTATTCCATATGATCTTTGTTGTTGTAATGATTAATTTTTCACTTAAAGCTAAGGCTTTGTTTTTATAATAATTTAAATATGAAAGTTCTTTGCCCTTTGAAGAGATTGAAGATACAGTTTGGAAATGTTTTCATAGTGTGATAATTACCATAGATATCTCCTGCTGATAATTCTTCACTAAGGTGAAAGAGAAAATAAAATATGTTTTGGGTCAAAAAAAAAAAAAAAAAACCCTGACACACTGGAATACATTCAATTTGGAACCTGACATCAGATTTTTTTTAATCTAGTTTATTTCAGTATGATTTACCATAGTCTTATAGTAGGGCCTCTGAAATGCATGTAACATACCATAATAATGAAATTCTACACATTATACAATGAATATAAAGGTTCTGGTGTTTTATATTTTTTGATGTATGACAAACAGGACCATAGGTATTTGTGAAATCCTGTTAGCGCTCTCTTAATAAAAGAGAGTTTATAATTTAAGCACAAAATTATAGTTGCTATTTAACAGTAGATTAGAAAAAAATCAAGTAGCAAAAAACTGTTTAAAAAAACAGAACAAAACACTAGCCTCAATGTTCCAAAGTAGATACTAGATAATTGACAACAGAATTTAGAGAACATTCCTGATGCCGCTGGCTATAGGAACAGGTGTGGTCAAAAAGAATACATAGCCGGCTGTCTCTTCTCCAGAGCACAGAGTAGAACTGTCCTTCCCCTCTTCACAATAGTCCCCCAATTAAACCCAAACACCCTGCATCCCTGCCTCAGAGAAGGGCTCAAACCAACAGGGTCTTCCAGTAGGCCTGGCTGTTGTCCTCCAGGGTTATAGGCACTAGAGAGCACAGAATCCCCATTCTTCAAGATGCTGTGGTCTAGCAATGACAGCTGAGCTGCTGGAGTGCCTGAGAGATGAGCCTAAAAATGAGGGCAGTTCATACAGTTTACAACTTTGATGATACGACTAACTTATTAGTCACAGAGCAGCATTTCAAACATCTTTCCCTGCCTCCTTTTTGTTCACTCGTGCATAAATGCAAACTTTGTTAGGATATAAATGCCCATCTTTCTGCTCTTATCTGCACTGTTTGCATGCACACTCCAGCCCTGGGAAGGCTGAGGAACAGACTATCACATCGAAATACAGAGTGCTTTCTGGTTTGCAGACGCAGCTGTTGTTTGCACTGTCTGATGCCTTTCACAAGCTTTTTTCTCATCCATATCTGTGCAGAGACTTTTCTTGAAAAACCTTACCCCAAACACTGAGCTGGTGTGTCTAGCCCTGTGACTTCCCAGAAATCCATAGGATATTAAATCTTCTACAGGATTTTAAAACAGAAAAGCTGCGACTTCAACTATTGAAAAAAAGGAGATGGGGGGCTTTCTTTTCTTGATATAATTAATAATATTTTAAAGAATATTTCAAAAGCTCAATCCAGGATTCACCCCTCTGGCCAAAGGGAGGCTGTAATTACAGTTGAGCCCTCTAAGAATTACTTACAGAGTCCCTTATCATCTAAGGAAGTACAATTTTTTGGCCAGGGATGCATATGTTGTCAAATTAAGATGAACAACATCTTAGTAGGTAATGGGTTCAGCAACTACTTCACAATTTGTTCTTGGCAAGATCACCAAGGGTTCTGAGGCTCTGTAACACCCTGGAAAAACATTTAGGGAAAGAATGCAGGATACAGCAGGAAAACAGATTACAGCTCCCTCAAGTGAAGAGAAGAATGTTTCTTCCCATGTAGCCAATGTTTGTATTTGTTCCTGTAGATCTTGAGAAATAATGAAACGAGTTCCAGTGGCAGTTTTAAAATATATCTATAACTTTATTTTCCCTGGTGAAGGAAGAGAAAAGGAAGGAGGAAAAATTAATCTGTACATAAAACTGTGTACATAAGAAAGTAAGGAAAAAATACATATATCTGCTGCATAATTCCTCTTTGATGTCTTATAACTAAATTATAAGGATAACAACCTGCAAAAACACACACTATTTAAAATAGTAGAATAGGCTAAGAGGGAAAACATAATTGGCTTAATATATACAAATACATGGGCATGTGTGTGCACACACACACAGGTTATCCTCAAAATCTTGGTGAAGTTCTGAGTTTTAGTAACTTGAGAAGTACAAGTGCTACAAACTTAGAAAACAATACCATTTCAAGACAATTTTTTTAACTTTTCATTTTGTATTAGAGTATAGCCAATTAACAATGTTGTGTTAGTTTCAGGTGCACAGCAAAGCGACTCAGCCATCCATACACATGTATCCACTCTCCCCCAAACTCCCCTCCCATCCAGGCTGCCACATAACACTGAGCAGAGTTCCCTGTGCTCTACAGTAGGACCCTGTTGGTCATCTATTTTAAATATGGCAGTGTGTACAAGTCAATTCCAAACTCCCTAACCATCCCTTCCCTGCACCCATCCCTCCGGTAACCATAAGTTCATTCTCTTAGTGTGTTTCTGTTTGGTAAATAAGTTCATTTGTATCATTTCTTTTTAGATTCAGCATATAAGTGATATCATACAATATTTCTCTTTCTCTGTCAGGACAATTTTTTTAACATCTTTATTGGAGTATTACTGTTTTACAATGTTGTGTTAGTTTCTGCTGTATAACAAAGTGAATCAACTATACATATACATCTATCCCCATATCCCCTCCCTCTTGCGTCTCCCTCCTACCCTCCCTATCCCATCCCTCTAGGTGGTCACAAAGCACTGAACTGGTCTCCCTGCGCTATGCGACTGCTTCCCACTAGCTATCTATTTGACATTTGGTAGTGTATATATGTCCATGCCACTCTCTCACTTCGTCCCAGCTTACCCTTCCCCCTCCCTGTGTCCTCAAGTCCATTCTCTACATCTGTGTCTTTAATCCTAGGTTCATCAGAACCATTATTTTTTTTCAGATTTCATATATATGTGTTAGCATAGGTATTTGTTTTTCTCTTTCTGACTTATTTCGCTCTGCAGGACAGACTCTAGGTCCATCCACCTCATTACAAATAACTCAGTTTCGTTTCTTTTTATGGCTGAGTAATATTCCATTGTATATATGTGCCACATCTTCTTTATCCATTCATCTGTCAGTGGACACTTAGGTTGCTTCCATGTCCTGGCTATTGTAAATAGAGCTGCAATGAACATTGTGGTACATGACTCTTTTTGAATTATGGTTTTCTCAGGGTATATGTCCAGTAGTGGGATTGCTGGGTCATGTTGCAGTTCTATTTCTAGGTTTTTAAAGAACTTCCATACTGCTCTCCATACTGGCTGTATCAGTTTACATTCCCACTAACAGTGCAAGAGGGTTTCCTTTTCTCCACACTCTCTCCAGCATTTATTGTTTGTAGATATTTTGATGATGCCCATTCTGACTGGTGTGAGGTGATACCTCATTGTAGTTTTGATTTGCATTTCTCTAATGATTAGTGATGTTGAGCATTCTTTCATGTGTTTGTTGGCAATCTGTATATCTTCTTTGTAGAAATGTCTATTTAGGTCTTCTGTCCATTTTTGGATTGGGTTGTTTTTTTCTTATGGAGCTGCATGAGCTGCTTGTATATTTTGGAGATTAATCCTTTGTCAGTTGCTTCATTTGCAAATATTTTCTCCCATTCTGCGGGTTGTCTTTTCATCTTGTTTGTAGTTTCCTTTGCTTTGCAAAAGTTTTGAAGTTTCATTAGATCCCATTTGTTTATTTTTGGTTTTATTTCCATTTCTTTATGAGGTGAGTCAAAAAGGATCTTGCTGTGATTTATGTCATAGTGTGTTCTGCCTATGTTTTCCTCTAAGAGTTTGATAGTGTCCAGCCTTACATTTAGATCTTTAATCCATTTTGAGTTTATTTTTGTGTATGGTGTTAGGGAGTATTCGAATTTCATTCTTTTACATGTAGCTGTCCAGTTTTCCCAGCACCACTTATTGAAGAGGCTGTCTTTTCTCCATTGTATATTCTTGCCTCCTTTATCAAAGGTAAGGTGAACATACGTGCATGGGTTTATAAGACAATTTTTAAGTTTCTTTTATACTAATTTATCTCTGTGAATGCTGAATAATATATTTTTAATTTTAACTTTTTGTTTCAGTCAGCATGTACCATCATCTGTATATGTAAACAGAGCAAAGATGAGAATACACACAGCAACAAGTCATGAGGCTACAGTCAAGTTTTATAACTTCTTTCTTCTGGTATCCAGTTCTTGTTCCTTGTCTCTCAGCCAACATTTCTGGGCTGGTTTTCTTCTTTACCTGGTTGGGTGACCTAAATATGACTTCTGAATTGTTGGTAGTAGTAAAGCAGCAGTAGCAATAACAGCGGTAATAAAGGGAAGGCCCCAGCATATACAACAGCAAACTCATTTCCCTTTGATAATCAAGACCAATCATCCAGACATTAAACTTCTGCTTTGCCCTTTAGGTCAGGGTTGCGAGGAGTTCAAATTGGTTCAGTGGAATTCTCAGCTTCCACTTGGATAGAACCATTTTTGTGAGAACTAAACTGATAGATCCAGCCAAGATCAAAGTTATAGGAATCGGAAACAAAATTCTTAGTGAATGAATCATTGAGGTAACATGGGAAGAGGCTACCCACACTCCCGCATCCTTAAGCCCATGTCCTGGCTATTGTAGAAACAGAATTATGTATTAGTTGCTGTTGCTGTCAGTTGCTACCAGAATATATACTGCATCTTGTCAGATGACACCTCAGAGTTGCAAGTCCTTATTCACATACTTGCACTTTTTCTTCAATGCATCAGTGTACCATTCCATCAGAACAGTATCTTCTGGATGATGTAGTACACGGTAGGACCAGTAAGTCTCACGGATATGAGTCACTGCTTTTGCTGTAAGATGAGCTCTTTGGTCAGAAGCCACGTTACGTGGGATACCAATATAGGGAATAAGGTATTCAATAAATACACAGGTGGTGATGCTGGCAGAGGCTTTGTGAGGGAGGAAATACAATTCGTAGCCAAAGTCAGTATATTTTTTAAAGAAAAACATTTCTTTCCTTCCAGGCTGGCAGGGGTCCAATATAATCCTTCTGCCACTGAGTGGCTCACTATTCCCACTAGGAAATGATGCTATATTGGGGTATGAGATTTGGTTTGCGCTGTTTGGTGAACCATTCAGCTGTGGCCTTTGTCATATGAGTTTTGTGGGAAAAAAATCTTGTGTTGTTCAGATTCCATCCTAATTCTGGTGATTTTATTCCTGAGTCCAATAACCAAGCGCTGGAATGACTAAGGAAAGAGAGAAACTGATCTCCACAGTGTGGGTTGTATCCAAATATTACTGAGGGCCTTCTCCGGCATGCCCTCAACAGCATTCACATACTCTTTGCCTAGATCTCCATACCACCAAGCCTCCCATCTTGTTCCCTTCAAGTCTGTGATCATCCAGCTTTTCCATTAGTCTTTGCTTGTGTACTGGTATCCATCTGTACCCCTGACCATTATCCCTTGACAGTAAAGTTCAAAACACAGTGCACGTCTTAAAGTTCTGTCGACCGAGAGGGCTTTTTTCCTCACTGTCTTTCTATGACACTCTTAAATAGTGCTGAAAGAGAGTTGCAGTTCATTTCAAACTGGTGGCAGCCTATCATCGAGAACTGTCTCTAAACCAAACCTGAAATTTTTGGACAACTGGTCATAGGGAAATACTGACCATGAGTCCACATGTTACAGTCAAAGGCAATGTGACGATGAAGCAGGGGAACACACTTGTTCTGGGAGCCTGAGTCACCAGCTTACACGTCCTACTTGTGTTCCCATGGCTTGCTGGAATATGATATCTTATACATCACTTCCACTTGATGACAGAGTGACACTGAGCGTGCTCTTCTTTATGGTTGAGATAAGATAACATCCAGTTTGTGATGGGAAACTTGGGTAGCATGATCAGTTTATATCCTATAGTGAGTCATTCTATCACTGTCAGGGTTGAAAAGCAAGCCAGTGACTATTTCTTAAAAAGAGAACAGTTAACTATGAAGGATAGTACTTTTTAAAAAATCCTAGGGATATATGCTATCACATACCTTTCAGGGCTTGCCAGTGGTGCTACATAGTAAACCTGTCTTCCACAGACATCATGGGCGCTCATGGAATTTGCTGGGTCATAAACTCCAAATAGCAAAGCAGCATGTGCTTCAGTCCTAAACAACAGGAGCACTTTCTCTTCTTTTGGCCGCTATTAAAAATTAGCAGCTTTAGGTGTTACTTGTTAAGTGGATTAGAACAACCTGAAAGGTGATATATGTTACCTCCAGAACCAAAGGTTCCACCCACAACTATGACTCTTCTTATGGTGCTAGTAGAAGGCACAGTAACAATTTTAAATTCTGGATGGGATACCTTGACATGCCCATTGGACCCCTAGAAAATCAACCAAGTTCCCTGAATTTCCATGAGGATTTTGTGCACCCTCTGGTACATATGTGTCTTAATAAGGCAATTGGCATGATGTCACTAATATAGTGGACAAACGTAATATCCTGTGTGATATTACACAGGATAATATCACACAGGATATGTGTAATATCCTCTCTATAATGACAGAGAGCAAAAGAATTGATATAGCCCTGAGGTAGGATAATGAAGATGTAACTTCTAAATAGCTGTATACTAGATACTAGGGGCTGAATTGATTTACTCTAATAAAGGTAGTACAGCTGGAACAGCAATTGAAATTAGAGTCACCACCTGATTAATTTTATGAAAATTAACTGGTATTCTGCAAGATCCATATATCTTCTGCATACAACAGATAGGTGAGTTAAATGAGAGTGTGATTTTATACATTTATCTTGTATCTTTCAAGTAGTCAGTGGTGGCAATAAGTTCTGCAATTACCCATGATTTGGCATGAATTTTCACTTTCTGTTTTGGTAAGAGGAGCATTTCCTCAGCTTCTAATTTTCCCATCCTACTATAGTGGTCGTCTTCTACAGGTCAGAAAGCCAATGTGGGGACTCTGTCAGTCGCTATATCTATTCCAAATAATATTCTGGAATAGTAAGCACAGGGTGTCAGAGGACATTGGCTGAAAATCTGTTTATTGCCTGATCACAGTAAGACCAAACTCTGACTGAGGCATTTTGAAGCCTCGTGCATTAGTGGCTGTTCGGGACCAAGGTCCAAAGAGATTTTAGAACTCTGGGCCATCCCCGTTACTCAGTGTACGGTTGCTCCGGCACATGGCCTCAGGTCATTCCATGGAAGACTGAAAGGAATGTTTACAGTATACACTTGTGGCAATTTTGTTGGGACCTTCCTCAAGGGAAACTGCCTCCTCTTTATTCAAAAGCTTCTGGGTCTGTGAAGTGGATCAAATTGGGGATTCGAGTGAGTTATGACTCTTCATTGTAGTGACTCATTTCAGATCTCTGATTACTAAACCTTGAGTTTTTAATCAAACATGCAGATCAAGTAGACATTATAAGAATCAAGTAAAATTTTACTAGGCTGCTCATCTATCAAAACCTAGACTGTCACGGTCAAGTTACACTGCACCACCCTCTACACTTTGCAGTAATGGCGCCTCCGTGTCTCTGGCTTCTGCCATTCACTCTTTAAAACTGGGGAGTACATTTCAGTGGCACCATCTCACACAGTCTTCCCCAGCCTGCAATGAACAGCTACCACCATGCTTTCTGCTGGTGCTACTTTCATCAGCATTGCTCCAAGCTTTGGTGCAGCGAGTATTCTTTAAACTCTCCTCAGGGATACAGTAAGGGCATAGATGTGAGAGTTTCCCATGATTAACATTCTCTGACATTCTTATTTCCTTAAGTTTTTAGATACATTAGTCAACTTTATACTAAGGAAGTCCTGGCACCTCATACTTATCTAATTTAGATCATTGCTATGTTCAGGTTTAAGTCAACAGACTGAGTAAACGGTTGAAGTCACTCCCAGCTGTTTGTGGTAACACAGTTACTCCAGAATGTCTTTTAAGGGCAACCATTCAGTAAACTAGCTTTATGTATTTTTTTAAATTGTTATTGCTTTGTTTTGCCCTGCTATAATTCCTTTAGAATCATTTTTACCAACATTCTTCCCAGTTTTCTGTGAATATAAATTTGGAAATTATTGCTTCTGTTTGTGTGTGTGTGTGTGTGCATCTCCTCCTGGATTAGAATTCGTAATCATCTCCAACATCCTGTGCGCAGCCTCTGATTACACGTCTGGAAGCAATGAGAGGTGTGGGGATAGGTTCTGAACAGAACTGGCATTGCCTTACCAGGGGACGCTTCATCGAGGTAATTTAGAATCAACAGGCAAAGCGAGGCTAACGTCCCCTCATAGGGGAAGATAAGCTGCTTCTGATGGAAAGCAAGGATCAGTGGAAGTAAGCAGTTTAAACTCCTCAAATTCACTGGAATCCATTGGAAAATTCTTATTCCAGTTCTTAGAGTTCTACTCCTTCCTAATCAATACTCCAACTTTTACATAAGAGGCACAGCATTGATAAAAATTCCATTTGCTTGTAAATCTGTAACTCACAAGACCAAATCTTATTTCTGGTTCTGAATTTATAGCTCTGTATCTATTAACTTGCTGAAAAATATATTTTTAAGAGTAGTCATAAAAGGATTTTGCCCCTCTGATTGTGCCATAAGCTTGTCTTTAATAGACACTATTTCCTACTTGCCTTTTCTTTGGACTACCTATTTTTATTTTCCACTGATGTTGAAGTCATAGGGCCTTCTAATGACTAATCCCAGATTCCCATATGTGAGAGTCTGTTTTCTGGATCCATGTTTTTATATACTGTATCAGACTGAGTTTGGTCAGGAAAACAGAAAACACACTAAGTATTACAAGCAGGAAGAGTTTTCATATAGGGAATTAGAAACTTACAAAACATTTGAATATCTGGGTTGGGGAAGATAGCAAAGATCTGTTAGATTCAAGAAATCATGAAGTGAGGAATTGCAAGAAACAACTGTTTATTTCCTCAGCTGCCTTCAGCATTAAAGTGGGTGATCAAACAGAAAACGCTCAGAAAACACTGGAAAAAAATCTCCATCTGTTTTCTTATAAAACTACAAACCTATTTGCTGCTGCTCATTCAGTAATGGTGCTTCCTTCCCCTCTTTCTGTTAGGAGATGATTCTCCGTGGGTTTCTAGCATCTCTGCACATCTGGCAAGTAAAGGCACTGACTGACTTCATTCCAGACTATCTTTTCAGAGAGGTTTATGTAGCAAGTAGCCTTAGAAGACTGAGATAGCGTCTCCCTCCAGGGCGAAGGCCAGATAGGGTTACTGGTCTAAGCTCGCAGTTCCTCTCCTGGAACCCACTCCATTGTGTGTGCAGGTATCACCCAGCCCTCTTTTCTTTGCTCTGTGGGATTTCTGTCTGGCAGAACCAATGCAAGTGCTGATCCTCTGACTTCTGTAGCTCTGAATAATAAAGTCCTTCATCTCTGACCCAGGAGTTTGATGTCCTCTACCAGCTTCTATAAAACAAAGGCAGACTAATTTAACTTGCAAAGAGTATAAAATTTCAAACCTCCCAGCTCTTGACACCAAATTTCATATCTCAGAGGAGGACCTTTGTTTTCTACAAAGCAGAAAAAAAGCACAAAAACAGGCAAAGATAGACAAATGTTGCCCAACACCTCAAAAAAAATCATCCAACAGCTTTTAAAAAAATACGAATATAAAAAATATTTCAGTTTTTGGGTTTTGGTTCATTTTTTACATACCTCATTCATTTTATCTTTTGTCTTTATGAAATCCTTACTTATATATTCTCATTCACAGTGTCTCATTTATATAGTCATGGAACGATCGAACTCTTACTGTCTGCTAGGCTTTGAGTTTAAAATTATGAGCAAAAATATACATTGTCTCTATTCCATTGGCATTTTTCTATATTGTTTATTCCTAACTCCTTAAGTTGAATGTTTCACAAATTTTAAAACTAACTATGGCTTTAGTTACATTTCATATTTATTTGAAGTATTCTTATTTTCATGAATTTCTTAGTTATGTGTCTTCTATAATTTGATTTCTTCTTCTAAGCAACACTTTTTAGAAAAGTGTTTTTGTGATTCTCCTTTTAAATCTTAAGTGTGAAAGGTATTTGCACAAAGTGCTTGTCATGCTAAATGTAAAAGAGTAGAGAGCAGATTCTCTAAAAATAACTGAAAATTTTTTTGAGTTTGAGTAAAAAAGCATTGGTTCAAAGCATAGTACACATCAAAATATACAACGCTTCAAGAATGGATATTTGGGGCTTCCCTGGTGGCGCAGTGGTTGAGAGTCCGCCTGCCGATGCAGGGGACACGGGTTCGTGCCCGGGTCCGGGAAGATCCCACATGCCGCGGAGCAGCTGGGCCCGTGAGTCATGGGATTTTAAATTCATACAAACTTTCTAATGGGCCATTTAGCAGCATAAACAAAAGGTTGAACATTTTCATATTATTTAATTAAGAAATTCTACTTCTAGTACTATACTCTAAAAAAATAATTTTGCAGTTGGCAAAGATATATATTCAGGAGAATGGCCACTGTAGTTATTACTGAAAAATTAAGAACAACACTAAAAATGCCCATTAACAGGTACTTGAGTAAAAGTTGATAAATCTACCTATTGAAATTCTATGTATCATTGAGAATGAAGACAAACATGTATTAACAGGGAATGGTATAGTATTCATGGTAGAGGACTGAGTTATGTGAAAGCAGATTTAGTTCCAATATCCAATTAAAAATATATGCATATATTATAAAGTATACATACGAAGTATGAAGGCTTTACACCAAAATGATATTAATTATTTTTCTGAGTGTTTTGATTATAGGTAATTTTTCCTCTTTTAGTTTATTTTCTATTTTTTTCTAAAGGATATATATTATTTGTGCAATATAAGCAATATTAACAACAAAATTCCTGTTTTTTGCTGTGTTTTCAATGTATATAGGAAGTTTCCAGCTGTTACAGAGGCAGAGGTAGTTGAAAGAGATAGAGTGTATGGATTAGAAATGCTGATAAAAACCTGTAGATGCTTCACTAGATGAAGAATTTATTTTAAAAACAACAACAACACTTGGTCCAAGCAACCCACAAGATCACAGGCAAGATTTTTCATGACCTACTGTCTGTGTTAAGTAATCTGAAATTCCTTGAGGGTGCTAAAGCAATTGTATTAAAGAACACTTTACGTTTAACTTAGTTACTGCTACATTTTAATGACAGGGGTGGAGGGAGTTGGGTCACGGCATTTCTCAGTACCGAGCTTGGGGAGGAGAGTTGCACAATTTCGGAAATAGAATCTGAGTCTTCTCTGCTTTCTTTTATATGAGTTGATTAAGAAAATAATCTGAAAAGGGTTCCATTGCTAAGTGAATGCTGCTAACCTAGGATATAGAGTGTAAAAATGGCATGGACGTTGCTCTTCCTGAAGGGTAGATTTCCTGTTTTCAGAAAACTTAGGAATGAGTCCAAAGTCTCCTTTGTAAATGAGAATGCCTAATTGTCTGGGCTTTTACCTTTGTACTTTCATCTTCCTAAAGCATCATTTCCTTGAATCTTGGTCTTGATTCCTGCTGGGTCAAATTCCCCTGGCATCAGTCCATATATCAGAGACATTATAAACTTTCACATGAATTCAACATTCTCTACATACTTCCTTAATTGGATCATTGTCATTTTCTCTGTATACTTTGGATACTGGCAAACTGCCTTTGATCTTCTTTGTAATTACATGTCCCTCTGCCACCCATTCATATACTAGTTTGTGTTGTAGTTAAATTAATCACAGAACTCTATCACCAAGACTTCTCCCTCAATATCATTACCATCACACAATCTTTTATTGGCTTAGACACTATTCTTGGCTGCTGTTAAAAAAGAAAAAAAAAACCTTAATCTCTTTACATTCTGTTTCTCCTTTATGGAGAGAGTAATTGAGTTAATTTTACAACATAATTTCAGAAATAAAAAGTTACATGGTACATCTCTTTTGCAGCTGAAACGAGTAATCAACCAAATACAAGACAACAGAGTATGTAATAGCAATTATATTTCTTAAAGTCAGAAACTTCTTTTTTCTGAAACAGAAACTAGAGCCTTCCCAGTCTCTCCTACTTAACTTTTCAACAATAAAATGATTTCTTCTAAGAAGTCCTGTGGAATCTCTTTAGCTTTTCTATACAGATGGTTACCTTTGTCAAAGAAAAAACAGTCTGATAGTAAAGTAATTA
Source organism: Globicephala melas (assembly GCF_963455315.2). Taxonomy (NCBI): domain Eukaryota; kingdom Metazoa; phylum Chordata; class Mammalia; order Artiodactyla; family Delphinidae; genus Globicephala; species Globicephala melas. The sequence continues at coordinate 82,409,122 of NC_083322.1, forward strand.
AAAAAAAAAGATTTTACTCAGGAACAACTGCAGTAGGAGAAAAGAGACCTCATTATAGAACTGGGCTCAATTCTGAATACAAAAAGGAAATGTGGGAATTTATAGCCCAAGAACAGATGGAAGGGTGGGGATGGAAACTTATTAAGAAGAAACAGGAGGGGTAAGGGGATTCTGGTTAAACTCACCTAACAGGATTCTTGCTGAAATCAGCAGGCTAGGGTAATCGAGGGTGATCAGGTACCAAGGGTGGGGGATTTTGGTTAAAATTGGGTCACTGGGCAACATGCCCAAGAATGGGGCTAGTCTGGCTCAGAAGAACCGGACTAAAGTTTGGTAAAGGAGAGAATCCTTGTCAGTCTCTCCTCCCGTTCAAGGAAAGAAGCATGTCTCTTCTAATGTAAGTCCATTTCTCATTTGGTAGCATTTTGTTCATTAAGGACCAACTGAAGCATCTGTTGGAACTTGGTAGTAGAGGATATTTGCTGGATGGTGCTAGCAGTCAGGCATCTAATGAAAGCAATTTCTATGAAAAACAAAGATGAATACTTGGAAACCCGGTTTCTGAGTCCAGAGTAGAGTCAGCCGAGATTTCTAGATGCTGGACTTGAAGACAGCAGTGGCCATCCAATGGATCTCCTGGTTTACAGTTTGAACATCTTTGGTGATGGCGTTGGGTGTTCGGGTGAACTTTCTGAGTTGCCCCCATAGCAGCAGGCGTGAAGGTCACTCATATATGATCTGTGTGATTTATTTGAAGTTTATATCAAGCCCTCCAGTTTCAACTTCCAGATTTCAGGAAAGAAGGCAGGAAAAGGGCAATTTTTGTTCTTGGTGCTGACAAGTAATTACAGTGGATGAAGAACGAGAAACGTTAGTTTGGAGAGTTATCGCCAGATTATCAGAGGAAACTAGGAGAATCGAGAACCCACAGGCAAAGGAAGAAGCTGGTCTAAAAGCTTGAGTGGGAACACTGAGCATGTGTGTGGGGTTTTTGAACTTTAAAGTATGACGGTGTAGATGAACCACAAGTGTTAGAGTCTTTAGTTCTTTCCTTTTGAGCTGGTCAGATTCCCCAGAATGTTCTCTTCCATCTCCTGCTTGGTGGGTAAAGGTCTGGCTGTAAGAATTCTGGGACTTCAGTAGAAAAAGAAGACTGGGGGTTTCAACCCAGCCTACAACATGCATCTGGTCACTGCATCCCCTACTTTCTGTGTGATACCAACATTTTCATTCATGCCACTTGATCCCCATTCCAAAGACCCTCAATCTTACCTTTTCCACATGCATCCTTTGTCTTCTGTCCAGTGAGATAGCAGGGAAGAGGAACTAGAATTCCAACTACTTTGCAGTTTCCCCCAAGTTTCCTCATTTTAGCTTCTCTCCCTTCACTCCTATTTCCAGAGGCACATGGTGTGACCTATTCCTGACTCTCTGCTTTAAATCAGGGGGCTTCTCAGGTCTCAGATCACTGCTGCCTTAGGATTCCTCTTTTTCAGGTCTGCTCAGCCAGTTACCACAGGTCCATCTGTTTTCCAGCTTGCAAAATGCACTGCTGTTAGCTTTGCAAATGTCATGAATTGCTAGGACTGTTAAGTCTTAGTTCCTTTTTCCCAGTTAAACTGCTGAAGATCTGCATATTCCCCTGAGATCCTCTTTCGGTCACTTGAGAACATACTCCTAGGAGTATATCCCTGAGCTACCCAATTTGTATGCAGCACACCATGGGCTGCCACAAAAGAGTTGTGGGTGTGTCACGAAATCCTTTCGGATCACGAAAGCCCTGCTGCATGTTGTATGTCCGAGGTGCGCAAAAGAGCATGGTACGCAGACCAAAGTCAGGGCTAGGATCTAAAACTGTCTTTACATACATTCTGTTCCTCTTGCAATCCAGGTGCATTTTTAGAGGCATCTAAGCTAGCGGCTGTGTCACAGCGCTAGCAACGTATGTATATTCTGCAAATGAAAGATTCACCATTATTTTGAAATTATTGATTTGAAAGAGTTTGAATGGATTTGAAATCTATTACAGTTATTATAAGACATTTTATCATTAAATTATTAATGAAGGAAAGAATATCTTTACTGGCTTTACACATAATTTCAATAGTTTCAAATGTTTAGTTTTAAAATATGTTTAAATGATATTTCATATATCTGTATGAACAAAGGTTTTCCTTGATGGTGACTATCAAGAATTTGAAATGATCATCATTAATAGGTCTTGATCAGGAGCAGTGTATAGCCCTTTCAAGCATAAAGTGAAATTTTTTAAAGTATTTTTTAAACAGACATGAGCTCAAGTTTCTCGTTTAAAGTTTTCAGTGAACGTTATTTGCATGTTTCATATACCTTCAGTATCTAAATTTACCCCCAAATTTTGTACTTCATTTCCTTTCATATAAAAACTGTACTTAAGTAGTAACTGTAAACGGAAAGTAACCTTTAAAAATTGTACAAAATTTAAAAATTGTTTAATTAAAAATAAATAAATAAATGTTTTTTAAAAGAGAGTGAAAAGACCACCCACATAATGAGAGAAAATATCTGCAAATCATACACCTCATGAGGGGCTTTTATCCAAAATATATAAAGAAATCTTACAACTCGATAATAAAAAAATATAGAGAACCCAATTTTAAAATGGGTAAAGAGGGCTTCCCTGGTGGCGCAGTGGTTGAGAGTCCGCCTGCCGATGCAGGGGACACGGGTTCGTGCCCCGGTACGGGAAGATCCCACATGCCGTGGAGCGGCTGGGCCTGTGAGCCATCGCCGCTGAGCCTGCGCGTCCGGAGCCTGCGCGTCTGGAGCCTGTGCTCCGCAATGGGAGAGGCCACGGTGGTGAGAGGCCCGCGTACCGCAAAAATAAATAAATAAATAAATAAAATGGGCAAAAGGTCTGAACAGACATTTCTCCAAAGAAGATATACAAATAGCCAATTAGCACACGAAGAAAAAAAAAACCTGTACTTAATTTTCACCAAGCTACATGGGGAATCACTTAACTCCCTTCAATTTATCTTAGACTGGATCCCTGGAAATATATTTTGAGACAGAGAATTTGAGGCAGATTTACTGGGAAAGGCCTTCCGGAGACACACCTGTAAGGAATTAAGGGCTGAGGCAACACAGGACAGAGGCAGAAGCTGACCGACCTCACAGTTTACAGCTGAGGCCTCAGCTGATCCCACTTGGATATCTGGTATTGTGATGGTCTTTCAGAGTTGTCTCAAATTGATGCAAGGGGCTGGGCCTATACATTCTCACATCAGACATTCATTACACCTGCTCAGAGGGCATATAACGTTGAGTCAGATACACTGTGAGAAGCTGGAATTTCATTTCCTATCAGCTTGGAGATGGGTAAGTCAGCCCTGGGCAGGGCAGTACAGAATTTGCTGCACTGAGTGCTCAGGAAGCACTGCTGAGTTATTGCTGAGTTATCACAGAAACTGACTTTATTTCTTTAACTTCCTTGGGCTTTTACTGAGCAACATTCATTTGGATTATTTACATCGGGCCTACTTTTTCTGAATACTCTGTACCTCCTGAGATTTCATCAGCGTTGCAGATGATAGTAGTAAGTGCTATAAAAGGGGAAGGGGAAGGGGAAGCTAGGACGAAGTGAGAGAGTGGCATGGACTTATATACACTACCAAATGTCAAATAGATAGCTAGTGGGAAGCAGCCGCATAGCCCAGGGAGATCATCTCGGTGCCCTGTGACCACCTAGAGGGTGGGATAGGGAGGGTGGGAGGGAGACGCAAGAGGGAGGAGAAATGGAGATAAATGTATATGTATAGCTGATTCACTTCGTTATATAGCAGAAGCTAACACACCTTTGTAAAGCAATTATACTCCAATAAAGATGTTAAAAATATATATAGTACTATCTAATATTATAAAGTAATTTACATGTTGTCACATCTTTGTTGCTACCATAAAACTTGAGGGGATGTTGACAGCTTCATTCATTATTGTATCACCGGCACCTATAACACTGACTGGAATATAAGCAGGCACTCAGTAAATATTTACTAAATGAGTGATAAAGTAAATGAATGCGTGAAAGGCCTCCTGGACCCAGTTCCAACATGTGTTTTTGGAGGCTTCCATACACCAACAAGCAATTCTCAGATGCCAGCAGGGTGTCGGAGAACTCAAATTCATTCTGACACTGTCTACCCGGAGATGGAGTCAGATTCTACAGGTAAAGGGCTCAGTCCCACAAGACAGCTCTTCACTTCAGATGCCAGTTGCAAGCCCAGGTTTTCACCTGTGCTTCTCAGCTACCGGCTTTCGGTTAGAGGTTTCCACAATCCTCTCCTCAGGTTCAATTAATTTGCTAGAATGGCTCACTCAGGAACTTAGGGAAACCTGTTCACTCACTAGATTACCAATTTACTATAAAAAGATATTAAAGGATACAAATCAACAACCAGATAAGGAGATATATAGGGTGAGGTCCCGAACAAAGGATCTTGTGTCCTTGTGGAACTTGGGGCTCGGCACCATGGCACGTGGAAGTGTTCTGGTTCCCCAGTGTGGAAGGTCTCTGAAAAGGGCCAAAAGGCTGTCCTTCTGGGTTTTATGGAGGCTAATTATACATTACTTATGATTGACTAAATCATTGGCTAATGGTGACTGATTTAACCTCAAGCCTCTCTCCTGTCCCGGGAAATCAGGGGGTGGGACTGAAAGTTCCAACCCTCTACTCACATGGTTGGTTCTCCTGGCAACCAGCCGCCACCCTGGGGTGGGATCCAAAAGTCACCTTCATTAACATAAACCCAATTGTGATGGCAGAAAATCCAAGGGTTGGGAGCTGTGAGGCAAGAACTATGAATGAAGACCAAATATATCTGAGAAATATATTTTGGTCATCTGAATGAGTACCACAATTAATGAATGCACTAACTTCTCTTTCCTCTTCTTCTTGTCCTTCTTCTTGTCCCCCTTCTCCTTCTCCTCCTCCTCCTCCTCCTCCTTATTCTTCTTTTACTTATGTTCTGCTTCTCAATATCTTATTCTGCTATAAAATGTATTTGAATGGCAAAGTCACAGAGTCAATCCCGGTAACTCCCTTGGACATCAAAGTGTTCACACATTCTTGAAAGATCACCTGATGAGATGTCCTGTCCAAGAATTCACTGTCTACATTTTAAGGAACATCATTTTCTTAATTTCAATCTATAATTACCTTAATTTTTAAGTGCTTTTTTGTATTATAATTGATATGTAAGAGCAGAATTGTCAGTTCTATAGAAAATGAAGTTCCATGTCCAAACATTTCTCAACAAGTTGCCACCGTCTTTGAGTAGATTTAGAACTGAGGAACATACACTCAATACTATTTTCCATCTCTTTTCTCTTTCAGGATGTCTTACTCTGATAATTCTCTCTCTTAGAAGAGTTACAAATTTTCCCTCTGGGTGTTGATAACTTATCTGAAAAGGTACGGTGCATTTTATACCTTCTGTGTGGGCTTTTTGCTATTAATCTGTTCAGAAATTATTTCATATACTTCTGTTATCACTAGAAATAAATGGTCACAGCAGTGTTTTGTTTTTGTTTTCTGGTTTTTAATCAGGCCATCAGAGCTAGCTCCTTCGGTTTTAAAATACATTTCAATTTTTTCATTTTTCCATTTCTCTCCCATAATCATTTGATTGGTTATTAAGTTGGGACCTCTTTTTCTTACAGTCCATAGTGCATGTGCCATCGCAAATGTTATGGAACTTGTGACACATTTGGGAGACAACTTTAATAATACAACTCTTACACATTCCCAATACAGAAAAACTTTTCTTCAGATTGACTGAAGATATTTCTGTTGGCAAATGAATTGCCTTGTTTTCTGAATTTTTCTTTAGGTCTTAATGTTCTTGGTTGTATGTCCAAAATTATCACTTCCCTGTACTATTCCTTGTCTCCCTTACAGAGAGTTGATGATCTTTCATATAAACACCTTTTTGTTGCTGTTATTTTTAGGGCCTTTGTTTCAAACAAATGTAATCAGTCACTTTTCCAGTTTCAAACAGTTTAATTCAAACCAAGTTCCAGGTAGTCAAGCACCATTTACAAGAGGTACTACCTTTTATAGGACTCAAAATTTCAATGTTTATCTTCCTATGAATATATCAATAAATTCCTTAGAGAGGATCAGCTAGATTTGTCTCTGTCCTCATTCTATTTAGATCTTCCTTTTCCTGTCTAGGAGCTTTTTTGTATATTTTTATATTCCATGGCAGTGATTTCTTTACTTCCTAGTATCATGGGGAGTTTCTACTCGCTAAAAATTGCTTGTTAATTGCAATATATAATAATTATTAACATTTATTAGTACTATGTTTCAAGTGCTCCTAGTTTGTAAATCATTTCATCATTTCCTTTAATCTTTTTTACATTCCTCACAGAATATTATTTTGACCTATTTTATGAATGAGGAAACTAAAATCAGATTGGTTCAGGAATTGTCCATCATCAAACCACCAGTGCCTAGGGGAATCATGTTTCAAATCTTAGCTTATCTGTGATATTTCACTGCCTTGTATGTATGATCTTCTTTAAAATATTGATTTCTTTCCTCCGTTAGAGCCCCCAAATCATAATTCCATTGGTCTTGTAATTCCTTTGACTCTGTCTAAATTTATGAATAAGAGCATGCAATGCAGTAATTGCTGGAGATATGTCTTTCTTGTAACATTGTTGGGTGCAAATCTTCTATGTGATGTGAGTGTGATTACAAGCAAACTTCCCAGGGTAAAGAAATTTGTTACTCTTGTGGCTGAGAATACTCAAATTGAGTAATATAACTGAACTTACCAGTTAAACATCTCATGTTTTCCCTATATAAGATATTAATTTTCTAGTGCTCTACCTCTAGTGCTACCATCCCTGCTTTAAAAAATCCTATATTCAATGTCCATTTTTCAGGTTGCATGCATTTAGAGCAACTTTTGCAATGTCTTTTTGAACTCCTTCCAAATATTAACTCTTATTCATCCAAGGTGCTCTGTACAAATAAAATTCTACAAACTGAGCTCAATATGAAATATTTCTGGCAAAATAAAGACTCCTTACAAGTTTGAGATAAATGTTAAAAATAAGACAGAACAAATAAAATGAAAAGAAATGAAACAGAAAAGAAAGAGCATTGGAAATTTTGATTGGGGGTGAGGACTTTATTAGTCTTATCTGGAAAAATTAAATGAGAATTGTGAATCATGTTAAGGAGTGAATCATGCTATCAGATTACAAATTTCATTTTAAAAATATAATATTTAATATAGTGTTGTAGTGGCTTAAGAATTGAGGGACAGATAATGGAGTAGCTCTAGAACAAATGTTAGAATCTCAATATAGGATTTAAAATATCACAAATTTGTAATAAAAAGAACTATTTGTAACATTGTGTTGGAAAAATTAACTATTTTGAAAAAAAAGGCCAATTCTCAGTTGGCATTACATCTAAAATATATTGAAGCAATGAACAGTTTAAAGGTAACAACTAAAACTATAAAATGTCAATACATATGGATAGTTAAGATATGGAAGATGAGAACTAAGAATGAAATCATAATATGTATGAAGATAAAATACATTTGCCTATTACATAAAAATTTAAACCTTTAATATATCAAACATTAACATTTTCCATTCTGTTAAAATGTTTACTTCTTTTATATCTAAATAATATAAATCAGTTAGCAAACAGCCAAATTTATGAATAATTATTTTACAGAAGTCATATAATTAATAGATACATAAATATCCAACTCATTATGAATCAGAGAAATGCAAATAAAAGTATGTGTCCTATAATAGCCTATAAATTGACACCAAGAGAAGTATAGTACTGACTGTTATCACTTCAACCAAAGTTGGCATCACAAGGTGGCAAGGAAGACGGTAAAAAATGAGGTTAAATGTGTTTGCCAAAGAGCAGTGAATGTAGGAGAAAGTAAATACTTCTGGTCCATATAATTTGTGGATCTACCTCTCCACTATTTCTTGGGGTAAAAAAACACAGGCAGTTTCAAGAAAATTGAGTCCAACTTAAGACAGAGAGGCCCTGCGTTCAAAACACAGATAACCAGCTTTGGAGTGCAGGTGGTGTCTTAGTCTGTTCAGGCTGCTATAACAATACCGTAGACTGAGTGGCTTATAAACACTAGAAATTTATTTCTCACAGTTCTGGAGGTTGGGAAGTTCAAGATCAAGGTGCCAGCAGATTTTGTGTCTGGTGAGGTCCTGCTTCCTCGTTCACAGGCTACAGTCTTTTCTCTGTGTCCTCACATGGTGGAAGAAACAAGGGATCTTTCTGGGGTCTCTTCTTAAAAGGGCACTAATCCCATTTTCGAAGGCTCCACCTTCATAACCTTATCACCTCCCAAAGGCCCCACCTTCAAATACCACCACATTGGGGATTAGATTAATATATGAATTCTGGGGAACACAAATAGTCAGTCTATAGCAGGTGGTAACTGTTTCTGTAAATATTATATTATTATGTATATTATATGCATATATGTAATATATTTACATTTAATAGTCTGTATAGATCTAAAAGCAATGATCTTTTAAGATTCATTGATGCCTATAAGTGCTCATATTTCATAAATGTATGCAAAGTTTAAAAATTCATAGCTTTGGTCAGAACTCAGACATACTAAATATCTTTATATATTATTTAAAATGAAAAAATTATGCTTAAACTCATGCATGGTTTTCCCTTTCAATTATAATATAAACATGATGCCAGCTGATTAATTTTATTTTTCTTCCATAGCTCCTTTTCACATTTCAGTTGAGCCACAGAAATACTAAATGAATACTATGTATATATTTTTAAATGGAATATTTTTTCCAGGTTGTATTTCTACCAGAATCTTTTGTTCCAAGTCATTGAATGCATTTCATAAGAATGAGTCACTTCAAAATGAGGTTTCTTGGATTATAAGCATAATGTCCATGTGTTTAGAAAGAGAAAAGAGAGAAATATTTAAAAAAAAAAAAAGCAGATGAGTAAGTTAGCATAGCCAAAGGGCAGCAACATCTGATGTGGTGATAGTCTTTGCATGCTTCATGTATTAATGCAGTTTCCATAGCAGCCAACATATCACATGATAGTTCAAAATAATTTATAATTGCCAAGAATTCTTAAAGGGAAACATACCCAACTCTGATATAATTTTTAAAATCAACTAAGTGTTTCTGAATCTAGATCCTTGACTCAGGCCCCAAAATGAAATTTTATGGGAACCACAACCTCCAAATCTCTACCTCCCTATCCATAAAATAATGATAAAAATATACGCCATGCCTGCCTCATAGGATAAGTGATTAATAGTTATGAACATGCTTTGAAGAGTGAAATCTGATGGACAAATACGGGACCGATAATTTGCAGAATCATAGACTATTATAACTGGTAGAAAGGTTAGAGGTCACCCGGTCCCAGCCCCTCACTTCACAAATGTAGTAAAGGCACTAAACTTGTCCACAGGGTCACATTAGGTGAGCAAGAAGGTCGGTCATTTGTTTCCACATCCAGCGCACTTGGCCTTTACACCTCTCTGTCCCTGTGGTCGGTTACCGCTCTACGAGATCCACCACCCCCTGCCTGCCTGAGTCTCCACACTGGTTAGTATGGTCCAGTCTTCAGAGGACACAGTCTGCACAGATCTAGTCATATGGAACTTCAACATTTATATTTTTTCACAGCTGAGAACCTTCCTATTAATCCCACACTGAGCCCTTAGAATACTCTTCTTCTAAGCTCTTTCAATTGTTTTGGTGTTTGAGAATGATCTTTGATACAACAGAGATTTGTAATAGAACTTTCAAGATTCTAACTAAATTTCAAGTACCTAGGCATTATGTAAATCCAACAGGGAAGAGACTGTCTCCTGAAAGAGCTGTTGTCTGAGTAGTCAATTGAAATGATCCATGGCCCATTTTCATTGTGTGTGGTATATTTTAGTTTGGGGGCAATTTCACGTACAGATCTAGTTTTAATCCTTTTAAAAATATTTATTTATTTATTTGGCTGCACCCGGTCTTAGTCGTGGCACATGGGATCTTCACTGAGGCATGCAGGATCAGGGTCTAGTTCCCTGACCAGGGATCGAACCCGGGCCGCTTGCATTGAGAGCACAGAGTCTTAATCACTGGACCACCACGGAAGTTCCTAGTTTAATCCTTAAATAAACTCTCTTTGAGGAAGGTTAACCCGATTTTGCTGTTGGAAAAACCTGATTTTTCAGAGATATAAATTAACCTTTCTATTGTGACAGTAATATTGGAGCGAGGATTTGAACTTAGGTTTTTTGTTTTGCTTTGTTTTTAATCAGATGCTTTTTCTATGACTTAAAAATCAGTAAGTGCTTTTGATCAGTCTTGCCCACTGGCTTGGTGTCATCTGCCTGTGTGCCCTAGATTGAATGAAGCTTGGCACAGTGACCAAATTCTTCAACAGGTTCCGAGATTTCCTAAGCCATTCGAACATGCCTTCTTGGTCCGTTTCTTCTGACTTAGCTGGTAACCTTGCCTGTTCAACTGGAACCATTGTTCTCAACTCTTGGCTGTAACACTGATTACTGATTATGACCATCTCGATTTGATCCTACTGCCCCATGAACAGACTTCACATACCCTGTCCAGGCCTGGTAGATAAAAACCGCTAAGGGTGAATTTGTTAACTGTGATTGGCTAGTGCTTGATCAAAAATAAACTGCTAGGGCTTCCCTGGTGGCACAGTGGTTGAGAGTCCGCCTGCCGATGCAGGGGACATGGCTTCGTGCCCCGGTCCGGGAAGATCCCACATGCCACGGAGTGGCTGGACCTGTGAGCCATGGCCGCTGGGCCTGCGCGTCCAGAGCCTGTGCTCCGCAACGGAAGAGGCCACAACACTGAGAGGCCTGCGTACCGCAAAAGATAAATAAATAAAATAAAATAACCTGCTAGTGGCAGGGACTTAGCAGCTTGACATCCCTAAACTATAATATATTCTAATGACTTTGTTTACTTTGTAAATCACTTTTTCATTATATGTCTGTATCCACAAACTATCACCATTACCCTTCTCAATCTCCCCATACCCCATTCCCTGCACAATATACCTCTTATTTATAAAGCACTTAAATATTAGAAATAGAAGACACTTCTAGAGATCATTAACCCTTACCCCACCATTTTACATATTATGATTCTGGATCACAGAAAATGTAAGGTCATCCGGGTTATTGGTGGCAAAGTCCCTGACAATCAGCTATCAATCTGTCTTCTTTCTAGAATATCAGTTTTTAATTTCTTCATTCTCGTGGTTAGCTTCTCCTCTTTCTACAAAGAATACATCAAGGATACCATGTTGAACAAAGTTTACAGATAAATTTTACCTTATTTAGTTATCCTGATGCCATCTTCCTGCCCAGAGTGTAGTCATTGAGAGAAATCATAACAACTCTACCAATTTACAAGACAGGAATACTTATTCATATAAGTTTGGCATGTCTTGGAAAATTACCCAAACATTAATAATAAGTCCAAGAATGCTTTGGCAAAGAGTGCAGGATTTAAGTCTGCAGCCAGTCAGAATACATTAGCAAAGAACCAATCATCTGATAGTCAAATTCCACGGACTTCAAATGGTCCTAATTAATGGTGCTTCCTGGACTTCATTTTTCATGCTAACAGACAAGCAATATATCCCAAGGGGAAGGTAATAGTATATCCCAAGGGGGAGGTACCCTTCAACACTCTAAACTTCATGAGTGTTCAATAAATGTGAATGATTGACTAATCCATTGAACATGCAAAGTAGTGGTAAAGGGTGTGAGCCCTGGAGTCTAACTACCTGAATCTTATGTCCCTTTTACTTTTTGTAACTTAGACAAGTTACTTGTTCTCTGATCCTCAGTTTCCTTGTCTTTAAAATGGAGCTAATAATACCTCAAAGGATTATTGCAAGCAATAATGAGATATTTCAGGAAAAGTGCTTAGAAATTCTCTGACACAGAGGGAGCCCTTGATAAATGTCAACTATTATGTTTAAAACATTGAAAATTTTCTTTTCCGTAGACATGAAGCAAATGACAGATTCTGTTCTCTTTCAGAAAAAGGAATCCATTGATTTTCAGAAAAAAATGATAGTTTTACAAGCACAGCCTATGTCTGAGTTCCAGCCTCCACCCAATTGTGTGATCTTAGCCAAGTAAGTTAACCTTCCTGCTTCTGTTTTCTCCTATTTAATGTAAGTATCATAGTACTTGCTACCTTGTGACATGTTATGAGGTTTAGATGAGTTACTACACATGAAATACTAAGTTACTAAGTTGGCCTATAGTTAGCACATTGAAAACATTTGCTATTATTCTCCATCTTATGCATAAAGAAGGATACCATCAGAACTACTCCAATCAGCAGACTTACTTGAATGTGAAATAAAAAGTTTTGCCAGCCATTTTCATTATTCTTTGAAACAAAATATTTTATATTCTTATTATGCCCAACAACTATTACTCTATTTGACAGGAAATGGTGTGAGATGAAAACGCCTGTAAATCACAATTTTTTTTTTTTTTTAAGAGTCTGCTGTTGAATTACTGTTTTGGCCTTTCAGGGTTGAGTCAGATTAGTTGAATAACATGCCACCTTCCACCACCACCCAATTCCCACCCAGGTTCTCTGTGGAGTTGTGAGTTTGTAAGTAAAAGAGATTGCTTAAATTACAGAAGAGCACAAACGTCGAGAGTGTTGCTGTGCCAGCAACAGTTCTGCTAGGTGGGATGCATCAGGCCTCCTGGTTCAGGACCCCTTAGCACAAAGATTACAATACTCTGGGCCATGAAAAGGGACAGGAAGCTGTTGCTGTATTGCAGGCTGAATGAGAATGAGAAAGCAACACAACATCACTCATGAGTCTAGTTTTCCCCTCCCCTTAACCTTTTCTTCCAGGACACCTTGACTTTTTTTTTTTTCTAATATTTATTTATTTGGCTGCATTGGGTCTTAGTTGCAGCATACAGGATTTTTAGTTGCGGCATGCGGACTCTTAGCTGCAGAACGTGGTATCTAGGTCCCTGACCAGGGATCGAACCCAGGCCCCTGCATTGGGAGTGCGGAGTCTTAGCCCACTGGATCACCAGGGAAGTCCTGACACCTTGACCTTTGATTTTTAGGCTCTATCAGATACCGTGTGCATATGAATGTGTGTGTGTGTGTATGTGTACAAAGAACAAATAATTATACCTATATCTTAAAGAAAAGTTTAAGAGAAAAAAATATATAGCTCCACCACGCAAGATATTTTTCTATTTGTCTTCCTGTTTGCTTCTGTATACTTTGTTACAGAAGTAAAATTAATATATATATATGTGTATATGATTTTATATCATGATTTTTCCTCTAAAAATATCATATTTTTACATGATATAATTTGACAAATACCAGGAATGCTGTCCCCTGCCTTTGTGTAAAGCATGGCCCTTTCTAGTTATTTTATTAATTTTCTGTCATAACTATTCCTGAGAAGAAGAGTGAGCTATTCTTTTAAATATATTGAGTTCCTAACACCTTGGAGACTATTCAAACCCTTTCATCTAGGAGTGACAGGAAATCTGGGGCCTCATGTTCTGACTGTTTACAGGTAGGCAAGGAAGGAAAAGAAAATTAAAAGGAAGAAAATAAGACTAACAAGCAGGGAATGGGAATTATGAGTATTTCCTGCTTCCATTGGTGCCCAAGCTGTGTTCTACCCAACGTATTTCCCTACAAGTCCAAAGAAATATGAACTTTATTTTCTTTCCAGAGTGGAGACAAAATACTTCCATAGTTTGGAGTAACTAACCATAAATTACACATAGTCTATACTTACCCTACTCCACTGGCTATGCATTTGCCTGTCACGTGGTGACCTAAACACATCGTGTTTTTTTATAACATCTCTCTTTTTTTTAAATCCAGAACAGCATAGCAAAAGAATCATTACTTCTATGACCAATCAAGAAACCATCTCTCTATATAGTATTTCCACAGGCTACTCTTCCAAAAAGAGAGCATCTGCTACAAAGTAGTCATGTATTGGCTCTGTTTGGGAACCCTGTGTTGCCTATGCACAGGGCTGAATTAGTGCTAATGCGAATGAGGTCATGAGTTTAATTCTCACGAGGCTTCTCTTTGTTCCACAGTTGGCCTAACCTTGCCTGGTTTGCTGGCTTGCAAAAATAAAAGGAAACTCACAGGCTCCTCTGTGCCTCCATATTGGGTGGAGAGCTGCTAGACCTAGACTTTTGAGAGTGTCAGGATGGATGGGACTTAGGGCGTCTCCTTGGGATCCCTAATGACACACACATGCCTTGACAAAGGGTTCCCTGTGACTTTAAGGGGTCAGAGCTGCCCAGCCGAGGGACCAGGAAAATTTTCCCAAAGGAAACTACATCTCAGCCACCATCCAAAAGGGACCCTCTAGGTCAGCTTTTCTTTGGAGCTGGAGTTTCACCTTTAGGAGCCCATAAGTCTGCTGCTTCCTCTTCTCTACAGGGAGCGTTTGTGCAGGCTCTGTGGAGACATCAGCTTCTGCTTGTTTCTCGGAGTCAAAGGGGCCTTCTTCAAAGATCTAAGGGTCTTTTCAAGATCCCTTTTCACTTTCTATTTCTTGACCTCAGTTTCAGAATTTGCTGGAGTATGCAGATGGTCCTGTTTTTCCTGTAAAGTGAGATACAAGGAGTCTTTCCTGCAGGAAGGAGAGACCAGAGGCTGCACTGGAGGGAAAGCACCAAATGTGGAGCTCCTCTGAAGAGGATTAGGCAGTGATTTCCTGGCCTTTCCCCTCCAACAGCCTGCACTGTTTGACTCACCTTCTGGGAGCCAGTACAGTGCATGAACACAAAAAGCCCTCTTCCCTCCTTACCATAGGGTTCTACATCTAGATGAAGCCCATTTTGACTATATCATGGTGTGAAATTCTCCCCTCTTCTCCACTGGGAGATGGGAGAACATAAGAGCCATGTACATTTTACTGGATAAAGAATTTAAAACTGATATGAAAAGTAAAAATATAAATGAGGTCCTATACCAACAGTACGAATAACATCATGGGAAAAAGTTATTGTTGATGGTCAGACATATTCTGTGAGAGATTTTCTACTCTGAAAAAAATTACCATACCCAGATTGTATATCCAGTCCTTTCTGAGTAAGGAGAGTAGTGAGTAAAATTGAGGGAAGCCTCAAAAAATGCAAAACCGTAGCAACAAATCATCATGTCATTATCATTGGACATTTTATACTGTGTGATCCAGATACTGCCAAATATTCCGGTATAGGTTTGTGTACTCACACGATCTCGTAAATAGAATGAAACATGCGCATGCTCAGATCAACCCCTTAAGACAATCTGTGATGGAGTCTTGCCTGCCATACTGAGTTAAGCCACATGGTACATCACTGCCTCCTACTTCATACGTGTCCAGGCTGGTCTTTGGGCCACTGTTGCTCAGGAACTGTGTACTATTGTCATCCCTCCCTTGAAGGCTGAGAGCAAACAGTGTGCAAACCTGAAATATGTGCCCATAGACTCCAAATCACCCAACATTTATTACAGCTAAACCAGTGTGAAGAACGAACAGTTAGATGTCCTAACCCTCACAGTTCAAACTCACTGCAGCCTTAGATATAAACAACAATGGCTGAGTATTGAAAGAGAAGATCATGCCATGAGAGGTTTAAAAAGGCCCACCTGATCAACCCACCTCTACCATTCCAAATCGTACCAACTCTTGTACCAACATGTTGAACATGTTGAACAAAAACGTCTCAAAGCCAGGACACGTTGAACAAAATTACTGAGAAACAAATTAAAAGTTTAACTAAGTGGTTAAAAAAGAGAGTAGCCTTGAGTAGAAGATGCTGTTGGTAGAAGTGTGATGGGAACTGATCAAAATTTTCAGGAAAAAGATAAATTGATAAATAAGAGGTTAAAAGTTTAATACAAAAGAGAAATTGATAGAAGGACCATCATCTATCACATTTCTTTAAATTTTCTGGCAATTCCAACCCCTCCAGATAACTTAAGCAAGCCAAAGCCCAAGGAAGTGAAATCATTTGTCCGTGGAAAAACTGTGGGCATAGCTAGGTCTTAAACTCATCTCTTGGACTCTTAGCCCAGTGCTCTTTCCATCATCCTCTACTGACATTAAAGAAAAGCAGTTTATCGTGACTTTTAGGAAGAATCTTATGACGTCTCCTGTGCAGTACCCACAATATATTTCCATATTAGTCTGCCTTGAGGCCTGGATCCTATCACCAACCAGGGTGTGCTTTCTGAGGACTCAAAAAAGTCCCTTCAGAAGATGACACACTTCTGAAGATGATATTATCACAAGACATAAGTAGATTTTCCTCACCAGAATTTTGCAAAAGCCATGACTAAGTGACTCATCTCAACATGCATAAAACTCTCCAGCAAAAAATGGATACATAATTTGCTAGTGAATGTTCCTTGAGGAGGGAAAGGGAAATTGAAAAGAGAATTCGGATAGGTATTTAAGAGAGATAGTTTGATATAAATGTTGTATTTACATCTTTTAGGAATTCTGTTTTCATATTTCTATAAAACATGATTGATAATAAGGAGCATTGTGGTGCCTAGTGAATACAGAGCCTGAAAATAAACACTTGTTTTGTTCAGACTGGATTGGTATCTGTTCTACATCTAATTTGTTCTACCTCTTGAATTGCGGGTGGGGCTAAAGCTGAGTTTCTAAATCTTGGTTCTATTATTAAGCAGGAAACTTTTCAAATAACTTAAGAGGAATGATTTTTATTTCTCATTAAAGAATTCAATGTGAGAGTTATACTGAAAACATATTTTAAATGTTTTTTAGAATAGATTTGCATTACATGTACACTACCCACTTTCCTTCTGCAGAGGGTCATTTCACAGGCTACGAGATGTGGAATTGCAAGAATCCTGGGGTCACTTTCACTCAGGCAACTGTTTACTCGAATTCCCCTGGAGAATGTGAGCCATGACTTGTGGAGATTTAAGGGTCAAGATCAAGAATATATCAAGTTTCAACAGTAAATTCAGAGCTGGAAATGAATTTATTGCTTAGCAAGTGTTTGGGATGAAGTAAAAGGGGAAAAGCAAGATGAGTAGATCAGTTATAATTGCCTCAGCTGGGAGATGTTTTGTCCAACAGCCATCTTTAATGACTAGTGACTCACCATATATAAACAGCTGAGAGTGGCTTAATGGTTCACCACTCCCTTTTTCCGTCTCTCACAACTAGGTTCAGTATTTCCCAGACTTCCCATCAGCAACTTCTGAAAATTTACTACATCTTCTAGTGTTTTCTAGAGTTAGGAAAGTTGCTCTCACACCTTGTGTCTGAATGTCTTTGCATTATGAGTAGTTTGGGCTAGCTGTTTTAGCACACAACATCTGCAAAGTAGGGCTAATAATACCTATTCTGTCCAATTGTTTTGAAGATTAATAAGATAATGTACATACCACTACTATAGGGTTTGGCATCAGGTAAGTGCTCAATAAATGATAGATGCTACTACCAATTACTACCATTTACTTTATTCTGGAACTGAGTCTGTCGTGATTCCCCTCATTCTACATCTTAAGTGCTGACTTTCTCTCTGGGATTTCTGGTAGATGTGGCAAGGGCAAGGATGTAAAGGAGAGATTATGCTCCCCAGGAATAACAGGAATTATCGGAAATCTGATTTCATGGATGTTCACAATCTCTGTGATTTTGAAGGGGTAGAGAAAGTGGTTCCAAGTTATCCAGGGAATATTAAAAACAGTCTTTGTCTGAAAAAATCACACCCAAACCTTCAAAATTTACTCTGTTATTATGCCATCTTATTTCATGCTCACTGCATTCTCTATCAAAAAACTTCAGTACTTCACATGTAGTAGAGATTCAGGAAATATTTGCTAGAGGGTAGACATTCTCAAAGAAAGTAAGTTTTATTTATTAGCAGGCAAAAGCTAAACCACTATAGTAAGCTGCTCTCTACTGTGCTTCCTCTGATGGTGTGTTGGTCTCTGTGACCAAACTGACTCTTAAAATTATCCTTATCCTGTTTGGTTCTATTTTGAATGATGAAGTATAGTTTGCTATTTAAATGCTCCTGGAGTTGTGTAGGTCTGTTCTCAAAACATAGCACCATCACTTCTTAGTTGTCTCTAAACAGCAATATCATTATCAAGAACATGTACACTTCCCTGACCTAATGTATGCACTCAGTGTGTCTTTATTACTAGGAGAAGCAAACATAGGTGCAGAGTAGAGGCATGTATTTAATTAGCCTACCATAGCTTTCATTTGGGGAATTCTCTCATTGGTTCTTATCCTTTCAAATGTGTCTTGACATTTGTTTGAAATTTTGTACAATCCACCATGTCCTTTCAGTACGATCCCATTTATTTTATGTGGTAGTTTGTCTGATAATGCCAAGTATGAAAGTATCTTGGAAAAGTTCGGTGTTGTCACGATCAGAAGTTCACTTAACACAGCCACCTAACATAAGTATCATATTTTCTTTCCTAAGTTATAAACTCTTGAGGCCCGACCTACTTCACTGCTCAGTTCCTATTGTTAAAAAGCAAAATTCAACTGAGTGAATTTTAAAGATCTAATTGGCTTTATTCAGTGATTCATGAATTGAGCGGCATCCCACCTAGCAAACAGAAAGAGCTCCAAAGAGCTATACAAAATGACAGACTTTCATAAGCAGAGGTGGGTGGGACAAGGAAGTTACCAGCAAAGAGCGGGTTGTTTCAGGCAAGGTCACCTTCCTTTGGGAGATAGCTGCGGTCTACCGGGCAGCTTACCTCACTAGTGTTGACCAGGAAATTCCACACTGACTTGTTATGATTACACTCCTGGGAGAGGCTGACACTGCAATGAGGTTAGGTATTAAGTCTGGGTTTGGTGATGTGAGCTTAGCACAAGTGACTCCATTATGGGCCTGTTACCTCTTTTTTAACTTTTAAGGAATATAGTTAAGAAATCATGGCATTTTATTTTTATGTTGTTTATGTATACTGACCAAAGTAATTTATTTGTTATATTTCCCCTGTGATGCCTGACTATCACTATAGTTAAATGTTTCATCGTCAAATTAAGAAAATTGGCAAAGCTATGGGATGTTCATATTATTTGTAGTCATGGTTGCAAGTATGGAATGCCCCACCTCTCCATGAATAATAGCTTGATTTCTCTCCAGTTTTTCTTAAGCGTTGCATAATGTACTAGTAAAATCATGTCCCAAATACCAAGTATATTTCTTCATAAAGATCAAAAGATTCTGAGCCAACATTAATTTTCTAAAGTCAAATTTATTTCAAAGGGAAATAATGTGACCAACATTCTAACAAGAAGCAAATAAGATATATTTATTTTTAGCCAGATACAGAAAGATAATATTGCATGATCTCACTTATATGTGGAATATAAAAAATTTGAATTCATAGTAATAGAGAGTAGAATGGTGGTCACTGGGGGATTGGGGGAGTGGTAAAGGGTAGGGGAAATGGGGAGATGTCAATCAAAGTGTACAAAGTTTCAATTATAGAATAAGTTCTGGAGACCTAATGTACAGCACAGGGACTATGGTTAATGATAATGTGTTGTATACTTGGTATTTGCTAATAGAGAAGATCCCAAGTGTTCTCACCACACACACAAAAAATGGTAACTATGTGGTGTGAGGAGTGTGATAATTATCTTGATGGTGGTAATCATTTCACATTGTATATGTGTATCAAAACAACACATTGTACACCTTAAATAAAATTTTTATTTGTCAATCATACCTTAATTAAGCTGGGGGAAACGATATATTTATTTCTGCTGAAATTATCATATTTTGTTCTTCATAGCGCCCATATAATGAAGAATAATCAAAATATATCTATAGTATAAATTTTATATTAGCAAAGACCGTTTACATAAATTTCTGCATGTTTTGTTATGGCTTATAACAATATCATCTAGTTCAATGATTAGGGTGTGCTATATGTCAAAATGTTGGTTTTAAGACAGTAGAAAAGATTGATCTATTGCATTTAGGTGTCCATCGTGATAAGTATCTCTGAGACACGGCAACAGCTCGGTAATAAACTCCTTGGCAGCAGCTACAAGCTTGACAGTGATGTATGTCTTGGGCACCTTAAGAGGAGCCCGGCTCCATTTACTTCAGGTGATACCTGGTTTCCCTTTTTCTCCAAGGCAAGAATTTAATTGGTTGTATCTGGTAGAGATGGTGGAGTGGAATGATAGAGGAAGGACACAGGAAAGGCGGAAGGATACACAATCATAACTGTTTCAGAAAGTTCCTTCAACAAATCAGGAAAGGAAGGAAGGAAAGGAAGAAGAAAGAAAGGGAGACTCTCACTTGCCACAAGTGAAAAGCCCTTTGCTAGTCTACTTCACACAGATAAGAGCAAGGTAAGAAAAAACTGGTTTTGTTTTTTGGTTTTTATTGTTTGTTTGTTGGTATAAACTGAAGGGCACAGACTCATGGGACCCTATGCCAGTCTTTCAGTAAACCACTTTTTTTTTGCTTAACTTAAGCATAGTACTTGATATGCATAAAAAAGGAAAAGAATTATCATTTGCTCCGAAGGCAACCCACTTGGTTCCTTTTCCTGGGAAAAGCAACAGTTAAGCCCCAGGAAAAGCTCCTGAAACCCAGATGCACTCAAGACTGACTTGTGACTGAAAACTAATTTCATCGTTTAAACGACAAATCCATCATTTTAATGAAAAATTAAACATAGTTGCTCATGCTTCGGTTCCACACAGCCAGTGAAAGGTCCAAATTTCTCCTCAAAATTTGGCTTTCTGTGTTAGCTAGGAATAAAAGCCTCAGTTAGATGCTAATCTCTCTTGGAATACCTGTAACCTAAGCACTTGAATCTACTTACCACATAAATCAGTTCAACATATTCTGTTACAAAGTATCCTCTCTCCCTACCTTTTAAATTGAATGTCCTTTTAATAGTGGTTTGGGCATTGTCTCAACTGAAAGCTTTGATAGTTGTCTCCCTAGCTTTTAGAAGTAGAAAGTCATGGGTCAGATGTTAATTTAATTTTAGAACTAAATATCTTTATATAGCCTTATTAATTTAACAGCCAACACATGTTTAATGAACATCTATTATGGGTAAGAAATTATGTCTGTAAATTATTTTCTCTCTACCAGTAAGAAAGGTAAAAATTCATGTTATTCTAATATTAATCTTGATAAAGTTAATTCATGTATTGAGCTTACAAAATGGAGCCTGCTCCAGGGACCCCATGTTTGGCCCCTTATCACAAATCTAAACCTAAATCAGCCTGCACTGACAGGAAACACCTGTCAAGGAATCCTAACATACATCAATCACCATCCCCCCACTCAGCTAAACTAGCTCACCTTACCCTAGAAAATAGGACCTGATAGGCTTACAAGGAAATGCCTGACCTCTTGACCAATCATGCCCTGTTTCCAGGCTGCCTCTCCTAAGGAGTTCTTCTGTAGAACTCGTTTTCGCCCAAAATCCCCAGGGAAGAGCCTTCCACTGCTCGTGAAGTTCTTTACTCCCCCCATCCATGGGCTGTTTTCCCTTGAATAAAGAACAGCAAACTCGTTACTAAATGTGTTGGTTTTGTCATTTGACAATCCCAAGTATCATAATTAATAAAACAGATAAATTCCCAAATAAATAATCTTCAAGTCAGTTTTTTAAACTGATGTCTCAAGTTTCTACAACTATTTCTCTTGATTTTTCCCTACGGCTGAGTTGCTAGTATTAGAGCCCCTTTTCAGTTAGCTCCCTTTTCAAGTGAAATCCTACCTTCCTACCTTCCTTCCTTTCCTGATTTGTTGAAGGAACTTTCTGAAACAGTTTGCATGATTGTGTATCCCTCCCCCTTTCCTGTGTCCTTCCCCTATCATTCCACTCCACCATCTCTACCAGATACAACCAATTAAATTCTTGCCTTGGAGAAAAAGGGAAACCAGGTATCACCTGAAGTAAATGGAGCCGGGCTCCTCTTAAGGTGCTCGAGACATACATCACTGTCAAGCTTGTAGCTGCTGCCAAGGAGTTTATTACCGAGCTGTTGCCGTGTCTCAGAGATACTTATCACGATGGACACCTAAATGCAATAGATCAATCTTTTCTACTGTCTTAAAACCAACATTTTGGCATATAGCACACCCTAATCATTGAACTAGATGATATTGTTATTGTTTTGTAGAAATTTATGTAAATGATCTATGTCAATATTTTGCTTCTGCATATATTCCATGATAGCAATTTCAAATATGAAATTTTAAACTAAGAAAACGTAGAATCTTGAAACCTGAAATACTTTTGCTTTCAAACATTTCCAAAAAATGAAGTCTTATGTTTTTTAATATTAATGAATATTTTATTGTGATTTTTAAAGTAATACATGCTCATGGTAAACAAAAATAATTGATTAATAATGAGAAAAGTAAAAGGCTTCATCTCCATAATTCCTTTGTCTCTAAGAATATCCAATGTTAACTGTTCCACATGTACCCTTAGGAAAATTTCAATGAGTTGACAAGTACATAAGTATGGGTATTGTAGGAGAGGGTAAAGTTCTCCTCAACAATCTTAGGATATCTGGCTGGGTTTGAAAATTAAACTGACCAAAACAGATTAACAGGAGAAAAGCATACAAATTTATTTAATATAAGTTTTATGTGACATGAGAGCCTTCATGAGGGAAGGAAGACCCAAAGAAACAGACCTGAGTGTTTTATGCCAGGTTTGGTGAAGTGTACAGCAGTGGAGGAATCTGATAGGTTAAGGAGTATGAGGTAATTGCAGTAAACTGGGGGAGACAAGGCCTGTTAGGATTCTTCTCAGCATCCCGTCGTTGTCAGAGATAAGGATGCTCCTTTTCTATGGGTTTAGGGAAAGTGCCTCTCACATGAGTGTTTCTTGGCCTGTTTCAAGGAGGAAGTGTAATGGATGGTTTCTGCTTCTGCCATTTTCTCAAACTCCTTCAGCTAAAGGTATTTAATATGCCAAGGTGTTATATTGTGGGGTAGCTTGTTTGGAGCCTCATCAGTGTATATGTACGTAGGTATATCCATCATGGTCACCTATCCTTGTTAGCACATAGACAACTACATCGTGAACTGATTTCTACAAAAAATAGCTTGACTTAGCCATTCTCCTACAAGTGCACATTTAGTTTGGTTTCATTGTTTTGCTAACACCATCAGTACTGCAGTAAACAGCCTGGTATCTTTGAATACTTGTGCAAATTGCTAGCAGTGGATTTTCTGGGTCAAATTTTATAGGCATTTAAAAATTTGATGAGATTGCTAAATTTCTGTCTAAAAGGGTTGGAACAATTTACATTTCTACTAGGACTGCATGAGCATGCCTGTTTACCCACACTGTTATCAACGCTGGGTATGATCAGGCTAAGTTTTGCCACTGTCGTGGGTTTTTTAAAAAAGGATTCTGCCCTGTTTTGACTTTCTTTTTTCCTTATATGCCACTGTATTTCTTCAGCAAATGTTAAGTAACTAAAATCAACGGTCAAATGCTGGATAAGTAAATTAGAATAGCCCTGATGCTTTCCTTTATTGCTAATCTTTAAGAGAGAGAAGTGAAGGGAGGGGAGAGAAACACCCAAATGCATATGACTGTGCCTGGATCGGAAAATATTCAAGGCACACAGAATGTGGAAACAAGCTCCAAAAACTAAGCTTGTCTTTTGTTCCACAAATGTACTGTAATATGCACTAGTCAAAATAAAATCTGTCTTGCAGAGCATTGAATTTTTCAGCAGCAATAATTATCTCTGTGTATTTCATTTTCTACTTTGGGAAAAGCTTATGATGCATGCAGAGTGTACATCTGAGTTGCACAGATGTGATCTAAATTACTCAGATGCTAAGCCCTTTTATCTGGGCACTGCTGGGTCAATTGCTTAACATAGAAAAGAACACAGTGACATGAAAAAGTTTGAAATTGAATTCAGCTTACAGTCTAGTTTTGCCTTTGAAGACACTATTTAAGGCAGTGAAGCTCTACTCAAAGTAAAAGGGATACTGTTCACTATTTCCTATCCTGTGTCCTAACCAAAGAAAATAAACAGCAAAAATGCTCTGACAGTATACGTATAACTGATTCACTTTGTTATACAGCAGAAATGAACACAACATTGTAAAGCAATTATACTCCAATAAAGATGTTTAAAAAAATGCTCTGTTAAAAAAAAAATGCTCTGACAAACATTAGGCTCAATTAATCAAAGTAATTGACTTATTACTTAAAAAAATAACAAAAGGATGCTACACACACAAAAATATTTGTCCCTACATAACAAGAGAATAGCAACAATAAAAGAAACATGAAAATCATCATTGATGTACAATTCTTGCTGTGTGTGGGTATTCTACCAAAGAATGCTAAGTTACAAGAAACCTTCAGGATTCAAATTCAGATTTTGTTCAAATTTTATTGGTATAGTTGATATATAAATAATTAATTCTATTACTTTGGCCATGTAACTCTTACATTAAGTTGTTTACCAAATGACTACAGACTTCCTCATTTTTGCATTCTAAATTTTTTTCATTTGCATATTTTTAAAAATATCTTTGAGTATAATTGCTTTATAATGCTGTGTTAGTTTCTGCTTTATAACAAAATGAATCAGTTATACATATACATATGTCCCCATATCTCTTCCCTCTTGCATCTCCCTCCCTCCCACTCTCCCTATCCCACCCCTCCAGGCGGTCACAAAGCACCGAGCTGATCTCCCTGTGTTATGCGGCTGCTTCCCACTAGCTATCTATTTTATGTTTGGTAGTGTATATATGTCCATGCCAGTCTCTCACTTTGTCCCAGCTTACCCTTCCCCCTCCCCCCACCATCCTCAAGTCCATTCTCTAGGTCCATCCACCTCACTACAAATAACTCAGTTTCACTCCTTTTTATGGCTGAGTAATATTCCATTGTATATATGTGCCACATCTTCTTTATCCATTCATCTGTTGATGGACACTTAAGTTGTTTCCATGTCCTGGCTATTGTAAATAGAGCTGCAATGAACATTGTGGTACATGACTCTTTTTGAATTACAGTTTTCTCAGGGTATACGCCCAGTAGTGGGATTGCTGGGTCATATGGCAGCTCCATTTTTAGTTTTTTAAGGAACCTCCATACTGTTCTCCATAGTGGTTGTATCAATTTACATTCCCACCAACAGTGCAAGAGGGTTCCCTTTTCTCCACACCCTCTCCATCATTTGCATATTATTCTGATTTTGAAAATACAAAATTATTGGGATAATTTTGGGAAAAATTATTATTATTATTTTGGATAAAATTGGGAAATTCAAGTTGTTTCCACACTCTGGTAAAAGTAAAAGCAGAAACAGAGAAATCTTTTCAAGTGCTTTTGTACAGTTTAACAAAATTCATAGTTAGTTTGGTCAAATTACTGGTTAATTAAAGCAAAATTTGGTTGATTGGTTTTGAAGCCCCTTTTAATAAATATAACTGACTAGTTTGTCCAAGATGAAAAATCAATTTAAATTATACAGTTCTACAGGCTCCTTCCTATGACTTCCTATGACTCCTAACCAAGTCTTACAGTTAGTTGGTTCTTCATTTTATAATGCAATTTTAACCTCTGTTCCATATCATCTCTTCTTCCTGAGGGTGATCCTATTATCTCATGTTTAGACCCCCACAACTTTCTGAAATTATCTCCCTGATTATCTTAGTCTTTTCTTACAAACTGTATACTGCATGCCAATGTAAGATTAATACGTTATTTTTAAAGACTAATTTTTTAGAGCAGTTTTAGGTTTACAACAAAACTGAGAAGGTGTATAGAAATTTCCTGTATACTCCCTGCCCCACACATGCATAACCTCCTCCGTTATCAACATCACTCACAAAAATGGTACGTTTGTTAGCAAGGCTGAACCTGCATTGACACATCATTATCACCCAAAGTCCATTAGGGCTCATTCTTTTTGCTGTACATTCTATGAGTTTGAGCAAATGTCTAATGACATACATCCATCATTATGGATATTATACAGAGTATTTTCATTGCCCTAAAATGCTCTTTGTTTTGCCTAGTCATCCTTCCCCTCCTTTTCCATTCCTGTCAACCACTAACGTTTTTATTGTCTCCACAGTTTTGCCTCTTACAGAATGTCATATAGTTGGAATCATACAGTATGTAGCCTTTTCAGATGGGCTTCCTTCACTTTTCATACTTAAATGTCTTTTCATGGCTTAATAGTTCATTTCTTTAGCACTGAATAATATTCCATTATCTGGGTATAACACAGCTTATTTATCCATTCACCTACTTAAAGATACTTTGGCTCCTTCCAAGTTTTGGCAATTACGAATAAAACTGCTCTGAACATCTGTGTTTAGGTTTTTGTGTGGATGTAAGTATTCAACTCTTTTGAGTAAATACCAAGGAGCATGACTGCTGGATCTTGTGCTGAGTAAGTTTAGTTTTGTAAGAAACTGACAAAATGTCTTCCAAAGTGGCTGAACCATTTTGCATTCCCACCAGCAATGTATGAGAGTTCCTGTTGTTCCACATCCTTGCTAGCATTTGGTATTGTCAGTATCCCAGATTTTGGCCATTCTAATAGGTACATAGAAGCATCTCATTGTTTTAATTTGTATTTTCCTGATGACATAAGATGTGGAGCGTCTTTTCATGTGCTTATTTGCTATCTGGTGAGGTGTTTGTTAAGGTCTTTGGCCCATTTTTTAAATTGGGTTGTTCATTTTCTTTTTGTTGACTTTTAAAAGTTCTCTATATATTAGGGATAACAGTCCTTTATCAGATATGTCTTTTGCAATTTTTTTCTCCTAGTCTGTGGCTTGTCTTCTAATTCTCTTGATATTGTCTTTCATAGAGCAGTTTTTAACTTTAATGAAGTCCAGTTCATTAATTATTTCTTTCATGGATTATGCCTTTGGTGTTTTATCTAAAAAGTCATTTCCATACCCAAGGTCATCTAGGTTTTCTCCTACCTTATGCTGTAGAAGTTGTATAATTTTCCATTTTCTTTTTAGATATATGGCCCATTTTGAGTTAATTTTTGTGAAGGGAATAAGGTCTTTGGCTAGATTTTTTTTTTTTTTTGCATGTAAATATCTAGTTATTCTAGCACCATTTGTTCAAGAGACTGTCTTTGCTCCATTTTATTGCCTTTGCTTCTTTGTCAAGATTAGTTGACTATATTTATGAGGGTCTATTTCTGAGCTCTCTATTCTGTGCTATTAATCTATTGTTTTGTCACTACCACACTGTCTTGAATACTGTAGCTTTATAATAAGTCTTAAAGTTGGGTGTCATCAGTCATCCAACTTGGTTTTTCTCCTTTAATATTGTGTTGGCTATTCTGGGTCTTTTGCCTCTCTATATAAACCCTAGAATCGGTTTTTCAATATCCATAAAATAAATTGCTGGAATGTTTATTGGAATTACAACTTAATCTATAGATCAATTTGGGAAAAACTGACATCTTGACAATATTGGGTCTTCATATCCATCAACATGGAATATCTCTCCAATTATTTAGTTCTTTCCTGATTTCCTTCTCAAAATTTTGCAGTTTTTCTTATATAGATCTTATACATATTTTGTTACATGTATACCTAAGTATTTCGATTTTGGGGTGCTAATGTAAATGGCATTGTAGTTTTAATTTAAAATTCTATTTGTTCATTATTGGTATATAGGAAAGCAATTGACATTTGTATATTAACCTTGTATCCTACAACCTTGCTATAATTGCTCATTAATTTCAGGAGTATTTTTGTAGATTCTTTCAGATTTTTTGAATCAGATGATCA
The DNA here is from genome assembly GCF_963455315.2 of Globicephala melas. NCBI lineage: Eukaryota > Metazoa > Chordata > Mammalia > Artiodactyla > Delphinidae > Globicephala > Globicephala melas. Next base: position 82,437,021 of record NC_083322.1, read on the forward strand.
TGTAAACAGGGACAGTTTTATGTTTTTCCTCCCACTCTGTATACGTTTTGTTTCCTTTTTTGCCCAACTTAATTAGCAAAGACTTTTAGTACAATGTTGAAAAGTTGAGGTGAGAGGAGACATCCTTGTTTTGTACCTGATCTTAGTGGGAAAGCTTCAAGTGTCTCACCATTAAGTATGATGTTCACTGTAAGATTTTTGTAGATAGTCTTTATCAAGTTGAGAAAGTTCCCCTCTGTCCCTAGTTTGCTGAGGATTTACCATGAATGGGTGTTGAACTTTGTTAAATATTTTTTCTGCATCTATTTAGCATGATCATGTGATTTTTCTTTTTCTGTCTGTTGATGTAATGGATTACATTAAATGATTTTAGAATGATGACTCAACCTTGCATACCTGGGATAAATCCTACTTGGTTATGGTATATAATTATTTTTTAGTTTTTTGGATTGATTTGCTAATATTTTCTTGAGCGTTTTTGCACATATGTTCATGAGAAATATTGGTTTATAATTCCCTTGTACTGTCTTTGTTTGGCTTTTCTATCAGAGGGATGCTTGCCTCATAAAATGAGTTAGGAAGTATTCCCTCTGCTTCTATCCTCTGAAAGAGATTATAGAGAACTGGTATAATTTCTTCCTTAGATGTTCGGTAGAATTCACCAATGATCCCATGGGGCCTGGTGATTTCTGTTTTGGAAGGTAATTAATTATTGATTCAATTTCTTTAATAGATATAGACCTACTGAGATCGTTTATTTCTTCTTGCCTGAGTTTGAGCAGATTCTGCCTATCAAGAAATTGGTCCATTTTATCTAAGTTATTAAATTTGTGGGCATAGAGTTGTTCACAGTATGCCCTTATTATCCTTTTAATTTCTATGGGAACTGTAATGATGTCTTCTCTTTCATTTCTGATATTAGTAATGTGTGTCCGCTTTCTTTTTTTCTTAGGTACCCTGTCTAAAGTCTTATCAATTGTATTGATTTTATCACAGAGTAGATTTTGGTTTTGTTGATTTCTCTTGATTTTATGTTTTCACTTTCATAACTTTCTGCTCTAATGATTTCTTTTCTTCTGCTTTAGATTTAATTTCGTCTTTTTCTCTAGTTCCATAAAATGGAAACAGATTATTGATTTAAAAAATTTTTTTCTAATATATGCATTCAATGCTATAAATTTCCATCCAAGAACTGCTTTTGCTGAATTCAACAAATTTTCATAAGTTGTATTTTCATTTAGTTCAAAATAGTTTTAAATTTCTCCCAAGGTATGTTCTTTCACCCATATGTTATTTAAAACTGTGTTGTTAACCTTTTGTATTTAGGGATTTTCTATTTATCTTTCCGTTATTTTTTTGAACATCTTAATTGGACTATAATTGCTTCACAATGGTGTGTTAGTTTTTGCTTCATAACAAAGTGAATCAGCTAAACATACACATATATCACCATATCCCCTCCCTCTTGCATCTCCCTCGCACCCTCCCTATCCCACCACTCTAGGTGATCACAAAGCACCGAGCTGATCTCCCTGGGCTATGTGGCTGCTTCCCTCTAGCTATTTACTTTACACTGGGTAGTGTATATAAGTACATGCCACTCTCTCACTTCGTCCCAGCTTACCCTTCCCCCTCCCCGTGTCCTAAAGTCCATTCTCTACATCTGTGTCTTTATTCCTATCCTGCCCCTAGGGTCGTCAGAACATCTCTTTTTATTTTAGAATCCATATATATGTGTTAGCATATGGTATTTGTTTTTCTCTTTCTGACTTCACTCTGTATGACAGACTTTAGGTCCATCCACCTCACTACAAATAACTCAATTTCCTTTCTTTTTATGGCTAGGTAATATGCCACTGTATATATGTGCCACATCTTCTTTATCCATTCACCTGTCAGTGCACACTTACGTGGCTTCCATGTCCTGGCTATTGTAAATAGAGCTGCAATGAACATTGTGGTATGTGACTCTTTTTGAATTACGGTTTTCTCAGGGTATATGCCCAGTAGTGGGATTGCTGGGTCGTATGGTAGTTCTACTTTTAGTTTTTTAAGGAAGCTCCATACTATTCTCCATACTGGCTTATCAATTTACATTCCCACAAACAGTGAAAGAGGGTTCCCTTTTCTCCACACCCTCTCCAGAATTTATTGTTTGCAGATTTTTTAATGATGGCCATTGTGACTGGTGTGAGGTGATACCTCATTGTAGTTTTGATTTGAATTTCTCTAATGATTAGTGATGTTGAGCATCCTTTCATGTGCTTGTTGGCAATCTGTATATCTTCTTTGGAGAAATCTCTATTTAGGTCCTCTGCCCATTTTTGGATGGGGTTGTTTGTTTTTTGGATATTGAGCTGCATGAGCTGCTTGTATATTTTGGAGATTAATCCTTTGTCAGTTGCTTCACTTGCAACTATTTTCTCCCATTCTGAGAGTTGTCTTTTCATCTTGTTTATAGTTTCCTTTGTTGTGCAAAAGCTATTAAGTTTCATTAGGTCCCATTTGTTTATTTTTGTTTTTATTTCCATCTCTCTAGGAGGTGGGTCAAAAAGGATCTTACTGTGATTTATGTCACATTGTGTTCTGCCTATGTTTTCCTCTAAGAGTTTTACAGTGTCTGGCCTCACATTTAGGTTTTCAATCCACTTTGAGTTTATTTTTGTGTATCGTGTTAGAGAGTGTTCTAATTTCATTCCTTTCCATATAGCTGTCCAGTTCTCCCAGCTCCACTTATTGAAGAGGCTGTCTTTTCTCCATTGTATATTGTTGCCTCCTTTATCAAAGATAAGGTGACCATATGTGTGTGGGTTTATCTCTGGGCTTTCTATCCTGTTCCATTGATCTACATTTCTGTTTTTGTGCCAGTACCATACTGTCTTGATTACTGCAGCTTTGTAGTATAGTCTGAAGCCCAGGAGCCTGATTCCTCCAGCTCCATTTTTCTTTCTCAAGATTGCTTTGGCTATTCGGGGTCTTTTGTGTTTCCATACAAACTGTGAAATTTTTTGTTCTAGTTCTGTAAAAAACGCCATTGGTATTTTGATAGGGATTGCATTGAATCTGTACATTGCTTTGGGTAGTATAGTCATTTTCACAGTGTTGATTCTTCCAATCCAAGAACATGGTATATCTCTCCATCCATTTGTATCATCTTTAATTTCTTTCGTCAGTGTCTTATAATTTTCTGCATACAGGTCTTTCATCTCCTTAGGTAGGTTTATTCCTAGATATTTTATTCTTTTTGTTGCAATGGTAAATGGGAGTGTTTTCTTGATTTCACTTTCAGATTTTTCATCATTAGTGTATAAGAATGCAAGAGATTTCTGTGCATTAATTTTGTATCCTGCTACTTTACCAAATTCATTGATTAGCTCTAGTAGTTTTCTGGTAGTATCTTTATGGTTCTCTATGTATAGTACCATGTCATCTGCAAACAGTGAGAGCTTTACTTCTTTTCAGATTTGGATTCCTTTTATTTCTTTTTCTTCTCTGATTGCTGTGGCTAAAACTTCCAAAACTAGGTTGAATAATAGTGGTGAGAGTGGACAACCTTGTCTTGTTCCTGATCTTAGAAGAAGTGCTTTCAGGTTTTCATCATTGAGAATGATGTTGGCTGTTGGTTTGTCATATATGGCCTTTATTATGTTGAGGAAAGTTCCCTCTGTGCCTACTTTCTGGAGGGTTTTTACCATAAATGGGTGTTGAATGTTGTCAAAAGCTTTTTCGGCATTTATTGAGAGGATCATATGGTTGTTATCCTTCAATTTTTTAATATGGTGTATCACATTGATTGATTTGCATATATTGAGGAATCCTTGCATTCCTAGGATAAACCCCACTTGATCATGGTGTATGATCCTTTTAATGTGCTGTTGGATTCTGTTTGCTAGTATTTTGTTGAGGATTTTTGCATCTATGTTCATCAGTGATAGTGGCCTGTAGTTTTCTTTCTTTGTGACCTCTTTGTCTGGTTTTGGTATCAGGGTGATGGTGGCCTGGTAGAATGAGTTTGGGAGTGTTCCTCCCTCTGCTATGTTTTGGAATACTTTCAGAAGAATAGGTGTTAGCTCTTCTCTAAATGTTTGATAGAATTTGCCTGTGAAGCCATCTGGTCCTGGGCTTTTGTTTGTTGAAAGATTTTTAATCACAGTCTCAATTTCAGTGCTTGTGATTTGTCTGTTTATGTTTTCTATTTCTTCCTGGTTCAGTCTCGGAAGGTTGTGCTTTTGTAAGAATGTGTCCATTTCTACCAGGTTGTCCATTTTATTGGCATATAGCTGCTTGTAGTAATCTCTCATGATCCTTTGTATTCCTGCAGTGTCAGTTGTTACTTCTCCTTTTTAATTTCTAATTCTATTGATTTGAGTCTTCTCCCATTTTTTCTTGATGAGTCCAGCTAATGCTTTATCAATTTTGTTTATCTTCTCAAAATACCAGCTTTTAGTTTTATTGATTTTTGCTATTGTTTCCTTCATTTCTTTTTCATTTATTTCTGATCTGATCTTTATGATTTCCTTCCCTCTGCTAACTTCGGGGGTTTTTTATTCTTCTTTCTCTAATTGCTTTAGGTGGAAGATTAGGTTGTTTATTTGAGATGTTCCTAGTTTCCTGAGGTAGTATTGTATTGCTATAAACTTCCCTCTTAGAACTGCTTTTGCTGAATCCCATAGGTTTTGGGTCGTCGTGTTTTCACTGTCATTTGTTTCTAGGTATATTTTGATTTCTCTTTGATTTTTTTCAGTGATCTCTTGGTTATTTAGTAGTGTATTGTTTAGCCTCCATGTGTTTGTATTTTTTACAGATTTTTTCCTGTAATTAATATCTAGTCTCATAGCGTGTGGTCAGAAAAGATACTTGATACGATTTCAATTTTCTTAAATTTACCAAGGCTTGATTTCTGACCCAAGATATGATCTGTCCTGGAGAATGTTCCATGAGCACTTGAAAAGAAAGTGTATTCTGTTCTTTTTGGATGGAATGTCCTAGAAACATCAATTAAGTCGATCTTGTTTAATGTATCATTTAAAGCTTGTGTTTCCTTGTTTATTTCCATTTTGGATGATCTGTCCATTGGTAAAGTGGGGTGTTAAAGTCCCCTACTATGATTGTGTTACTGTCGATTTATCCTTTTATGGCTGTTAGCATTTGCCTTATGTATTGAGGTGTTCCTGTGTTGGGTGCATAAATACTTACCATTTTTGTATCTTCTTCTTGGATTGATCCCTTGATCATTGTGTAGTGTCCTTCTTTGTCTCTTGTAATAGTCTATATTTTAAAGTCTATTGTGTCTGATATGAGAATTACTACTCCAACTTTCTTTTGGTTTCCATTTGCATGGAATATCTTCTTCCATCCCCTCACTTTCAGTCTGTATGTGTCCTTAGGTCTGAAGTGGGTCTCTTGTAGATAGCGTATATATGGGTCTTGTTTTTCTATCCATTCAGCCAGTGTATGTCTTTTGTTGGAATATTTAATCCATTTACATTTAAGGTAATTATCAATATGTATGTTCCTATTACCATTTTCTTAATTGTTTTGGTTTTGTTATTGTAGGTCTTTTCCTTCTCTTGTGTTTCCTGCCTAAAGAAGTTCCTTTAGCATTTGTTGTAAAGCTGGTTTGGTGGTGCTGAATTCTCTTAGCTTTTGCTTGTCTGTAAAGATTTTAATTTCTCCAGCAAATCTGAATGAGATCCTTGCTGGGTAGAGTAATCTTGGTTTTAGGTTTTTCCCTTTCATCACTTTAAATATGTCTTGACACTCCCTTCTGGCTTGCAGAGCTTCTGCTGAAAGATCAGCTGTTACCTTATAGGGATTCCCTTGTATCTTATTTGTTATTTTTCCCTTGCTGCTTTTAATAATTTTCTTTGTATTTAATTTTTGGTAGTTTGAATAATATGTGTCTTGGCATGTTTCTCCTTGGATTTATCCTGTATGGGCCTCCTAGACTTGATTAACTATTTCCTTTCCCATGTTAGGGAAGTTTTCAACTATAATCTCTTCAAATATTTTCCCAGACCCTTTCTTTTTCTCTTCTTCTTCTGGGACCCCTATAATTTGAATGTTGGTGTGTTTAATGTTGTCCCAGAGGTCTCTGAGACTGTCCTCACTTCTTTTCATTCTTTTTTTCATTTTTCTGCTCTGCAGTAGTTATTTCCACTGTTTTTCGTTTATTTTTTTGTTTGTTTGCGGTACACGGGCCTCTCACTGTTGTGGCCTCCCCTGTTGTGGAGCACAGGCTCTGGACACGCAGGCTCAGCAGCCATGGCTCACGGACCCAGCCACTCCGTGGCCTGTGGGATCTTCCTGGACTGGGGCACGAACCCGTGTCCCCTGCATCGGCAGGCAGACTCCCAACCACTGCGCCACCAGGGAACCCCTATTTCCCCTGTTTTATCTTCCAGGTCACTTATCCATTCTTCTGCCTCAGTTATTCTGCTATTGATTCCTTCTAGAGAATTTTTAATTTCATTTATTGTTTTGTTCATCTCTGTTTGTTTTCTCTTTAGTTCTTCTAGTTCCTCATTAAACGTTCTTGTATTCTCTCCATTCTGTTTCCAAGATTTTATATCATCTTTACTGTCATTATTCTGAATTCTTTTTCAGGTAGACTGTCTATTTCCTCTTCATTTGTTTGGCCTGCTGGGTTTTTACCTTGCTCCTTCATGTGCTGTGTGTTTCTCTGTCTTCTCATTTTGCTTAACTTACTGTATTTGGGGTCTCCTTTTCGCAGTCTGCAGGTTCACAGTTCCTGTTGTTTTTTGTGTTTACCCCAAGTGGGTGAGGTTTGTTCAGTGGGTTGTGTAGGCTTCCTGGTGGATGGGACTGGTGCCTGTGTCCTGGTGGATGAGGCTGGATCTTGTCTTTCTGGTGGGCAGGACCACATCCGGTGGTGTGTTTTGGGGTGTCTATGACCTTATTCTTAATTTAGGCAGCCTCTCTGCTAATGGGTCGTGTTGTGTTCTTGTCTTGCTAGTTGTTTGGCATAGGGTGTCCTGCATTGTAGCTTGCTGGTCGTTGAGTGGATCTGGGTCTTAACATTGAGATGGAGATCTCTGGGAGAGCTTTTGCTGTTTGATATTACATGGAGCAGGGAGGTCTCTGGTGGACCAGTGTCCTGGACTCGGCTCTCCCACCTCAGAGGCACAGGCCTGACACCCGGCCAGAGCACCAAGACCTTGTCAGCTACACGGCTCAGAAGAAAAGTGAGAAAAAAAAGAAAGAAAAAATAAAATAAAGTTATTAAGATTTAAAAAATTATTTAAAATTAAAAAAATTTTTAAGTAAAAAAAAAAAAAAAATGAAGAGAGCAACCAAACCAAAAAACAAATCCACCAATGATAACAAGCACTAAAAACTATACTAAAAAAAAAAATCAGACAGAACCCTAGGACAAATGGTAAAAGCAAAGCTATACAGACAATATCACACAGAGAAGTATACACATACCCACTCACAAAAAGAGAAAAAGGAAAATATATATATATATATATATCTACATATATAAAAGAAAACAAAGGAAGAGAGCAACCAAATCACTAAACAAATCTACCAATGATAATAAACTCTAAATATGAAACTAAGATGAACAAAAACCCAGGAACAAATTAGATGCAGAAAGCAAACCCCAAGTCTACAGCTGCTCCCAAAGTCCACTGCCTCAATTTTGGGAAGAATCGTTGTCTATTCAGGTATTCCAGAGATGCAGGGTACATCAGGTTGATTGTGAAGATTTAATCTGCTGCTCCTGAGGCTGCTGGGAGAAATTTCCGTTTCTCTTCTCTGTTCGCACAGCTCCTGGGTTTCAGCTTTGGATTTGGTCCCGTCTCTGCATGTAAATCGCCTGAGGGCATCTGTTCTTTGCTTAGACAGGACAGGGTTAAAGTAGCAGCTGATTAGGGGGCTCTGGCTCACTCAGGCTGTGGGGAGGGAGGGGTACAGAATTCAGGGCGAGCCTGCTGCAGCAGAGGTCAGAATGACGTTGCAACAGCCTGAGGCGTGCCGTGCGTTCTCCTGGGGAAGTTGTCCCTGGATCACAGGACCCTGGCAGTGGTGGGCTGCACAGGCTCCTGGGAGAGGAGGTGTGGATAGTGACCTGTGCTTGCACACAGGCTTCTTGGTGGCTGCAGCAGCAGCCTTAGCATTTCATGCCTGTCTCTGGGGTCTGCGCTGATAGCCACAGCTCGTGCCCGTCTCTGGAGCTCGTTTAGGCGGTGCTCTGTATCCCCTCTACTCGCGCACCCATAAACAGTGGCCTCTTGCCTCTTAGGCAGTTCCAGACTTTTTCCCGGACTCCCTCCTGGCTAGCTGTGGTGCACTAGCCCCTTTCAGGCTGTGTTCACGCAGACAACCCCAGTCCTCTCCCTGGGGTCTGACCTGTGAAGCCCGAGCCTCAGCTCCCAGCCCCGCCCGCCCCGGCGAGTGAGCAGAGAAGCCTCTCGGGCTGGTGAGTGCCAGTCGGCACCGGTCCTCTGTGCGGGAATCTCTCCGCTCTGCCCTCTGCACCCCTGTTGCTGCGCTCTCCTCTGTGGCTCCGAAGTCCCTCCCCCCCCCCCCGCCCACTCCCTGTCTCTGCCAGTGAGGGGGTTTCCTAGTGTGCAGAAACTTTTCCTCCTTCACAGCTCCCTCCCAGAGGTGCAGGTCCCGTCCCTATTCTTTTGTCTCTGTTTTTTCTTTTGCCCTGCCCAGGTACGTGGGGAGTTTCTTGCCTCTTGGGAGGTCTGAGGTCTTCTGCCAGCATTCAGTAGGTGTTCTGTAGGAGTTGTTCCACGTGTAGATGTATTTCTGATGTATCTGTGGGGAGGAAGGTGATCTCCACATCTTACTCCTCTGCCATCTTGAAGGTCTCTCCTCTTTCTGTTATTGATTTCTAGTTTAATTCCATTGTGGTCTGAGAACAGACATTGTATGATTTCTATTCTTTTAAATTTGTTAAGGTGTGTTTTATGGCCCAGAATGTGGTCTATCTTGGCAAACATTCCATGTGAGTTTGAGAAAAGTGTGTATTCTTGTTTTAGAATGTAGTAGTCTATAGATGTCCATTATATCCAGTTGATTGATGGTGTTAAGTTCACTATGTCCTTACTAATTTTTTGCTCACTAGATCTGTCCACTTCTGATAGAGGGTATTGACGTCTCCGACCATAATAGTAGATTAAACTCTTTCTCCTTGCAGCTCTATCAGTTTTTGCCTCACAAAGTATGATTCTCTATTGTTAGGTGATACACATTAAGAATTGTTACATCTTCTTGGAGAATTGAGCCCTTTGTCCTTATGCAATGCACTTCTTTATCCCTGATAACTTGTCTTAGTTTGAAGGCTGTTCTGCCTGAAATTAATAAACCTTATGATACTTTATTTTCATCATTGATAGTGTGATATATTTTTCTCTATCTCTTTACCTTTAATCTATATGTGTCTTTATATTTAACGTGAGTTTCTTGTAGACAGCATATGTTAGGGTCTTTTCTTTTTTTTTTATCCACTCTGATAATCTGTCTTTTCATTGGTGCATTTAGACCACTGACATTTGAAGTGATTATTGATATAGTTGGATTAATATCTACCATATTTGTTACTGTTTTCTGTTTGATGCCTTGTTTTTTCATCCTATTTGTCTTCCACTCTTTTTCTGCCCTCTGTCCTTACATACTATCTATGTTATTCATTAGCGCCTTTAGCATATTAATCATAGTTGTTTTAAATTCCCAATCTGATAATTCCAACGTCCCTGCTATGTCTGGATTTGATGCTTGCTTTGTCTCTTCCAACTGTGTTTTTGTCTTTTGGTATGCCTTGTAATTTTTTTGTTGTTGTTGTTAGCCAGGCATGGTGTTCTGGTTAAAAGACCTTTAGTAGGTAAACAGGCCTTTAGTAATGTGAGGGTCGGGTGTAAGGAAAGGGGAAGCATTTTGTGATCTTATGATTAGGCTTCAGTCTTTTAGTGAAACCATGCCTCATCACATTTAGTGAATGTGAACTTAACAAGTGTTTTTCAGTTTTTTTCCCTCCTACCTGTCCTTCAGGTGTGGGACAAGAAGGCTAGAGTGAGTTAGAGTTGGGTAATTTCCTTCTCTAGGTCAGTCAGACTCTGATAATATGCCAGCAGGTTAAGCTCTGGTTATCTGGTTTCTCCTGAGGGCAGGCCTTGTTTAGAAGAACAGAGTGCTTTGGTGTATTTCAAATGGTTATTTTTCCCTCCCCCACTGCAGGAAGCAGGAGGGAATTTTTTCTCAGATATTTGCTGTGGGAATCTGGTTGAGCTCCTGGAGACAAATCTCACAATACTGTGGCAGCCTCCTGTCTGGATCCCCCTGGAGTTATTAGCTCTCAGATTTGTCCATACTGAGCCACCAGCAATTTATCAATCACAGTCCAGGTTTTCCTACTCTGACACTGGTTTATATAGCATTTTCTGCCCTTGAGTCTCTGGTCTGGTAAGCTGTGACTCCCTGTACTCACCTGTCTGCCTCTCTAATCTTGGGGGCAGCAGTTTTCCACATGTTCTCCCCTCTCTTATGGTTCCTAGGAAAACTGATTTTTCACTCTCTTCAGCTTTTTACTTGTTAGGTTGGAGTGGTGACTTCCAAACTCCTTATATGCAGAACAAGATAAAATTAATATTCTTAAAACATTATTTTCTTCATTTCACTACCCCCCCAAAAAAATATTACACTGGATTTGTAGTAGCTATGTCACAATTCCTTAGATTGGCATTCAAGTTCCTTCAAAATCTGAAATCAACCTGTCTTTCAAGTGTTATTTCTCATTTCTTCCTACATATGGCAGAGACTTTGGATAGCTTCCTAATATTTTGTCTAAGCACTTTGTCACCTGGTATAATTACTACATCTCCCAGTCACTTCTGTAACTAGATGTGGCCATGAGACTAAATTCTGTCCAGTGAGTTGTTAGCGGAGAGTGGCGTGGGATGTCTATGACAGGTCTTTAAAGAACAGTTATATAAAGAAATTAGATTCCATTGATAAATGTATCCCTTTTGCACTCTTGCATTTTCTTTTTCTATCCTTCCTTCCTTCATTCTGTTCTAGGCATTGTCCTATATGCTAGAGATAGAAGACAGAGCACAATAGTAAAAACATAGTACTCCCATTCAGCTTATATCCTAGTGCTTTTTAGAATTTAATGCAATGACTGGAGCTCCAGCAGTCATATCACATCAGAAAGTAAATTTTAGGATAGAAATCATGTGTGCAGAGGAGAAAAAAAGAACAGAAATCATGGTCTTTAATGACTTCATGAAACATTAACTTGATCCATAATCCCATGTGTCACAACTTCTAAACTTCTTTCACCTTAGGCCATAAACTCTTCTGTGTTTAAACCTCTTTGAGTCTCTGAAACTAGTAACCAAAACTCATCCTTCTTGATACTCATTTTTCAAAGAGTATCTCACATACCCTTCTGTAGTCTTTGCATTATTAGTTACCTTTTCATGTGTAAATTTTAGTCCTTCAACTATACTATAAATAACCTAAGAATAGGTAAAATGTTTATTCATTCTCGTGATTCCTCAGGGTAAAATGTAGTACCTTGTAATAAATATTTAATAAATGAATGAAAGAAGATATATTTTTATTACCTGTTTACAATTATAGTAGGTGAATACTGAAGTAGGAAGATTTTCCCCTGGGTTTCTGCTTATAATCTACATTAGATGATGTCTAGGTAAGACTGTTCTAAGCTAATAGATGTTCTTTCAATTCATTCAAATAAGATACTAGTGTCTATTTTAGAGCAGGAGGAAATAAAGTAAAATAGTTTCTGCCCTCAACGATCTTACAAATCAAAAGAGGAGACTGATATTTAACAAGGAATTACAATAAAGAATTAAAAGTATTATATTAGATGGAGTAGACGGTTTAGTGGAACAGAGAACTGGGAAACCATATTGTGTCAGGTGAGAAAAGAGCTCCTTGAAGATGTGATGTTTAACTTGAAATCCAATAGTGAGTATTCTTAGTATTTTGATTCAAATCTGATGTGCAGTAATACCAGATGCAACACAGTTCATATGGCTACAGAAATCCAAGAAATACAAGAATGTCTTTGGGCAAAGTTTATGCCGAGAAAAAGAGCAAAAGAAAGAAAGAAGGAAGGAAAGAGAGAGAGAGACTAAGGGAGGTAGGAAGGAAGGGAGGAAGGAAGGAAGGAAGGAAATATCACTAAGGGATATATGAGAGATTCAATTGGAAGTATTTTAGATGAAGAAGGAGAAAGAGGAGGTGGGAGAGGAGAAAAGAAGAGGAGGAAGAGAAAGATAGGAGAAACAGGAGGAGGAGACAGGCAGAAGGAGGAGGAAGAAAAGGAGAAGAAAGGAGAAAGGGTAGAAGGAGGAGACATCTCAAAGATAGCCTTGATACAAATCAATCTGAGAACAGAGTCCTAACATGACAGCCTTTAATCTCTTTCAGATCTTTGACCGTCTAGATGTGTTTATTCACAAAAATATGTTTTTTGTAGGATTAAGAAGCCTATATTTTTAAAAAGCTTTATAAGGGATAGTTGACATAAATACAATAACTTAGACACTTGTAGGTATACAATTTGACGAGTTTTAACCTGTATAATCATCCATGAAGCCATCAACACAACTAAGTTAATGACCATATAAACCCCCCAAAAGTCTTAGTGTCCCACTGTAATAACTTTACCCCTGCCTTTCCCTACATCCCTCACCCTTGTCGCCAGGCAACAAACAATCTGCTTTCTATAGATTCATTTGCATTTTCCAGAATTTTATATAAACAGAATCATACAGTACATACTACTATATGTTTTTCGCTTGAAAAAATTATTCTGAATTGCTATTCAAGTTGTTGCAGGTATCAGTAGTTCATTCCTTTTTATTGCTGAGCAGTAGTCAATTGCATGGATATACTATGATGTGTTTATGCATTCACCTTTGAAGGGTTCTTTAGTTGTTTCCAGTTTAAGACTATCAAAAATAAAGCTGCTATGGCCATTCTTATACAAGTATTTGTATAGATATAAGCTTTCATTTCTCTTGGGTTAAATACCTAGGAATGGAACGACTAGATGATATAATAGGTATATGTTTAATATTTTTAAGAAACTGACAAACTCTTTTGCAAAGTGGTTGTACTGTTTCACATTCCCACCAGCAGTATACGTGAGTTCCACTTCTTCCACACTCTCCCTAACATCTGATCAATCTTTTAAATTTTAAACATGCTAATAGATGTCTACTGATATCTCTTTGTGGTTTTAGTCTCCATTTTCCCAATGGCTAATGATATTGAGCATATTTTCATGTGTTTCTTTGGTGACGTGTGTTTTCAAATCTTTTGACTGTTTCTATTGAGTTTTTTGTTTTCTGATGACTGAGTTTTGAGAGTTCTTTATATATTCCAGATAAAGGTTGTTTATCAGATATGTGATTCTTGGTAGGGTATATTTAAACAAATATTTGCCTGCCTCAAGTGGAAAGAGAAATATTTAGAATATTTTATATTTATTTAAAATAATACAGAATAGAGGAAAAAACAATAAATTCAGAAGTGTTTATTAGAAATAATATATAAATATAAATTTATATATACATACATATATGTATTTGTGTATATGTGTATACAAAGAAACCCAAAGAAAAGTCATTGAGCCAGTAAATTATGTCTACCATTGGAATAAAAAACACATGAAGAAAGAAGTGAGAAGTTGCTGCAGTAAAAGCTGTCTCATCCCCTTGCTTGATCCGGCCTTTCTCTCCTCTTATTCCTATGACTGATCGTGGGTAGTGGCCTACAGTTTACATCATTAGTTATTAATGACTTGGTTAAAATTTCCTGTTGTTCAATCCACACAGCCTTCTAAAGATCCATTTTAAGCTCCTATTAAAGACGACGCAGGAAAAAGGTTTACTATTTATGGAACAACCTTGAGCATACTTTCTGGCCGGCATCTTCAGAGGCAAGAGTTGCATCAGCTGCAGTTCTAAGTTTCAGTGCTCAATCTTACTTACTAGTCTAGACGATAACTCTTCAACAAGCAATTGATAAGCATGATTTGGTGATGGCTAATCTAATCATTTAATGGGAAAACAGGAAAAATGACTGAGATAGTAGTTTGTTCCCTCCCTAGGGGACAAAACAATATGAATAACATAGTTACCAAAGGGCAATATATTAATTCAGATAGTTTTATAAATCATTTCCTTCCTAAGATAAAAATTAAAGGGTCAATAAACATTTTTATTAGAAAAGAAATTCAATTTGGTACCATACTGTACAGCACACTAAGAAGATCAGTAAAATTACATGTCTGTATAATGGAATTTAAAATTTCATAAATTTATCTGAGGAAAATGTGGGCATTGACTAATTAGTCTAGGGTTCCCAGTATTAAAATTAAAATGTTCCAGATCTGAAGTTCATGATATTCTCATTCTAGTTTATATTCCACTTTGCATATTTATGCAAAATAATGAGCATATATCAAAAAACAAATGAAAGAGACATAGACCATTTTACAGTGCTGTTTACTCCTTCCACATAAGTTACTGCTGGTGTTTGGAGTGTATATTTCTATCTGGCATTTCACTAGCCTAGATTCTGTTTTGTAGTCCTCTTTTTAGTTTTGACTATGTAAACCAAAGAAAAATTGATCTACCTCCTGAAGTATCTCTATTTTCTTTTCATTAAAATCTCGTTATCAAAACCTTTTACAATGTCTCTCTAATATTATCATCAGACCAAGTAGATAAGTAAACCAGATGCACACTTCCAGAAAATGTACCAAATGCAGGCTTCTGAAGAATAATATCCATAAAAAACCTGAAATTGCATTCTTAGAGAAAACTCAACAATAGTAATAAATCATAACTACAATAGCACATTCAGTCACTTCCCAATAAGTTTACTTTTCAGAAAAGAGTAATATTTAATTTCACAAAAACACATTTAACATGTTTTTTGTTTTGTTGTTTGAATTAAATAATTTTGTCTCCACTTTGACATCAGAAGTACCATATGTAAAAGCTGGAAGCAAACTTAGAAATAGTTAATCTAGCTATTGAATCCAGAAAGCCAGCATGTGGAGTTCAAACAAGAAATTAAAACCTACAGAAGCTAAAGAATATTGTTCAATATTGCAAAATCTTATTTCATACCTTGGAAAAACTAAAGTGAATATGAATCAGTTTTGAAAGGTAGTACATTAGACTTTAGGCCCAAGCTCTGGTCCTCACCTTTATAAATGAGAGTTCTATGCAAAAAATATCTTTGATTACTTTAATAATTAAGCCTTTCTGTATTGTGGCCCAAGAATAACTGATCTCATACTGAAAGTTATTTTATAGGAATCAGTGTGCTCTAGAAAGAGGTCAGTGTGCTGCCCTTCTTCAACAAAACTATCCTTTTATCTAGCAATTATCTTTGAAGTTAAAAATTGTTACGCATACCTATTTGTGGTATGTATATCCACACATCATAGTCTTACCCTAATACAAAAGTTTTACAAGCGTGTTTTATTAAGGTAAGAAGAGCAAGTTTGCTGTTTATGGTAACACTCTGTAAATAGGCCATAAATATTTGCTGAAAGAATGACTCATTAAGAAAAAAATTCAAGGAACAAGATGAAAATCTAAATTAACCTTTAAGTTATTTGTGCCAGCAACAATAAGCACATACTAGAAATAAGTTTGAATGTACTTTGAAAGCCTAGTCATTGGGTAATACAGAGTGACTTGAAAGAGTGAATATCATCAAACTAAGGTCAGCTTTGAAATAGGAGAGTGTGGGAACAGTGACATGGCACCTGGGACACTGGGTTTCTGGCAAAGGTGTTGGGGGAGTTTGCCCTTGAGTGATCAATTCTTGGCCTACAATGGCTACTCCAAACATCTATAGCTTCCTTATACCACACATCCCTTGCCCTGTCTGCCCAAGAAAATGTATTCATAAACCAATTTTGTTATGCCGATTTCATCATATACATACATAAAAATAGATAACTTACTATATTAAAAGTTGTCCAAATTCATTTAGGCTTTGGCTATAAGTAAGAACTATTTATCTCTATGTTTTGGGTAAGAAAGAACATTCATTTATGGCAAGCCTACTCACTTGGGCCCCAAACCTCTTCCTTCATTTCTGGAAAAAACTGTATTCCTTGTGCTTACTGAACATGAACCTGGAGCTCCCTGGGTTCTGCTTGCAGAATTGCACTGTACTCTCTTTTCCTTTCTCTGACACTATTCTTCAGATTTCCAAAGGTACCTATACTCAGACAGCTTCTTCATGTTATTAACTGCTTTATCTCATAGGTATCCTCATAATTTCTATAAAAGCAGCCAATTACTTTTCCCCAAAATCTTCCTTTCCAGCCTCACTAGTCTTCTTAATTGACCTGAGTCTCACATGGCATTTGTCATTGTTATTACTAGGCAAACCGAATTGTAAATGTTTATGTACTCTGTCTATAAAATGTTTGTACATTGGTTTGAACCTAGCCAAATGTGGTTTACTCCCAAAGCTCACAAAATTCAAGGGGTGGCTTTTTTTAAAACTAAATTGCACCTCTCTGAAGTTCAGACTCTAACCTAACACAGCAGTTCTCCAACTGTAGTCTAGGGACACTTGGCTATCTCTGAGAATTTTAGGGTATCTGCAAGATCAAAATCATGCATAGGTAAAAGATCTATTCAGAGTTCTAGATAGACCAATGGATTTTATGTTGCAAAGTAAGAAATGTTTATTCAAATGGTTTCAAATTCCACATTACAACTAACCTTTAAGGCACTACTGCTTGTTGAGTTTTTTAAACAGATTTATTCACAGATATACTTCACATACTATATATATAATTCAAATATTTAATGGGTATAATTCAATGGCTTTTAGTATATTAACAAATATGGGAAACCATCTCTTTAGTAAATTTTAGAATGCTTTCAGTCACCACAAGAAGAAATCTCACATCTTTCAGCTATTATCCCCCTATTGTTCCATTCACCCCAGCCCTAAACAACCACTAATGTGATTTCTGTCTCAATAGATTTACCTATTGTGGACATTTCATATAAATGGAACCATACAAAATGTGACCTTTTGTGTATGGCTTTTTGTTCACTTAGAACAATGTTTTCAAGGTTAATCCACGTTGTAGCATGTATTAGTACCTCATTCCCTTTTATGGTCAAATAATATTGCATTGTATGGATATGCCACATTTTGCTTATACATTCATACATTGATGGACGTTTGGGTTGTTTCTACCTTATAGCTATTATGAATAATGCTGCTATAAACGTTCATATACAAGTTTTTGTGCAGACATGTTTTCTTTTCTCTTGATTATATCACTAGGAGTGGAACTGCTGGATCATGTGGTAACTCTATGCTTAATTATTTGAGGAATTGCCAGACTGTTTTTCAAAGTGGCTGTATCATTTTAGATTTCCACAAGCAAGATATGAGGGTTCCAATTTCTCTACATTTTGTCAACACTTGTCATTATGTGTCGTTTTGATTACAGCTAGTGGATGTGAAGTAGTATCTCATTGTGATTTTGATTTGCATTTCCCTGATGACTAATAATGTCAAGAATCTCTTCATGTGTTTATAGGCTATTTCTGTTTCTTATTTGGAGACATGTCTGCTCAAATCTTTTGCCCATTTTTTAACTTGAGTCAGTTTTCCTTTTATTATTTAGTTGTAAGAGTTCTTTATATATTCTGAATACAAGGCCTTATCAGATATATGATTTGCAAAAATTTCTCCCATTCTGTGGGTTGCCTTTTCACTTTTTTGATAGTGTCCTTTGAAGCACAAATTTTTAAAATTTTGATGAAATCCTATTTTTTGCAGTTTTTCTTGTGTTACTCGTATTTTGATGTCATATATTCATGGCAAACCCAAAGCCATGAAGATTTACCCCTATTTTTTTCCTAAGAGAGTTTTATAGTTTAGTGCTTCCATTTAGGTCTTTGATACATTTTGAGTTAATTTTCTGTATATGGTATGACAAGTCTAATCTCTTTTATTTTTTTTTTGCATGTGGCTATCCACTTGTCTCAGCACCATTTGTTGAAAAGGTTCTTTCTCTCACTGAATGATCTTGGCCCTCTTGTTAAATGTCAGTTGACCATAGACAAATGGGTTTATTTCTGGATTGTTCATTCTGATCCATTGATTTCTATGTCTATCGCATGCCAGTATCACTCTTTCTTCATTACTGGTGCTTTGTAGTTAAGTATTGAACTCAGGAAGTGTCAGTCTTCCAACTTTGTTTTCAAGATTGTTTTGGCTAGTTTGGGTCCCTTGCAAATCCAAGTGAATTTTAGAATCAGGTTGTCAATTTTAACAAAGAAACTAGCTGTGATTCCTATAGGAATTGAGTGGAATCTGTAGATCAATTTGGGAAGCATTGCCATCTTAAAAATGTTAAGTCCTCCAATTCACTTCTTATTTTTTGGGTGTGTGTGTGTGTGTGTGTGTGTGTGTAGTTGCTTTACAATGTTGCGTTAGTTTCTGCTATACAGCTAAGTGAATCAGCTATATGTATACATATGTCCCCTTTTTTTTGGATATCCTTCCTATTTAGGTCACCATAGAGCATTGAGTAGAGTTCCCTGTGCTATACAATAGGTTCTCATTAGTTATTTATTTTATACATAGTAGTGTGTATATGTCAATCCCAATCTCCCAGTTCATCCCACCTCCCCTTCCCCCCTTGTTGTCCATACATTTGTTCTCTACATCTTTGTCTCTATTTCTACTTTGCAAATAGATATATCTGTACCATTTTTCTAGATTCCACATATATGCGTTAATATACAATAATTTTTTTCTCTTTCTGACTTCACTCTGTATGACAGTCTCTAGGTTCATCCATGTCTCTGCAAATGACACAATTTCATTTCTTTTTATGGCCGAGTAATATTCCATTGTATATATGCACCACATCTTCTTTATCCATTCCTCTGTTGATGGACATTTAGGTTGCTTCCTTGTCCTGGCTGTTGTAAATAGTGCTGCAATGAACATTGGGGTGCATGTATATTTTGGAATTATGGTTTTCTCCTGGTATATGCCCAGGAGTGGGATTGCTGTGTCATATGGTAGTTTCTTAAGGAACCCCCATACTGTTCTCCATAGTGGCTGTATCAATTTACATTCCCACCAGCAGTGTAGAAGGATTCCCTTTTCTCCACACCCTCTCCAGCATTTACTATTTATAGACTTTTTGATGATGGCCATTCTGACTGGTGTGAGGTGATACCTCCTTGTAGTTTTGATTTGCATTTCTCTAATAATTAGCGATGTTGAGCATCTTTTCATGTGCCTCTTGGCCATCTGTATATCTTCTTTGGAGAAATGTCTATTTAAGTCTTCTGTCCATTTTTTTGATTGGGTTGTTCATTTTTTTGATATTGAGCTGCAAGAGCTCTTTGTATATTTTGGAGATTAATCCCGGGACCATTGCTTCATTTGCAAATATTTTCTCCCATTCTAAGGGTCGCCCATTCACTTCTTGAGTTTTTGATATAGTCCCAAAAAAGAATATCCACAATTATCTGGGATAATTGTGAAAAGACTCCTCCCTTTTCCAAATATTTATCTTGTGAGGCTAAATTTTCTCCATTATTTCAGTTAAAATAAAGTAGTGATTGTAGAAACATATATGAGAATCCAGCTGTATTCTGTTAAGCTAGACATTAACGAGATTTGCAAAAATGTAAAACTTACCCTGCTATTTTTTTTTGTTTGGGGAAATATAATTATTTTTCACAAAATATTATTTATGTAATATTAAATGTGTTTCTCATTATTTTCCAATAGATTAATATATTTTTTTAATTCCTAGCTTCAATTCCAGTATGGTAAATATCAAAGATATATAATCCATGTAACCAATAAAGGGATCCTGAGACCAAAATGTGAACTGTTGGTCTAATACATGATGCCCTTCATTGATGGGTCTGGTCAACTTTTCTGTCCATATTCTCCAACACTGATCATCACACAACATTCTTTTCACATTGATCATAAAATATTACTTGCAGTTTTTTCAATGTTTCAAGCTCTTCCAAACCTCTGAGGCTTCTCAACTCTTGATGCTTCGACCTGGAACGAATGCCCCATTGCTTTCCTCCCTCTTCTTGATATGCCAAAACTCCTTTAAAACTTGACTCAAGTCCCAAATGTTCTAGATCTGACCTCTTTCCACGTGACCACTCTGCTCTGTTCTTTTGACTTTTCTTATTTTTTTCTTCTCTCTCTCTAAATATTGTAAACTCCCTGGAGTAGGAAACTCCATTGTGTTCATTTCTATACACATTGTTAGCACATAATAAGTGATCAATTAATATTTGCTAACAAATATATAATCCTACAATACCACAGAAAAATTGTCAAACCTATTAGAAAATAACCCCACACTCCATGTATTGTTGAATATTTTATTTCCTAAAAAGAATAAACACTTTTAAGTATAATTATTTAGAAGTTTTAGAAATACATTTTTCCAAATAAAAAGTACTACATGGAAAATTTATTAGGGGATTTTCCAATTCATGAAATATAATCCTCTGATGTTCTGTTACCTTTGCGGTTTTCAGACCCATTATCATTCACATATAGATGCTAATGGCTTAGATAAATATAGGATAGCTTAACTAAAATAAACTATTTTCCTGAAAAATAGGATTATAAAAGTACCTTAATTAATTTAATGGGTACTGAATCATTTACTTAGGATATGGGGATATAGTGGACTGATAGCCACCTCCCCTTTAACTAAACATATATGAATATTTTGTTATGATTTCCCTGAAAAATCAGTATATTTCTTTTTTTTTCTTTTTTTTTTTTTTTTGCGGTACGTGGACCTCTCACTGTTGTGGCCTCTCCCGTTGCGGAGCCCAGGCTCCGGACGCGCAGGCTCAGCGGCCGTGGCTCACGGGCCCAGCCGCTCCGCAGCATGTGGGATCTTCCCGGACCGGGGCACGAACCCGTGTTCCCTGCATCGGCAGGCAGACTCTCAACCACTGCGCCACCAGGGAAGCCCAGTATATTTCTTTATAGTAATAAATCTTCCTTTTCACATAAAACTTTTCAATTCCCCAATATCCAATTATAATAAAACTCTAAATTAGCTATATGGCTACATTGTATTTTGTGAATAAGTTCAATGAAATCAAATAAATACCAAAGATACTATTTTAATATGATATGATTATATAGATTCAAATATCTTAGATTTGCATCTATGATTGCAAAACCACAGTAGGTAGTGATGTATATTACACTGTAATTAGTTTGTGACATGGGTGTTATCTCTCTCTTTAGCATAATAATGAGACTTGATGTATTTCTCTTTTTATAAATTCCTGAGAAGTCACTAGGTAGAGTACAGTTTGCATTTTGATGGTAAGGAGATAGCTTCAGAAAATAGGCTTTGGAAAGTCAGTCTTCTGAAGGTCTCACCATCATGTAATGGGGAGACAGGGAGGAATAAAGCATTTTGATATGGTTAAAAATTGATATCATGTTTTCAGAAAATAGTAGAAAATGCACATGTGATTATGAGCCCTAGGAAAGGGAAGATTAACAGTAATGAAAACCAGAAGGACTCTCATATTAAAATGGAGGAATGAATAGCAGATCATACTTCGCAAAAAAGAGTAAAAAGAGGGAGAAAAGGAAGAAATCTCAAAGTAAAACAAATAACATGAGATAATATAATAGGAATAAAATCGTAAAGAATTCACACTAAAATATAAAAGGGATGAATTATCTCCCTGAAATACATAGATTGTCATTTTGGATTATCAAACAGCGAACGTGCTTAAAGCAATTGATATATAATGGTTGAAAATACTGGGATGGGCCAAGAGATACTCTGTAATTTCAAACAAAAAGAAAGCAGGAGTGGTAATATTAATGTCAGAAAAGGTAGAATATTAACTTAAAAGAAAAAATAAGAATAAATTGCAGCATATAATAAAGAAATAGTTTGAAGTAAGTTTCATAAACATATTCACCAAACAACATATCAGCTAAATATAAATTATTCAAAATTTATCTAAGCAGTGGAAGAGCTAAAATTCATAGAGGAGATCGAAAAGATAATTAAAGATCTACCATTTTAAAACAAAGCTGGATCAAAGGGGGTCAAAACTTACAAACTTCCAGTTATAAAATAAGTAAGTCCTGGGGATGTAATGTACAACATGGCAACTATAGTTAATAAACTATATTGTATATTTGAAAGATGTTAAGCAAGTAGATCTTAAAAATCTTCATCCCAAGAAAAAAAAATTTTGTAGTTATATATGGTGACAGATGTTAACTAGACTTATTGTGATGATCATTTCAGAATACACACAAGTATCGAATTATTGTGTTGTACACCTGAAACTAATACAATGTTATAGGTCAATTATACCTCAATAAAATAATTAATAATAATAATAAAAGCTGGACCAGCTGTATTCAAAGCTAAGTGAAATATAACTTCTAACAAAAATGTAATTGCAATACCGTTTAAATCAGCCAGATCTTTTAATGAATGGAATGATTGCTAATTTAACTTTATTATAATATCTGAAGATAAGAGCAAACAGGAAAACCTATGGACTAACTTGACTTTTGACTATAGGTGCAAACATTCTAAATTAAATTTTAGTAAATTTAGGGGGAAAATATTCCATTCACAGTAATGACAAAAAGTATGATAATTCATTTCACCTAGGTTGCCAATGACGCACCTGATTTTGGAGATAATAAAATGTGAAAGTCACATTTATGGCATCCTAGAATCAAAGAAATATGATATAAAATGCCTAGAAATAAAGCTTTAGCAAAACATAAATCTTAAATTTTAAAAAAAACCTATAAAATCTCACTGAATACTCAAACACATCCTTAGTTCTATTTACAACAAATTTTATATTTAAAGTTCCCCAATAGATTCCCACATACAGCCAAATTGGAGAACTGTTGGCTTTAAAGGCAGAAATGAAGGGGGTGGGAGGGGATATAGTCAGCTTCTTCTTTATATATTTTTATGTTGAAATATGTCACTTACTAAAATCATTATTATATTGAGTTTGAAATCGAATTTTCTTGTTATTTGCAATATTATATAAAAAGATCAAAACTGGGGTGTATTAGTAATATTGGATCCATAATTGGACACTTAAAATAACAGATAAAGGGAAAAAGCAACAAGACAAATGAAGAATGAAAGTTTAGAGAGGAAAATAGGCTTCTGAGTCTCAGTTCTCACCCACAGAAAGGGCTTCTTCCCTCTATACATTTCTTAATCTTCATGTTAATGAAGAACAATGGTTACTCCAACTTTTCATTTTTAAAAATTGAAAATATAAGAATGGGGTTGCCCAGAGTTTAGGTCCTAACTCTCCATTGATTGGGATAAAATATGAATTATAAGATCCCTCTTCAAAAGAGTAAATTAAGGAAATTATGTTAAAAACTTGGAGGAAAAGGATTCCAGAGGAATAAAGAAGAGAAAGAGAGAAACTTGAGAAAGACGCAATAAAAGAAAACGTACTGTGTTTTATCCTTTAATAATTTTCAGCTTTTAGACTATCAACTTCATAAAGAAGTAATTCTTAAAGGCAAGCTTGGCATTATACTTAAGCAGAATAGAGAATAGTGAGTAGTCTACATGAAATTAGTTTGGGGGTGCTAGGAGATATCCCCTAAAACATTTCCTTCATATACTTCATAATGTCTGAAATGTTTCTAACAGGAAAAAAAACACTCTTCATTTCATAATTAATTAGAGGCACACCCCTTGGGAAAATTAAGTATTGAATACAATTCATACAAGTTATAATCAAATAATATCAGATCTTCTGGTAATTATAGGGAGATGAAAAAGATATATTGTGTGGTGGAGGGGTTTCTGTGATGAAGAATGAACAGAGGGATCACAGCAGAGCCTAATAAGTCCACAGAAACCTCATGATTTGTCCAGGGTAGGCCCTATCCAAAAATCCTCAAGTTCTACAAGATGCCAAGTGCTCCCAAGAAATTAGTCCACAAGAAATAAGTTTCTCTTTTCATTCTCTCATGCTTGATTGGAGTGTTTGAAAAGAATAGAGCAAACGGCAAGCTGAGTAATGAGAATAATGTACTGAGTAAATAATGTGTACTGCACAATATTCTCTGACTCCTAGAACTCACTCCTTGGTGTCTCGCCACAGAACACACACAGCTACCTTAGCAGAGAGCTGAAAAACCACCCAGGACACAGGAAAGGCAAGTCTGTCAGGTTCCTTGTTGCCAGTAATTTTGTATCCAGACCCTCACTAGAGACAGCAGCGGGTGATAATTTTATCACTGGCTTTCAGGAGGGATCCTGCTAGGAAAGGAAAACAAAATAAGCTCTTCGCCTAGTGACAATAACTTGGCAGAACCTTGCTGGCTGAGATATAGGAAGTATGCTTTAAAGCTGTGTTTGTCAATCTTTTTTATTATTACCTTTTTAGCCATTTTTCCTCTAACCTCTTCCCGTGAAATTTTAATACCACAGATATACTGTATATTTAATGATGTACGGTATGCATGTCTCTGATTTACACACAAAAAGTAAGATATGTTTCCTCCCCCAAGAACCATTGAAGGAGATATTGCTCCCATTGAGAATGTTTGTTTTATTTAGTTATTTTTTTTAATTTATTTATTCTTATTTTTTGGTTGCATTGGATCTTTGTTGCTGCACGCGGGCTTTCTCTAGCTGCAGAGAGCGGGGGTTAACTTCGCTGCGGTGCGCGGGCTTCTCACTGCGGTGGCTTCTCTTGTTGCGGAGCACGGGCTCTAGGCGCGTGGGCTTCAGTAGTTGTGGCTCACAGGCTTTAGAGCACAGGCTCAGTAGTTGTGGCGCGCAGGCTTAGTTGCTCCACAGCATGTGGGATCTTCCCAGACCAGGGCTCGAACCCATGTCCCCTGCATTGGCAGGTAGATTCTTAACCACTGCACCACCAGGGAAGCCCTGAGAATGTTTGTTTTAAAGTAATATCATTGAATGTTATTATTACACGCGGCAGCTTATATTCTCTTTTTCCTAATTTGTGAAACTAGAATAGGCCATTAAAATTTGTTTTCATCCTTAAGAAAAAGACTCAACACCATGTTTAGGAAACTACTGTAGCAAAATCATTTAGATTAAGCAATTAAGGAGAATGAGTCAGTTGGAGTTTTTCTGGCATGAAGTCAATTGCTGGGATGCTTTCACATCTTTCCCACTGCTAGAATTTGAAAGAAAATGTCTCATGCCTTTAGAAATCATCTACATATAATTAGTAAGTCATTTGTATTGCAAATACTCCATACTCTCATATAGTTGTTTAGAACAAAGAGTTGGGATTTTACAGAATCAAAGTAAACCAAAGAGGCAATTCTGCCTCCAGGATGGGATCACATGACATTTGCATGTTTAACCAAATTTACTTAAACGTTCTCCATAGTTAGATTTATTCTACTACACATTTTGAAAATAATATCAAGAAAAATACCGTATATGTCTTCTTATTTGAGCACACACACACACAAATGCTCCCTCCTCTCTTAGTAAATTATTTTATTCTTCTCTGAACTAACAGCTCTGCCTTCAGTGCCATGTAATGCGCTATGCCCTTTACAAGGTAGAGGAACAAGTTTTTATCCAGTTTTACTTGGGAAGGGAAGAAGTAAGAACATTGCACCTTCTGTCCAGCACTGCTCACTTTATTTATGAGTGTCTCCCACCTGCTGCAAGGTGAAAGAACACAGCTTTATGCCTTCACCATGTATTCTCTCAGGGTTTTGAAGGCACTAGGAATAAGCTGGGTGAGCAGCACGCATACCAATAGAAAAAAAAAAAGAAAGAAAGCTAAAGTTCCATTAGCTGAAACTTTAAACAAAAGAAATATAAAATGCAAATGAATGATTTCATCAATTTTCAAACTGTCATCTACTGATAGAATCAAAGCAGGTACTCAAAAATGTATGATGGAGCTCGGGGTTCAGGCAAACATGGTTGGAATTCCAGCCCCACCACTCACTATGTGACCTTGTAAAAGTTTGCTTTATTTTCCTAGGCTCTGAGGCTAATTCTATACAACTGGGTTAATAATAGTCCCAACCTTGAGGGTGGTTATGAGGATTGCAGAGCAGAAGTGCCAGGAAAGTGTCCAACGCACTGCAAGCATTCAAAAAGTGCTTGTTGTTGATAGCAATATTACCCTCTTTTTCTTGCCTATTCTTTAATTATCCCCAATATTGCCTTGTACATAAGTACAGAGTAAATACATGAATCAATGAATATAATTATGATACAACTATATATAACACCTAAGAATGGATATACCTAAGTTACATATTTTCTTCCTTCTTCCTATGATTTTAGTCGTTAAAGACAAAGAGTCATGACTGTCACTATATCTAGAAATAGAGGGATTAGATTTCATAATTTTTCCTTTGACTGCAGATTGACTATTCTATATATATTCTATATATATGGTGCTGAAAATCTCAGTTTAGTGGTGATTATCAAGAGTGAAAATTGTCTAAAGCTCAGATGCCAATTCATGTGTTCAATACGTAACATTAAAATCTTGAGATGGGAGTAGAAAAAATTAGCAATAATATGTATTTCTATTATGACATTCTACAATTTTAATTTTTATGAATCTCGTCATCCAGGAAACTGATAAATTAATTGGTTAGTTTTATGTCTCCCTGAAAGTAGACTAGAGGATCTAAAATGATATTTCTCAAACAATAATGGACAGATGAACTACTAGGGGATATTGTTAAAATGTAGATCCTAATTTAGTACATCTGGTCTAAGGCCTGAGATTCTGCAAGCATGTACGCAATGCTGATACTGATGTATGCAAACCACAGTTTGAAGATCTAGCATCTTAATATACTCCACACTGCTTGAGGTAAGGGATAAATAAAATTGTTTTGAGTCACTCAACAGAGATAAGTTATAATTTTTTTAAAAACATAATTTTATCATCCATTTGCTTCACAGGGCAAATTTTAAGCTCTTTCCATAACTATCAATAACTGTAAAAATAAAAACTGATGATACACAAGTGAAGATTATAACAGATAAGTAAAGACAAGCGACAACTAACTGTGACTGGCAGACTTTATTTAGCTTTCACTAACAAGCCTGGCAAAAACCAAGAAGAAAGAGACTACTCAAATGTCAGTTTTTACAGAAAAAAATAAGAAAAACAGGGAGGGGTTGAATATATAAAATCATGATTAATATTAGAAGGCAAATAAAAAAGTGAGAAAATATTTGCATTGTATTTGATGGACAGTAGGTCAGTCTTCCTAACTTATAAAGAGGTCTCAGATATAAAGAGTTCTTAGGTAAAGAGGTCTAGTTTAAAAATGGGCAAATGATTTGAAGTGGCCACCCAGAGAAGAATAAGTTTATGTATATTTCAAAAATATAACCATAGTAGTAAACTAAGAATTGCAAATTTAAAATACGATGCTATTTTTCAACTGTTGAATTGTGAGACTAAAAATTTTCATTCCCAATTTTATCAGAGATACAGTGAAATGGATACTCTTATACAATGTACTGTCATAATGTTTTAAAAATCATTTAGAAATCTGTATCAAGGACCTTAAAATAGTCATACACTAGATGTCCACTCAGGAACATAGAAGATTTGCCATTCAGAAGTAGAGGCTTTCTCTCCTTAGTCCTGCCTAGATATAAAGAGACTAATTCCTAGCCTTGGTATCTGATGTATTCTTCTGTGGTCATGCTCTATTTGATTTTACTGAAAGCAAAATAACATCCCAAACACTAGTGTCCTGATGAGGGTCACAGGATCAGATGATTCACATGCCCTGGTTCATATCCTCTCCGTCCAACTTGTTGCTCTGGCCATTGCTACAGCAACCAGCTACATGCAGACGTAACCCAAAAACACCTTGCCTTCTCTCCACTCTGTCTTCTCTTCTGACCCAGGGTTTCTCTGCCACCACTATGTGGGACACCTGCATGAACCCATTCAGTCTTTCTGATGCCTGTGTGAGCATGGATACATCAGGAAGTTAACCTCCATGGGACAACCCTAGGTTAATGCAAAACAAAGTACAAAATTTCCATTGAAACTGCTGATCTACCCACTCTAACTGTAGAATTCCTGAGCTGCCAGCAGCAGAAACCAATGCCAAGCCTTGCACCACTAGGACCCAGTCTTTCACTTTATGGCAGGTTGATTACATTGGGCCACTTTACCCTGGAAGGGCAGCAATTTTCTCTTCTGAGACTTGAAATTATCTCTGGATACAAGTTTGCCTTTTCTGCCTTGTGCCTCTGCCAGGAGCACAGCTCAAAAGCTTATACCTGATTAAGTTACATAGACTCTTCCATAATATAACCTCAGACCAAGGGGCCATTCTAAGAGAGAAGGTATGACCCTGAGTGCCTGACTCCGGAATTCACTCTTTGGTCCTACCTTACAGGGTGCCATCTTGGAAGCAGCTAGCATAATAGATTTTTGAAGCACCTGTTAAAATGTGTAAAGCATCATCTTTGGGTATCTGCTAAGATGAGACATATGCATTGAACTAATGCCTTATATGCAACGCTATGGCCCCAATCTCTAGACTTACCTGGGACCATGAAATGAGGGGTAGAAGCAGAATTGGCCCACTGCATCACTCCTCACAGTGACCATTTTGCAGAATTTCTACTTCCTGACCCTACAAATTTAGGTTCTGCTGGATTAGCGGACATGAAGCCAAATGGGACTGGGGAAGGGAAGCAACAAGGGGAAGCTTCTTCCTGTGTACACTGTAAGGGTTCCATTAAAGCAGAAGCTGGTCAATGTTCCCTCATACCAGTGGAACAGTAGGCCAGGAAAAGAATTACCATATCGTCGGACATGATCCCAAATACCATAAGGAATGGTTGCTGCAATACAATGTGGGAAGACAGAACTGTATCTAGAACCTAGGAGTTCACTGGAGCATCTCTTGGCATTTTCATGCCTGCTGATGAGTCTAATAGGCAGTTACAATAAACCGAAACTGGCAACCTTAAAGCAACTGAGAACTCCAAACTCTTAAACTCAAACTCCAAACAAGCCATCTAGACTGAAGTTCTAGTCAATGGTAAGAACATTATAAAATTGGTGATAGACAAAGGAGAAAATAAATATTACTTGTACCTTTTGGACTAGCTGCAGCAGTGGAGACAGCACATTGTTCCATTAATATTTGCATATTAAATCATTGCATGTATCCTAGTAAGTTTTTGAGAAATAAATGTAATGGATGGTCAGCCAATACAGTCTTTCAAATAGTTAGAGTGATTGATGATAAGTGAGAGTGAGAGTTAAATAGTTACCCATTTAAAAAATAAGTTAGATAATGACAGGCAAAGAATATTTACACAGATCAATGAATAAAAGATATCAGAAATAGATTTAAAATTATGTCAACTTACTACAAGATAAAGGTACTTCATGTAATTGGGGAAATGACAAAATTTTTCAACAAATGATAAGATAACTAAAAAGGATCCCTCCCTCTTGCCTCTATTATTTTTAAAATGCTAAAGGGATCAAAGATGTAAATGTAGGATATGAAAATGATAAAAGTAGTGGAAGAAAATATGAAATAATGTAAGTGAACTAGAAAAAAGATTGATCAACTCAACTACACAAAAATAAAATATAACTACAGAGCACAAATATCATAAATACAGTCAGGATAAAAGACAAGATTGTAACATAGACAATTATAGGAATAATTAGATTTAAAAGAGCTTCTAAAATTAACAGAAAAAATCAATAGCCCAATTAAAATAAGCAAGGATATTAACCAATCATTCACCAAAAAAAGGAAATATAAATGTCTTTTAAATGTGAAAAGATTTCCATCACCAATAAATTATAGTGCATATACACAGTGGTAGTTCTATATAAACTATGAAACCATTTCCAAGACACATTGTTAAATTTTCAAAAACAGGGTTAAAAACCAAGAATTTTAAAATGAATATGTGTATATAGTGCCTATGTGTGTATATGCTTCTATATGCATAGATTATCTAGAGAGATACATAAATTATCTATAATCATGTTGCCTCTGGACAGGGGATGAAGTGGGTACTGAAAAGGAATGATTACTTTTCACTACAAACCCTTTCGTATTTTCTGGATTTTTTACCTTATGCATTTATTCATTATTTTTAAAAATTGGTTGCCTAAAAGTCAATTATTCTCATCATTACTATGACTTTAGATATTCATTTACATCATTTTTAATACTTCTTAGAATTCCTATATATATATATATACACACAATAGTTTCTTTAATCATTTCTCTATTGTCGAACATATTTCCTAATCTTTTATGTTAAAGATTTCACATGTTTGTATACACTATTTTTCTTCATATGCATAGTCTAGCCAAGCTGGTCTCTGCATAGTCTTTTCCTTTCCACTAACTCCACATGCCTTCCCCAGCCTCTTCTCAAGAGTTTTAAGTTCAATCTATCTTTTATACTCTATTTTCTTTTTCAGCTCTGGCCCTGAATTTTTTCCTTTCATTTACTTCCTATGTATTTATTACTTCTCTCTACCTATTTTGCTTCATCAATAAAATAGGAATACCAACATCAATCTCAGAGAGTATTTGTGAACATTAAATGAAATTAATGTGGGAAACATGTATAAGTGATTAAACACTACAAAAACATAAATTATACCATTCATATTCTGTTGTACTTTATCATAATTATTTAAGTTACCATTTGTTGTATTAGTGTCACCGTTATATTGTTACCATTTTGTGTACCTCCTGCATACATACATATTGCCTTTTTACTAGCTTGTCAGTACTTTAAAGAAGGATTCACTGTTCATCTATGTATCCTCTACCAGTAGGTATAGTTGGCACCTTGTACTGAGCAGTCCTCAATGATGTTGATAGGGCAATAAATGCAATAAATAAAACGATTGATTCTAATACTTGGATTTGGAGTTATGAACTGTTCCATTAAAAAAATTTTAATTCAGCAATCAGAGTATAAATGATAGTCCATAACTTATATATAATGCTGCATTAAGAGAAATGCTCAGTAAAAGGGGACACCTTTCTTGCCCTGGTATGCCCCAATCCACCACCAACTGATATAAGTACACATCTTGAAGGAGGCTATTGAATCTACTATAAAGCACAATTCAGGGGCTTCCCTGGTGGCGCAGTGGTTGAGAGTCCGCCTGCCGATGCAGGGAACATGGGTTCGCGTCCCGGTCCGGGAAGATCCCACATGCCGCAGAGTGGCTGGGCCCGTGAGCCATGGCCGCTGAGCCTGCCCGTCCGGAGCCTGTGCTCCGCAACGGGAGAGGCCACAACAGTGAGAGGCGCGCGTACCGCAAAAAAAACCACACAAAAAACCAAAAAAACACAATTCAGATCCCAACTTCTCTAAGGGACCTATAAACCTCTCAGATACAATCACATTCTCTCTGACTTATTACAATGTCACCTATTTCATCTATGGACTTTGCTCTACCTATTGTCCTGCACATTATTATTCATTTACATGAGTTCTTCCTCTAGCATATAATGACTCTTTGAGCGCATAGTAAACGTGATTTTTCATCCTCATTTTCCCAGTCCCTACCACAGTGCCTGGTACATGGTGCATCTATAAATATTCACTAAATTGAAATTAAGCTAATTTGAGGAAATGAGTCACTTATATTGCATTACAGTTAAAAAATGAAAAGATTTTGGAGCAAATTTGATTCAGGGAAAATATGTTTTATGTAATTTTTATCATAATAGTATTTGTTATAAACTTAGTAATAATAAGAAAACCCAAAGATGATATATTACCATCAAGTATAGGGTTGAAAAGAAAAAGAATTGCACAGTGTCTACTTAATATAGTTCAGTTAACATCTGTTTGTGGTGCCATTAGTTACTACCTACTGGCTAGTGTTCAACCATGATCAGCAAATTAGGAGGTTGTATTCCTGATGATACGTCTATTTTCTGCCTAATGGTGTATTAATTTAGCTGACGTCAGCTGTCCTGATTAGAATCAATTCACACATCAGAACATTGTTTGTTGAGCATGGCAAATATTTGCCTTAACTCCTCTGCTTTCCTGTCTTTAAAAAGAAATAAGTGATTCACTAAGAAGGCCTAATAAGAAAAGAAATTTAAATTATTCTGTTCGGAGCATCCCCAGTCCCAATCTCTTGATTTTCAGATCACTAGTGGACTTCAATATATATATAACTTCTTAGATAAGACACTAAGATAAAATAGTTGTGTGTTTATGTATGTAATTTATTAATGTTTACTTCTAACAAAATATATATTTATGTGTAAAATTGATATCTTTATATATAAATATATATTCTAAATTATGGATGTTGATAAATTCATGAAAATTTTAACTAAGGAAAAAAGCGTAATTGGAGGTATACATTATACTATAACAGGCACATTACTTTTGGCTAACATAAGTTGGCCCTCAATTATAAATTCATAATCAATTGAACACTGTATTGTATGCATTAAGGCAGGATGTGGGCAACTAGTCCTTAAAACTAGTTTGATGTACTGGTTTTTCTCCATTTAACTTTTCCTCTAGCTGCTGCTTTAAAATTTTCAATGGATTGCATTCCTGTGCTCACCTACTCTCTGGTTTATGATTGGATCTGGTCCAAAAAGGCACTGGCAGGATATGAGAGGAAGGAAGGAGTCCAGAGCGTTTACTCCCTTGACCCCTTCCATTCTGAGATACTGTTTGATTATGCCTGCACTTTTTTTATGGTCTAGGTTCTGTCAGGGAGATTTATTCCCATGGCTGTATCTTCTGTCAAGTTCTAACAACACAATGGAACTTCTAGTTTCAAGATGGACTGAACATGCACGCCAAAATTTCTGGCTCCTATTCAAAACCGACATTCTGGTTTATGTTTAATACAGATACTGTAGAAAGTTTATAAAAGTAAATAAGTATTAATATATAACTATATTAAGAGGGGGAAATGGGATAAAATGTTCTGATATCAGTGAAGCAATGAACCAAGGCTGCCACTACTCCTAGACTTAAACCAATGACATCACCAAGAACGTGACTGCAAGGAAAGGCCATGGTGTCAACAGGTGGTCATAATTGAGGACGTAGAATCAAAACTAAGAATCATCAGGCATCTGAGAAATGCTGGAAAAGGAGGCAACAAATTCATGAATCAAAGAATTTATACCCAATAACTTAGAGATAATATAAAAATATCAAAAGGAGTTGGAATACATATAGTTACTATTTACAAAGAGATAAATAAAATACACCCATGACACAAAAGTAAATAGCTATAAAATAAAAATGTACTGTGGAAAAAGAAGTTAGAGATCATAGAAATGGCAACTTGTTTGAAATTAGTAAAAAAGAAACTCATTATAGTCAGGTTAAATAACAAACTGAAACTAGCTAAAGAACAAAATAGTTCGTATACATGAAACGTGCATCTTTCCCCCCAGGAATAATTGCTCAGTATTTGCTCATTCAAGGTTCCCAGAGACTTTATAGACTATAACTACCAAGAATAACAAGAGTTGGGCGAGTGGGCAGGGAGGAGGAGGGAGCCGTGTTGCATGCAACTCCAGGCAGGGCAGCCCCGGAGGCTGAGGGACACTGCAAGACCTTGGTAGAACGGGGATTTAACTGGGGCCAGGAGCAACGACCATGTAGAGACGTCGCCGGAGCCATTTAGGCACTCGCGAAATGCAGGTGCACGTGTATTTTTTGGGTTGGCCAAAAAGTTCGCTTCGGTTTTTCCATAACATGTTACGGAAATATATAATGCAAATAATGCAGTGGATTACCTTATGAAGACAAAGGACAATAGAAGCAGTGAGCTTGCTTCTGAGCAAGATGTTTCTGCTCACTCAGTTCAGTGCTGGAATCACTTTGGTGTTTGCTTTACTTGCATGTCCCTTTCCAGGTTTGCCTGCAATGAGATTTCACTCTCTAAATTTAAAGGACATCCTTTCTGAGCTGCTGTGAATAAATCTGGAATGATATTTTAAATTTTCATCTAATGGAGAATTAGCTGTACCTTGAATAAGGATTGCTGTGTTGGACGACTTCAGAATATCACTCACAATGTCATCCAACAGGAGCCAGAATCCCCATGGACTGAAGCAGATTGGCCCTGACCAGACCGGGGATGACCTCAGAGCTGGAATCCAGCAAGTGTATACCAGACAAAGCATGGTGAAATCCAGATACATGGAACTCTACACTCATGTTTATAACTACTGCACGAGTGTGCACCAGTCAAACCAAGCTCAAGAGGCTGGTGTCCCTCCTTCTAAATCAAAAAAGGGGGAGACGCTGGAGGGAGTTCAGTTAGTTGGCTTGGAATTGTACAAACAGCTTAAAGAATTTTTGAAGAATTACTTGACAAATCTTCTTAAGGACGGAGAAGATTTGCTAGATGAGAGTGTACTGAAGTTCTACACTCAACAATGGGAAGATTACCGGTTTTCAAGTAAAGTGCTGAATGGCATTTGTGCCTACCTCAATAGATATTGGGTTCTCTGCGAATATTACGGAGGACGAAAAGGAATCTACCAAATCTATTCTCTTGCATTCGTGACTTGGAGAGATTGTCTTTTCAGGCCATTGAATAAACAGGTAACAGATGCTGCTGATTGAAAAGGAAAGAAATGGTGAAACCATCGATACAAGACTAATGGTGAAACCACAATCTTACGTGGAACTGGGGCTGAACGAAGACGATGCCTTGGCGATGGGCCCTAGGCTAAAGGTGTACAAAGAATCCTTTGAGTCTCGGTTTTTGGCTGACACAGAGAGATTTTATACCAGAGAGAGTACCAAATTCTTGCAGCAGAACCCAGTTACTGAATATATGAAGAAGGCAGAGACTCGTCTGCTGGAGGAGCAGCGGAGAGGCCAGTACCTTCATGAGAACACCCAAGAAGAGCTAGCCAGGAAGTGCAGGCAGGTGCTCATTGAGAAACACTTGGAGATCTTCCACAGGGAATTTCAGAATTTATTGGATGCCAACAAAAGTGAAGATTTGGGTCGCATGTATAATCTTGTATCTAGAATCCAGGATGGCCTGGGAGAATTGAAAACACTCCTGGAGACACACATTCATAATCAGTGTATTGCGGCAATTGAAAAGCGTGGAGAAGCTGCTTTAAATGACCCCAAAATGTATATACAGACAGTGTTGGATGTTCATAAAAAATACAACGCCCTGGTGATGTTGGCATTCAGCAACAATGCTGGCTTCGTGGCTGTGCTGGACAAGGCTTGCGGTCGCTTCATACACAACAATGCGGTTACCAAAATGGCTCAGTCGTCCAGTAAATCTTCCGAGTTGCTGGCTGGATACTGTGACTCCTTGTTGAAGAAGAGGTCCAAGAACCCAGAAGAAGCAGAACTAGAAGACACACTCAACCAAGCGATAGCGGTCTTCAAGTATATAGAGGACAGGGACGTGTTTCAGAAGTTCTACGCAAAGATGCTGGCAAAAAGCCTTGTTCATCAGAACAGTGCGAGTGATGACGCCGAAGCAAGCATGATCGCTAAGTTAAAGCAAGCTTGCGGTTTTGAGTATACCTCTAAACTTCAGCAGATGTTTCAAGACATTGGTACAAGCAAATATTTGAATGAGTGGTTCAAAAAGCACCCGACAAATTCAGAGCCGCTGGGCTTGGATTTCAGTATTCAAGTTCTGAGCTCCAGATCATGGCCTTCTCAGCAGTCCGGTACGTTTGCCTTGCCGTCAGAGCTGGAACGGAGTTATCAGCGCTTGACAGCGTTTTACGCCAGCCGTCACAGTGGCAGAAAATTGACGTGGTTATATCAACTGTCTGAAGGAGAATTAGTAACAAACTGCTTCAAAAACAGATACACCTTGCAGGCATCTACATTCCAGATGGCCATCCTGCTCCGGTACAACACGGAAGACGCTCACGCCGTGCAGCAGCTGATGGACAGCACCCAGATCAAAACTGACATTTTTGCACAAGTGCTACAGATCTTATTGAAGTTGAAGTTACTGGTATTGGAAGATGAAAATACACCTGTTGATGAGATGGAATTGAAGCAAGATACCTTAATAAAATTATATCTTGGTTATAGAAACAAGAAATTAAGGGTTAATATCAATGTGCCAATGAAAATGGAACAGAAGCAGGAACAAGAAACCACACACAGAAACACCGAGGCAGATCGTAAACTATTGATCCAGGCGGCTCTCGTGAGAATTATGAAAATGAGGAAGGTTCTAAAACACCAGCAGTTACTTGGAGAAGTACTGACTCAGCTCTCCTCAATATTCAAGCCTCGGATCCCAGTAATTAAGAAATGCATTGACATTCTGATCGCGAAAGAATATTTGGAGCGAGTGGATGGTGAACAGGACACCTACAGTTACTCAGGATCAGAACTGCTCAGGATCGCCACGCTTCAAGTCTGTAAATACGGACACCGATGCCATTTAACCTAATTTAAGACCAGAGAGGATGGAACCTTCCATGCTGAGGGCTGCATGCTTCTGCATCCGAATCAACCCATTGGCCACCTGAATAACAGCTGGGCGGCCCCTCGGAGGCCAGCAACACCTAGAGAGCAGGTCTGAACGGACCCACGTGTAATCTGCTATGAAAAACCATTTGTAGAGTATATTTCATTTTTTAATGTGTGAAAATAAAGAAAACTAAAGAAAAAAAAAACAAGAGTTGACTCGAGAAAGTATCAAAGTGACGTTCAGAAGCATGGAGAGTAAATCCAGAAGTTCAAATTTTCTTTTCAATTTAATTCCAGAAAAAAATAATAGAGAAAATAAAAGAAAGCCAATATTTGAAGAAATAATACCTCAGAATTATGGAAATATATGATTCTACATATTACAAAAGTCCACTTAATGCAAAGCAATATCATAACAAATTTAAAAAGCAAGAAACAAATAAAACTTCACACCTGAACACATTGCAAAGCAACTTCCACATGTTAAGGATAAAGCAAAACTTCAAAAGCCATCAGAGGGGAAAAAACAATGTAATAAAGTGTAAAAATCAATTTTCATGAGCTATTTTATCAGGTTTATTAGATACATGACATCAATAGAGCAATACTTCCAAATTACTGAGGGTAATTGCTGAGAGTTCTGCTTCTGCAATTGCTCACTAATGGCTTCAGACCAACCTTCCAACCAAGGAAAACTTAAAAATATAGACAAAATTCAAAATGAAAAAAAAAAGTATCCGTTTGAAAATTGCAGTAAAGGGTTAATCAGCAGGCTTGGAATGTTCAAAACTTTCACATTCCAGAGAAAGGATTGGCCCTCAACTAGTTCCTGAGTGATAAATCTTTAGAATATCCTGTCTGTTAAGAGTGTATTTGATACATGAGGCCTTGGGGCATGCCAGATATAGTTCATGCTATAAAGTGACTTATGGTGGGAATTCGGACCTCACTGTATCAGTTTGACCTCCGGAGTTGCTGGAAACTGAGTAACCGAGGTCAGCCACTTGGGCAGTCAGCCATGCCTACCTGACTGACCCTTAATAGAAACCTTGACACCAAGGCTCATGTGAGATTCGCTGTTTGGCAATACTTCATAGGACTTGTCACATATGTTGCTGGGAAATTAAATGCTGTTCAAGGACTCTAGGAAGCAGAACAGCTGGAAGCTTGTTCCTAATCTCTCCTTGACCCTGCCCTTTTCACCTTTTGTCTTGACTAAGTTTAATCTGTATCCTTTCGGTGTGATAAACTGTAACTATGAATATAACAGCTTTTCTGAGTTCTCTGAGTCTTTCTAGCAAATCATCAAACATGAGGGTGGTCTTGTGGACCCTCAACACAGAAGGCATCAGGGAGTTTCAAGGTAGTAAAGGCAAACAGAATAGAAAATTCTGAAGAAGATCAAGCGTAAGTGGGAATTTGATATATTTGGAGGTTATATGACAATTTAGCAGTTGGAGTGACCAACTAATTAATATTGGCTCTGGTTCTCCACAGAAATAGATTTAAATGGAATGTATATATGTTATTACTTACCTCAAACACAAATTCCAGATGGAGAACAGACCTAAATAAAAACAGAAACATGACTTTTTAATAAAGAAAACTGTCTCTATGATACTGAGGTAGGGAAGCCTTTTAATGAAACATTTTTCCAAGGTAAAATTAGTCAAAAAAAAGATTGCCAAATGTTCTGGCTATCTCAAAGTACTAATAATCATTTGACGAAAGACAGCATCAACAAAATTAACAGGTGGAGAAAAACTGGAAGAAATAGTTATGTATAAATATAAATAAAATATTATAAATATATAAAATACATATTACAAAATAAAGGACTAGTATGTAGCATAAAGAATACAAGTCAACAAGAAAGGCGCAAACAACTAAATGGGACACTGGAAAAAGACAGTTTTTCAAAAAATGAAAAAATTGGCTTAAAAATATATTAAAAAGTATCAAAACACTAAACAAATGCAATTTGAAAGAACAGAAATGTGTCATATTTCACTCATCAAATTAGGAAAACATTTAAAATGGTTTAAAGATCGCTTAAGTTTTGGGAAACATAAACTCTCAGAGTTCTGATGTTTACATTGGGGCAGCCAGTTTTCAGGACAATTTGAGACTGTCTTTTAAAATATGAAAGGTGCATGCTCTATAACTTAGTATTTCTGTTTCTAGGTACCTCCTTTA
This sequence comes from Globicephala melas, assembly GCF_963455315.2. NCBI lineage: Eukaryota > Metazoa > Chordata > Mammalia > Artiodactyla > Delphinidae > Globicephala > Globicephala melas. Next base: position 82,475,782 of record NC_083322.1, read on the forward strand.
GCGATCTACTCATGCATGTCAAAGTAAACACTTAAAGGTTGCTCTTCCTTAATGTAACTTGTTTATTGGCCTTCAAGGACATCACTTTCTATTGTTTTTTCTCCTTTGTCACTATTCACTCCTAAATCTTCACTGTTGTTTTCTCTCTTTCCTGACCCTGTAAGGTTGGAGTAGCCCCAGGCTCAGCCCCTGCTGCTACTCTCTTCTTCCGCTACATTCACCTTCTTAATTATCACAGATGGCTCACGGCTTTAAACAGCATCTATAGGCTGATAACTCCAAGATACCTATCTCCAGATCAGACCACTCTTCTAAACTAGACTCATATATCCAGTGTCCTAATCACTCACTACTGTATCATTAGACAAAAATCTTCTGTGCTTCCTCAAATTCCCTTGGCCACCTCTTTATTTACAGAGATGCTTTCTTCCTTGTGGGCTACACTGCTGCTGCCTTTGCCAATGCCCTTGCCAAGTTTCCTCAGCTGGCTGAAGGTCAAGGTGAAGTCTTAGACCTTCACGCCTCTCAAGTCCCACAAACCAATCCCCGTCCACTTGCAAACCTCAATGAAAAAAATGGGGTGTGGGATTTGTTCTTTATTGACCACCAAGGAGCTGAACAATAACATCCAGTAAAGCAGGGCATTGTATCCTCTTGACTAATGGGAATCGAGAGATGGGAGGAAACTGAGTAGGTAAATTCTGTCTCCTCTCTCTTCTAAACTATTCTGAGGTGTAGTTTCCTGGGGCTAATAAATTCAAACTGGGAGGAGATGAGAGAAATCATTGCCTTTAAAAAGTGAAAGGCGCCTGTGAGTGAGTCAAAGCTGACCTGTAGTCAGTCACACATTTGTGGCTCCTTCTATCTCCTGCCCACACTCATCACTTCCTCCTCCAAATTCCTAAACTGAGTCTAGATTTCTTCTTCTCATGTATCCCCACGGCATCTAGCATCTTGTTGAACACACATTAAAAACTCTCTAAAATAAATGTCTTTTTAAAGAGAAAGACAATGAGGATGGGAGATGGAATATGCGAAAGAGAAAGAAGGAAAGAAAAGAAGAAAAAAATAATTCAGACCAACACATCTGCTATTCTCTCTCTACATAGTTGTGAAGAGCTATCATTTTGCTTTTTCTCTAAGTAACAAAATGCCAATAATTTATGCGGTTAAGAGAAAAATCTATGTTCTTCTGGCAAAGGATCTCAAACCTATATTAAAATGTAGACTTATCAAAGTAAAAGCAATTAGCTTCTTGGCAGGCATAGAAGCAATAATTGTGTATCTTAAGTATCCTTCTAACCTCTCTTTCCTCCTGTTTGGAATTTGCCCAATTTATAACGGACAGGTTACGCTTCATAAATATTGCTATCTTGGGCTTCCCTGGTGGCACAGTGGTTGAGAGTCCGCCTGCCGATGCAGGGGACGCGGGTTCGCGCCCCGGTCTGGGAAGATCCCACCTGCTGCGGAGCAGCTGGGCCCTTGAGCCGTGGCCGCTGAGCCTGCGCGTCCGGAGCCTGTGCTCTGCAACGGGAGAGGCCACAACAGTGAGAGGCCCGCGTACCGCAAAAAAAAAAAAAAAAAAAACAGGATGATCTGACAGTAAATTGGACAAACGAGAGACAACTATAGACTGAGTCATCAGGGCAGATTTTCTGATATTGTGCAATGTGAGCTGAGGCCTGATAAAAAGACACAGCATTTCAGGAGCCCAGGAAAGAGGATTCTAGAGAGCGGGACCAACAAGAACAAAACTCATGAGGTTGAAAGGATATTGGTATATCGGGGTAATAAGAGGGTACTGTGTGGTTGCAGCATAGTGAGGAAGGGAGAAAATTGCACAAGTTCGAAGGAGGCAGGGACCAAGCTTCCAGACCTTGTAGACCAAAGTATGGAATTTGCATTTTATTGAAAGTAAAATGAGAGGCCACTAGAGGATTTTAGCACGGGGTTGACATCCAATTTTCATGTCAAGATTACTCTGTTCCCTCCATGGAGAAGGGGGAAGGCAGCATATCAGTTCTCCCATTGCTCCTATTTCAGAGGTAGGTTCTGGAAAAACATTATGAGTTTTGGAATAAAGTGGCTTTTAATATCTGTTAATGATCATCAAGAAGTTTCTAGGTAGACCCTTGTTCTGTTGACATCTTAGCACCAAAGGTGTTGGCTACAGAGCATCCCACATTCAACATCGGTAATCAAATGACTACCAAACATTCCAAAGGTATATATGCAAGGAGACAGACCAGAGGGAAAAATCTTCTAGGATAAGAGGAAGTTTCATTACAACTGGGTAGACCAGTTTATTAGACAAGGAAACAATAAGGCTGAAACAATGCCTAAATTACAAATGCATTAACCAGGGCAATTTTGTCTCTATATGAAGAACACAGCATAGCTTTCCCAAGTCTGATTTACTCCCTTTCAGCTACTTTCAGCAACTAGGCACAATTCATTTTATTGGGCTTCGCTTTATTGGGCAGTTTTTGCAGATAATATGCTGTTAACAAATTGAAGGTTTGTGGCAACCCTGTATCAAGCAAATCTGTCGGCACCATTTTTCCAAAAGCACTTGCTCACTTTGTGTGTCTGTGTCACATCTTGGTAGTTCTTAGAATATTTCAAACTTTTTCACTGTTATTATATTTGTTATGGTGATCTGTGATTAGTGATATTTGATGTTATTGTTGCAAAAAGATTGGGCTTCCCTGGTGGGGCAGTGGTTAAGAATCTGCCTGCCAATATAGGGCACATGAGTTCAAGCCCTGGTCCGGGAAGGTCCCACATGCCGCGGAGCAACTAAGCCCGCGAGCCACAACTACTGAGACTGCACATCACAACTACTGAAGCCCACGCACCTAGAGCCCATGCTCCGCAACAAGAGAAGCCACCACAATGAAAAGCCCGTGCACCGCAACAAAGAGTAGCCCCCGCTCGCCGCAACTAGAGAAACCCTGTGCACAGCAATGAAGACCCAATGCTGCCAAAAATTAATTAATTAATTTTAAAAAAGATTATGACTGGCTAAAGGCTCAGATAATGATCAACACTTTTTAGCAATGAAGTATTTTTTAATTAAGGTATGTACATTGTTTTATAGATATAATGCTATTGCACCCTTAATAGACTACACTATAGTGTAAACATAACTTTTAAATGCATTGGGAAAAAAAATTCGTGTGACTCACTATATTGCAATATTTGCTTTATTGTGGTGGTCTGGAACCGAATCTACTGTATCTCCGAGGCATGCCTATATATATAGATCCCCTTTGTTCTTCAAGATTAAAGTCAGGTCTCACTTGCTATATGAAGGTTTCTCTTGTGTTTACAAAGATTATCATAGAGTGCAATATTGTATTATTAAAATGTGTGTCATAATTATTTTTATCTCACCACTAAATTAGAATTTCATTTAGAATAAGGTCTAAAAGATTAATAGGCAACCGAGGTGGAATTTGGTAAATATTTGATTGATCCATTTGATATGAGCTAGCTGGACGTACAATCTTAAACAAATTTGACTCACATTTAACAAAATATAAAGTATTCCAGTTTTATGTCATTTATGTGCTGAATGTGTACTCCTGCTGAAAACTACAGCTATTGCAGTAGCCCAGGAAGCAAAACAGAGAATTTGGACAATTTATTTTTGGACAATATCTGTCCTTAGAAGGTACTGCTAACAAAAGCAGATAGTATTCAATAACGGAAGTGAGCCAGGTTGCATTCAATCTGTTCAAACCTGTTCAGAAAATTACATAATCCTAGCAGGTAATAAGTGGGAAACACTGACTGGCTGTATTTGGCAAGATATTGAGCACAAGGAAGGAGAAGGTTCTGATTACAAAAATATATCAGAGATATGTGAGTCCAAAAGCGAATGGGAGCAGGGGTAAATTAGGAAGAGCCGGGAAAAGTATGCTCTCTACCATCAACGGTTATTAAACTCAGCTCAGTGGGATGTAGGTGGCCTCAAATGACCATCCCGCTGGAGCTCATGGTAGATGTTTAATGCTGTTTTTTCTTGTTGTTGCCTAGTATTTAAGTTTCTACTTCCTATGAGCACCTTATCCCCCTGTTGTCAAAGCCCTCATTTGTGCAGCTTTGATGTAAGATAGTGCCAGCCCATAGATACCAAAGGGGGTGACGTATCTCACTCCATTCCAGCATAGCCGGGAGATAGCACATGATTTAGGACTGGCCGCTTTGACGTTAAGTGGCAGTCGGAACCAGCCTCTTACTGCTGCATAAACCTTGTCCTACTTCCATCAACTAGCTTTCTAGAGCTCCCTTGGTCTTTGCCCGTTTCCCAAATCAAATCCTCCAGGCTGTCATGAATTTTTAGAGCCTCCAACGCCCCTCTAATAAAATTTCTTTTTTTGCTTAGAATAGCCAGAATTTGGTTCTAACACTCAAAAGCCAGAAATGTGATTACCACTGACCCAGGAAATATTTAATCTTTTTTCCTTGGTGTCCAAACTCCCTCCAAGCTAACTCTGCTCAGCCCTGTTAACCCCTTCAGTGAAAGTCTCTGCTGGCTTCCCAAGGTGCACGGTCCCCCCAACCATAGCCTCAAGTACCAAGGTGCCTTACACTTTTCTTCCAATTCAGAACCTCCCCTCAGGATGCAAAAATTATTAAGAGAAGTTTGAAGCCAAAGCTAGAGCAGCTATTCTTTTTTTTTTTTTTTTTGAGCAGCTATTCTTAAACTTAGTATTCTTAGAACCTGATACTGTGTAGGTGAAAAGTGGGGTCTCAGAGACCACACTTACCAAAAAGTAAAGCATGGGAGAAGCCCGGGAATCTGCAATTTTTTTTACAAGCTAAACAGAATCCTGTTAAACAGATCTAAGGAAGTAGGATTCTATTTAGTGAACACGTCTGTGTCTATTTGGCTTTGAAAGAAAAGAGCCACATCTGGATGGTCCCCTGTCTCATCGTGTACTTCATATTTACCTCACTGACTGATTTCTTGAACAACATGTGATTTCTTTGGCCTTCAGTGTTCAATTTGCTCTGATTTGTCTGTGCCTTAGTGTGAATTTCCTGCTACCATTTAAAGCTTATTTATTTATTTTGTTGAAGTGTCTAGCTTCTTATAATCAACTTTAGAGCATTTTGCAAAGGTCAGTCTAATCACTGCTCTACTGAGACAACTTAAATTCTCCTCAAAAGAATCCTTCTTCTTAGCTTGGGGATTGGTAAACATTTTCGTTTGCAACCAAGGGCCAAGGAGTCCTGTTTTAAGTTCAAAAATAAATATTTACTGCTTCAGTGTCTCAGAGAACACAGAAATGTGTTTCCTTTTACTCTATCAAAAATATTGACTACTGAGAAGGAAACATCTTCAGAGCAAATGGAAATTAAATTTTTCTCTTTTGAAAATAATTGTACATTTATTATTCTGAGTAGAACTTCTGTGTAGAAGAAAAAAACCTCAAAACATTTGTTTTAAGATTCATATAGTTTTCATTATAGCTGTATAATAACAATAATCCTGGCTGGAGCTTGAAAATATAAGTTTTAATCCCGAATCTAACTTTTTTTACTCTTATAATTATATATTCTTATAATTATAATTTTAATTATAGTTTTAATTATAATTTAATCCTTATAATTTAAGGATTCAATTTTTTCATCTGTTCAATAGATATAATTCTACCTGGCCTGATTATGTAAGACAAGATTAGATTTTGTAAACTATCAATATAAAAGCACTTCACAAACAAAATACTGGTAAATACTATATAAATATGACATTCAATTTAAATAGTGTTAAGAGATAACAAGAAAAACAACAGTAGTTTATATAGTTTTATGTATTTGGCTTTATTCTAAGCTGCGTGTGTGTGTGTGTGTGTGTGTGTGTGTGTGTGTAGGGAGAGAGAGGAAAAGAAAGATTTATTAAATACCCAAAAACACTCTATGAAATTGATCTTTTTCAGATGAGGAAGCTGAGGCACAGAGAAGTTAAATAACCTGTCACAGATCCCATAAATTTTTCACAGGTATTTTGCAGACATGTGGCAAGAAAAAAAGATTTTTTTTAATGAACATACCAATATTCACAAACATTTTGGAATTGACCCTGCATCTTGATAGGGCCATGACATAAATATACATTTTTCTTTTTATGAAGCTCAAAAAAATGCATTTGATTTAGCTAAGTGGAGTTTGTACTATTCTCACTTCTCTTCCAAATCCTATGACTCTAAGATGATTGCCTGCCTTTACACAGATAGCAAAAATAGCCAACTGGAATGCCATGTAATTGCTGGAATTTTAATTGGCTGGGAAAGAGGAGCATAAAATAGTATTACAGTCAGAGCCAGCCTAGATTTAAAGTTAGTGACTATTTAAGTTTGTGGTTTCTGAGGCTCCTTCCTCAGAATCCTTCACCAGAGAACTGCACCTACACCGTTTCGTACCTAATCTGAAATTCCCACCAATATCACTTCTATGTTATATCATTTTTTTAATCAAATTTGTTTTGACAAAAGACATAGAAATCACACTCATTGTGTAGCACCATGAATTATTGATTAATATTAACCATGAAATTACAGCAATGATTTTGTCCAATGATTCTGTGCTTACTAGATTAGGACATATCCTTAGCAGGGTTTTAAGAAAAAGGGTTAAACATATAAAATTTGATTTATCAGTTTCATTTGCCTCTTAAAATTAGGAAAAGGCTGCCACTATTGTATTAATTCCAAGAACAGTAAAGTTCAGTGGGAGATCTTTGGAGTTCCCAGGGTGGATGCAGGAAATCTGGAATGGGGAGAGAAGAGAGCCCTACTCTGTCTCTCTTTACTGAAAGCCCACCCACAGTGACTGCATTAGATATTTCATAAGTTAATACTCACAGAAGCATGGAGAATCTGATGGCCCCAAGATCATGAGATTCAATCAGCCAGTGCAAAAGGGCAGCAGAACAGGAGCTGGGCAGTTACATGTCGGCGTACAAGCAAGAGATGTCAGCCTCAGCCGGGCACCAAAATGAAGACCTCTGGGCCTTGACTCAGTGCAGAGAGTAGCGTCAGATTCTGGAAGAAGAGCCATCCTGGAATGGGATGTGTCAGGAAAGCCAGATCATTGCCAACTTTTGGCAGCTATATAGGAGGCATTTATTTCGTGCCAGATTCTTTGTCAAGGATCTCATGTTCCTGAGCTGTCTTTCAGTGTGGAAGTATTTTAGTCAGAATAGCCCTTCTAATCTCCTTCTGCCCATTGGACAAGTATGACTTATAGGATTAGTAAGTTTGTAAGGAGGAAATAATCATGCTCAGCCCAAAAAACATGGGGTCTCTGTCTCGCAGGTCTACCTACTTTTGGAGAGAGCTACTCTGATCTCAACTGCGTGGTTAAATGGTCTGTGCCTACAAAGCGGGGGTGGGTGGCTAGGGGCTAAGATCATTCTACTGAGTGGATAACTAAAAGTGTGAATTTATTTCCTGAGTGAAGTATTAGAAAGCCCGTGGTGGCCACACATTGAGGTCAGATCATCCAATTCAGCCTTTATCAGTAATAATACTAGCATTTCATTTTCCATTTGTCTTTCATGTCTTATTTCTCAGTCGTTTCTATATTTAGAGATGAAAGGGATGTGATTTATGGACTCCCTACAGCCCTAATCCCTGTGTCAGTTCCTTTAACTCTTGCAATGTTATTGGCATTCGTGTTAGTTTTCATTGCTGTTACAACAAATTACCACAAACGCAGCACCTTTCAACAACACAAAGTGATTAGCTCATCGTTTCTGTAGGTCAGAAGCATAGCATGACGTGGCTGGATTTTCTGCTCGGCATCCCAGTGGCTGACATCAGAGTATTGACTGGGGCTACAGTCCTCAACTTGCACTCCAGGTCCTCTAGAAAGATAACTGATCATTGCCGGAACTCATTCCTTCTCTTGTTTTCCATGTGGCCCCTCCATCTTCAAGCCAGCAACAGCACATCAAACGCTTCTCAGGCTTCAAATCCCTCTGACTCACTCCTTTGCCTTTTTCTTTTAAGGCTCCGCGTGAGTACAGAGGCCCAACCTAGATGATTCAGGATAATCTCCCAATCTTGAACTCAACATATTAGTCACCTTAATTATACCCACAAAGTCCCTTTTGTCATATAAAAGGGTGTAACGCCAGGGAGCAAAAATCATGAGGGCTACAATTCTGCTTACCACAGTTAGATAATAACTTTCCCATTTTAGAAACAAGAAAGTTGAGACTTAGAAAGGATAAAGAACTTGCCATAAATGACACAGATCATAAATGGCAAAGCTAGAATGAAAGGCCAAGTGTGTTTGTGTTAGGCTCAGTACTGCCCTTGACCCTGAAATACCTACATTCCTGCCCACTGTTCGTCTTGGACAAATGATGCATAATCAAACACAACATTTTTCTCTATAACAGGGAAGAGGAAGACATGCTCAGTGTACTTCCCTCTCTTTCCTTCATCTTGATTTTTCTGTTTTAACTCCCATGTGATAAACATTACCCCTTCCCCACAAATGAGAAATGTTTAGAGAGAGAAAAAGAAAGGGTTGATAATAAAGCAAGGAAATACAAGAGAGAGGTACAACAGAAAAAAGGGATGGGGGAGAGAATGACAGGGAAAAGGGAAAAGAAAAAGTCAAAGATGGGGAGTGTACACACAGAGATGACACTGAAGTACTCAGAATTCAATAAACGCACTATAATCTAGGATAATGGTTTATACACTGAGAGATCAGTTAAAAATTTTCCCCACTGTTCTGTTTGTACTCCTAAGCAAAGCCTGCACATTCCTGATTAGGCCCCAAACAAAACACACAATCTAGCATTAAAGAGCTCAAGAGTCTTTAACTGCTTTATTATGGGAACAACTTGAGGCCTGCATTTCAGCTTGAGGTAGCGTCAACCCACTTTGCTTCTTGTCCTTGTCCTACTGAACTGTCCTCAATGCCAATCCCCCCGTCCCAGGCAGAGGTCCCAAAAGGTCAGTTCCTTTCACCATTTACTATGAGGAAGACACCGTTCTGGTGCTGAGGACACAAAAATATGAAAGGACATGGTCATTATCTCTGTAGATTTTACAGCCTGGCCATTAAGGAGGACAGAAAATAAGTAGGTAATGTAATGAGGTTAAAGGGAATAATAATTGACACCATGATTTTTTGCCTTCCACTCCGGTTTAAGATCATCACTCTCCCACTCTCAAAAAAAATCTCTCTCTTTAAGAGGTGTACTGTGCTAATATATTGCCTACCCTCAAGGCTACCTAGGTATAATTCTAAATATCCCCAGTCCACTCATTTCTCTTTTCCCTGCAGGTGATTTTCCAGGTTTCTCTCTTCTTCGTGAACACTCTCCCTCCACTACCATCCACCTCCTTCTCTCAGGTGCTTAAATTTCCTCTACCCCAGGTAAAAAATTAATTGAATTTGTACCCTTCCTTCTTTGCTTCCCTCTTAATGGGAGAAGTGTCGCTCGCTTTCAGGTCAAGTCTAACTCTTCCTCCTGTTCTTTAGATTTATTGCTTTGTGCTCATCAGAAACTGTGATTCATCAGTGATCTCTAGTCTCCTCTTTGTGCAACATACAAACACTGACAGGACCCGGCCTTCTTAAAGAAAAAAGCTTGCCCTTCATCCCATCTTAATCCTTAGTTAGTTGCTTATGTCTCTTCTATATTGTACTATATACCTTCCTGAAGAAGTAGTATTGGCTATTATCATCACTAGCTCAACTTAAGTTTAATCTAGAACCCAAGAAAATGTAGCTAATAATACTTCACTGAAACACTCAGCAGGTGTGACTTTATGCCTAGACACACACACATGGAAAAAAGGTAACATTTCTTATTTTCTGTCAGTAAGAGTAATACACCTTGTCAGAGGGGCATCATCAAAAAGAACACAAACAACAAATGCTGGCGAGGATGTGGAGAAAAGGGAATCCTCTGCACTGTTGGTGGGAATGTAAATTTGTGCAGCCACTATGGAGAACAGTATGGAGGTTCCTCAAAATACTAAAAATAGAACCACCACATGACCCAGAAATTCCGTTCCTGGGCATATATCCAAAAAAACCCAAAAACACTAATTCAAAAAGATACATGCACCCCGATATTCATAGCAGCATTATTTACAACTGCCAAGACATGGAAACAACCTGTGTCCGTCAACAGATTAGTGGATAAAGAAGATGTGGTATATATGTAATGGAATACTAATCAGCCATAAAAAATAATGAAATTTTGCCATTTGCAGCAACATGGATGGACTTGTAGGACACTGTACTAAGTGAAATAAGTCAGAGAAAGACAAATACTGTTTACCACTTATGTGGAATGTAAAAAATACAACAAACTAGTGCATATAACAAAAAAGAAGCATATTCACAGATATAGAGAACTATCTAGTGGTTACCAGTGGGGAGGAGAAGGTACAAACTACTGGGTGTAAGATAGCCTCAAGGATGAGTACATACAATTCTAAGTCTCCAACTACCAGGATGTTGGGAAATCCAATCTTAGCTTTCCTAAGGGCTCCCTGATTCCGAGGGTCACAGTGAACTGAGGAAGTTTACGGTACCTGGGAAACAAGGGCTTTACTTGTGTAATCATCTCTTCACTACCAGTCGCTGGCCTCGCCTCCCACTACTTCCCTGCTCACCCTTTTGCAGCAATCTTATCAGCTACTTGCTGTGATGCTGGTTACTGAGTCTAAACCTTCGCCAATCCTGTCTTCTCTACAGGAATTGCCCTTTTCTTCCTTGTTCACTTGGATCTTTCCTGTTTATTCTTCAGGACTGAGTTCAAGTTGTCCCTTCTTCCTTTCCTGAACACGCCCTAACCCCACAGAATGATTTATACACCCTCATATCATTGCCATTGTGTTCTGCACAAACTTTGTGTAAGCATTACTAGATTCTGTGATAGAACAGAGAATATATCATGCTTCCAAGGAGTTTATAATCTAAAGAAGTAAGTAAGGGAAAAAATAGGTGATTGCAATACCATATGCGATGTCTGGTAGGTGTAATTATAGAACTCAGGAAATTTTTTACATAGTTAATATCTATTCAGTGTTTTGTGTCTCATATATTCTAAATACTTTATGTGTGTTATCTCATTTAATTCTCACCACAAAACTATGAAGAAAAAACTTGTACCCATTTTACAGGGGAGGAAACTGAAGCACAAAGAGATTTAGTAATTTGTCCAAGGATTCACAGCCAACACGCAGACCTATGGGAGCCTGGCTTCAGAACATACTCTGTTAAACAATATACTAGATTATTTCATTATGTTTGATAGCACTTCCTCAATAGTTTGTATCAGCGAAGATATTGGAGCTGCAAAGAGATTATCTAGTCCAAGGCCAAGTGCCAATAGAAAAGATAGAATTTGAGGAGTGGTGAAAAATGAGCCTGTAAGGAGAAGGAGTGGTCGGATAATAAAGGGACAGGTGAATCCTACAAGAAGTTTGCGTTTCAGCATGATAGCAATGGGAAACCATTAGAAGGCTGTTGATATGGTGATCAAAAATGGGGCACAAGAGGTAAAGTAGATGAATTTGAGGTAAAGTCAACTGCAGTTGGTGACATCGAATACTGAACATGAGAAAGAGAAAGGAGTCTACTAGGTTCTGACTCTGTTGAAAGGTGATGTCATTCTCCGAGATAGGAAACCTGAGAGGAGAAGCCCTTTTTTTCTTTTTTTGCGGTACATGGGCCTCTCACTGTTGTGGCCTCTCCCGTTGCAGAGCACAGGCTCCGGATGCGCAGGCTCAGTGGCCATGGTTCACGGGCCTATCTGCTCCGCGGCATGTGGGATCTTCCCGGACCGGGGCACGAACCCGTGTCCCCTGCATCGGCAGGCGGACTCTCAACCACTGCGCCACCAGGGAAGCCCAAGAGAAGCCCATTTTTAAGAAGAGAACATAGTTTCCTTTTCTGACATGTCGAGCTTAGATGTGGCCATTCCAAATATCCAAAAATTTAGGAGAAAATCAGCATATAGATATGACTTATATTAACAAACTATCATTACATGGACTGTAATTGACCTACAAAACTGTGTGATGCCGGCTGGGGATGAGAAAGTCCTTGGGCAGAACCCTGAGGAAAACCAACTTCTAAAGGATGGGCGGAGAAAGAGAACCTACAGTACAGACTGAGCAGTGGCCAAACAGGGAAAACAAGAGATTCTTGTGTCAGGGGAATAACCTCAAGGAAGCCAGAGAAAGAGTGTTTCAAGAAGGAAGTGGTGACCAAAGAATCTAATGGTGAAATAAAGTCACGTTAAAATCTAAAAAGTGTTCATTGATTTGGACAAGACAGGCATAGATTTAGTGAAACCAGTGAAGAGGAGTAATGTTCTCCACACAGATCTCCTTCCAAGGCCAAAACATCCATCCCCACCTGCTCCGAATATCTCTGGTTATCAGTTCTCAGTTGTGCCCCTCAGTGGCAATTGCACTCAGCCACAGGGAACTGCTCTTCCAAGAATTATGTCCTCCCACAAGGGTGGACCGTAACCAGTAGTCACTGGCCTGGGCTGCCTGTGCGTGGCGGTGCCCTGCGGCTGAGGACAACTGCCTATGGGGATGGCGACTCTTGGCTGAGGATGGAGTAACTGGCCCTACAGAAGCGATCTGGGTGGAGCCACAATATCTGCTATATCTCTTCTCTGAGGGCCTCACAATCACTTGCTTCTTAGCCAGTTACTCCCCATCAGGGAAAGGCTTGGCCAGGATTCTGGTTGGCCTGACTTTCTGGGGAAAATTGTGAGAGAAGGGTTGGTAGAATGAACTACAGCCCCCGTTGCCACGCCTGATCTCAGAACTACAACTGATACTCGCCATCTCTCTCCTCCACCACCCATTCTAGACTCCCCTCAGCCAACACCTCTGCTGGTCCAGGCATTTTACCTCCTTGGATGACCTACACTGTCATTCCTGAAGGGTCGGAGCCCCTGTTGACTGTGCCATTTCCAGGCTGCAGCTGCTTCTGCACACACCATTTAAACCAGGCATGGCAGTGCCCTGGACAACCCAGTGGATCACCTGAGGACCAAACATGTTTATCCCTCCCCACACTGGGTAGCAGCTGCCCTTGCCCTGCTTCCTCCTGAAGATGGGCTCCATCACTGCTGCTGGGATGGTGGCTCCTCTTCTTCATGCTGGCCTGGTGGCATGAGGATCCTGGAAGACGAGGTGGCAGCAGGAGTCTAAATGTCAGTGCTACTGTTACGGGGAGCCAGAGTCTCTAGATCTGTGGAATCTACAATGGTACGGGTGGAAAAAACAAATTCCCTCCAGGAAACAAGGTCAACCAGAATCCTGGCAAAGCTTTTCCCTGATGGGGAGAAATTGCCTAAGAAGCAAGTGATTGTGAGGCCCTCAGAGCAGAGATGTAGCAGATATTGTGGCTCCACCCAGATCCCTTCTGTAGGGCCAGTTACTCCATCCTCAGCCAAGAGTCGCCATCCCCATAGGCAGCTGTCCTCAGTTGCAGGGCACAGGCAGCCCAGGCCAGTGACTGTCTGATGTGGGGGTTAAAGGCCCAGCCCCCTTGTTTCAGTTGGAAGGATTCCTGTGCTCCCCTCAGGATCAACTGGGGCCTCAGCAGGAACTACTCTGTAGGTCACTTTCTCCAGCTGCTTAATCCTGCCCCTTCACTTCCTTACTAGTGTATCTCCTGACAGAATGTCCTCAAACCCCTTTAGTCCAGAATCTCTGATCCCAGACTCTGTTTCCAGAGACCCAGTGTGAGGCCTGGGTCCGAAGGCAGGCTGCTGTAGGAGGGGAAGCGGGAGAGGCCGAAGCACAGACAGTACCAGGGGCAGCACTTTCAATGAAGGGGAAAGAAACATGGTGGTAGCTCCAAGAAGCTGGTGGGGTTGAGAATTTTTCTTTTGATGTTACTGGCTATTTGTTTAAGACAGGAAAGACTTAAGTATCCTTCATTGTTGACAGAACAGAGAGGAAGAGGAGGAATATATAATAAGAGATGAGGAAAATCAACAGAATGAATTTGTGGACGTGAAAGGAAGGATGGGTATCAAAGGCTTAAGTAGCAAGTTAAGAGTTAACCTGGAGGGCCTGAACCAAGATGGCGGAGGATAAGGATGTGCTCTCACTCCCTCTTGTGAGAACACCAGAATCACAACTAGCTGCTGGACAATCATTGACAGGAAGACACTGGAACTCACCAAAAAACACACCTCACATCCAAAGACAAAGGAGAAGCCACAATGAGATGGTAGGAGGGGCACAATCAGAGTAAAATCAAATCCCATAACTGGTGGGTGGGTGACTCACAGACTGAAGAACACTTACACAACAGAAGTCCACCCACTGGAGGGAAGGTTCTGAGCCCCATGTCAGGCTTCCCAACCTGGGGGTCTGGCAATGGGAGGAGGAATTCCTGGAGAATCAGACTTTGGAGGCTAGTGGGATTTGATTGCAGGACTTCAACAGGACTGGGGGAACCAGAGACTCCACTCTTGCAGGGCACACACAAAGTAGTGTGTGCATCAGGACCCAGGGGAAGGAGCAGCAACCACAGGGGAGACTGAACTAGACCTATCTGCTAGTGTTGGAGGGTCTCCTGCAGAGGCAGGGGGTGGCTGTGGCTCACCGTGGGGACAAGGACACTCGCAGCAGAAATTCTGGGAAGTACTCCTTGGTGTGAGCCCTACCAGAGTCTGTCATTAGCCCCACCAAAGAGCTCAGGTAGGCTCCAGTGTTGGGTTGCCTCAGGGCAAACAACCAACAGGGAGGGAACCCAGCCCCACCCAGCAGCAGTCAAGTGGATTAAACTTTTACTGAGCTCTGCCCACCAGAGAAACAGTCAGCTCTACCCACCACCAGTCCCTCCCATCAGGAAAACTTACACAAGCCTCTTAGATAGCCTCATCCACCAGATGGCAGACAGCAGAAGCAAGAAGAACTACAATCCTGCAGCCTGTGGAACAAAAACCACATTCACAGAAAGATAGACAAGATGAAAAGGCAGAGGGCTATGTACCAGATGAAGGAACAAGATAAATCCCCAGAAAAACAACTAAATGAAGTGGAGATAGGCAACCTGCCAGAAAAAGAATTCAGAATAATGATAGTGAAGATGATCCAGGATGTCAGAAAAAGAATGGAGGCAAAGATTGAGAAGATGCAAGAAATGTTTAACAAAGACCTAGAAGAATTAAAGAACAAACAAACAGAGATGAACAATACAGTAACTGAAATGAAAATGACACTAGAAGGAATCAATAGCAGAATAGCTGAGGCAGAAAAACGAATAAGTGACCTGGAAGACAGAATGGTAGAATTCACTCCTGTGGAACAGAAGAAAGAAAAAATACTGAAAAGAAATGAAGACAGCCTAAGAGACCTCTGAGACAATATTAAATGCAACAACATTCGCATTTTCGGGGTCCCAGAAGGAGAAGAGAGAGAGAAAGGACCAGAGAAAATATTTGAAGAGATCATAGTCGAAAACTTACCTAACATGGGAAAGGAAATAGCCACCCAAGTCTAGGAAGTGCACAGAGTCCCATACAAGATAAACCCAAGGAGAAACATGCCGAGACACATAGTAATCAAATAGGCAAAAATTAAAGACAAAGAAAAGTTATTGAAAGCAACAAGGGACAAATGACAAATAACATAAAAGAGAACTCCCATAAGAATAAGAGCTGATTTCTCAACAGAAACTCTACAAGCCAGAATGGAGTGGCATGATATACTTAAAGTGATGAAAGGGCAGAACCTACAACCAAGGTTACCCTACCCGGCAAGGATCTCATTCAGATTCGATGGAGAAATCAAAAGCTTTAGAGACAAGTAAAAGCTAAGAGAATTCAACACCACCAAACCAGCTCTACAACAAACGCTAAAGGAACTTCTGTAAGGGGGGAACACAAGAGAAGAAAAGGAACTACAAAAACAAACCCAAAACACTTAAGATAATGGTCATAGGAACACACATATCGATAATTACCTTAAACGTGAATGGATTAAATGTTCCAACCAAAAGACACAGCCTTGCTGAATGGACAAGACCCATATATATGTTGTCTACAAAAGACCCACTTCAGACTTAGGGACACATACTGACTGAAGTGAGGGTATGGAAAAAGATATTCCATGCAAATGGAAATCAGAAGAAAGCTGGAGTAGCACTACTCATATCAGTTAAAATAGACTTTAAAATAAAAAATGTTACAAGAGACAAGGAAGGACACTACATAATGATCAAGGGATCAATCCAAAAAGAAGATATAACAATTATAAATATATATGCACCCAACATAGGAGCACCTTAATACATAAGGCAACTGCTAACAGCTCTAAAAGAGGAAATCAACAGTAATACAATAATAGTGGGGGACTTTAACACCTCACTTACACCAATGGACAGATCATCCAAAATGAAAATAAAAAGGAAACAGAAGCTTTAAATGACACAACAGACCAGATAGATTTCATTGATATTTATAGGACATTCCATCCAAAAACAGGAGATTACACTTTCGTCTCAAGTGCACACGGAAGATTCTCCAGCATACATCACATCTTGGGTCACAAATCAAGCCTCAGTAAATGTAAGAAAATTGAAATCATATCAAGCATCTTTTCTGACCACAACGCTATGAGATTAGAAATGAATTACAGGCAGAAAAACATAAAAAACACAAATACAAGGAGGCTAAACAATACGTTACTAAAAAACCAAGAGATCACTGAAGAAATCAAGGAGGAAATCAAAAAATACCTAGAGACAAATGACAATGAAAACACGACGATCCAAAACCTATGGGATGCAGCAAAAGCAGTTCTAAGAGGGAACTTTATAGCTATACAAGCCTACCTCAAGAAACAAGAAAAATCTCAAATAAACAATCTAACCTTACACCTAAAGGAACTAGAGAAAGAAGAACAAACAAAACCCAAAGTTAGCAGAAGGAAAGAAATCATAAAGATCAGAGAAGAAATAAATGAAAGAGAAACAAAGAAAACAAGAGCAAAGATCAATAAAACTAAAAGCTGGTTCTTTGAGAAGATAAACAAAATTGATAAACCATTAGCCAGACTCATCAAGAAAAGGAGGGAGAGGACTCAAATCCATAAAATTAGAAATGAAAAAGGAGAAGTTACAACAGACACCACAGAAATACAAAGCATCCTAAGAGACTGCTACAAGCAATTCTATGCCAATAAAATGGACAACATGGAAGAAATGGACAAATTCTCAGAAAGGTATAACCTTCCAAGACTGAACCACGAAGAAATAGAAAATATGAACAGACCAATCACAAGTAATGACATTGAAACTGTGATTAAAAATATTCCAACAAAGTGCAGGACCAGACGGCTTCACAGGTGAATTCTACCAAACATTTAGAGAAGAGCTAACACCCATCCTTCTCAAACTCTTCCAAAAAATTGCAGAGGAAGGAACCTCCCAAACTCATTCTATGAGGCCACCATCACCCTGATACCAAAACCAGACAAAGATACTACAAAAAAAGAAAATTACAGAGCAATATCACTGATGAATATAGATGCAAAAATCCTCAACAAAATACTAGCAAACAGAATCCAACAACACATTAAAAGGATCATACACCATGATCAAGTGGGATTTATCCCAGAGATGCAAGGATTCTTCAATATATGCAATTAAATCAATGTGATAGAGCATATTATAAATGGAAGAAGAAAAACCATACGATCATCTCAGTAGATGCAGAAAAAGCTTTTCACGAAATTCAACACCCATTTATGATAAAAACTCTCCAGAAAGTGGGCATAGAGGGAACCTACCTCAACATAATAAAGGCCATATACAATAAACCCAAAGCAAACATCATTCTCAATGGTGAAAAACTGAAAGCATTTCCCCTATGATCAGGGCTGTGCTGAATTCAGTGATTGGGATTGACATGTATACACTGATGTGTATAAAATTGATGACTAATAAGAACCTGCTGTATAAAAAAAATATTTTTTCCAATGAAAAAATTAAAAAAAGAATTAACCTTCTTTTACTGTACAGTATGACTTATAAATCTGACTTAAGATTTTGCAAATAGTCACTCATTTCAACACTATTTTTGACCAATTCATTCTTTTCCCACTTATACAAATTGCTACTTTTATCACAAAATAAATCTTCATATATTCATAAGCCTGGTTTTAGACTCCTATTTCATAACTTTATTCCTCATCTAATATTAAATTGATACAATTACTGTAGTTTATACAACATTTTGATAAATGGTAGGACAAACCTTCCTCCTCAGTACCCACCTTTACAAATATTTCAAAATTTATTTCATATATATCACAAGCTTTAATTTGCTTTTTATGTTTATTTCCAGGATATTTTATCTTTTTGTTGCTAGTCAGAATTTTTACATTGTATTTTCAAATTTGTGTTTGTTGAGATGAGGAATTTTACAGATTTTATTGTATTGATATTTTATTAATTCCTTTAAGGAATTTTTATGAGTTTTTGCATTTCATTTTCTTTAGGGTTCTTTTCAGATAGCAATTTTTCTTTTTTCAACAATTTATATCTAATTTATTTCTTGTTAACCTTATTAGCTAGAACCTACCATACTATCCTCTGAGATTAACATTTAGTGCAGGAGGATTTGGGAGTAGTGCCCTTAGAGTCAATACCTGTGAGAGGGAAGAGAAGGAAACGAGATTGGGCAGATAATAGAGAAGGTGGGTTGTTATGCAATGACAATAATTCCTTTGCAACCCACATGGAGCTCTAAAGCTTACAAGATCCTTCAGAGTTTTGCCAGGGACCCTGGATGTCCAGTCACTGGTTGCTGGCTGTTCCTGAAGGGGGCAGGGGCTTAGGCCAGGTGACTCACATCAAATGATGCAGTTCCTGAAGGGAGCTGAGCGCTGAGGGCTGTTGACCAGGCAGTGCTCCCGGTACCCTCACCAGCAGCGAGGAAGTAAATGTACCTGTTCTGAAGGGGGATCTGGGTAGCATGTTACAGAATTCACTACACAACTTCCATGAACGACAAGGACATTTTTGCATATATGAATCCCCCAATCTCTACTTTTCCATTTAGGGCATATACTGCAGAATTTTTGTTTTGGTCTTTTATAGAGAGATTTTTAGTTTTGTCGTGCGGTTTTTATTTCAAGAATTGCAAGATTTATGTTCTTGTCTGCAATCATATTCCACATTATTTTAGCATTAATTCTGTGTTTCAATGGATTACATATTCATAACTGGTCTTTTACACAGTGACTTCTGATTAATGAGTTTATGTATATATGCATGTATATACTTAGAAGGACATGAATTTATTCTTGGGCACTTGCTCATTGGAGAATGTCTTTCTGACGTCTTAAATTATTATTATATTTTTGTGAAACAAACTTTTTTCTCACAACTCAGCCGATATCACTTCATTGATTTCTGGTATAAAATGCTGCTGAGAAGATCTCTGAGGCCAGGGGAGTCAAGAAAATGTGCAAGTAATCAATTTTTCTAAATCCAGTATTTTACTATTTAAATGCTAAATCTTTTATGTTTATAAAACAGAAGGTTCATTATCATTTTTGAGTGTATTTGAGTTTTGAATAAAAAAATATATGTTCCCTTTTTTCCCTTTCCTTCCTCACTCCTACTTTACCAGTTGAATGTATATCAGAAGTTCCCACTTTGCTACTTCACTGTATTTCTCTTCCTGTTCAGTTTTTAATTTTATAAGATGTGCTTATAAGCATGCATATTACACTGCAATTTTTTGTTCATTCAATAATCTATCTTAGGCACTCTTTATTTACAATATACATTTTTTTTACATAAAGAGGTTTTAATTTTTTCAAATTAAATTATGTTTAATTTAATCTTGGTTTATTATCTGTATGAGTTCTTCTATTTAAGCATATCTAAATGGAACCTAAAATGTATCTAGATATTGCAGCAATGTGGGGTATTTAATCTACTGAGAGCAAAGAATATTACTTTTTCATCTCCCTAAAATAAGGATTCAAGAGGAAATTGAAAAGAACATAGTGTTTAAAGTCTGCTTCTGTGCTAATGTGATTATCTGATTATCTTGAGCCACCCAAAATCTGTGACAGCTTCAACATCCCTGTTTAGTGTCATTTTGTAAAACTGAATCTTTTATACCAAGGATATTCTCTGTTTCAGTGCCTGATTTTACAGTGGCGTCTGTACAAATGCAGACCTGGCAGAATGCATTCAAGTTAACTACAGTCTTAATAACTTGCGTCTTTCCCTTCTCTGAACTCTAATTTTTAACACAATGCTTCTTGCTTTAGCTACTGCTTTCCCCTACGGTTATACCTTTAACATTCATTTATTTCTCTGTTCCTAAAGTTTTTTTTCTTCTTCTTATTTTTATCATTGCATATAAGTGCATTCAGTTGCCTGGTGAGTGTGAGACTTACCTTTGTATAATTAGAACAGATTTTAGTGTTTTTTTTTCTCCCTAGCATTTTCATTTGAAGCATGCCTTATTCTCTGTAAGCCTCTATTTTCCCAACACATATTTGTGGCTCTCCTCATGACCTCTTTGCTTTTGCTTCCAAAGCCTATTCTTTCTATCGATCACTTGCGCATATAAGGATAGCTTTCAGATGTCCATGTGGGATTCTGCATTCGGGTGCATTGCCAAAACAGCAATGATCTTCTCTGCATTGAGCAGTCTGGTCTCATCTGATCACCTAAATCTTCAAATTTTTTTCTCTTTTAGGTGTCTTACTTTTTTCCTTTTCCTAGGCCCTCAGACCCTACTAACCTTTCAAATTCTGAATATGTTCAGAGATTAACTGACTTCCACGGTTTGGGAAAAACTACTATTAAAATTTACCTGCAGACTTATATACACTACCAAATGTAAAATGGATAGCTGGTGGGAAGCAGCTGCATAGCACGGGGAGATCAGCTCAGTGCTTTGTGACCACCTAGAGGGGTGGGATAGGGAGGGTGTGAGGGAGACACAAGAGGGAGGAGATATGGGGATATATGTATATGTATAGCTGAGTCATTTTGTTATACAGCAGAAACTAACACACCATTGTAAAGCAATTATACTCTAATAAAGTTGTTTAAAAAAAAAAAACTTACCTGACATTTGCGCTACCTTACATGTTGGGAGTTAGCACGATTTCCCCTCGTCTACTTCCCACCCCCGCCCCTCTCCACGGCAGCCCCGGGCTGTCCCCACCCAGTGTAACAGCTAGATGCCTGGGAACTACCTGGGCCAGATTCTCTCCCAGGAGGTTCCAATTTAGGTTCCACTAATTAGAAGCACCTGCTTGAGGTTTGAAAAAGCCGCGGACGCCATTGTCTTGTTCTTTGGGCAGCGGGAGGCGGAGGTACGAGTTTCAGCAGAGAAATTGCCGCAGCCTCTGGCCATTTTCCCGTGACTCTTCTGCCTCAGTTTGCACAGCACAGTCTCGCCCCGCGGTTCGCAATGTGTCAACGTCACCCGGGAGCCTGAAACAGTGCAAATTCTTGGACTTACTCCAGACCTACCCGCTCAGAAGCTCTGGAGGTAAGTGTTTTCCTGAGTCTCCTGGCTGATTGTGTAAACCAGAGTTGAGAACCGCTGAAGGCTGTTTTAATACAACAGATCACGGTGTAGTTTTCAAAGTGCGTTGGTTTTCAGAATTACCAGGAATGATTCTGAAAACTACAGATTTCTGGGTCCCATCAGTATCTCCCTATAAATAAGACTCTCCAGGAAAAGGGCCCAATGAATCTGTAGTCGCACAAGTATCCCAGGTGATTCTGCTTTTGTGGGAATTTGGTCAAGTATTGCTCTGTGGTTTCCCCAGTTTCTTGTTTAAACAGCATTCCCTTTTTGTTATAGTTGCAAAGGAAGGGAAAAACAGTTATATTTTAATGAAAAAGCTATGACTTGTTTGGAAAGTGTGCTCACTCACTTGTTTGGAAAGGAAAAACATCCCTTTTTAAAACTTTTCCATCCTAGGTTCTATATTTCTTAGAATGACTAACTAACCAAAGATATCTTCATCACAATCACTGTTGAAATTGCAGACACCCAGGCTTCATTTAGACTTAATTGAATCTCTGAATGCAGGGCACGTTCAGCAAACACCAGCACCCTGAAATTTTGAGAGCCACCAAGCAATTTTCCCCCTAGTTTATACTAGACCACACGAGAAAGTAACACCAGATGTGCTATGTATACTACAAGCAAATATGAGAAAAGGATACCTACAAAGAGTCCTGTTATTAGCTCTGGGCTTCAGTTTCTTCATGGGTAGATGAGGGTGTGGAAACAGATTCTCTAATTTCTCTTCCTCTTCTAAAGTGCTGTGATGAAATTGTGTATTTATCAACCTATACACATAGACACTTCCAAGAACCATAGATAATCTTACATGGTTTTCCTTGGGCCTCCTGCTTGACCACATCATTTACTGCATTAGCTAGAGGCAAATGTCTCAACTTCATCACCCCTTTTGGTGCAAAACAAAGGGGAAAGAGAGAGGAGTGCTATAAATATTTCATTCATACTTTGATCCATTTCTTACAAATTTGTTACTCCTTTTTTTCTAAAAATATTCGAAATGATGATCACATTCTTGAACAGTCTTACAAGATGACTGATTTAGATTTTACTTCCAAATGAAAACATTAAATTCTTAAAACATCAGGAAGTCAATAATTGGGACTTCCCTGGTGGTCCAGTGGTTAAGACTCCTCGCTTCCACTGCAGGAGGCGCTGCTTCCATCCCTGGTCAGGGAACTAAGATCCCACATGCCTCATGGCGTGGCAAAAACTGAAAAAAAAAAAAAAAAAAACCCAAAAACATTCAATTTTAACTCAATGTCTACTTTTAATCAAATATTCTTTTTTGTAAAACTACAGTCCATATATATTTTTAAATTTTATTGAAGTATAGTTGTTGTATAATGTGTTAATTTCTGTTGTACAGCAAAGTGATTATTATACATATATATATACATTCTTTTTCATATACTTTTCCAGTATGGTTTATCACAGGATACTGAATATAGTTCCCTGTGATGTACAGTAGGAGCTTGCTGTTTATCCATCCTATATATAACGGTTTGCATCTGCTAATCCCAAACTCCCAGTCTTTCCCTCCCCCACCCCACCTTGGCAACCCCAAGTCTGTTCTCTATGTCTCTGAGTCTGTTTCTGTTTCATATATATGTTCATTTGTGTCATATTTTAGATTCCACATATAAGTGATATCATATGGTTTTTGTCCTTCTCTTTCTTACTTTGCTTAGTTGCTGCAAATAGCATTATTTCATTCATTTTAATGGCTAAGTAATATTCCATTGTATATATGTGCCACATCTTCTTTATGAATTCCTCTGTTGATGGACATTTAGGTTGCTTCCATGTCTTGGCTACTGTAAACACCACTGCAATGAACATTAAGGTGCATGTATCCTTTCGAATCATGATTTTCTCTGGATATATGCCCAGGAGTGGGATTGCTGGATCATATGGTAGCTCTACTCTTAGTTTTTTAAGGAACCTCCATATTGTTCTCCATAGTGGCTGTACCAGTTTACCTTCCCACCAACAGTGTAGGAGGGTTCCCTCCTCTCCACACCCTCTCCAGCATTTATTATTTGTAGACTTTTTGATGATGGCCATTCTGACTGGTGTGAGGTGATAGCTCATTGTAGTTTTGATTTGCATTTCTCTAATAATTAGTGATGTTGAGCAGCTTTTCATGTGCCTCTTGGCCATCTGTATGTCTTCTTTGCAGAAATGTTTATTTAGGTCTTTTGCCCATTTTTTGATTGGGTGGTTTTTTGGGATTTTTTTTTGGATATTGAGCTGCATGAGCTGTTTGTAAATATTGGAGATTAATCCCTTGTTGGTCACATGGTTTGCAAATATTTTCTCCCATTCTGTGGGTTGTCTTTTTGTTTTGTTTATGGTTTCCTTTGCTGTGCAAAAGCTTTTAAGTTTAATTAAGTCCCATTTGTTTATTTTTGTTTCTATTTCTGTTACTCTGGGAGATGGATCAAAAAAGGTATTGCTGCAATTTATGTCAAAGAGTGTTCTTCCTATGTTTTCCTCTAAGAGTTTCATAGTATCCAGTCTTACATTTAGGTCTCAAATCCATTTTGAGTTTATTTTTCTGTATGGTGTTAAAGACTGTTCTAATTTCATCCTTTTGCATGTAGCTGTCCAGTTTTCCCAGCACCATTTATTGAAGAGACTGTCTTTCCTCCATTGTATAGTCTCACTTTGTTTGTTGTAGATTAATTGACCATAGGTGCATGGGATTTTCTCTGGGCTTTCTATCCTGGTCCATTAATCTACATTTCTGTTTTTGTGCCAGTGCCATACTGTTTTGATGACTGTAGCTTTGTAGTATGGTCTGAAGTCAGGGAGCCTAATTCCTCCAGCTCTGTTATTCTTTCTCAAGATTGCTTTGGCTATTTGGGGTCTTCTGTGTCTCCATAAAAATTCTGAGATTTTTTTTGTTCGAGTTCTGTGAAAAATGCCATTGGTAATTTGATAGGGATTGCATTGAATCTGTAGATTTCCTTGGGTAGTATAGTCATTTTGACAAGATTGATTCTTTCAATCCAAGATCATGGTATATCTTTCCATCTGTTTGTGTCATCTTCAATTTCTTTAATTAGTGTCTCATAGTTTTCAGAGTACAGGGCTTTTGTCTCCTTAAGTAGTTTTATTCCTAGGTATTTTATTCATTTTGTTGCAGTGGTAAACGGGATTGTTTCTGATCTTTCATTGTTAGTGTATAGGAATGCAAGAGATTTCTGTGTATTAATTTTGTATCCTACAACTTTACAGAATTCATTGATAAGCTCTAGTAGTTTTCTGGTAGCATCTTTAGAATTTTCTGTGTATAGTATCATGTCATCTGCAAACAGTGACACTTTTACTTCTTTTCCAATTTGGATTCCTTTTGGTTTTTTTTCTTCTCTGATTGCTGTGGCTAGAACTCCCAAAACTATGTTGAATAAACATGGTGAGAGTGGATCCTTGTCTTGTTCCTGATCTTAGAGGAAATGATTTCAGCTTTTCAACATCAAGTATGATGTTAGTTGTAGGTTTGTCATATACGACCTTTATTATGTTGAGGTATGTTCCCTCTGTGCCCACTTTCTGGAGAGTTTTTTTTTTTAATCATAAATGGGTGTTGAATTTTGTCAAAAGCTTTCTCTGCATCTATTGAGATGATCATATGGTATTTATTCTTCACTTTGGTGATGTGGTATATCGCATTGATTGATTTGCAGGTGTTGAAGAATCCTTGCATACCTGGGATAAATCGGACTTGATCATGGTGTATGATCCTTTTAATGTTGGATTTGAGTTGCTAGTATTTTGTTGAGGATTTTTGAGTCTATGTTCATCAGTGATTTTGGCCTTTAATATTCTTTTCCTGTGGTGTCTTTGTCTGCTTTTGGTATCAGGGTGATGGTGGCCTCATAGAATGAATTTGGGAGTTTTCATTCCTCTGCAATTTTTTGGAGCAGTTTCAGAAGGATGGGTGTTAACTCTTCTCTAAATGTTGGATAGAATTTGCTTGTGAAGCCATCTGGTCCTGGACTTTTGTTTGTTTGGAGTTTTTTAATCACAATTTCAATTTCAGTACTTGTGATTGGTCTGTTCATATTCTCTATTTCTTCACAGTTCAGTCTTGGGAGATTGAATCTTTCTAAGCATTTGTCCATTTCTCCTAGGTTATCCATTTTATTGGCATATAGTTGCTTCTAGTAGTCTCTTATGATCCTTTGTATTTTTGTGGTGTCCATTGTAACTTCTTTTTCATATCCAGTTTTATTGATTTGAACCCTCTCCCTTTTTTCCTTGATGAGTCTGGCTAAAGGTTTATCAATTTTGTTTATCTTTTTAAAGTACCAGCTTTTAGTTTCATTGATCTTTTCTATTGTTTCTTCCATCTGTATTTCATTTATTTCTGCTCTGGTCTTTATGATTTCTTCTACTAATTTTGGATTTTGTTTGTTCTTCTTTCTCTAGTTGCTTTAGATGTAAGGTTAGATTGTTTATTTGAGATTTTTGTTTCCTGAGGTAAGATTTTATTGCTATAAACTTCCCTTTTAGAACTGCTTTTGCTCTGTCCCATAGGTTTTGGGTCATCATACTTTCATTTTCATTTGTCTCTAGGTATTTTTTGATTTCTTCAGTGATCCATTGGTTTTTTAATACCATGTTGTTTAGCCTCCACCTGTTTCTACTTTTTTTTTTTACAGTATTTTCTAGTAGTTGATTTTTAATTTCATAGCGTGTAGTCAGAAAAGATCCTTGATATGATTTCAGTTTTCTTAAATTTACCACAGCTTGATTTGTGGCCCACCTTGTGATAAGTCCTGGAGAATGTTCCATGTGCACTTGAAAAGAATGTACATTCTGCTGCTTTTGGATGGAATGCTCTATAAATATCAATTAAGTCTATCTGGGCTAATGTGTCTTTTAAGATCTGTGTTTCTTTTGGTCTTCAGTCTGGATGATCTGTCCATTGATGAAAGTGGACTGCTAAGTCCCCCACTATTATCATGTTAATGTAGATTTCTCCTTTTATGGCTGTTAGCATTTGCCTTAATATCGAGGTGCTCCTATGTTGGCTAAATATATATTTACAATTGTTATATCTTCTTCTTGAACTGATGCCTTGATCATTATGTAGTGTCCTTCTTTGGCTTTTCTAATAGTCTTTATTTTAAAGTCTATTTTGTCTGATATGAGTATTGCTACTCTAGCTTTCTTTTGATTTCCATTTGCACAGAATAACTTTCTCCGTACCCACACTTTCAGTCTGTATGTGTCCCTGAATCTGAAGTGGGTCTCTTGTAGACAGCATTTATACAGGTCTTGTTTTTTTTTTCTTTACAAATCAGAGTTTTTATTTAAATTGTATAAAAAGTATATAAGGTTTACATTATTTTTCTTATTAGTCATCAATTTTATACACACCAGTGTATACATGTCAATCCCAATCACCCAATTCGTCACGCCACCACCACCACCACCCTGCCGCTTACCCCCCTTGGTTTGCATACGTTTGTTCTCTACATCTGTGTCTCAATTTCTGCCCTGCAAACCGGTTCATCTGTACCAATTTTCTAGGTTCCACATATATGTGTTAATATACAATATTTGTTTTTCTCTTTCTGACTTACTTCACTCTGTATGACAGTCTCTAGATCCATCCACGTCTCAACAAATGACCTGATTTGTTCCTTTTTATGGCCGAGCAATATTCCACTGTATATATGTACCACTTCTTCTTTATCCATTCGTCTGTTGTTGGGCATTTAGGTTGCTTCCGTGACCTGGCTATTGTAAATAGTGCTGCAATGAACATTTTGGTACATTACTCTTTTTGAATTATGGTTTTCTCTGGGTATATGCCCAGTAGTGGGATGGCTGGATCATATGATAATTCTATTTTTAGTTTTTTAAGGAACCTCCATACTGTTCTCCATAGTGGCTGTATCAATTTACATTTCCACCACAGTGCAAGAGAGTTCCCTTTTCTCCACACCCTTTCCAGCATTTGTTGTTTGTAGATTTTCTGATGATGCCCATTTTAATTGGTGTGAGGTGATCCCTCATTGTAGTTTTGATTGGCATTTCTCTAATGATTAGTGATGTTGAGCAGCTTTTCATGTGCTTCTTGGCCATCTGTATGTCTTCTTTGGAGAAATGTCTATTTAGGTCTTGTGCCCATTTTTCGATTGGGTTGTTTGTTTTTTTAATATTGAGCTGCATGAGCTGCTTGTGAATTTTGGAGATTAATCCTTTGTCAGTTGCTTCATTTGCAAATATTTTCTCCCATTCTGAAGGTTCTCTTTTTGTCTTGTTTTTGGTTTCATTTGCTGTGCAAAAGCTTTGAAGTTTCATTAGGTCCCATTTGTTTACTTTTGTTTTTATTTCCATTACTTTAGGAGGTGGATCAAAAAAGATCTTGCTGTGATTTATGTCAAAGAGTTGTTCTTCCTATGTTTTCTCTAAGAGTTTTATAGTGTCTGGTCTTACATTTAGGTCTTTAATCCATTTTGAGTTTATTTTTGTTTATGTTTTTAGGGAGTGTTCTAATTTCCTTCTTTTACATGTATCTGTCCAGTTTTCCCAGCACCACTTATTGAAGAGACTGTCTTTTCTCCATTGTATATCCTTGCCTCGTTTGTCATAGGTTAGTTGACCATAGGTGCATGGATTTACCCCTGGGCTTTCTATCTTGTTCCACTGATCTATGTTTCTGTTCTTGTGCCAGTACCATATCGTCTTGATTACTGTAGCTTTGTAGCAGAGTCTGAAGTCAGGGAGTCTGATTCCTCCAGCTCCATTTCATTCCCTCAAGACTGCTTTGGCTATTTGGGGTCTTTTGTGTCTCCATACAAATTTTAATATTTTTGTTCTAGTTCTGTAAAAAATACCATTGGTAATTTGAAATGGATTGCATTGGATCTGTAGATTGCTTTGGGTAGTATAGTCATTTTCACAGTGTTGATTCTTCCAATCCAAGAACATGGTATATCTCTCCATTTGTTGGTATCACCTTTAATTTCTTTCATCAGTGTCTTATAGTATTCTGCATACAGGTCTTTTGTCTCCCTAGGTAGGTTTATTCCTAGGTATTTTATTCTTTTTGTTGCAATGGTAACTGGGAGTGTTTCCTTTATTTCTCTTTCAGATTTTTCATCATTAGTGTATAGAGATGCAAGAGATTTCTGTGCATTAATTTTGTATCCTGCAACTTTACCGAATTCATTGATTAGCTCTAGTAGTTTTCAGGTGGCATCTTTAGGATTCTCTATGTATAGTATCATGTCATCTGCAAACAGTGACAGTTTTACTTCTTCTTTTTCAATTTGGATTCCTTTTATTTCTTTTTCTTCTCTGATTGCCATGGCTAGGACTTCCAAAACTATGTTTAATAAACGTGGTTTGAGTGGACATCCTTGTCTTGTTCCTGATCATAGAGGAAATACTTTCAGGTTTTCACCATTGAGAATGATATTTGCTGTGGGTTTGTCATATATGGCCTTTCTTATGTTGAGGTAGGTTCCCTCTATGCCCACTTTCTGGAGAGTTTTTATCATAAATGGATGTTGAATTTTGTCAAAAGCTTTTTCTGCATCTATTGAGATGATCGTGTGGTTTTTCTTCTTCCATTTGTAATATGCTGTATCACATTGACTGATTTGTGCATATTGAAGAATCCTTGCATCCGTGGGATAAATCCCAGTTGATCATGCTGTATCATCCTTTTAATGTGTTGTTGGATTCTGTTTGCTAGTATTTTGTTAAGGATTTTTACATCTATATTCATCAGTGATATTGGTCTTTAATTTTCTTTTTTTGTAGTATCTTTGTCTGGTTTAGGTATCAGGGTGATGGTGGCCTCATAGAATGAATTTGGGAGTGTTCCTTCCTCTGCAATTTTTTGGAAGAGTTTGAAAATGATGGGTATTAGCTCTTCTCTAAATTTTTGATAGAATTCACCTGCGGAGCCATCTGGTCCTCAACTTTTTTTTATTGGATGATTTTTAATCACAGTTTCAAGTTCATTATGTGTGATTGGTCTGTTCATATTTTCTATTTCTTCATGGTTCAGTCTTGGAAGCTTATACGTTTGTAAGAATTTCTCCATTTCTTCCAGGTTGTCCATTTTATTGGCATAGAGTTGCTTGTAGTAATCTTTTCTGATCCTTTGTATTTCTGCAGTGTCTGTTGTAACTTCTCCTTTTTCATTTCTAATTTTATGGATTTGAGTCCTCTCCCTCTTTTTCGTGATGAATCTGGCTAATGGTTTATCAATTTTGTTTATCTTCTCAAAAAACCAGCTTTGAGTTTTATTGATCTTTGCTATTGTTTTCTTTGTTTCTATTTCATTTATTTCTGCTCTGATCTTTATGATTTCTTTCCTTCTGCTAACTTTGGGTTTAGTTTGTTCTTCTTTCTCTAGTGCCTTTAGGTGTAAGGTTAGATTGTTAATTTGAGATTTTTCTTGTTTCTTGAGGTAGGCTTGTATAGCTATAAAGTTCCCTCTTAGAACTGCTTTTGCTTCATCCCATAAGTTTTGGATCATCGTGGTTTCATTGTCATTTGTCTCTAGGTATTTTTTGATTTCCTCTCTGGTTTCTTCAGTGATCTCTAGGTTATTCAGTAACGTATTGTTTAGCCTCCATGTGTTGGTGGTGTTTTCTACATATTTTTCCCTGTAATTCATTTCTAATCTCATAGTGTTGTGGTCAAAAAAGATGCTTGATATGATTTCAATTTTCTTAAATTTACTGAAGCTTGATTTGTTACCCAAATGTGATCTGTCCTGGAGAATGTTCCATGTGCACTTGAGAAGAAAGTGTAATCTCCTCTTTTTGGATGGAATGTCCTATAAATATCAGTTAAGTCTGTCTGGTCTGTTGTGTCATTTAAAGCTTGTCTTTCCCTATTAATTTTCTGTCTGGATGATCTGTCCATTGGTGTAAGTGAGGTGTTAAAGTTCCTCACTATTATTGTGTTACTGTCAATTTCCTCTTTTATTGCTCTTAGTCGTTGCCTTATGTATTGAGGTGCTCCTATGTTGGGTGCATAAATATTTACTATTGTTATATCTTCTTCTTGGATTGATCCCTTGATTATTATATAGTGTCTTTCTTTGTCTCTTTTAATAGTCTTTTTTTTAAAGTCTATTTTGTCTGACATGAGAATTGCTACTCCTGCTTTCTTTTGATTTCCATTTGCCTGGAATATTTTTTCCATCCTCTACCTTTCAGTCTGTATATATCCCTAGGTCTGAAATGGGTCTCTTGTGGACAACATATATACAGGTCTTGTTTTTGTATCCATTCAGCCAGTCTATGTCTTTTGTTAGGAGCTTTTAATCCATTTACATTTAATGTGATTATTGATTTGTATGTTCTTATTGCCATTTTGTTCATTGTTTTGCATTTGTTTTTGTAGGTCTTTTTTCTGCCCTTCATCTTTTGTTCTCTTCTCTTGTGGTTTGATGTCTACTTTTACTATTGTTTGGTTTGCTTTTTCTTTTTTGTGTGTGTATCTATTGTAGATTTTTGGTTTGTGGTTCCCATGACGTTTTGATATAGCAGTCTATATACAAACAAGGTTTTAAGTTGCTGGTCTTTTAATTTCAAATGCATTTCCAGTATCCTGCATTTGTACTCACCTCTTTTAACAATTGCTGGTTTTATCATATTTGTGTGTGGATGGTTTCCTACCTTTATTGTATGTTTGCCTTTACCTGTGAGCTTTTCCATTTGTAATTTTCTAGTTGTGGCCTTTTCTTTTCCACCTAGAGAAGTTCTTTTAACATTTGTTGCAGAGCTGGTGTGGTGGTGCTGAATTCTCTAACTTTTGCTTATCTATAAGACTTTTGATTTCTCTGTCGAATCTGAATGAGAGCCTTGTTGTGTAGAGTATTCTTCGTTGTAGGTTCTTCCCTTTCATCACTTTAAATGTATTGTTACACTCCCTTCTGGCCTGCAGAGTTTCTGCTACGAAATCATCTGATAACTTCATGGGAGTTCCCTTGTATGTTATTTGTTGCTTTCCCCTTTTTGCTTTTTTTTTTTTTTTTTTTTTTTTTTACGGTACACGGGCCTCTCACTGTTGTGGCCTCTCCTGCTGCAGAGCACAGGCTCCGGATGCACAGGCTCAGCGGCCATGGCTCACGGACCCAGCCGCTCCGCGGCATGTGGGATCTTCCCGGACCGGGGCACGAACCCGTGTCCCCTGCCTCGGCAGGCGGACTCTCAACCACTGCGCCACCAGGGAAGCCCCCCCTTTTTGCTTTCAATATTTTTTCTTTGTCTTTAATTTTTGTCAGTTTGATTGCTATGTGTCTCAACATGTTCCTTCTTGGGTTTATCCTGCCTGGGATTCTCTGTGCTTCCTGGAGTTGGGTGGCTGTTTCCTTTCCCGTGTTAGGGAATTTTTTAGCTATTATCTCTTCACATATTTTCTCTCTCCCTTCTCCTCCTGGGACCCCTATAATGCAAATGTTGGTGTGTTTAATGTTGTCTCAGAGGTCTATTAGACTGTCCTCATTTCTTTTCATGTTTTTTTCTTTATTCTGTTCCCTGGCAGTGATTTCCACCATTCTGTCTTTCAGCTCACTTACCATTCTTCTGCCTCCATTATTCCGCTATTGATTCCTTTTAGTGTATTTTTCATTTCAGTTATTGTATTGTTCATCTCTGCTTGCTCTCTAGTTTTTTTAGGTCTTCTTAAACATTTCTTGGACCTTCTCGATCTATACCTCCATTCTTTTTCCGAGGTTCTGCATCATCTTCACTATCATTACTCTGAATTCTTTCTCTGGTAGATTGCCTATCTGCACTTCACTTAGTTGTTTTTCTGGGGTTTTATCTTTTTCTTTCATCTGGGACATATTCTTCTGCTGTCTCATTTTTGTCTAACTTTATGTGATTGTGGTTTCCATTCCACAGTCTACAAGGTTGTAGTTCTTCTTGCTTCTGCTATCTGCCCCGTGGTGGATGAGGCTGTCTAAGAGGCTTGTGCAGGCTTCCTGGTGGGATGGACTGGTTCCTTCCCACTGGTGGATGGAGCTGGGCCTTGTCCCTCTGGTGGGCAGGGCCGTGTCAAGGAGTGTGTTTAGTGGGCAGCTGTATGCTCAGGAAGACTTTAAGCAGCCTGTCTGCTGAAGGGTGGGGCTGTGTTCCCACCCTGTTGATTGTTTGGTCTGAGGTGTCCCAGTCCTGGAGCCTACAGGTTGTTAGGTGGGGCCAGGTCTTGGTGCAAAAATGCCAGCCTCTGGAGGGCTCACGCCAACTCCCCAGAACTACTGCCACCAGTATCTGTCCCCACAGTGAGCCACAGCCACCCGCTGCCTCCACAGGAGACCCTCCAATATCAATGAGTAGGTTTGGCCCAGGATCTTATGAGGTCACTGCTTTTTTCCCTGGGTCCTGGTGTGCCCAAGACCCTTTATGCTCCCTCCAAGACTGGAGTTTCTGTTTCCCCCAGTCCTGTGTAATTTGTGTGATTAGACCCTGCTGGCCTTCAAAGCCAGATTCTCTGGGGGCTCCTTCTCCCACTGCCACACCCCCAGGCTGGGGAGCCTGATATGGGGCTCAGAATTTTCACTCCTGTGGGAGAACTTCTGTGATATAATTATTTTCCAGTTTGTGGGTCACCCAACTAGCAGGTATGAGATTTGATTTTATTGCGGTTGCTCTCTTCCTACCATCTTGTTGTGGCTTCTTCTTCATTGTCATTGGATGTAGGATATCTTTTTTAGTGGGTTCCAGCCTTTTTTTGTCAATGGTTGTTCAGCAATTAGTTGTGATTTTAGTGTTTTCATAAAAAGATGTGAGCTCACATCCTTCTACTCCGCCATCTTGTCTCTGACTCAGACCATCCTTCTTTTTATAAGAAAGAGACAAGAAATGGCTGAGGCCTCTGGCAGAAGTTTTCATTAGGATCTTGGGGAGCATGGCACTAGGGATTCAGGAAGAGGTGATTGATGTTTAGGTGAGCCACAGACTTGAAGTGTTGCTAGCACTTCCAGCAAAGTTAGCAGTGACACTTTATGTCCCATTGCACCACTGGGAAGAGCAATCACTGGTAGTGGCACATTGGCCATGGTCAGCTGATGGGAGAAAGGGGTTTAGAAATGGAGGTCAACCTCTAGGAGCTTTAAGGTATTCCTCCCTTGGAGTTTGAAGGGTAAGACCAATGACAAATATTTCATAATTCGGTACAAGCAAATGTTGGAAATTTCTAGAAAAAGGAATTTCTTACAAATATTAATATTTCTGTAAGTGAGGTGGATGGAGACTTATTTCTATTGTGATTTAAGTTACAGTTTTAAGTGTAACCTCAGACTACTTATACCAAGAAAAAAATGAGGAGAGGTAATTCCAGGAAAAAGGAAATATTGATAGTGTATTCATAAGGTTGTTTTTTTTGCTTTTTATTTTTTTAACATCTTTATTGCAGTATAATTGCTTTACAGTATTGTTTTAGTTTCTGCTGTATAACAAAGTGAATCAGCTATATGCATACGTATATCCCCATATTCCCTCCCTCTTGCATCTCCCTCCCACCTTCCTTATCTCACCCCTCGAGGTGGTCACAAAGCACCAACCTGATCTCCCTGTTCCATGCAGCTGCTTCCCACTAGCTATTTTGTATTTG
Organism: Globicephala melas; assembly: GCF_963455315.2. Classification (NCBI taxonomy): domain Eukaryota; kingdom Metazoa; phylum Chordata; class Mammalia; order Artiodactyla; family Delphinidae; genus Globicephala; species Globicephala melas. The sequence continues at coordinate 82,509,980 of NC_083322.1, forward strand.
GTAGTGTATATGTCAGTGCTACTGTCTCACTTTGTCCCAGCTTACCTTCCCCCTCCCTTTGTCCTCAAGTGCATTCTCTATGTCTGTGTATCTATTCCTCTCCTGCCCCTAGGTTCATGAGAACCTTTTTTTTTTTTAACGATTCCATATATATGTGTTAGCATACGGTATTTGTTTTTCTCTTTCTGACTTACTTCACTCTGTATGACAGACTCTAGGTCCATCCACCTCATTACAAATAACTCAATTTAGTTTCTTTTTATGGCTGAGTAATATTCCGTTGTATATATGTGCCACATCTTCTTTCTCCATTCATCTGTCAGTGAACACTTAGGTTGCTTCTAAGTCTTGGATATTGTAAATAGAGCTGTAGTGAACATTGTGGTACATGACTCTTTTTGAATTATGGTTTTCTCAGGGTATGTGCCCAGTAGGGGGATTGCTGGGCCATATGGTAGTTCTATCTTTAGTTTTTTAAGCAACCTCCATACTGTTCTTCATAGTGGCTGTGTCAATTTACATTGCCACCAACAGTGCAAGAGGGTTCCTTTTCTCCACACCCTCTCCAGAATTTATTGTTTGTAGATTCTTTGATGATGGCGGCTCTGACTGGTGTGAGGTGATACCTCATTGTAATTTTGATTTGCATTTCTCTGATGATTAGTGATGTTGAGCATCCCTTCATGTGTTTGTTGGCAATCTATATCTTCTTTACAGAAATGTCTGTTTAGGTCTTCTGCCCATTTTTGGATTGGGTTGCTTTTTTTTTTGTTATTGAGCTGCATGAGCTGCTTGTATATTTTGGAGATTAATCCTTTGTTTTGCAAATATTTTCACCCATTCTGACGGTTTTCTTTTCATCTTGTTTATGTTTTCCTTTGCTGAGCAAAAGCTTTTAAATTTTATTAGGTCACATTTGTTTATTTTTGTTTTTATTTCCATTTCTCTAGGAGGTGGGTCAAAAAGGATCTTGCTGTGATTTATGTCATAGAGTATTCTGCCTATGTTTTCCTCTAAGAGTTTTATAATGTCTGGCCTTACATTTAGGTATTTAATCCATTTTAAGTTTATTTTGTGTATGGTGTTAGGAAGTGTTCTACTTTCATTTTTACATGTAGCTGTCCAGTTTTCCCAGCACCACTTATAGAAGAGGTTGTCTTTTCTCCATTGTATACTCTTGCCTCCTTTATCAAGGAAAAGGTGACCATATGTGCATGGGTTTATCTCTAGGCTTTCTATCCTGTTCCATTGATCTATGTTTCTGTTCTTGTGCCAGTACCATACTGTCTGGATTACTGTAGCGTGGTAGTATAGTCTGAGGTCAGGGAGCATGATTCCTCCAGCTCCATTTTTCTTTCTCAAGATTGTTTTAGCTATTCTGGGTCTTTTGTGTTTCCATACAAATTGTGAAAGTTTTGTTCGGTGAAAAATGCCATTGGTCGTTTGATAGGGATTGCGTTGAATCTGTAGATTGCTTTGGGTAGTACAGTCATTTTTATAACATTGATTCTTCCAATCCAAGAATATAGTATATCTCTCCTACTGTTTGTATCATCTTTAATTTCTTTCATCAGTGTCTTATAGTTTTCTGCATACACGTCTTTTGTCTCCTTACATAGGTTTATTCCTAGGTATTTTAATCTTCTTGTTGCAGTGGTAAATGGGAGTGTTTCCTTAATTTCTCTTTCAGATTTTTCATCATGAGTGTATAGGAATGCAAGAGATTTCTGTGCATTAATTTTGTATCCTGCTGCTTTACTAAATTCATTGATTAGCTCTAGTAGTATTCTGGTAGCATCTTTAGGATTCTCTATGTATAGTATCATGTCATCTGCAAACAGTGACAGTTTTACTTCTTCTTTTCTGATTTGGATTCCTTTTATTTCTTTTTCTTGTCTAATTACTGTGGCTAAAACTTCCAAAACAATGTTGAATAATAGTGGTGAGAGTGCACAACCTTGTCTTGTTCCTGATCTCAGAGGAAGTGGTTTCAGTTTTTCACCATTGAGAACGATGTTGGCTGTGGGTTTGTCATATATGGCTTTTATTATGTTGAGGTAGGTTCCCTCCTGGCTACTTTCTGGAGACTTTTTATCATAAATTTGTGTTGAATTTTTTCACAAGCTTTTTCTGCATCTACTGAGATGATCATATGTTGTTTATTCTACAGTTTGTTAATATGGTTTATCACATTGTTTGATTTGAGTATATTGAAGAATCCTTGCATTTCTGGGATAAAACCCACTAGATCATGGTGTATGATCCTTTTAATGTGCTGTTGGATTCTGTTTGCTAGTATGTTTTTGAGGAATTTTGCATCTATGTTCATCAGAGATATTGGCCTGTAGTCTTTTCTCTCTGTGTGTGTGTGTGTGTGTGTGTGTGTGTGTGAGTGTGTGACATCTTTCTTTGGTTTTGCTATCAGGGTGATGGTGGCCTCATAGAATGAGTTTGGGAGTGTTCCTCCTTTGCTATTTTTTGGAAGAGTTTGAGAAGGATAGGTGTTAGCTTTTCTCTAAATGTTTGATAGAATTCGCCTGTGAAGCCATCTGGTCCTGGGCTTTTGTTTGTTGGAGGATTTTTAATCACAGTCTCAATTTCAGTGCTTGTGATTGGTCTGTTTATATTTTCTATTTATTCCTGGTTCAGTCTTGGATGGTTGTGCTTTTCTAAGAATTTGTCCATTTCTTCCAGGTTGTCCATCTTATTGGCATATAGTTGCTCGTAGTAATCTCTCATGATCTTTTGTATTTCTGCAATGTCAGTTGTTACTTTTCCTTTTTCATTTCTAATTCTGTTGATTTGAGTCTTTTCCATTTTTACCTTTATGAGTCTGGCTAATGGTTTATCAATTTTTTTAATCTTTTCAAAGAATCAGCTTTTAGTTTTATTGATCTTTGCTATTGTTCCCTTCATTTATTTTTCATTTATTTCTGTTGTGATCTGTATGATTCTTTCCTTCTGCTAAATTTGGGGGGGGGTTTGTTCTTCTTTCTCTATTTGCTTTAGGTGTAAGGTTAGTTGTTTATTTGATATGTTTTTTGTTTCTTGAGGTAGTATTGTATTGCTATAAACTTCCCTCTTAGAAGTGATTTTGCTGCATCCCATAGGTTTTGGGTGTCATATTTTCATTGTCATTTGTTTCTAGGTATTTTTTGATTTCTTCACTGATCTCTTGGTTATTTAGTAGCGTATTGTTTAGCCTACGTGTGTTTGTATTTTTTCCAGTTTTTTTCTTGTAACTGATATCTAGTCATAGCGTTGTGGTCAGAAAAGATACTTGATACGATTTCAGATTTCTTAAATTTACCAAGGATTGATTTGTGACCCAAGATATGGTCTATCCTGGAGAATGTTCCATGAGCACTTGAGAAAAAAGTGTAATCTGTTGTTTTCAGATGGAATGTCCTAGAAATATCAATTAAGTCCATCTTGTTTAATGTGTCATTTAATGCTTGTGTTTCCTTATTTATTCTCATTTTGGTTGATCTGTCCATTGGTGAAAGTGGGGTATTAAAGTCCCCTACTAACTTGTGTTACTGTTGATTTCCCCTTTTATGGCTGTTAGCATTTGCCTCATGTATTGAGGTGCTCCTATGTTGGGTGCATAAATATTTACTATTGTTATATCTTCTTCTTGGATTGATCCCTTGATCATTATGTAGTGTCCTTCTATGTCTCTTTTAATGGTCTTATTTTAAAGTCTATTTTGTCTGATATGAGAATTGCTACTCCAACTTTCTTTTGATTTCCATTTGCATGGAATATCTTTTTCCATCCTGTTACTTTCAGTCTTTATGTGTTCCTAGGTCTGAAGTGGGTCTCTTGTAGACAGCATATATAATGTCCTGTTTTTGTATCCATTCAGCCAGTCTATGTCTTTTGTTTGGAGCATTTAACCCATCTACATTTAATGTAATTATCGATATATATGTTCCTATTACCATTTTCTTAATTGTTTTAGGTTTGTTAGGTCTTTTCCTTCTCTTGTGTTTCCTGCCTAGAAAAGTTCCTTTAGCGTTTGTTGTAAGGCTGGTTTTGTGGTGCTGAATTCTCTTAACTTTTGCTTATCTGTTAAGGTTTTAATTTCTCCATCGAATGTGAATGAGATCCTTGCTGGGTAGAGTAATCTTGGTTGTATGTTTTTCCCTTTCATCACTTTAAATATGTCTTGACACTCCCTTCTGTCTTGCAGAGTTTCTGCTGAAGGATCAGCCATTAACCTTATGGGGATTTCCTTGTATATTATTTGTTGCTTTTCCCTTGCTGCTTTCAATATTTTTCTTTTGTATTTAATTTTTGATAGTTTGATTAATATGTGTCTTGATGTGTTTCTCTTTGGATTTATCCTGTATGGGAGTCTGCTTCCTGGACTTGATTGACTGTTTCCTTTCACATGTTAGGGAAATTTTCAACTATAGTCTCTTCAAATATTTTCTCAGACCCTTTCTTTTTCTCTTCTTCTTCTGCTACCTATATAATTTGAATGTTGGTGCATTTAATATTGTCCCAGAGGTCTCTGAGACTGTCCTCAATTCTCTTCATTCTGTTTTCTTTATTCTGCTCCCTGGCAGTTATGTCCACCCTTTTATCTTCCAGCTCACTTATCTGTTCTTCTGCCTCAGTTATTCTGTTATTCATTTCTTCTAGAGTATTTTTAATTTCATTTATTGTATTGTTCATCACTGTTGTTTTCTCTTTAGTTCTTTTATATCCTTGTTAAATGTTTCTTGTATTTTCTCCATTCTGTTTCCAAGATTTTGGATCATCTTTACTATCATTACTCTGAATTCTTTTTCAGGTAGATTGCCTATTTCATCTTCATTTTTATGGTCTTGTAGCTTTTTACCTTGCTCCTTCGTCTGTAAGTAATTTTTTTTTTTCATTTTTTTTTGTTTTGTTTTGTTTGGTGGGTGGTGCTATATTCTTGTCTTACTGGTTGTTTGGCCTGATACGTCCAGCACTGGAGTTTGCAGGCAGTTGGATAGAGCTGGGTCTTGGTGCTCAGATGAGGACCTCCAGTAGGCCTCATTCCTGCTGATATTCCCTGGCATCTGAGGTTCTCTGTTAGTCCAGCAGTTTGGACTCAGAGCTCCCACCACAGGAGCTCGGGCCCAACCTCCAGCCTGGGAACCAAGTTCCCACAAGCTCCTTGGCATGGAAAAAAAAAATGAAGAAAGAAAGAAAAAAAAGGAGCAGTACAATATCAAAGAACAGAAAACAAAATAAAATTAGAAAGATAAAAATTATATTGGGGGCTTCCCTGGTGGCGCAGTGGTTGAGAGTCTGCCTGCTAGTGCAGGGTACATGGGTTCGAGCCTTGGTCTGGGAGGATCCCACATGCCGCGGAGCAACTAGGCCCGTGCGCCACAACTACTGAGCCTGCACGTCTGGAGCCTGTGCTCTGCAACAAGAGAGGCCACGACGGTGAGAGGCCCACACACCGCGATGAAGAGTGGCCCCCACTTGCCACAACTAGAGAAAGCCCTCACACAGAAATGAAGACACAACACAGCAAAAATTAATTAATTAATTAATAAACTGCTACCCCCAACATCTTCTTTAAAAATATATATATATATATTAGGAAAAATAAAACTATAATTCAAACAACTGAAACAAGGTAAAATAAAACCACAGCAGAAAAAGGGGGAGGGGGGGAGGCGGGGAACAAGCCAAAATGAGAGATCACTAACAAAGTATAAAGAATAAAATAAAATTAGAAAAATAAAAGGTTTTTCAGGAAAAATAAAAATATAAAAGAATCAACAACAGTGAATCAACAAGGTAAAACAGAGCCCTAATCTATAAGAGGAAACAAGAAAAAAAAAAGAAAGAAAACCTTGGCTCTGGGGGCCAAGTTTAGGCAGGGGATGGAACTTAGGCAGGGGCAGGTTTTAGGGTAGGGCCGGACCTACGCGGGTTGATGTTTGAGTGTGGGGCGGGGCCTCTGCTTAGGACCTGCGCAGAAGGGGAAAGGAGGGCCTCTGGAGTGTGGGGTTCTGGAGTTTGCAGGTAGGGCCCTGAGTGAGGGTGTGTGGGTGGGGTTTAGGCCCAGCTCGTTAGAGGGGGTCTCAGAAGGGGTCTCCGAGTGTAGAGGTAGGGCCCTGGGTGCGGGTGTAGGGGTGGAGCTTGGGCTCTGCCCAGCAGGAGGGTGACTCCGAGGATAGAGGATTAGGCCTGGGAGCCCAACAGGCTCCCTGGTGCCTAAGTGGACAGGGAAAGCGCTGGCCCCGTTCCCTTCCATTCCTTTGTGCCCCTCTCCCATTGTCTCCTCCAGGGTCTCCCCCATCGCCGCTGGACCCCTAATCATGGGTGTGTCCCACTGGGTGTAGGAACTCCTTCCCTCCCCCAGCCACCCCTCAGTGGTGCTGGTCCCTGAGGTCTGGCCTTTACTTTTGCTCCCCCTTCCCTCCCTTCCACTCCCTCAGGACCCGCCGGCTGGAGGGGGCCTAGGTGGGCAGAGTGTCAGGCCTGGGGTCTCAACAGGTTCCTGGGGTCCAAGTGGACAGGGAAAACCTGGCCATACTCCCTTTTGATCCTCTGCCCTCCCAATGGTTCCCCAGTATCCCCCTTCGGGCGTGGGATCCCTTCCCCTCCCCCTGCTGCCCTTCAGGGGCGCCAGTCCCGTCCCACCTCCACTTCTCCTCCCGCTTCACTTCCCCCATGTCCACATCCTACCCAGTTGCTGGGGGTTCCTCCCGTCCCCTCAGGTGTCCGTGGTCCCCCACCAGTGCCTGGTAGGTGCCCTAGTTGTGAGGAGAGGCGAATTCCACATCCTCCTAGTAGGCCATCTTGACTCCACCCCTTCCCCCTTAATATCTCATAAGGTTTTGAGAAGACCAAACTGACAAGACAAGGTGAAATTTTGGACAGGGTTGTAAGAAATAAGGCTAGCTAATTACAAGAAGGCTGGGTTAGGGTGCAGCTTGTCAGAGAAGTTTAAATTGGGCTTAGTATGAAATAGGTAAGAGGAGGGGTTTTATATCACTAGTGATAGGAATTTACTATCACCTGTTTGACTTGCTTGCAATCTAAGTAAAATCACACTTCTTATTTTCCAGTTAGTTGTTTGAGTTCTCAAGTTTCCTTATATAGAATAAGGTCCTCTGTTTCTTTTTTTAAGATGTCCCCCTACATTCCTGCCCCACCCCTCACTGAATTTTCTAAGAACCAAGGGGCTTACCCAATACAAGTGAGATTAGTTCTGTTTCCAGACACCAGCCAGGAAGAGAGGATGGTACAGTCAGATTAACCCACATCCACCATTGGTTTGGTCATGGGCATTTCACCCAGATGATGTTTCTCCCCTCCTGCAGGGGTGCCCTTGTCACTTCTGATAACTGATCAGCATAGAGTTGTGACCATCTTTCAGCTTCAAGGATACATATCTTAGATAAATATTTTCTCAGACATTGTTTCCTATAACAGGACACCATACCACAGTGGCTGGGTCTCAACTCATGCTGACTCACAAGGGAACAAGACCGCAGAGATGTTCTTAGAGGGTGAGCTCAAAATTCCACAGGCTCTGCCTGCTGGCAGCTGATCATGGAGTAAACTTTGCTGCCCTGCTGCAAATTGGCTTCAAGTTTAACAATACCAAGTGCTCTTGAGGATGTGAGTAATCTGTAAGCTTTAGAGAATGCTGGTAGGAGTACAAATTGCTTACACACTCACCTTGAAAAACAATTTCACATCTAGTAAAGTTCAAGATGTGAATTTGCTTGTACTCACTAATTCCACTTCCTAAATATATGCCCAAGAAGAGCATGTTCATGGCGGTATTGGCAGAAGAAGGGGAAATGGTCAAAATGTCCTGCAATGGAGAATGACTATATAAATTTTGATACAGTCATGCAATGGATTAAAATTCAGCAGTGAAAATAAATGACAAAGAGCTACACATGCCAGCATGGATAAATCTCACAATGTTGAACAACAACAAAGGCAAGTCATAGAAGAACACATGCAGTTTGAGGCCATATACATCATTTCAAAAATGTGAAAAACTGAACAATATATGGCTAAAGGATATGTACATGTGTGGTAAATTAATAAACACAAGGGAATAATAAACACAGACTTCAGGGTCCTAGTTAGCACTTGAGAGGATGGAGAGAACTGTGATCAGAGACAGGCATATGGGAGGCTCCAAAGACATTGTTAACTTTATGTAATGTAGAGAACAAAGTGTTTGTTTTATTCTTCTTTAAACCAAACATAGGCATTTTATGTTTTGCCCACACCCATCTACAAACACACATATATATAATTTCATAATTAAAAAATTTTCAAAAAATCATTTAAGTAAGGAGATGAAGAACTATTTGCATAAGGATCTCAGGGGCTTTCTGAGAGAGGAAAGGCCAAAATATCACCTCCTCCCTAAATGTTCTCTACAGACAACCACAGATATTTGTAACTGTGTCATCAGATGCTCGGAGAGCTTCCTCACGTGAAAGGCTTCCTGTGGATGACGGGACCCCCACATCTTCCCACAGTTTTATCTCCAAGTGTCTCCTCTCCAGGCAACCATGCCTCTTGTTTACCTCTTCCAACTTCTTTTTTCCTTCTCTCTTCCTTTCTTCACCTACTTCCCTGATTTTTTTTAACTTTATTCTCTACTTGCGAAATCTTAAAGCTCCAAGTAATAAAGAAAGATTAGGTAGGAAGAAGAGAAAAAGAGAAAGAAGTACTTCCAAACAAGTTCTAAATATACTCATTGTGTCCCTGTAGGTATTTGAGGGGGTGGAGCCTCCCTTATTAAGTATAGCAGATATTATAAAAAATGTGTTGTTTTCTTTTTTTTTCTTAACATCTTTATTGGAGCATAATTGCTTTACAATGGTGTGTTAGTTTCTGCTTCACAACAAAAATGTGTTGTTTTCTAGCAGGACATATCAGAGTCTTTGAAAATCTAAGAGGAAGATTATAGTATGTTGTTTATTTCCAAATTTGTTTGACAAAAAATTTCCCTGTTTTTCAAATGCCTATCTTGGATAATACTATGTTCAGTGGGAAAATTATGGGAAATATGGAGTTTGAATTATGACAAAGAATGTTCTCACAGAAAAAGAGGAGTTAAACATACTTTTCAACATTACGTGTTGCTCACAAAATACTTTAATTGGATTCTCCTACTTTCTACAATGGATTCTTTGTTGATATGGATAATACAAATTCTTGATGGTAAATATTACAGTTTAGTGAGTACTCTCTCAACATAATCACCTTTTAAAAATTTTTATATCATGCTTTCTCCCCCACTACTGAATGAGTCCCCACTCTATATTAGAATCTTAGTGCTAGGGACATAATAGTAAACTATAGACATAATTACTGATCTCATGGAATTTACATGTAAGAAAAAAATTGTTAGAAATTAATCACCCCTCTATTAAATGCACTTAATATAATAGTAAAATAAGGAACAAAATTTTTAAAGGCAACTTGAGTGTAATTTTTAATCCCAAGTATATTTTTTCCAAATTATTACAACTCTATGCAGGTAAAAGCCTGAATTAGTTACCTGGGTATTCATTACATATTTGAATTCCCCATAGTAAAAAATATTGCATACGGAAGGAAAAGTCATCATATGATGAAAATTTCATTTAGAGGTTTTGATTCACTCTGTGCTCAAACACCCCGCTTCTGTTAATAGCACTACATTGATCACCCATGACAGCAATGTCTTTACCCATCCAGGATTTTAATTTTGTATTTGTGTTTTATGACCTGATGTTCTATGCAAATACCATTCAAGCTATGAAACAAAATTACCAATGTCATTGAGACTCTAAGATTTAATGCAATTGATGAAAATAATGTTGGAAAAATACTATAAAGAAATCCCATAAAGAAAATCTGTCAGAATAAGAATTGTTAGCAAATAAAGGGAAATATTTATAAGAATAACAAAATAGATTATTCAGGGTTGAATTATTAAGACAGTTGCTGGAGAAATTTGGTATGCTCTCAAATATGTTTGTAGAAAGGATTCTTTAAGATCATTCCACAAAAACCAAATATAAAGGCAGTTATACTCTTACACATTTTTTTGTAAAATTCTATACCAAAAGAGTCAACTCTTTTGCTTTACTCTTTGTTCAACAAATTAGAGCACAATTGAAATGTAATCTAAATTTTGTTAAACATGTGTATTTTTAGAGTTTTCCATTTCATCTGTCAAGAAAACATCCAGTCAACCTTGTTTATCACTATTTATTATGGATTTCCCCCCTATCTTAAAGGTATTCATTTTAAAAGTCACATTGAAGTTTGGAGCCCTGTTTTCTCAGTAAATGAGTTCCTTATTGTGGTGTTGGAAATTGTAGTTAGCTGACTTAGCCATGTGCCTGAGATTGTTAAAATATTGAATCTTTCATCTTTAATAGGATAATATTTGGTTCCAAGTGCTATGCTCTTGACACCAGAGCAATGAAAACAGCAAGTCTCTGTAGGCTGAATATTGGCTCCCCAAAGATGTCTATGTTCTAATCCTTGGAACCTGTGGATATGTTATTTTACATGATAAAAAGAACTTTGCAGATGTAATTACATTAAGGATCTTAAAATGCAGGAGAGGATCCTGTATTATCCAGGTGGGGCCCCATGTAATCACAAAGGTCCTTAGAAGAGGGAAGCAGGAGGGTCAGAACATTTATAGAAAATGTAAGGGTGGAAGCTGAGTTCAGAGAGGAGATTAGGCTTCAGGTCTTGAAGGTGGAGGAAGAGGCCACGGGGCAAGGGATGCAGGCAACCTCTAGAAGCTGGAAAAGGCAAGAAACAGAGCCAGGAGCCTCCTGATGACATGCAGGCCTGTGGACCCATTTTAGACTTCTCACCTCCTGAATTGTAGGAGAGATTATCTGCATTGCTTTAAGGCACTAATTTGGTGGTCATTTGCTACAGCAGCAAGAGGAAACCGATACAGTCTCATCTGAAATTTTCATGCTTTCTGCAAACTTCACCTTCCCCTGCCCATTTCCCTTTTAGGGGAAGCTTGGCAAGGAACAGAGAAATGGCTTTCCTTTTCTAACCATTCCTTTTATGGGTCAGTTCAAAAGTCTTTTCCTCCTTGAGGCCTTAAATCTATCCCCTGGCCTCTCCTATCAGGTTGCTTTTATTTACAGTGACCATAGGTCAATTCTGAAGGTGCAATGGGATGAAATTAATAATTATGCTACAACAGGGACAAACTGGAACAGTGCTGGGACATATGGTCACCCTACATATATTTCCACTGCAGTACTCATTTTGTCTCGTATTTAAATTACCAGTAAATTCTTGTCTTTCTTCACATCTCCTTCCTCCTTCTGCCAGAAGTAAGAGAAGCTTTACTGCTCACCTGTATTCTCCATAACATATCCATCACCATCATTGCCTGCATCATCATCGCCATCATCACCATCACTATCATGGTCGTTATAGTAGTTGAATCTTCCATCATACTTACTGTATCTCCAGTACATAGTCACATTACATGTAATAACTCAGTTAATCCTTGCAACAACTATAGGAGGATGGCACTATGTTATCCTCATTTTAGAAAGAAATTATTTGAGGCTTGGAGAGGCTAACGTGCTCAGGGTCACACAATAGGAGGTGGCAGGACCAGGATTCAGTTGCAGACAGTTTGGTTTCTTTATCACTATTGCCCCCAAATAGGACTTCTCATAGAGAAGGTGTAAATAGTCATTTGAAAAGTAAGGGACACCTAGATTCACATGCTTATACCCCTAATTCTGAATTTTAATAGAAAAAAGCATTTAGGAAATAAACAATAATTTCAGTATAATAATTTGTGTTCTATCTACTGCAAATAGTAAAAAACAAAACAGGTATGCACACAAAATGTTGCCCCTGGTCTTCTAATAAATTATTAGAATTGATTTGGGGAAGTGAGAGTTATTGGAAGGAACATACACATTTTTGTTTATTTTCCAGTTTTGTTGAGTTATATATAATTGACATACAGTACTGTCTATGTTTAAGGCATATGGCATAATGATTTGACTTACATATATTGTGAAATGATCACTACAATAAGTTTAGTTAACATCCATCATCTCATATTGAAAGAAAAAGAAAAAGGGTTTTTTGCCTGTGATGAGAACTCTTAGGATCTACTCTCTTAATAACTATCAAATATACCACACAGCAGGGTTTACTATAGTCATCACGTTGTACATTACATCCTCAGTATTCATTCATCTTATAACTGGTAATTTATACCTTTTGATCACCTCTATCCAGTTCCCCCACCCTGCTCCCCCCACTTCTGGTTACCACAAATCTCATCTCTTTTTCTATGAGTTTGGTTAGGGTTTGGTGGCAGGGGGTGGGGGTAGTCTTGGTTTGTTTTTAGATTCTCCAAATAAGTGAGATAATACAGATTTTGTCTTTCTCTGCTTAACTTATTTCATTTACCACAGTTAACATCAAAGGTCTCAAGTGGCAAGATTGCCTTCTTTTTATGGCTGAATAATATTCTATTTTGTGTGTTTACATATCACATTTTCTTTATCCATTTATCCATCAATGGACACTTAGGTTGCTTTCTTCCAACCTATTGTAAATAATGCTTGCTATGAACTTGGAAGTGCAGATATCTCTTCCACATAGTGTTTTCATTTCCTTCAAATATATTCCTAGAAGTAGAATTGCTGGATCATATGGTAGTTAAATTTTTAATTTTTTGAGGAAACTCCATACTGTTTTCCATAGTGGCTGTACCAATTTACAATCCTACCAGCAGTGCACAAGGACTACTTTTTCTCCACATCCCCTCCAGTATTTATCTCTTGTCTTTTGGATGATAGCCATTCTAACAGGCCTTAGGTGTTATCTCATTGTGGTTTTTGATTTTCATTTCCCTGATGGTTAGTGATGTTGAGCACCTTTTCATGTACCTGTTGGTCATTCGTACATCTTCTTTGGAAAAATGTCTATTCAGTTCTTTGTCCATTTTTATATTGCATTGTTTTATTTGCTATTCAGTTATATGAGTTCTTCATATATTTTTGTTGTTAGTCTCTTATCTGTTACATGGTTTACGAATATTTTTCCCATTCTGTACGTTGTCTTTTCATTTTGTTCATTGCTTCTTTTGCTGTGCAGAAGCTTTTTAGTTTGTTACAGTCCTACTTGTTTACTTTTGATTCTGTTGCTGTGCTTAGGTGTCGTATCCAAAAATAATCATTGCTAAGACTGATGCCGTCTTGCCTATGTTTTCTTCTAGGGGTTTTATGCTTTCCAGTCTTACATTTAAGTCTTTAATTCATTTTGAGTTGATTTTTGTTAGGGTGTAAGATAGGTGATCATTTCATTCTTTTACATACGAATATCCAATTTTCCCAGCTCTGTTTATTGAAGAGACTGTCTTTTCTCTGTGGAGTTTTCTTGGCTCCCTTGTCAAATATTAGTTGACTGTATATGTATGGGTTTATTCTATTCCATTGATGTGTGTGTCTGTTTTTATGCCAGTACTGTATTTTGATTACTATAGCTTTATAATATAGCTTGAAACCAGGAAGTGTGATGTCCCCCACTCTGTTCTTCTTTCTCAAGATTGCTTTGGCTATTTGGGTTTTGTGGTTCCATATAAATTTTAGGATTGTTTTTTATACTTCTGTTTAAAAAAATGCTATTGGAGTCTTGATAGGAATTACATTGAATCTATAGATGGCTTTGAGTACTATGAACATTTTACCAATATTAATTCTTCTCTTCAATGAAAACAGAATAACTTTCTATTTATTTGTGTCTTTAATTTCTTTCATCAGTATCTTGTAGTTTTCAGTGTAGAGATCTTTTACCTCCTTGGTTAAATTTATTCCTAAGTATTGATATTTTATTGATTTATGCTACTGTAAATGTGATCATTTTCTTTATTTCTTTCTCAGATAATTCATTGTTACTGTGTATAAATACTACTAGTTTTTGTATGTTTATTTTGTATTCTGCAACTTCACTGAATTTGTTGATTATATCTAATGGGGTTTTTTGGTGCTGACTTTAGGATTTTCCATATATCAAATCATGTCATCTGCAAATAGAGACAATTTTACTTCCTACTTTGCAATTCTGATGCTTTTTCTTCTTTTCTTCCTTCCTTCCTTCCTCTTTTTCTTCCTTTCTCCCTCCCTCTCTCTCTCTACCTCTCTTCCTTCCCTTCCCCCCCCCTTTTTCTTTCTCTTGCTTAATTGCTCCGGCCAGGTCTTTTACTACTATACTGAATAGGAGTGGTGGAAGCACACACCTTTGTCTTGTTCCTGATCTTAGAAGAAAACTTCTCAGACTTTCACCATTGAGTATGCTGTTAGCTGTGGGTGTGTCATATATTCCTTCTATACCTAATTTGTCAAGAGTTTTTGTCATGAATGGATATTGATTTTTTTTCAAAGCTTTTTCTTTATTAAGATGATCATATATTATTTTTCTTTGATTTTATTAAGGTGATGTATCACATTTATTGATTTGTGTATGTTGAACTGTCCTTGCATCTCAGGGATAAACCCCACTTGATCATGGTAAATGATCCTTTAAATGTGCTGCTGCATTCAGTTTGCTAGTATTTTATTGAGGATTTTTGCATATGTATTCATCAGTGATACTAGCTTGTAATTTTCTTTACTTGAGAGTCCTTTTCTGGCTTTGGTAACATGGTAATGCTTGCCCCCTAAAATTAGTTTAGGAGTATTTCCTCCTGTCTGATTTTTCGGAAGAGTTTGAGAAGAATTGGCATTAATTCTTCTTTAAATGTTTGGTGAAATTCAGCAATGAAGTCATCTAGTCCTGGGCTTTTCTTCACTGAGGGATGTTTGATTACTGATTCAATCTCCTCAATAGTAATTGGCCTGTTTGTATTTTCTGTGTCTTCCTGATTCAGTCTTGTGTTTTATATTTTGAAAAAGTGTCCATTTCTTCTAGGTTGTCCAGTTTGTTGGCATTTAGTTGTTCATAGTAGCGTCTTATGATCCTTTGTATTTCTATGATATCAGTTGTAATGTCTCCTTTTTCTTTATAATTTTGTTGATTTGGGTCCATTTTTTCTTGGTTAGTATAGCTAAAGGTTTGTTAATTTCATTCATCTTTTCAGAGAACCAACTCTTAGTTACGTTAATCTTTTACATTGTTTTCCTGTTCTTGGTTTCACTTATTTCTGCCCAAATTTATCATTTTCTTCCTTCTGCTAACTTTGGCTCAGTTGTTGTTTTTTTCCCCTAGTTCCTTGAGACATAGAGTTAGGTTATTTGAGATCTTTTTTTTTTAATGTAAGTGTTTATTGCTATGAGCTTCCATCTTAGAACTGCTTTTTCTGCATCCCATAAGTTTTGGTATGTGTGTTTTCAATTTCATTTGTCTCAAGATACTTTTCAGTTTCCTCTTTAATTTCTTCTTTGATTCATTGGTTGTTCAGGAGAGTGTTATTTAATTTCCATGTATTTGTGAGTTTTCTAGTTTTCCTCCTGTTAATGACCTCTAGTTTCATACCATGGTAGTTAGAGAAGTTACGTTGTATGATTTCAGTCTTCTTGAGTTTACTAAGACTTGTTTTGTGGCCTAGCATTATGGTCTGTCACATAGAATGTCTCATGTGTGCTTATGAAGAATGCGTGTTCTGCCGTTGTTGAATAGAATGTTTTGTATGTCTGCCAGATGCATTTTGTATATAGTGCTATTCACATCTATTTCCTGGTTGATTTTCTGTCTGGATAATCTATTCATTGATGAGAGTTGGGTATCAAAGTCCCCAACTATTACTGTATCGGTGTTTAGTTCTCCTTTCAACTCTGTTAGTTTTTGCTTTTTATAATTAGGCACTCTGATGTTGGGTACATAAATATTTACAATTGTTAAATCTTCTTGAGGGATTGTCCCCTTTATCATTATGTAATGATCTTCTTTGTTTCTTTTTACCAGTTTCAGTTTAAAGTCTATTTTGTCTGATGTAAGTGTAGCAACGCCTGCTTTAGGGGCGGGGGTTACCATTTGCTTGAAATATCTTTCTTCATCCCTTCACTCTCAGTCTATGTGTGTCTTTAAGGCGAAAGTGACTCTTTTATAGGCAGCATATCATTGGATCTTGTTTTTATCCATTCAAACATTCTAAGTCTTGGGAGAATTTAATCTATTTACATTTAAAGTAATTATTAATAGGTAAGGACTTACTATTGCCATTTTGTTAATTTTTTTCTGACTGTTTTATAGATTCATTTTTCTTTTTTCTTATCCCGCTGTCTTTTTTTGTATTTCGTGTTTTTTAGTATCAGTATGCTTTGACTACTTTATCATGTTCTCTTGTGTAATTACTACAGGTTTTCCCTGTGGTTACCATGGAGCTTACATAAATATTTCAAAATTATAACACCCTATTTTAAACGATAAGAACCTAACTTTGATAGCATTCCTAAACTTTACATTTTTACTTCTCCTCACACTCACATTTTAGGTTATTGATGTTATAGTTTACATATTTTAATATTGTATATCCAATAACAGATTATTGTAGTTATGGTTAATTTGCTACATTTGTTTCTTAACTTTTAGAATTGTAAGTGAATTATCACCACCACCACCGTATTACACATTTCTTCTGAGTGGTCAAGTCTGCTTTTGAAGCTCTCTATTCAGTTCTTCAGGTCAGTCATTTTATTTTTCAGCTCTAGGCATTTGTTTAACTTCTTTTGTTCATGTATTATTTTCTCAAATTTGTTTAGTTGTCTGTGTGTTCTTACAGTTCACTAAACTTCGTTAAGAGAATTATTCTGAATTTTTCGTGTGACAGTTCCTAGATCTCCATTTCTTTAGCGTCACTTATTGGAGCTTTATTAGTTTCCTTTGGTGCTGTCATGTTTACCTGATTTTTTGTGATTCTTGATTTCTTTCATTGGTATCAGCACATCTGAGTAAGTGATCTCTTCTTTCAGACTTTATAGCTTCACTTTGGCAGATAGTTCTTCACCAGTCAGCTCAGTTTGAGCTTCTAAATGTGTCTATTTGTAACATCCTTGGGCAGATGGAGCTTGCTATCAGGGTCTGTTTTCAGGTGAGGCCGCTGCCCAAGCTATGAGGTTGGGGCGGGTATGTTGTTGGCTGAGAAGAGTTGGTTCCACGACTGTGACTGCTTTCTTGGTTCCCTGCCCAAGCAAGTCTGAAGGATGGGTTCTGCAGTTGCGTGGGTCCTCTAGTCAGGCTTACTAGATGGTTGGGACAGAGTCCTATACTCAGTAGTAGGTGGGTCTATGAATTAGCTTCCCTGCCCTGGTGGGAGAGCGGAAGGGGCCCCAGGGCCTGCATGGCTCATTGTTTAGGGACCTAAATCAAGCAAGACTATGCCCTGAGTTCCCTAGCTAGACGAGAACACCAGTTTTGCTCTGCAAAGGGAGAAAGCCCTGGGCTGGACAGTCTGTTCAGGTGCCACTGTAAGCAGGGACGTTGGATGGGCTGTGCAGCTTCCCATGTGCTCTAGTTAAGCCTGATCAGATGAGCTGAAAGCTATCTTCAGCAAGGGGTGGAGTCATGAATTAGTTTCCCTTCCCAGGTAGAGTGGGAAAATTGGCTCCAAGATTGGAAAGGCTTTCTGTTTGTGGTCTTGATTCAAGCTCACCCATGCACCAAGTTTTCTGCCTGAAACAGGCCACTGACTTGGCTTTGCAAGCAATCAGCTCTGCCTGACAGACTCTCTGCTCACGTGTTGCTGGGCTGTGAAAATTTCCAGTTGCTACAACCAGGCTTTGTAGTCAGGCAGGGTTGGGAACTATACTTAGCAGTGCACTGGGCTACGACTCAGACCCTCACTTCCCCTCCCCCAGCCTGGGTAGGGGCAGACCAGGCTCCAGAGCCAGAAAGGTCCTTATCTGAGTACCTGAATCAGGCAGACCTGCATCCCACCAAGTTCCCTGGTCTGACTGCACCACCATCTTGGTTCTGCAGATGAGCAAAGCTGCTGGTTGGGTCAGTCAGTCTGTCAAGATCCGAGTGCTGGTTTGTTGCAAACCCCTCCTCCCTTCTCCATCACAGTCACATTCTAAGTGGTCAAGCCCGGAAGATCCACCATTTAATTTCCAGGGGGCGAGACTGGAGTTGGGGCTCCCAAGAAATAACCCACAGTGCGGGTGGATGTCCACCCTGGGCTCTCTTTTCCCACTGGAGGAACTGTAGGCTCAGGGGTGCTGGGCGGCCTAGGGGAGGGGCAATGCGGTCAGCATGTAGCGGCTCCTCTTCCCCTTTGAATGCAGTCTGTCCTGGTCTCTGTGTTGCAAGGGTGTGCTTCAGTCTCACCCCTGTGTTCTAGGGTTTTCTCAGTGGTGTCTTGTCCATGAATAGTTGTCAGTTGTTTTTCTCATGAGAGGGAGCAAAATCAGGACGGACATATGTTGCCATCTTGGTGACATCATTCCTGCATTTTTAAGTTGCTTTTTGATTAGCAATTAACCATAGTGTCTCTACGTGGAGCTGGTTTAACAGGTCAAATGCTTTCCAGCTGTCCTTGACAATAACTAAACAGAAAGGACATTTTTGATAAAGGTTCAAGGAAAAGAGAGGTAACATTTAATTAGAAAATATGGTACTTTTATATGGCTTATTAGATGAACTCTTGCCAAATTTGCGGCAAGTCATGTTGAGAAAGAGCTGTGGCCTGGAACTGCCAGCCAAATGTGTGACGTCTTCTACTGCTTGGTAAACAGAATAACCATTGATTTTGATTATCGACACACTAATGCCAAGAAAAATCACAGGCCTAAAAAATAAAGTTGGATTCTTAAGAAATTAGGTAGAGGAATGATGCTGCTTTTTTCCTATGGAAAATAATGGTTCCAATGTGAACAATGATGTATTTAAGTAAAGGTAATGCAGTCTACTCATTTAGTGATACGGAGGGTAGAAACAGACTTACCAGAATGAAGATAGGACTTGTGTATGAGCATGATTTGATTTCCTAAAGACGGATTCTTTCAAACATTAGATTGTTTGATATAAAAAATGAATATAAATTTTCTTGAATATTAATGCCTTTAATGGATACATAATCATTTAATTAAATGATAATTAAGTGGCTATAAAACCTATTCTTTTTCTGCCTATAATTGTTAGAGCAACTTAAATCAGCTTTAATCATTTAGGCTATTCCAAACTTTAAAAAACCCCAAACTGAACATATTTCTAAAATGTGTCTTGATAATTTCAACTATTTACCAATGAAATTATTCACATATCCCAGTATAGTTTTATTTGGTACATGTTGTACTGAGTAGAAAACATTATATTTCTCATGGAATGATTTATGTATGTATACTCTCATTAGAAGTATGGCTAAAATATGCATATATGTAAAATAATCTTTCTCAGATTGATACTATTCAATTAATGAACTCAAATCCTGAGGGAAGTTTGAGGATCTAGAAAGCTTCAATTATACAGAGAAACAGATGAGATTTTATTGAAACTTAGAAGAGATGTGATTTTATTGCTGTCTTGATGAGAAATACAAAGCATGCATCTAAGACCTTGGAATATTTGGTGTCCTATCTTGATTTAAGCCCTGCAGAATATCAGATTCCTGTCCTCCTCCACACCTCCAGGGAGCTACTCTTTCTGAAAAAAGTTCAGAAGCTTTTTTAATGCATGACTGTACTCGGCCCAGTCCTGTGGGAGGTGTGGAGGAAGAAAGGAATTTGGCCGGGGGAGTTGAAAAATATTAAAAAACAAAACACAACACAGTAACAACATTAAAAAGAACACTAATATTGTGATTTGGCTTAAGAATGCTAAAGAGATGGGTTTGTAAACCAGGATTTAGTAGTTTTCCAGTGCCCTGATGCATCTACTCCTATTCCACTTATTGGAACTAAAAATAAAGATACAGCTATTTGAAAAACTCAGTTTTAGTTTTAGAGTATGGATTTAAAATGTGTATTGCTCTCTTTTATTACAGCTGACATATTTGAAGTGAGAATGAGATAGCCAACCCCCTTCACCTGAAGGTAAAAGCCATATTACACCAAACCAAACCATAGCATTTTATAACTGGAGTAGTCTCCAAGTCTTAGCTTTTTATCCATGGTATCTGCTTCTCTTAAACTTGGGAACTGTTCCATGGAATGCAAATAGAGTTGTTGTGGAAGAAAAAAATCAGTGTTTCACTTCCAAGTAGAAAGATAATGCAAGATGCTTGAGTATTTTATATATTCCATGAGGCACGTTAACCAAGTAAGGAGGAACAGGTGGAATTTTAAAGATATATTTAATTTAACTCGGTATATCCAAAATATTAATTTAACGTGTACATTCTTTGTTCGCATAAATCTTGGAATTCCCGTGTGCCTTTGCCCTCACGCCACACCTCAGTTTGGACCAGCTACATTTCAAGTGCCCTGGAGTCACGTATGGATGGTGACTGCTGTGTTAGCACAGCTCTAGGTTTGTAAAACAGTGGGTTAATACACACAGGGGCTTCTTTACTGAAGGACTTTTCATGGCCATTGACACGCTAATGTACACCAGGCACACTTCACATCTGCTTAGGCAACACTATTTGGGACACACTGCACAACACCCTGCGGCACTCTTAGGGAAAAAAACCTCTTGATGCGACTGGATTCTGAAGCCATGGCTAACAAATGACTTTCAGCCCTGGATTTTACTCCCACTCTGCCATTTGCCAGGGATTCAGCATTACACCAGATACTTAACCTTTCTTAATGTGTCTCCTTATCTGAAAAATGGAACTTTGACCAATGACATTGCAGGACTTCTCTGATGACTAAATGGGAGCATTCGTAAAGCACTGTGAGAAGTCCTGGGACACAGCAGATACCAAGGAAATGTATTACATATGCATTTTCTATGTATAGTTATGATATTAGAAGGGACAGAAAGATTATTAGAAACTTATGTATAAGCTTAAGTTATTAAGCTTAAGTTATTAGAAACTTATGTATAAGCTTATCGTGTTGAAGGAATCCTTATTATATTAGTAAAACTTTTCAAGGGACTCAATTTAGAACTATGTTGGGGTTTTTTCCTATATAAATAAATATATATATATATGTATTTAAGCTGAAGTACAATTGATTTACAATGTTGTATCAGTTTCAGGTGTACAGCAGAGTTATTCAGTTACACACACACACACACTTGTATATGTATATCCATCCATCCAACTATCTATATTCTTTTTCAGATTCTTTTCCATTACAGGTTATTACAAGATATTGAATATAGTTCCTTCTCTACTATACATAAAATAGACAAAGAACTTTGTTGTTTCAAATCTGCACTTAGAAGCCTTAGGTGTAAGAGATCAGAGGTGGGGTCTCAGAGAGAAGAAAGGGCGCTTTATATTGGTTCCATGCTTTCCCCTCTACCTTTGTCCAGAAGAACTCTTTAATCATTAGATGTTAGATGAGTTTCCTTTTGACAAAAAATATACACAGTTAAAACTAATTGGTAATCTAAAATAATAGGGAATTTAAGAATGGAGTAAAATATATTCCCAAGCCTGCAAAAAAGTTCCATTAATTAGAGGTTAACTGCCTTGGGAAGTAGATTGCTATGAGAAATGGTCACTTATGTTAACAGGTTACTTATGTTTGTGAAAAGGGGAAACGCGTTATATTCTAGTGGAATGCTGCACGGTGAGCACCACAAATTAGATAAAAGAATTTGCTGCTGGGATGGTCCACATTCCACAAGCTGCAGAATCAACAATTCAGTACTATCGGGTTGGCTAAAAAGTGCCTTCGGTTTTTAAGTAAAAATAAAAGACAGTTTTCATTTTCATCAAGAACTTTATTGAACAACGTATTCACCCTTTTGTTCCACTACCTTCTGCCATTTTACAGGCAACTTCATAATTCCATCTTCCCAAAACTTTTTATCTTTTTGAGCAAAGAACTGTTCCAGTTGCCTTTTACAGTCTTTTACAGTCTTGCAGGGAATGGAAATTTTTTCCATTAAGAGAATTTTGTAAAGACCGAAATAAATGGAAATCCAAAGGTGCAATGTCTGGTGAATATGGCGGATGAATCAGAACTTAGGGAGGAGCTCATAATAGAGGGCTCCCTTCTAATCCCACCATATACACATTACCTTCTTTGGATGGAGACCGGCCTTGGGTGCTGTTGGTGGTGGTTCATTTCACTTGCCCCATGATCTCTTCTGTTCCGCATTATTGTACAGTATCCCCTTTTCATTTCCTGTCACAATTTGTTTTAAAAATGGAATGTTTTCATTACATTTAAGTAGAGAATCGCATATGGAAATATGATCAAGAAGGTGTTTTTGCTTAGCTTATGTGGAACCCAAATATCAAAGCGATGAACATAACCAAGCTGGTGCAAATGATTTTCAACACTTGATTTGGGTATTTTGAGTATGTCGGCTATCTCCCGTGCGGTATCACGCTGATTGTTCTCAATTAATGTCTCAGTTTGATCACTATCAACTTCAACTGGTCTACCCGACCGTGGAGCATCTCCCAGCAAGAAATCTCCAGCACGTAACTTCACAAACCACTTTTGACATGTTCGATCAGTTACAGCACCTTCTCCATACACTGCACAAATCTTTTTTTGCATTTTGGTTGCATTCTTTTACGTTTCTTGAAATAATAAAGCATAATATGCCGAAAGTGTTGCTTTTTTTCTTCCATCTTCAGTATTAAAATGGCTACACAAAAATTCACCAATTTTAATGTGTTTTTTTACATGCACGCTGATATGACAGCTGTCGCATGCAGTCTAACAAAACTGTTTCGAATGAAGCTAAAGACAATTAAGTGCTACTAGAGCCATCTTACTGAAAAAAACAAATGAAACTTTTTGGCCAACCCAATATTTTTTTTCCTCGAATGAGTACATTTTTATTCACAGACAAATAGAATTTTAAAGGTGGAAGGACATCAGGCGTTTATTCCTTATTCTACTTATTTTTATTTAGATATAATTGACATTGTTTTCCACAGTGGCTGCACTTACTTACATTTCTACCAACAGTGCACAAGGATTCCCTGTTCTCCACGTCCTTACCAATGCTTGTTATTTCTTGTCTTTTTTATAATACCCATTCAACAGGTATGAGGTGATAGCTCATTCTGGTTTTTGACTTGAATTTCCCTGATGATTAATGACTTTGAGCACCTTTTCATGGATGTGTTGTCCATCTATATGTTTTCTTTTGAAAAATGTCTACTCAGATCCTCTGCCCATTTTTAAATCAGATTGTGTGTATTTTTTGCTGAATTGTAATGAGTTCTTTATATATTTGGTCTTTATATATTTGGATATTATCACCTTATCAGATACATGGCTTACAAAATTTTCTCCCATTCTGTAGGTTGCCTTTCCAGTTTGTTTATGGTTTCCTTTGCCATGCAGAATCTTTTTTAGTTTGATGTAGTCCCACTTGTCTATTTTTGTTTTGTTGCCTTTGCTTTTGGTGTCAATTCTAAAATATCACCACCAAGACAGCTGTCACATAGCTTACTGCATATGTTTTTTTCTAAGAGTTTTATGGTTTTAGTCTTACGTTCAAGTCTTTAATCTATTTGTAGTTAATTCTTTTGTATGGCGTAAGATGGTCTAGTTTCATTCTTTTGCACGTGGCTGTTCAGTTTTCCCAACACCATTAATTGAAGAGTCTGTCCTTTTGTCGCTATATATTCTGGGATCCTCTGTCATAAATTGATATGTAGATTTATTTCTGGACTCTCTATTGTTCCTCAGATCTATGTGTCTGTTTTTAATGCCAATATCATACTTTTTGATTACTATAGCTTTGTACTATAGTTTGAAATCAGGGAGTGTGCCTCCAGGTTTGTTCTTGCTCAAGATAGCTTTAGCTGTCTGAGGTCTTTTGTGGTTCCATACAAAATTTAGGATTGTTTGTTCTATTTCTGTGAAAGACGCCATTGGAATTTTGATAGGGATTGTATTGAATCTTTAGATTGCTTTGTGTTGTATGGATACTTTAACAATATTAAGTCTTCCAATACATGAGCATGGAATATCTTTCCATTTATTTGTGTCTTCTTCAATTTGTTTTATCAGTGTCTTATAGTTTTTAGTGTACACATTTTTGGTTAAATTTATTCCTAGGTATTTTATTCTTTTTTGTTAATTTCTCTTTCTCATTGTTTGTTATTAGTGATAGAAAGGCAACAGATTTTTGTTGACATTTATATTGACTCTATATCCTGCAACTTTACTAAGTTTGCTTATTCTAATAGGCAGCAGCTTTTAAAATATGAAAATATATATAGTCCTGTGGGACCACAAGCATAAATCCTACTGGCCATCAGAGCTAGGTGACCTGAAGCCATCTTCTGGAAAGCAGTTGCAAAAATTGGGGCATGAGATGAGTGTGCAAGCCCCTTTCCAGGAGATACTGGCAACCTGGAGTGAGGCAGAGGGAAGCACACAGATGGTGTCTGCTTGGCCTCCCTCCCCTACACTTCAGTAGACCTGTAGATATATGCGAAGTCAGAAGCCTGCCCCATAGGTTGCAGCTCCAGGACAAGCAAATAGGCCTCTTTCCCATAAAGACTGGGGGTGTGTTTCAATCTGCTATCTGCGCTGTTCCCTGGTGGTGGTAACCAGCTAAGAACTCTCTCTCCATTTGTTACAGTCCCATGAAACCCATGAATGAAAGCCCCATTTGCTACCAGAGACAGGCAGTCAAGGGGCATCCCCTGGTTGACAGACAGAAAAACTGGGCCACCAGACGTGTGTACAAGCTCCCCTCTGGCAGGTACTGTCACTCAGGAGCTCAGCAGAGGGATAGTGAAAAGAAGAGTGCCAGCCTTCTGAAGTCTCTGGAGAGGATTAGAGTTGGCCCTTAGATGTGTGTTTAATAAGCAGCCTGCCCCTCAGGCTGCAGCTATGAAGATGAGCTAATGTAGCACTTTCACAGAAAGACAGGGCACAGCAGTCTCTGGTCTCTGGCTGGGCCCTGGGGATGGTAGCCCGTTAAGAACTCTTTCTCTGTTTGTGACAGTCTCTTGGGAATGGTGAGTGTAAGCCCCACTGGCCACCAGAGCCAGGCATTCTAGAGGTGTCCCCTGGGCAGCAGCTGCAAAAATTGGGGTACCAGATGAGGGTGAAATTTCTTTTCCAGGAGATAACATGCGACCTGGAACAAGGCAGACGGAGCCCACTGTCCTCTGTCCCTGGAGAGTATTTCAATAGGTCCCTAGATGTGTGTTACAATAGATGCCTGTCTCTCAGGTCCATGCTTTAAGATAAGCATAAAAGCTTCTTTCACAGAAAGTTTGGGTGCTTTTCAGTCGGCTGCCCCTGTGGATGGGCCGTGGCATTGGTGCGTCTGTGCTCCATCCCTCTGAGAAGTGTTTCTGTTTGCTATAATCTTGTGGGTCTCATGGACGTGAGTCCACTAGCTTCAAAGCTAGATGTTTTGGGTGCTCATCTCTGAGGTGCAGGCCTTAAAAGTTGGGGTGCCCAATGTGGGGTTCAAACCCTTTGCTCGTCAGGGAGAAGCCTGGGGTTTTGAGTTCTGTTCTGATTGTGTGTTGCCATCCCGTGGCTGGGTTTTATGACAAGATTGTGTCTCAGTTTCCCTTACCTGGTTCGATGTGGGGTTTTTTCTCATTTGCCCAGTGTGTAGGAGTTGCTCAGCTAGTTTTTCGGTTTTTTTCCAGAAGAAATTTTTCCACATGGAGCTGTAAATTCAGTGTGTCCATGTGAGGCGGCAAGTTCAGGATCTTCCTATATTACCCTCTTGAACCAGAACCCAGGATTATTTCATTCAATGAAAATTAAAGACAGAATTGTTTAGAAGTAGCTTTGACTTCACTCAGTTTTGATTTTCAAAAGTAAGGAAAAGGATCAAAGTTGAAATTACTGTGATATTTTCACAGAAAATAAAATTCAAGAGGGCATGACAGAAAATTCCAGGTAATATCCAGTCTTCATAGTGGCTTATTTGTAAGACTAGCTTTACAATGAAATTGTACAAATATGTCAATTTAGTAAAAATTAACTACAAAATCGTACACCTGTGTTGGAAAAGGAATTTCTTTGGTTTGGATTCTTAGGTTCTCAAGAGTTCTACTCCATGTACTTACTTTCAGGTGAGGCACTATGCAATTCAGAAGGATGTGGTACCTTCTTTTGCTAAAAGTGGCACTACCGCCTGCTGAAATAATAGTTAAAATCTGCTTTGACTGATCGTCTATGCATCGTTTGCTAAATACTAGCATCTCATTTTTAATCAGTTACAGTGCATTCTTAATTTGAACACTATCCCTTGGCAATGTTTCCATTCAGTTTATGGAGACCCAGGAAGATGGCCAGTGAATCAAAGAAGTTGAAAATATTTGACCTTATATATGGTGCTCGATATTTATAACACGGTAGGCCTGTCCCAGTTCAGGCCTCCTCAGCCCAGCCCTGGCCTGCTAGGTTGCAGCAGATTCCTGCCTGTGCATATTTGGGTGTTTCCGGACTTGATGAAATGTGTTTCATAACTTTTAAAGTAACTAAAAAATCCAAGTAAATAATAGAACACATCACAACAGACACCAAAGCAAGCAGTTATTGGTTAAGGGAAAAATGCCTAGGAAACAGGCCAGTGGAGTTGTAAAACATAAAAGTTTTGATATAAATGCCATTTTAATAATTAAGATGGGGGTTTTCAGAAGCAAGAGAAAATTTCCCAAATGAACTTTATAATAACATAAATCTCGCATATTTTTGGTTACGTTAAATAACATCATGACAAATAACGCAAATAATTTAAAAAAATAAAGATAACAGAAGTGTCCTGAAGTTAAGGAGGTGCATTTTTTTTCTTCTCACATTTTTCCGATATCATTACCAATGTGAGACACTCTGAAGTTTTAACTATAAAGATCAATTATGATAGTTAGCTTGTTTGGAGACATTTCATTCAAAGCTCATATCAACAGCTGCTGGTTAAGCACTGATTATGACTTTAAAGGCACCCCCAAGTTAAATAGTTTTTATAGTCAAATAGCAATAATACTTACTGAATGTTTACCACATGCCAGGCTCACTTCCAAGTACTGAACATGCATGTGAACTTAATTTTAATGGTCTGATTATTTAATCCCTATTTTTTCAGATGATAAAAAGGAAGCCAAGAAAAATTAACTTGCCCAGGTTTACTCAATTAATAAGAGATAGAGCCAGGGTTTGAACTCAGACTGAATGCCAGGGCCTAGGCCACCCCCACTACTTTCAACTTCTCTCTAAAATAACACATTAAGCAATGACAATGCTAACATCTGTAATAGAGATTACATTATTAAACTCCTTTACACAAGGCACCGTGGGTGGTTCTGTAGACAATAAGTGATGTAAAAATGCCCATCACTGTCCCCTTAAGTGCCTTCAAATCTAATGGGTATTGATAACATAAATAGCTTTGATACAAGATATAATAATTATCATATATATTGTTTGACGTTTTTATGTATTTTTATTGATCATATAACATTGTATTAGTTCATGTGTACAACATAATGATTTGCTATTTGTATATATGGCAGAATGGTCACAATAAGTCTAGTTAACATCCATTACCATATAGTTACATATTATTTTTCTTGTGATGGATGAGAACTTTTAAAATTTACTCTTAGCAACTCCCAAATATGCTACCCAGTGTTATTAACTATAGTCACCATGCTGACTATAGTTAGTTAACTATAGTTAACTGACTATAGTTATTAACTATAGTCACCCATGACTTATTTCATAGCTGGAATTTTGTAGTTTTGACTTTCTTCACCCATTTTGCCCACCCACACACCGCCTCTGGCAACCACCAATCTGTTCTCTGCATCTATGAGCTGAATTTTTTTGATTCATACACACGATATTTTTCTTTCTCTGATTTATTGCACCTAGCATAATGTCCTCTTCAAGGTCCATCCGTGTTGCCGAAAATGGCAAGATTTCATTTTGTTTTATGGCTGATATTCCTCTGTATATGTGTGTATCATGTTTTCTTTAGCCATTCATCCATGGATAGACACTTAGGTTGTCTGTCTTGGTTATTGTAAATAACGCGGCCATGAACGTGAGGGTTCATGTCTTCTTAAGTCAGTGTTTTCACTTTCTTTGGATAAATACCCAGAAGTACAATTTCTGAATCATATGGTAGTTCTATTTTTAATATTTTGGGGAACCTTCATCCTGTTTTCCATAGTGACTGCCCCAATTTACATTCTCACCAATAGGGCACAAGGGTTCCTGTTTCTCCACATCCTTCCCAACACTTGTTACTGGTCTTTTGAGAATAGCCATTCTAACAGGTGTGAGGTGATAGCGCACCGTGGTTTTAGTTTGCAGTTCCCTGATACTTAGTGATGTTGGGCAATTTATCATGAACCTCTTGGCCGTCTTTATGTCTTTTATGGAAAACATAACTTCATATTCTCAGGCCATTTTGTAATCAGGTTGTTTTTTTGCTATTGAGTTGTCTATTTTGGATATTAACTAACCCCACATAAGATATATGATTTGCAGTTTTTTTCTCCCATTCCCCAGGCTGCTTTTTCAGTTTGTTGATGGATTCCTTTGCTGTGCAGAAGCAGCTTCTCAGTTTGATGAGGTCCCACTTATTTTTGCTTTTATGGCCTTTGGTTTTGGTGTCAAATCTAAAAAATTATCACCAAGACCAATGTCTAGGAGCTTACTGCCTATGTTTTCTTCTAGGAGTTTTATGGTTTCAGGTCTTCCATTCAAGCCCCTAATCCATTTTGGGTTTTATTTTTGTGTGTGGTGTAAGATAATGATCCAGTTTCATTCTTTTGCATGTGCTGTCCAGTTCTCCCAACACCATTTATTGAAGCGACTGTCCTTTCCCCATTGTGTATTCTTGGCTCCTTTGCCATAAATGAATTGACCACATATGCCTGGGTTTATCTTTGGGCTCTCTATTCTGTTTCTCAGATCTATGTGTATGTTTTTATGCCAAAAGAACACTGCTTTACTCTAGTTTTCTAATATAGTTTCAAATTATGGAGAATGATGTGTACAGCTTTGTTCTATCTTAAGTATTTTTATTCTAAAAATATTATGATTCAGATAAACTCAGAAGGCGAGAGTGGGAATGGTTAAAAGACTATTTAGCCATTTTCTGGAAATAAGGTAGCATTATCTGGAGTTCTCTGATAGGCAGGAAGTCAGAAGTCATAGGTTTGAAACCTTCATCTTGCTCGTTAATTAACCTCTCTGAGCCTTTTTTGATGTATCTCACAGTTACTGTTGGCATTCAGTAAGAACATAAGCATTTTATAGTATGGATTTTGGGGGGGAAAAGATTGAAACTAAATGAATGTGATGAAGCATGAAAGTATTTTTTAGAAGGGTACTGAAATAGATGGAAGGGGATTTTAGAAACCAGAAGAGCTTTAGGAACTTTGGGAATGGGAACTAGGACTGTGTGATTGGTTCAGCTGGGGTGCTCGCCCAGTGATTCCCCAGTCGAGGGAGGTAGAACTGTGATTGGCAGCCCTATCAGAACCATGCCGTTCCCAGGAGGGCGGGCTGAAGAACAGATGCCAGTTGATCTAAAAAAGAGACCACAGGGCTTCCCTGGTGGCGCAGTGGTTCAGAGTCCGCCTGCTGATGCAGGGGACACGGGTTCATGCCCCAGTCCGGGAAGATCCCACATGCCGTGGAGCGGCTGGGCCCGTGAGCCATGGCCGCTGAGCCTGCGCGTCCGGAGCCTGTGCTCCGCAATGGGAGAGGCCACAACAGTGAGAGGCCCGTGTACCTCAAAAAAAATAAAAATAAAAAAGAGACCACAAACAAAAGTGCTAAGAAGTAAAAATAACAACATTAACAGACCTGAATGAACATTTCCCCTGTTCCAGGTATTGTTTTGAGCATATTTCAGGTAGTATGTAGTACAATACTTGAAGGAAAGCCCAGGCTATGCACAAAGTATTATCAGAATGTGAGGGAGAGAGAGGGGATGTAGTGAAGTGGGCTCAGATGATGAAGAGCCTGGAATGGAAGGCTTAGATTTCACTTTATTGACAAGTCAGAGCCAACGCACAGAAAATAACGCAGCCAGAGTTCTAGATTAGGATAAGTAACCTGGATTAAAGAAGGGAGAAACTGGAAGTGGGGAATGTAATAAGCCATTTTAAGTGGAAGTTAAGCAAAGACCTGAATTCAGTAGGTGGTAGTGGGAATGGAAAAGAGAAAACAAACAAAAGACACATGCGAGGCACTGGGAAAGTAGACTTGTGAGCAAATGGTGACTTATATGGCTGAAAAATTCCCCACTGAGGGATTAAATGAATGATGGTGCAATGACAAAGTCAGAGGGTGAGAACTTGTTGGCAGGGAAAATGATGAATTTGGTTTGCACATACTGAATTGGAGCAGGCAGTCACTTCTCAGAAGGGGGTATCAAGCAGGCAATTCCAAATGTGGTACCACATCTCAGGAGGAAACTTGGGGCAGGGAAAACTCAAGCTTCTGGAGTAGATGAAATTGCAGAAGGACAACACAGAGAAAGAAGAAATGAACACACAATAGACTGATACTTAAATGCTAACGCAAAACATGTATTAGCCAACAGGTTTGTAAAATTTTAAAAATTCAAATTTATTAGGTTTTATTAGTAACACAATTACACAGACTAAAGTTCAGGAATTCATCAATTATGGTCACCAATATGTGCTTCTTGTGGCGTTTTAAACTTATTTCTCATGATTCAAATTGACTTACAGGATAGTTGAACTTCATAGCTTCATAATATGAATACAACAGGTCTTCCATCCATAAAATTAATGAAAACATATCTTTCCTCAAAGGCACATAAAGAATCTAAACTAACACATTTGAAGAATTTTGTTAAGAAATTTTTGAATTTCTCTACATTACAGAGAAGAAAAACAAATCCCCAAAATGAAACGGTTATACACACACGCGCGCACACACACACACACAACCACAAAGAGACTTCAACAGAATGAGAGCACACAACTAAATTTAGAAACTACTTACCCATGAAGCTTACTGAAAGACTAACTTTTTCAAGATGAGTAAAAAAGAGAAGTAGGGTATGGAATGCTATTCACTTTGCTGAAACAAGGTCATACAGACACACCATGAATAATTAAAAATGACTATCAAAATTCAGTTATCTAGCAGAAATGTAACACTTACTTGAGGATACACACAATCACTGACTTAATTAAATCCTGCTACTCATTTTCTAAGTGTAATTGCCCATTTCATTCTCAGAAATAATAGCACAGTTTAAAAAGAAATAATACAAACTCAGGCAAGTGGAGGCAATTTGAATAATCTAAGGGAAAAAAGTAATTTTAACATAGCGTGATAATTAAATTTGAAACTAGTTACTTACATATATGAATTTAAAGCTTGCATTTTATCATCAGCAGAATATTCAAAGATCTTTCTTGTTATCTTCTAAACAAGGAGCTATCATGTATAGTAGGTACAAGGGATTTCCCAAAGGAAATACGCAAATGAATGTCTCAAAATTCATTATGCTAACTTATTTTTTACCCACAAAAATGCTCTCACACCCACCTAAACTTAGTTATAAATAAGTGTATAAAAATCTGGCATCACCTTTAAGGCAATGCATGAATACCATCCAAATATTAAAATTCAAAGTGAAAACAAACCAACCGAATAAAAATTAAGAATTTATAATAAGTCTGTAAGTATATCCTCAAAAATCTGAAATTTGTTTTCAAACCAAATCTAATGTAGAATCAGATTAGCATGCATTCTTAAAAGAAAAACTGAAATGCATACGATGTTTAACTGATCCAAAGGCAGGTATACTCCTCCACTTCAAGAACGTTTCAATGAAACACATTAAATTTAAAGAACAAATCATGTTATTAAAATAGTCTGTGCAATGTTTGTACAAATAACATTTTTATGATTACAAGTATACATATAATCAAGACAGGGCTGCAATGTGTCCTAATATTAATTACTGTACTTAAAAATTTACAGGATATGAACATAAATAAAGCTGTTTAAAACTGGCAAACATAATAGTCTTTCAGTACAAAGTACTTAATATTTCTGTTATTTCCCAAGCCATCACGCTAAAATCATAAGTTGCCACTCTTAATACCTAAAAGTAATGTGGAAAACTAAAGTCATAAATACATGTATACATACATTTGCATATTTACACTTACACAGAAGTCATCAGTACACCAGAGTCCAGCTTTAACACTGCCCTTAGTTTCACACTGCAGGACCACCTCTCACATTTAAGAAAGGACCTTCCATTACTTCCAGTTAAAAAAAAAAACAACAAAAAACCAATTTTGGTCAGGTCCCAGATGCATTTCCCATATACTACATTCTGTGTTGCTGCACGACTCTAGTGTAGAGAGATCCACATATAAGTACTCATTTGGTTTGAAAATGCATTTTACCATTTACTGCAAAACTCAGAAGAGACCACAATCTTTTAGATTATTTTTTATGATGACATCTGTTACAGCATCAAAGACAAACTGCACATTCTTGGTATCTGTGGCACATGTGAAGTGGGTGTATATTTCCTTCGTGTCCTTTCTTTTATTGAGGTCTTCAAACTGACATTGAATATATGCAGCTGCCTCTTCATATGTGTTTGAGCCTGATACGGGAAAAGGAAAGAAACATAAGGCGAAGTTAAAATGAGTATACCACTAAGCAACATGGACCTTAAAATACTGACATCAGTTTCTTATGTGTAAAATATGTGGACTCTATAATCGTCCTTGCCCTTCGAGACTAAGATAAACTATTTCTTCTAAGTGAAGAATACCCAATGTTAATCACCCTGTAATGACTATAAGTTACCCTTAAAAACAAAAAACAAAAAAGCATGGTATTCCATGTTCCCCATGATCTTTGTTCCTGCCTCAATCTCCAACTGTCAGAGTCCCTTTTTTTCTAACCCCTTACACTCTACATCCTAACATGGTGGCAGCACACTATTTCACTCCTAAGCCTAGTGGCTGGATCAAGAAATGTTGGCCGATGCTGATCGGTATTTTTTATTCCCCTTCCTATATATACATTAATTAGCATTTCTCAAGTTTTGTATTCAAAAACTGTACAAGGGTCTACAATGTGGTTTATGCCTATGAGGTTACAAAAAAGTGAACGACACACTTCTGCTTTCAGGTGACTGAAGACTCCTGAGTACAACACTTTGATACTTGGCAGTATCTAAAGATAATCACACATACTCTGTGACCCAAGAGTTCAGTTTTCCAGGTGTGTCCTTGACAGAACTATATGCATATGTTCACTAGAAGACACATAGAGACTGTTAACAGCAGAACTTCTACTTTAGGAAACAACCCAAAAGTTCATTAACGGTAGACTGGCTACTAAATCCTGTTATATATTCATACAATGAGCTGCCATAGAGAAATGAGAATAAAAGAACTACTGCTACACACAATACTATAGATGAGCTTCATAAACATACTGTTGAACAAATGAAGGCAGACACAAAACAGTATATACTGTAAACAACTAATGTTTAGAAAACAAGTTTGGAAACAATCAAAATTAATCGATGAAGACAGAAGTCATAATAGTGGTTAACGCTTTGTGTGAGTAGGTGGGTGGATGGAAGTTGATCAGTTAAGACTGGGGAGGGGCATGACAGGGTTTCTGGGGACCTGGAAATGCTCTATTTCTTGACCTGAATGGTGCATATTATCAGTGTTTTCACTTTTTAAAATTCAGTAAGTTTCACATTTGTGCTAAGTATGTGAGTATCTATATACTTTAATCTCTATAGTTCATATATGTATACATATGATACTTTAATAAAATGTTCCTTTGAAAAAAACGGTTAATTCTGTCTCTTGCAGTAATAACACAAAATTATATGCCTGGACTTCAAGGTCCTCTGTTACCCAGCCTGCTTGGTAAAGCCATTCTAAGACCCTCTGTTCCACATCTGAGGCTCACTCCATGTCAGGAGGAAACCTGTATTCAAAGTACCACCTGTGTTACTGCAGTGCTTTCCCTCCCCTGTACTTCACCAGCTGTTTTCATAGCTTGGCTACTCTAAGTAATGCTGCAATGAACAGAGACGTGCATGTATCTTTTCCAGAAAGTGTTTTCATTTTCTTCAAATAAATACCCAGAAGTGGAATTGCTGAGTCATATGGTAGTTCTATTTTTAATTTATTGAGGAATCTCCATATTGTTTTCCATAATGGCTGCACCAATTTACATTCCCAGCAATAGGGTACAAGGGTTCCCGTTTTTCTACGTCTTTACCAACGTTTGGCATTTCTTTTCTTTATGATAACGGCCATTCTAATGGGTGTGAGGTGATAGCTCATTGTGGTTTTGATTTGCGTTTCCCTGATTGTTAGTGATGTTGAGCACCTTTTCACGGACATGTCGGCCACTGGTATGTCTTCTTTGGAAAAATGTCTATTCAGATCCTCTGTCCATTTTAATAGTGAAATTGTGTTTTTGTTCCTGACTTGTATGAGTTCTTTAGACAGCTGGCCCTCTGTATCTGTGGGTTTGTAACCAGCAAATATGGAGGACCAACTGTACTATGCCACTTTATGTAAGGGACTTGAGCATCCGTAGATTTTGGTATCTATGGCAGGTCCTGAAACCAATCTCCCAAGGATACTGAGGGATGACTGTACATTTTGGATATTAACCCCTTATCAGATAAATGTTTTGCAAATATTTTCTCCCATTCCTTAGGCTGCATTTTTATTTTGTTGATGGTTTCCTTTGCTGTGCAGAAGCTTTTTAGTTTGATGATATCACCCAACTTGTTTATTTTTGCTTTTGTTGCCTTCGCTTTTGGTGTCAAACTTAAAAAAAAAAAATCACGACTGTCAAGCTTACTGCCTGTGTTTTCTTCTAGGAGTTTTATGGTTTCAGGTCTTACGTTCAAGGGTTTGAGGTCTCACGTTCGAGTCTTTAATCTGTTTGGGTTTATTTTTGTGTATGGTGGAGAAAGCAGTCCAGTTTCATTCTTTAGCATGTGGCTGTCCAGTTTTCCTAACACCATTTACTGAAGAGACTTCTTTCCCCGTTGTATATTCTTGGGTCATCTGTCATAAATTACTTGATCATGTATACACGGGTTTACTTCTGGGCTCTCTATTCTGTTCCTCAGATATATGTGTCTGTTTTTTATGCCAATACCACACTGTTCATTACTGTAGCTGTGTAATATAGTTGGAAATTAGGGTGCACAGTGCCTCCAGCTTTGTTCGTCTTTCTCAAGATTGCTTTAGCTTTTGGAGTCTTTTGTGATTCAGAATTTTAGGACTATTCTCTTTCTGTGAAAAATGCCATTAGAATTTTGAAAGGGACTGCACTGACACTGTTAGACAACTTTAGGTAGTACGGACCTTTTTAACAATATTAATATTCCTCCAATCCATGGGCATGGAATATCTTTCCATTTATGTGTATCTTCTTCAGTTTCTTTCATCTATGTTTTAGTTTTCAGTGTACAGGCCTTTCCTCTCCTTGGTTAAATTTATTCCTAGAAATTTTGTCCTTTTAATGCAACTGTAAATCTGACTGTTTCAGTTTTTCTTACAGTTCATTACTAGTGTTACAGATTTTTGTATACTGATTCTGTATCATGCAACTTTACTAAATTCACTGATTATGCGTTTTAAGTTTTTTTGTGAATTTGAGATTTTCTATGTATAATACCATGTCTTGTGCAAACAAACAGTGACAGTTTTACTTCTTGCTTTCTGATTTGGATGCCTTTTTCTTGCTTAAACTGCAGTGACAGGACTTGTAAATACTATGTTGAATGAAAGTGGCGAGACTGGGAAACCTTGTCTTATTCCCTATCTTAGAGGAAAAGCTTTCAACTTTTTACTGTTGAGTATGATATCAGCTATAGGCCTTTATTATATTGAGGTACATTCCCTCTGTACCCATTTTGTTGAGTTTTTATCCTAAATGGATGTTGAATTTTGTCAAATGCTTTTTTTTTTGCATCTGTTGAGATGATCGTGTGATTTTTAGCCTTCATTTTGTTTTGCAGACAGTGAACTATATGCTTGCATCCTCGGAATAAATCTCACATAGCTGTGGTGTAATGATCCTTTTAATGTATTGCTGAATTCAGTTTGCTAATATTTTGTTGAAGATTTTTGCATTTATGTTTATCAGGGATATTGGCCTGTAATTTTCTTTTCTTGTGGCATACTTGCCTGGTTTTGGTAACAGGGTAATGGTGGCCTGGTAAAATGAGTTATGGAAAAGGAGAGAATGCTTCCAATTTTGGAAGAGTTTAAGAAGGACTGCTAACAATTAATTCTTTTGTGTTTAGTAGAATTCACCAGTAAAGCCATCTGGTCATGAACTTTGTTTATTGGGAGGTTTCTGATTACTGATTCAATCTCCTTACTAACATAGGCTGTTCAGATTTTCTATTTCTTCATGATTCAAACTTGGTAGGTTGTATGTTTCTATGAATTTTTCCATTTTCTCTAAGTTGTCAAAATAAGTTTAAATTTTATCTCTTAAGTTGCTAGCAGACAACCATATACTCTACAAATCAAATTTTAACTTATTAAATCATAATAAGGTTGGTACTTTGAAATTCTAAAGCAATAAACAATGTCTTCTTGACTCACAGAAGCTAATACAACCTCTAAATTAAAAACATGTTTTGAGAAAACAGCTTGCCCTGAGTGCATGGCTCAATTTGCTGTAGCTATTGTGGGCAGCTAGTTAGATTACTGAATCCCTAGAACTACAAGATACATTCCTCAACTTGATTTTAAGTTTTGGAAAAGAATGACTAGGGGGAAGCTGACAGATCTTTTCTAACATGATAGAACTGTCTTGAATAAAGGTTAAGTACAGATGATAATCTGGTTCAATACTGGAGAACTAGGTGCCTGGTGATATAATTCAAAGAGAGCTAAAGGAGATTTGAATAAAAAAAAATAACATGAATTCAGTTGGAGTCTCAGGTGCTAAGACACATGGACAGATTCAACAAGCAGTTGGAAATGCAAGCCTGAGTCTCAACAGAGAAATTAGAGTTGACAACTGAATTTATCATGCTGAGAATAAATATGACTATGAAAGAATGGAGTGCTAGAAGATTATAAGACTACAGATGGAATCTGGTGAAATGCCAAAATGTAGACAGATAAAAAGAGGAGAAGACAGGAGCAGAGAGAGGTAGGGGATCAATCAAGTGAGTAGTCTGGAGGCTACAATGGGTTCTCCTATAGCAAACACAGCCACAGGGATTAAGAGTTGAGGGTGCAACAAGAGCTGACAGCATCAATACTTAGCGTGTGCAATGAAGTTTTTAATTATAGTCTTAACAAACACTGGGACTATGAAAGAATTATGTAATACTCTCCTTGCTCACAGAGCCTGAGATCAGTGATTCTTATTAACTTGACAACATACGAGAAACATTTTGAACACAATGCGTACCTGGCAAAAAAAGAGCTAACAACTATCTTCTTGGCTGCTCTAAACATCCCTGTAAGTATGTAATATCTGAGGATTGATCTGGGTCCTCTGATAATATTAGCACAAAAGGGCTACTTCACAATAGAAAATGACAAAGATGAACTGAAAGACAGGAAAGTAAAGGCCAAACGGAGCCACCTTGATTCTGGGGAACTTCAATCTTGGAATTAGAACTATAAATAATTTTATTCCTATAAAGCACGAAAAATGTTTCTGAATAAGGTGACTTAGGACACTGACTTTCAAAAAGAAAACAAAACTAAGTTAATTCTGTGCAATTCTTTCAAAGTATAACTTTGCGATACATAGAAAGGGC
This sequence comes from Globicephala melas, assembly GCF_963455315.2. Lineage (NCBI taxonomy): Eukaryota > Metazoa > Chordata > Mammalia > Artiodactyla > Delphinidae > Globicephala > Globicephala melas. Next base: position 82,547,807 of record NC_083322.1, read on the forward strand.
TGTAGTAATGAGAGGAGGATCATACTGATGGGAGACCCTCCTGCTTTGCCTCCACTGAAAATATATAATTAAATGTATTCTGGTTGTTAATGTCCTGGATGCAGGAGTGCAACAGACTTGGGTCTGGATTTGGACTCTATTGCTTCATTAAATCACAGTGCTCTCACCTACGTAAGTGGGATGTGAAAGCACTGATATCATATGGTTGTTTTAACACTGCCTGTGAAAAGGCAGTACAATTTACTGAATACAAAATTGACAAATTTTCTTTATAATGAAACAAATTCCTGCGACTTGGGCAGCAGTGGGGGAAGCCGGATTCCATGACAGCAACAGCAGGGATCATGGCAAGAATCACGGCTTGAAGGCTGCCCCGGGTGGTCTCATCTTCCTGCAACTTGTAGACCCTCAGGCTTAGTGGAGCTGTTAACAGAGGCGGCGGTCACCCGGAGCAGCAAGAGTAGCACCAGCAAGCTCCTTCCCCTGGAACTACACTCAGCGTCGCGGCATCAAGATGCCATTTGTCTCCGTGTGGCTGACAGGGACTTGGCGCCTGGGCCTGGAGGCAGGCCTGAGCCGCTGAGGTGGGAGAGCCGAGTTCAGGACATTGGACCACAGAGACCTCCTGGCCCCATGTAATATATCAATCAGCGAGAGGTCTCCCAAAGATCTCCGTCTCAACGCTAAGACCCACATCCACCCAACAGCCAGCAAGCCAGAGATCTCCATCTCAACTCCACCCAAAGGCCAGCAAGTTCCAGTGCTGGATGACCCATGCCAATCAACTAGCAAGACAGGAACACAACCCCACCCGTTAGCAGACAGGCTGCCTAAAATCTACTAAGTTCACAGCTATCCAAAAACACACCACCGTACGCCACCCCTCCCACCAGAACACAGGCACCAGTCCCCTCCACCAGGAAGCCTACACAACCCACTGAACCAACCTCACCCAGTGGGGGCAGACACCAAAAACAACGGGAACTACGACCCTGCAGTCTGCGAAAAGGAGACCCCAAACACAGTAAGTTAAACAAAATGAGAAGACAGAGAAACACACAGCAGATGAAGCAGCAAGGTAAAAACCCACCAGACTAAACAAATGAAGAGGAAACAGGCAGTCTACTTGAAAAAGAATTCAGAGTAATGATAGGAAAGATGATCCAAAATCTTGGAAATAGAATGGAGAAAATACAAGAAACATTTAACAAGGATCTAGAGGAACTAAAGAGCACACAAACAGTGATGAACAACACAATTACTGAAATTAAAAATACTCCAGAAGGAATCAGTAGAAGAATGATTGAGGCAGAAGAACAGATAAGTGACCTGGAAGATAACATAGTGGAAATAACTATTGCAGAGCAGAATAAAGAAATAAGAATGAAGAGAATTGAGGACAATCTCAGAGACCTCTGGGACAACATTAAACACACCAACATTCGAATTACAGGGGTCCCAGAAGAAGAGAAAAAGAAAGGGTCTGAGAAAATATTTGAAGAGATGATAGTTGAAAACTTCCCTAACATGGGAAAGGAAATAGTCAATCAAGTCCAGGAAGCACAGAGAGTCCCACACAGGATAAACCCAAAGAGAAACATGCCAAGACACATATTAATCAAACTGTCAAAAATTAAATACAAAGAAAATATATTAAAAGCAGCAAGGGAAAAACAACAAATAACACACAAGGGAATCCCCATAAGGTTAAGAGCTGATCTTTCAGCAGAAACTCTGCAAGCCAGAAGGGACTGGCAGGACATATTGAAAGTGTTGAAGGAGAAAAACCTGCAACCAAGATTACTCTACCCAGCAAGGATCTCATTCAGATTCGACAGAGAAATTAAAACCTTTACAGACAAGCAAAAGCTAAGAGAATTCAGCACAACCAAACCAGCTTTAAAACAAATGCTAAAGGAACTTCTCTAGGCAGGAAACACAAGGAAAACATCTACGATAACAAACCCAAAACAAATAAGAAAATGCAAAGAGGAACATACATATTGATAATTACCTTAAATGTAAGCAGATTAAATGCTCCAACCAAAAGGCACAGACTGGCTGAATGGATACAAAAACAAGACCCGTATATATGTTGTCTACAAGAGACCCACTTCAGACCCAGGGATACATACAGACTGAAAGTGAGGGGATGGAAAAAGATATTCCACGCAAATGGAAATCAAAAGAAAGCTGGAGTAGCAATTCTCATATCAGACAAAAGAGACTTTAAAATAAAGAATGTTGTAAGAGACAAGGAAGGACACTACATAATGATCAAGGGCTCAATCCAAGAAGAAGATACAACAATGGTAAATATTTATGCACCCAACACAGGAGCACCTCAATACATAAGGCAAATGCTAACAGCCATGAAAGGGGAAATCGACAGTAACACAATCATAGTAGGGGACTTCAACACCACACTTTCACCAATGGCCAGATCACCCAAAAAGAAAATAAATAAGGAAACATAAGATTTAAATGACACATTAAACAAGATAGACTTGATATTTCTAGGACATTCCATCCAGAAACAACAGAATACACTTTCTTCTCACGTGCTCATGGAACATTCTCCAGGATAGATCATATCCTGGGTCACAAATCAAGCCTTGGTAAATTTAAGAAAATTGAAATCGTATCAAGTATCTTTTCCAACCACAATGCTATGAGACTAGCTATCAATTACAGAAAAAAGTCGGTAAAAAATACAAATACATGGAGGCTAAACAGTACAATACTAAACTACCAAGAGATCACTGAAATCAAAAAACACCTAGAGGGCTTCCCTGGTGGCGCAGTGGTTGGGAGTCTGCCTGCTGATGCAGGGAACACAGGTTCGTGCCCTGGTCTGGGAGGATCCCACATGCCACGGAGTGGCTGGGCCCGTGAGCCATGGCCGCTAAGCCTGCACGTCCAGAGCCTGTGCTCCGCAATGGGAGGGGCCGCAGCAGTAAGAGGCCCATGTACTGCCAAAAAAAAAAAAAAACAACCCTAGAAACAAATGGCAATGAAAACACAATGACCCAAAACCTATGGGATGCAGAAAAAGCAGTTCTAAGAGAGAAATTTATAGCAATACAATCCTACCTCAAGAAACAATAAACATCTCAAATAAACAACCTAACCTTATACCTAAAGCAATTAGAGAAAGAAGAGCAAAACCCCCCGAAGTTAGCAGAAGCAAAGAAATCATAAAGATCAGACTTAAATGAAAAAGAAATGAAACAGAAAGATCAATAAAACTAAAAGCTGCTTCTTTGAGAAGAAAAACAAAATTGATAAACCATTAGCCAGACTCATCAAGAAAAAAAAGAAGACTCAAATCAACAGAATTAGAAATGAAAAAGGAGAAGTAACAACTGACACTGCAGAAATACAAAGGATCATGAGAGATTACAAGCAACTCTATGCCAATAAGAGAGACAACCTAGAAGAAATGGACACATTCTTAGAAGAGCACAACCTTCTGAGACAACCAGAAAGGAATAGAAAATAAAAACAGACCAATCACAAGCACTGAAATTGAAACTGTGATTAAAAATATTCCAACAAACAAAAGCCCAGGATCAGATGGCTTCACAGGCAAATTCTATCAAACATTTAGAGAAGAGCTAACACCTATCCTCTCAAACTCTTCCAAAATATAGCGAAGGGAGGAACATTCCCAAACTCATTCTATGAGGCCACCATCACCCTGATACCAAAACCAGACAAAGGTGTCATGAAAAAAGAAAACTACAGGCCAATATCAGTGATGAACATAGATGCAAAAATCCTCAACGAAATACTAGCAAACAGAATCCAACAGCACATTAAAAGGATCATACACCATGATCAAGTGGGGTTCATCCCAGAGATGCAAGGATTCTTCAATATACGCAAGTCAATCAACGTGATACACCATATTAACAAATTGAAGGAGAAAAACCATATGATCATCTCAATAGATGCAGAAAAAGCTTGTGACAAAATTCAACACAAAGTTATCATAAAAACTCTCCAGAAAGCAGGCATAGTGGGAACCTACCTCAACATAATAAAGGCCATATATGACAAACCCACAGCCAACATCGTTCTCAGTGGTGAAAAACTGAAACCATTTCCTCTAAGATCAGGAACAAGACAAGGCTGTCCACTCTCACCACTATTATTCAACATAGTTTTGGAAGTTTTAGCCGCAGCAATCAGAAAAGAAAAAGAAATAAAAGGAATCCAGATCACAAAAGAAGTTAAACTGTCACTGTTTGCAGATGACATGACACTATACAGAGAGAATCCTAAAGATGCTACCAGAAAACTACTAGAGCTAATCAATGAATTTGGTAGAGTAACAGGATACAAAATTAATGCACAGAAATCTCTTGCATTCCTATACACTCATGATGAAAAATCTGAAAGAGAAATTAAGGAAACACTCCCATTTACCACTGCAACAAAAAGAATAAAATACCTAGGAATAAACCTACCTAAGGAGACAAAAGACCTGTATGCAGAAAATTATAAGACACTGGTGAAACAAATTAAAGATGATACTAACAGACGGAGAGATATGAGAGATATACCACGTTCTTGGATTGCAAGAATCAACACTGTGAAAATGACTACGCTACCCACAGCAATCAACAGATTCAGTACAATCCCTATCAAACTACCAACGGCATTTTTCACAGAAGTAGAACAAAAAATTTCACAATTTGTATGGAAACACAAAAGATCCAGAGAAACCCCTTACCTAAATGTAAGGCCAGACACTATAAAACTCTTAGAGGAAAGCACAGGCAGAACACTCTATGACATAAATCACAGCAAGATCCTTTCTGACCCACCTCCTAGAGAAATGGAAATAAAAACAAAAATAAACAAATGGGACCTAATGAAACTTCAAAGCTTTTGCACAGCAAAGGAAACCATTAACAAGATGAAAAGACAACCCTCAGAATGGGAGAAAATATTTGCAAACAAAGCAACTGACAAAGGATTAATCTCCAAAACATACAAGCAGCTCATGCAGCTCAATACCAAACAAAAAACAACCCAATCCAAAAATGGGCAGAAGACCTAAACAGACATTTCTCCAAAGAAGATATACAGACTGCCAACAAACACATGAAAGGATGCTCAACACCACTAATCATTAGAGAAACACAAATCGAAACTACAATGAGGTATCACCTCACACCAGTCAGATTGGCCATCATTAAAAAATCTACAAAGAATAAATACTGGAGAGGGTGTGGAGAAAAGGGAACCCTCTTGCACTGTTGGTGGGAATGTAAGTTGGTGCAGCCACTATGGAGAACAGTATGGAGGTTCCTTAAAAAACTAAAAATAGGACTACCATACGACCCAGCAATCCCACTACCTGGCATATACCCTGAGAAAACCATAATTCAAAAAGAGCCATGTACCACAATGTTCACTGTGGCTCTACTTACAATAGCCAAGACATGGAAGCAACCTAAGTGTCCATCGACAGATGAATGGATAAAGAAGATGTGGCACATATATACAATGGAATATTTCTCAGCCATAAAAAGAAATGAAACTGAGTTGTCTGTAATGAGGTGGATGGACCTAGAGTCTGTCATACAGAGTGAAGTAAGTCAAAAAGTGAAATACAAATATTGTATGCTAACACATGTATGGAATCTAAAAAACTAAACAACAAAAAAGTGGTTTTGAAGAACCTGGGAACAGGACAGGAATAAAGACGCAGCTGTAGAAAATGGACTTGAGGACACAGGGAGGGGGAGGGGTAAGTTGGGACGAAGTGAGAGAGTGGCATGGACATATATACACTACCAAATGTCAAATAGATAGCTAGTGGGAAGCAGCCGCATAGCACAGGGAGGTCAGCTCAGTGCTTTGTGACCACCTAAAGGGGTGGGATAGGGAGGGTGGGAGGGAGACGCAAGAGGGAGGGAATATGGGGATAGATGTATACGTATAGCTGATTCACTTTGTTATACAGCAGCAACTAACAGCATTGTAAGGCAATTATACTCCAATAAGGATGTTAAAAAAATAATGCAATAAATGTAATATTTCACTTTCACATTTTTCAACCAAAAAAATTCTTGAGACCTTTTTTTTTAAACAGTGAGGATGGAGTGAGGGTAACTTGTATCAAGCTAAATTAACCAAGCTTCATAATGTTTAGATTTAGAGATGAGATAAACTATTGGTAGTCAAACTTTTTTTTTTAGGCATCGAACTTTCTTCATTAAAATAAAATAAAGCCTTATTCAGAAACCCAATATGCAAAACAGATGAAAGCTAAATTACTCTGCCTTAGGGAGGGAGAAGTTGAGTGTGGAGGGGGGCAGGGGGTGGGGGGTATCACTGTTCCTTGCACCCACTTTCAATAGCAGCCAGGGAAGTGTTCCAAGGAACTAAACTTAACCAATGTTTTAGCCCAACTTCTGATTTCACAGATGGGGTAGTGAGACCCCATTAACTGCCTTGTTCAAGATCAAAGAGCTAATTATGGAAAAGCCAGGACTGCATCTCAGGTCTCCTTTTCTCACTGCAGACCATTTTACACAGTAGTAAAATTAAAGTACCACTAACAGTCTCATTACCAAAGCCTGGATTTCTTGTGAAACCTTTCCTGACTCCCCTGAGGAGTTAGCTAACTCACAGACTCCTTTCTAATTTTTCCCCCTTCCAATTACTATCCATGTTCCTTTGTACTCGTGTGCTGCACTGCTATTGTTTAGGAGTACCTCTGTCTTTGACATTAAGTCAGTGACCAGAGACACATTTTATTTATTGTGCATCACACAATACCTGACATAAGATCTGTTAACTGGATGAACCAATCAATACCGTAAGTTTATGAAGACTTGGAGTCATCATAGAAAATTATCTAACAGCTTTTCCCTAAAATGAATGTTATTTTCAATCATCTCACCCACAACTCAAGGAACTACTTGTGCTTGAATGCAGTTTGATAAATAATTTCTCTTAAAGGTTAAGAATTACTAAGCCAAAAGATTCAAATCGACAACTGAAATCTTGCCTTAGGGGACGTTCACTTAGAAATATACGAGCTGACAAGTTATCTACAGAAAGTAAAATACCTGCATATTCTGGATAGCATATAGTGAGAGGGCTCTTCTTGATTTTTTCTTCGAAGAGATCCTTCTTGTTTAGAAAAAGTATAATAGATGTATCTGTAAACCATTTGTTGTTACATATGCTGTCGAACAACTTCATGCTTTCATGCATTCGGTTCTGTAATAGCATACAGCCAGTTTGTCATAATGGCAAGGATTTTAAGAAATATTACTTTTAAAAAATGAGCGTGGAAAAAAAAAGTATGGTAATACAATAGAACTTAGCTGAAAAATAGGTAACATCCCACAAAAACATATTTTTGCCATTTAAGAACAAGCACACACTTTGATTTTAGGCAAGATGAGTGTCTACATCACTCATCACTCAACCAGTACTTGCTGAGTGCCGGCAGCGTGTCACTGTGCTGCAGGACCCTGAGATCTAGAAACGCAAAGTGCAAACGTTTCAAAGGAGACCTCATTATTACAGAGTGAAGTGAAGTTTCCATTAAAAGATAAGTAGAGTTTTCTAAAGATTAATAAATTAAACTGAAAAAGCTGAAACACAATTAGCCCAATACCCTAAATATAATGGTATATGAGGGAAGGAAACCTCCAATTCCTGTTTCCTGCCCTTCCAGTATCTGTGGTTTCAAAAAGGGCACTAATATATTTTATAGTGCCAGAATGACAGAAATGAACATGTGCACTACACCTACTGCATGATAATTGTATATAACTTATTTTAATAAAAGAAGCTGACACTTATAGCTTTTTTCTAATTAAAAATATTTTCCCCAGATTAATGGTACACTGAAACACATCTGAAAATTACATGACAGTAGCAAAGTATAACAGAGATCAAGGATTACTGAGCTGGCAGAAGTAATAAGAAAAATAAGCCTTGGACTATAATGGAACTAACTTTATTTTCATTTAGTATGTAGATACCAGATCTCATAAATGCCTAGTTATTAAGCAACTAGGGTTGAGGTGAGATTAACTTTTTGTGTTTTCCCTTTTTTCAGGATCCATCTGTTCTTTGTATTCTAAAAGGGAAATATACTAAACAAAAGTTAGAGGAAACAGCCTGAACTTTCAATTAATTTAGGCATTAGTACGAATTCTTCAAGAATTTTTCACAGAAAAATTCTTGGCAACATCTCCAGCTCTTCATATGCCATGCTCAATCTTTAAAAGTGGTTCTACTTGCCATTTCTTCATCTTCAGCTAGAACCAGGTCATAGTCACTCAGTGCCACACAGAAGATGATGGCGGTCACTCCTTCAAAGCAATGAATCCATTTCTTCCTCTCAGATCTCTGTCCTCCCACATCAAACATTCTGTAAGAGGAAAAATAATGAGTTTGACATCACGCTGAATGTTCAGAGGCTCTGAGGAGTTCTATAAAAATCAACAAAAAAGCTCCAAATCGCATAGGGAATGTGGGATGGAAAGAAAGGAGAAAAGGATTTTATGGGAGGAATATAATGTCACAAATTGATTTTCACAAAGGAAAAAAAGTCTGCTGGTTTTTAAACCATTTTGTTTTTATCTCACAGTAAAACAAAACAAAAAACCCAAAATACCCTAAAAAAAAATAACACATTCATTAACATATGAGAACACTTTAGAACAGAACATGAAAACAAATACAAAAGAAGGGGCAGCACTATAAGAATGCAGAGATAATAGAATATATTTAATTTGCTGAAGTCACAGAACATTAGAGGCAGAGAACATGGTCCCCTCATCCAACTACAAAATGTTTTCTCTCAGAAGCAATACAGCAGATGTAAAGGAGAAACCATCCCAGGTAACAGAAGCTGGGCAAGCAAGTCATATTTAAACAGGGGCAAACAAGCTGCCTAAATTAAAAAGTAAAACCATGGTATAGAAAAAAAAAAAATGAGATGAGATAAATGGACGGCCTACTGAATAGTCTGAAAATTAGGACTGAAAAAACTCAATTTTTACGTGATACACAACAGTAGACCATTGTAGGTTACTGTACAGGGTAGTAACACAAACAGTATAAAAACAATAATCTTCCTCCTTTCCTTGTAAGAGTTTAAGTTAAGCACAAGTTGAAATTCACATAGATTACGTTATGCAACCTAGAAATAACCACTTACATAATGGAAACACTATGCAAACTGGTACATTTTTAAAGGCTCCATTTATCTAGATACTGCACTAATTAAAATAGTCCCTATTTAATTCTCAGGCAAAAAGAATTTTCCCTGTAGAATAGTTTTGGCCTATAAACCAAATCTGAGTACATAAGATCTGTACTCATTACAAAAGTGACTAGTATTGTTACTTTTATCATCATTTAAGTGCCATTCTTTCTATTAGTTTAGCTAGTAAATTGTTCATTAAGTTTAAGTATGCTATATAACAAAATGATTCTACTACACACTAAAATGCGTAAGATATAAAAAGGACAGCTGGTAATAAAGATCAAACAAGAACAAAAGAAATTAAAATGATTACCCATTTGTTAAATTGCCAAGGAACACAACTGGAAGACAACTTTACCAAAAAGATAATATATTTTAGCTAACTCCTCTGATCAAATGTCACATATTTCCTGACCACTCCATGTAAAATAACAACAAAACCCACGCTGTCCCATATTATCCCTCTGTTGGTGGCTGGTTTTATGTGTCAATCTGGCTAGGCGATCATACGCAGCTATTTAATCAAACACTAATCTGGGTACTGCTGTGAAGATATTTTCTGGTTATGGTTAACATCTATAGTCAGTTGATTTTCAGTAAAGGAGATTATCCTTGATAATGTGGGCAGCCCTCATGCAATGAGTTGAAAGGCCTTCAGAGCAAAAACTGAAGTTTCCCAGAAGAAAAAAAAAATTCTGCCTCAATACTGTAACATCAGTTTCTATCTGAGCCTGCTGTCCTGCACTACAAACTTCCAATTCGCTGGCACCTACAGTCACGTTAAGCCAGTTCCTTGAAATACACAGAACCTACTGGTTCTGCTGCTTGCAAGAACCCTGACTGACACAAATTTTAGTAGCCAGAGTGGGGTAATACTGTAAAACGAATTCCCAAAACTGTGGAAGTGGCTTTGGAAATGGGTAATAGGGAAAGGCTGGAAGAATTTTGAGTTACTTGACAGAAAAAGCCCAGAATGCCTTGAAAGATAGTTGGTTAGAAATACGGATATTACAGGTGATTTTTTTTTTTTTTTTTTTTTGCGGTACGCGGGCCTCTCACTGTTGTGGCCTCTCCCGTTACGGAGCACAGGCTCCGGACGCGCAGGCTCAGTGGCCATGGCTCACGGGCCCAGCCGCTCCGTGGCATGTGGGATCTTCCCGGACTGGGGCACGAACCCGCGTCCCCTGCATCGGCAGGCGGACTCTTAACCACTGCGCCACCAGGGAAGCCCCTACAGGTGATTTTGATGAGACTTAGATGGAAGTAAAGAGGATGGTAGAAAAGCTTCTATCTTAGAGAATGAATATATATCATCATGAACACAATGTTGAAAGATATATGAATGTTAAAGATGTTTTTGTTGAGGTCTCAGAAGGAAATGAGAAGTATATTATTGGACACTGCAGAAAAAGTAATCCTTGTTATAAAGTGGCAAAAACTTGGCTTAACTATTCTAGTGCTGGGTGTAAGGTAGGACTTGTAAGAGATGAACCTGGATATTTAGATTTAGCTGAGAAAATTTTCAAGCAAAGAATGCAAGGTACAACCTTGGTTCTCCTTGCTGCTAAAGTAAAATGCAAGATGAAGGAGAGAAACTGAGGAGTGAACTAATAAGCAAAGAGGAACCAGACCCACACAGGGAAGAAGGCCAAGGACTGGAGTGATATGACCATAAGGCAGGGAACACCAAGGATTGCTGACAACCACCAGAAGCTAAGAAGAGGCAAGGGAGGATTCTTTTTTCGAGCCTTCAGAAGGGGCACAGTCCTGCTGACAAACTGATTTTAAACTTCTAGCTTCAACTATCAAAGAATAAATTTCCATTGTTATATGCCACTAGTTTGTGGTAATTTGTTACAGCAGCTTTAGGAAACTAGTATATCCCCACCATCTTGCTTTATTTCTCTTTGTAGCAATTATCACCCCCCGAATCCTCAATAGTTATTTCATCTCCTCTCCTCCCCCATCCCTAAAACAACATAAAGGCAAAGACTTTGTTTTGGCCATGTTATAGCCCCTCCACTGGACAAACACACGCACTTCATAAACATTTGTTGAATGAAAGAATGAACAGTGTCTACAGAATATTTTAAAACACTTTCAATCAATAACTTTCAAAACACTTTCAATCAACTATTTTTTACCAATGGCATTTTTCACAGAACTAGACCAAAAAACTTTAAAATTTATCTGGAAACATGAAAGACCCCGAATTGCCAAAGCAATCTTGAGAAAGAAAAACAGAGCTGGAGGAATCAGACTCCCTGACTTCAGACTATACTACAAAGCTACAGTAATCAAAACAGTATGGTACTGGCACAAAAACAGAACTATAGATCAATGGACTAGGATAGAAAGCCCAGAGATAAACCCACACACCTTTGGTCAATTAATCTATGACAAGGGAGGTAAGAATATACAATGGAGAAAAGACAGTCTCTTCAATAAGTGAGGCTGGGAAAACTGGACAGCTACATGTAAAAGAATGAAATTACAACATTGTCTAACACCATACACAAAAATAAATGGATCAATAATAGGTTAGTTTTACCATGTTGAAGATCTAGACCTTCCAGTTATGCTGTGGGAATGTTAAATATAAAAGCACTTTAACTTGATAATCAAGTAATATGAATACAGAAGAAATCTTCAATTTATTTAATGTAGAAATGAATGAGGGTCATTCATATACTGGTCATAAAGAACCTTTAATCTAAGCCACTGCTTCTCAAACTTTAGTGTGCATTAGAATCACCAGGTGGGTAAGTTGATGCTGCTGATCTGGGGACCACACTTTGAGAATCACTGGCCTAATTCATAAGTCAAGGAGCAAAAATGACTAAGAACTAATATGACAAAGGATCAGACTGTGCACAGAGCACTTTCATTATTTCACAAATACAGGAGAATTATCTTCAAATTCTGAACTTCTATTTCTTTAACCCAAAACAAAGCAAGATTATAGTATGTTCTCCTTCATATGAAAAGATGAGACTTTTGACTGGTATCAAATAGGGAGTGAAATTGCGTTTTCTTAGGTTTCTCTTTTTAGAGGGAGCAAGGGGAGGGAGGGAAGATGGAAGGGGATATATTGGCTATCCTGAGCTATGCTGTCTTACCCTCAGACTGTCATCTAATTCCACTGTGACCAAGACTGAGACAATTCTAGTTGACCATATATAAATACCAACCCCATAAATGACATTCCACCCCAAAACCAACTGCACATTACATTACTAAAGAAAAGGAATAGAAACATGTTATGATGATTTTCTAATAGAAGGGATGCTTTAATTCTATATTCGGCAAAAATATAACAAGATAAAACTGTTAATCCTTTAAAGCAAAATAATCTTCATAGACACTTTCCATAAATGCCTAGTCACAGAGGTGATAATATATATTAAGTTATAATGCCTTATTGCCTCAATTTGAATTTGTTAATTCCCATACCAAAAAATAAGTGAAACTGAAATTTTATATCAGCAGTTAAAAATCAGACAATGAATTTATACCACAAAACACACAAAATGATTAAGCACACTCGAGTTTCCAGTAGAATTATTCTAAGTATATTTTTGCCCTCATTCTTCTGAGGCTCACTTAATATATAAAAAGCAAAGTTGGAACCATATGTTAGCAATGATAGTAATTTAACAGAATTCAAATCCAAAATAAGACAAAGATTATTTGAAGTTCCTGACAGACCTATGTTTATCTGTAAGCCAGCGAGTGAAAACAGTAACTAAAAACATCCTGTGAAATTTTACCTCACCCAAGGAGACTAAATAGAGCAAGGTAAGTGGACTTCCTGGAAGGATCATGATGACAGACAACTCCTGATGTTGAAATCGCAACTTTGAGAAACCTAGGCTGGAAGTGAAGTGTATGGTCTGGAAGCGAATGTTTAGGGCGCATCTACTGAAGAACGAAACTGAATTTTACACAGTTAGATTGCCCAAAGCACCAAATAATTGATGTGACATTTACCTTTGCCGTTTCCCATCATTTACAGAGCTCACACCTCTATGTTTCCTTTTATAGACAGTAACCATTTTACGTATAAACCTCTGACAATGAGCAAGATTGAAACAGTCTGTTAAGAATCTTAAACAAGTTTGCCCTTACCTAACGAGGGGCCTATGTCCAGAATCCTTACTTGCTAACCCTAACCCCATGCACTTCCTCCTGAAACTTCATGGTTAGAATAAAGTCATCATCTGAACGTAACAATTTAAATTTGCTATAGAATATGGTCTTAAAGCAAGGTAAATAGAAACCAAAAAAAAATCAGAATTTAAGGTGTACTAGGATTAAAAAAAGACCCAATAAAGCTTAAAATCTAAGAGTGAATTTCCTTATAATTAAAATCACTTTATAATTTTTAAATACATCTGGCAACAGTTATCAAATAAGACAAATCAGATTATTTAAAATAATACTATTTTAATATTCCTCAGTTTGGTTATTTAATATTCTCCAAATAGTAAGCAAACTATAAGATTTTAATAAGAGATCATACCAGCAGGGAAAGGAAAAAAAAAAAAGCCCACTGACAGCAAAGAAAAAAAAAAAAAGAAAACAGAAAAAAATTAAAAGCAAATGCAAAACAGTACCATGTTACAGTACCAAAAGTTACACGGTCAGAATAACTAATTATGATCTATATCTCTGTTTAAGAAAGCAGGGCAATGTTTGTTTTTTTGGAGGGAAGCTGCCAGGGAAAACTGAAATTAAATTTTAGTTTTCTGGAAAACTTAATTACATTAATCACTGAATGTGGGATAATGTAGTGATAAATGATAGTAACAAATGTATTATGTTTAAAATACTTATGGAGAGAATCAGAGTGTATAGTTGCATATATTTAGCTGTGCTCCCCACAACTTGTAATATTGAGCTTCTTTATGAGGTGAGCTGATGAATATCTGTTTTCAATCTTTCACTAGGAGCCTTTCTTTAAGATGGTTTCAGAAATTCTGCTTTACTATCATACTGTTTCAGAGCACTGGAGTTAACTGAAGCAAAATTCAGCAGTTTTTCTCATACTTTGAAAACTGTTGCTTATTGGAAAAAGAAAAACATAGTTCTGTAAATCTGAATGCAATGTTTAAATGAACTTCCCTCACCCCAGTTCATTACACAATGAGCGGACTAGACAAAATGAACTCCAGATTCCCTTTCATTCTAAAGGCTACCACTTAGTGCTTCTCTGTTCAGACTTCAGTTAAGTTACAGTACACTGTAAATTAAATGAACATTTTTCATCATGAAATAGTACAAACATGAGTTTGCATAAATAAAAATCATCGTGAAAAATTTTAAAAAGGTAACTTTTTAAAATATTTCCATAAATAAGCATATATTCTATCAGTAAAACCTAAAACTGGATGGCAACACTTTCCCAAAATATAAAATATTAGAGCAGTACTTTCTTTTAAAAATAAAAGCCAAAAACTATTTTTATTTAAGTCACTGTGAAAAATATAGGCAAAAGGAATTTGCATGGCTATTTTTTCTTAAATAAAAATATAAATATTCCTCCTGAATGTTTCTTGACCTCTTTCAGCCCAAAATTCTTTTGTCCAATCAGGTGTGAAACATTTTTTGTAATTTCAAACTCTAAACATTTTAAAACTTTTATTAGTATACCTTTTTTTCCTTAAACAATGTGTTCTGTATCTAAATTCATAAATCATATGTTTTGAAGATACTCACTTAAAATGAAGATCTTTGAAAGTAAAATGGGTTTCAACAATTCCTGTAGTTTTCACTCGGGTTCTGAGAACATCTTGTTGGGTTGGGATATAATTTGGTTGTGCAATTCTGTCCAAGTCATTCAAATAGCTGAAAAAATAAACAACAATATGCTAATAGCTAACACTGTCAATAAAGATCATCTAAACCAAAGAGTAAAACATTCTGATGCATGCAATACTCCAGATTACTGAAGTTTTTATATTTCTGTGGAATTATGTAATTTTAAGTCTATATCTTACACAACTCTCACAGAAATGAAAATTTTTATACTTCTCCAGCCACAAAGTTCCTTAAATATTTCAGTAATTCTCCTTGTTGGAAAAGAAAACAAAGTAATAACTTTATGAATATCCAAACTCACGGCACACCATGAATTTGTCCCTTAAAACTCTTTATTACACTTCTTTGATGTAGCACTGTGTTTATGTTCCAGACATTATTCGTTTGTTGAGAAATTAGAAAGCCTTCCTAAGTAGTGAGGAAACCTCTGGCCAAAGGCTGAATTCAATATTGTTCCTTTTCAACCAACCTTAAGTAACATACAGGAAAACATGACACATGCTCCTTCCTATACTCTACGTTTTACTGCCTCTGTGAATCAGTATTCATATTTTACTTCTCATTGATTTCAGTCACTCATTCAACACTTTCTGCCAATGATGCAAAATATGTTGTGCTATAAAAATGTAGTGGTGTCGTACCATGCAATTCTTTCATTTTGTGTCCACTTATGTAGTAGAATCAATAATGTTACAGTCCAGGTATGGAGAGATTAAGGTGAACCTGAGTGGTTCAAGAGGGCTTCATGGATAGTGAAGGGCATAAATAGAAATCTGACAGGTGCAACGGATAAAAGGGAATGTCATTCACATCAGGCAAAGCAGTAGAACAGTGTGGAGGTAGGAAGAGTCACGTCTTGTATCTCAGAAAGTAAGTCCACTAGTAGGCTACGCATGGAATTAATCCTAAGGTCAGCTGAATGTGGGGAGCATCACTGAAGTGTTTTCTAATACTAGAGTGGAAGAGTCCAAGATAATTTAGACGATACTCTAGGTTTATTATAGAGAGGCACCAACTTTTGCAACTTTAATTGATGTTATCAATTAAACATCAATTAAAGTGGCAAAGATAAAAAAAGAATCAAACAGTCTCAATATAAGTCAAATCACCTCAAAATAAATGTAAATCTGTGAGTAGTATGGAAAAAAATACATCACATCACGAATACCTAACAGGGAGTCAAAGGCCTACGCACTGAGTCGAAGAGTATTTCCTTGTAGAAGTGAGGACACCAGTTGGAGAGATGGGCTACACAGCAATAAGAAGATGTTACATACACATATATAAACTATGTATGTAATAATTTATATGTTTATACACTTGTAAAACACTAAAAATACATATTGAGAAAAATATAGCATTATAAAAACTGTGACGGGTTACACAGTAATTTGTATTACTTATTCATTCACACTAAATCATTTACCTAACACTGAGTACTCTGACGTGCAATACATGACATGCTATACGATAATAAGGTCCTCAGGAGCCATAGCCCGTTGGTTTTCCACTGTGGCAAACTAGGTTTATTTACCTGGACCTTCTAATACCTGTCATCTTCTATTTAATCCTCACTTGTGTTCCTAAGAGCCAATAGCTCTGTCAAGAAGACTGAGTAATTTTGGAAAGTAAAATGAGAGCAAGGCACATGTCTCTAGTCATATCATCTTTGACATTTCTGAGTGTGTGCGCCAAGTAACGGAAACAAATCCTTGATTTTTTTTTTTTTTTTAAATTCTATGTGGATCATCAAACAGAAAGCTCCCTGATTAGGTTTTATCAAAACTTCCTTTATAGACTTTTCTGGAGCCACCACCTGGAAAATCAGGGCAGATTTTTCTTCTAAAAAACTAGACTTAGATATCTGTAAACAATGTCCAATGCAACAGGGCACATACAGTTGACAACTTTCAACTAAATCATTTACCTGAGTACTCTGTGTCACTGAGTACTCTGTGTCTGTCACTGGACAAGTAACTTCTCAGGCACTTAGTAAACAAAAAGCACACAAATCAGTTACCCTCCCCTTTGGCTAGCCCCAGGTAAACCAGAGATACACCCAAATTCAGAGTGAATGTTCGCAAGTTCCAATTACTTTCTTGGAAATATACTGGAAACAGCTCCATTCGGCATGTTTCTATTAGTTACCTGAGTCCCTTGAGACAACTTTTGAACACAAGGGAAATATGAGCCTTGCTACCTACAAACACACACAAAAAAGACAGAAGTTTTGAAATACTGTCATCCTAAATATCCTGAGTTGTATAAGAATGTGTCAGCCAACTCTGCATTAAAAGTGACCTGGAGGTATACCTGACTTCCAAGTAATTATTCATGATAGTGTAGTTCTGAAGTTATGATTACTTACTATGCTGCAGAATCATTAAGCTGGTACTCTCGGGACCTGTTGAAGCAGGCTTGTACACCACTGTCTTTCCACAATCTCTTTATAACTCCAGCAAGTTCTGCAGTCATAAAACCTTCCTCAGCAGCGCCAGCAAGCACAAAGAGTTGGCGGGCATCATCCTGAAGATTCAAAGTCCATTTTTATTTAAAAAGTAAAAAGCCAGACACTACAGATAAAGTATATTATAGATTACCAAAAGTGCAATAGTGAATTTCCTTTATGCCTTTTATTGGTGTCATAACTTGGATTTCTCTAAAAGAACCACTTAAAAAATTGGCTTAATCAAAAAAGCATAATCTTAAATCATGAGTCCATGTTTTGTGATATTAGTAACAGCTATCAAGGCACTAAGGAGCTGAAAGAATGACGACACTTGCAGCTCATGAGAGAATATATTAACCAACTACCCACTGACAGTCTGTTGTACCCTTCTGAGAAAACAGAAGAATGTATGCTTTGCCTCTCCCTTACCAAAATGTTTCTAATCTAAAAAACACATTAACACCATTAGAGGTTATTTTTAGAATCTAATTAAATGTTAGCTTTGTGATATACTTCACAGATGCAAAATAAGTTCAGAGAAGGGAGAAATCAATGTGGGATAAAGCAAGAAGAGTTCCACAGAATGGTGTGAGATTTTTCAGAAGACCTTAAAGTATGTATACCTTCAAATCAATGGGCCAGGAGATGGGGATAGCTGTTTGCTAATCCAGGCAAGGAAACAAAATAAACACAGCTTTGGAGTGGAAATACTCATGACACATACAGAAGAGAGCATGCAAAGTTTTTAAATGAAGGAATACTACACATAAATTTAATTAAATTTTGCTTAAGTTTTGAGGCTACAATATTTAGTTATTCTGATCCATAGTTAATCAAGCCCACAAAAGAGATATGAGCCACTGACACAATTCTAAATTTTCCAAAATTTAGACAAATTTAGACAAAATTTGGACAATTTTTAGAATTGTCCAAAAGAGATATGAGCCACTGACGCAATTCTAAATTTTCTAATAGCACATTTTAAAAAGTGTAAAAAAAAAAGTAAAATTAACTGTAACAATATATTTTATTTAACCTGTATATAAAATATCATTTCAACATGTAATCAATATAAACTTATTGAGATATTTCATATTACTATAGATATTTAGTCTTTGAAATGTGGTGTTTCTTTTATACGGACAATGCATCTCAATTCGACACATTTCCAATACTCAGTAGCCACATATAGGTAGTAGCTACAACAGTGCTCTATAACACAACTCTAGTCTTCAGGTAATAACACAGTTAATACAAAAGTAAGGGATATGTGAAGTTACCATCTTCACAAAGATTCTTTCTGGCCTGAGATATGCGGCTTTATGTTAACTGGATACAGTCCATAATTTTTCTCTAGGGGCATTTTTTCCAATGTGGTGTAGTAGCTCTTCACAAAGTGATGGCACACATTATGATAAGGCATACAGAAGGGAAGCATTTGGTGACATGGGCTAGCAGAGGGTACTAGCTGACAGTATACATTCATTCTACTGCCAGTTCGTGAAACATTTTCTTTTCAGATGGAACCCATCGTGAGAAATAATTAAGTCACTCAGCATGGGAACGTTATTATTCAAGCATATGTTTCCCTTTTTAGTAAATCACAAGAGAAATGCATGCAAGCAAGTAACACTTGTACCATGTCCTTAATAAACCCCAACAAAACACAATTTCAAGTCGTTTTTAGCACCATTTACCGAATTCCAGTAAACAGTTATTCAATTTTCCAAATGACTTATATGAGAAATTTCTAAATTTGGTTATTTTTATTTTTAAGTGACATCAAATGTACTTTTCTCCAACCATTTTAGAAAAGTGCTTTTCACTTAAGTGAGCTTTAAAATGAGCTTTCATTATGATATATTTATTCAATTTCCATAAAATGTGTTGACAGAAAAGACTAATGCCCTCTGATGTGGGTCATAAGATCACGTTCTCTTCAAACTTTCCAGGAAAGAAGCCTGAAGAAGAGACCTGGGAAACTGTAGCTCTATTTATAAACTGCGGCATTCAAAAATGTCTCCTCTTCACAAAATGTAAAGAAGTCTCTTTTCCTTAAAAAACGAACTGGAATACTCATCTCCATGTCATTAGCAGGACATTCAGATGTCTGCAGATGAGCTTTAAGTAATAAATTTAAGCAGGAAGGTACTTTAGAAATTATTCTACCTAATTTTTTGTTTTGTTTAAAAAGAACCTGAGACATAGAGAGATTGTGCAATTTAAAGTTCCACAGGTAGTCACCCAATCCCACATATTAGTCAACAATTACTAAGCAGCCACTTCCTAAGACAAGATAAATTTGACAACTGCAGAATGATGACAATAATCCTATCTTGTCATGGACTGAAGTCTTTTCAAGATTCATTTAAAATGTTACTTAAGAACATTTAAGAAAGAAAGACAAACTTGAGTGTACTAAAACAGTATGACATAGTGTCGAAAAAGGGTAGGGATTACTAAAGGGCTACAGGTACGTAAAGCAGTTTACAGGAACTCTTTTTGTAGTGTTAAAAAGAAATTTATTTGCCAGGCAATTATTTGCAAGTAGCAAGGAAAAAAATCCTCGGATGTAGCCGAGTTAGTATGTTTTCAAACGACTAAGAACTAAATGAAAATAAGATGGTTTAAAGAATGTAAATTCTAGTTCATATAACTGCATGTTTGGGGAACTCAGAAAGGAGATAGAAAATGCTATCCTGTCAAGAGACACATAATAGCCTCTTCTCACACAGTGATGGTCAGGGAGCACCTGTTAGTTAGTGACAACACATTTTATTTGAAGCCGTCACCTATTTTGTGAGAATTACGGGGAAGAGAGGACTTTGAGGGACCATGATGGCTGTCTTCTGATAAATCAGGAATCATCAAGTAAGAAAGAACTGACTTTGTGCTTAGGCACAGAGCAGAAAAAGAATTCTGAGGGCAAAAGACATCAGATTTCAATTCAATAAGAACACTTTTTCACAACCAAAGCTATCCAAAAACACAAAAAAAGGAGGGAGAGTGAGAGACTGAAATTGTTAAGCAAAGGCTAGATGAGTGTTTCAATAGAAAACATCAGAAAGCCCTTCTACAATAGAGTCTAAGTAATATGATAAAGGAGTGTCAAAAAAAAATAGTGCACCTTTGAATTTCTGACCACAGGGATAATGTACTGATGTCATGATTGATACAGGTATAGAAATCCTTTGTTTCAATGCTTTAGGATAATTATTTCATTAATAACATTAGGCAACAATACCGAACACCACATACAATGAGAATTACTGACATATTTAATCTCCCACATTTCTAGAGCATACAGTCACTCCTATAAATTTAAGCCAGTTATACTGCTTTCACCAAAGTTAGTGTACTGGTAAGGAAATCTTGAGAACTTTAGTGAAGTCACCTCTCCATGGCGGCTGGTGCTAATCCCAGATGTTAAAGAACTGCTTTAAGAAATAAACAAATCTAAAACTTTTTTTCTCTAAAAACACAACTGTAACCAAGGTAAAAATGACTGAGGCAAGGAAAGAGGAAGTTGTTTTTCTTTTTTTGCCCCGTAACACTGCTTAAGGGGGAAGGGGTGGGGGAAAAAAGTAAAATCATCTAAATTGATTTTTGACTAAATTGCAGAGAGCATGAGCTTCGTTATGTCAAGAAGAGAAATTATAATAAGTATGTTACACAAATATAACTTTTATGTATATATATATATGAATCTTATAACTATATAGCTTTAATTTTCAAATTAATACAATAAACATTAAACTGTTCTTTGTATGCACAATAGAACCTATTGTGAAAAGAAAGACAAACATGTAATAAATAATACATGAACTGAGCAAGTAGAAAAATACTGTGCTGGAGGCATATAATACATTTCAAATGAAGGTTAGTATCACTTTGTCACATATATAAATCAGTATTTCTCAGAATCAAAAACAACATAATATTATAACTTCTTCATCTTAGTTCTCAACGATAAACCAGACTACTATAAATAATTCAAACATTCATCTGTAAAAATGATAAGTAGAAATAACTAGAAACATTTTGAAAAAGAATACTGGGGACAGAGGGCTGAAATGATCAGATATTAAAAGTCTACATACAATATGTAGAACATCTAGTATTAATGCAGATCAACGGGGGAGAAAATCCCAAATGTGAACTTACATGACAAAGGTGGCAAGATAAATCAGTAGGAAAGAATACAATTATTAAAGAAACACTTGTGAATAATTACATAGCCATATGAAAAGGAAAAAAAATAATGCAGATCCTTATTCCATGCATACAACAGAGTTTCAGAGGGATTAAAAAACTAACATAGAAACGATGTTGAAATTCACTCCCTAAAAAACTTTTAAAATAGCACAAATATTCAGTAAATCTTTGGTTGAGAGAAGGTTTTCTAAATTTAAACACAATGGAAGAAATAACAGGGGAAAATTTTTAAATGACAACCTAAGATTAAAGGCAATAAGCCAAATGTGAGAGAAAGGGACAAAGGGACATGTGGACAAAGGGTTAATATACAAGTACATACAAACAAGCCAAATACATAATCAAAACACCAAGACTCCAATCCGTAGATGAATAAAGGATAAAATAAGCCACTAACATAGAGAAATAAAAACAGTCAATAAAGAAATGGAAAACTGCATAGTTATATTAAAAAATTGAAAACGCAAGTTAAATTAAAATAAGACTTACTAATAAATTAGCCAATATTTTAAACATGTCAGACTCCAAATGTTGGCTACCCAGAGTGCTAAGAAAAGGCACTGCTGCTAGGAAAGTAAATTGACACAGCCTTTCTCAAAAGCAATCTGGCAAATCTGGCAGAGACATAATCTAACTAAATAATGAAATTAATTTTAAAATTAGAGGAAGAGAAAAGTGGCCATTATGCAGGAGCACGCTGAGGTTTGTGGGTGAAAGGGAGCTTAAGTCAATTCTAGGCAAGGTTTTCTGTTCCTTACAGCCCAGCTTATTCCAAGGAAGTGCTTCTCAAGCTTTCTGGGATGAAAGATCTGTCTTGTGTTTTATTTGTTTCATTTTCTTTTATTTCCAATCTTTCAAAACTAATACTATTGGAAAAATAACATTTAAACGACGTAAAATATAAATACATTTTTGTAAACTATCAGAGTTAATATATAAATTACTCTGTCAATTGCTGTAAAAGTTGGTCTAATCGCTTCCTTTACTTCTGTACTCACCTGTGCACATGCCTGTGTGCAGGCACTGTCCACGGACCACACTCTGAGCAGCACAACTCTAAGTGATGCAGTGACATGTTGATAGGCCCCTGTTCAACACTTCCCTAACTGTACATTATTAAAAACAAAATAATCTAATTTATCAATAAACTGTCATCCACAGATTGACTACACGCATTATAAGAGTTTTGAAAGGATATTAGGCACAAATTTTGATTGCTCTATGCCAGCCTTGAAAACAGTTTTGTTTCCTCTTATTTTAAATAACTAATGTGTAATCTGCTTTGCATATCTGGTAGCTGCCAAATACGAAGCAAACCACAGAAAATTGTCACTGTCTCTTAAAATTTTACATCTTTTAGTCAGTTCTCACCCAGTTAACCTACATATTAAAATGTAATTCCAATAAAGATACTGACAGGCTTTTTTTGTTTGTTTCAAAAGGGATGTGAGGAATTAAGTTGATTCCCAAGTTTATCTGGAAGAGAAATGCATTATAGCCTTTATATTTTGGTTAAAAAAGAACAATGGGATGGGTGCACTTACCCTACCAGATACCAATATCCTATGAAGCAAGAGAAACTAAAATAATGTGACTCTGACAAAAATAATAGTAGTATAATCATTATAAATAACAACAGCAATAACAAACATTTACTGAGCATAGATTATGACCAAGGCATGGAGTAAAGGCTTGTCATTATTTCTCAGAACGCTGTGAGGTGGATGTTATTATTATTTCCATCTTATTATGAAAATAAGTGACTGAGCTAGGGAAGAAAAGAATATATCAATTAAAAAAAATGGAGTTCAGAAAAACAGTCAATTTAATGCTAAGGGTAGCATTTTCAAGTCACTCAGGAATGGAGTATTTAATACATGGTTGTAGGCAAGAGATGATCAGATTATAAAATATACTTAGATTCCACCTAGAAAAAGGAAGATAATTTTTAAAAACTAATTGTAAGCTGAAGAATGTCTGACAAGGCACAAAACACAGAAGTCACAACTGATTGAAGAAAATTAAAATTTCTGTAACAAGAAAAATACTGTTTCAAAAAAGTAAAAGAAATATGCTGAATACAAACATTTGTAAAACATAAAGAAGTAATATCCCTAATATTCAAAGAGATTCAGTGTGAAAAGGACAAGGAATTTAACAGAACTGAGTAAAGAATACTAAGAGGAGTCCACAGAAGAGATACAAAAAGACAAGATTCTCAACCTCACTACAAATCAGGAAAATAAAAACTAAAAAAGAAAGATATTTTTTCACTAAGATATTAAAAAATTAAAATGTTAATGTATCTAAGTTAATGACACTCTGGGAAAGTTGACACTGATGCATGGTTGCTAGAAAAGATTATTCACTTCGTGTTTTTTTCTGAAAACAGAAAAAACTATGGTACCTATCAAACTTAAATATCTGCTTATCCTTCAACTTAAAAGGCTAATACTTCCAGGAATTGATACTGTAGAAAAAGAAATATATTCAGCCTTTCTCTATACTGTTTCTTCTTTCTAGAATGCTTTTTCCTTGTTTTTGTCTAGAAAACTCTTAAGACATGTTCCAATACCAAGCTCAAAGTCCCCTCCTCCTGTCTCAGCCATGTTTAATTCATCTTTGTATTCCTTAGCACAATTTCAATAGCCTCATAGTATTTTAAAATTTGCAGACTTCCCTGGTGGCACAGTGGTTAAGAACCCACCTGCTGATGCAGAGGACACAGGTTCAATCCCTGGTCTGGGAAGATCCCACATGCCAAGGAGCAACTAAGCCCGTGCGCCACAACTACTGAGCCTGCTGCGCTCTAGAGCTCGCGCGCCACAACTACTGAGCCCATGTGCCACAACTACTGAAGCCTGCACACCTAGAGCCAGTGCTCCACAAGAGAAGCCACCACAATGAGAAGCCTGCTCACCACAACGAAGAGTAGCCCCCACTTGCCCCAACTAGAGAAAGCCCACAAGCAGCAACAAAGACCCAACGCAGCCACCAATAAATAAATAAATAAATTTATTAAAAAATAAATAGAAAAACAAGATTTGCGTAGAGGCAAGGCAACAAAGACACGGAGTAGAGCAATCAGAACCAATGAGAGAGACTGAAGATGTTTACGTGGAAGAGTTAACAATGGCTAACGGTAACAGAAGTAACAGTCGGAAGGTAGGAAGAAAACAAGGGACCCGGGGACAGATAGAGAGAGCCTAAAAAGAGTGGGTGAAACTAGAACCAGTGAAACAAAAATGACCAGCTCAGGCCCCCATGTAGATTCCAAAGCATCAGAAAACCAGTTTTAAAAAAAAGCTTGTGGTTAGAGAGCAGTTATTTCCAGTCAGTCCTGAAACAGCCCAAATCTGCCCCAGAAAGGACAGAAAATGACAATATTCCTTGAGAGAAAAATATGAAAATAAAAAGACCTCATAAAAAGCAGCTTGCATCGACCCATCATTACCTCAGACAATGGAGGCTACAAAAACCTCTCTCTCTAATAATCACATGTAAGATCTGAACACAGAATACTGTACACATGAATTGGAATTAGAGTACAATTTATTCAATTCTTTATCATAGGGTAGCTCTCTTTTGTGTAAGACTAAGAGCTCAAAAAAAAATTTGCTGAATGAATAAAAGATAAATGAATAAGTTACAGCCTGAATGCATAGTACTGACAAGGCAAAAATTGTCTGGATATGATCAAATCTTATTTCGGATAATTTAGAAGAATGCTATGAATTAGTATCAAAAATGATCTTGAAATCTATTTGAAAATTTTAATTCATCACACTAAGCTTTTTAATCTGTTTAAAAGCTTAGTAAATTAATATGGCCTAGCAACTTATAAAGAAATATTAGATTAACTTATAAAAAATAAACCAGATTTGCTTTACAGATTTCTCCAACGTATGTTCTCTACTGTTGCTTTCATTCATTTTTTTTCCTGTTAAGCACAAATTGAGCCTCTATGTAAAAATAAAAACCTAGCAGAGATTAAGAGGACAACAAGTTACAGTCTCTATGCAAAAAATCTTCACAGTATTATCAGGGAGATAGCACACACATATTGAACACATAAAAATAAAAGGGAACTATAAAAAGGGGTAACAGTAGTAGCAGTAATAATAAATCTACTTTGTACAAAAATATTAAAAATTAATCTAGAGATTCAGTTAAAGGTTTCTGGGAAGGTCAAGTTTTACATCAGTTATTAAAAAAAGAATCAGTGAAGAATTAAACCATAATAAAATAATAATAAAACTTGAAATAAACAGATTAAGCAAGCAAACTGGGACTGGGGGAAAAGGAGAAAAAGAAAATACCCTATGGACTGGCTGGGCCTACTTCCAATCAAACTGAAAATAAGTTACACATTGGGCCAAACAAGGAAGCACAGGCACACTGCCTTGGTTACCACCGTGTGGTAATCTTTCCTTCGTGTAATGTCTTGGGTTCCAGTTTCTTTACTGATAAAATAAAGAGGTGAAACTAGCTTGTCTCCTAAGGTCCTAGCTGTGAAATTCTGAAAGATGTTTTCTAATAGCCAGTATTCTCTGATTCCAAAGATTAGCAAACTTGTATACTGTTTTCATTATCTGAGACTAGACTGCTTTTTAGTCTGGGCATGAACGCAAATAATTAGATCCTCTCAGCACTCCAAATCATAAAAACAAATTCTGAAGAATGCCAGTGTAGGCTGTATACTAAACTCAGTAGTAACTACTAAAAACTGCTATGGAGGTACAGAGGTGCCCAATATGCCATGTTATACAGAAAACACTGCAATGGATATTGAGTGGTCCCAATCATCTTATGGATAAGGAAAGTATTCTAGCTCTAAAGGGAAGATGATGCAAACCTGTGTATTCTTAGTTCACTCACTTCTAAAGCTTCTGACCTACTTCACTCACTACCATCCTTCTGGTCCTGAGACAGTTGATAAATCTATGTTATACGATATGGTGTCAATCACGCAAGTTGTTTTTTTACTCATCAGGTCTGCTCCAAGGACTTTAGGAACTTACAGCCCGGGCCGAGTCACCGAAGTCTATCTTCAACCTCCCCATGGCCCTAATGATAGCAATAATTGACTGGATGGTGTTACTGTAGACCACTGCTTTGTACTGTTTACATTCCTCTTCTGAATAACCAGCTTCGTGGATAATTCTAACAAGACAAAAAGAGAAAAGTTAACACTTACTTCCTTTGATGGAACAGTACACTTAAACATAAAAAAATTTAATGTTTTAAATCTACTTACTTCATTTGCTTCACAATTGTACTTTTCCCAGATTCACCAGCACCTAAAAAAAGGGAAATAAATGAGGGATTTCTAATTTTATCACTTATGTATATCCAACTCCCAACACACACACTCTCTCTCTGTCTCTTACAGGTAATTTAAAAAAAAATTTTATTGGAGTATAATTGACTTACACTGTTGTGTTAGTTTCTGCTGTACAGCAAAGTGAATCAGTTATACATATACATACATCCACTCTTTTTTAGATTCTTTTCCCATATAGGTCATTACAGAGTATTGAGTAGAGTTCCCTGTGCTATACAGTAGGCCCTTATTTATTTTATATATAGTAGTGTGTATATATCAAGCCCAATCTCCCAATCTACCCCCCACTTCCCCCAAGTTTGTTTTTTACATCTGTGATTGAATTTTTTATATCAAAATGATCTTTATTGGTTTCCAAACATACAGAAAATTTCTTAAAAATAAGTCCCATCTGTTTATTACATCATAATCCTTAAACTCAGCTAAAAAAAAAAAATGCTTTCATCGATGCTTTTATGTATTCCCTGAAGTATTAAAAAAATTCTTTCTTCTATAGCTTAAACTGAAGCAGTATAAATAAATTTTACTCAAGATTTTGCTCCCCACTGGAAGATGTTTAACTTTCTGGCCAATTATCGTAATTTCAACCTTTGCCTCATGTGAAGTGGACAGACCAGTGGTGCCAAGAAACCACGAAAATTATTTTTAAATATTACGTTATAATAAAATAGCTATCTCACGCATTATATAGTCAACCACCATTACTGAACAAGTGACACACAGCCGGCATGCTTCGCTAACACTGGGGATGCAGTGGTATGGCAGAAATGTCTCCCCCTATGTTTTTCTTTATTCCCTGTCATAAACCCATTCTCAAAACTCTCCTTCACTCTCTACATATTGATGACCTCCTCACAATTTGAGTCTCTAGAATTATGCCATCATAACACGAAAATATCACTAACAAAATGGCCCTTTATAAAATTAGAGCCCTCTAGATACTGTGAACATCTGAGCACAGGACACAAAACAAGGAAGGTATGACAAGTCTACTGTTTGGCTTCATACTGTCTTTGACCAGGGCTACAGATCATGGAGCTGTTATTTCTGTCTGAGAGACAGGGCTCAGGATTTTCATTATCTAGGCCTCATATTCCCATTTTTCCAGAGCCACTGCTACATGCTCTATGCTCCAGTGTCACTGAACTTACAGTACTGACAACACCTACTGCTGATGACGCCACCAATCTTCAAACATACTGTTCCTCCTGCCAAAGTGTAATTTGCTCTGCTTCCTAGAGCTCCACTGGTGATATTGTATCAACCACCAAACCTACCCCCTTCCTCAGTCTTTCCTGACCCACTCCCGCTATGATCCCTGTTGCCTCTCCCTTTGAACATTTTCTACTTAAATGCTCAGCAGCTAACTTGTGCTAGACACACAATCAACCAGAAATGTACCTGAATGTATTCAAGCTATCTGTGACGGATCAGTTAGACGGCAAACTTCTGGGCCTCATTCCCTTCTCCCCTTCCCCCTCCAGCTACACACATCCAAATCATCAGAGGCATCTGAGAATAAGTCATAGTTAAATGGCCTATTTGAAAACCTGGGGGGGAAACTGCTTAAATTTTACTTGTGATTTGATATTCAAGAAATTTTCCCAAGATAGCTGCATATTAAGTAGAAAAGCAGGCACTGAATAAACAGTGAGGGCATTATTCATCTACAGACAGCCTTTGAATCTTGGCAGGGCAACTGCCAATACAAACAACTCCAAGATAAACAACCCATTATACCTTAATCAACAAGCCATATACTTGGCTCTATGAAAAGCACAATCGTAGCCATTATGGCTCACACATTTCTCTAATTCAAGAGAAGCCCACCCAAGGAACACACCCTCGGCAGTCTCCAGCAGGGCTATCTTCAAGGGGGCCCTCTGTGCTTCTAGGGCACAGCAAGTTGACTCAGCAGCAGCCGTGTTTCGCTGATAGGACATTTTAGATCCCAACATCCATTCACGGGGTGGTGATTCCACATGCACAGTGAGCGTCGATGAACAGCCACCCATGGCCCATTCTGTTAGTGAAACAACTCAGAGGTTCAGAGGAAGGCTCACATGATACAAGCTCATGAGGTCTGAGAGCCATACAAGGGGAAAATCAGAAATAGTAAAGAATAAGATGGTTCCCAGCTGAACTCTATGGAGGCAGATGAGAATTTTTAAATCTTAATGAGAAAAAAGCAAGTTTTCCTAATGTTAGACATTATCTTTAAATTCTAACTCACTTCCTGTCTCATAGAATAGTTGGTGACATGGGACATTGAGCTTACTCCACAGTGAGCATCTAGTCAATGGCTTGAGGTTCCAAAAAATCCTGAAATATGTTTAATATTAAAGATTGGAGATGGCAGTGTTACTGGCTGGATTTCTTCCTAATTTCTTTGCTAGTTAGACAAGGTACTCTCTGTGGACCAGATTTCCTAAGGACAGAAATACTGGGGAAAAAACTTTCATAATTTAGCAGTTTATATAATTAGAATTTTCAATTCTTACTTCCATGCAGAGACTCCTAATAGGAAAATTAGAAATGCTGCACGGTTATGGTTCCAGCATTCTAAACACTGGTATTCTTTCCACATAGCATAAAGGAAGAGTTAAAGGTTGTCCTCCAGAAATCTCAGTCAGCACAGTCCTGTTTGAGAGACTGACAGGAAGCAATATTGTAAAAAAACAAAACAAAACAAACAAACAAAAAACCCCTCAGGGGTAGTGGAGGCAGGAGAAAGGAGAAAAGGGTAAATTTTCCTAGCAGTATTCAGCAAGGCAGCTATTGCTTTTCAGTTCAATCCATAGGCAAGATTAAAAGAGTGAGAGTACCCTGCTTTCAAGAAGAAACAAGGAATATGTAACACGTATCAGTCAGGAAAGATCAAAGCGTGGGACCGTTGCGGTCACAAAGCTGAGACGGTCAAGGTGACTAGGTGGCCTGTAGAGTAACCGTTGACAAGCTGGTCGCTGTGAAATGAATGAGACTTTAGGGTAGTGGGAAGGGAGGATGCAGCTCCCCAGGGCAAGAATGTGTGCAGTGTCGCCACAGTGGGCCAGGAACCATAAAGCCACGGAGGGGGATCCCCCAGACCTCTCTTCAAGGAGGAAGTGGCGGATGGAAAACTGCATATCTGAGAGTAAATACTGAGCCCAGCAGGTGTGTGAAGTGGAGCTGGGCACCTGATAATGCACCACACAGATAATGGGAGGGCAAAGGAGCATCACCACAGTAACACGGACAGGGACCCACCTGCGGCTCCGGGCTACACACGCAGGGCCGCTTATTAACAGGGCTCGGAAAAGCAAAATATATCAAGTGAGGACAAGTAGAAGGATGAGGGAGGGGAAAGACTAAAAACAAATCACGGTCTAAGTAAAGCAACCCCATGGCTAGATTATAAGTCCTTGAACAGAATTATATAGGTTACCATTATAAAAATGATAATCAAATCGTGCTCACCCCTGATTTCTGTTGAGGGGCAGTCTAGAGAAATTTGGAAGTTTAACTGTGGTGAGGTTTAAAAGAAAAAAGAAAACACCTCTGACCCCAGAAAACACATACTCCACCCCCCGGAAGAATATTCTTTATCCAACTTTGCTTGGGTTCACATTTGTATCATTTATTTCCTGGTTTCAGCTGCCTAACATCAAGGCTGTTCGGCATTAAAACGGTGATTTTGTCAAAGTCACCTTATGCTGAATTCCTGACGCCACTACTCCACTTTTAAAAACGCCCAACTTTTACGTACAATTGAACCATTTTTACGTTCAATAAAACTAAATAACAGTTCAGTTTAAACTGGAATAAAACCAAATTTACAAGTGCATTTAAAGTCGCTTCTGTTTATCATAATGCTACTGTAAGATTAGTAAGATCAAGGTCCTTATTTTTAAGATAGAAGCAAATAAAGAGGATGCAAAGGCAAATACTAATTAAAGAGGCTTAATTATCCCCCTGGAAAGTAAAGGAAAATTTCCCTCCCTTTTTCTTAGGACATTTACTTTAGAAAAATTTTAAATGTAAGTGCTTTCTCCTCTTTGAAATGTATATACAGTTGACCCTCACCAACCTCGGTTTGAACTGCATGGGTCCACATATACGTGTATTTTTTTTTCCAATAAATTCATACAGCACTACACAGTCTGAGGTTAGCTGAATCTGTGGCAGGTCCTGGAACCAATCCCCTGCAGATACCAAGGGACAACTGTATATCCTTTTGAAAACTAAACAGGCCTTTTTTGTCAGCTTCATGATCAAGAATGTCTTTCTCAAGAACCTGAGAACCATCTCTTTGAAAGGTAAACATCACAGGAGATAGCACCCCTATCTTCCAGTTTCTGCAGGTAGGTAGGAGTCTACCTTGGGTGGGGGTCTTGCTCCAAGTTGCAAAACTACCTCTTGTCATAAGATAAGTTTCTTTCTCTTCTGGATAAGGTCAATTAGCTAAAAGATGGTTACCTCAATTACCAGGCAAAGTTAGGATGAACTGTGTGTGACATAAGGTGTTGTAAAGCCTCTCATTTAGGGACTAGTTGTCATTTATCTCGAAAACATGCACGTAACCGGTTGAATCAGCTTGGCTATGTTAAGTGGATGACATACCTTTCTGTCTTGCAGTCTCTTAATGGACTGCTTGTGATGCAATGCATTCAATAAAAAAATGTTTTCTTTCTCCACTACCTTTGTGAAGATGATTTCTGGGTTGGGAGAAGACTTTGTTTTTAATTATTATTCCCCAACATGGGAACAGTCTAGAAATCTTTATTATTCAGCCGTGAGAAGCTCTGGACTTACATTTATATAAATATATATGTATTTATAGGCTATATCTGACATTCTGGGATATAAAAATAATGACTGTAAACAGCAGAATCTAGATTCCCCCAAATGATCCCCTTTCTCCAAATATTAACTCGCCATAAAATTACTCCCCGAGCCATTCATGTCTGAGGTGAGGATCACACTATCACACTGCACAAGGATGATTACACACACACGACTACTCTAGCATCCAGGTAGGACAAAAGAAAGGAGAATTGTGGGCAACACAGGAAGCTCTTTCCTGGCAGCCTAGTCAAAGAGACCACAGAAGGAACTAATTGAACTGAGAGATCAATGTTTCTACAAGTCGAGCCTCAGGACTCACACGGTGAGGGTAAGGAAGGATGGAGGACTGGGGGCCACAAGTATACGCTTCGGGGTCTACAAGTTTGCTGCAAGAAATTTTAATTCAGTGTTTTTATTTGTATAACAAGAATAATTTAAGAAATGCTGCATCATCTGAATGCCTCTATCTAACTGAATTTCAGGATCTATATTTGAGTTTGTGTTTATAGGTCCTGAGATACTCAAGCAAGTGCCAAACACTGTACCTTGCTTGAGAATCTATCCATCCATCACTCTATCTGGTTTGGCTGTCAATCACTAGACCCTCTATCCAAAGAAAGGGCCATGTGTTTCCAGCAGGCCAATCCGAGCTGTGTTTGAGAGTAAAATTCCCTATGCTTATCCATCTTATACAAACCATCAAACAGAACATTTTACAAATTAATATATGTAAACATATTTATGTATAATATACATAAAATATACTAAAAACTTAACAAAATAATCACTTTGGATACACTGATTTTTTTTTTTCCTCCAAGAAAAGAATGAGATCTAGGTGCCAGAGATTTTCCCTGGCCATTTATGTGAAGATAATGTGAAGATTATCAAGAAAAAAAATCACAGCACTGCAAAGCATAATGTGAAATCTGGCCCACAGAAGTCATTTTCCATGATCACATCATGGAAAACAACATTAAAGGATGGGGCCAAAACAGAGGGAAGCAACACTGAGAGAAAACTAGGATAAGAGAAGCCAGACAGCAACCCTTGAGCCTTTAGATATAGTCATATTTAGGGAGTCATATTACAATTGACCATCCAGAGTGGAAACACTGTTGAGAGTTAAAGGGGGCACAAGCATAAACTAGGACTGACCTGGGAAAAGGAGAAAATATATCACTCTAGTCAGAACTGAAGACAATTTCAACTTGATTTCCAAGCTATGAGTCAGTTATGAGTTTGCTTTCTGTCACATGGACCCGAAAAGAGTTTTGGACTAACCCTGTGCCAAACAGTATTACTTTAATTATCTTTAGCTAATGAAGGGAAAACAAAGGAGGTTAATGATGCATTTGCAGCAAGTAAAGGTCAAATGATAATTACTGCGTGCTTTACAAAAGAAAGTTACAGAAGTTCAGACAGAGAAGAGATGTGGGAAAGTCAGTCATTATATAGCCCACTGTAGAAGAGGGATGCCTTAATCCAAGAGTCATACTTGTAAGTACAATTTATTGTGACTTATATTGGGTTGGCCAAAAAGTTCGTTCGGGTTTTCCTATAATGTTACAAAAACCCGAACGAACTTTTTGGCCAACCCAACCATCATTATTTGTCTTACTAAATTCATATTAACTTTACTTTTTAAATGTTCATATACATTATGTTATAAAATTGTTTGTTTTTATAGTTCATAGAAGACCTATAAAGCATAAGGAACTTTGTTCCCAATGACAGTTACACACATTTGTGAAAATAATTTAGAATTACACAAGGGGGAAAGGTTTTCCTTTATCAGGGGGCCATACACTGCACTGTCTAAAACTCAAGTCTAACTGCGCTCCTGTTTTTGCTCAGCTGTTTACTATTAAGGACCAGTAAATAATTAACATATACAAACTCTCAACTTTTCCTATGTTGCCCTACAATTCTCCATGGGTCTCTGTCACATTTCTGAACATATGTGAGCAGAGGCACCGACTGCCTTTATTCTCAACCATCTTTTCAAGGATGTTTATATAGAGAATAGTCTTAGAAGACAAGAGATAATGCTTCCCTCTGGAACGGAGAGCAGGTCTGTTTGTTGTCTACCATCATAAAGATAACATGCTCTGGGACAAAGATCAGGTGGGCTTACTGCACATTATGAAAAAAATACTGGGGATCCCCAACTTAAGGGCTCCTCTACTGCAACATAACCCATTGCTTGTGCAGCCACGGCTCTCTTCGTGTTGCCCTTAGGGAACTGGGGCTGGGTAAATCGCCATAAAGGCTGATACTCTGGCAACTGCAATTGCTATAATAAAGTCATTTTTGTCTCTGAACCAGGCCTCTCATGTCTTCTGTCAGCAACCATGAAACTGGGGTGGGAATTCTCCAGCAGTCCAGTGGTTAGGACCCCATGCTCTCGCTGCCATGGGCCCAGGTTCGATCCCTGGTTGGGGAACTAAGATCCTGCGAGCTGCGTGGTGTACGCCCCCCTCCCCCCCCAAAAAAAAGAAAAATGCAACTGGGGTAAGCTAACTTGTTAGTTTGTAAGTAGGGTAAAGTCTCAGGTACTGAATAATTCTTGACATGCTCTTCTGCTTAATTTTTAATTAATTCCCAAATTTCTGACAACTAAGGACGCTTCCAGCCATGATCTCTACACCTGTACTACTTATCTTTCCTCAAATGGCAGCTTAATCAGGTTTGTCCAATAAACCCAAAGAAACAGCTAGAATAGTGGTTCTCAAAGCATGATCTAAGGACCAGTAGTATCAGCAACACTTAAGAAATGTACATTCTCAGGTCCCACCCAGAGCTTACTGACTCAAACTCGGGGAGTGGGGCCCAGCAGTCTGTGTTACAACAATCCCTCCAAGGGATTCTGAGAACAAGGGAGGTAGAAGAAAGGTCTCCTCCTTTTTTCTTGATTGCGATCAGAATTATTATAGGATTAAGTTGCTGACGAGCTTTAACAAACTATTATTTTTATGAAATATTTATATTTCCCTCCTCCCCCTGAAAGTGAGACAAGTAATATTGTTTTACATTTCTGCAAATAGCTTATTAAAAGACAGCTTAACTCTCCTATCTATGTCTGCATTTAATATGATACAATGTATTACTTTGGTTGAATGAAGAAAATCCATTTCCACATATTAATGTAGTTAGAAAATGAAAGAGCATTTTAATAGCATTTGCAGATAATTGTGGATAGTCTTCTTTGATTCTATACCAAACTTTGAAAAGGGTAGCTTAAAGTTTGGTTATAATGCATTTCTGTGAACTTTGGTAGCTTAAAATCCACTGGTCTATCTTGTACTTGGAATGGATCTCTTACCCATGTCTTATTTGGAAATTAGTTCACTGACTTATGGAGAACTGAATGTTGACATATTTTCAATATAAAAAAAAGAGCATTTATTTTTAAATTGCCTTTTTAATATTATACATAATTTCACCAGAAAAAAGCTTTAGGTCATAAGATGATATCAAGCTCCCAGTGGTAGGGACATGGTTTTTAAATTTCTTTTTTCTTTTTTTTGGCTTGAAAGCTCAAATTTTATTATTGGCAACAAATACTGTTTGCTGTTTTCCTTGAAGTGACAACTGACTAACTGCCAAATCCCCAAGTCGGATTAACCATATTTTTCTATCAGTCTTTCTTTCAAGTGAAAATGGAATGGTATTCCAGGAAAAGAGCAACTAGTTCAATTCACAACTCGATCAATCACACAGCTGCTCTTCCTCACGACAACCAACGTGCTCTGGCATATGCAAAAGTAGTTTGGGAGTACTTCCCATTTGGTCACACAGAATATTAAAGACATATGTACTTAATGGTCAAGATTTGATAAAAATCATCATGCTTATGACTTCAGCATTTTTTAAATCACAAGTGCTTAGTAGTGAAGAATACAATGACTACTGGTACAATCTCATGCTACTGACATGATTCAGCAGTTTGACCATTACGACTTTTGTACCATTAGAGCAAACAACGCAATAGAAAAGGCAAACAACATCTTAGTATTACTATGAAAATGGTCTCAGGGCTCCCAGGGTCCACAGATCCCTCCTAAAACCAGATTTAACGTCTTTCTCACCCACTGGACTATGAGCTATGAGGGAAGAGAGCCCCTGGTTTCTGTCACCATGATATCCCCAAAGCTAACTCCTATGGCAGGAGCACAAGACACTTATTCACCAGCTGGATGACAGGAAGAGAGGGAGGAGAGCGGGAGGGGAATATACAACATGAAGAAAGCATAAGAAAATGTAACGGAATATTTACATGAATTGTGGAAAGGGAGAATTCTGTCAGAAGACCAGAAGAAACAAAGAAGTGGGTGGAAGCTTGTGACTGCCCCTTAAAAACAGGTTCTCACACACACACA
Source organism: Globicephala melas (assembly GCF_963455315.2). Classification (NCBI taxonomy): domain Eukaryota; kingdom Metazoa; phylum Chordata; class Mammalia; order Artiodactyla; family Delphinidae; genus Globicephala; species Globicephala melas. The sequence goes on from NC_083322.1 coordinate 82,584,088, forward strand.
CACACACACACACAAAACAAACAAACCCAACAACAACAAAAAAAAACAGGTTCTCTCCTTCTTCTATTGTAATAAGAGTAGCGGCTTGGAACATGGCAGCTAGAGACTACATCGCTTATCTTTCCTTGCTGCTAGGTGTAGCCACTTCACCCCATTTCTCACCAAATCACGATGTGTGTAAAAGGAAAATGCAGCCTTGGACGCTCTCTCTCCTGTTCCTTCGTACGAGCTAGAAAATGGGTGTCCCTGTCGTCTTGTTCCAACCATGTGAATTAAGACAATGTCCAGGGACAGTAGGGCAATGAGAGGGCAGGAACTCAGGTCCCTGAATGGTCATGTGAGGCAGAGCACCCCAGCTCTAGTTAACCTTGGATCCGTTACACAAGAGAAATAAACACCTATCTTCTTTAGGCCACGGTCAGGTTAGGTTTCTCTAATACAGAGCTAGGCCTTCATGCTGACAATTCTTTAAAAAGTGGTCTAGATTGAAATATACAAGCAAATATAAAACAAACTAAAAAGTCCCCAAACCTACAAATGTTTTAAAAAATTACCATAAGTAAAGTAGAAAGGCAAACTACAGAATAGGGAAAACTATCAGTAATGAGTATCAAAATGTAGATTTCTTTTTTTTTTTCCAGTGCACAGCAAAGTGATTCACTTATGTGTGTGTGTATGCTTTGTCAGATTCTTTTCCATTATAGGTTATTACAAGATATTGAATATAGTTCCCTGTGCTATACAATAGGCCCTTGTTTATTTTATATATAGTAGTGTGCATATCTTAACCCCAAACTCCTAATTTATCTTCTCCCCTCCCCCACTATCCCCTTTGGTAACCATAAGTGTGTTTTCTATGTCTGTGGGTCTATTTCTGTTTTGTAAATAAGTTCATTTATATTGCTTTTTAGATTACGTATGTGATAACATATGATACCTGTCTTTCTCTATCTGACTTACTTCACTTAATATGATAATCTCTAAATCCATCCATGTTGCTATATATATATATATATATATATATATATATATACACACACACACATACACACACACACCACATTTTCTTTCTCCATTCATCCGTCAATGGACACTTAGGTTGCTTCCATGTCTTGGCCATTGTAAACAGTGCTGCTGTGAACACTGGAGTGCATGCATCTTTTAGAATTAGAGTTTTCTCCAGATATATGTCCAGGAGCGGGATTGCTGGATCATATAGAAGCTCTATTCTTAGTTTTTTAAGGAGCCTCCATGCTGTTTCCATAGTGGCAGCACCAATTTACATTCCCACCAACAGTGCAGAAGGGTTCCTTTTTCTCCAACCCTCTCCAGCATTTACTGTTTGTAGACTTTTTAATGATGCCTATTCTGACTGGTGTGTAGCTGTCCAGTTTTCCCAGCACAACTTATTCAAGAGACTGCCTTTTCTCCATTGTATACTTGCCTCCTTTATCATAGATTAATTGACCATAAGTGCATGGGTTTATTTCTGGGCTTTCTATCCTGTTCCACTGATCTATATGTCTGTTTTTATGCTAGAACCATACTGTTTTGATTACTGTAGCTTTATAGTATAGTCTGATACAAAAACAGAACCCATATATATGCTTCCTACAAGAGAACCATTTCAGTTCTAGAGACACATACAGACTGAAAGGGAGGGGATGGAAAAAGGTATTTCACACAAATGGAAAGCAAAGAAAGCTGGAGTAGCAATATTTATATCATACAAAATAAACTTTAAAATAAAGCCTGTCACAAGAGACAAAAAAGTACACTCCATAATGATCAAGGGATCAATTCAAGAAGATGATATAACAATTGTAAATATATATGCACCCAACATAGGTGCACCTCAATATATAAGGCAAGTGCTAACAGCCATAAAAGGAGAAATCGACAGTAACACAATAGTGGGAGACTTTTACACCCCACTTACATCAATTGATAGATCATCCAGACAGAAAATCGATAAGGAAACACAGACCTTAAATGACACCTTAGACCAGGTGGACTTAATTGATATTTATACAGCATTCCATCCAAAAGCAACAGAATATACATTCTTCTCAAGTGCCCATGGAGCATTCTCCAAGACAGATCACATGCTGGGCCACAAAGTGAGCACCACAAAGTGAACATCAGTAAATTTACGAAAACTGAAATCATATCAAGCATCTTTTCCAACCACAGTGCTATGATATTAGAAATCAACTACAAGAAAAAAACTGTAAAAAACACAAACACATGGAAGCTAAACAATATGCTACTTAACAACCAATGGATCACTGAAGAAATCAAAGAGGAAATTTAAAAATACCTAGAAACAAATTAAAACAAAAACATGAAAATCCAAAACCTAGGAGATGCAGCAAAAGCCATTCTAAAAGGGGTGTTTACAGAGATACAAGCGTACCTCAGAAAACAAGAAGAATGTCAAATAAACGACCTAACCTTACACATAAAGCAACTAGAAAAAGAAGAACAAACTGTGAAATTAACAGAAATCATAAAGATCACAGCAGAAATAAATGAATAGAGATGAATAAAAAAATAGAAAAGATCAATGAACCTAAAAGCTTGTTCTTTGAAACGATAAACAAAATTGATAAACCTGTAGCCAGACTCACAAAAAACAGAGAGAGGGCCGAAATCAATAAAGTTAGAAATGAAAAAGGAGAAGTTACAACAGACATCGCAGAAATACAAAGCATCATAAGAGACTACTAGAGCAATAAAATGGACAACCTGGAAGAAATAGACAAATTCTTATAAAGGTACAATCTCCTAAGACTGAACCAGGAAGAAATAGAAAATATGAACAGACCAATCACAAGTACTGAAATTGAAACTGTGATTTAAAAACTCCACACAGGGGCTTCTCTGGTGGCGCAGTGGTTGGGAGTCCGCCTGCCGATGCAGGGAACACGGGTTCGTACCCCGGTCCGGGAGGATCCCATGTGCCGCGGAGCGGCTGGGCCCGTGAACCATGGCCGCTGAGCCTGCGCGTGCGTCCGGAGCCTGTGCTCCGCAACGGGAGAGGCCACAACAGTGAGAGGCCCGCGTACCGCAAAAACCAAAAACAAAAAAACCCCCACAAAACTCCACACAGGGCTTCCCTGGTGGCACAGTGGTTGAGAGTCCGCCTGCCGATGCAGGGGACACGGGTTCGTGCCCTGGTCCGGGAAGATCCCACATGCCGCGGAGCGGCTGGGCCCATGAGCTATGGCCGCTGAGCCTGCGCGTCCGGAGCCTGTGCTCCACAACGGGAGAGGCCACAACAGTGAGAGGCCCACATACCGCAAAAAAAAAAAAAAAAACTCCACACAAACAAAACTCCAGGACCAGATGGCTTCACAGGCGAATTCTATCAAACATTTAAAGAAGAGTTAACACCCCATCTTTCTGAAACTGTTCCAAAAAATTTCAGAGTTAAGAAAACTCCCAAACTCATTCTATGAGGCCACCATCATCCTGATACCAAAACCACACAAAGATACCACAAAAAAAGAAAACGTATATTTTTAAAACTCATAATGAATTAACATTAACTGACAAGAAAAACACCAATACTCTAAATAACAAAAGACATAAACACAATTCATAGAGGGAAAACAGATACAGTAGTTTTAAACTGTATATAGATATATATATCTTCATACTATAAAAAGTACCTTGAAAGAAATACACTGAAAAGTGTATCTGACTAATGCAATTTTTTGCCTCAAACATTTGTGTAATTCCAAATTTTTAAACTGTCAGACCGAATCAAAATTATGCAATTTATTTATAAAAATTTGGTCATCTCTCTCCAATGATTAAAGTTGAATAAGATCATCTTCTTTAATCTCATTTGTTTCAACCCACGTTCCCATCTCATCACTCATGCACATAAATCTCACATTCTGATCACAGCAAATTACTTTTACTTCCAAAGTTTCACAACCATCCCCGCCTCCATTCCTCCCCCGTACTTTCTCCCAAGTGGAGCCTTTATCAACATCGGCACTACAAAGGACCACACCACGTTCAGGCAGGGAGCATCTGGGATTGAATTTTCCCAACCAAGGCACGTCCAATTCTCAGGGACAGTAAAAACTGAGCAGACAGACACCAGGCCTGCTACATGGCCCAGTATGGCAGGCGGGAAAACCACCCAGCCCGCAGCCATACAGAGACTCAGGTGAGAGATTCCGAGGCCTGCACTTTGAGGCAGCTCAAACAGGCAGGCTCTAAGCAGGCCATGAGTTACAACACCAGAGACTTCAACTGTGATACCAGGAGCACCTAGGTGAGAGCCATTACCTCCACGATCAGAGGAGGAAGAGGGCATTACATCTAAGGGACTAGACCCTGTTCCCGCTGCAATGAGCTCAAGAGAGTCACTCTTCCCTCCCTGCCCACTCACAGTGCCCCACACCAATTAGGGAGAACAGCAGGAAGGAAGGATGACAAGGGATGAAACATTTTTATCTGAACGCTACATAAGTAGACTGTTTAAATAATCAGATTGGACCAAGGCTTAAGCAACATTGAACATTTTGTAATTTTCCCTGCTAATCAGCAGGAAGTAAATTGATTTTAGGCTAAATTAAAATTAAAATAGTGTGAATCAACTCTTGTAACCCTCACTATTAATATACAGGCAATGATCTTTAAGCATATTTTTAAAAAGACAAGGATATTATACTTTCCCCTATCAAACATCCCAAATTTTACACACTATCTCCATAGCCTGTTCAGAGGAATTATTAAACCAGACTTGGATGACCACATGTCTCATATCTGATGTGAGCTGACATCATCCTTTCACCACTTTGAACACTTCCCTTCAGTACGTAATCCGATGAAGATTCCCTTTTCTACTTTAACCAACTCAGAATAAATCAATTCTGTGTGGTGCCAAGCTTTTGCCAAGTTTCCATGTACCTTAAAGTTTTAATCAGGATCCTGGTTCAGGCAGTGGAAGTGGTTTAAACACGAGAGAAAAGAATTCCATCGCTCTTTCACAAAGCAGTCCAGGGCTTGCGGTTAGCTTGATACTGTGAGAGACCCAAGCACCTTCTATCTTATTGCTCCGCCACCTTCATGACACGGCTTCCGACTCAGGTTAGGTATATCTGTTCAGGATCCCACTGGCACATGAACTTGCAGTCAGTGGGAGGGACAACAAGTAGAGGAAGTGAGGGAATGTGCTTTCTCTTTAAGGGGACAACCCAAAAGTTGTAACTCATTTCTCCTCGTATCCCCGTGACCAGAACCTAGCTTCCTAGCTTCACTTGGCCACCAGTATAGCTGGGAAATACAGTCACTAGCTGTGTAACTCTGTGTCTAGAAAATAGATATGGAGGGACCGTGCATACTGGGGAATAACCAGAAATCTCTGCTTAGCTAGCCCATAAGCGTATTCTTTTCTTTCTTGTGCCATCTGTTCCACCTTTAAGTTAAAAAAAAGCAAAAACTTTTTAAATGAAACATTATGCCAGTCAATATATACAAAATGAAAGAGTTGTGTTTTGTTTTTTATTTGTTTTGGTTTCCTCCTGAAAACTAAGTTGGATGCCTTGGGAAAATGTAATAAAGCAAGCTATTTTAAAAGGCCACTGAATTAGGTAAGTGTGAGAAACTGTCCAACGGAGACAAGCAAAAAAATTAAATCTAAAAGGATTCTTCATTCATATTTCTTTGCAAGTACCTTTAATTGAAAAAAAACTGGACACAAAGGGTTCATTTTGGATATGCAAAAAAGACAGCTGTGAACTACAGTCAGTGATTCATACTCCCCCCAAAAAGGCCATGATCGTACATCAAAAGATTGCTGAATGGCATTATACCTGTGTTTTCAACTAAAACAAAATATTCAAGTTATATTTGCAGAAGTTTTTTTTAGGGTTTCCCCTCAAGACAGGTAAATTCTGATCCCATCAGCACAGAGAATTTCTACGAAGGAAACTTCCCCCTGCATATCAACATATTCAGAATTTAATTACCTTTATCTCCCAATTTCTATACTCCTCCCACAACTATTTTTCTAAAATGTTTAAATTTGTATCAACTGTTTAACCAAAAACTTCTGAGCATGGCATTGCAAGGATGCTAGGAGTCGGACCCACATGCCTTTTACCCTCATGTCTTCTATACTATACACCTCCAATCATTCTCTAGCCATGTAAGTCTTCAAAATAATCTAACCTATACAGCCAGAATTCTAGCATCTATGCGTCAAGGATCATGTTAGGCAATAAAGTCAAAGTTGAATAAATCATGAGTCCTGACTCTAGAGAGTTGTATCCAGAATCAAAAGAGATAGTCAAGAAAATGAACAATTTCAATATACTTTCTTTCATTCAAAACATATGAAGTACCCACGTGATGGCAAGCACAACTCAGGGCATCAAGGGCAGAGAGAGCGGGAGTAAGAGCTGTGGCCCCCATCTCATGGGGGGAGGAAAAGGTGGCAGGAAACACTTCAGGTCTTAGGGTGAGGAAAGGCTAGTTAGAGGGGGTGACTGACACATGCAGATCATTTACTTAAAATATCAATACCTGCTACTAATATATCTCAACAAATTGATGCATCCAGTAAGTCAGTGGAAGAGCTCAATTAATGAAAGGAAGAAAATGACAGTAAAAGGTTACAGAAAAGTTAGTACAAACAAAACATGTACAACTATGTAATTCCAAAGTATAATAACTACAGCCCTAATATACTTTTCACTGGTCCAATAATGTCTAAATTACCCTCTTTAACCACTCTCCTAGGAAGGACACCAATAGGATTATGTCCAGAGAGGAGGTGTAGAGGACTATAAAATCCTTCATTTGAGCAAAGGCTGATGGAGGGAGGAATGTTTAGAAAAAGACCAGGAGACAACAGGATGTCTGATAAACAGCTGAAGAGCCCTCTCATGGGAAGAGAACTTATACTGTGTGACACGCAAGAAGGCTGAATTAAGATCAATAACAAATTACACAGAAGCAAACCTGTCTCAGTAAAAGGAATAACCTATTAATAAAATGATGCCAGAATCTATAGAAACACATCATCTGTCAATAGGATTATTATTCCCCCCAGTTCTTTATAGCAGGAGGCATATATATATATATAATATAAAATTTTGTTAGATGTCATTTTACATCATTAAGATATAAGTTAAAAAGAAATGGTGCAACTCCCCATTTCCCACAGTTAAAAATATCGTACACTTAACAGTTTGTTAAGAGGGTAGATCTCATTTAAGGTATTCTTAGCACAATCAAAGCAGGTGTGTGTGTGGAAGGAATGGGGCAATACAGAACTCTGGATTACACTACTGGAAATCTTTAAAATTACTTGTACCACCTTGATTTATGCAGTTGTGTTTAAACGGTAGGTTTCATACAAACAACAATAATAAAAGATTATGTTGAATTCATACATTCTGGCCATAGCCAGTTTCTGTATGAGGTCAAAGTCCCATGGAGATGAATAAAAGAAAAGCCTTCACTACTTTTTCTCATCAGCTCTCTCCACCAAACAAGAGTGAGTCTAAAAACTATCAAATGATGGGGCAGCTTTAACTAAATACCCTACTCTATGCAAATTGACACACAGACACCTAAAATTTATAAGTAATAGAAAAAAAGTCTTCAGTAAATATCCAATAAATTAATTTTTGCAAGGAAATAAAGAAATATTTTTAAGTAAAAATGAGAATAAACAATGCATCAAATCCCTCATGACTGGCTAGGACATAAAATAGGTTGGCAAGTATTGGCACACTAATCAGAAAAGATTTATTTAAGCAAAGAGGCTTCACATCACTTAAAAATTTAGTCTAGTTATCTGTAAGAGAAGGAATTACTTGATGCTAATTTGAGAACCCTTTAGTTTCTAGTTGAACCGGTTGCTCTAGGACTATGGAACCAGAAACAGTAAAGTTCTTAAATGCCGACTGGGTTTTCTTTTCAAATTGTCTTTATTATAGCCATACTACACTTACTATAAGATGTGCTAATTTCTGTATGTTAAATGTGAAACACGTGTATAATTAATGAAATACATGTCTTGATTCGTCCTCTCTAATGGATGTAAATGCCAGATTAGGGCTTCCATTAGGGATTTAGTATACTTAAATTTTAAGAGTTAAGTAAGAGTTAATAAACATGAAAAGATAATACTGATACATCAGTTGTCATCAGGGAAAAGCAAATCAAAACCACAACAGGAGGGGCTTCCCTGGTGGCGCAGTGGTTGTGAGTCCGCCTGCCGATGCAGGGGACACGGGTTCGTGCCCCGGTCCGGGAAGATCCCACATGCCGTGGAGCAGCTGGGCCCGTGAGCCATGGCCGCTGAGCCTGCGTGTCCGGAGCCTGTGCTCCGCAACGGGAGAGGCCACAACAGTGAGAGGCCCGCGTACCGCAAAAAAACACAACAGGATACTACTTCACACCAGGATGCCTGCCATATAGCACAGCGGTCCCCAACCCCTGGGACGGGTTTCGTGGAAGACAATTTTTCCACGGACGGGGGGCCGGGGCTCAGGAGGTAATGTGATCGATGGGCAGCGGCAGATGAAGCTCTGCTCGCCCACCGCTCACCTCCTGCTGTGCCGCCCAGTTTCTAACAGGCTGCAGACCGGTACCAGTCCATGACTTGGGGGTTGGGGACCCCTGACATAGTGGGTACCAGGATGGCTAGAATCTAAAGGTCAGATAATAACAAGTGTTGGTGAGTATGTGAAGAAATCAGAACCCCCATACACTGGTGGTGGGAATATAAAATGGTGCACTGACTTTTGAAAACACGCTGACAGTTCAAAAAGTTAAACAGAGTTACCATTTGATTTAATATTTCCACTCCTAAGTATGTACCCAAGAGAAATGAAACATAAGTCGATGCAAAAAGCTGTAAATCCATGGTCAAAGCAGCATTATTCGTAACAGCCAAAAGATGGAAACAACCCAAATATCCATCAATTGATTAATGGATAAACAAAATGCGGCATATCCATACAATGGAATATTATTGGGCATATAAGGAATGAAGTCCTGACAGAGGCTACAAACATTATTATGCTAAGTGATAGAGGTCAAACAAAAGGACCACAGAGTGTATAACTCTATTTATATGAAATGCCCAGAAATGTCAAACAGAAACAGGAGTAGTGGCTGCTTAAGCCTGGGGATGGGGGTGGGGGGGGAAGAAATTGAAGGTGACTGCCCAAGGATACAGGTTTCTTTTGGAGGTTATGAAAATGTTCTAAAATTGACTACAGTAATGGCTGCACTACAATGCGAATATACTAAACAACACTGAATTCTACACTTAAAAAGGGCAAATTGTACGGTTGGGGAATTATACCTCAATAAAGATATTTTAAAAAGTTAGTAAAAATTTGATAGTCAATAATTATAATTAAAAATGTAATTTTAAGAATACTTTAGTAGAAAACAAACTTATGACTACCGGGGGGAAAGCTGGGGGGGGGGAGGGGGGATTAACTGGGAGATTGTGATTGACATATACACACAACTATATATAAAATAGATAACTAATGAGAACCTCCTGTATAGCACAGGGAAGTCTTCTCCATACTCTGTAATGACCTATAAGGGAAAAGAATCTAAAAAAGAGTGGATATATGCATAACTGATTCACTTTGCTGTACAGCAAAAACTAACACAACACTGTAAACCAACTATACTCCAATAAAATTTTTTTAAAAAAGAATATTTTAAATACCAGATTACAGACATTCCATTTACCTCCTTCCTATGAAACTGTCTTGAAAATTGACTAACACTTGGTTCCCTGCTCATAGAAGACCAAATCTTTTCTAAATGGAAACTTTGTTGTACCTTTCCTTCTATAGTGTAGCATTTCTGACCACAGTTTGCTAAAAGACTAGTGATTTTATCTAAAGCAGAAATCCAAAGATTTTTATACGTAGCAGATTAGTGGTATCTGTTATGAGAGAATGATGTATTTCTACTATTTTAGTCTTAATCTAGTACTAGCAAAATACTCCCTGAGGAGGAAATTTTAGTCTGTAAAGTCTCTAGACTTGCAGAAGTTAAATGCTTTTAGACCATTAAACAGTCATTTTAGAGCTTCATTAAGGAGAGCCAGAGGGTTCCTACAGGGGCAAGTGGATGGAAAAAGCCACCCCAAGTGCCAGATGTAGGACAGGATATGGGATCTTCCTAAAACTGTCATCTTTAAGTCATGATTCTTGCTCCCTCTTTTAAATCCAGGAATATTTAAAAAGATAGAAATAATTATTTTTTCAATTCTGATAGACAAAATAGTTAAAACTACAAGAATCGGGAAAAGAACTACAGAAAGAGGGTAATGAGAAAACTATTATTTAAAATACTTAAACTAGGTAAGATGAAACCAACGAACTAATATAGAGTAAGCAACAATAAACAAAAAATAAAGCACGAGAATGGCAACAGAGGAAATATAGAAGCCCTGTAAACTTAAAAAGATAATCAATCTCACTAATCACCAAAAAGAAAAGTAATAAAATATTTTTAGCCAAATCAGTATGGTAAATTGTAAGAAATGGTGTGGGAGTGTAAGTACACTCACATACTATTCCTGAGAGTAGAACTGTTAACAACCTTTTGGAGGGCAACAGACTATATATTTCAAAAGCCTCAATAAATACCCTAATCCAAACACTATGATCCTTTTTAGAGATCTGTCCTAAACATATTTATACATTTTAACAATATGAAAAGAATATACTCAACTTAAACGTCCAGTAACAGGGAGCTGATTAAACAAATCATGCTATAGCCATATAAATGTATTTTTATAAAAGCATTAAAAACGTGATGGCTCTATATGAGTCAACATAGAAAAATGTTCAGGATACATTATGTGAAAAAAAGGCAGGATGTAAGAGTGTATGGATAGATTAAATATGTGTGTATGAATACACACATACACAATCAGTATCTAGAAGGATATACACAAAATTGTTATTATCCCTTGAGACTAGGATTATGAATGCTTTTCATTTTCTAATTTACATATCTTTTTTGGTAAGTCTTTTTCTAATAATCACATATCACTTTATAATAAAAATAATATTCGAAAAATAGCATTCAAACCAAGTAAATAATATATCAAGTGGGCAAGTGCAAAAAGAGATAAGACATATCATGGTTAAAAATAAGATTGAAAAAGAAGACAAAGCTAAAATAATTTCAAAATTTAAGAAGAATGTGCTTATATTTAAGAATAAAAATGACTGCATAACACAAATTAGAAAATAAGTAAAATATTTTAAAAATTAAGTAGAAAAATGTATGTGAAAGGAGACTGATATTTTAACGGTGAGATAGCTAACAAAGACTGATATTATAATGGTGAGATAGCTAACAATTCTGAAAGTGAAAAGTTTAAAATCTGGTAAATTAAGGAGTTCCCTGGTGGCCTAGTGGTTAGGATTCCAGGCTTTTACTGCTGTGGCCTGGGTTCAATCCCTGGTAGAGGAACTGAGATCCTGCAGCCTTGCGGTGTGGCCAAAACAAAACAAAGCACACACATACACAAAAACCAAAAAACATGTAAAAGAACGAAGTTGGGGGAGTTCCCTGGCAGTCCAGTGGTTACAACTCTGCACTCTCACTGCCAAGGGCCAGAGTTTGATCCCTGGTCAGGGAACTAAGATCCCACAAGCTGCAGGGCGCAGCTAAAAAAAAAAAAAAAAGAATGAAGTTGGATCCTTACCTTGTACCATATAAAAAAGTTAACTCAAAATGCATAAAAGGTCTAAACATAAGGGATAAAACCATAAAACTCTTAGAAGAAAACACAGGGGGAAAGCTCCATGGCATTGGCTTTGATAATGATTTCTTGGATAAGACACCAAAAGTACAAGTAACAAAAGAAAAAATAGCTAAATGGGACTTCATCATACTTTAAAACTTGTGCATTAATAGACAGTAAAAAGAAAAGACAGCCCACAGAATGGGAGAAAATATTTTCAGATTAAGTATTTGATAAAGGATTAATATATCCAGAATATATAGAGAGAAATACAACTCAACAACAAAAAGACAAATAACCCAATTAAAAAATGGACAAAGGACTTGAATAGACTTTTCTCCAAAGAAGATATACAAGTAGCCAATACGCACATGAAGAGATGCTCCACATTACTAATCGTTTGGGAAATGCATATCTAAACAGCCATGGGATACCATCTCACACCCATTAGGCCAGGTACTTATCAAAAACCCATAATTAACAAGTGTTGGGAAGGATATCATGGGAATATGAAATGGTGCAGCCACTATGGAAAATGTTATGGCAGTTTAAACTTAAAAAATATAATTTTTTGATTCTAAAAAATGAAAATAAAAAATAGAATTACCATATGATCCAGCAATTCCACTTCTGGGTATATACCCAAAAAGAATTAAAAGTAGCGTCTCAAAGAGATATTTATACACCCATGTTCACAGCAGCATTATGCACAATAGACAAAAGACTCCACAGCTGAAATGTGTATCAACAGATGAATAAACTGTAGTATATACAAACAATGGAGTCTTATTCAGCCTTAAATAAGGAGATTCTGATACGTACAACAAAATGGAAAGACCTTGAAGACGTTTTGCTAAGTGAAATAAGCCAGACAGAAAAGACAATTATTGCATGATTCCAATTATATAAGGTATACAGAATAGTCAAATTCATAGAGACAGAAGGTAGGATAATGGTTGCCAAGGGCTGGAATGTGGAGTTATTGTTTAGTAAGTACAGAGTTTCACTTCGGGATATGTAAAGGTTCCAGAGATGGACAGTGGTGATGGCTGAACCATGTGACTACACTTAATGCTACCGAACTGCACACTTAAACATGGTTAAATAATGAATTTTATGCTCTGTGTATTTTACCATAATTAAAAAAAGAAATTTAAAAAGTAGTATCTGGTGCTCTAGGTGTGTTTTCTTATGCATGGGGGCTTGTTTCTAATATATTTCTAAGTAATTTAAAAATAAAATCTAGTAAATTAGTGAAAAGGGGTTAAATAAAGACTAAAGATTTCTACAGCACATTTTACATGCACAGGTTCATGTAAATTTTTTGACCTAAGGAAGTTCCCAGGGCTTCAAGGTGCTGGTAAAGTTATACTGGAATCAACACAGGGCAGAGATTCTCAAAAGGATGGTGCGGCCTCATGGGCATTGTAAAGGAAATTTATGAGAGCATTTTTGGTTATTGGAGCAGCTGGGTGTATTACTGAAATATACAAAACAATCCTATCAATGACGCATTGTCCTGTGTTCTGCACAATTTTCTAATGAACTTCTGGACATCCCTGTTGCTCAAAAAAAAAAAAAAAAACAAAACAAAACTCTACTCAATACTGTGTAATGGCCTATATGGGAAAAGAATCTAAAAAAAGAGTGGATATATGTATAACTGATTCACTATGCTGTGCACCTGAAACTAACATACCATTGTCAATCAACTATACTCCAATAAAAATTTAAAAAGAAAAGAAAAAAAAAGAAGGCAAACAACAAAATATACAAGGGCAGAAGGCTGGAAACCTCCAATAAAATGTTAAGAAAATATGTCATCATGGCCAAACAATATTTATTCTGGGGATCAACGAATGACCCAGTATTAGGAAATCTATTAATATAAATTATTATGTTGACTGTTCTGAGGCAAATAATTGTACATGTGTCTCCACTGATATATTTTCAAAATTCAACACAAAAGAGAAGCAAGTGAGCTTATCTGTATATCAACTGACAACGTATCCACACAGAAAAAATTAACACAAGTAACTGGATCATATTATTTTAAATGTATACCCTTAATAAAACAGGTACTAAGAAAAAAAGAAACACAAAGATATCTCGAACTTAAAAAAAAAAAGTTCATAATCTGAGTCTAGAACCTAATGCCATTGCTCATATAAACACAAAGGCCTTTTTGCATGGTTTTAATATATACTGGATATTTCCTGGAAAGTAACTACTGCATAAATGGAGGGAATAAGTCCTTATCATTTAGAAATTTCAGGAAAGTTGAGCTCCATTTCTGACAATCTCATGTATCAGCGGCACACATACTGCACTTTGCAAGCGTAGCAAACTACAAATGATTCCACACGCAGAAACAAGTATCTGACTTTTATGCAGTGTGGCTGAGTCACATACTGAAAAACATAGTATAAATTACTTTGTTTCTCTTAATACATTTATAGTTAAGAGTGTTATACGGATTGTTTTTTTAATAAGTATATAAATATAGGTTATTATTATCTACAAATTTTGTTTCAGAAGATTATGAGGCACATTAAAATTATTTGCCACGAAAGGGGGCATTGGGTCTGATAAGGATGGGAACCATTGCTCTAGAGCAAGTAAAATATAGACCCCTTTTCCTTTGTTAGACACTGGACTCCATCTTCACTTCAGAACACTGACCCCTGTCTCAAGTACAGAAAAGAGAAGCTAGACTCCACGTGACTTTCGCTGCACATTAAGGACATTGTAAATGTCTGTTTCCCACAGAACGCCAAGCACTGCAAGGAAGAACTTTCTTTTCTTCCTTCCATCCATCCATGTACAGTGCTCAGAGGCAGAATGCCCACCAATCACAGATGCAGAATGATGAAGGTCATTCCTACAATAGCTGAGGGCAGGACAAGGGTCAACTCCAAGTTTCTTTCTAACTCCAAAAAGTCTGTGAAACTCCCAATGATTCTAAGGTAATTTTAGGTTACCGAACCCCAGAACACAGCAAGCCATTAAACTACCCACTCTCAATGGTTTTTGTTTATAAGATGTCAACCACTTCATCAACTCCCATGGTTAGCAGACATCTGGTCCTGTCCAAAACATCCGTAAGACATTTGGTTCATAAGACATTTGATCCATGCCAAAACGTCCTTGATAGTTGTAGGACCATTTAGCCCTAGTCCAAAAAGTCCATCAAACATTTATTCGGTCCATGCCAAGAGGTCCTTGATATTTGGTCCTGTCCAAAACCATGTGGCATGGACCGAATACACTCATGGATATTTTAAATAGGACCAAATGTCCTACAAAGGCTCTCACAGGCAACATACTGCCCCAGGTGATACATCCCAATGATTGCAAATAAACCTGTCATGACAACCTTTATAGATCTTGTCAACCTATAAACCAGAAGACTGGAAAGACCATTTGGAACCTGCTTTGGGAACTGTAGCACATCATTTTTAAAAACCACAGGTATATATTTTATAGAGGATAATGTGTAGAAGAAGATCCATTTTTATCCCCAACCAATGACATTAAGAATGGTGGGGGGGCTTCCCTGATGGCACAGTGGTTAAGAATCTGCCTGTCAATGCAGGGGACACAGGTTCGAGCCCTGGTCCAGGGAGATCCCACATGCCACGGAGCAGCTAAGCCTGTGTGCCACAACTACTGTGCCTGTGCTCCAGAGCCCGCGATCCACAACTACTGAAGCCCGCGTGCCTAGAGTCCATGCTGTGCATCAAGAGAAGCCACGGCAATGAGAAGCCCGCACACCGCAATGAAGAGTAGCCCCCCGCTCGCCGCAACTAGAGAAAGCCCACGCGCAGCAACAAAGACCCAACTCAGACATAAATAAATTAAAAAAAAATAAATTTATTAAAAAAAAAAAAGAATGGGGGCAGGGGGGATGACACTAAAAATAAATTTATAAATGTATATATTACTGTCAAACTCCCACATAGTTTGAAAAGACTAAAATTAAATTATAATAGAGTTAAAGCAACAAAATTAGAACGGAGACTCAATCCAAGTAATCATAAAGTCAACCTAGAATACTAAATTAATATCAATATGTAAATATTCACAATGGAATTGTCTGTGACAAGCACTATGCTAAGCATTTTGCATTCATTTTTCATCAATCTTAATAAGCACTGAGCCATTACCATGTTATATTATAAATGGTAAAACTGAAGCTTAACAAAGATTAAACCAATTGCCCAAGGTCACACCACTTGTAAGGAGAGATCCAGAAGTCAAAGGTTTTATATTAATTTACCTTCTCTGTCTTTAATTCTCAATGAACTACAAAGTAATGAAGGTCAAGTGGAATGACACTTCCTGTCTAAATGGTGCAGTAACTGTTATGGAAATATTTTATGGATTTACTTTGATATTTTGACTATATCTATTATTTATTTTATTTCCAAACCAGAAAAAATTTGGGATATTCTCAAATACCATTTGTTCTTTTGAGATAGATAATATGACCAGCTTAAGAGTAATCTAGTTTCTAAAAAAGTACTATAGTGAAAAATACCTCCAGTTGTAGAATAATTTAGCTAAAAAAAACTACCTACTAATGAAATATTTGAAAGATGAACTAAAAATAAATGTATGGCATATTCAATTTCACGACAGACAGAAAAATGTTCAGCCAAAACTCTTTTTTTTTTTTTTTTTTGCGGTACATGGGCCTCTCACTGCTGTGGCCTCTCCCGTTGCAGAGCACAGGCTCCGGCCCAGCCGCTTCGCGGCATGTGGGATCTTCCCGGACCGGGGCATGAACCCATGTCCCCTGCATCAGCAGGCGGACTCTCAACCACTGCGCCACCAAGGAAGCCCCCAGCCAGAACTCTTAAGGTGAACTGAAAAATAAAGATTGTCATTAAAAACAATTTTCAAGTATCTCCTGCCATTTAAATTACTGAAATATTATACGAAGCATTTATATTTTACATAAACATATTGAGTTTTATTTTTATACAGAATAGTACACTAAACTGCATAGTTACTTTTCCATTAGCAGATTCATGATGGAATGTTAATAGCACTTTAATTGACAGAAAGAGAAAAAATAGGAGTGGCTCTAAGGCATCGGATCTCTAGGTGTGAGGTGAGATTTGTCAAAAGACAGAATCACTGGGCCAGAAAGGACTTGTAAACGTCAGCCAGTATCTCTGTTAGCCTTGGGAAGCACTATAAGGCTACACCATTATTGAGAGATGAAAATCTGTTATTTTTAGAGACTTTAGAGGGGAGGGAAAAAAATCCTACTTCCTCTAAAAAGTCACTCCAGAGATGAACAATTTATTTAGAATCATAAAATCTCTATTTATACTCAATATAAATCTTTGAATAATCCAGCTTAAATCCATTTCCTTTTGTTCGGTCTTCATGGAATGTGCAAAACAGCTGGCCATCACACTACAAGTAAAGTTTTCAGCTTTCTCTTCTGGGGGGACAAATATGCCACCTTTAGCTTTTTCTCATAGGCTTTATTTTCTAACCTGTTGTAAATCCTTTTCTCTTATCCCTCTCCATTCCTCTTAAAAGGCCAAGTGAGGAGGTAGGTGTTTTCTCATGCTCTAAAATGTCAACCCGCTGTTATTAAGCCACCATTCTTGCTCCTCCAATTGCTGGTATCTTTGTAAAGTCATCAAATGAAAGCTGAGAAATCATGGAGAATGCTAGAGAAGAGAAGAAATGGGCAAGGAGGAGTGGAGAAATTAAATAAGCCTGGAATCAATTTCTGACGATTTTGAAGACAACTCACTGAAAGGTAAACTGTGAGCACTCAGAACAGAAATCCCTGACATGAGGAAGTAGCACAAGGTTCACTAAAAAAAGTCGTCCTGTATTGATGAGATTATTAGACAGAGAAAAAGGCATGACTACATTTGAGCCCAAGAGTAGCTTTAGTTTCAGAAAGGCTTTAACAAATGTCCCATAATATTCTTGTGCTCAATACAAGAATACAATGCTTGATTCTAGTTCATTTAGGTGGGTTTGTATCTGGTATCTATTTAAAGAATGTTGATTAATGAATTATTATTTGTGAATAATGTGTTATAAAATTTATACTTTAATCATGAGGTAGGGAAAAAAATAGAAGGAAAAGCAGTATCTCTTAGTATCTCAAAATTCAGTAATAAAGGATTAGAACAAATTGTCTTCACATATGTTAAAATGGATGTAAAATACAGAACTTAGACTCAAAATGTCCAATTTTTCAAACATGTGTTACGGGTTTGAGCTAAGTAGTTACGTAATGAATTTTAGTGGAATACAATTAACGTGTTAACAGTGAAGTTTGCTAAGCACAAAATATAGTGATGGAGAATCTACCCTAAACAGACCATATTACTAGAGGATGTGTAGAGATCAAGCAGGGTCTAAGTACTTACTAATGTACACATATATCTGGGGTTTGCAAATAGGTGTGGGCCCGCCTACGGAAGGGCTATTAGGATGCCAGTGTGTGTGGGGGTGATGTGATAATGATGATTACAGAACAAAAATTATTTAACTTAAACAAAATATTGAGAGGTTTTAGGGTAGGGGCCATTCTGTCCTTTAAACATCTAAAACCCTTTCAGATGCTATATAAAAGTGAAGTGATACGTATACTGCCAGAGGGAAATGAATACAAGGACCACAGACACACGTGGAACCTAGATGTGTCAGCCTCCCTTGGGTCATCTCAGCGAGTCAGCTCTGAGTCTCCCATGAAACTGCAGTCAGTACTTGGCCTAAAAATCAAATCCAGGTTCCCACATTATTTTTTTAAAGTTTAATAAAGATTTTGTGGGGAGACAAGGAATAAGATTTGCATCACACAATGCATACCAAAAACCATCCATTCTTCCTTCCCCTGTTTCTCTTCACTGAAAATCACCACAACCCTCTCCCATTCCCTTCTCATATGCTTTCTCAAAATCCAGCCACCATGCCCAGCCACCGCAAATCCGAGTCTGTGGCTGAACAAGGACCATTTATTATTTCTCCCAGTTATCTTAACATCTCTCCCCCAAACTCGAGGAGCTGTTCAAAGTACTCCTTCAACCAAAGAAGGGTTTCTTTTCTAGGTGGAGAGATTTACCACTGCTACTGAAATAACAGCTCCAGGAGCAAAACCTCTTTGAAAACATGAAACTGAAGACAATTCTGCTGATTTTGCTTGTGTATCAACAAAGCCAAGTCCAGAAGAGGTAGCAGAGAGTTCTTTTCCTGCCTTTGGTATTAACATTGGTATTCAGGTATGTAGTCTCAGTCTGAGATGCATGAGAAGAGTATCCGTTTCCTCATCTATGAAATGAGTATAATAATACAAACTTCCTCAGCCAGTTGCTGTAGGATTTAATAAAATACCTTAAAGATCCAGGCAAACTACCTGGCATATTAGCAGACACTCGATAACTATTAATGAAATAAGCTGATATTTACAGATCCCCTGGGACACTGTCTGGAAAATGCTAAGCAATGTATAAGCATCTGCTAATAAATAAAACAACTGTGCACCTTTCCAGTGACTTTCAATCATGCTATACAATTCCATGATCCAGTAGGAATGTTGCAAGGATAATTCCAGCTTTTCGAAAAGGGAGATGGACTAAGGGACATCGAAAATCTCTTTGAACTCAACTTCCTATCAGTCTATGATTCAGTGTTTTGGATTGTGGGGTTCACACTTTAGAAACAAATACAGCCTGCCTTAGCAAACAGTAGCATTATACATTAACACGTATTTTTAAATTTAATAAGAATCCAAGGAGTTTATATTGCAGAGCCATAATGTACTTTTAAAAACATACAACATTTAAAGAAATTCCTTCTTGTTGACACAAACGTAATTAAGGAGTGGCAATTTTCACTTGCGTGCCTAGTGGTAAATAGCTGACATTCTTAAACTCTCATTCTCTAAATCAATGTCTTCTAACAGATTTCTTTTTAATCACCAAAGCTGTACTCAATTAACTGCTAAAATACTTCTCAAAACAACACGCTACTGCTGATTTAAGATCAAATTTCCTTCTCAACATAAGTCTCCAGCTAAGTAAATACATGCCTTTATAACACAGCCACAGTTTCTCCAACATTCAAGTACCTGACTAGTAAAACAATACCTAACAGGGTTGTGAAAATCAAAGGAGGTAATAATGCAACAGTACTTTTATAAACTGCTAAGAACTACATGACTGAGCTTCTCGTAAACTATATCCTTGGAACACTAATATTATGAAGAATGCCCGTAGGTGTTCTGTGATAACCAGGCTGTATAGTACAAAGTGCGTACTATACCTACTTTTTGAGGATATACACAATGCACATTAGCATATTAAAGACTCAGAAGTGTCCTACATTTTAAAGTCTGTTAACTCTAACTCAGCACTTCCTAGAGGTAATTAACTGAGAAACCATTTTACTTGATTTATGGAAATTCAGAAAACTGTTCCAAGATATACTATACAATATCAACTATGATGTTAGCTATCAAAACATTTTCTTTTCTGAAAAACAGTATTACTAAATGTAAGGAATATAAAAAATATACTTCCTGTCTTCCTTAGAAAATACTCAAATTATTTTATCAAAATATCCCCTTTAATAGATTTTCACATTGCTCTCAAGAATATGCTATAACAATTCAAGGTAATATTCTTCTTTAACTGGTAAAATCACTCCAGATAATACTCTGGCAAATAACTTGAAATGAAGTCTGATTTGCAAATGGATATCATAAGTACTATCCATTTTTTAATTTAATGAAAACCTTCAAAGGCAACAACCAAAACGGGTCGGATGCTGTTGGATCAATTTCCAAACTCTGACTGGTATTAGGTTTCTCCTGGATACTTCCTTATTCCAGGCTGGGAACACCAGAATACATCTTACTTACGTGCAAGCCACCTGCCTAAAATACAAAGTTGAGCAAAGTAGATCTTGTCTTACAGAATAACAAATTTTTATTTTTTTTTTAGCATGGAAAAGTTCTTCAAAGATCACTTGCTTCATTCATCCTATTTTTTAAAATAACCAAACTGAGGTCTAGAGAACTACAGAGAAGCTGGGCTCTGTGAGCTGCTGCGTTTTAATCTAGACTCTGCTGAGTGTCACATGCTCACATCATGTGCAAACAGTTCTAATGTTTCCCGCCACATTTGAAAGGAAGATTGTCTGCAGTGAGCTACCAATACATTATATGTAAAAGTCACTTCTGGGGTGGTTGGTGGGATCATTTAAACAAGGAGCAGTTATTTTCCAGAGAAGCTGCAGGGAACTGATTTGCAGTAGAGCCGCCTCTAAGCTCAGATCTATGAAGCAAAGTAACAGGAGGAATTCATTTATTTACTGATGATTAATGAGCAATCCAACCAACTCAGGAAGGTCAACATTAGCTATCACGTAATAAGCATCCAGCGTGTGCAGAGCACTTGACGCATACCTAATCCTCACAACAAACACTATGAGACAGATATTTTCTTACAATTTCACAGATGAGGAGATTATGTTCCCCAGAAATGTAGAAATGTGTCATGCTCATCCCACCAGTGAAAGTCTTGAAGTCGAGATTCAAGCTGAATTCTGCTTGCTTGAAAACTAGGATCTTTTAGCACAGAAAAGTGAAATGGAGAAAATCGACCTGGAGACAATCACAGTTGAAGATCCTCAGCCACCCAAACAGGAAACAAAGCATAATTCAAAATGTTAGAACAGTTTGCTGGGGCTTCCCTGGTGGCGCAGTGGTTGAGAGTCCGCCTGCTGATGCGGGGGACGCGGGTTCGTGCCCCGGTCCGGGAAGATCCCACATGCCGCGGAGCGGCTGGGCCCGTAAGCCATGGCCACTGAGCCTGCGCGTCCAGAGCCTGTGCTCCGCAGTGGGAGAGGCCACAACAGTGAGAGGCCGCGTACCACAAAGAAAAAAACAAACAAACAAAAAAAACAGTTTGCTGAAAAACAAAGAACTATGGAGCCTCAGAGCTATGGTTCTTAGCATGATGTCACACAGCCAAGCCCATCTGAACTTGGGCCTGAATAGGGCACAAGGGCACTGCAGTAAACAAGCAAGTAAAACTTAAACAGAACTCCTTCACAGAAGTCTCTGTGAGCATGTGAGAGCACAAGGCTCCAGAACCTGTGCCAGCAGCTGTGGCCGAGGACAGTACTCTCAACTTGACACGGGAAACATCACAAGAGACTTGGAGAGATCTTGAGACAGACAAAGCAAACTCAAGCCTGGGCACCGACAGTACCAGCACGTCTGAGTGGGCAGTAAGCAGTGGCAAAAGCTAGGCTGCCTCTGACCTCAACAGCTATTTAGACGACATCACCACTGTGAGCCACAGCAAAAGGGCTGGGCAACAACAGAGTTCACGTGGAAGCCAAGAGCAAAGACACAGCAGATTTGATTCTCCCTAACAAATCTCAGGACGGACCTGGAGGAATTGAAAAGGGATGGATTTCCTGAGGCTGGCAAGAGTAGCTTGGTGCATACTGAGAATACAGTGTTTTGCCACTTGCACTGTGACTTTTTATTTAATGTCACTCTTAGGAAAAGAAAAGTTTAATTACATATCTAGAAACCTTGTTAAACATTAGTATACTGATTAAGCATGCAAACACCTCATTAAGAGTCCTGGAATTTGAAGGAAATGATGTCATTTCAGTACTCAAAAGCCCTTCTTTAGAATACCTATACTTATACCTGGGGGTCTGTTTCACCTAGAAGGATAGCTAAATCTCTTACCACTAGATACAGGGTGCAAGAGCCTTCTCTTCCCTTGTTTTCTTTCACTTCTGCCAACAGTATGCATGGCACATGATAAGCCCACAGTGAGTGCTTACCGATACAGCATATTTATTTAAGACAGAGGGAAAGTGTTTGGGAGAATTATGCAAAGGAGCATGGCATCCTCGACAACTAAAGACTGCTCTCCAACAGCTCTGATTTTAATGTCACCGGGAAAAGAGGCAAACGTGCCTGCTCATATGTACATTCGCTTTCTAATAGTCTGCTCAGTGACACACTGGATTGTTCTCTTAAACATCTAGCTGAATAACTCTGTTATCATTCTTTCTGGAATGCCATTGCTACTTAAAATTTCAAAACCTCAATTATAACCACTGATCTTTAATAATAAAGACACCAGCCTACTCGCTGTCTTTGACACCTTAATGACTAAGAGTGCAAAGTCTTGAAAACTAGACTACATAAAATATATTTAAGGAAGGTAAGCACATACGAGTTTTTGTTTAACCTTGATGAAATCATATGATTCAGAAAACAACACCCCCCCCAAAAAAACAACACCCCAACAACCAAATTCTGAAATCACTAAAATCTTTAACTACTATAGACCTGGCACACACCCCCCCAAAAAAATCATTTTTATGCTTTATACATGTATTGTCTGATAGAAATACAGAATTAGAAATTATTTGAAATTTATAATACTAGCAAATAAAATTTTGTTTCCTTTTTTATGCAGTAAAAAGCAATTCAATTATGATTAAGATATTCAAAAACAAAACAATTCATGTGCTTGATTAATATCAACTCTCGGAATGCTTTATCCTTATTCATGTTAAGGAAATTCTATTAAAAACATTAAACTTGGGCTTCCCTGGTGGCGCGGTGGTTGAGAGTCCGCCTGCTGATGCAGGGGACGCAGGTTCATGCCCTGGTCCGGGAGGATCCCACATGCCACGGAGCAGCTGGGCCTGTAAGCCATGGCCGCTGAGCTTGCGTGTCCGGAGCCTGTGCTCCGCAAGGGGAGAGGCCACAACACTGAGAGGCCCGCGTACCGGAAAAACAAACAAACAAACAAACATTAAACTTTTCCTTTTGCCAAGAAAAGCTCAATAATTCAAAAGTTGGATAATCCCACTTATTGAATCAATAATTTTGGAAAATCTCTGCACTTTAGTTACAAATACAACATTCAGAGGCAATCCACTTAAAAATGAATTCAAAAACTGGCTAAAACTGAATAAATAACCAGCACATTATTTTATTTTCCCCATAACATGTAATAGATATTTCTTCTGTAGCAGTACATCTCATTAAAGATGAAACAATATTTTATAAAAAATAATCTACTTTAAAAAATATTGTATCTGTAACCTAATAAATAAGTCCAAGTCTTTCACAATTAGACTCCGCGTATAATTCTCGAACACAGGCCAGAAAGCTATTGCTGAGGCCAAAGCTGTAGTTACAATAATCGAAATCTTTCTAAGTTCTTGCAACTTGGAAAAAACATCATTTTCAAGAGATATTTTATAGTTTTCTCTTAAATGTAAAATGTACCCATCATTTGCTTTATTATAACAAAGAAAACAACCTTAATGATATAACTGAAATGTATTATTTGTCAACCATGAACCTATATAAAGTTACTCTGGTAAAGAATATAAATTATGGTACAAGATTATTTATCTAAGAAGTACCCAAATAAAAAATGAAAGCTCAGATAACTTCAGTCTGGAAATTAATGCATACAAGAGTTCACAGAATCAGGTTCTGTCACCCCATCCCTGCCCTTCTTTCCAGGGCAAACTCCCCAGAATTTGGGGAAGATTAGGGCTTTATTTCTCAAACCCCTGTGCACAGAATGCAATCCTAGTTTACCATAACTGCACCAAATACAAAATTCACCGTATTTGCATAGAGGCTTTAAAGTATAACCTTAACAAAACATTTACAACCCAGAACTCAAACACAAGCCATTATAACCATAAAGATAACAATTAAAATAAAGGTATACCTCACCATTTTTCCTTAAAAAATCAAATCAGTTGAGAATATAAACCTGATTTCCACAGAGACTTTGTAAATTGGCTCCTTGAAATATTTCTAGGAATTATACTAAAGGAAACAAAATAGAAGTCACAAAAAATTGAGAGTAAGAAAACTAGACAATCTTCTAAACGCGAGGGGAAAAAAATGTATTACTTTCAGCTCATTAAAAATTTTTTCCTCTCCTCGACCATGGAACAAAGGATGTATCTCTTTTTTTGATGGTTTCTGGAGTAAAGTATCTAGGGCCATATTTCAGAATGTTAAGGCCATTAACTAATAGGACCCCTCAAAATAGGCTCACCAGAAACACTCCTTTATATATTTACAGGATTTTAGCATTCTGGAGGGAATAAGCATCCTAGCCCTAGAACCTCTGACATACTAATCATCTCACTGTTTTTCTTATACAGAATCAGAGCAAAAATAACCAGGTTATTCCTGGTTAACCTGCAGAAATGGAAATGGTTTTAATTCCCATTTGATAATTAAACATACCAGTGTTCAAATATACTTACAAAGTTAGAAAAATACAAGCATGAACTACGCTTACCAATTTTTAAGATATACATTTTATAACCAAAACCTTAAACTAAAAATGTAAAACTGTGTATTATGCCTATATCAAAGAAAAAAGGAACTCAAAGTTAAAATGAATACTTTGATTCTTCTTGAGGTGTACTTTAGACATGACAGGCTTGATTATTCAATCTGCCCTCTTAGAGTCTCCATCATTACCAAGCAGGGGCCACTGTGTCAATGAGACGGGTATTTTTACATTGTGGCATATTCTTAAAAATTAAGTATTTTAGTTACCTTGGTTAATGGGAAAGTCACTGATGTAGAAAAAAGTCGTTCTAAAATAAAATAGCCCATAATTTTTCTATGGTATAGTAAAATTAGTAAATATGGTATAGTAAGTGTAATTAACTCTTTCTTCAAAGATTCAGGATATTTAGTTTTATCAGTTTTTTAAAAAATAATAAATTTAATTTTTCATTTGAAATACTTCGGCTCTAGATTTGGAGATGGAAGAGATGAGACTGAATCTACACTAACCCGAGATTAGATCCAGAGGTTGGTTTCTCACACTCAACACTGACACTATTTTAATGAACATGTATGATTTAGTCTCCCCTTAACAAATATCTAGCTAAAACATCTCATTTTGCATATCAGTTAATATTGGTGTTTTAAATTATAGTTATTAATTCTTTCAACGTAACGCATAATTGTTAATTTATTCAACCAACATTTACTAAATGTCTGCTCTTTACCAAGCCCTGTCCCCCTAATGTACCCTTTAATTTCACAAATGCAAAAACCCACATGAAATAACAGAACAGTAGTTTACTTTAGATCTAAGCTAAGAAAGTACTGACAGGCAGTATGTGAAGAGTGTTAAGAACCTGGAATGTGATCAAGAGATATCCAAGACCCAGCCTGGCTACTTGCTAGCTGTATATCCTTGGGCAGATTACATACGAGTATAAGCCTCAATTTCCTACTTTGTAACATGAGGTTAAAATTACCTTCCTTAGTTCTAGAAAACTGAAGGAAACAGGTCCATGAAAAAGAAATGAAGAGAGGCAATGAAAGGAGAATGAAGAACATAAATATGAAAGTAGAGAAAGCAACTCAAAATAAACACATTGACCTAATATTTTTCCTTGTATCCTTTAACAGCTTAAGGGCTATTAAATGAACAGCTCTGAATCTGAAATCCAGGTGTCTCCCTATATATGTTCAAATACCCAGCATTTATTCCTCCTATAAATAACGTTTCCTTTTGCTCTATATTACCACTAAACTCCTTGAGGGCAGGATCCACGTCTGATGTGTGTATGGATCCATACACTTGACAGAGCCCACAGCAGATAGTAGCTAATTTAATATTTATTGGTGATACCTGGATTGAAGTCTAGATATACTTTTTTTCACATACAAAATTAGGCCACTTGGTGGGAACACTATGGAGCCTTATGATTCATGATATCACAGATGATGCCTCAGCGAAGCATTTATACCAATGAAGGTGGGAGAACCACAGAAATGAGGGTTTTCCAATAATTCAATTACAGAAGGGGGAGGAGAGAATTGGGACATTTTGTGGCATCCGGTAGCATAGGCATGCCAAATGCAAAGGCGATACATACCTGACTCATACCACAACCAGCACAGAACAAATAATGTTAATGACAATTGTATACATGGTTTTGTTTGTAAGTCTTTTGGCTTTGTGGTTGCTTAAGAGTTGCTTTGTGGTTGCTTAAGAAACATGATTTTTTACACCTAATTACAGGTTTGCACAATTGTATATATTTAAGTGATACTGCAATACATTTAAATCAGGAATCTATAAGAATTGTTAGGAATCTATAGGAATATAGAATTAGGAATATTATTAGGAATATTAGAAATCTATAAGAATTGTTTCCTCTTTGTTAAGGATCCAGATATTATTCAATTTTGACGAAAGTTGTCCCAAACTCTACTCATGAACATACATGGGCAGGACTGGAAATAGGTAAGGATGGAAGGGTATTCCTAGAAAGAAAAACAGCATGAGGAAGGGTATCAACATGGGAAAGTATGTGAAGTGCTCAGAGACTGGCAAGGGATCATCGTGGGAAATATGGAAAGGCAGGGTGGAAGCCAAACCGCAGAGGCTCTTGATTACCAAAGTAATAAATGGGGGGATATTCTGTCAGTAATCACAACTACTGAAGACTTCTGAGCAGTTACTGATGAGATGAAAGCTGTCACTCACGAGGATTCATTTAGAATGAAGTGCAGAAAGTGTGTGAGTAGGAAGTCCAGGTAGGAAGGAATTACAACAGACTAATTTATATGAAAATGGAAAAAAGAAGATGACGGACAAGGCAATGGAAATGAGAGTAAACAAGGCTTGGGAAATAACAGATGTGAAAGCACAAAGAAAGAGGATGCCAAAATTGACATGAATTAGCCTACAGTAACAAAACTTCTGTGTACTTATGAAATATTTCAGTCATACAGAAATACCTAGAAAATAAGAGAATCAACACCTGTGTAGTGCATCCAGCATGAGACATAAAGCACTACACACCTCTCTTACATCCACTTCCCTCTCCCTCCTCAGAAATCACCAGCGCTCTGAATTTGATATTTATCCTCCCCATGCATTTCTTCATACTTTGCTATATACGTGTGTACCTATAAACATCTGGAACGGTTCTGAAGATTTTAACTTTACGTGGATGTGCCATACAGCATATCATTTAACGAACTGCATGTGTAACTTAACATTATCACTGAGATTCATCATACGCTCACTTTCTCTGGATAGGATTTCATTTGTATATATATTTCATTTTTAATATATACTCGTATTTATTCATTCCTGCTCATTTATTTATTCACTCCTGAAGATGAGTAAATTCTGGTATTTCCAAATTTTGCTTTTACTACTAACAATATTGCAGAAAATATTTTTCTTGGTATAAGTATACTTACACTAAGTATAGTATAAGAAAAAGTTCTTAGGTTGTATATCCTGAAGGCATATATAACTAAGTGAATATAAAAATATCAAGGCATAGTTATATGGTCTAACAATTTAAACACTTCTCAATCTTTTTATTAACTTGAAGTAAGACAAGCAATGTATGTCAAAAAGCAAAATCGAGAAAGAAGCACACAAGTGAGGAAAAATATATGCAAAAGTATGCAGAGTATTACAGGACAGGTTCTGATGAATCTCAAAATGGACCAGATTAACTTCTTTAGAACAGAAAGCCCTTCTACTGCCTTTTAGTACATCCAAGATTGCAGATTAAAGTAACAATGTGAAGCCATTTTATTCAATTTAGTACTTTAGTATTTATGAGAATACTCAATGCTAATGAGTGTGAGGTGAAACAGCAGCCTCACATACCACCTGTAGGGGTACAAACCTGAACAACTGGGGAAAGCAATTTACCTGTATACATAAAGACTTTAAGCTGTTCAAACCTTTTAAGCCAGTAATTTAAGGAAATAATCAGGAATACAGGCAATGATATATGCATAAAATATGATCATCTCAGCATAATACCTGATCATAAAACTCAAAGATCTCAATTTTCAAGATTAGTGTGATTAAATAAATCATAGCAGATCTATAAAATGGATTATTATGTAGCCAGTGCACTTGAAATTTACAGAAAACATTTAATGACAGGTAAACAATTAAGACAAACAGTTTTTTACACACACACACAATTATGTCAGCTGTTTAAAATGCATCAAGAGGACTTCCCTGGTGGCACAGCGGTTAAGAATCCGCCTGCCATTGCAGGGATCACAGGTTCGAGCCCTGGTCTGGGAAGATCCCACATGCCACGGAGAAATTAAGCCCGTGCACCACAACTACTGAGCCTGCGCTCTAGAGCTCGTGAGCCACAACTACTGAGCCCACACGCCACAATTACTGAAGCCCGCAAGCCCTAGAGCCTGTGCTCTGCATCACGAGAAGCCACCGCAATGAGAAGCCCGCACACTGCAACAGAGAGCAGCCCCCGCTCGCCGCAACTAGACAAAGCCTGCACACAACAACGAAGACCCAATGCAGCCAATTAATTAATTAAATTAAAAAGTGCACCAAGAGAAGAAACTTACTCAAAGGTTTATTTTCCCAAATGTCCAAAGTGCACATATAAAGGATTTGGAAGCACACACCATGCTTTTTTTTTTTTTTATAAACAGAGTCTGACAGCCCTTTCCTTGGCTTTACTGAGAAGCAGCCTCAATGACCCTGCACTACTCTCACACCACAGCTGCCTAGCCCAGAGAAGAGTGAGCACTTGACCGAAAGGTAGCCCAATATTCACCTACCAAAGACCTATGAATCCACAGCTTGGGGAAAAAGCTGAGATGGGCAGGTGATTTGTCTGATTTTGGAAAACTAATTAAGGGTTTGAGGCAGAGAGGGGTTTGAGCTGAACTTAAAAGCTCTAGGAATGAGGAAACCAAAGGCTGGATGGAAGTCACTGAGGCAATGTCATGCAGCTCCAGAACCAAAGGCACCAGTCTTGGTTCCTGACACACCAGCTTTAAAGAGTTTGAGCCTTGGGCTTCCTCTGAGTCTTCTGCAATAATGATGCCTTCTTTGCAAGAGCTGGTTTCAGGAGTATCACTCCCTAGCCCATAAAGAGCCCCACCTAAAAAAAGAAGTATTCTTCACACACTTATCATGTCAGATATTTACTATACCTATCAGCACAGATGCCAATTTATTTTTAAGAGAATGATATATAAACATTAAATATCACATTAGAGAAACAGCTAGGAAGGAAGAAAAAAACACTTTATGGACGTTTTACGCCCAAGAAAGTTGAAGAATGTATCTTTTATAAAATCTCAATACTGAAACTGTAAAAGTAGACTGCATTAAAGTATGAAACAATCTTGGATCTATATTATATAATCCAATACTAGCAGAAGAAATGCATTCAAAGAGTACTTTTAATAACTCAGGTGCTCTGGCTGACTGCTCCAATTTAAGACATATACATCAAGTTTTAGAAACTTTATAGTAAACTAAACTGTGAAAATGCAACAAATGTAAATGCTATATACATTACTAAAAACCAGCTTTTCTTCAATCACAGACTACTTATATGGGAAACACATGACAAGTAATTATACCTCTATATTTGTACTCAAAACGTTCTATCAAATAAGGTGACTTTCTTGGTTGCAAACTTATCCACATAATATTTAACGATTAAAACTGCCATAAAATCTAAATACCTAATCTTAACTTTCAGAATCCAGATGAAACCATGATACCAAATTATTTTTTAGAATACCATATGATTCTTAAAATACTAAAGTCCAACTCTCAACTTATTCCCCCATGTACATGGATCCATTCTAGAAATTCCTCATGGCATTTGCTATCTTTATTCAGAAAAAATAAGTTGCATATCTGACAGACTCATTCTCTTTGAATTTTCTAATGCTTCTGTTTTTTAAAATAACATTTGTCCACAACGAACAAAAACATCCACACACCCCCCCCAAACAAATTCAAAATCTACACAAGTCTGTGCATTATAAAGCCTAAGTTCAGCTGACTCTCAAAAGGTAGCTACTAGGAAGCGTCTGTTTAGAGTTTCATATTTTTCATAAACACTCTTTGTATACTTCTTAGATTAGAGCTTCAGCTATTTCAGATGTGACTGCTAAAACTACCATGGGCTACATTTGTTGACTGATAACATTTCAGGAAGTTTGTTCTGAAATTACACTAAGCATCACTATGTGCACAGTGTAAGTTACTGTGGAGCTCATTACTTATTCTCTGCTCTGAAAGTTTTTTAATAGCTTTTGGCAAAAAGCAATAAAATTCAACTTGATGTACAAAATGCAATCATCTAAAGCAAAGTTAAAACGATCTACCACAAAGGCTTACTAAGACAAACAGCAGAGTGGAAGAAACCCAGAACCCATTGTTTTATACTTAAACTTATAACGAAACAAGCCAAAATAACCATATTGTTTTTATCTAATAGTAAAATGCTTAAAGAATACTTTCTCTAATGAATTTCCTCTTCCCAAAGATTTTTCCATTCCCAGATACCTAAATGCCGGCCATAGGGCTGGCATTCCATAAATATTTGTTGAATGAATTTACACATTTCATAAGAACCAGATGTCATAACTAACTTAAAGTAAGCCCAACCAACTAATGATACTATGATGAAAGCAG
Organism: Globicephala melas; assembly: GCF_963455315.2. Classification (NCBI taxonomy): domain Eukaryota; kingdom Metazoa; phylum Chordata; class Mammalia; order Artiodactyla; family Delphinidae; genus Globicephala; species Globicephala melas. Next base: position 82,615,384 of record NC_083322.1, read on the forward strand.
AAGTAATAGAACATTTATGCTATATTTAATCACATTTTGTAGGTCCCTGTCAGTAAATATTAATGTGACGGATAGTTTTCTAAGATCAGAATTCCCTTTTAAGGGCAGTGGAAAATGTGTTGTATGTGCACATAGATTAGGAGAGCTGAGATTGTATACAAATAGCAATGGCTATAAACTTGCTCCGAATTTGCAACCATCTTTTACTTACTTCTAACAAAGGAATTTCATCATGAACTTTACCAGATGAAAATGTCCATAAAAACATTATTATAAGGTCACATTCACCCTGACCTGAATAATCATATCATCACAAGAAGCAATCCACTGTAAAAATTCTTACTAAATACACAGAAGATTCATTATCACTAATTACAGTTTTTGATCACTTTCCAGGAAGCGCATGTTCCAGGAAGCGCATGTTTCCGTGCAAGAAAACATCAAATAGTTTTTTCTCAAAATGCACCTACAAAAACAAGGTTCCAGATTAACATCAGAAGTTAACTATATAATACTAAGTGGGTAGGCATTATATATGTGTGTACATACATGTGAATGTATAAAACATAATGAGTGCTTACTTCGTGCAAGGCACTGTTTTAAATACTTTATTAATAAGGTTATGGGAGGCTTCATGAATGTGGCAAAGACCAGGTAAGTCTTGAAAAATGCTTACGAAATGGATAAATGGAGAAGATCCAGGAGGATCACCTCTAGGTCTTTGCTTCTCGAAGTATGGACTGGACTGGGGGTCTGCAGCCAAGGCATCCCCTCTGAGCTTGTGAGGAATGCAGCAACTCAGGCCCCATTCCAGACCTACTGAATGAGAACCCATTTAAAAGATGCCAACTTATTTCTGTGTGTATTAAAAAGTTTAAGAAGAGCTGCTTTAGGAAAACGAGGTGAGCACATATGGAGCAGCAAGAACATACAACTGGAAAAAACCAACTTCGGAGCAGGAATGTAAAGGATAAGAGAGAATGTAATGCGAGAGATACTTTGAAAATCACTGTGGTTTTTTTTTATCTTTTGCATGTACATGAATAAGGGGAAAGAGGCAGACAGAGTACCTTAGTGTCATCTAGATACAAATGGTTGAATACAAGTGGTGTACTCTCCAGCCGTCACATGGCAAGACTGTAACCCTGGCAGCCACAAGGGACCCAGTGGCCTAGGAGCAAACTGCAGAAGGCAGATGGGGATAAAGGAGGCAGGCAGTCACCTCTATCCTGATCTCCTCTTTGGGCCAAAGTTTCAGGGGTGAATGGTACGTGAGAGAGGATGAGGAGATGGCTAAAGGCAAAGGGGCCTATTTGGGATCCTGGGAGAAGAAAGTCGCCTGGGCAGCAACACATCCACGCAGCCTGGCGGAGACGTGCAGTTCTGCCGAGAGAACACCTGAGCTCATCTCCCCCAGCACCGTGGCACCGCCCCAGAATCGATGCAACTCAGAACCTTCAACGTGCTTGAGGGGCTGCAGAAAGCAGAGCACTCAGGGGGCTAAGAGCCTCCCTTCTCAACCTAAGCAGAGACCACGTGAGCAAAGGGTGGAGGGAGGCAAAAAAACAGCACAGGAATAAATAAGTTCAGTGCTGCTGGATGATAAGAAGTAAGGCAGGGAAATAACTAAAATATTTAGAAAATAAAGTCAATGGAGATTTTGACTAATGCGGTGTGAAGACAAATAAGAAGTCAAGGACTGGTGGTGCCGGGAGCTTAAGAAGAAGAAAACAGGAAGAAGGAGAAAGTGCTAATAAGTGGGTGAGAGATGATGCCTTCAATTTTGGAACACCATGTTAGGTAAATGAGAAATAAACCTGCCCTCCACCCTCCACCCACAGGACTGAAAGGAAAACTGCAGCCAGGCCAGGGTGCCCAGGATTCACACAGGCCACGTGTTGGTTAAAATATGCTCACAAAAAAAAATTACAAGAGGATACAATTTACTTACCATGAGATACAGTCAAGACCCTACAAGTAGCTGAACAGCAAGATTTTTTTTTCAAAAAATCTATTTTTTGCAAAGAGATTATGAAGTAAGTGTAGTATTGATCAAAGTTACTTTTTAAAAAAGATAGAAAATACAATAAACTATTTTTAAAGATTAGAAATAGTTTCTAGAAATAAAAATGTCAGCATTAAAAATAAAGACTCAATTATGTTAAAAGGCACATTGGTTGATTACTGAAGAGAGAAGGTAATTAGGACATATCTAAGTAGCACACAAAAAATAGGGAGAAAAAAGCAGGAGAGAGGAGAGAGGTTGAGAGAGAGAAGTTAGAATGAGAAGCCCAAACTAATTATAAAAGAAACTCCAGTGGAGAGAGAAAAGTCACAAGATACTATCTCTTTAAAAAAATATATTGATGTGTGTTCCATGAGTGTCTGTGATATTTCCCAATACTTCTGTACCACTGGAAAAGTCCACAACTTTAAAATAAAAAGCAGTTTAAAGACTGAATGGAAGGTGAAAAAGATGGGAATGCAGCCTAATATTTTGAAAAGATTAGATCACAAAATGTGGGATGAAAAATTATTTAAGGAGGGTACGAACAGTTTTGTCTGGATTTTATTACTTTTAATGCTGGGCATGTCTTGAGAATGCTTACGGAGCAGGACACAGGAGTCTTTAAAGAAGCGTGAAGATGGTAGAGAGAATCATGGAGGATGGGAAGGTCCTGAGGGTAAGAAGGGATGAAGGAGTGGGGGTGAGTACAGAGCGCTGGCCTAGAGTTGGGGGGGGCACCTTCTCATCAGTTCCAGCAACTCAACTGACCGGCATCACCGCTTTGTACTGTCACAACACATCTCTTGCAGGCATGTCTTGACATGGTTGCTGATGACATTGACGTGCTCAGTTTGTGAAAACTAAGTGGATCAGTTTTCAAACTGCATAGAAATATGTTATGCTTCAAAAGATTAGCTTCAGAACTACCGATCAGAAGGCAGTTTTCTTCTAACTCCTATCATATTATATTAATCTTAAATGTGGTTTCCTTACAGGTTGCATGCTTCTTAAATACATGAAACGCTATCAAATAAAAGGCACAGGCCCAAACAAGAAAAAATATAATGTACATTAGGTAAGTATATTACCAGAAAAAAAAAAAAAGAATCTGGAGGGTACCTTAGAAAGGCAAGGTAAACAGAGGAATTCCAGGTAATTCAAGGCTAAGTCTTAAGTGACTCTTTTGAAAAATTATTAAAAGGCATAAATACTGTCACAGATTCAATGCTTGTTTCTATTTCAAGGTTACGACCACTTTTCAAGAGATGTTGCTTCTCTTTTAAAAGTAAATTCATTGTAATTCTGGAGTTTTATCAGTAATCTCTTTATCAGTACAAGGAGTTTCAGAAAAGTTTTAAAATTTGTAGGAAATAATCATAAGCTCCCCTGATAAACGGCACATTCATTTGAGTCAACTCAATGTTTCATAACTTATATCAACAGCTGTGTTTTATTTTCAAGAAAGATAAAAGGAAAGTTTGCAGGAAATTACTGCATTTATTCTAAAAATGGGTAATAAAATGGAGAGAAATTACTTTTAAATCATTTGTAAAGTTTTCTAATTACTCAAAATTCATGCTCTATAGAATTCTTAACCTAGCACAGATATTTACCTGGTTTATTCACAGTGGGGAGTCTGTTAACAGAAATCCAAGCCCCAGAAGGAAGCTGTGGTGGGGTCAGAAACTAGTAATTACAATTGATTTTATATTTTTTGAAATCTTTGCTATGTGCACACCCTCTGCTAAGAAGAGCCAACTAAAGGATTTAATGTCTATGACCATAAATGGATCTATCCACAAGGAGGCAGGGAGGGAGGGCTGATCGAAAAGAGTCTCTAAAGTATTTATATTAACAGCTTATATTTAATAAAAACTTGTGCCAGGTACAACTGCTCAAAGTACTGTAGATACATTAGCTTACCTTGTCCCCAGCCCTATAGGGTAGGTACATTTATTATCTGGAATTTATAGAAAACTGACGCTTAAAGAACTGGATAACTTGCCCAAGGTCTTAAGGAAAACATTTTACAGCCCAAGTTCCTTATATGTGGAAAAAGTAAGAAAACTAAACTATAGATGGCAAAGTCTCCTCTAGATTGCAGGTTTCTGTATAATACAGAGCTTACAACCAATCAGGATCCAAAAGTCTGCTCAGAAATACAGGAAGGGGTTTCCCTGGTGGTCCAGTGGTTAAGACTCCGCGCTCCCACTGCAGGAGGTGCGGGTTGGATCACTGGTCGGGGAGCTAAGATCCCGCATGCCGCGAGGCACGGCCAAAAAAAAAAAAAAAGAGAGAGAGAAGTACATGATGGCAATGGACAGATCCTTAACTGCTTAATTTCTGAGAGGCATGCTACCTACACCCTCATCCCACAAGATCAACAATACACACTCCGATATTACAGCTCATGTCCCCGGGTATCTGTTTATACCACTTCTTCCCCATTTTCCCTTATAAGGAGTTATCTTTATGCACACATTTTCTTTCCCTAAGTACTCTGTAAATTCTCCTAAGGATTTAGTAAACTTAAGACATAACTGGATACCAAAAACATGAAAGACACTTTACAAATGCCGCCAATGACAATTCTCACCACACAAGGACAGGCAAGGACCTCCCTGGTGGGGCAGTGGTTAAGAATCCGCCTGCCAATGCAGGGGACACAGGTTCGAGCCCTGGTCCGGGAAGATCCCACATGCCGTGGAGCAACTAGGCCCATGCGCCACAACTACTGAGCCTGCGCACCAGAACTACTTAGCCTGCACGCTGCAACTACTGAAGCCCACGTGCTACAACTACTGAAGCCCGCACGCCTAGAGCCCATGCTCCGCAACAAGAGAAGCCACCACGATGAGAAGCCCACATACCGCAACGAACAGTAGCCCCGGCTTGCTGCAACTCGAAAAGCCCATGCGCAGCAACAAAGACCCAACATAGCCAAAAATATAAATAAATAAATTTATTTTAAAAAAAAAGGACAGGCAAGACATAAACAGACCATGGTGAGCTTCTGAGTGCCCTGCTGACTCCAGAAAGCCAGAGTTACACATAATCGCATCATCCTGTAGGACAGATATGGTTGTGAGAATATATTTAATGCCTTGTTATTAAGAAAGCATTCAGAACAACAAAGCATTCAAATAACATGTGGAGTAGCAATGTAACAATCCTGTTAAAAACAATGTGTTCAGAAAATACAAAAATCACGTTTCACTCCACCACTTAATTTACCAAGAGTCAAAATATTTTTCTGATCATGCAGCAAGAATTTGTTCCTCCAAATTAATTTTATTTTTCAGAACTCTGTTAGGAATAATGTAGTAGGCTTTAGTTACTCTAAGTAGCAAGCTAAGAAACATATAAATAAATGGGGATACAGTGGGCCTAAATTTACTAAAATTACCCAAAGCCCAAGGAAAATGTAGCAACTTTTTCCCTTTAAAAGACTATTACTCAAGGGGCTTCCCTGGTGGCACAGTGGTTAAGAGTCTGCCTGCCAATGCAGGGGACACAGGTTAGAGCCCTGGTCCGGGAAGACCCCACATGCCGCGGAGCAACTAAGCCCGTGCGCCACAACTACTGAGCCTGTGCTCTAGAGCCTGCTAGCCACAACTACTGAGCCTGCGTGCCACAACTACTGAGGCCCGTGTGCCTGGAGCCTGTGCTCTGCAACGAGAAGCCACCGCCATGAGAAGCCCGTGCACTGCAATGAAGAGCAGCCCCCGCTCGCTGCAACTAGAGAAAGCCTGTGCACAGCAGCTAAGACCCAACGCAGCCAAAAATAAAAAATTAAATAAATTAAAAAAAACAAAAATAAAAAAAGACTATTACTCAAAATTAATCATTTAATTAGTCACTCATTTAATTACCATTTATGAAAAGACTAGTACGTGCCACCTCATTAGGTGATAAACAAGTTGGACAGGATTCGTGCTCTGACGAGCCAATCCCCATGGAGAGATGCAACAGACAATCAAAAAGTAAACGCACAAGATGATTTCAAAACGGTCTAATTTGGAAGGGAGAGCAAAGAAGACTAATTTAGACTGGATGGTCAGGAAAAACTACACTGAAGAGGAGGCAAACAAAGGAAAGTCTTATTCGTTCACACTAATCCTCAAGTGAAATACCATGAGTTCAATAAGAAACACCAGAAACTGGTGGTTTTGCTATTACCATAACAGTCACATAAATTATAAGGGACCAAAGAATATAAAATAACCATCGTTATGCATTCCCTAAATTTATACATGAGGTATCAATGAGGGTATCTGGAAGTAGGGTGTTGCCACAACAAACACTAAAAATGTGGAAATGGCTTTAGAATTAAGCAATGGGTAGAAGCTGAAAGAATTTTGAGGACCATGATAGAAAAAGCCTAGATTGCCTTGACACGCTGTTAAAAACACAGATGTTAACGGCTCCCCTGGTGAGAGCTCAAAAGAAAGTGAGGAACATGGCAGAGAACACTAAATACGGTCATGAACAGACTGTTGGTAGATATGTGGACTTTACATGTGCTGCTGGTGAGGACTTGGGATGGAAAGGAGGAACATATTATTAGAAACTAGAGGAAAAAGGATCCTTGTTATTTTGTGGCAAAGCATAAGTGAATTATGTCCTGCAGTTATGTGGAAAGCAGAACTTGTAAACTATAAATCTAAATATTTAGACAAGGAGATTTCCAAGCAAATTGTTGAAGTCGTGGCCTGATTTTTTCTTACCGATTATAGTAAAATGGGAGAGGAAAAGATAAATTAAAAGAGTACCTAATGCGGTGGTGGTGGTGTGATGAATTGGGAGATTGGGATAGACATATATACACTAATATGTATAAAATAGATAACTAATAAGAACCTGCTGTATAAAAAATAAAACTCAAAAAAAAAAAAGGGTACAAAATGAAAGAATGCTGTCAGATCACCATAATACAGGCAAGAAACAGGCTGATAACATTACTCTGCTGCAAACATGTGCTACCTTTGATTGAAAAGGAAGGATGACTTGAAGGGCAGAGTCCAGAGGCCAGAAACTCAAGCAGCGTCACCAAGACTATCTGTAGGCCTTGAAACCTAAAGTAGTTTGGAAAGTGCACAGGACTGAATACTCACTCCTTTTTCTTTCCACTTTCTCCCTTTCTGAACGAGAGTGACTATAACTGGTATCCTCTGCCGGCTCTATCACTGTGCCCTCCTACTGTATTCTAGGAGCAGGTAATGTGTTTTCTAGCTTCACAGGTTCACAGAGAGAAAGAAATTTGGTCCCAGTATGGATTACATGGAGAATCTCACCCATACCAGAGTTAGATTCTGAGATCTGGATGAGATTTTGGATGTTGAGTTGATGCTGTAAGGGGATGAGACTTTGGGAGATGTTGGGATAGGATAAGTGCATTTTCCATGAGAGCAGACTAAAGTAGACAGAACAATAGCCCCCAAAGATGCCCATGGCCCCAGTCCCTGGAACCTATGAGCATGTTATCCTACACGGCAAAGGAACTTTGCGGGTGTGATTAAGATAAGGATCCTGAGATGAGTCTGTTATCCTGGATTATCTGGGTGTGCCCAACTTAATGACAAAGGCCCTTAGAAGTGAAGGAGGGAGACAGGAGAGTAATGTTACATGAGAAAGACGCCACTAGCCATTGCTAGCTTTGAAGATGAAGAGGCCAGGAGACAATGAAAGCAGGTAGCTTCCAGACCAGGGGTCCCCAACCCCCAGGCCGCAGACCGAGAGCGGTCTGAGGCGTGTCAGGAACCCGGCCACAGCAGGAGGTGAACGGCAGGCAAGCCAGTGAAGCTCCACCTGCCGCTCCCCACTGCTCACGTTACCGCCGGAATCACCTCCCTGCCGCCCCGCAACGCCCGTGGAAAAACTGTCTTCCACAAAACCGGTCCCTGGTTCCAAAGAGGTTGGGGACCGCTGCTCTAGACAGAGGTTGGAAAAAGCAAATATACGGATTCTCTTCTACAACCCGCAAAGAAAAGCGGCCCGGCTGACACCTTGATTTTAGCTTGGTGTAACCTTCTGACCTACAGAAACGTAAAGTTAATAAATTGTGCATCGTTTTAAGCCAATAAGTTATGGTAACAAACATTTCGTTTTTAAATTATTTTTGCCCCATTTCTGTTAAGATTTTTAACCCTATTTCTGTTAAAGTTTTTAATTAGTATTTAACAAATTACGACAGAAAGCAGCCTAAGCGCTCCAAGATTAGGTGCAGTTGACCTTAGCTCATTCAACTCAAATGCCATCCGGGATCTGAGCTTCAGCAATGTCACACTCCGGGAAGTCAGACATTGGGTAACTGCGTGCCAGAACATGTGACCAAGAAATTTATGCGTCCTAGAAATGTGACAGATACATCAGGTCCTCCCATGTGAATCTGTGGTATCTTGAATTTTCCAAGGCAGAGAGAAATGCATAAGAAAATACAAATTAAGATCGTGGTTGGATACTCAATTTTTGTCTTAAAAATTACAGTGATCTTTTTCAGGTTTGAATAACATCTTCGACTAAATCCTATAATGTAGGTATTGTATTTCCTATCATTGATAAGTTAACAAGATTCATGCTCTTTATAGCTAAGAGGCCAAAAATAAAGAGTAAAAAAACCTGAGATCTATCCCTACCAAAAGAAATTATTTTAAGGACTGACACTACACTATAACACTATAACAACATAGAAGACCCTCCTCCAATGAATATCCATTGTCATTTTCTTGAATTTATCTAACCTGTCAAATAAATATAACGACTGTGAAAAGTTCTTATAACTATGAAAAAAAATCTTAAACCAAACAACTTACTTTTAGATACCGCACGCTTACTTTGGTTGTCATTTACTTTTACTGTTCCCTTTTTGTTTACATTCCCATCAATACTGAAAATGGCAAAGTATAAGGTTTATATTCTAGGTAAATCCTAATCCTACACAAGATGTTAACATAACTAAGAACTAAATATGCTCATGACAAAAGGAAAGGGTTGTTACGATGACCTACAAAGATCCTGCCCCTGAAGTCTCACGCTAGTGCGGGAAGCAGGCGGGGCATAAAGCTAACTCACACTAGAAACCAGAGTGCAAATGTGCTCCGCCATATGCCAACTATTCCTGTTTGGAGAAGAACGGTGCCCTGAGGAGAAGAGTATGAGGCTAGAGGGAAGCCAGGTCCAGGAGAAAGTTTTTATTCTGCAGTCAATGGAGAAGTCAAGAATGGTTTTCCGAGCAAGGCATTAGCATGATACCTACTGCAGGCTAGAGGCAAAGACCAGAAGCAGGAAAGTCTACTGGAACTAGGCTGCCAGAGGCAGAGGAGAACTTGAACTATAAAAGTGAGAAGGAAAAACAAAAGATACAGAAAAACCAGCACTTTCAAAACATATGTTAACACCACCTGTGGCTTCTAGTAAAGTAATTGCTAATACAAAGTAGGTGAGGGAGAGAGAAGCACATAACCCCTGTAGAAATACCATATCCATTCACTCACTCAAGGAAAGGGGCTTTCTGACATCTAAGGTCCTGAGCCAACTCTAAGGAAACGGCTAAAGCAATGCAAAATCAAAAGTTCTGCAATGCCAGAATTTCTCAACTAGGCAAGTCACAGGGCAAGTTTAAAGAAAGCCAAAAACATGAACGGTTTAGTTTCTCAAATAGCTGGTGGGTGGTAGCAATGTAAAAATATTCACCAAGCAGAAGGGATCCAGTTCCTCACCTCATTTTAAGAAGTTAAAGAGATAAAGAATATGGATTTGTATTTGTTTGTTTGTTTGTGGGGATGAGTTCAGTGGAGGGAAGGATAATGGGTGGAAGGAAGGATAATGGGAGGAGTAAAGGAGAATACAAGCGCAAAACTTCAAAGTGAAGGGACTTCCCTGGTGGCACAGTGGTTAAGAATCCGCCTGCCAATGCAGGGGACATGGGTTCGAGCCCCGGGAAAATCCCACATGCCCCGGAGCACCTAAGCCCCTGCACCACAACTACTGAGCCTGTGGTCTAGAGCCCGTGAGCCATAACTACTGAGCCCGCATGCCACAACTACTGAAGCCCGCACACCTAGAGCCCGAGCTCCGCAACGAGAAGCCACTGCAGTGAGAAGCCTGTGCACCACGACAAAGAGTAGCCACCGTTTGCTGCAACAAGAGAAAGCCCACGCATAGCAACGAAGACCCAATGCAACCATAAATAAATTAATTAATTAAATAAATTTCAAAAACTAGAAAAAGAAACTCCAGAGTGAAATAATTTAAGAACAATTAATTCATAAAAATTTTACTTGCATGTACCCTACCCTCATATATCTTTGAAAATTACCGTAAGATATTTAATAAGTACCCATATGTACAATGTAGTCTCACTGAAACAACAACCTAGGCCTAATGCTATACCCTTAAAAGGATAAGTTGTAACATCCTCAAAGATATAACAATAAATGTTTTCTCTTGAGACAATCAGCCATATACAATGGAAAGAAAACTTTAATTATTAAAATAAGTTTCATTATTTAGGATTATTATTCTAATACTAAAGCCTGAAAGCTAAATCTTTAGAACCACTCAAACCCTGACCTGATTTCCTTTAGGTCAAGGATTAGACTAGGTCCTCTTTTTTTTTTTAAGGCCTAATTCACTGCTCCTAATAAGGATAGTGAAATATCTCTGAGTTAAAAAAAATATATATATATACATATATATATATACACACACACACACACAATATATATATACACATATATCTACATATATAGTATATATACACATATATGTATAAAATAGACATCCAGTGCCCAAATCTTTGTATGTGTCTTATACCCGAATCTCTCAACCCAATGTCTAAAATGACAACACATGCCTTAAGAAAAATGAAATACAATGAACTATTTACTATACCATCTTAAATGTGCTGTATACCTTACATGAAAAAAAAAATCATTTGATTAGAAAAAAAAAATAAGTGAAGAGGAGGAAAATCTGATGTAAACAGAATTGACATTGGTTATAGGTTACCTAGAGACCATTTTACATTTCACATTTCAACTGATTCAGTTGCCGTGTTTTACATGGACTGATTTCACTGAGCTCCTTACACGTATAACTTTAAACCTCCAAAAAGGAACCAAAGGTCAACCCTCCACTGCTAAAGTCAAACTAGGAAAAAGAAAAATGTTTTCAAACATTCCAAGAATAAGCCAACATTCTGTTTACAGGAACTAGAATGCTGGAGCTCTGGGCAAAAGGGTAGAGCAGAATGGGAGTAAGACAGACAAAGAGGATGACTGCTGGGCCAACAAGACAGGGATGCGGTGACGGGAATTTCTACAGAGAAAAGGTGTAGGGAACAGCGAGAGACTAAAGCTAGAAAAGAGAGCTGAAGAAATTCAGTTACCTGAAGATTTGTAAATCACTGTGAAAGCTTTCTAATGTTATTGGTATGGAGAAAAAAATTCCCTAACTTGAGAAAATCGCAACTCTGCCACACCTTTCTCACGGCTCTCACTATAGTTCGTGGTAGAGATGCAACTTTGGGTTCTGTGTTACACACTGAAGTATATTTAATTGTTAGTCTAGAACAGTGATTCTCAGTCAAGATTAAATTTTGCCCCCAGGGGACGTTTGGGGGATATCTGGAGACTTTTCTGGGTCACGAGTGGATGGGGGCTGCTCCTGGCATCTAAAAGGTGGGTGCCAAAGATTCTGCTTAACATCCTACAATGCACAAGACAGTCCGCACAACAAAGAATTATTCCACCCAAAATATTAACAGTGCTGAAGTTGAGAAACACTGATCTCTTCTGAATATAAGCAAAAGCCAACTTGTCGGACCTTGATCCTAGGCCATCTCTCTCTAACAGACATCTATGTAAAGCATAAAACACCACCAGAGGACTCATTTTCCAATGCTTTAAACATGGTGGATGGCTGACTCAAACTCAGAGTCACACAACACACTGAAATAATATAACAGAGCAGGAGTGCAGAAACTGCAGGAAAAGAACTTTTCAACCCTTTTTTCCATTTTTATCGCAAGCACATTGAATTCGGAAGAGGAGGACCTACACGTTTCTATACAAAGGTGTGTCTCTTCTGTGCTCAATACGCTAAAATACACTGACTTCCTCAAAAGACAATATTTCTCATTAATGTAAAAACCTAAGTAAACAGTATTAACTGAGAAAGATTTACGTTGGGGCGCGGGGGTGCAGAAAACCACCAGGTCTTTAAAATGCAAAGTTATTTCACAGTTACTTGCAGAATGACTCAGATCATTATTACTTTTAGTCATGCCAAGTTTGCTGCTTCTAAGCCTACTAGTAATGGAGAAAAAACCCACCATTTTTCCTGCAGTCATTAAACCAATGAAACAGAAGCTTACCGAAAACAGGTTTGTGCGATAGTATTTGTTTTATTGTAACTGTTACAAAAATAAAAGCAGTCGCTGCCAGTGCAAATAAAGATTCTGAGAAATCTTTCACCTACTTCACTGCCTACAGGGTGTGTTTGGGGGGTACGGGGATGCAAACAAAAGAAAACCCTAACTCACACATCAACAAATCTTAAGCTGCGGGTATTTTCCTAATGTATCCCTTAATCAAAATCCTGGCTTACTCTTTTTACGTTCCCTCCCTTCAAACAACTGCAAAAGACCTCCACAGAGCGTTTCACCAGGAGTACAATACTAAGAACAAATCAGAGCCTTGCGTGTACCTGGCAAATCTCATTCATCTGAAGCCGTGGCAGCAGAAAAGAGAATCCTGTTGTCCAATGTGACCCACTCACACCTTTCACAACGGTTTTCACCGCTCGAGTATCATTTTTGAAGCCAGTGTGACCTAACTTTGATGGTTTCCATGTCCCCACCGTAATAAAAATCCAGCGTCCAGCATAGCCTACTTCCTTACGCAAGATAAATATAATCAGTGCTCCCCTAACACTTACTGAGTCGCCACAGGAAGTTCAACAGAAAAACACAATTCAACCCTACGGAGACCCCACAAAAGGTGCACTGATTTCACAAAACGTGGCACTCGTGACATGAGGAAACCACAACCGCGATACGACACCTTGTAGAAAGGGTTTTCGCGCGGGGGAGGGGTGGAGGGTGGGATGTGCTTTTACTTCCTTGTAGCCAGTGCCCTTTCATCTTCACAAAGCTGAGCTAACTTCAGAGAAAAGGGGCTCCTCGCGATCCGCTCCTCGGCTCCTGGCGGGATCCACACCGAGGCACGCGAGTGAAGCCCCTGCTCCCCGCGGGCGAGTTTCCCCCAGCCAAGGGAACAGAGAGGAAGGGGACCGGGGAGAGGGGCACCCGCCTCGGCTCTGCGCCGCGCCGCACAAGCTCACGCTCCGAAAGCATCCTCGGGCGCTACAAGACGAGCCCTCCGCCGCTTTGGCACGTCCCCTCCGGGCTTCCCAGTGCCGAGGAGCCCGCGCCCAGCACACCCGCCAGACTCCCTGGCCCCAGGCCGGCTGGGGGCCCCCGTCCGCCAACCCGGCCCGGCCGCCCTTACCGAGCAGCAGCAGCTTGACCTCGCGCGCCGCCTTCTCGCCATCCTCGCGGAGGTTCCGGTCGATCATCTTACTCCGCTCCACCGCCGCCTTGTCCTCGGCGCTCAGCGTACAGCCCATTGTGCCAGGAGCGAGAGCTGGCCGCCGCTCCCTTCAAGTCCGGCGCGCTGCCTTGAAACACAGGTGAATTCTTTCTTCCTGGATGCCGGCGTTCGAATTCCTCCCGACGCCGGCCACACCACCCCCACCCACTTCCGAAACGGACCTAGGGAAGCGCTGTCTGCAAAGGAGCTAGCAGCACCGCGCAGCTCTTGCCTACGGCCGGGCTCCGCGCCTCGCTTCCCTCCGCGGCCCCGAAGTCTTGCGTTTCCAGGCTCTGGGTACAGCCACCGGTGGCCTCCTGCTGGTGGCCGCGCCGCAACCTCTAGAAGCCCGGCGCTGCTCGGCGTCCGCGCGCCGCCGCGGCCCCGCCCCTGCTCGCCCCTCCCGCCGCCCCGCGACCACTCCCAGAGCGCGCGCCCGAACACGAGCCCTCGGACATTACCCTCTCGGACGGGTGCGCGCGCCCACGCTGCCGCGGACGCCGGCGCTCCACAGCCCCAGAGGGCCGGCGACCGCGCGCGCCCTTGGGGAGCGCCCCCGGAAGGCCGAACGTCGCGGCGAGGTCCCCTACCTTAATTCCTCCGCGGGAGTGTGATAATTTCTTTCCGTTTACTCACACCCAGGGATGTGTTCGGACCTGCCCCTTAGGGGTGCGGGTGGGAGAGCTGCCAAAGTTGGAAACCGAAAAAAGCCAGTCCTGGGCGTTTGAGCATGCCCAGCTCGGGCAGGCGCGCGAGGGTTTTTCCAAATGTAAACGCGTGTCAGCTGGCCTTCAGGGGTGAGGGAAATAGAGGGAGCTGGGGCCGGGAATGGAACCGTGGAGAAAGCAGAGAGGGTAAAGTGGGGAACAGAAAAGTCTGGGGACGATAGGAGGTCAACTTTCTTCCGCTTTTTTCTTTTTTCCTTCTCTCCTCCCTCCTTCCATCCACTCTCACGTCCCTTTCCACAAGCAAAGAACATTTTGAAGGATTTCCTCAAACCTGAGAAAATGTAAGATAAAGAATCAAAGAGCATATTTTTTTCTCCTATCCATGCAATTTTATGTGCCATAAATTTTATTCAGAAAGTCTTTTCCATACTGTGTCCATTCATCCCACTTTCAAAATTATCCACAAAATGTCCAAGGATTGCCAAAATGATGGGATACTCTACAGCATTAAAAGTTATAGAATAATATTTAGTGATATAGGAGAGATATTTATATTTTAAATGAAATAGAATTTTTAAAGCAATGTGAAAAGTACGATAATGTTTTTCTTAAATAACAGATACATGTTGATAAAGTTATTTGAAAGAACGCCATTTAACATTAGAAGAGACCATAATCGTCACTTAGCCCAACCTCTCCATACGACGCAGATTTCACAGCTGCTACCTATTCCCTCCTGCCACAGATTCAGACATATTCCTGGCTTACATGTTTTCATTGACTGAGAATTCAGAAACGCAGGGGCATCAAAGTCTACTGCTAGATTGCTCTCGGATATTTCTTACTTGCATTAAACAAAATCAACCCTTAAAGGATTGAAACAATAGAAACGTTTTATTTTCTCTACAGTACCAGGGTAATTATATTTTCGAATGGATAAGCTTTAAAAAGGAGCATATTTTAAAATAAGACCAAACAACACACCCACACAAACAAATCTCCACACCTTAACTGAACTCCTCTGGGGCGACATGGAAGCTTCCAGGCCAAGTTCTGAACCAATATTTATGACCATGTTAGTAAATCATAAGCCACTGGGCATGTCATTCCTTATTGCAGGCCTTGGCTTCCTCACCCATGAAATGAGATGGAGTTGATCCAGACCATCCTCCATCCATCCAGCTCTACCTGGTCTGGGGGAAATAGCTTCTGTGGCCCTTAGAGGCATTTCACCCAGCACGGTATGAATGAGCATAGGTTTAAGGTCTGGTCTCTCCCGGTCACTTGTACGACTACACTTTTCCCTTATAGACATCACAGGAAATGTTAACTGATTATAAGATGGGGTTGGTAGCAAAGAAAATCATCTTTGATGTGTTCAAAAATTAGGAAATTGCTCTGATGGAAACCAAAGAGCAACCATCTGGAAGTCTTATTTTCTAAAAAACATTCGTAAAAACTGGGCTTGAGTTTTCCAGGAAGGTAAGGCTGAGCTGATGCTACAGGAAGAACAGCCTTAGAGTGGGTCTCCTAAGCAAGGCCTGTGGGCTAGCAGAGGTTGCCAGTTTCCTCCTTATTGGACATGCCCTCTCCTGTTCTCCTGCAATAGTCAACACTGCTGGGCTCAAGAGCTGCAATTTCAAGAACTGCCTCAACTTTTCCTATGGCCTTTTGTAATATACCAACAAAAAGGAACAAGCTTTAAATTGTATTTAATCACCTCCTACCCTCTTTGTATTTCTTGGCAGTCTAAATGCTGATGTTCATCAGAGAGTCTGGAATTAAACTTGACAGAGTGAGCTTTCAACATAGTGTTTACATATTACCACTCGGGATTATCTGTGAGTCTTTCCTATAAGCTTTCACGCCATATGGAGTATGGGACCACCAACTGCAAGAAAAGAGGAAGCAATCATGACTGAGTACTAGTGGAAATGACTACAAAACTTGTGTTTTGGAGAAAAGAAAGCTGAACAGAATGGTACACGTTACCCCTCTGATTTGTCAAGTCGGTGAGGAGTTAAAATACAATATATGGATGAATAAGAACTGAAAATTAGCTTTATTATGAAGCTAAACTTCTGAGAGGATGCAGAAAAATGGAGTGAGCAGTATGAGGGGAAATTCCAAGAGGAGAAAGTTTTGAAAAAACTTTAGAAGGAAGACATGACTGGGAATTGAGGGGGAGTTTCCAGGGCTTTGTGTTGGTCAACTCAGGCTGCCATAACAAAATACCATAGGCTGGGTGACTTAAACAAGAGGAATTTATTTCTCACAGTTCTGGATGCTGAGAAGTCCAAGATCAAATTATGAGCCAATTTAGTTTCCCGGTGAGGACTCTCCTCCTGGCTTTCAGATGGCTACCTTCTCGCTGTGCTCTCACTATGTGGAGAGAAAGAGCTCTATTCTCTCTCACTCTTCTTATAAGGACACTAATCCCATCATGGGGGCCCCACCGTCATAACCTCATCCAAACCTAATTACCTACCAAAGGCCCCACCTCCAAATTCCATCATACTGGAGTGAGGGCTTCAACAAATGAATGGGGTTGGGAGGGGGGCACAAACATTCACTTCATAACAGGGTATATTTTAAGAGGAATAATCAGCTAAAAGGGTTAAGTGCAAAGTACATGATGGAAATAACAGTTGTTTTATAATCAAAATGTAGTTTGGTTGTAAAGAATGATAGGAAGTATGGCACAAAGTTGAAAGAGAGCTTTAAATGTTAAGGTGAAGAGGTGGACTTTTTTACAACGGACACTAAGTGTTCCCTACATTCTCCTGAGCTGGGTAATAGGTGTAAAAAAAAAAAAAAAAAAAAAGCTTTTACCCAACAAAACAAGTGGTGTTACCAGCAAGTGGATTGTGTTAATAGTCCAGATATGAGGTGGTGAGAATCATTCAAATTAACAATTTACATAATTATGATGTTGAAAGATATGATTCAACAACCTTGTCAAGCAGGTGGAAAAAATAGTATTAACTCATCTATTTTATAGAGAGTGAAATTGATATACAGATGTTGAAGCAATCTACCTCAGAGTACTGTTTTCCCTTATGGACATCATATGTTTTAAGCAACTATATTGAGATATAATTCACATACCATATTATTTATCCATTGAAAGTATAACATTCAATGGTTTCTAGTATATTCACAGAGTTGTGTGACCATCACAACAATCATTTCTCAAACATTTTCATTACCTGCAAAAGAAACCCCATACCCTATAGCCATTATTCCCCTAATCTTTCCACCTTCCCTGCTACGCCCAGTCCTAGGCAACTAATAATCTACTTCCTGTCTCTATAGATTTACGCATTCTGGACATTTTATATAAAAGGAACCATGTATGTGGTCTTTTGTCTATGCCTTCTTTCACTTAGCGTAAAATTTTCAAGGTTCATCCATGTTGTGGCATGTATAGTACTTCATTTCTTTTTGTTGCTGAATAACACTGAGCATCATATGTTAAGAAAGAGACATATGTTAAAAGACAAATTGAGACACATTCAGCTGAGAGCATCTAGGTCTTAAAGTCCCAAACCGTGTCATAAGGAATAATTGAAGAAACTAGGGACATTTAATGCAGGAATGAGAAGATACAAAGTGACATGATAGCTATTTATAAATGGTTGAAGAGATATCATAAATCAGAGGGAATAGACATCTTCCGTCTGGGTTCAAGGTGGTGGATTTAAGACCTATTGGAAGAAAGCTATAGGCAACAAATTTTACCTTGAAGTGAAAAAAAAAAGTGTACAATTGCCGCTGAAGGAAATAGGGAACCTCAGAAACACGTTTATTCTTGACTAAGATGTAAAACTCTAGACTGGATGATCATATATTGGGAAAGATCTAGAGATCGATGAACTTTTGGGATCCCTTACAACCTTGAGATTCTGTATCAGTCAGAAGCCAAATGGGATTAGTGTGAGAAATGATATTAAAATCCAGAAACTCCTTCTGTTCTTCAACCCTTTTCTTACTTATCCTGCCATGAGATATACAAGCAGAAGGGGGAAAGGAGAGTTTACGTGAGACATGTTGGCTTGGTGTATTGATGGATTAATGTGGGGATGAGGATGAACCAGAGAAGAGAGAGTCAGGACAACCAGATGTGTACACACACACACACACACACACACACACACACACACACAGAGAGAGAGACAACCGAAGGGCAGTGTGTGTCTTTGGCTAAGTTGGGAGCAGACGTAATATGAGGACACCTTTCCATTGTCTACATTGAGGGTTTTGCTCTCTAAGTAAGGAGAGAGTCTGGTTTGGGGAGAGGCTATAAATAACTGGAGAATAGCGGGGCTAGCATGGCATCCGTACCTGTCCATAGTTAGAAAGGCCCCAAACCAAAACCATTTTTGTTAGAGATGGTGTGAGATTCTGGGCAAAGGTTGAAATACAAAAGCTCATTGAATTATTACTGAAAGACTTTAAAAGACAAGCAGCACCCTTCGGTTTGCAAGTTACAACACTGTGGGGCAGAGATAACATAAAGGCCATTGTCTCTGCATGGAGCATATCACCACCCAGGCACCAGCACGTTGGTGGACTGAAAGCACACAGAGACAGCCCTTGAGTATGGACATTTACATGCTCCTGATGGGCACTGCACCACTGGCAATGCTCAGTCTCCCTCATTTAGCCTCACAGACAGCAGCCATGACAGAAGAGAACTGGAAAAGAAGAGGAAAAACATGTAAGGTATTAGGCAGTGACTTCAACCATCAGACTGGTTTACGAGCACATGTGAATATGATGCCAATTTCCTGCTGAAGCAGGTAGATCTTGAAGTCACTGCCCATGAGGCCAGGGGGCACTGAGGAATATAACAGTACATAAGTAAAGGAGGGAGATGTTTAAGAAAAAAAAAAAGGTAATATATTATTTCAAACGCATCAAAAATACTCCCAGGGACAAGTATAAACAAAAGAGAATTGGAAATAGTATTATGGTAGAAGAAGCTCTAAGCAGGTAATCAAATAACCTTGGAGCAATTCCAAGCTCTATTTTCAACTGCATATCTATCTTTGAAAGTCCCTTAACTTATATAAACTGCAATATCCCTACCTATAAAAGTGTGTTGAATTAGATCATCGGCAAGATACCAATAATTCTGAATTCCTTTGAGTCTGTCATTTCAACAGTAGATGGTTGGTACAGATGAACCGGTTTGCAGGGCAGAAATTGAGACACAGATGTAGAGAACAAACGTATGGACACCAAAGGGGGAAAGCCACGGGGGGAGGGGGGCGTGGTGTGATGAATTGGGCGATTGGGATTGACATGTGTACACTGATGTGTATAAAATTGATGACTAATAAGAACCTGCTGTATAAAAAAAAAATGTGCCTTCTTGATAAAATGTTTTTGCGGGCTTCCCTGGTGGCGCAGTGGTTGAGAGTCCGCCTGCCGATGCAGGGGACACGGGTTCGTGCCCCGGTCCGGGAAGATCCCACATGCCGCGGAGCGGCTGGGCCCGTGAGCCATGGCCGCTGAGCCTGCGCGTCCGGAGCCTGTGCTCCGCAACGGGAGAGGCCACAACAGTGAGAGGCCCGCGTACTACAAAAACAACAACAACAACAACAAAAAAAAAAACCCCACTTTGCTCTATGTATTTATTAAGAACTTTGGAAAAAAAAAAAAAAACAGTAGATGGTTGGCAAATATACCAAAGTACTTTGATGTACTGCTGTGAGTGGAAGCCATACCATGTAAAATTAAGGAGTAAGTAAGTGCTGAGAATGCAGAGATTAATGAGGAAATTTTCCAGAATTTTTAACCATGGAAAGTGGTAGACACATGGGATGGTAGAAGGAGAAGTGGGTTTGGGATTTGTTGTTGTTTCATTTAAGCCATGACTCTTCTTCCCAAGTATTAGGCAGGGGTAGAAAAGGAAATTGTTACTATGCTAAGGAAAGAACATGGCTGCCCCACTCTCTGACCTCTACCTCTGATTTTTCCATCTCACGCCCTCTGAAACCTCATCACCATCAATTCTTCAATCCACAGAGACCTTCCATCCATTGACCATACGCCTTTGCCCTGTCCCTCATGCCCTGTCATGTGATAATTTCTCTCCTTAAGCAACTTATGCATCTTGTGCCAGGATAATCATTCTTTTGCAGATACCCTCAAAACATCCCCACCGTTGTATTCAACAGAAAAACCTCAAATTTGGTTAAATCAACTCTTGGCCTATCTGTGTCTGTACCTGTACAACTGAGCTTGACTGGTAGAAAACACAGTACTCAGCAGTTCTATCCTTCCATTTGCTCAGGCCAAAAAGCTGGCATCATTTTTGATTCCTCCCTTTCCCTCAACCCCCGGAGGAAATCCTGTTTACTCTGCCTTCAGATATATTCAGAATTTGGCCAAACATCACCATCCATTGATATATCCTAGTTTGAGATATTGATGGAATATCACAATAGCCTGCTTTCTTGGCCCTCTGTCTCCACCATTATCCCCTCCTATTTACTATCTAGCAACCAGAGTCATCCTTTTAGAATTGTCACTCCTTTACTAAGAAATACACATCCATTTACTTTCCATCTTACTTAGAGAAAAATCCCACCTAAAGTTCTTATGATGACATACAAGGATTTACCTGGTTTATCAAGTTCACTTCTTTCACCCTAAATATTACTTCCTACCATTCTCCTCGCTCTCAGTGGTTCAGCCTCACTGACCTGCACGCTATTCTTTGAACTTGCCAAACATGCTTGTCATGGGACCTTTGTACTTATGTTCTCCCTGCCTGGAACACTCTTCCTCCAGATAGCTGCTTGGATGACTCTCTTACAACATCTCAGTTAAATGCCACCTTATCAGGGAGATATATTGCTTAACCGCCCACATGTCACTCTTCATTCCCTTACTATGCACTGCCATTTCTTTATAACTCTTATCATATCACAACTTATTTTTGTGATGTTTACTGCCTGTCTTTGCTCACTTGAACATAAATTCAAAAGACAAAAAAAAGTGTCTCTTTTGTTTACTGTTTTATCTCCAATCGCTAGCACAGTAAATACCCATATTAAATAAATAAAGGGAAGGAGCTGGATTTAGAATATAAATCTAGTCTTCTATACCATTCATTCATTCGTTCAACAATATTAATTAAAGACCTGACATGAGTCAGGCAATGTTCTTAGCACTGGAAATGAGGGGGTGAATAAGACTTATTTTGTTGGGATGGAGCAATGGTAGAAGAGAGATGTTAAATAGGTAGGTAAGTGGATCAATTAAACAGGATACAATTAAAAATAGTTGTAAGTGCTATGAAGATAAAGAGTTTTATAAAAAGAGTATACCAGTTCACGTCTTCTGAGAAGCAAACTCCAAGACAGAATCAGACGTGCAAGAGGTTTATTGGGGGAAATGCCTGTGAAGGATAAATGAGAGCAGGGAGAGATGGGGAGGACCTTCAAATGGGATGCAGCTCTGACATCTGGGGAAGGAGAGAAGGAAAGAAGAATTGGGTAGGAGGAGTCTCAGACTATGGTACGACTCTGAGAAAGTCTTGGCCAGGCCAAGTGGGCTCCCTTCCCTGACTCCTGAGGAAATACTGCTCATTAGAGGGGTCCTGCCTTGGGCAGAAACGGCCTGGGTCTAGTATCCCTGTGATGCTCAGGGATGGACTCTGGGCAGCCTCAGATGTGAACACTGCAGTGGATCTAAAGACGGGGCAGTTGGAGGTGGTCAGCCAACCACACTCCCCTAAAGTGGGATCTTAGTGAGACGCTTTCATGGCTACAGCAGGGAGTTACTCTGAGGGAAGAATTGCTTTCAACTGAGGGTTCAGGGAGATCAGTCTGAGGAGGTGACACTTTTGAACTGAGAATTGGAGGAGAAGAAGGAACCAGATGAGGGGGAAGAGGATTCCAAGCTCTCTCATTGCAAAGTACCAGTGCCAAGTCCCCAGGATTGAACTGAGGTTGGCCTAATCGAGGAACCCACAGGTCGGTTTGGCTGAAGCGTAATAGTGAAGCAGAGAGTGGTGGGAATGAGAACGGAGAGGGCTGCAAGGGAGGTGGGGCAGATCCTGTAGAGCTGGGCAGGCCATTCTCAGGTGCTCAGAATTTCTTCTAACTTTATTCTAAATTGGAAGCTGTAAGCCTCAGTTTCTTCCACAAAACTGGATATATCAGCAGATGTGTTTTCATGATTAAATAACATCAAGTGTAACACAGTTCCTGGCACATCATGTGCTCCTAATTATAGTACTTTTTCCTTCTGCTTTGTCAGATCCAAGAGTTTAAGTATTTTACTTTTACACAAAATAGGAGAGAGAAGAGATTAAGGTGAAGAGGACAACTAAGGGCATTGAGGGCCAAGATGAAGGGTTTGGGTAAGATCCAGAGAGGAGAAATTATATAATAGTCAAATTCATGATATACTATCTATGTGTATCGTGATGGACAATGCTAAAAAGTTTGAATGTTTCTGGGATTCCTATTTGTCTTCTCTATTCCTGGTTCTGCTTCTCTTTGTGAGAGAATAAGCCTAAGAATAAGGTCATGTCTTTTTTTTTTTTTTCTCCCATTTATTTGTTTGACCTTGCCAAAATTTCAAAACGCGGTTCTAAAAAAGGATCAAGCAAACCTTGGGCCGAGCTTGAAGCATAAGCTAACTTCTCAAGGAAAGAGCTACCTGGCTTTATTAAAGTCTATGTGTTTATTTACTACACTGGATTAAAAAAAAATAGGTATGTTGACACCTTCCCCGCGGTTTATGCTTCCTGCTGGCTCAGCTGTTCTTCTGTAGCTCTCTCTTTAAACTGTGAAACTGGCATGTGTGTCTCTTGTTCAGCTCAGCAGGAACTGCAACAGAAGGGTTTATAAGGACTGGAATTAGGAGCCAGGCCAAGGGAATTCAGGGAAGCACTTACTGCTTTTCTGTCCTAATTACCAGTATTGGCAATATTATTCCAAATCACGGTAGTAAGGAGTTTAGCATTCGTTGACTATCAACACCTTATTAGGCTATGTATGGATTAGGGGCTAAAAGGGACAAAATTATGTTTTATATTAAGTTATTAAGAAATGAGTTCTTTGTAAGAGTTCAGGGTCACTGAATGGGGAAAAAAAAACGTATGAGGAACTTCAAGGCATGAAATTTTCAAGGTTTTCCTTGAAAAAGAACCACAGTACTCAACCACTAATTGACTATTTTACTCAACCACAGGAAAATAGAGAGTCAATCAGTCAAATGCTGAAGATCAGACCTTAAATCTTCTATGAGAATAGCGACTGGGGGTAAAATTTATGTGTTGGCAGAAAATCTCTGGTCACCCCACCCTGGGCCTGGCCTGTCCTTGCGCCCTCTATTCCCAGCTCACTGTTACTCTACGCTTAACACCCAGGAAGAGAAATTCAGTAACTCAGGAACATGGCATGGGTGCTGGTACGTACATTGGTTTCCACCTGGGATCCACGCTCTCCTTGCATATCCTGCTTCTAATTCCCGTGGGCTGGGCAGATGGAGGCCTGGCCTCGGCAGAGCTGCTCTCTGCCCTTTGATGCGCTCTGGGTAGGTGCGTGGGCTCAAGGCCTGCCTGGGGTACACTGTTTTTCACAAGCATGCTGAGTGCGTTGGCCCACAGATGTTTAATATGTGTTGACTGGGAAGTGCTGCTTAGCCCTCAGGCTTCAGCCACAAGTTCACCCTCATCGTTTTACCAAAGCTCTGCTTCAGACACCTGGTGCTGCACAGCTGCTGACAGAGTGGGGCTCTGATTCACAATGCGCTCCTGTTCCTTTCCGAAACAGCTCCTTTCGGAGACCTGGGTGAGCGAGAGCGTCTACGTTGGTGGAGCACCTTCCAAGCCCTTCTTGGTCCTAGAAAGTAAAATTTTAAATAATTATCAGAGCTTTACCCTTAGCTTCTAAAATTGTCAAAGCAGAGAGACAACTGATCTATGTTGAGTCACTAGCAATTGCTTTTTCAACAACAAGAAGAAGTTTATGCTGAGAAAAGTATCTAAAAATCCCAAAACAGAGCCAGAATATTGAGAAAGGTAAGGTAAAAAAGGGCACTGGCTCTTTTTTAGAAGTTCATCAGATTATTCAGACTCCTTTTTAACGTATAGTGGTTGAGGGAATTTCGGCGAGCATAGGAAAACAATGAAAAGGAAAATGTAGCAATGGAAGTAGCGATTGCAGTGGAGTCAGTGTTCATTTTCAGAATGATTTTATTATTCTGAATTTATACACAATTTGAAATGTGATGTTGTTAGTTTTTTTTAAATTGGGATATAATCCATGTATACAATTCACCATTTTAAAGTGTACAATTCAATGATTTTTAATAAATTTATAAGATTGTGCAACCATTACCACTAAATCCAAGACACTTTTATCACTCCGAAAAAGAGATCTCATGCCCTTTAGCAATCATTCCCAATTCCCTACCCACCCCAGCCCTTGGCAACTACTAATCTACTTTTTGACTCTATGGAGTTGCCTATTCTAGACATTTCATGTAAATGGAATCATACTATATGTGGCCCTTTGTGTCTGGCTTCTTTTATTTAGCATATTGTTTCTAAGTTTCCTCCATGGTGTAGCCTGTATGAGTCTTCATTTCTTTTTATTGCTGATAATATTATCCCACTGTATGGATATGCCACATTTTGTTTTTCCAGTCATCAGTTGGTAGACATTTGGGTTGTTTCCACTTTGGGGCTATTGTGAATAGTGCTGATATGAACATTTGTGCATAAGTATTTGTTTGAATACCTGTTTTCATTTATCTTGGGCATATACTAGGAGGGGAATTGCTGGGTCATATGGTAACTCTATGTTTAATTTTTTGAGGATGTGCCAAGCTGTTTTCCAAAGTGTCTGCACCATTACATTCCCACCAGCAATGTATGAGGGTTGATGAGGTTAGTTTCAGAATCTTAACTATTCAGTTCTGCTGCTGAAACCGGATCAGGCTTTGTGTGACACTGCGATTTCAAAGAGTACTTAAAAAAATCAAAAACACTGTGAACTGCATGGTCCTCCATTACTATTTAGTCTTTTTTATTTTACAATTGTAAGATTCACTTTGGTCAAACTATTCTTGCTCAGAAGCAAGGGGTTGTCACCTACTACAGTGCTGGTCACAGAATAGAATTCAACAAATATATATTAAATGAGTAGATGAATGAATAAGAGGTAATCTTAGTGGTTTCATTGAAAGCGTTTAAAAAACATTAAAAGCATTTTGTGAAAAGCAATGTCTTCTTGATTCTTGCCACTAAGGTATGCTACCCCTGTTCTGTTAGTGTCATAACATTTGAAGGAAATAAAGAAAATTCAGTGCAGTAACATGAGCCCAGGAGTCAGGGAACATATAGGCTTCGGTCCTGCTCTGAGACTAATTGCCCATAAGACACTGGGTAAATGATTTTTAGTTTCCTCATCTGTCAAACACTAATGATGTGTTTTAATTACTTGACAAGTTGTTGGGCAGATCATAGGGAATAATATATGTATAGCCCTGACTCAGCTGCTGCCTCGCTGCCCTTGAGATCCTGGGTGGTGTATGCTCTGCCTCTCATAAGCAAGGGGCCTTTTCGTTTCTGCATACATTTCTTCTCTTCCTTACTGATCTGGTCCAGACGAACTTAAGTTACACACACACACACACACACACACACACACATACTTACCTCATTTACATAATGTCTACAGAGCAGACATATAACCCAAATTACACAGAATCAATTAAAAACCATATTGAGTTATTTTCCTCCTTAAAGGACTTTTTTGGGTTAGATGGAAGCTGAGGCTTATTCTACCACCAGGGAGATTTTTTACAACTTCTTTACTCCATGCTGCTTTGATGCACAGCATCTCTTGGACTCTTGGCCTCCCTGTCTCCTTTCTTCTTTTTCCTCCCCAGTTGTCTTAAGAGCTGAATCCAATGCCTTTCATTTTCTGGAACTGAGAACCCTCAAGCACTCTTTTGTTCTTGGGACTCAGGTGGTACCCACACCCTCAAGATCTCACATTTCTTTTGAATAGCTTGCCAAAGTATTTTTTTCTCCTCAACAAAAATAGTTTCATCCCTCAGAGAATTCTATATGTTGTTTATTAAAACATTTTTTCACCTCACTCACATGCGAAAATGCTTTCGAAAGTAAAGGGGAATAGTGGATACCTAAGGGATTTGATGTCTGACAGCCCCTTTTCTAGGGAAGGAGAAAGGGTCTATCCTTCCAGTCTATTGGAGAAGAGCAGTATTCACTGAACAGCCGTTTCGTTTGTCTTGTCCTTGATCATTGCTCACAATATAGGGCATGGGTGGGCACGTGATCCAAGCATAACCAGATTCCCCGTGAATTTGTAGTTGGAAATGAAAGAGATCAGTGTCTTTAGGTGGCTGGATCTGTAAAATATATGCTCTGGATCTGTGGGTAGCCGCATTTTCATTCATGGAAAAGCAGAAGAAATCTATCTTTAGATTAAAAAAAAAAAAAAGCTTCAGGCAAATAGAAGAGAAGAGAGAAGTAACTGGTTTCAGTTTTTTCCCTAAGATCTTGATGTGCTCCTGGTTTCATATACCAAGAGATGATTTTGCATCCTTATATTACAAACCTCTCTCCATGTTTTGCCCCCCTGAAGCTTCTTTGAGTTGATTTCTTTTGCTTGCAATCAGAAGATTCCTAATAAAAGAAATACTTACAGGGCTTTCCTGGTGGCGCAGTTGTTGAGAGTCCGCCTGCCAATGCAGGGGACATGGGTTCGTGCCCCGGTCCGGGAAGATCCCACTTGCCGCGGAGCGGCTGGGCCCGTGAGCCATGGCCGCTGAGCCTGCGCGTCCGGAGCCTGTGCTCCGCAACGGGAGAGGCCACGACAGTGAGAGGCCTGCGTACCGAAGAAAAAAAAAAAGAAATACTTACAAAATGAGGACTTGTCATTGTTATTACTAATGAAATTTTTCTAAGCTTCCAAGAATAATCTCTCTTTTTGTTTACAAAATGTATTTATATGTTTTACCTCATTTGATTCTCACGACAACCCTGTGAAGTAGGTAGCACAAGATGTACTGTCCCCATATTATATATGAGGTAATTAACTTTCAGAGATTAACCGACATACCCTTGCTAAAAATCAGTAACTGGCAGAGCCAGAAATAGAGGACAGACCTTCTTTCTGGTGCTTCTATGACACTGTAGGAAGGATGCAGAGATGAGTGGCTTCTAACTGAATTACAATGTGTTTATATAAAAGGTGTAACTGTTAGAAATTTAACAATGCCTAGGTCCTACTTATTATCTATTTAACTTGAGTGAAATGTGGGACATAGGAGGCAAAACCCTTACTGCTGAAATAAATGGATGAAAAAGATTCAACTGTACTGCTCTTAACCAAGAAAGTCATATGATTTTATTTATGGGGTAAGCAGCATAACTGGTTCAAATTTTAAGAGACTTTTTCTAGCAATGCTAAATATGGTATTATATTTTATTTCCATATAATACCATAAAATATTTTTTCTTCTGTATCTGTAATTTTCTCTATATTAAATTTCAATCTTTTCTGTCTAGGAACCTACCAGTGGCCTGACAACACTGGAATTTGTAATTCACACAATACTGAAACACTGAGTATATACTGGACTCAAACCTCTTGGAAAATCAAGACAGTCCTACTCTGTTTATCTCCCCTAATGTGGAAAGTATCAGAAGTTCTCTGGAGACAATATTGTTACCTATTCTGGACACCTGGAGCAGATCTGACATTTTGGAGCACAAAGGATAAAGGCCTCCCTGAATTGGTCTGAGAACCATTCCATTCCACATCCCTTGGCAAACCCCTGAGGTTGGCCTAGATGGGTATATTCTGATCTGTTCTCAGTGGGGCTGGACCAGAGTACCTGTCCACACAGGCTCTTTGTCTTCTGACGTTGTACTCACAGCATCTTCTAGAGTCAGGCAAAAATGACAGATATCAGCCAGAGCATTCAGCCTCTTATATCCATGAGCTTATATTCTGTTTTTAAAAATAGCAGTATTTCATTTATCTAAAATTATTTTTAAAGTGTTCTCAGAGAGATGAAATCATCATATAACATATTTTTCCAGAAAATTAGAACTGTCTTAAATAGAATTTTAAAAAAGAATTTAACTGTTGTTGATAGAAATCTTCATAATATGTTATTTACTTTCTGTCTTAATAAGCAGAAGGTATGAAACATATAAAATCTCTCTCTTTTTTTTTTTTTTTGGTACGCGAGCCTCTCACTGTTGTGGCCTCTCCCATTGCGGAGCACAGGCTCTGGACGCGCAGGCTCAGCAGCCATGGCTCACAGGCCCAGCCGCTCCGCCGCATGTGGGATCTTCCCAGACCGGGGCACGAACCCGTGTCCCCTGCATTGGCAGGCGGACTCTCAACCACTGCGCCACCAGGGAAGCCCTAAAATCTCTTAATTTTTATTCGTAGGGACATGAGTCTATTAGAACAATATGTGTAGGAGTTGGGTAAGGTCATTTGGACCAAATGTCTTCAGATAACCTTGATGCCCTTGATTTTAGCCACTTCGGTCTTCTGCTTGTTACTGCTCCCATTGTCATTGAAAACTCTTCTTGCCACCACTTGTGTTCCTCCTGGAACCCACTGTGACTGATTCTCCATCCATTCTTTCACCATTATGCATAGTAATCCACTACTTTTGCTTTCCATTACTTTCATTACTTCAATGATTATTGAAAAATTTCTCCTTACCTTCTTTAATTGCTTTAAAATTTAGCATTGAAGGTGTTTGGCCTTTATAACCATCGCTTATGCATAAACATCCCTTAAATTATGTCCCTAGCATTGTATTTAAAGTGAAAATTTAGAAATCATCTAAATGTTCAGTAATAAAAAATATATCTAATATTCCACACAGTGAAATACTAAACAATCATTCAAATAAGCTAAATATAGATCTGTATTTATTGACTTCAAAGGATGTTTGTACAATATCATTAAGTCAAGGAAGTAGTTTATAAAAGAATATGTTTTATAAAAACCTATATATGTGTAAGTATATGTATATATAAATATAGATGTATATGTATAAAGTGATATTCAATAGAAGTATAACGTAAGCCACATATGTAATTGAAATTTTGTGGTAGCCACTTCAGAAAAAATAAAAATAGATTAGATTAAAAATATTCTACTGGGGCTTCCCTGGTGGCGCAGTGGTTGAGGGTCCGCCTGCCGATGCAGGGGACGCGGGTTCATGCCCCGGTCCGGGAGGATCCCACATGCCGCAGAGCGGCTGGGCCCGTGAGCCATGGCCGCTGACCCTGCACGTCCGGAGCCTGTGCTCCGCAACGGGAGAGGCCACAACAGTGAGAGGCCCGCGTACCGCCAAAAAAAAAAAAAAAAAAAATTCTACTTAGGGGCTTCCCTGGTGGCGCAGTGGTTGAGAGTCCGCCTGCCGATGCAGGGGACACGGGTTCGTGCCCCGGTACAGGAAGATCCCACATGCCGCGGAGCGGCTGGGCCCGTGAGCCATGGCCGCTGAGCCTGTGCTCCGCAACGGGAGAGGCCACAACAGTGAGAGGCCCGCGTACCGCAAAAAAAAAAAAAAAAAAAATTCTACTTAATCTATTATATCCAAAATATTAATATTTGAACATGTAATCCATAAAAGAGTTATTACTAAGATTTTTGGAGTTTTTATATTGTCTTTAAAATGCAATTTATATTTCACATTTACAGCACATCTCAATTCAGACATTGTATTTTCAATAAAGCAAAATGTAGTCATGCCAAATAATAAAGTGGTGTTTGGAAAAAAAATATTTTATACTGCCTTAATTAGAATTTTAGTTTTATTAAAAATAAATAAGTAAACTAAAAATTCAGTTCCTCATTTGCACTAGCCATGTTTCAAGTGCTCAATGACCATATGTAGATCTCCATGGGAAAAATCTGGAAATTATGTAATAAAGCATTAATTGAGGTTTTGACCAGTTGATACGATAGCAGGTATTCCTAGATTATTTTTCCTTATAATATTTTCTAAGATTTCTGCAATTATATATACATTTCTTTGTAACTTTTCAAAAAGGAATAATGTGTCCCTTTAAACTTAGTATGTTTATGTTTTGTTCTCTCAGCTGTACTGTTGTTCCATATGTTCTTGGATTATTTACATTTTCTGAATTTTCTAGACAATTGAGGGTATAGACCACTTAGTTTGGGTTAGATTGTGATGTCATCCAATTTCACACTCCTTGACCTTTTTCATATAATAAACATACTTTATAAATAATCTATTCATTTAGTCATATATTATTCAACAATTACCTATCAAGCGCTATACAGGGCAGACATTGGCCTGGGCTTAAAAAAAAAAAAAAAAACTGTGATCCAGAGAGATAATGTCCCTGTTCTCCAGAAGCTTCCATTCAAGTGAACATTCAAATGGATAGAGTGAACAAGAAACCAAATCAGGGTACTTCCCTGATTGGTCCAGTGGTTAAGACTCCGCACTCCCAATGCAGGGGCCACAGATCTGATCCCTAGTCAGGGAACTAAGATCCCGCATGCTGTACAGGGCAGCCAAAAAGTCAGATGTTTTCAGGTGGTATGAGATAGGTGTAGGGCAAAGTAAACAGAGTGAGAACATAAAGAGTAGTAGGCAGAAGCTACTTTAAATGGTTTGGGTAGCGAGGAGGACTCTGCAAAAAGGAGACATTTGAGCTGAAATATAAAGGATGAGAATGAGCCAGATGAAGGTTAGGACTGGGAGGAAGATCATTTCAAGCAGAGAAAGGCAACGTGGATACTGGAAGGGCAGTATGAAGGCCAGGTGGCTGAAGAATGGAATGTAAGCAAGAGGTGACACAGAGGACCTGTATTTGCAGAGGTAAATAGGAGCTTGATCATGGAAAGACTCCATGGGGAACAATTAGAGGAGAATAAACAGATAAGTGATATGATCTTATTTATTTTAGAACATCACTCTTAATACAGTTTGGAGAATGGAAGAATTGTTCATGAGAGCAGGGATTATAATTAAGAAGTTTTTGTAATATTTTAGGCAACACAGGGAAGATAACTTAGAACAGGGCTGGTGCAGTTCAGAATCACAATTGACATCTTTTAGATAAATTCAAGCCATATTTTAGAATTAATTGGACCAGGAGGACTTGATGATCAATTGGATTTAGGGATGATGGTGTAGAACAGAAAGGAATCAAGTATGATTTTTAGATTTGTTTGTTTGTTTTTGTCTTGAGTAACTGGCAGAGCCATTGCGTAACATGGGAAAATAGAGAAAAAAATAGGTTAGTGGAGAGAATCATCAGCTACGTTTGAACATTTCTTACCAATTAGGTATCTAAGAGATGATGTCAGATAGGCAGGTGAATACATGAGTCTCGACTTCATGAGCCAGGATTCAGATATAGAGGATAGGTATGACATGGAAAAATAGACATGGAATGTGGGAGAACAGGAATAGTATCTAAAGCTATGAGAAAGAAAAGGCAACCTAGGAAGAAGATGTGGCTAATAAAGAGAAGGAGGCATACTAGGAAGGCATTTAGGAAGATCTAAATCAGAAACAGACTTTGAGGAGACTGTGAGGTAGGAGGAAAAGCCTGAAACTATTAGGTCAAGGAATCCAGGAGGGAAGGTTTCCAGAGGAACAGCATTTCCAACATGTTGAATACTGTCAAGAGGCCAAGTAGGTTAAACACAGAGAAATTCCTCTTGGAATTGGCAGCTCGGAAGTAGTTGGTGACCTTGAAAAGAATAGAGTCAGTTGAAAGGAGAATGAAGTCATATATGTGTAGTTTGATGTATGAGTTGCAGAAATGAAGTCGGGGAGAGTAAGTAAAGCCGCTAAATAAAGAATGTTTTCTGGGAAGAGGAGTAGAAAAATAGAACAGTAACAGGAGGAAATGAGGGGTTATGGAAGGGATTTTAAAATAGAACTAGTGGAGAATATCTGTATGCTGATAGAATTATGCCAATACATAGGAAGAGACTGATGATGGAGAGATGAACAGATTGAGGAGGTAGGGGAGAGGAGGCATGGCTGAGGAGTGAAGTTCTTGATAAGGCAAGAGGGCATGGAGGCCAGTGCATGCAAGAATAGACTTGACAGGACACTCGTTACTACTCTAAGTAGGAGTGCAGAGAAAATGAATAGATTTGCTGCTGGGAATGTGAGGGAGTTCCCCTGCAGTAACTTTTCTCAGTGAATGATGGGGTGGGGTGTGCATCAGCTGAGAGTTAAAAACTGTGGGAGAGGGAAGGCAAGTACCAAGGAAATGGACAATGCGAGGAACAGTGAACTGGGAGTGGGGTGGGGAGGCAGCATTCTCACTAAGAAGGAGGGGATGTTTCTGTTGCGTTTTAATGTCATAATGAATGGGTTACTTTTCAAGACATGAAGGATGAGTGCATCAAGTAATATGACTGACATATTTTTAAAGGTTCAGGAAAATAAGGTCCCATGTAAATTTTAGCATTAGCTTTCTAATATTTGTTAGAATCAATTAATTCTGTTTCCATTTAGGTCACTTATTTTCTGTTCCATTTTTAGTGATCTGGGAAGCACTTGATTATCTGTATTTACTGACACCTGACCAGACTAAACGTCTGTCTTCAATAGAGTGATGTTTAAATAGAGTCCCTGAGATGTAATGAAAAGTCTTAGAACTACTATTTAGTGTAGTATTATTGAAGGATTTACATCATATTTTATATTATTGAAGAATTCTATATCCTATTTCCCACAAGGATTTTCTAAAATATGTACATATGCACACACATGAAAATTCCTTTAAAAATATTCAAATAAATGAATAAGATAAACTATAAAATAATCTGAGATCCTAAAGGACAGAAATCACAAAAACATGGATTTTAGTAACCATAATAAGATTACATAAATAAAAAAATCTAATACAAACTAAAGCAATATCTAGTGTCTTACTAATCAGACAAATTGACCAGATTAAAATTTAAAATAGTCTTTTTTAAAACACTTTAAAACACCAAATTGCCCCATCTTTTTATGTATCTGTCCATTTTCAACGGGGGTAGTATATGAGCTGTGATTCAGTATATGTATGTGCATGTACATTTGTACATAGCAGAACTATTTTTTTCACGAGTAGTAAAATAAATCAATAGAGAATGTAAATATGTTAATTTTTAATTTCCTTAGTGCACGAAACGCCAATAGATTTATTTTTTGTTGAATTATGCATTATGTTCACTGGGTAAATGAAAATATAAAATTACCTTTCTCTGTATTATCTTACTGGGCTCATTTGATTTGACTAGGTCTCACACAAAATTAATATGTAACATCAGTATTTTTTTCTTTCATGTTTATTAACTTGTTAGTAGTCTGTCATACCAACATAAATACAGAAAATGTATTTTTTTATCCTAATACTGTTTTAAAACACCTAAAATAACTACATTCAGAGGCTTCAAATGAACAAAACTCAGTACCTTTGGTAGGAGACATGCCTTTGATACGGTCATTAGCAAAGATGTTGCCCTTCAGTTTGTATCAAAACCTCATCTCCGAGGCTTCAGCCCACCATCAAGAGACCCAATGTCTCTTGATCCTCCCCACTTGAAAACAGTCTCCTACCAAACTGTATCTTTATCTTTTCTTTTTTTTTAATCCCATGAAGGTCAATACCAACTATTAACAGATGACTTCCACTAACCAACTAACTATACTAACTAGTTCCACTAATCACAATATACAATCTAGAGATGTCTACTTCAGCTCCTATTAATTTTAATTAAATATAATTAAACCCTATCAACATTTCTCTCTGACAACTACCATCTACATAGTTCAGACAACTATCATGCCATGCCTATACTACTGACATATAGTTTTGACTATTTACTTTAAATTTCAGTCTGGGATAATTTTGAGAATGAAAGGGTAAAAATTACATTGCATAGTTTTAAAATGAGAAGACAACCAACAGAATGGGAGAAAATATTTGCAAATGAAGTGACTGACAAGGGATTAATCTCCAAAATATACAAAGAGCTCATGCAGCTATGTCAGAAAAACAAACAACTCAATCAAAAAACAGGCATAAGGTCTAAATAGACATTTCTCCAAAGAAGACATACAGATGGCCAAAAAGCACGTGAAAAGATGCTCAACATCACTAATTATCAGAGAAATGCAAATCAAGGCTACAATGAGGTATCACCTTACAAGGGTCAGAATGGCCACCATCAAAAAGTCTACAAACAATAAATACTGGAGCGGGTGTGGAGAAAAGGGAACCCTCTTACGTTCTTGTTGGTGGGAATGTAAATTGGTAACAGCCACTATGGAGAAGAGTAGGGAAGTCCCTTAAAAAACTAAGAAGAGAGCTACCGTATGATCCAGCAATTCTACTCCTAGGCATATATCTAGAGAAAACCATAATTCGAAAAGATACATGGACCCCAATGTTCCTTGCAGCACTATTTACAGTAGCCAAGACACAGAAGCAACCTAAATGTCTATCAACCCCGGAATGGATAAAGAAGATGTGGTACATATATACAATGGAATATTACTCAGCCATAAAAAAGAATGAAGTAATGCCATTTGTAGCAACATGGATGGACCTGGAGATGATCATACTAAGTGAAGTAACTCAAAGACAAATATCATACAATATCACTCACATGTGGAATCTAATTTTTAAAAATGATAAAAATAAACTTATTTACAAAACAGAAACAGACTCACAGATATCAAAAACAAACTTATGGTTAACAAAGGGGAAACATGGCAGGGAGGGATAAATCAGGAGTTCGGGATTAACACACACACACTACAAGATATAAAATAGATAACCAACAGGGACCTACTGTATAGCACAGAGAACACTATTCAATACTCCATAATAACTTATATGAGAAAAAAAAATCTGAAAGAGAATGAATATATGTAGATGTATAACTGAATCACTTTGCTATAAAAACCTGAAACTAATGTAAAATTGTAAATCAACTATATACCAATAAAATTTTAAAAAAAGAATTTAACTAAAGATATGAAAAAAAAATTACCTTGTTTTTTGAAATGTTTATCTCCTTACTCCCCCAATTATTTTACTATAATGCTGACACTATGCAAAGATTTCTAAAAATAAAAATAGCATATATCCGGGCTTCCCTGGTGGTGCAGTGGTTGAGAGTCTGCCTGCCGATGCAGGGGACACGGGTTCGTGCCCCGGTCCGGGAAGATCCCACAAGCCACAGAGTGGCTGGACCCGTGAGCCATGGCCGCTGAGCCTGCGCGTCCGGAGCCTGTGCTCCGCAACGGGAGAGGCCACAACAGTGAGAGGCCCGCATATCGCAAAAAAAAAAAAAAAAAATAGCATACATCCATGTTCATCAAAGCAAAAATTTTAACAATTATTTATATTGATTATATAAACGTTAAAAAATATAAGCAGAATAATTAATTTTGGCACATATTCATGTTCTTTAATCGGTTTTTTACATAATGTCACTGGTGGTTTTCTTAAGAATGTATTTTTTCAACATTTTTTCTTAAAACTGTCTTAATTATTTTGTTTTCATACAATTACCTGCAATATTCTTTGAGGTTGTATTTTATGTATACTAAATTTGAAATTGTTGACAATTTATATAAATATTTCTCTGTGGACCATTGTATTTTTAATTAAATAAACAGTCTCTCTATAGATGTTAAGATGCCTGGTAAGATCTGAGCAAATTTTGCTAAATGGAGGATATTGTCAGTTCTTCTTTTTGCCATTCAGCTGTGCAAATATTTCACCTAAATATTTTGACAGGCTTTCTTTTTGCCTCCGTTCAGGAAACCTTTTTTTGATGTATATTTTATAAGAAAAAAACTTGTCAGTTATCTCTTTCTATTATTTTTTGATGTTTTACCATATTTATAATTGTAGGTCTTTTATTCAATTTTTGTGGAAATTATAAATTTATCCATTAAAAATAAGGCCTCTGTCAAAAGATTCATCCCACAACTTGTGATATTCCAAAGTGCAATTTTAGAATTCAAAAATTACCCCGTTGGAGCTCTCATCCTTTATTCAATTTCTCCTTTGCTTTTAAACAGATATATTTTAATGCCTTCCTGATTTTAGCATTGTTTTAAATAATTTTTCTTTTCTAAAAGTAAGTTTTTTATTGTTTCACTTGCAGAAAATTTTGGTTAAACATTTTCAACTTTAATTTTGAACAAGGGTTTCCCTGGTGGCGCAGTGGTTAAGAATCTGCCTGCTAATGCTGAAGACACGGGTTCGATCCCTGGTCTGGGAAGATCCCACATTCCGCGGAGCAACTAAGCCCATGTGCCACAACTACTGAGCCTGCGTTCTAGAGCCCGTGAGCCACAACTACTGAGGCCGCGTACTGCAACTACTGAAGTCCGCGTGCCTAGAGCCTGTGCTCCACAACAAGAGAAGCCACAGCAATGAGAAGCCCACGCACTGTAATGAAGAATAGCCCCCGCTCACCGCAACTAGAGAAAGCCGACGCGCAGCAACAAAGACCCAACACAGCCTAAAATACATAAATTAAAAAAAAATTTTTTTGTTTCAACAAAACGCAACCACAATTTAGAAGCCTTTTATTTTTTTTTAAGAAATTCAATTCTACTGTAGGCCTTTTAGGTCGTTTTACAAAATTGTGTCTTCCAAGTCTCAGATACTTTTAAAAATCAAACTGATGATGAGCAGCAAAGAGAAAGCACATACTTCAAAGCTGAAGTGTGTTTATGTTTATTTAACATCAGCTTTATTCCTCCAAATTTTGTAGTTTACTCTGTGAACATATTAAAAAGTGTAAATTTAGGGCTTCCCTGGTGGCGCAGTGGTTGGGAGTCCGCCTGCTGATGCAGGGGACGCGGGTTCGTGCCCAGGTCCGGGAGGATCCCACGTGCCGCGGAGCGGCTGGGCCCGTGAGCCATGGCCGCTGAGCCTACCCGTCCGGAGCCTGTTGCTCCGCGGCGGGAGAGGCCGCGGCAGTGAGAGGCCCGCGTACCGCAAGAAGAAAAATAAAAAAATAAAACAATAAATTTAAAAAATTTTAAAAGTGTAAATTTTGACATCTACATCCTCTGTTTTGACTATAGAGCGCAGTACTTTATGGGATGCAGTCAATTATGTATGAGCACAGCCAACTCCAAGCTTATCTGTTTAAGAGCTTATTGCTTCCAAAAGGGTTTGTACATTGAGTGACTGGCCCAAATCTTTGCATCCTTTTTTGCATCCACACCCGTGTCATCCTGAGCAGAATCTACTTCCCACCCCTTGGCTTATTTTGGCCAGCGGCATGTGGATAGATTTGATAGTGTGCTAGTTCTGACCTCTGGCTTTAAGAAGTCTGCAGCATTTCTGCTTGCTCTCCAGAGCCTTTGCCATAACCATGGGAAGAACAGGTCCTTGTCTATTCCACTGGGTTCACAGGAAGGATGAAACAGACATAGAATAAAGTGGCAGTTGAATATAGCCCAGATCAGTTGACGCAAAGCTGACCCATGTATTTAAATTCAGTCACTTCTTATCACTCCCCAAGTCCTAGCCTGAGTCACCATCATCTCACTTTTTTTTTTTTTTTTTTTTTTTGCGGTACACGGGCCTCTCACTGCTGCGGCCTCTCCCGTTGCGGAGCACAGGCTCTGGACGCGCAGGCTCAGCGGCCATGGGTCACGGGCCAGCCGCTCTGCGGCATGTGGGATCTTCCCGGACCGGGGCATGAACCCGTGTCCCCTGTATCGGCAGGGGGACTCTCAACCACTGCGCCACCAGGGAAGCCCATCATCTCACTCTTGATTACTGAATTCATCTATTAGCTGGTCTTCTTACAGTCAGCTAATCATATATCCATGCAAATAATTTTTGTTTTAAGCCACTGCATTTTGGGATGATTTATTAAGCAGCATTAATGTGGCAATAGCCAGTTGATAAAATAGGTTTCTTAAATTAGCCACAACATTGTTTCTATCACAATGCTTGCTCCACCAAAATTTGTATTCATTTTATCATTGTACAAATAAATAATTGTATCTTAAACGTTGAACTTTTTAATTGAATTTACAACTTTTATGTAATGTTGTAAATGTCAGATGTTTCACCTCCAAAATTGTTCCTTTGCTTGCGTGAGCTGGTGGAAAAAATCTGAAGCATTACTGGAATCAACTTAAATGAATTCTTATTTGAAGCATATAATGACACATATAAAACTGACATCAGAGCTACTGCTTCACTTTACACATGTGTCCAAGAAGAACTGGGATTGAAAATAAATTCAGCTATTTAGAAGGACACTCATTTGATCCAAATGAAAACTCATGCTTCTCAGAATGAAATGTATCAGCTGTATATATTAAATTGTTGTCTTTGGGAACATTCTTCTTAAAATGAGTATTAACTTTTCAAATAGATGATGTTTCTTCAGAGATTGTGTTTTCTCGCTTTGTAATGAGTATTAGATTTACTCTGGCTCCTGGGATGAATGGTACCCATTGATAAGCTTTCTGTGCAAGTTCACATTATATCTACTTGTTTGAAAAGTAGATGTTTAGTACTAAACTTTTCATTAAACATGCCTTTCATATTTTGAGTTCATTGTTGCCCAGAGTCTATTGCAAAATTTAAAAAGCTTTACCAAACAATAAAATAAATATTTGTAATTTACAGCATTTAATAAACGACCAAACTACTACATCAAGAGATTTTAAAGTACACTATACTGCAGAAGTACCGTATGCATCTAACCTTTGATATTCCATATTTCCCATTGACCCTATTGACTGGTGGCTTCATGCATCTGCCAGACTGTGACACGTGCCACCAAACAGTTGACTAGTTTACCAAATGTCTGGCAGAGGCTGCAACTTCAAAACCATCTCCTGTCAGCACCTGAAACTGCAAAGTTAACTATCCCTAGCCTTTCATGTCCAAGTGTACTTGGTTTTATCGGTGTGCATACTGTATGCTCTTCTTGAAAGGGAGGGGCTTGTTATACTGAATCTGAACAGACTCAGGAAAAGGTAGGTGGTTATTAAAGGTTATCTTAAAGGTACAACCGTGTTCCTGACAGACAATGACAGACCTGGAAACACAAAGAGTAGATCTAACAAACTCATCCCTGATTATTTTAATATAAATAGTAATACTTTAAGAAAAATAAAAAGTTCTGAACAAATGCTAAGTAGGTGTAAGTGAGGCCTGTTCCAGCTAAACTGGGACAGAGATACACACACACACACACACACACACACACACACGTAAACACACATACAGTGGGTCAATGGGTTCCTAATAGGATGGGGTTCCCTCAATCCACTCTTCCTGCCATTCAAAGCATTTCTCCAAAAGAAAGAAAAGAAGAAAAGGAAGAATAGGTAGGGCAAATAGTAATAAAATGTCTATTGTACTAATCAGATGACGATTTAACCTGAACCCAGGCAATCACATATCCATTCTGTGGGTTTAGTATATTCTAATGGTAAAAAACTATGTATCAGTTTTTCAGGCTTGATGGCACAAGCCACTACAATCACCCATCGAATGTCTTTGGCTCACAATAACTTTCGGATTATAATATTGCTTCCCACACATAGCTGTCCCAGGAAGAGACTGGGCTGATCAGCGCACATGGATATCCTTTCTTCTTGACAATGTA
Organism: Globicephala melas; assembly: GCF_963455315.2. Lineage (NCBI taxonomy): Eukaryota > Metazoa > Chordata > Mammalia > Artiodactyla > Delphinidae > Globicephala > Globicephala melas. The sequence goes on from NC_083322.1 coordinate 82,655,339, forward strand.
ATTCTTATCTTTAACAAATTGCCTTTCTGGTTTTATAAACAGTCGAACAAAAACACTTTGAATGTATCTTCCTTTTGGATATTGCCCTATATCTTTTTCTGGTCCAGTCTATCCTTGAGAGAATAGTCTTTGTCTCTAACACTGATTCATTCATTCAGCAAATGTTTGTAGAGGACTCAGTGTGAAGGGAGGAAGCCTTCTAGCTATCCATTTAGCGAACTGCTAAAACAGGACCGAGTCATGTGCACTTTCCCTATTACAGCTTCTTTAGATTTGGAAATCTTTTCAAGTCATGCAAGGAAAGTGAACAGAATGCTCAATCACTTGACTATTTAAGGATATTTATATTGAGTTCAGTGACATATTAAATATTATTGAAATTATGATTTAAAATAATGAAGAAATTAGCCAGAAAATATATCACTAATAATTACTTGATATATTTTTCTATTTTTTAAAAAATTTTCCAACTTAGAGTACTATGCAAATAAAGTCTCTTGTTTCCACTCAATGCTATACCCATTTGTTTAAACTGACTCATCTAAATGGCTCACTTATAATTTATTGATTATAAAGAAAACCCAAGATGTGAAAAAGTAAAGTTGAATATGATTTGAGCTACATTTCTTTGAAATGTATTTTCTTTCCACACCACCTGGGACCTTTAAATCTTCCAGCATACTAGGTTTTTACTCCCTCAAGCATTTCTGCTCAAATTCTAATGTGCACGCAAAGCATCTGAGAATCTCATTAAATTAAAATTCTGATTCAGCAGGTCTGGGGTGGAGCCTGAGAGTCTACATTTCTGACAAGCTTCCAGGAGATGTAGATACTGCTGATCCCAGGGCCCACATTTGAATAATAAGGTCCTAAAAGACAGACCAAGATACAAATAACTTGGAATGTTTTATAAAGAGAATTCTTACCAATAAAAACATATGCAAATTATGATAAATAATCTTGGTAATATACACTGGTGTATCCTGAGGGTCTAAGCCTTAGGCCCAGCGACGTCCAGAGATGCAGAACCATAGAAATGAGCTTTTTGTTTTCAAAACTGAGAGTTCACCCAAATTACTACAAACCAGTAACTTAATCATTCTATGTATTATCAGATATTTAGGCATGTACAATTTAGGTTAATATTTAGGTATGCACTGATTTGGGTTAATCAGTAAAACTGACAAATTTATAGCTTGTCTCGGTTTCTTAGCTGCAAACACAAAACTCAGTTTGCACACCATACTTGTGGAAACTTCTTTAAACATGAAAAATAATCAAGAATTTGAGAACAATAGCATTATTCACATCCTATGTGTGTGCTCTTATTCTATTACAAACTATTTAACATATCATTATTAATATTTGTTACTTTCCCCCTTGGTTGAATTATTGTATATTTAAAAGAAAATTTCTATTGTATAACATAAATGTTTTTTAAAAAATAACTTTCATCGTTTCATAGGAAAATAACAAATCCAGTATACAAGTACAAAATACAAAATATCATGAATGTAATGCTTTATTATCAATTAATTATATGTTGAACGAAGTATATGTAAGATCTTTCTGACGACATACTGTTTCTTCTACCTCTCAGTAAACCTTGAAATGCCTTGCTGTATTAAGAAAAGAGGAATTAAACGAACTCAGTTATTCTATTTCTATGGTAATCAGAACCCTCAATTTCTATCTGATTTTTGAGTTAAAGCAGTCTCATTTACATGAGTACAATAAACGTTTTTAAGTGTGGCTAGGACCATTTCCATAATTCTATATTTTTTCCCTTTCCTTAATCTTCTTGAACCCAACAGTGGGCTATAATTTGCAAAACTAAAATCCAATCAGAAAAAAAAATCTTTAGTAGAAAAGTAAAAACCAAGAAGACAGGCACCACATTCAATGCTGCTCTGCTCTTTCATCATTAACCCAATGGGCAGGAAGAAAAGCATCACAACGTAGTTCAACATAAGGGCAGGATTAATTAATTTGCTAGAAAGAGACATCATTTTCATACAAGTTTGAATTGGCTCATACCAAATACTGTGTGATTTCACATGGAAGTGGAGCCAGCTACAAGCGGCCATGTGCCCGAGCTGAATACAGAAAGTATACCTGTGCTATTACTCTTCTTTTTGGTCTAGATTATATAAACATAATGATAAAAGCAAAGAGAAAAGGCACGAATGTGAACAGCAATACTAAAGTACAATTTTTCCTCGGGTTTGTGTGCTTCACAAATATCTCTATACAACTTTTTTTTTTTTCAAACAACAGTCTTTTTCTGAGTGTCTCTTGGCATTCTACCAAACATTTGTGTCTTGTTTAATTATGAATGTGTTCATTTAATTGAGAGGATTGAATAAATTATATGCTTAGCTGATGAAATCGCTTTCTTTTCTAAATAAGCAGATTGGCATAAAATACTTCAGTCAGTCACTTACCTATATTTGACTGATTTTGAAATTTATGTCAGGATCTTACAGTTTATCTATAGAAGCTACATATTTAATTAACAGTTTTTTTTTTCCTAAAATAAGGAACTGTTACCAGATGAAGTCACATAAAATTTCCATGCAGCTTTTCCTTATACCCTGAAAGGCAAGCACTTAGGCAAATAAAGTAAAAGTGTGTCACAAAGCCACATCCTCAGTGGAAGTTTTTTAGAGGAAGCACTTTTTTTTTTTAATCGAAACGGGACACTTAGAGCCTTTAGAGATAAAATAGCAGAACCTACCCGTCTCTTAACATCTGAAACCACAGTCTGTTCTTGTCAGACTGTACTTTATTGTTTTGTAAATCAACTAAATATACAAGGTTGATGGACTGTGTGAAATCCATAATTTCTGTTAATGGCCTAAGAAGCCATGGGTTTAGGACTCTTGTTATTCAGTGATCCTCCTTCCACATTGTTTTACAGAGAGCTCTCAGAGCACTTGTGTAGTCATTTTTTGCTATTTCACCTTTGAAATAAAATAATAATTTTAGCTTATTCAATTTAGTTTCTTTCTATAAATATTTTTAGCACGTGATATTGCTTTCTAACTTCACAGAAAGTCAAGAGCTCTCAATTTCCTGTCCCCTCCCCATTTAACTCTCTGAAAACAAATTATTTTTCTTTCTAGTCTCAGGGGCTGTGCTTATGTCCAAAGCTAGTGCTAATATATATCGTTGTCTGTATATTAGTGCCCCCTTCTGCTCAAGAAAATATACTAATTATCTTCTCGCCCCACCTCTCATTCTACCTCTCTCCCTCTCTCTCCGTCTCCCTCTCTCCCTCTCCCTCTCTCTTTCCCTCTCCCTCTCTCTCTTTCTCTCTCTCTCTCTCCCTCGCTCTCGCTCTCTCGCTCTCACACTCTCCCTCTCTCTCTCTCTCCCTCTCTCTCTCTCTCCCTCTCTCTCTCTCTCCCTCTCTCTCTCTCCCTCCCTCCCTCTCTCTCCCTCCCTCCCTCTCTCTCCCTCCCTCCCTCTCTCCCTCTCTCTCGCTCTCACGCTCGCTCTCTCTCCCTCTCTCTGTCTCTCTCTGCCTCTGTCTCTGTCTCTCTCTCTGTCTCTCTCTCTCTCTCGCTCTTGCTCTCGCTCTCACGCTCTCTCTCCCTCTCTCCCTCTCACGCTCTCTTTCTCTCTCTCCCCTCCACCCCCACCTCCCTATCCTTATCTCTATCTCATCTCTCTCTTTCCCTCTCTCTAGTATTTCAACTTCTTCAGCTCCAGATGCTTTTCCTTTCAAACTCTTTCCCTTCTAAATGTAACACTCCGAGTCTCTTGTTCTAAAAATAATATCCTATGCCCCCCCACCCTTTTCCTTCCTTGCAAAACCAAACTTTTCCATAGAAAAGCAAAGAGCACTCCCTACTTCATTTCCTTACCTCTAATTCAATCACAAGCTTACTGAAATTTGGTCTCTGCTCAGAGAACCCCTCAAGGCACCAAAGATGTCAATAACTTCCTCCACACAAAACAGTTTCCCGACGGTATTTTCTTGGAGTCTGTGGCATTCGATAGAGTTGACTCTTCTCTTCTTGAACACATCCCTTTCTTTTTTGTTTATACATTTCCTTCTATCTCTCACTAGTCTTGAACCAAATATATTTAAATAAAACTATGTGTAGAGCTTAACAAATTCTTAGGTATAAAAGAAAAAAAATGCCAATCTCATTGTACAGAAAAAGGCATCAAATTGCCAAGGTCCTAAAATTATATATGGAAAGCAGTCATCATCTACACTTCTAATTAGCTAAATGTATAAAACTGGAATTTTATCTTCAGTTATCAGCATAGGAAAAACTATTTTATTCTATGCACTTATCACTGGGTGCTTGAGCTGACCCGACCAGGAGAAACTGCTACGGAGGAAAAAATCAACACTAAGTCCTTGAACATTGTATGATTATAGGGAAGAAGTTTTAGATTCTCAACTGTCTGCATTTTCTGTTTCTCAAAAAGCAAGGTTTAAAAGGTACTAATCTGACACCAGTTTTTCAAAAGCAACTTAATCTATTTTTGCTAAATTATAAATTCATCTTAATGGGGAAAGATGTATTCGTTTCCTAGGGCTGCTGTAACAAAGTACAGAAACCAGACGACTTAACAGAAATTTATTCTCTCATAATTCTAGAGGCTAGTATCAATTGTTCAAAATCAGGGGGTCAGCAAGCCATACTCCCTCTGAAGCCTCTAGGGAAGAATCCTTTCTTTCTTATCTCTTCCAGCTTCTGGTGGTTGCCAGCAATCCTTGGTGGTCCCTAGCTCATACATGTATCAGTCTAATATCTGCCTCTTGCCTTCACATCCCTTTTCTCCTGTGTGTGTCTCTGTGCCCAAATGTTCCTCTTCTTATAAGGACACCAGACATTGGATTTAGGACCCACATGACCCAGTATGACCTCATCTTAAGTTGATTACACCTGCAAAGACCCTATTTCCAAATAAGGCCACGTTCACTGGTTCGACATGTGTTTTGGACAGACACTATTCAACCCAATACAAATAAAAAAACAAAAATTAGTATTCTGGAAAATTAAAAAGGAATTTCTTTTTTTAACCAAATGACTGATCACATGTTGTTATTTTTCTTCCTTTGCAAACCTTACTAAAATACTAGTAAAGGAATAAAGCAATAAAAAAATACCATAAGAGATAAAATCCACTGGAAACAGAGATAACGTAGGGAATACTATTTTTCAATGTGGAAATACTATTTCTCAATGTGTATATTTTTCAATAGATATATGAATAGGATGCTATGAAAAGGAAAAAAATCAGAGCACAAAAATAATAGAAATAAATAACATTCTAAAATAATTGAAAGATAAATCCAGGACCAAAAGTAAAACGAAACACAAAGAAGTGAAAAACAGGAAGTAGAGAAAAGAAAATAAGTAGATAAGTCTATGGGGGTTTAGAATCCACTTGTTAAGACACTTTGGAGCAATGTCTTCAAAAGTTTTAACAAAAATGGTATTTAGTGAACAGTTCTATACTCAAGACAAGCTAATGTTCAAGAATGAGAGTAAAGGGAATTCCCTGGCAGTCCAGTGGTTAGGACTCCGTGCTCTCACTGCCCAGGGCATGGGTTCAATACCTGGCTGGGAAAGTAAGATCCTGCAAACCGCATGGTGTGGCAAAAGAGAAAGAGAGTAAAATGAGGACATTTTTAGGAATGCAAGGATAAATATATACACACACACACATATATACATATATATATACATACACATACACAGCGTTCAGTCATTCATTAACGGGAAGCTACTACTAGAGGATATCGCTGAACAAAGGCAAATGCAAATTAAGCAAAGAGACAGATACAATATACAGTAAACAGTGGATAAAACCTAGAAAAATGACCGAATTTTTGAGGATGACAATGAAGGGAAGTACCAGTACTGTGCAGCTAGCCTGGAGGGCAACCAGTCCACACTGGATGAGGAAAATGGACACTTACTGTCAGGGGTTCTTGGTTCAAAGGAAACGTCAGAACAGCACAAATTATTAAGGAATAGAGGAATGTTCAAATGAATTGCAAATGGAGACAAAATTAGTTTTCCACAGAGGGGAGGAAGTCAGTTAAATCACTACCAGACAAGACAATTTACTTATCTCTCAGTTACCTACAACCTACAGAGTTGCAAATTAGCTCAAAGAAAAGTAACAGGGCTGGAATATGATAACCTAGAAGGGTATACTACAGAAGATGCACAGTTTTCCATGGAAGCACACAGAAAAAATATTATACAATGTATATAAAATAAAATATGAAACAACATATAAGGTAACTTCGTGAGGCAGGCATTCTTCATTGAGGAAGAAACTGAAGCTTACAAATTGGTTACACAATTTATATTCCCATAGTCAGCAACAGCATAATTAGGACTGTAAATTATATGTGTTTGTATGTGTGTGTTTTCAGGAATCACCCTTGATACTACTAATTGTGTTTTTCTTTTTAATTTTAAAAAATAATGAAGAGAATGCTATCAGTTTCTTCAGTGGCTTCTTATTATTTTCAAAGCTGATATTGTCAGTTTATCACCTGGGACCCAGTCAAAGTAAAATAATTTTACTTTTCAGAGTCTTTACCTACAGTGAATAATGACATAATCTTTTTCTACTTGCTTCTAAGAAGAGGAGGCAACTTCCGGACAGCCAGGGAAGGAACATGTACCTCTGCCAGTCCTTGAAGTGGCTGTGAAATGCCACAAAGATTCCACCTTCTTCCCAAAAGAATGGTAGCTCTGGAGAGGCAGGAACGTGCAATGACTTTCTCTGGGGACACAAAGGCTGGTGGGCATTATTTTTGGAGCCCTCCCTCTAGCCTGCTAGCGCCCGTGGGAATTCTCTGCACACCACCCACCCACGCAGCTGCCGAGAACCCACTCTTAAAGGGCTCAACTGCAGACCAACTTGCCCTGAGATCCATCAAAAAGCAACAGTTTGAAAAACACCCAGACAGTATGTGAGGGACACCCAGTTACTAATCCCGAAGTGTCTGTCAGAGAGGCAGAAAACTGAAGTGACTTTCTCCAGGTTTGAAAATGCTGGTGGGTATCATTTTTGCAACCTCATTCTAACTTGCTGTTGACAGAGCTGGCGGGAGCCATTTTTGGTGCCTCCCTCTCACCTGCTAGCATGGTAGGCAGCCTCCATGCCCCACCCACCCCACACAGCAGCCACGACACAACCAAACTGGGCAAGTGCACCATGCCCCGCCCCACACACTAGCAGGGCTGCAGCTGGGCAAGCTCCCTGCACCCAACCCACCTGGCACAGCAGCCATACCACAAGCGGGCCAGGTACACGGGCTGTACTCTAACTTCCCTGTGCCACAGCCACGCCACATCTGCACAGGGAGACTGCATCACACCCTGCCCTCCCTATGCAGCAGCTGAGGCCCCAGGACAGTCCACAAAGGGATTCCTCTTGAGCACCTGGCTCTGGAGGGCAGGGAAGACAGCACTTCTGGGCATCACAGATCATCTCCTAGACTCCTACACTTCCAGACTACTCCTTCAAGACTCGGAAAGGTAGATGTTTTGCCTAATACATATAGAAAAACACAGAGAGTCAGACAAAATGAGGAGATGGAGAAATATAACAAATTCCCAGAAAAAAAGACCTTATGGAGATAAATAACCTACCTGATAAAGAGTTCAAATTAATGTCGTAAACATGCTCACCAATCATAGGAGAAGAACGGATGAACATAGTGAGAACTTCAACAGAGACAAAATATAATAAAGTACCAAACAGAGAATATAAATGAACTGAAAAATGCACTAGAGGGGGTTCAACAGCAGACGGGATGAAGTAGGAACACAAATCAGCAAACTCAAAGACAAAGAAATACATCTCAACCAGTCAGAGAAAGACAAATACCATATGATTTCACTCATATGTGGAATCAAACAAAAGAAAACTAAGGAACAAATAAAATAAAACAAAAACAAACACTTAGATACAGAAAACAGATTAGTGGTTACCAGAAGGGAAGGGGGTTGGAGGTGAGCAAAATGGATAAAAGTCAACTGTGTGGTGATGGATGGTAACTAGATTTATGGTGTTGATCACTCTGGAGTATATACAGATGTTGACCTGTAATGCTTTATACCTGAAATTTACATACACACACACAAGAGTAGGGCAACCCTCTTTACGTGTACATGTTTTTCCTGTGTATAATTAGCACAGCTTCATTCATATGCCCCTTGGCCCCCACTGCCCCCTTTTTTAAAAATTGTCTTTGTAAATTCTGTCTCTTCCACTGTGTTTTGCCTCACTAGTCGGATTCTGATATCCTAGCTCTGGTCTGAACCTGGCTAGAATTTGCTAACTTTGGGTACAAACCTGCCATAACTGGCTTAGACAAAGGCAGCAAGGACCACAGGGACAGTGCTGGTCTCTCTCACCCTTAACCAGTTTAGTTCTTGTGACATTTATAACCACCAGGCAACAAGTTACATTAGTAGGTTCAAATGTCATCCCTTTAGGCCTATACCTCTCCATGGGAAGCCACAGAACTGCCCCCCACACCTCCCATATTCATACAGTGTGCTAGAAGGGCTACTGGGAAAACTAGATATTTAAAGTAAGATATCCTTGAGAGGGCAGACAGCAGAAGCTAGAAGAAGAACAAACTTGCAGCCTGTGGAACAAAAACCACATTCACAGAAAGACAAGATGAAAAGGCAGAGGGCTATGTACCAGATGAAGGAAGAAGATAAAACCCCAGAAAAACAACTAAATGAAGTGGAGATAAGCAACCTTCCAGAAAAAGAATTCAGAATAATGATAGTGAAGATGATCCAGGACCTCGGATAAAGAATGGAGGCAAAGATTGAGAAGATGCAAAAAATGTTTAACAAAGACCTAGAAGAATTAAAGAACAAACAAACAGAGATGAAAAATACAATAACTGAAACGAAAACTATACTACAAGGAATCAATAGCAGAATAACTGAGGCAGAAGAATAGATAAGTGACCTGGAAGACAGAATGGTGGAATTCACTGCCACAGAACAGAATAAAGAAAAAAGAATGAAAAGAAATGAAGACAGCCTAAGAGACCTCTGGGACAACATTAAACACAACAACATTCGCATTATAGGGGTCCCAGAGGAGAATAGAGAGAGAAAGGACCAGAGAAAATATTTGAAGAGATTATAGTCGAAAACTTCCCTAACATGGGAAAGGAAATAGCCACCCAAGTCCAGGAAGTGCAGAGAGTCCCATACACGATAAACTCAAGGAGAAACACACAAAGACACATAATAATCAAATTGGCAAAAATTAAGACAAATTATTGAAAACAGCAACGGAAAAACAACAAATAATATACAAGGGAACTCCCATAAGATTAACAGCTGATTTCTCAGCAGAAACACTACAAGCCAGAAGGGAGTGGCATGATATATTTAAAGTGATGAAAGGGAAGAACCTACAACCAAGATTACTTTACCCGGCAAGGATCTCATTCAGACTTGATGAAGAAATCAAAAGCTTTACAGACAAGCAAAAGCTAAGAGAATTCAGCACCACCAAACCAGCTCTACAACAAATGCTAAAGGAACTTCTCTAATTGGGAAGCACAATAGAAGAAAAAGACCTACAGAAACAAACCCAAGGGCTTCCCTGATGGCGCAGTGGTTGAGAGTCCGCCTGCCGATGCAGGGAACGCAGGTTCGTGCCCCGGTCTGGGACGATCCCACATGCCGTGGAGCGGCTGGGCCCGTGAGCCATGGCCGCTGAGCCTGCGCGTCTGGAGCCTGTGCTCCACAACGGGAGAGGCCACAACAGTGAGAGGCCCGCGTACCACAAAAAAAACCCCAAAACAATTAAGAAAATGGTCATAGGAACATACATATTGATAATTACCTTAAACGTGAATGGATTAAAGGCTCTAACCAAGACACAGGCTTGCTAAATGGATACAAAACCAAGACCCATATATATGCTATCTACAACAGACCCACTTCAGATCTAGGGACACATACAGACTGAAAGTGAGTGGATGGAAAAAGATATTCCATGCAAATGGAAATCAAACGAAAGATGGAGTAGCAATACTCATATCAGATAAAATAGACTTTAAAATAAAGAATGTTATAAGAGACAAGGAAGGACACTACATAATGATCAAGGGATCAATCCAAGAAGAAGATATAACAATTATAAATATATATGTACCCAACATAGGAGCACCTCAATACATAAGGCAACTGCTAACAACTGTAAAAGAGGAAATCGACAGTAACACAATAATAGTGGGGGACTTTAACACCTCACTTACACCAATGGACAGATCATCCACAATGAAAATAAATAAGGAAACAGAAGCTTTAAATGACACAATAGACCAGATAGATTTAATTGATATTTATAGGACATTCCATCCAAAAACAGCAGATTACACTTCCTTCTCAAGTGTGCACAGAACATCCTCCAGGATAGATCACATCTTGGGTCACACATCAAGCTTCAGTAAATTTAAGAAAACTGAAATCATATCAAGCATCTTTTCTGACCACAATGCAATGAGATTAGAAATGAATTACAGGGAAAAAAATGTAAAAAACAGAAACACAAACACATGGAGGCTAAACAATATGTTACTGAATAACCAAGAGATTACTGAAGAAATCAAAGAGGAAATCAAAAAATACTTAGAGACAAATGACAATGGGAACACGCCTATCCAAAACCTACAGGATGCAGCAAAAGCAGTTCTAAGAGGGAACTTTATAGCTATACAAGCCTACCTCAAGAAACAAGAAAAATCTCAAATAAACAATCTAACCTTACACCTAAAGGAAGTAGAGAAAGAAGAACAAACAAAATCCAAAGTTAGCAGAAGGAAAGAAATCATAAAGACCAGAGCAGAAACAAATGAAATATAAACAAAGAAAACAATAGCAAAGATCAATAAAACTAAAAGCTGGTTCTTTTAGTAGATTAAAAAAATGGATAAACCATTAGCCAGACTCATCAAGAAAAAGAGGGAGAGGACTCAAATCAATACAATGAAAAAGGAGGAGTCACAAAAGACACGGCAGAAATACAAAGCATCCTAAGAGACTACTACAAGCAACTCTATGCCAATAAAATGCACAACCTGGAAGAAATGGGCAAATTCTTAGAAAAGTATAACCTTCCAAGACTGAACCAGGAAGAAATAGAAAATATGAACAGGCCAATCACAAGTAATGACATTGAAACTGTGATTAAAAATCTTCCAACAAACAGAAGTCCAGGACCAGATGTCTTCACAGGTGAATTCTATCAAGCATTTAAAGAAAAGCTAACACCCATCCTTCTCAAACTCTTCCAAAAAAGTGCAGAGGAAGGAACACTCCCAAACTCATTCTATGAGGCCACCATCACCCTGATACCAAAACCGGACAAAGTTACTACAAAAAAAGAAAATTACCAACCAATATCACTGATGAATATAGATGCAAAAATCCTCAACAAAATACTAGCAAACAGAATCCAACAACACATTAAAAGGATTATGATCCTTGGACCATGATCAAGTGGGATTTACCTCAGGGATGCAAGGATTCTTCAATAAATGCAAGTCAATCAATGTGATACACCATATTAACAAATTGAAGAATAAAAACCATATGATCATCTCAATAGATGCAGAAAAAGCTTTTGACAAAATTCAACACCCATTTCTGATAAAAGCTCTCCAGAGTGTGGGCATAGAGGGAAACTACCTGAACATAATAAATGCCATATATGACAAACCCACAGCAAACATCATTCTCAATGGTGAAAAACTGAAAGCATTTCCCCTAAGATCAGGAACAAGACAAGGATGTCCACTCTCACCACTATTATTCAACATAGTTCTGGAAGTCCTAGCCATGGCAATCAGAGAAGAAAAAGAAATAAAAGGAATACAAATTGGAAAAGAAGAAGTAAAACTGTCACTGTTTGCAGATGACATGATACTATACATAGAGAATCCTAAAGATGCCACCAGAAAACTACTGGAGCTAATCAATGAATTTGGTAAAGTTGCAGGATACAAAATTAATGCAGAAATCTCTTGCATTCCTATATACTAATGAAGAAAAATCTGACAGAGAAATTAAGGAAACACTCCCATTTACCACTGCAACAAAAAGAATAAAATACCTAGGAAAAAACCTACCTAAGGAGATAAAAGACCTGTATGCAGAAAACTGTAAGACAGTGATGACAGAAATTAAAGATGATACCAACAGATGGAGAGATATACCATGTTCTCAGATTGGAAGAATCAATATTGTGAAAATGACTGTACTACCCAAAGCAATCTACAGATTCAGTGCAACCCCTATCAAATTACCAATGGCATTTTTCACGGAACTAGAACAAAAAAATCTTAAAATTTGTATGGAGACACAAGAGACCCCGAATAGCCAAAGCAGTCTTGAGGGAAAAAAGTGAAGCTGGAGGAATCAGACTCCCTGACTTCAGACTATACTACAAAGCTACAGTAATCAAGACAATATGCTACTGGCACAAAAAGAGAAATATAGGTCAATGGAACAAGATAGAAGGCCCAGAGATAAACCCACTCACCTATGGTCAGCTACTCTATGACAAAGGAGGCAAGGATATACAATGGAGAAAAGACAGTCTCTTCAATAAGTGGTGCTGGGAAAACTGGACAGCTACATGTAAAAGAATGAAATTAGAACACTCCCTAACACCATACTCAAAAATAAACTCAAAATGGATTAGAGACCTAAATGTAAGACCAGACAGTATAAAACTCTTAGAGGAAAACATAGGAAGAATACTCTTTGACATAAATCATAGCAAGACATTTTTTGATCCATCTCCTAGAGAAATGGCAATAAAAACAAAAATAAACAAATGGGACCTAATGAAACTTCAAAGCTTTTGCACAGCAAAGGAAACCATAAACAAGACGACAAGACAACCCTCAGAATGGGAGAAAATATTTGCAAATGAATCAATGGACAAAGGATTAATCTCCAAAATATACAAACAGCTCATGCAGCTCAATATTAAAAAAACAAACAACCCAATCCAAAAATGGGCACAAGACCTAAATAGACATTTCTTCAAAGAAGACATACAGATGGCCAAGAAGCACATGAAAAGCTGCTCAACATCACTAATTATTAGAGAAATGTAAATCAAAACTACAACGAGGTTATCACCTCACACCAGTTAGAATGGGCATCATCAGAAAATCTACAAACAACAAATGCTGGAGAGGGTGTGGAGAAAAGGGAACCCTCTTGCACTGTTGGTGGGAATGTAAATTGACACAGCCATTATGGAGAACAGTATGGAGGTCCCTTAAAAAAACTAAACATGGAATTACCATATGATCCAGCAATCCCACTACTGGGCATATACCCAGAGAAAACCATAATTCAAAAAGACACATGCACCCCAATGTTCATTGCAGCACTATTTACTACAGCCAGGTCATGGAAGCAACCTAAATGCCCATCGACAGACAAATGGATAAAGAAGAAGTGGTACATATATACAGCGGAATATTACTCACCCCTAAAAAGGAATGAAATTGGGTTATTTGTTGAGACGTGGATGGATCTAGAGACTGTCATAAAGAGTGAAGTAAGTGAGAAAGAGAAAAATGAATATCGTATATTAATGCTTAGGGGGGAAAGCGGCGGGTGGTGGTGGTGGTGGTGTGATGAATTGGGAGAATGGGATTGACATGTGTACACTGATGTGTATAAAATTGATGACTAATAAGAAACTGCTGTATAAAATAAATAAATAAATAAATAAATAAAGTGAGATATCCTCTAAAACTATAGCAACTCTCAAACAAACAAAAAGCACAGAGGATGTTTTTAAAAGGATGGTAAATGTCCTTTAAAAGATAGGGAAGCAGGGTATGTAAGGTTTAACTGGTCCTCAGGTTTGCATGTTTAGTCAGTCATTCCACAGAGTTACTGTGTATCTATTATATGCCAAAGTCACAGTTTTATCAGGTTACTCAGAGATTATTATGATTTTGGGAAATTATTTCATATGAATAACCAGAGAGGAATAAAATAGAAGTTTTAATTGGCACATTCTGGAAATATTATCTGCTTCCATCCAGGTTACAGCTTGGGAAGGAACCCCCCAAAGGGTGAAAACCATTCCAATCAATGGAATTAATCACAAAACAAAGGATAACACAGCCAGATCTCCCTCACATTCTAGTTTACTAAGAAATAAAGCTGATAAACACTCATTTTAAGAGCTTTCAGTAGGAATTTTAGTATTATTCAGATAAAAGGCATATATTTAGATAGGCTTGAAATAGACCATCACTTTGCCAAGGTTATTATTATTTGTATGTAATATAGAGTCATGGTAGAGAGAGTTGAGTGATTTCAGAAACAATGTCATCAAGCTATTATATCCTAAGTCACCTATTTACTTCTGTTAGTAAAGGAAACTGCCTGGATAGTATGAACATACAATGACAGAATCAACTCACTGTTTCTCTTTATAGACTCCATGAAATCATTATCCTTGCCCTATGACAATATTACCTTGAATATTCAAAAATTAAATTAGTTGTCTAATAATCAGATGATAGCTTAATAGTCAACATCAGTTTTGGAAAACCTTTTAGTAACTTTAAGACACACGATCTATATCTTAGACTGGACTTTAGAGTTATTTGGAAAGTATAAAAAACTCATTTATTTACAACTTTCCACCAAACTTCCATATATATTCAAATACCATGTTCTATGCCAAAGCAAAGGGGCACCAACTCTACCTGACACTAAGGGATTACAGTAGTGATTTTATTTAGGTTTATTTTGAGGAACAAATAGAATCAGCCCTTATAACTTAGCATATTTATAAGAAAAAGGCCTTCTGTATTTGGCTATCAATGAGTTGCTTACTTCTGAAGATAATCTCTACCTTTTTTAGTTTTGACATGGGCCTATTTATATCCAACTTTGGGTCAATGCCAATTGACAGATTAAGGAGAGTTTCCTTAAAACTAATTTTCCTACATTAACTTATATGTGATTCCATTTCTAATTTTCTGTAAGCTATCATGTAGGAAAAGAAAGTATTTTGGAACCAAGCAATATGTCTCAGTTTAAAAATGCTTATGCAGCTATCTTATCACATATATTCAAATTACTTAAGTTTTCAGTTCATAAAACCTTTGATTACTGATCAATGATGATTCAGCTCTAACAGCCAAAGATTTATATTGATAATGGTAATTTTTTTTGCTTTATCACTTCTTTCAAATATTGCATTATTTTATTTTGGCGTGAGTTTGACTAATCCAAGACAAAGAAATATACTCATTTTAGAAATATGATATGCCAGTAGCCCAATTCAATATGTGACTTTAAAAAAAGAAAGTAATAAATTAGAAATCAGTTATAACATTTAATGAGTTTTCCACAAAACACTGGCACCTAGTGGCTACACAAGTGCTCCTCATAGCAGCTTCTAACTTGTCTTTGTTATTAGTTTACATCTCGCATTCGTTGCCTAATGGTTCAATTGCCATTGAGGTTTACTGAAGATCACCTGCTTTACAGATTCAAACCTTTGCAATATTAAATCAATCTTTTATTTAGCAGTTGGGTGCTTAGCCTAATGTCCACAGTGCTATTTTTCTTACTAAAGAAGTTATTCTAATATAGAGCTTTATATGTAGATGGTGGTAATGACTTACTGCTACTTAAAACAGATAAATTACTTTTGAAACATCAAACAAAAGACTACCTTATTACAAAGAGCTATAAAAAGAGATTCACCTTTGGAAGTTATAAGATTTGCCTCTCTATTTCTATAGCAGAAAAGAGTAATGTAAGCTATTTTATCGCCACTTTGTATTAATAGTATAATAAATATTCTTTCACCTATTGCCTAGCAGTCTGTAAACCTGACCACAACATGTCTGTGTTTTGAACTTTCTCGAATATTGTTCAGAAGAAAGATGCATTATCTTTTATTTATTATGACTAAGTATGGTATACACCAAGTTGATTTAGAAAAGACAAATAAAATACTGTCTTCTTTATGTAAATAAATCGATGAATAAGAATAGTATATGTTTTTCTGGGCTTCCCTGGTGGCGCAGTGGTTGAGAGTCCGCCTGCCGATGCAGGGGACACAGGTTCGTGCCCCGGTCTGGGAAGATCCCACATGCTGTGGAGTGGCTGGGCCCGTGAGCCATGACCGCTGAGCCTGCACGTCCGGAGCCTATGCTCCGCAACGAGAGAGGCCACAACAGTGAGAGGCCTGCGTACCGCAAAACAAAAAAAAAGAATAGTATATGTTTTTCTATCAAAGTGACACAAATACACACACATACACACATATATTCTTTTAAATACAGGTGTTTCATTTTTGTTTGAGAATGTCTGTTCACTCATGTAACCATTACATGTGAAACTCAGATCTTACTATCACTGTGCTCTAACTATAAAAATGATTTTAAATAATTCTGACTGGAAATAAACTCAGAAGCAGTTAGATGGCAACTATTAATTTAAACAAATTCATATTTGTATCTAGTTTCACGTTTACTTTACAAAACGAGGAGAGACTGTAATATTCTCTTTCTTGATCTGGAAGCTAGTTACACTTGGTGTAAATTCATTGAGCTCTATACTTAGGATTTGTATATGCAATTATGTATAACACATATATTATATACAAATAAAATTTACATTAAAAAAACTAAGGGAGGAGAAAATGGGTCATGTTTTTTAAGAAAGTTCTTGACAGTGTGAGCACTGTTTGAAACTTGCAGGCTTAATGGAGGCCAATTTTTTAATTAAAAGAATTATTGCAATCTCTTTTTAAAATTAATATCAAATTTTCCCTATCAATATAATTTAAACAGATATTTAATGTTTATTTTTATACTTAAGGAGAATAACTCAATTATTTATATGGAAAATAACTTATAGATCTTTTAATATTAACCCATCCCTAGGATTTAGAATTATTTATTTAGTTAACACTAGATTGTGACCAAAGTTTGAGGTTTTAAATTACTTAGATAGGTTCACTTATTCTTGAGGTACCTTTAAGGCAAGTTAACATTACCACTCAGTAGTAGCCTACAATAATTTAATGCCAAAATAAGTTTTTTTGTTTGTTTGTTTGGTTTGTTTTTTTTTTTTGCAGTACGAGGGCCTCTCACTGTTGTGGCCTCTCCCGTTGCGGAGCACAGGCTTCGGACGCGCAGGCTCAGCGGCCATGGCTCACGGGCCCAGCCACTACGCGGCATGTGGGATCTTCCTGGACCGGGGCACGAACCCGTGTCCCCTGCATCGGCAGGCGGACTCTCAACCACTGTGCCACCAGGGAAGCTCAAAATAAGTTTTTTAATAGTGATATTTTATTTGTAAATCTGCAGATCTCACAACTAATTCATATAAAAATATTATTTTGTGCAGTTGGTACCAAAAATAGAAAAGATAGAAATGAAAAGAATCCTTGCTGGAGGAGTTCAAGCTGAAAACTTTATGAGGAAAATATTGCTTTATGATTAAATATTAAAAAGTCACATAATTCATTTTAGTCATCAACAGTCTAAACATCAAACAGATTGAGAGGTATAATTAGATGAAAATATAGTAATTTGGGAAAAATATTTTAGGAAATAATTAAAAAACTCTGAGCTGTAAATATTCATAAAATGATAAGCTGATGATCTGAAATGCCTATTTATTTTCAAACTATTTCACAATTATAAGCCACATATAAATTCGTCAGTCATTGTTAAAATAACTAAGAGATAGTACTGCTATATGGCTTACCCTCTTTTAATTAAAAAATTACCTAAAATTACTCTAAAGTATTGACGCATAGATGGTACGGGTGTTTACGGGACATTAACTATCAAATCTACTGATGCAGTTATATGGGGTTTATCAAACACTTTTCACACTTCTCCTCTGAGATTCCTGGCCTTACCAAGCTTTCAGAGCCTGGGCTGCTTGCCCCACACACAGCCAGCACTGCAAAATACGGGATATGCCTGCCCTAGAGGCCGTCACAGAGACCAGGTGACACAACACAGAAGTGCAGGGTAAAGTTTTCTCATGGGGAAACCTTTGACCAACGGTTGGCAAGAGACACAGAGACAACAGCAGATAAATTTGCTCTCTATTCTTCCTGCAGATGGACTGTTCCATTACACAGGCTTTCCATGCACGTCTTTTCAAGGCTTGTCAAATAGTGATGGCCAGCAGAGCACCACATCACCTGCATTTCCTTTCTTTACCTCTCTTTACCTCACTTCCTTTTCCTCTCACTCTTGGTGCCCTGGGATTGTACTCCTAACTAATTAACATGAGGGTATTCTCTCAGGTTTTTTTTTTTTTCTTCTCTAAAGGACCCAAACTTAGACAGGGGTTCCTTGAGTTCAAGTTATATAAGGAAATAATATATTATTAAATTTAATCCATAAAAATGATATCTTTGGGCTTCCCTGGTGGCGCAGTGGTTGAGAGTCTGCCTGCCGATGCAGGGGACACGGGTTCGTGCCCCGGTCTGGGAGGATCCCACATGCCGCGGAGCGGCTGGGCCCGTGAGCCATGGCCGCTGGGCCTGTGCGTCCGGAGCCTGTGCTCTGCAACGAGAGAGGCCACAACAGTGAGAGGCCCGTGTACCGCAAAAAAAAAAAAAAAAAAAAAAAAAAAAAAAAAAAAAGATATCTTTAATAGTGAAATGGAATAGCTATAGCTTTAATATTTAACTACATCTACAAGGCAACCTCCACATTCTTCAAATTATCTTTATAGAGTTAGCATTTGGGGGGATAGAAAGTCTGTGGAAAACATTTTTGTTTTGGTGGTGATGGAGGAGAAATATTAGTAGTTTAGTTTTGAACATTTAAACTTGAGGTGACTATTGGATACCCAAGTAGAGATAAAGAAAAGGCTGTTGGACATAAGTCTGGAATTTGGAAGAGAGGTCCAGGATAGAGTTATAAATGTGGGAACTGTAGCATATAGACAGTATATCATATGATGAGACTGGATGAGGTTTCCTAAGGACTGAATATTGATATAGGCAGATGATTCCAAAGGACCAAACCCTAGAAAATTCCTACATCTGGAGGTCAGGAAATAAAGAGGGAACAGCAAATAGACTGAGAAATTGTCCAGAGAGGTAGAGGAGAAAAACTCAGAGTGTGATGTTTTGGATGTTAAGAGAAAAAAAGAATATTTCAAGGGGGAGAAAGTCAGCTAATGGGTTAAATTATATTGACAAGTCAAGGGAAAAAAAACAAGAACTGAGAACACAGATTGGATACAGTGAAGGGAATGAAAAGTTGATTAGAATAGATTCAAGAGAATATGGGAGGAGGAAAAGTGGGTGTATAGACAGCTCATTGAAGAGATTTTGATACAGAGGAAAAGAAAGAAATGAGATGTCAGCAGGAGGAGACAATGAGGTTACGGGAGAATTTTTTTTCCAAAGATAGTTTTGAAAGAATAGTATGGTTTTATACTGAAGGGAATGATCCAGAAGAGAAGGAAACATGGATGATTCAAGGGAGAAAGAGGAGAACTGTCAGTGCAATGCCCTTGAGGGCATGACAGGAGATGGCATCTAGCGGACAATGAAAACTGGCCCATAATAACAAACTGAACAGTTCACCCATAGTAATAGGAATGAATTCAAATATTCAGATAGCTTTATGCTTTAGTCTTGTGAGCCCATGCTCCATCTTTTCTGGCTGCTTCTATTTTCTTAATCAAATAGGAAGTCAAATCAATAGCTGAGAGCAAGGATCAAAAAGGAATTGCTGCATGTTGGAGAATAGAGCAGAAAGGAAGGAACAGTGTCTAGGCGAATAAGAGAATGAATGGTCTATGAATTGATGATATAGTAATCATCGGCATTAAAAATGATTTGGGTTAGTGTTCATGAATTTGAAATGACACAAGTGTGACTGTATATTTTTCTCTAGTTATGCTCAGTTACGGAATTACATGCAAGGAGTAGACATAATTGGTTTTAACTAGGGCTATGGATTAGCCATACAAGTAAAACAAATGAGAAAGGGATAGAGAATTGAATATAGTCAAGGGAGTAATTATAATGAACGAACAGAAGATTTAAGCTAGGTAAATGAGAGGAGTAAAGACACACGGGAGGTGGGAGAAGAGTGAGAGGGTGGTATTCTCAGTATGAAAATAATGTTGGTGTTTAGGGAGTGATCAGGAATGATTTGGGGTAATATTGGAGGGAGGGGTAAAGATTACCTAGGAGGTTGTAATTATCGGTATTGATAAAGTCATAGTAGTGAGTGGCTGAGGAGGGTGCAAGAGACCACTGGCTGAGAGGAGGTCCAGGAATTAAAAGGCCAGGGAATGGAAAGGATCATCTGCGTGGATGTTCCAATCAACAAAAAAACTGACAGAAGTAATGCTGGAGGGCTTGACAATGATCTAAACAGCCAATGATCTTTATTTAAGATAAGGGGAGGATGAGCTGACCTTGGGAGTTAGAGATGACTGCACAAGGGACAGATAATGGGAAACACAAACTGATGACACAAGTTTGAAAGCTGGGAACTTTTAGGGAAGAAAACAGGGAAATGGGCTGGAAGCGACAAAGAGGAGTGAGGAAGATACCAACTACTTTTCTAGCCCTACTTTAAGAAGAGAGTGGAGGGCTTCCCTGGTGGCGCAGTGGTTGAGAGTTCGCCTGCCGCTGCAGGGGACGCGGGTTCATGCCCCAGTCAGGGACAATCCCACATGCTGCGGAGCGGCTGGGGCCGTGAGCCATGGCCGCTGAGCCTGCGCATCCGGAGCCTGTGCTCCGCGACGGGAGAGGCCACAGCAGTGAGTTGCGGAGAGGCCACAGCAGTGAGAGGCCCGCGTATCACAAAAAAAAAAAAAAAAAAAAAAAAAAAAAAGGGTGGAAAAGAAATCAGTCATCATTTGAGAAGACTATAAAAAGGGAAAGTCCTCAGGAAGAAAACAGGTTTCCATTAAAGCAACATGACACAATGAAGCCTCACAGAAGAGACATTATTAATAACCTAGCATGAGTTTCAGTGGCCACAGTGAGAAAAGATGCAAAGAATGGAATATGGGGTCAGAAAAGGCACCATATGGGCAGTATTATAACCCAGCTAATCTAGGAATCTTAGGTTTCTTCCGGTGATTGACATCAACTGGTATAAGAAAAGTAATGAGTTTAGTCCTAATATTTCCAAGGCAGAGAGTGTCAGCCAGGCTGTAAGTGGAAGGAGTTGGAGGGTGGACAGTCTTAGGAGGACTACGGCTACTTCTGGGCTCCCATTTTACTCCTGACATGGAAGCACAGAGCTCTGCAGACTAGGGTCTTCCTCCCAGGGCAATCTATCCCTCTTGACTTCTGTAGAAGGAAGCCTGCTGCTGGGTAGTGAAGCAGTCCTACCTTGAGCACAGGGCATCCCATCCTGTGAGAATACTGCTTTATAGGTTAAGTAGTTTTATTTAGAATTAGGAATATGCATTTCAGCGCTATGATTAGTGCAAAAAATAGGGAAAGCTGGAGGTGGGGGGCACAGATTGGGAGCAGGTTGTGGCAAGAGGTGAGATAGAAGAAATAAACAGAGATTAAAATATCATATGCCTTCATAGCAGCACTATTCACAATAGCCCAGATATGGAAACAACCTAAATGTCCATCGACAGAGGAATGGATAAAGAAGAAGCGGTTTATATATACAATGGAATACTTCTCAGCCATGAAAAAGCTATAAAAAAGAATGAAATAATGCCATTTGCAACTACATGGATAGACCTAGAGATTATCATACTGAGTGAAGAGAAAGACAAATGCCATATGATATCACTTATATGTGGAATCTAAAATATGACACAAATGAACTTATCTATGGAACAGAAAACAGACTTGTGATCGCCAAGGGGCAGGGTGTGCAGGGGGTTGGGGGATGGATTGGGAGTTTGGGATTAGCTCTTGCAAACTATTAAATAAAGCATGGATAAACAACAAGGTCCTACTGTATAGCCCACGGAACTATATTCAGTATCCTATAATAAACCATAAGGGAAAAGAAAAAAATATATAATATGTCTTAAATTGCATGGTAAGAAGGCTTGGATTTACTTTCCTGAAGGTTATCAGGAACTATTGATGATTTTAAAGCAATGGCATGATATAATCAGGCATACATTTTCCAAAGCGCATTCTGGTCAGAAAATAAACTAGAAAACGTTTAGACTGGAAATTGGAAGACTAGTTGAAGATATTGCCAATCCAAGCAAGCAATAGCGAAGGACTAATCTGAGGCAGTGGTAATAAATATGGAAAAGAAGGAATGGATTTGAAAAGATACAGGGAGGAGATTGAGGAAGTGATGAATTGGATGTGTGGTGAATGAAGACAGAGGAAGGGAAAATCAGTACTTTCTGATGGTCTACTATGCATTTCATGCTATGTACTTTTACATATGTTACCATTTACTCACACCTACAAATCTAAGAATCTAGTGCTGCCCCCATTTTGACAGAAGAGAAACCTGAAGATCAAAGAATATTTTTTCCATGCCCAAAGATTACCAACTAAGTAGTGGAAGGGCTAGAATTAAGCCAGGTTGTTTTGGCTGCAAAGTACACACTTTTCCTTCTACCATAGTTCCTCCAAAATTATGAAAGCAACAATAGGCCTATAAGGTTTCTGACATGACCATTCAGATAAATGATGGGACCATTAATAAAGGCATGGTGGAGGTAAAAGGTGACGAGTAGACTTTCGCATCTGATGAGTTTGAGGTACTTGTGACTTAGCCAGTTAGATACATACAGAAGGCATTTGTACATGCAACTCCCAAGATCAAAAGATACATACTCTGGATGTATATAGTTAGAGTCATTCACCTAAGATTTCAGTCACAGGCAATAGAATGATAAGAGAAGAGAACCTAGACAGAAATTTGGACAATAACAATCTTTTTTGTGTGTGTGTGTGGTATGCGGGCTTCTCACTGTTGTGGCCTCTCCCGTTGCGGAGCACAGGCTCCGGACGCGCAGGCTCAGCGGCCATGGCTCACGGGCCCAGCCGCTCCGCGGCATGTGGGTTCTTCCTGGACCAGGGCACGAACCCGTGTCCCCTGCATCGGCAGGCGGACTCTCAACCACTGCGCCACCAGGGAGGTCCCACACATTCTTTGACAGAAGCAAAAGGACCTAGGAGACCAACAACAACAAAGGATACTGAGACTAATCAAAGAGGAGAAGAAAAATCAAAATATATTATTTGCACAAATAGTATGAGAGAATAGAGTTTCAGGTGGATTTAATAGTTCACGGGGAAAAATGCAGCAATACACTCAAGAAATGTAAGAATTGAAATATTTTCCTTGGCATTGGAAATTAGGTCATCAGAGGCCCTGTCGAGAAGCAGTTCATTGGAATGGTGGAGGCAAAAAAGAGTATTGGAATTTATTAGGATTACTCCTGCAAAAGAGTAAACAGTTGGATGTTACACATATGTGGTGACTATTTATTCCAGTAGGGTTACTCATCAGAGATCACGTTTCCATAAATATATTGAAGAAATGAGGAAAAAAGATAGACATCCATCAGAAAAATGGTCAAAGAACAAGAGCTGAAAATTCACAAAAGAAGAAATACAAATTTATATTTAAGGAAAGCAGGCTTCCCTGGTAGCACAGTGGTTAAGAATCTGCTTGCCAATGCAGGGGACACGGGTTCGAGCTCTGGTCTGGGAAGATCCCACATGCCGCAGAGCAACTAAGCCTGTGTGCCACAACTACTAAGTCTGTGCTCTAGAGCCCGTGAGCCACAACTACTGAGCCTTTGAGCCACAACTATCGAAGCCCACGCACCTAGAGCCCATGCTCCACAACAAGAGAAGCCACTGCAATGAGAAGTCTGTGCACCACAACGAAGAGTAGCCCCTGCTCGCCGCAACTAGAGAAAGCCCACGTGCAGCAAAGAAGACCCAACGCAGACAAAAAAATAAAATAAAATACATTAACTAACTAAATAAATAAATTTAAGGAAAGAATGCTTAATCCTATTGGTAAGCAAAATATTATAAAGTAAACCACAATGAATTTCTCATTTTTAGCAAACAAATGAATAGAAATGCTTAATACAATAATAACCCAACATTGGGATGAAAGTTAGTATAACTTTCCTGGAGGGTAATTGGGCAATATGTATGGTAATGTAGGACTTCCCTGGTGGCGCAGTGGTTAAGAATACGCCTACCAATGCAGGGGACACAGGTTCCAGCCCTGGTCCAGGAAGATCCCACATGCCGCGGAGCAACTAAGCCCGTGCACCACAACTACTGAGCCTGCACTCTAGAGCCCACGAGCCACAACTACTGAAGCCCACGAGCCTAGAGCCCGTGCTCTGCAACAAGAGAAGCCACCATAATGAGAAGCCCGTGCACCACAACAAAGAGTAGCCCCCACTCAGCGCAACTAGAGAAAGCCCGTGTTCAGCAACGAAGACACAACACAGTCAAAAATAAACAAAAAATAAATAAATATGTGTGTAATGTAAATTTTCAAATGTAAATTTATTTTGATTCAGATATTTACTTTTTAGAATTTTTCTTAAATATAAAAAAAGCACACTGATGTGAACAAATACTTAACTGTGAAGTTTTAGCTATTGTATACTATTTATATTAGCAAAACTGCTGTAATTAGTATATCATCATTTTATAATGCTGATAAATTAAGAGATGTAGGCATTGATCGTCAATGGCTGATAACATCAGAAAAAAGACAGACAATCCAATTTTATGTACCACATGAGAACAGCACACTGTACCATTTATATTATTGTCAAAACGTGGAAACTGAATCTGAACAAATTCTAGATCTAAGTACTTATTTACAGTTGATAGAAGAACATGTTAAGTGGCACCAATGATGATGTAATCAGCAAATCCAGGACATGGGAAATACTATAGATCCACTGACCTATTATTTTCTTTGTCTTTCTTTCCCCAACAAATAAATTGCAAAGGAATAAATAAAAAGAGAAATGGAGAGGAATCTATTGATTAAAAGAGACTTACTGATTATTTGCTGTGTATGGATCTTATCTGGATGTTGATGTGAACAATTTGAAGAGAGGGAAAGGGGGAGGAGAAGGGGAGGAGGGGGAGGGAGAGGAAGAGGGAGAGAAAAAGGGAGAATTTCAAGGATATTTGAACATTGCTTAGATATTTGATATTTGATGATATGAAAGAATTACTTTAAATTTTTTGAGGGCTTCCCTGGTGGCGGAATGGTTGAGAGTCCGCCTTCCAATGCAGGGGACACGGGTTCGTTCCCCGGTCCAGGAAGATCCCACATGCCGCGGACCAGCTGGGCCCGTGAGCCATGGCCGCTGAGCCTGTGTGTCCGGGGCCTGTGCTCTGCAACGGGAGAGGCCACAGCAGTGAGAGGCCCGCGTACCGCAAAAAAAAAAAGTTTAAATTTTTTCCAGTTTTATTTTAATTTATAGATCACCTTTTTCCTTTTGTAGAAATTATAGTATTTCTATATACTAAATACTGACAAATATGATAGAGATTCTAAATTTTCTATACTGTTCAATTGATCTGTTTATATACAATAACACACTTTACTTACTAGTTGTGGTAGCTTTATTCTGCATTTTGATACTCATCCATAAAACAAATACTGACCATTTACTATGTGCTTGGCATATTATTTAAATACTCATGGGGAATAAGACCTGTAGACATAAGTAACACCAGCCCTTCCTCAAGAAAAGCTCAGGAAGTCCAGGTATCAGCAACATTTTTTTTTTTTGTAAATAGTTAGATAATAAATACTTCAGACTTTGAAAGCCACTCTGTCTCTGTTGCAACAACTCAACTCTGCTATTGTAGCTGAAGTTGGCCAGACAATACAGAATGAAGAGTATGGCTGTGTTCTGACACAGATTTATTTACAAAGACAGGCAGTGGACTGGATGTGGCCTGAGAGCTGTAGTTTGCTTTGTTCTAGGTGGGCAATGCAGCTCTCTGGATGATGAGTTGTTAAGTAATAGTGAAAAAACATTTTGGAAGTGACAGTGAAGATTTAAGAGACTCTACACTTTGTTCTTACCCAGCTCTAGTCCCGTGTTGTTTGGGGTTGAGGTAGTGTGACATACATCCTTGTTTGACAATTCAAGTTTATGCCCGTTATCCTGGTGTAACGCTACCCCCTAACCCCCGCCTTCTCACTCTTAGAAGTTTCTTAGTTAACACTCTAAACTGTATAGTTATCCTAAGTTTAGGAGCTAAACAATGATCTCCTTCGAGAGGAAAAGGAATCAGATCTCAGTTAAGGCAAAACTATGGGAGGAAGATAAAAAGGACATAGGTAAGTTTACTGGAGGAGGTTTTCCAGAGGGCATATTAGGAAAAAATTGGGAAGGAGGAGAATTGGAATTCTTATTTAATAGTGTCTTAGCTCAGGCTGCTATAACAGGGTACTACAGACTGCAAGTCTTATACACAACAGAAATTTATTTCTCCCAGTTCTGGAGGCTGGAAGTCTAAGACCACCCACCAGCACGGTTAGGTTCTCATGAGGACCCTCTTTAGGGTTGCAGACTGTCAACTTCTCCCTGTGTCCTAACAAGGTGAAAAGATCAAGAGCTACCTCTAAGGTCTCTTCTTACAAGGGTACTAATCCCCTTCATAAGGGCCCCAACCTCATGACGTAATGGCCTCCCAAAGGCCCCACCTCCAAATACCCTCACATTGCGGGTTAGATTTCAACATCTGCATTTTGGGGAGGACACAAACATTCAGTCCATAACAAATGGTGTGTATTAAAAAGGAAGGAAAGAGTTGAAGAACGGGAAGTAAAGAAACAAGATCAGTAAAGGAAAGAGAGTCTGGGAAAGGAATTAAAGATACACTGATTTCTCTGATCAATATTACAAACAGAGAATTATTGATAAGTTGTGTCTCCTTTAAAAAAAAGTTGACCTAAATACTTGCCTCATCCTTACGGCAAGCAAAGCAAGTGTTCTTCAGGCAAAATTTCATAGAGGAATAATCTAATTAGAGTCTATTCTCAGAATATTTACATTCCTATTTGCTAAACGTAGTTGGTTTTCAGAAAACAGCTAGCTGAGGTAAACATTCAAATTCAGAATGTTTATCCACGCGAGATATTTAAAGCTACACCCATTAGGTGTTTCCTGTTGATTTTTAAGACCAGTATTTTCCCTCTACCTGCAAGATCAAATATCTCCTTGGTAAAGTTTTCCTCTTATTCCCTCAGGCAGGTTTAGTCACTCTCTCTTCAGTGCTCCCTTATGACACGTACACTTCGAAACACATTGGCTGTGAAGAGAGTGCTGCGTAAGTTTCAAGATGAGCTCCTTCCAAGCCATAGAGAGGATCCTACCACACGTCCACATGTTTATATGTTTTCGTGAAATTGCAAACATAAGATTTAGCTGCATAAGTCACATTTCTTTCCTCTCTGCCTTCTACTCGGCACTTTTCTAGTGTCCATGGTTTGGGGGAAGCTGCAGGCATTCCTGGAATCTGGCTAAGGGGATACGGTGAGTATGGATTAATGGCCTATACTAACATGTTTCCTAGTCACTTCCAAATGCAACTGTGTTGTTGCTCGCCTACCAGTTCCACGTAGAAGTGGCTTCCAGCTGCCTCCGGTGCAGGCTCACCCAGCCTTGGGAAACACCCCGAAAGTACAGATCACAAGTTATACGGTGATATGTAGGCATCTTTGGGTCAAGTCTATGCATGTGGAAGAGGAAGAAGGATGGATGCAGGGTCTGCCTTAGTGGCAGAGAGCCTCCTTGGCCGACACCCTCCTTGGGACAGCCTGCACCCAGCGACTGAGGCAGGGGAGGGAGGTGGCCTCTGCAGGGCTTTTTAATGGGCTACACACGGGGTTAGCAGAGGCAGTCACGGGCTTGCTCTGCAATTCTACTTGTTCTTTGGCCCAATTCTACTACCTTTCTTTCCCTTTCAGTTGTTAATCTCTAATAAACATCTCATACCCCAATCTCTGCCTCAGCATTTTCTCTTGCCAACTTGTGGCATTCATCTTAGTTTGAAAAATTCTGTCAAAAGATAATTTCCAGAAAATGGTAAAATCATGACTCTGATACAGATGTAAAAGTGACCATATACATAGTAAAGAACTTATTTTAACTCATGGTATGACACAGAGTCTGAAACCGTTCAAAGTAAAAGTCAAAACAGTACAAAACAGTATAGAAAAAAGGTACGCGTCAAGATGAACTGCAAATGGAGACAAAATTAGCTTTTCCACAGGGTGGAGGAAACCAATTAAATCACTTCTGGAGGAGACAGCATGTACACTTGTCAGTTACCTACAGTTTATAAAGCATTGAAAAATAGCTCAAAGACAACCAACAGGGCTGGAAGATACTATGAAAGATACATAGTTTTCCACTGAAACACACCTTTTTGGGGTACATGTCTTATTTGCAAAAGTGCTTTCTATCCCACCTCCCTTTTACTTTAAAAAAAAATGTTTAGTCATCAAATTCTGTTGGGCTTTCAGCACACATATAGACAGCTAAAAATGCTTTTTATAAACTTCCAAACAATTATGGATTAAATAATAAGAAAAATTTAACAATCTTAAATGGCTATAAATGAGTCCCTGTAATTGAAAACCAAACACGATCAATATTTGGTCTAATATCTGCTCTGTTATTCAAACACAAGCTTTCTACTAACAGAAATATAAACCTAAGCACGCCCATTTGAACAATTAAATACAAAAATATTATGATCAAACTTAGCGTCTTATAAATACGGAATTACATATTGACTAAAACAGAAAATATGGAATATAGATACATAATCTATAATAATATTGTCAGTATGTGGATGATCTAGGAAGGAGGTTTAGAAATGTATAAGATTATGTCTGACTAGACAACTCTTCAGGGCCCCAATTCATTTGTTCCTTGCAATATTGTTACAGATTCACAAATGAGACCAGGTTCTGTTGAAGCTTCCATTTTCAAGTTTAATTTTTAAAGTATAAATTCTGTCATAATTAAAACTTTTAGAGAAAAATTTAGTCTTCTGGAAATTTGTGGATTTTAATATTAAATTTTATAAGGTGGGAAATTGTTCATACTGGGTATTTCATTAATATTTTGTAATATTAATGCTTACAGTTTCCAATTTGAATGTTTGAAGTGTAACAGTAGATTTTAAGTGATTGATGTGAGTAATTTTAAATGATGTGTTGGATATTTTAAGGATGCTATTTATTCCTTACAATCCAGTGATGTGTATGGGTGGTTATTTGTACAATTCTTTCACATTGAGTGAAAGAATAGAGTTCTTTGTATTCAAGAAGATATTTGGAAGCTTGCTCTTTAGAACAAGCTTTTGTATCTTAGATACAAAATTGATCTCAGAAAACACTAAGAGAAAACAGGCTGTATTGTTCTTCCTCAAAGTGCACAAAAGGCAATGAAACAAGTCAACTAGAATATGGTAATTATTGAGCATGTGGCTGGCACCCTTAAGATTAAGCCACAGAAGAGAAATGCTTTTCCGGGGATGAATTTTCGGAAAAATCTACTAAGTGGGGGTGGGGAGAGGGTGGAACACTTCTGCTTCTACCTTGCACAAAACAAGCCATTTGGGTAATCTACCAAGTCATGTTTCTCGATTTAGCTTATAGAGCCTGGAGAGATAACAAATAGCTATGAGAAAAAGAAAAAGAAAGAAAAGAGACAGGTAAAAGGAAGATAATAAAGATGCTACTTCCAGAAGATCTCCGACATGCCACGATTTGAAAAAGCAGAAACCTATGCATTCCATTTAGTTTACCGGGCAGCCTCCAACAATGAAGATGAATTAAGACTCAGGAAATACATGCCCTTGATATTAATTCCCTCACAGTTATCTTTCTCTCAGAAACTCCTTGGAGATCAGAGGCTAAGACCTGGTCTCTATATTCATGTTTCTCTGACTTCAAAATGAATTTCTCTCTGCTGCTCCTCAGACATGGACAACTAAATCTGTAACGCAAATAGTCAGAATGCTAGATTTTGAAACAAAAGAAACAAAGCAAAACCTTTATTCTAGATTAATATATATTTGTTAAATCAGTAACTTCCATGGCTAAACAATCACATTAGAATTTATAATTGTCATTTTAGAGTGGGGATAACTTGCTGGCATGTGAAGCACCCTTGCACTGGGCTCAAATGATGCATTTTTGTTGACTGACTCTATTATTGATGAAAACATCAAGAAGGCTCTTCACTGGGTTGTCAAATATTGTGATTATTTTAAGTTGCTCTGATTCTTTTTGCTCTTCCAACCCTCCTATTTGACAACACCAAGTGCTATAGTGTGAATGTTTGTGTCCGCCCCAAAATTCATACGTTGAAATCCTAACTCCCAAGGTGATGGTATTAGGACGTACCTTTGGGAGATGATTAGGTCATGAGGGTGGAACCCTCATGAATGCGACTGTGCTATTCTTCATAAAAGAGGCCCTAGGGGCTTCCCTGGTGGCACAGTGGTTGGGAATCTGCCTGCCAATGCAGGGCACATGGGTTCAAGCCCTGGTCCGGGAAGATCCCACGTGACGTGGAGCAACTAAGCCCATGCACCACAACTACTGAGCCTGCACTCTAAAGCCTGCGAGCCACAACTATTGGGCCCATGTGCCACAACTACTGAAGGCCGAACGCCTAGAGCCCATGCTCCGCAACAAAAGAAGTCACCGCAATGAGAAGCCCGCACACCGCAACGAAGAGTAGTCCCCGCTCGCCGCAACTAGAGAAAGCCCACACGCAGCAACGAAGACCCAACGCAGCCAAAAATAAATTAATTAAAAAAAAAAAGAGGCCCTAGAGAGTTTACTGACCCCTTTCCCCAGGTGTAGATACAGCAGAAGTCAGCAGTCTGCAACCCAGAAGAGGGCCCTCATCAGAACCTGATCACACTGGCACCTGGATTTTGGACTTCTAACCTTCAGAAATGTAAGAAATAAATATCTATTATTTATAAACCACCCAGGGTACATTTTTGTTTTATTATAGCAGCCTGAACAGACTAACACCTCAAAGTATTTCCAGTCCAGAAACAGCTATAACTCCACTCTTTAAAACAGTGGAATAATGAATTTTAATTATTTGATACTTATAGTGGAAAGCCTCCTGAGAAGTCCCTTTTTAAAAATTATTTTACTGAAGTATAGTTGATTTATAATGTTATGTTAATTTCTGCTGTACAGCAAAGTGATTCAGTTATACATATATATTATACATATATATTCTTTTTTTAATATTCTTTTCCATTACAGTTTATCATAGGATACTGAATATAGTTCCCTGTACTATACAGGAGGACCTTGTCGTTATCCATTCTATACATAATAGCTTATATCTGCTAACCCTAACCTCTCCCTCCATCCCTCCCCCATCCCCTTCTCCCTTGGCAACCACAAGTCTGTTCTCTATGTCCCTCTGTGAGTCTGTTTCCGTTTTATAGATAGGTTTATTTGTAGCATATTTTAGATTCCACATATAAGTAATATCATATGGTATTTGCTTTTCTCTTTCTGGAGAAGTCGCTTCCTTTAAACGTAAAAATGCATGTATTATGTTAAATCACCTAGTTCACAATATATACTAATTATTATTATTAACATGGCCCATGACTTAAGAATAAGTATATATTATGAGGAATAAGAATTTTTTTTTTGGCTCACACATATGCATATTTATCATAAGCACAGTGAACTGTCCTACTTCAAGCCACGTAATCATAAAGCAACTTTATCATTGGGACTCCCACCACACCTTGAAATTTATTCAGTGGGACTATGTCCTTCCTTGCACATGCCTGCGAATCTATACTGAATTGACTTGACTTCAGTTTGGTTTTGGTAATTGAAATCCCTATGGGCATTTTCCCATTTCAATTCCAAAATTAAGCAAACTTTATTTTAAGTTGAGATTTCATCTCTTCCTCTAGCTGATTTCTTGTTATCTTACTGCCATTTCTGCTGTAAATAAAACTGCTTCACTCATTTAAGGAATTTTTTTAGCATCTCTTTTGTACTAGTCACTGTGCAAGGCAAACCAGACATGACTGGTCCCTTCTTTCAAGGAGCTTACAGTCTGGTCAGGGAATAATGGCAATAAACATTTAAAGACAAGCAAAAATGAATAAATAACTGTCATGAGATACACAAATGAAAGAAACACATGAAAGCTGTGATTAACTTCTCTGTAGGGACAGCCAAAATCTCATGGTAGTCTCTGTAGATATTCCCATTCCATCTTCCTGGAAGAATCAACGGTGCTTATTCCCCATAGTACAACTAAAACTGGGCTCTGAAATTTAACCACGCTTTATAGAAGGGCTAGTAATAATAGCCTGAGTATATCACTGGAATGAACAACCTCCGACAATAACTGGTGAGTGTTGGAACCCAGGGGACAAAGGCTATGTGCAGAGTCCCTATACAGAGTGAGGGTCAGTTTCCACCCATGTGAAGCTGCAGGCATTTCTACATGGTACAACCTAGGCCCAACTGCCCTTTGGACCAGAGACCAATGCCTGTATGGGATGACTGATACTAAGTCTATCCTCTTCCTTCCGGGGTATGTACTCTCACCATTGTGAACTGATCAAGACATATACAATAACGCACATCACCCATCCAAAACCCAGGTTATTAAGTCTTTAACAACACTAATCTTACGACAAAACCCACTCACTCTAGGTAGCCCTTCTCCAAATCCAACTTTGTTACAATATTCGCTCTGTTATGAATAGGAAAGATCCTTCCCGTGAATCCATCCTGCTATATTATAGATTTAGAACAATCTATCCTTTCAGGAAATTCTTGGGCAAAAACACAAAGATGTCCCAAGAACAAATAGCAATCTTCAGACAAAGGTCGACACAAATCCAAATTTAAGTAGAAAATATTTTCTTAATATTCAGAGGGACACATGATTTACGTTTATATGTGGATTCAAAGCCTCTGATTTAAATCAGTTCACCAATGATCAGGACTTGTAAGAACAATGCATAGGGAGTTGCTTTATCATTCCTTATCCACAGGGTATCATCAAAGGGTGACTTTTCAGAACAAAGTAAACAGCTCCCCTAAAGATATTTAAGTGTCTATGGTGAAGGGCAAAAACTGCTTATAAAATCCTCAAACCACAATTTTTCCAGTCCAGATCCATCAGGCACCCGACTAAACGTGTTTAACTCTACACACAACTGAGCCACGTAAGGCCTGAACTCATATTCTATCTTTGTGTTCTCAAGTCTAGTCAGTATCCAGCCACAATATTTTATAAAAGCCTGAGTGAAAAAAGCAAAAGAATTGTCTATCAAAGTTCAACCCCTTAATAGCTTCATGACAAAGTTCAATTCTTTAACCAATCAAAGGCTCAATTTCATCACCTATATGTTTTCAGTATGATACTACCTGCTTAATAAGTTGTTGTGAGACTGCTTAGCACATTATAAGTAAGAGCTATTATTAGTAGTAGTTATTTTAAATAAATTATATAGATCTGATTATAAGTAGCTTCATAAGGAGTCAGCTCCAATCAGGTAACAGAGAATCAATCTGCGGAAATCAACTAGGAACCAGTAAAATGATTTACTCACATTGAAGAAACTACAGGCAGGAAACCCCACAGGCATGACTGGCAGGTCCTCTGACTCTGCTGAGGTTTGTAGGAAACATTTTTAAGGCTAGTGATAACCACACACATACTCTTTGTTATGGAGTCTTAGCTACTTTTTGTTACTTTATAGCAATAGGTTCATCCTTTTATATTAGTAGACATGTTGGAAAGTCTTTTAAAACATGGCCTTATAGAAGAACTTTCACTTGCAGACAAGCCTCAGATCCCAGATCTGTCATAATTTTTCAAAATTTTAGATTTTTTTTTTTTGGCCAATTTTAGTAGACATAGGAAATTTCACAGATGGTAATTATATAAATGATGGATGTTTTAAAATACACATATTGACAAGGAGAAGATTTCTTTTTTTTTTTTTAATTTTTTGGCCGTACCACATGGCATGTGGGATCTTAATTCCCTGACCAGGGATTGAACCCGTGCCCCCTGCATTGCAAGCCTGGAGTTTTAACCACTGGACCACCAGGGTAGTCTACAAGGAGATTTCTTTATGTCAAACATATTATAGCTCCTTCCTCTTCCCATCTCGTTTCCTCTTAGAAATAAATGTTCCATAAGCATTTAGGATAAAAATGGATGACTGGGTGATGGCTACACAACAATGTGAATGTACTTAATGTTACTGAGTTGAGTTGTATACTCAAAAATGGTTGAAATGGTAGATTGTTATGTATATTTTACCACAATTGAAAAAATTAGATTACTGGGTATAGAAGTAATAAATTCCTGTATAAATATAATTGTGCTAAATAATGAAGCCCTTATTTTTAAATTTTTAAAATACTGAATTACTTCAGGAGGGATAGAGAAATGATAGAGAGTATCATCATCTCCCTCCTTTCTCTTTCTCTCCAACCAGCTCTCATCAGCTACCCCTGCCCTCTTCTTCGAGTCCAATCAACCTCACAAGATTAGCTGCTGGGTCTCTTTCTTCCTTTTTTTTAACACTTATTCTGGGTCTTTGAATTGCTGCATGCCTCTGGCTGAAATGGAGGAATGAGACGTTAGATGAGGGATTCCTCTGCTCTATGAAATTTTTGGTTGGTATATGCCGAAACAACCAAACAGATTTCAATGCCAATAGCTTTGCTCATCAACAGCTATGGGTACCAGGCTAAGTTTACATTTTCAAATGTAAAGAAAAATGTATGCTTTAGTGGAAAACTATGGATTGTCCAGATCCTAGAGGATACCTCTTTGGGTTTTCTCATTCCATTTCTTGGAAGCTATTTTGCAACTGTGTAAATGTTAGCTGACAACGATGCAAAATAATTCTTGTCTATAGACGTACAAATTCTTTCCTGTCTGGCAGAGGTTCCGTTGAACTTTCTCTTTCCTTCTTTGTGGAAAACCAGTTTTGCATCCATCGGCATATTTACTTCAGTATTCCTGATCTAGAAATGTGTTTACGCTTTGGATTCTCATCTGAACAAATTAAAACATCTGCCTGGTTCTGTCATTGGTTATGAGGTAAATAACATCCTCAACACCTGTTCATTTTTACATCTGTATGAGAATCATGATTTTATCGTTCTTGAAAATTATTTGTTAGTAAAGATAAATAGACATTTATTTGTTTTCCTTTAGACATAAGGGAGAGAAAAAGAATTTTTAAGTTTGTAATTTGTCCAGTCCTATTAGGAGAAGATTCACATTAGAAAGTTAATTCTGTAATAAGGATGATGTTATTGACTGAAGCTTTTATGTATAATAATGAATAATTGTCTCAAATTTATGTTGCTTCTATAGCCCCTTTATATTAAAAGATTTACACTGTGGCTCATCTGTTGCTAAAATTCCAAAAGATTGTGCACAGTGAACCACAGATAGTGTTTAATATTTTTCCTACAGAAAAAGAAAATTCCACAGCAAATAAGCTACCTGAAAAAAAAAAAAAAGTGTGGTACAGATTTTGATAGCAGCTGGTTGACTAAAATTCAAACTATTTTCCATAAAACATTAGTATATGTTAGTTCTAAATAAAATATGTTGGTCCTTTTCTCATCTAAACATTTATAGACAGCACAAGTGTTTGTGTGCCCAGGTGTGCAGAGAGCGAGAACACATGGGGAGACGTTTTAAAAATCACTGAATTTCAAAAACCATGCATTAGTTTCCACATGGTCTTTAATAAATACTTTCAGGATGGATTAAACATTTCCTTACGAATGTCAAAAAAAAATCAAGTTACTACTAAATATGTTAAGGAGAAAAAATCTGCAATATGTATTTTTGCAGAAACAATTGAGAAATCTGTTTACCTGAGTATCTTAGAACATATTCAAAACCCATCCAAGGCTTCTAAATATTTCTAGCAATTGTATACTTTTACCATGCTACAGCAGTCAAGATAGCTGGAGACACTGAGAATAGTAAATATTGAAGATAATCTACAATAAGCTTGATCATTAGCTGAGCCATAGGGAGGACCCTCTCCAGGATCTTTCTCCCAATTTCTCTAAGACAGGTGTGTTAGTTGTCCAGAGAAACAGAGCCAGGAGGATTTATTAGTAGATTTAGATTTACATAAACAAACCCATATACATATATCTTACATATCTATCTATCTATCTATCTATCTATCTATCTATCTATCTCTCTCTCTCTCTCTCTCTCTATGTATCTATCTAACTATCTGGAGATTTGTTATAAGGAGCTGGCTTACATGATTACAGAGACTGACAAGTTCCAAGATCTCCAGTTAGCAAGCTAGAGACCCAGGAAAGATAATGGTGTAGTTTCAATCTAAAGGCCAGCAGGATGGAGACCTAGGAAGAGCTAATGTTTCAGGTTGAGTCTGAAGGCAGGAAAGAACTGAAGTCCCAGCTTAAGGAAATCAGGCAAGGTAAGTTTCCTTTTACTGAGGCAGGGTCAGCCTTGTTGTTCTGTTCAGTCTCTCAGATGACTAAGTGAGATCCACCCACATTAAGGAGGGCAATGTCCTTTACTCTGTCCTGTCAATGTTAATTCAATGTTAATCTTGTCAGAAACACCCTCAGAATAACCTCTGACCAACTGTCTGAGCACCATGTGGCCCAGTCAGGTTGACACATAAAATTAACCTTTTGCTCACAGAAGGTGAGCAAAACTCAGAGCCTGAGAGATTCATGTTAATACATCTTCTATAACAATATGCTCCCCAATTCTGCCCCTCTAGGTAAAAAAGGTCTAGAAAATTGACTTGCATACATAGTTTTCCCTGCCAGAGTTAACCTCTGGATATTCTAACATGCTTTGATGATCTGGCCTTGGAGGTCAGGTAGGATCAGTTGCTTGTGTATTTACATTTCATTTGGAATGTATCGGGTTGGCCAAAAAGTTTGTTTGGGTTTTTCCGAGAAACATCTTACAAAAAACCCAAACAAACTTTTTGGCCAACCCAGGAGAAAGTAATGTTTGCTTTCCCGTTACTCCAGAGTCTCTGGATTCTCTTACTTCAATGATTCCAGAAAATGCTGATAAATAAAATAGTACTTAAGCTGGAAAATAATTTGAAAAGACTAAAAAATACACATTTCCTCATATAAATGAAGAATTGGGACAGAAAAACATATGATATATTGATATAAACACAGGTGAAATAGTGAGAATCAATATTTATATTATGTCTTATATAATATTAAAGATAGAATTCTAGGAACTTTTCATAAATTGACTTAATACTCATAATAAGTGTCTTTGGTAGGCTTTGTCATTCCTGGTTCATAGAGAAATAAGCTTATAAGGAGCACCGTTGAAATTGGTACCTTGGGCTGTTGGATTTCAAAAACACCATGTTCTTCCCACTTTGTCATGTAGCCTCATTGCTTCTTACTTCTCTTCCCTTTGTCAAAACATCAAATATGGAAATCATGTAAAAGCTGAATATTAATGTGTTTATTATTTTTTCTGTTTCATAATCATGCAAACTATTCTTTAATTGGGAATACTTAACATATGAATAGATAACACCTTTAGAGTATGTAAGTATGTATGTATACTCTAAACTTGGTTGTTGTGAATAGAACTTGGCCACTGCTAGATAACTGGTGAGATTAAGATGCTTGACTTTAAATTGAGGAGCAGAACTTGTATCCATGGTGACTCCACAAATGTGCCAACACCTGGCAAAGCTCACTCGGAAACATCCTGTCAGCTTCCTTCAGAAAAGCACATAAAAAAGAGGAACAGGATAATGAGAAATCCATTGAAAAGCAACTCATGAGTAATAGAAAATTAAGAAAATACAAGTAAACACATTTGCTCCCCATGTGCAAGTCACTGTGGAAGCAAAGATGAACAAAATATGATCTTGGCCCTCAGAGAGCTAACATCTTTCTAGGGAGTGATAAGGAGGTATAGAAATCATAGTACACATTAAAAGTGGTGGGTGTTGTGAATTAAAACACCAAGTGCAAAGGTTCATTGAGGGGAAGAATTTGGATTAGGGCTTGAATGAATGGTAATATTTTTGAGGGGCACTGATAGGTAAGGGCAGTGAGAAATAAGGGCACGGTTTAACTGCCCTGAGGTGGAGGTGAGTCATTCAGGAATGTCACATGACATGGTTGCTCCCAGACCACCACCCCACCCACTGACTGGCACGTTTCAGACTTTGAAGTAATTTATTCTGCATGCACCAATGACCTTCATATGGCTAATTCTAATGGATGTATTTCAATTGTTATTCCAGCTGATGTGTCAGAAGAAATTGGGGCTGTTAGTCACTTCCTGAATCTAGATAAGGCTTCCTTCCTTTAGCTGCTTTTACTCCTTGGCATCTGAAAAGTCTTCTTATCTCTAGAGCTGCCCTCAAATTTATATGCCCATCACATGTCTGCTCTGAGCTCCCAATGTCACCACTGAGAGCTTCGATAGGCAAGTAAAAATCATTATACCTGAAAGTGAAGCCTTCCCTCCTCCTGCATTGTAAGGCTGGGATGACTTTGGTATTCTTTTTCAAAGCAAATAACATGATCATCCAACTAGTTGCTAAAATCAGAAATTCAGGAATCATCCTCTATATCTCTCCTGAACAACACCAGATCCAGTGCATCCAGACTCATGTTGACATTTTCTCTAAGTCTCTCTCACATCCTTATCTTCTCTCGCCCTCCTTCACTGCTCTTTAGACCCTATTCTTTAGCTTGTCTTGCTGTTTAGAACATACATTGCCTCTTTCTGCCTTGAAGACTTTGCATGTGTGGTACGTATCATTTGCCATTTTCTATCCCACCCACCCCACAATTACAAACCAATTCATTTTCAGATCACAGCTCAAATACAACTTTGTTGATAGAGATGTTTATAAAACTCACAGATTAGATCTTTTTTCTTTCTCCATTATATCTTCTCACAACTCCCATAGTTCTCTTTTGTATTAATCATCACAATTGTACTGTAAAGGTCAATTTTGTAATTATTCAATTAGTTCATTAATCACTACTAGACTGTAAGGTACATGAGAACAGGGACAATTTGTCTTGTGCTAATGCATAATAGAATTTAAGTATATATTTGATGAATGAATGTAAGAATAAATCCTTGAATGAACTAGAGGCAGGGAGGCTGGAAAGGAGGCAGTGATCTAGGCTTGCACTGATGCAGAAGTAAATGGGCTGGAATAGATAGTAAAGCTTTGAGAAATGGTAAGAAAATAAAATACACGTGATTATTTTTTTGGATGTCAGGGTTTAGGGAAAAGCAGAATCAAGGAGGACTCCTAAGTTTCAAGGTTGGTTGAGTTTGTTCATTGACAGCAGAGTGGAATACCAACCCGCCAAAGATACAGACCAAGGAATACCAACAGAAAGCAGTGGAGGCAGCAACAGAGAACCAAGAAACAAACAAAATTTGAAGGAAGAGAAAATTTTTATAATGAATAATATAAATATCCTGCTCCCTACCAAAGTTCTCATTTATATAATTAATTAATTAATTAATATAGACTCATGGGTTTCTACTTTATTCAAAGGGTTACAATACATTAATGTAATTTTATATATATATATATTTTTTATTTATTTATTCATTTTTTTTTTGCGGTACGCGGGCCTCTGACTGTTGTGGCCTCTCCCGTTGTGGGGTACAGGCTCCGGACGCGCAGGGTCAGCGGCCATGGCTTACGGGCCTAGCCGCTCCGCGGCATGTGGGATCTTCCCGGACTGGGGCACAAACCTGTGTCCCCTGCACCGGCAGGCGGACTCTCAACCACTGCGCCACCAGGGAAGCCCATATAATTATATATTTTGAGGAGCAAATTGTCCCAGATACGGCTGGTGGGAGTCCTTTCATTTGGCTTCTATGCCCTTTTGACACATCCCCGTTTATTCTTTGAGCATTTCCTTACTTTCTGGCATGGTAATGTGTCCCAGGCTCACCAAGTACTTTTTTTAAATGGCTTTGAAATCAGCCTTTTAAAATTTTTTGTTTGTTTGTTTGTTTTATGAGGAGTCCTGGTTCCTTTTAGTAGAGAATGATATTAGAAATCAAGATCTGGGTGCTAGGTTTACACACACACAGACATACACATGCGCACGCATAATATACATTTACATTTACAGCGTCTATCAGTCCATACATCCATTCATCCATCCATCCCAAACCATGAGTTAACACTGATATCTCCAATTCCTATCTAACACTGTAGCATTCTTTCTAGTTTTCTCCTTTTTCATATTTGTATCTCTCCCTGATTTTATCAAGTTCCCGATATGTAGCTAATCTCCCACCACTGTCACCACTGTCCCTGTACAGACAGCTTCCTTTCCCCACTCAGCATATGACACTCTTCACCTGGCCAAATCCTGCATGCAAGTCTTCATGACACCTCTTGGGCTCTGACACCCTGAGCTGACCACTTTCCTGTGCAAAAGCTCTCCTCACTCTGCTCGGGTTCCCACATTCAGTGTCAGGCTACTTTCCAGCACAGATGCCCTCCTCATTCTGTAAGGATTCCCATACCCCATACTGGCCCACTGCCTTCCATACATGCATCCTTTACAGCCCACTGGGGCTCCTACCCCTCCCCACTGTCAAAATCTACATAGCTCGCACTCATCTGGTAGCTTTGGGGCAGAATTGTAGGAAAAAGGCAAACTACAAACTCTTTGTAAATCCACTTTTTACAATATATAAATTAATACTTCCTATATTATTAAATGCCCCCCCGACTACATGACTTTTATGGTATTTCATTTTATTAATGCTCCTATCTTTTAAAGAATGTTTTTTTCCTACAACTACTGGGAACTACTGATAATATTTGAGTAGGTAAATTTGATTTTATATAGACTATGTAATGCATGCCCATTACATCTTGGTTTTTCACTCCTTGAGGAAGAGAAATGTGCTTTCAGTAAAGATATTTTGGCTTGAGTACAAGCTTTCTTGTGTGATTGTCAATTCCCAGGATCTTGGTTTCTCCTCTCAAGATGAAGGTGTTCAATTCATTTTTTGCATCAGGGACTTGGTACTCATTGTTCCCTCTGCTTGAATCACCCTGCCCTTGGATGTAAAGTTTATTTCCTCCGGTTGTTCAACTCTCAATTCTCTGAAGAACTGGCATTTTAATAGGGATTCTTCTTTACTTTCTGGTGTGAAAGTCTCAAATTAGCTGGGAAAAGTTATTTCATTCTTTGCGTGACAAGCTTTCTCTCATTAAGTGTCCTCCTGGAAATCCCTCCAATTTTCTCCTCATATGGCCACAGGTAACACTGTGTCTGGTATACAGTAAAAGCTTTATATATATATATATATATATATATACATATATATATATGTTTAATGAATTAACAAGTTGATAGTGATGGAGACTGCAAATGACATTTTAAAAATAGCAATTGTGTAAGGAAAATGATGTTTTAGCCTAATAAGTATAATACATAGACTAAAATGCTATCATATTAGGGGAAATAGTTGAAAATGGTAATGATGGTTGAGGTGATGCCAAATATCAAAAGCACACTGGAGAAAATTTCACAGCATCTAGGCCACTAGAAATATCTAATGCACAGATCTCCACACCCCTCCCCATAGAGACTTAGGCCTTAACACCTAAAGTTTTTCATAAACCTCGAGTATGCTGGATCAGAGAAATGCTGAAAACACAGCTCTTCTCTAGCTGTATTTTTCCGCTTCTTGTTTATTCATATTCTCAATATCGTATTCCCATTTGGCGTTTCTTTCTCCTCAATTCAGCACACCCCTGACGGCCCCCAATCTACCTCATGGCATTATTTCCGCTTTAGTTCTCACTAATAATGGCTTCATTTTTCCCAGGATGTTTTCAATTCAAATAACTGTGAAGGAGAATATAACTGCCCCAGCTGTCTGTGAGAAAATGCCACAGAACTCTGTCACATATACCTGAGACTTGGGGAAGTGTCACCTGTTTTATATCAGTTGGCTGTGGATGGCACAGTTGTGTTTAGAAAGGGCAACGGTTAAGACAGACATGAATTCATTTGTCTACACAGGTACCAGAACAACATTCACAACAACAAAACCAAATCAAAAACAGAACTACAAACCAGAGGCACACTGATATCACAGTTATACAGGAGACTGAGGCTATCCAGTCACTTCTTAATAAGCATATAGAGTCAGTTACAGGTTTATGATGACTTTGATTCTTCATTTATGGAATATATAAGAATTTTCAAAAATGCTTTCAAGTGTAGAAAGCTACTTACAACCTGTACAGCCTTATCATTTCAGGGACAAAATTATCTATCTGATTTGAATTTCTAGATTTTGTTTTTCAAGTTTTTATTAAAATAATTCCTGCTATATTTGGTTTATATTGCTAATGTA
This sequence comes from Globicephala melas, assembly GCF_963455315.2. Classification (NCBI taxonomy): domain Eukaryota; kingdom Metazoa; phylum Chordata; class Mammalia; order Artiodactyla; family Delphinidae; genus Globicephala; species Globicephala melas. The sequence goes on from NC_083322.1 coordinate 82,697,839, forward strand.
GACCTACTGAATTTTCCCTTAGAAAATATCTCCAACCCATCTTCAAATAGTGATCTATGTGGAAAATCTTACCAGGTTAAGTATTAGAAGTTACAGAAGATGATAGGCTTAATTCTGGCATTTGTTCCTATTTACAAAATACATATTTTATGTATATAGGTACAGAATATTTTATAATTCTATGACAAGTGTGTCACTGAGATATTGTTCCAAGCCAGAGAGAAAAGGAGACAGAAAGGAAAAGAGAAAGAGAGAGAGAGAGATCGAGACTGAGAGTATGAATGGGGTGGAGGGAAGGAGAGAAAAGGAGAATAAAGTGCTGGACTTAAATAGAAAACAGCTGTTTTCCACATGTACTTTAACAAATATTTTGTAAGGTTTTTAAGTGTGACTTGAGTTTTATTAAGCACAATATAAGGCACATTTCTTGCCACTTGGTACATAAAATTAATTTCTTTAAATATAAATCTAGTAAAAATCAGAACATATGACATATGTACATGATGACCAGGTGGAGTAGTTACTTATTACCTATTTATTGTGAATAAATAATTTTTTCCCTACAGATATCAATGCTAGAAGCTATCTCCTTGACTATGTCAGTGTTCCACAGTTACCTCTGGATTGGGCAGCCAGAGGTACGGCAGACAAGTCCCTGGCTCTGGAAAAGTATCTGCTAAACAACAAAGCCTGTCTTCCCATAGACTGCTGGAAGTCACATGAAATCCCCACGTGTCCTACTTTATGTATGCTCTAATTCAATCCCAGTTCAGATTATAGGAGACACTAAATTGCCAGTGGCTTTTTGCTGGGCTCCAAGATCCCTTTGCCCTGCCTGGTTTTGACCTAGTATTTACAAAGAGATTCAACCCATGTTCTTATGAAGCAAAATGGAAGGGGCTTAACCCTCCCAATATGAAGGAGAATTTATCCCACGCTTCTTTAACTGAACTATGGGCTGCTCAAATTAAACATTCATTTTTAAAAACACCTATTTATCAGCAGTGCTTTGGTCAAGCAGGAAATACGAAGGGGCTTTCATTTCCCTTTACTCCAGGTCTTTGTTCTTGAGATAAGACACACCTAACTCAGCAGCCTTGCAGATCTTTTGATGCAGGAAATGCTTGCATCTGTGCAGGTGGCCACATGAGGGAAACGTGGGAGGGCTGCCACACTAGCTGCGAACAAGGACAACTGTACGAGGCAAACGCTGAAATCACTTCCCTGACTAATTTTAGAATTCTTTACTAAACTCGTGAAAGAAACAGTGGCAATGTTCTTTGCTTCTCATTATAGCGACTTCTTTCCTTTAACAAGGATGGCAAAGGACCACCTTTCCCTTTTCCCTTTGTATGGACCTGGAAGATTCAGAAGGGACCCTGCCCAGTCCGACACGTCACAAATCCTAATAAAAAGCAAGCACAGACCTCTTCATGTCACTTGAGAAAAAGCAAAAACAACTGAGAGATGCTGAAAAAGATACTGTTGTTCATGATGGGAGAATTTTATATGAGGAATTAAAGCAAATATCACTAACTAACTAACAAAATTAGTCTGAGAGATCATCACCAATATGCTATAGGACATGAAAACCAGAATAGCCAGATTTATTTTTTAAAGTGCAGTGGAAACAGTTGACACCATTTTGGATATCAGAGAGAAGTGGAAGGCATGAATGAGAATTTTTCAGAGAACTTAAAGGAAAAGAATAAAGAGATGAAAAAATAATAGGCGGAAAGATACGATACAGACCCAGAGAATAAGATATGCATATAATAGGAGGTACAGCAATGAAGGATAGAGTGGACAAAGTGGCAGCTTCCATCTAAGACAAAAGGAAGATGACTGCTCTGAGTTGGAGAAACATTTTTGTATTTGGATTTAATGTTAACAAAACCCCAGAACTTTATACACTTGGTGAAGTTTTAGAGTTTCAAAGGTGAATTTACAATCTCACAGTATCCCACTGGGTGGCTGTCTACAATGAGAAAAAACCAGCAATTGCTCTACAGCAATAAATACTAAAAAATTGCTGGAACAATATCTTCCCCATTTTGAGAGGATATTATTTTGATACAAGAGATGTATAACTACATGGATAGTTTTCTGCTCTTTATCCTTGCTAACTTTTGCCTTCTTGATCTGTTAACATCTACTACTATGTTCAACTTCTTATATTTTCAAGAATTCTTTCTATGTATTTGTGTGTGTCTAATACCCAGTTTTTTTTCTTAGCAGATATATTGAGATATAGTTTCCATACAATAAAATTCAGCTATTTTAAGTGTACATTTTGTTGCGTTTTGGTGAATTAGTGCCTTTTGCTCATATTCAGTGGTCCTCTCACCTAATTTTGATGTTTTTCATTCCAGCAGACTCATGGTAGAGAATGTGTGGATAATGTTGGAAGCATGAAGCCACTGTTAAGAGTTTTCAGTTGTCTCATTTGTAGTTCTCCATCTTCAGCAAAATAACCAGAGTAACTGTACTATTTTCAGGAATGCAGCCACCGAGGATGTGTTCAGCCTGCTTTAGTGAGGTGAATAACACCAACAACAAACATAACGCACATATATGCAGGCAAGGTAAGTGTGGGGGGGGGGTGTGTGTCGGGGGAATTTTACCAATTATCTTACTGAAATTTGTCTCTCATGGGTTGAGTTCAGAATGCGTTTGGAACTTTATATGTAATATTCTTAGATTATAACTCTGTATCAGTGATCTTGGAAGCCACTTTTTTTGCCATTGTTTAAAAAAAAGGGATCACAAGCTTGTGATCTGTGCTACAATTGGAACAAATTAAATTGTCTAAGCTCAAAACACTTTGATTGCAACCTTGTGAGACCCTAAGCAGAGGACTTGGGTAAGCCAAGCCTGGACTCCTGTGCAATAATAAATGTATGCTGTTTTAAGCTGTGAAGTTTGTGGTAATTTCTTACTATGCAATAGATAACTAATACGGTGGGCATCCTATTGTGTCCCTGTGTTTACTGGAAATGTCCCTAGAGTTCCCCTATTAAGAAGAATGATAGATTTAAACTGATGTGTTGTCAAACAGAATGTATGACATAGAAGAGAAATTAAACATTTTCAAAAATTGAAATGAAAAAGAAAATGAAAAATAAAAAACAAATTGGAAAAGAAACCCCCAAGATACAATGTCAATGAAAGAAAGACAGATGTTTAGGATAGAGCTGGACCCTTTTACTTTACCCTGTGCTACCACTTCCATTCTTCCTACATTGTTTCTGACTTAACTCAGATGGTTTTGAGATCCTTTACCCATAAGGAGTCCATAATTTCACTGAAACTATAGTTTTTGGACTTTTTGTTTTTGTTTGGTTTTCCGGTGGAGAAAGGGAAATATATTGACTTATTAGAGACATATGCTTAAAGGACATCCTGACATCTTTTAGATGCACCCTTCTGTTTACCGTGAAAGATAATGAAATGCTTTCTCCTTTAGAATTTTGGGACATGGGCCACTTTTCTCTGAAGTTTTGGAGCTCAGAGTTCTACTCCATACAAAGCATAATTTTCCAGAAAAATAAAACTGTTTAAAAATCGGCTGAGTGTTAATATTTTTAAAATTTTTGAATAGTGTGTAAATGGAGGTTACTTATTTTTTCTCTGTTATTTATATAAAACCTCTCTAATTAAAAAAAAGAAGAAAACAGTAGGTTTATGCTGCCTCGTGAGACATTTCTCTAAGTGAAAAAGTTTTATAGGAGTGTAAATAATTAATAATCAGTAATATTTAAAAATCAGTTTCAGCATAAAGTAAAAGCTTAGTCTCAGTGATATTGAAAGTCCCTTTCAACTTGAGAATTTTGTTATATCATATATAACAAATCATTTTAAATTTAAGTTTAGCTTTAGCATTAAGATAGATGGTTCAACCCAATGTTTTTAACTTTTTGTGTTATTTTTTAAAGTTTACTGTGAAGATTGGTTTTCTTTGGGAATATGAACTACGTATAGGGTCACCTGAATAAGAGAACAAAATTTTAAATGTTACAAATCAGAATCCAGTGAACATCTTTATTTCGATTGCAATAACATTGAACAGGGTTTTCAGGCCTTTCTTGATATTTGACATCACAAATGTTACTTTGCCACCTAGTGGTTCATCCTGATATTTCCTTAAAAAAAATCTTTAAAAAATTTTTTTAGTCTTTTTAAAGTAATGTATGAAATATGCACTATTTAAACTACAAGATATTTACTACATTTATATTTAAGATGAAATGATTCTGGGAATGATTCAATATATATATTTTTGTGTTGTATCTTGGTAAGCACATAGTATCTAAAGTATTATTTTTATCAAACAACATCAAACTGGTGCAATTTAAAATTCATAGCTCAAATGTTCCTTTAAAAAAAATGTCTCTTGCAAACGATTCTTATTTGAAGGATTAAAATAATAGAAGCTCGGGCTTCCCTGGTGGCGCAGTGGTTGGGAGTCCACCTGCTGATGTGGGGGGACGCGGGTTCGGGCCCCAGTCCGGGAGGATCCCGCGTACCACGAAGCGGCTGGGCCCGTGATCCGTGGCCACTTGAGCCTGTGCGTCCGGAGCCTGTGCTCCACGGCGGGAGAGGCCACAACAGTGAGAGGCCGCATACTGCAAAAAAAAATAAATAAAAAAAAAATAATAGAAGCTCTCATATTATTAAAAAAATAACTTTTAGAGAGTGATAAAATCATTTCCTATAAAGATATAAAAATGAATGAGCGTTATTAATTTTATTTAACCTAATTATGAAACTGGTGAGATGTAACAACTAGTTCAAGGGAAAGTACAAAAACAGACACATTTATAGTTAAATGATTAGCAAATGGAGGCAAAATTAGTAGCTACTTTCATAGTGGAGTAAGGAAGTCAATAGATCTTTTCAGACAGAATTTGCATGACTATGGACAATAATAATTTTGCATTCTATCAGCTATCTGCAATTTACAGAGTTATAAAATAGCTTTCATAGAATCAGATCAGATAATAATTAAATAGGAGAGCTGTAGACATTTTGTCTTCCACTGAAAAACAATGTTTCTCCTACACATTCTATAAGTTCTGTCTCTGCTTTGCATATTTCCCCATATATAGGACTATTGCAGTCTGTATTGTTTCATGATATAGGTTTATGATTTGAAACTGGAATAAGCAATGAAGCACATATAACAAGTACTGTCAGGTCTCCATATCTATGGGTTCTACATCTGCATCTATAGATTAAACCAGCCTGGGGCCTACTTCAAACCAAGTTAATCAAAATCCCTGGAGGTGGAATCTGGACACTGATGCTTTTAAAAAACTCCCCAGATGATTTTAATGCGCATCCAGTGTTGAGAAACATTTGTTTCATAGCTATTAGATAGTTTAGTGATGGCCCTTACAGAATCTAGTCCATAATTAAGGCTTCGATATGGAGAATCATGCAGTGTAAATAAAGGATAAGGATAGTTCAATCTCATTAGCAAAATCATCCTTATCGTGAGATGTGGGATGTGGTTTGATGTCTTAGATATTTGAATTATTAGAATCCATATTCCTTAAGGAAACTTCTGATTATCATTAATTTCAATTGTACCATACCTATAGTTAATAAAACACTTTGATCCCCTTGCATGTAAACAAATTTGGTCCTCTTTGAGAACATTTCCATCTGAGATGAACAAATTGGCTTTTAGACTCTTTTACATAAATCACATGAACTTGATTAATATGAATATGGCTCGGGGTGGAGCCCAAAAGGCTTTACTTCTCAGGTGGTGACATCCTTACATGACCCTTACCTGTATATATTGTTTTTCACACATACTATGTTGTGGTTTATTATGATTAAGAAACAAAATGTTGGGCTTCCCTGGTGGCGCAGTGGTTGAGAGGCCACCTGCCGATGCAGGGGACATGGGTTCGTGCCCCGGTACAGGAAGATCCCACATGCCGCGGAGCGGCTGGGCCTATGAGCCATGGCCGCTGAGCCTGCGCATCCAGAGCCTGTGCTCCGCAACGGGAGAGGCCACAACAGTGAGAGGCCCGCATACCGCGAAAAAAAAAAAAAAGAAAGAAAGAAAAAAAATGTTTCCAAAGTAAAATCAAGTACTTTACAAATATTAAAGACATATGGTCCCAATCTTTTAACTAATGCTTCATAAACAGTAACTCTTACTATTTTCACCCTTCCCTTTCCACAAATATTACCCTTTATTGGAGGGCTTCTCCCCAGTTCAAGTGTTTCCAATTTAGTGTTATCAATTCTCCAGGATGCACCCTGTGGCTCCGCTCCCAGTCTAGGCTCTCCCAGGCAATATCCCTCAGTTTAAGCCTTTTGCATCTGCTTCTTCTCTAACTTGGTTTCCAAATTTTTATTTTATTTCCCACCTGCACACAGCAGTGAACTAATTATGAATATCTATCTATTAATTGATCAATAGACATAGGAGAGTGTTACATACTCATCGTGCCTTTGCCTCTTTTAAATAAATTAAGTACATTCTAAATTTTTCCTTTTAAACTCAATCATCTTTCCTTATCAGTTTACTTTTGAGAAGTAAAAATCAAAAAAACAACCTTTTGACAAGAAACACTACCAAGGCAGGTGGACATCAGCATTTGTTAACATTTTTCTAATGTATCACAGGGTTGCAAATCCCTGCCCTGGAGTCCGCAGTTCTCAACCTTAGCTAAATATTAGACCAGTGATTCTCAGAGCCTGCAACAGAAGCACCTGCAAGGCTCATTAAAACACAATTGGTGAATCTGCATTGTTTAAACAGGTTCCCAGGTGATAATGATGCTGCTGGTCCAATGACCTACATTGAAAACTCCTGATCTAAACAAGGCCAGAATCAGCTTTGTCTGAGTTTTCCTTTATTACTTATTTCTTTAAGCATCCAAGGCTGACTAAAACCACTTTTTAAAATGTGGTAAAACACCAGGAAATTTACCAGAATCTTGTGATTCCTTACAAAGGAAAAAATGTATATGTACTTGTACTCATATTTGTGTACGTGTATTCTTTTTTAAACACACAAAGCGATTACATTTATTATGAATTTTTGATACTATTTTTCTAATACTAAAAGTTACTTACATAGCTTGACAATATAAGACAGTAGAGTACATCTTTTCAAGAGTTTTTTTTTCATAGGAAAAGTAAACCTGGGATGACAAATGTGCAGCAAATGAGCCACAATGGATAAATTTTACTGCAGATTATTGTAGCCATATTTTTTTAGGAGATTTAATAAGAATGATAATTGATGTAAAAAATTATGTTAAGCAGATTATGGCCAATTATACTATTGATACTTTAAGTTGTTTTTCTAGTGTTGTCATACTATTTTGTAGATGGCTCTTAAAAAGTTTTAGTTACTTTTTAAAGAAAATATAGCTTAGTCCTGACTTCACTAACAAGCTGTTTGGCCTTGAGCTAGTCATTCAACCTCTCTAGGTTTTATTTTATTTGAAAAATGATCTATGAGTTTCCTTCCATTTATATGTATCTAATTCTTAAAATCAAGTATTGTACAAATATCAAAGAATATTTGTTTAAAATGTATAGGATATAAAGAATAATGTCATGATGAATACCTGCATTCTACCACCCAGTTGTAAAAATTTTTTGCCATATTCTTTAAAGTCTCCATGTGTCCCTATATGATCCCATCCCTTTCTCTTTCTGCTCGGAGGAAATATTACCATGAATGTAGTGATTATAGTTTGTCCTCATAGTTTGGCCACACATGTTTGTATGACCAAACATGTTTATTTTAGCATGCTTTAAATGTTATGTAGGTGCATTTCTACCGTATGTTTTCCCCTCAGTAATGGGTAATTTCCCTGCTATAACCCTAGGGAAGCAGGTTTACATACATTTTGCTAATCAACCTTGGGTAACCTGTTAGACTTCTTATCTCAAACTGTGTCCTGATTCACTCCTTAAGTGAGTGAAAACTAGAGCCCAATTCATTTTTCCTTGGATGGCATTCTCAAGGAAAAAATCATCTGTTGCTTACCTCTGATTTCCACTTTAACTTAAATTTTGGTCTTGATTATCCCTTATTTTCTTGTTAATTTCTCAAAGCAGTTAACAATGTGTTTTCAGTATTTTATCCATATTTTTAGTCGTTTGGACCAAAGACTATATTAGGCAATTAAGACAAAGTTAAATAATCATGGATCCTGACTCCTAGAAGGTTGACTCCAGACTATAAGACACTCATGTAAACAAACAATCAAAATATTTATTGACCATCCATCTTCAGACACAAACTAGACTCAAAGCAAGCAGAAGAAAGAATAAGGATTAGAACATAAATTAATGAAATAGAGAATAGCAAAATGGTAAAGAAAAAAATCAACAATACCCAAAGTTGATTCTTCAGAAAAAATAACAAAACCGATAAACGTTTAGCTGGAATGACCAAGAAAAAGGGGGACAAGGCTCAATGACTAGAATCAGGAATGAAAAAGGAGCTCAACTGCTCTGAAAAACAATCTGGCAGTTCCTCAGAAGGTTAAACTCAGAGTTCACAAGAACCAGCAATTCTCCTCCTAGGTGTGTATACTCAAGAGAAATAAAAACAGGTATTCATATAAATACTTGTATATGAATGTTCATATCAGCACTCCACACCAGCCCCAAAGTGGAAGCAACCCAAACATCCATCAACTGAAAAATGGAAATACCAAATGTGGCATTTCCATACAATGGAATAATTTATTCGGCAATAAAGAGAAATGAAGTTCTGATACATGCAACAGCATGGACGAATGTTGAAAGCATTATGTTAAGTGAAAGAAGCCAGCCACAAAAGAGCACATATTTTAAAATTCCATTTCTATGAAATGTCCAGAATAGGCAAATTTATGGAGAATGAAAGTAGATCAGTGGTTATCTAGGACTGCGTTGGGGAGTTGTGGGAAATAATGGGGTGACTGCAAAAGGATATGAAGTTTCTTTTTGGTGTGATCAAAAAAAATTTTTTTAATTGGGGTATAGTTATTTTACAATGTTGTGTTTTCTACAGTACAGTGGAGTTCCCGCTGCTATATAGCACGTTCTTATCAGTTATCTATTTTATACACATTACTGTATATATGTATAAGATAGATAACTAATATGAGGTTTCTTTTTGGTGTGATGAAAAATTTTTTATTGGTTTTTAATTTTTAGTTTTGGCTGCACTGCGTGGCTTGCGGGATCTTAGTTCCCCGACCAGTGATCGAACCTGTGCCTCCTGCAGTGGAAGCGTGGAGCCCTAACCACTGGACCACCAGGGAATTCCTGAGATGAAAATGTTTTAAAATTGATTGTGGTGATTGTTGAACAACACTATGAACATCACTGAATAGCAAACTCTAAATGGGTGAAAATTGTATGGGATGTGAAGTCTATCTCAATAAAGTTGCTACTGAATGATGATATCACCAAAGCTCCATTTAAAATTAGATACAATTGTAGACATTTAGCATCTGATCTCAGCAGACAAGGCAACTTGATCCATAGCTATCGGATTAAATAACACATTTCAAATAGAGATAAGGGGATGCTAAGTGAATTTAGATGCTTTAGGGAATAATATCAAATAGACCTTATTTCACAACTCCACTCTGTTATTAGTTGTGGTAATTATGATACACTTACTTAATATCTTTGAAATTTAATTTCCTAATTTGTAAAATAAAAAATGATTGTTATGAACATTTAATAAGTCAAATTGTAACAGGGAAGAGCCAGATCGGACTACATGTTGGTTCTGTTTCTTCTACTTTAACCTTTGCTTTCCGCTGCTTTCCTTCCCTAAAAGGATACTGTCTATACACAACGGCCTGCCTTGGGGAACACTGCCCCTCTGCCTGAATCTTAAACCAAAGTGTCTTTGTTCAGGGAAACATCCGGACCCCGTTCCACCTGCGGCTGGCTACAAGAAAGAAGAAATGAACACATCCCCTCCTGGAGGCTGGCCATTCCAGGTGATATTTGCAAACCTTATGGCCTTTTTATTTTACTTCCTCATCTCCTCACCTTCTCTGTGCTACAAAAGAAACTGGCATCCAAACCCCGATAAGATGGTTATTTTGAGACTTTAGTCTGCTATCTTCTCTGTCTGCTGGCTTTCCGAATAAAGTTGTATTCCTTGACTCAACACCTCATCTCCGATTTATTGGCCTGTAGTGCGGGGAGCAGAACGAGCTTAGACTCGGTAACAAAATCATAGACCTTAGCCTCGTGGCAGGGAGGTGATTACTGTAATTATTAACTTTCTTGCTATATTCATCAAACTATTACAGACCCTGTGTTATAGAGACTATAGGGGAAAAAACATCTTGGGTGTATTTTCATCCAGAGTCACTCGCACAAAATACAGCTTTCTGGGAATTTACATCTCAAGTCCTACTTGACCACAGAGAAAACACTAACAGCATTTCTGAACACAAAGGAAAAGGAAAGATGTATCTAAATATTTACTTTCTATTCACTGGCGCATCCTTATGCATACATTTTTCTTTTTGAACCTTGCTCTCAAACAGAATCAGAGAACATTAAGGGCAGCCAACTGCTTTTCCAACCTAGCAACCACCCTCTAAAGCTCTTATTTGCTCTTTGACTACCGCTCTGCTGTTGCTGTGATATGCCGCTTTCCCTGGAAGCACTTCAGAACCTTCTCCTGGCGTGTCATGCAGCAGTGAAGCAGAGAAAACAGGTGGCCTCAATGGGTGACTTAATGGTGTGTTAAGTGTTCATTTTTGCTGAATTGAACACAGGCTTTTGTGTGAGTGTCTAGTTTTATTGGATCGCTGTCAACCAACATGCACAGAGTACTAAATTTCGAAGAAATCTGTCGTTTGAGTGGAACAGAGTATGAGGAAAATAACTAGAAGGTTGGTGTTAGGTGATCATAGGCAACAGGACGAGAATGTATATCTCCTCTGCCTCCAAGCTTTTTTTTTTTTTAAATATAAGCATGTGTCAGGTATTCTGCTTTGAAATCATTATTCCCCTCCCCCCCATTAAGAAATCTAGAAACACTGGATATCTTATGTTGCTTTGCTTGACTTCTCTAAAGAAAAAAATATCCAGTAATTGTAAAAATTTTTTAAATACTTGATAGAAGAGGAGAGCTATCATATTTATTATTTTATAAAATGCTTTTAAATATGTGAACTTCAAAACAAAACTTAAAATATAAAAAATCTTAGTGTGTGAAGTATATTTCAAATGACTCCATTGCTTACCATATGGGCATAATATTTGTTGAAAGACGAATAAGCAAGCCATAATTTCATTAGCTAAGTATCCACATCTTTGAAAACAGACTGCCGATATGTTGGGGAAATCATACTTTAGGATTTATTTGTATCATTTGAGCAATAAGAAAATCAACATTAAAAATATGAGCTTGCTAAAGAATATGAACAATGACCTTGGTGCTATTACCATATAATCATTGACAAAGTGCTAATAGATAAAGGAGAATCACACATGATGAAAGAATATTTGCCATATTTTTGCTCACATCCTCACAAGCCTTAATATTGGAAGTCAGTGCTGTCCCCCACAATTATCAAGTGAAAATTATAAATAAAACAAACATGATTATATGTATACTTGATACACTCTTTTTTTCACTTGGAAAAACTCTAATCACCCATTAAAATCTTAGTATCGATTTTATCCTAATTGTAATAGCAGTGGAATGACGGGAATTTTTATAACAGTAGCATGAGGTGAAAAAGTTGAGTATACTATGAAAGAAAAGTTTAAAAATTGTACCTCCAAGATTTTAAAAACATAAAAGTATAATGGTAAATATTCTGTTCAATGATCTGATCAGTGTAATGGTGTTTTATACAGACATCTCCATGAATAGTAACTCCCTCTTCCTCAGAGGTAGGTGGGATTCTCCTTACTTTCCCAGAAAGGTTCCAAGATCCTGAACCTTTAAAAGTCCCAGGATTTATTAAAGTTCTCAGAAAGGGTCTAGATCCCAAAAAGGGGCTGGGATAGTTGTACTGGAAAAACACAACAGGTGGCAGCTATTAGGGGACTCAGAAAGCTTTGAGGTAAATCCACAGCCTAAAGAGCTGGGCAACTTGGGAAACTAAGACAAGAAATTTGGACTGTTTTGACCATCATAATCAAAATCTAAGTAGGTACGAGTCACAGTATTAAAAGCCATCGGGGTCTCTGTCACTATAAAGAAATCTTTCTGTGAAAGGAATAACAAGTCTGTTGCTAATGGGAATCTCTGAAGCCGCAGCTGCAAAACTGACACGAGTCAGGTGCTTACAAGCTCTTAGCGCACTGGCTACCCAAATCTAAGTCTCCCGAGCTAGGATAAGTTGATCATGGAAAAGGTTAGGTTGATACTAGGTCACCGCCCGACTTCAAGAAAATTTCCACGCGACAAGGTACACTGTAAAACACCACAAAACCCCCAACCCAGAGACACATCCCTCGTAGGTATGAATGTGGCTCAGAGACCCAAGGCTTAGCTAAAGAAATGGGGTCCTTAAGTTTCAAAGAATTGAGCATGCCACCTTCTGGCACACCTGCTTATTTTATGTCTAAGAACTGTGGTCCCAGAAGCTATAGGTATCTACAAAAATGGTAAATTCTTACAAGACAAGCTAGAATTAAAATGGCTATTATGGGGAATGTTCCATTTAGACAAGATGGTTCATTTAAGAAGTGTACTTGAAAGCAAGGGTTTTCACATCAACAAACAGAACAGAGGTATCTATGTTAATTGACATGCGGAAGCCGCGGAAAAGCTTAAAAATTCCAAAACAGCTTCACTGAAAGATTCGCTGTAAAAGGCTAAGAAAAATTAAAGACACAGAGGTACCTAAAACAAAAGACTGGAAGACTGACGTGACTTCTACTACCCTCTACCCTCCTTCATCTGACAGCTCACAGTCTACTAATCTTCTGAATTGCTTTCCACTCTGAAGAGACCACAAGACCATAAACAGAAGTCCACCAAGTTAGTGGCCTGACAAACGCAACAGCTCCAAGACCAGAAACCTAAAACACCTGGGCCTCCCCTGCCACCCCCTCCTGGGGTCCCTCCTCAAAACCCTGGGCCAGAAATCGATGATTTGCAATCAAATGGCACACTGGAAAAAAGACTGTCCTCAAAGATTTTGTCAAATTCTTTCACACCAACGCAAATGCTTCCATATCTACCCTCAAAAGAGGGCCCCCCCATGGGGCTCTCCCAGGACTGATGGGACTCTGAGGGATTCTCCAATAAACTGCTACCAGTTATGCCTTTCAATAGCCAAGGGGAGACAAAAATTAAAATTAATGGAAAACCTTGCCAAATTCTGGTAGATAGCAGGGCTACACTCTCTACTTTAAATCCCACTTGCTTGGAAGCCTACAGATGGGATCCTGAGAGAACTGGCAGAAGACAGGAAGAGAATACTTACCGGAGTCAGCTCTGGCAGACCTCTGCAGTGCCGGTGGAGAAAGGGAGTGACAAGGTTAGTTAGTATATCGGCACCCACAACATGGAGGCGGCCCAGTGGCCTAGCCCACATCACAAATCTAAACCCAAGTCAGACTGCGCTTAGGGGAAACACCTGTCAAGGAATCCTAACACACCAGTCACAATCCTGCCACTCAGCTAAGCTAGCTCACCTTACCCTAGAAAACAGGATCTGCTAGCCTTACAGGGAAATCTCCCACCTCTTGGCCGGTCATGCCCCGTTTCGCATTTCTTCTTCCAACACCCTGTAAAACTGGCTTTTGCCCCAAAACTGGGGAAGAGTGTCCCACTGCTTGTGAGACACTCTACTCCCCCAATCCATGGATTGTTTTCCCTTGGAAAAAGGAAATCCAACTTGTTATTAAATTTCGTTTTGTAATTTGACTAACATTTCACATTGTCCCTTCCTTTCTAAATGCAGACTCTGGGGAATTTGGTTCTGGGGTTTCTATTAATTACCAATCCTTTCTGTCCCAGGGACAGCTATTGTCTTCCTATTTGTCTCATTTGTGTCTTGAGAATTTGCCTTGGCTTTCTGCCTGCCTAGGGCATGCCGGCTGTTTCTTGCATGTGCAGGCAGCTCAACTGTTAGTGGGCGGGGGCCCCAAAACTTGGCCAGACAGAAATGTGGGCTGCACTGCACTTGCGGCCAGTGTCCTATCGACTGTTGCCAGCTCTTGGGGGAAATGTCTTTCTTTCTTTTGGCTGTCTTTGGGAGTGGCTCTGGATCTGGGAGGATAGTTTCTTCTGCACCCTCTTTATGGAAGCCTGTTTCATCCATGGGGCCATTCAATACTGCCAGGAATTTTTACTATTTGTATAGCTGAAATCTGACAAGATATTTGCAAGGATTATTATTATTATTTTTTTTAGTAGCTCTATAGTCTATAGTGAGGAGTTGGTAAATTTGGAAGTTGATATTCAGAAGCTGATAGAAACTTTTTTAAGGTCTTCTTCCCTAGGCTAAATGAAACTATGTACCCAGAGGGAAAGAAAACCTTTTCAAAGACAAATGGCTCTAAAACTAGAACACAGGAATATTTTAATTTCTATTTTAGTTGAAGATCCCCCTAATATAAAGAAGCAAATTGTAGATAATGTAGTTGGATGGATGGATCAAAGTGTTGGAATCATTCAGGTTACAATCCAATTCTTTGAGAAACTGGAAACAGCTGTTCTTGTCTTTTTTTTTTTTTTTTTTTTTGCCATATGCGGGCCTCTCACTGTTGTGGCCTCTTCCGTTGCGGAGCACAGGCTCCGGACGCTCAGGCTCAGCGGCCATGGCTCACGGGCCCAGCCGCTCCGCGGCATGTGGGATCCTCCCGGACCGGGGCACGAACCCGTGTCCCCCGCATCGGCAGGCGGACTCCCAACCACGGCGCCACCAGGGAAGCCCTGTTCTTGTCTTTTTACAGAACCAGAATTGTGGCTCCAGAAGCAATTCAAAATCCACCTTATCCTTTTCACGAATCCCCAACTTCCCATATTCATTCCAAAAGGCTTGTAGGTATTGTATAAATTCTAGCCTTAGGAAACAAAAGTTCTCCCTGCAGGAGCTTGCATTCTTTCTCTGTGCCTTTGAGATGTAAATATTCTACCGGTTTTCTATAGAAATGAGGGTTATCTCTTCCATAAGCAAACTTCAGGAAGGTAATTCTTAACAGAAAGTGTGGGACTCGAGGGACATTGTTCCAGCTAATGATTAAGAAACTCTCCAGACAATAGGGGCTTCTTAGACAATGGGTGAATTTCCAGGATGTCCGGCCCCCTTCCGAGAAGGAGGGGAGATAACAAAATGTAAAAAAGGTGTCTGTCAAAGACCAATCAGACAGCTGGGGAGAAGGAGGGAGATAACAAAATGTAAAAAAGGTGTCTGTCAAAGACCAATCAGGCAGCTGGGGACAAGTTCCCTCTCTGGTCCGAGCCTAAGCCGGGACCAATCAGCAGGAGAACACAACCAAATCTATAATTTACATACGGGGAAGTGGGAACCTATAAAACTGACATATTCGCGCCCAAAAGGGTTCCTTCTTCGACCTCCTGCGTGAGGACCAACGAACCCCGGTGCACCGGCCTTCAATAAACCTCTTGCGTTTTGCATCGACTTCCGACTCTTGTTGTTTCCTGGGCGAGTCGAAACTCCTAGGAGACCGCGCAGGTCTAACAAAAGGGGGAAAAAAAGAGGTGGAAAGGCTATTTGGAAACTAGGCAAATGAAAAACCTTAAGTCTTCTCTACAAAAATTAGTAAAAAGCTTAAACCATCTCAGCAAGTAATGCTTAAATTATTCCATCTGCCAGAAACACAATTTGGATTCAACTTTTAAAAAATAAACTAGTGAGTTTTGCATTATC
Source organism: Globicephala melas (assembly GCF_963455315.2). Taxonomy (NCBI): domain Eukaryota; kingdom Metazoa; phylum Chordata; class Mammalia; order Artiodactyla; family Delphinidae; genus Globicephala; species Globicephala melas. Next base: position 82,713,696 of record NC_083322.1, read on the forward strand.
ATACCTGTCTCATGGCTACAATTTTAAGATAAAAGCTATAAAATCTCTTTTTGTGTCTGTCTGTATGTTTATGAAACCGAGCAGGACCCTCTCGGGCCCTTCTGGCCACAAAAGCCGTTCTGTGTCCCCCGTTTCTTGTTGTAGGAAATGGACTTCATTCAGCCTCCTTGACCTTCCCTGAGTTCCAAAGGGCATATTCAAACAGTTGCTCATCAGGGAAGAGGGGGAAATACAGAAACAAGGGAGGAGCAGTCAAGAAACAACAGGGCAGCCTTAAGGCAGGGTCCTGGTTTCTCCTCAAGTAATACACATAACAATATCTTTGAGTTCTTCCGTAGGAACTAAGGCCCCACCCAGGTGGAGGATCGCCACTTCAGGCTGAGCAGATTCCTGAAGCCCTGTTACCTCACCACCAACCAATCAGAAGAAGGTCACACACTTTGCAGCCCTCACCCCACATTCTGCCTATAAAAACTTTCCCCCCCAGACCATCGGAAAGTTTGGGGTTTGTGGGCACAAGCCACCCGTTCTCCTTGCTTGGCCCAGCAATAAACCTTTCTATGCTCCAAACTCCAATCTTTTGGTTTGTTTGGACTCAATGTGCATTGGGCACAGGGACTTGCACTAACAAAAGAGCTAAATCTGTTCACAACTATTTAACTTTCTGTATTTTTAAAAATCTTCTATTTTCACTATAGTTAAAAAGATAATTAAGTATTAGAACATAATGACCTATGATCCTATTAGTCAAATACACCTTTTGACATTTTGACTACTTCCCTAAATCAAATTCTAAACAGTTTTTTTGACCTCAAAGTCACTTTGAGATTTCCCAGGGGACCACTGGAAAATATCAAAGGATTTGTCACTCATCATATTTGTATGTGCATATGTTATTAATACAAGTTTTCAAAAAACTGTATAACATTTCTAAAATTCTGCTTTGTCCTGGTATAATATCAATCATAATTCCAGTTATCATATTAATGTTGTGTGCTACAGAAATAAGCCAATTTCCTTGCCAATTCCACTGTAATAAACTCTTAGCAGATTTTTAACAATGGAAATTTTTAAGTCGTTTGTCATTTATAAACGGTTATTATTTTACTCTGATTCTTTTGCAAAAGCAAGATTCATGGAAAGGACCCTACCAAGTATTCTTGACCATTGACACTGCTGTCAACTCACAAGGTGTCAAGCCTTGGGTGCATATTTCTCACAACTGAAGAAGGCTCCACCTGATACCTGGTTCTGTGCAAATGCTGAAGATCTCAAAATCAAATCGACTAGGAAGAGAAGTAGCCAATATCTAGGTAGACTGCTTCTTCCCAAGACATCAGATCAAGAGGATCAAGAACGTTTTCCTTTCTGACCATCCTTTTAATTCTTACACCGTAAAGGTGTTTATGATTCTTCTGTCCACCTTTTTCCTTGCCTTGGCCTGAAACGATAATGCCATTATTCACATATCTCAGGCCGGTAATCCAACCTCCAACTGACATGCTACAATGTTGGTGATCCTACACTTCTTTCTGCCGGTGACAAAGCTCTCTGTGATTTCCAATGCCTCGGTTTCTCTGGAACAAGTTCGCTGGATAAATAATTATGGGGAAGTGGAGATAAGGTTACACGAAATACATAAACAGACCAACTGGCTTAAAGAAGTATCCCCCGCTTTGGGATCATTTCTTGACTTATTTGATTCTAGCTGGTTTGGGTCATGGGGACTCTGGCTCAGGAGTGCTCTCCAAATCATGGGCATTCTTTTGTTGCTAATAATTATTATTGTCTCCCTGATATACTACATTCTCTCACAAGCTTTAAATGCATGTAGGCAGCCATTGAACAGTCTACAGATTGTCTCTGTCTGCCTGGAATGACAAAAGGGAACAGAAAAATGGACAAAAGGGAACAGCTCCAAGAATAGGAGCCTGACATCATCTCTTGTGGATGGTACACTGAGACCCAAAGAGGCAATGATAACCAAGAGTTACATTAAGACTGATATATATTTTTTAATAAATTTATTTATTTTTGGCTGCATTCGGTCTTCGTTGCTGCGCGTGGCTTTCTCTAGTTGCTGAGAGTGGGGGCTACTCTTTGTTATGGTGCACAGGCTTCTCATCGAGGTGGCATCTCTTGTTGCGGAGCACGGGCTCTAGGCATGCAGGCTTCAGTGGTTGTGGCTTGTGGGCTCTAGAGCGCAGGCTCAGTGGCTGTGGTGCACGGGCTTAGTTGCTCCGCCGCACGTGGGATCTTCCGGGACCAGGGCTCGAACCCGTGTCCCCTGCATTGGCAGGAGGATTCTTAACCACTGCACCACCAGGGAAGTCCAAGACTGACAGTTTTGATCAAACCTCTTGAATGGTTAAGAGGATGATCAAAAAGGGGAAACTGTTGAAATTCCTTTTTATGAGTAATATGGAGCTGATTTTTCCTGGCATGCCATATCAGTAAAACCAAAACTTAGATAACTTTTGTATCCCTATAAACGTTCTGCTTGAGCAGAAATGCAGTATATTCAATCAACGCAAATGTCAATCCAGCTCACTTCAAAGAAGGCTGACTACGCAGCCCCAGCAAAGCAGATGTTTTCTATTTGTCTCTTCCTTGTTCTTTATTCTTCATCCTGCCTTTCGCCCCAGTATTTGGTTCTCCAAAAGGAGACTGTCTGCTTCATGAAGTGTTAAGTTTGCTTGTACCAACTAAATGGTCTTCTTTAATCATTTTTTTTTACCAAAGGTAACTTATTAATTCACATATGAATAAAAATAATATATACATAACAAGCCATTATAAGCCTGTCTCAGGACCCCTCAGTTAGCACACTACTGCTCATGACCACTTTCCTTAGTTGTGTGATGTTCACAAGTGTGAGGTGGAGTCAGTGAATCTTTAATTGAAGTGACCACATGCTGGCATTTCATATTAGCCCACAACCTGTCAAAATTTGACTAAGTGCCCCAACAAATAGTTTCCACAAGATTTTAGTAAACAATTTCAGTTAGCCTTTACCTCAGAATGCAATGGTTTGGGGATATTTATTCTAATATCATTATGTTTGAGGAAGTAACTGATTACACATGACTTTGGAGGTATTCCAGGACCTTCAGAGTAATTCAATCATTAATAGCATCATGAAGCTTTTCACCACACAGCCATGATTTCTGTCCTAATGGAAATAAAAGAGAATCCTTTGTGGTACACTGTGCGACTGCCTTATTGTTGAATAATGTCGAGGAATAATGCCTTAATGATTGACAAGCATGAAAGTACAAAAACTCCAAATCATAATCTTTATTTAAATCCATTGATTGAATTTAAGGAAAATTCCATGAGGCATCCAACAACACAACCGTAAGCATGACACATTTTAACGTTTATAGGTAAAAGTTATGAATAGAATATGTACTCACATTTTATAGAGCAAAATATGAATTATGTATCATTTAAAACATTTATAAACATCACAGGGCTATCTCCAGAAAATGTCAAATCCTAAGAATTAGTTTAATTGTCAGGGAAATCAGGGTTGAACTGCCCTAGGAGGGAAATGAAATGTTTTCCTTGTAGCCCAGATAACAATCTGAACTCCGAGTCTGTGCACAGTGTGTGCGCTTGCGTGTGTGTGCGTGTATGTGTTCATTCTTTGTGACTAGGGGACATGTTTTGGAAGCAAGATATAATAGTAGAAGTGTCCTGCTACCCATTAACAACGGGATATGGACACTTGCCTGGCACCCTTATTTTGTGGAGACAGCGCTGTCAAATCTCAAGGTTTGGGGAGCACACTGTTTTCCTTACCAATAGTTATTTTTAAGAGTGATTTTTCCAGTAGTATTGACAAAATATAGCCATTAAAAAACACTCGCTCAACTAACCACTACATTTTTTCAGTTTTGATCTAACCTTTATTACCAAGTCAGGAAAACCAAGTCAATCAGCAACTTTCCTTCTTTTCCTTAACTGTAAATAAATTAGGTTTTAAGAAATCCCAATTAACCTTTATAAGGTAAATTCTCAATATACTAATAATAAGCTGAAAAGATTACCTTGGGATTTATCTGACTTTCTGTGTCCTGTAGAAAGCTTGGCTTAAAATGTAACCCAGCTTGTATTGCCACTAAAAAATCTCTGGATAAAAAAATGAATGAAAGTCCTTGGGATTTTTCGAAATCAAGGAGGATCTACTACATTTTCAGAAGAAGCAATGTTTTATTATTTAATTATAATATCTAGTGAATCATTATTTAAATGTTGCTCTAGTGTTTGTCTGAAAATTTCTTTGCTCAGTATTCCCACTCTGAAACATTTTATTATATTATCAAAATAATACATGTTTATTCATAAAGCATACTGCACTCACAATGGAAGAATTCTTACCTTGTCGTCTATGAGCAGGTACAGTGCAATTTTAGAATTGGGGTTTAGAAGATTAACAATAAGTCAACCTTAGTGATTTTCAAAACTGTAATGGCAATGTTGTAGTAGTATGCATTTTGAGTAAGACAGAATTATGTAGCTAATAATTTAAAATTACTCAATGTAGCCACTAGATAGCAGTATAAGCCTTTGGATTCTGAATATGAAATACAACCTGAACAATTTTAAAATTATATGTTTGATAATAGCTTTCACTAAATCACCCCAAAAGGAAAAATCTGAGGCAAAAAGTCAACATTACGGTATAAAGTATTTCTGAGTTGTGTTCCACTTTGGTTTGGTATTTTCCTTTGTGAAATTAAACAAATAATTATCTAGTAATTTGTAGCTATAGTTAATAACTTCAGTTTATTTTATTTTACATATTCACTAAATATAAAAATAGCAGGATATATTTATTACTGAGTATAATACTCAATAATGATGTCTAAAAAATTGAGACTATTATTATTTAATATATACTGTACTTTCAGTGCTGTCATTAAATTATATCAATGAAAAAACATACCTTTTTTTTTTTTTTTTTTTTTTAAATTTTGGCTGCTCTGGGTCTTAGTTGCAGCATGTGGGTTCTTAGTTGTGGCAGTATGTGGAATTTGGGATCTAGTTCCCTGACCGGGGATTGAAACCAGGAGCCCTGCATTGGGAGCGTGGAGTCTTACCCACTGGACCACCAGGGAAGTCCCTTGCTCATTTTTAAAATGTCAGTATGCTTGTTGCAAGTAAATTTTCACCTTATGCTTATATGGTAATCAAATGTAGAGGTTTACACATCTGATCCAATGAAAGATGCAGCTCACATTCTCCAAATCCCATAAAAATGATAAAAGAAACAAAAATGAGAAGTATCTATAGGATTGTTGGAAAATATAAGATGTTGTTAGTGCGACAAAGCACTGAAGAATTGTTGGAAGTTGTAAAGTAGATGGAATTCAATGGAAAGAAATTTTTAAAAAGGATATACAGTCATCCCTTGGTGTCTGTGAGGGATTGGTTCTAAGACCTCCTGCAGATACCAAAATCTGTGGATGCTTAAGTCTCTTACATAAAATGGTGTGTACTGGCATACTACATACATACACACACCCTTCCGTATAAGTCAACTCACCTCTAGATTACTTACGCTACCTAACACAATGTAAATGCTAATGTAAATAGTTGTAATTACAATGTAAATACTATGTAAATAGTTGCCAGCATGTGGGAAATGCAAGTTTTGGTTTTTGGAATTTTCTGGGATTTTTTGGGGGGGGCTAGGGAGGGGAACGGGACGGTATTTTTGTTCCGAGGTTGGTTGAATCCATCCATGCAGAACCCATGGATGCAGAGGGCCGACTGTATGTGCTCTGAGGATCAAAGACAGGCCAAGAACGGGGCACCAGAGAAGTGAATAGATTATTTTCCCCACCAATCATGGAAAAAGCTGAGTCTGGAACCATGACTGGGTAGTCTAACAAGTAGGGGATTTAGAGACTGTGGAACTGTGGGTACACAGCCATGTGCAAGAAGAACAGCTGGCTGTGGTGTTTACTTACAGATTAAAGCTGGTCCCCCAATATTTTCTACATTAAATAAATGATGCACCTTGGAAGATCCTACTTTGGGTATCGGGGTTGGAAAGAGACTCTGGCTATATATAAAGTATTTCAGAACCACCACAAAGTATTTATGAAATGAAATTACTTCTGTAACAGGAAGGGAAAGTCCCAGAGTTTAACATAGGAAGTTATTTTGTAGCTGGAACAATTGTGTTCTGGGTCAATAAACACTGTAGTTCACACTTTTGTGAGTGACGATGCTAAGAGAACTTAGGTTTCCTTAAAAGGCCAATGTGGTTAAGCAAAGACACTAAGTCTTTTACAGAATATTCTTCATTAGAAGTGCTATGTTTCAAAATAGCTTAATTTCTTGCACTACACAATTCAACTTTTCCTTTTTAAACAACTTTTTAAGACTTTGAGTTAACAGCTTAACTGTTCACTGTCATATTTAACATAATAACTTTTGCTCAATTGATTTGTCAAAAACTTTAAGTACTACCAGGAGATTACTAAAATTTTAATATTAGCTAACTTTTTTTTTTTTTTTTTGGCTGTACGCGGGCCTCTCACTGTTGTGGCCTCTCCCGTTGCGGAGCACAGGCTCTGGACGCACAGGCTCAGTGGCCATGGCTCACGGGCCCAGATGCTCCGCGGCATGTGGGATCTTCCCGGACCGGGGCACGAACCCGTGTCCCCTGCATCGGCACGTGGACTCTCAACCACTGTGCCACCAGGGAAGCCCCTAGCTAACATTTTTGAAAGCTTACTATGTGTCAAACGTTAAACTAAAAAGCTCTTTAGATTTATTTTTTAAATTAATTATATAATCAATGACACAGGTGGTATACTATCACCATAAGAGACCTACAATTAAATCTAGTCAATTCTTAGTGAGTTATAATTCAGATATGTCAGTTTCCCAATCCATGCCCGTACTATTTGTGGTAGACAGAGTAATAGCTTCCCAAATCCCTGCCAAAGACTTCTATGTCCTAATCCCCAGAACCTGTGAATATGTTATATTACGTGGCAAAGAGGAGTGAGGGTTGCAGATGGAATTAAGGTTGCTAACCGGCTGACTTTACAATAGGAAGATTATCCCAGATTATCAAGGTAGGACCAATGTAATTAACCCCAACTGTTATTGAAAGGGGAAGAAGGAGGCAGAAAGAACCAGAGAGATGGCAGCATAAGGACTCAGTCCACTGTTGCTGGCTTTGAAGGCAGAGAAAGGAGCCACAACCAGGAAATGTGGGTGCCTTCTAGAAGATGGAAAAGGCATAGAAACAGATTTTCCCCTAGATCCTCCAGGTAGGACGTAGCTCTGCAACATCTTGATTTTAGTCAGTGAAACCCATTTGGACTTGTTAACTACAGCTCTGTAAGACAATAAACTTGTGTTGTTTCAAGCTATTAAGTTTGTGGTAATTCATTCCAGCATCAACAAAAAACTAATACACTTATTATACTTTCTTTTTTCCTCTTTCTCACCAAAGCAAATTACTGAGTCCACTAACACACATCAGAGATGCTTTCCACCATACTTACTGAATCTGGGAAGTTTTCCTGTGAAGCCTTTACCTACATAAAACCCTGAACCTTCCAAATGAGTTGTGCTTTATGAAGAAGCCCAGAAAAAATAACAGATATCTATGAGACATTTAAGAATTATACTCTCAGGCTTCCCTGGTGGCGCAGTGGTTGAGAATCTGCCTGCCAATGCAGGGGACTCGGGTTTGAGCCCTGGTCTGGGAAAATCCCACATGCCGCGGAGCGGCTGGGCCCGTGAGCCACAACTACTGAGCCTGCGTGTCTGGAGCCTGTGCTCTGCAACAAGAGAGGCCACGATAGTGAGAGGCCCGCGCACCGCGATGAAGAGTGGCCCCCGCTTGCCACAACTAGAGAAAGCCCTCGCACAGAAACGAAGACCCAACACAACAAAAATAAATTAATTAATTAATAAACTCCTACCCCCAATATCTTCTTTGAAAAAAAAAAAGAATTATGCTCTCTAAGCACCGCTCATTGGTAAGAGCTCTTGTTCTTCCATTACTGGGCTAAAGTACGACATTATGAGTATATTAACATCCACCCTTCCAAAAGTCTGCCCACAATCATGTGGTCACATAGTACACAGCCCATTTACTTGGGCTGCTGGACTCGCTCAGGTTGATGACCAAGAGAAACCACTAGGCACCCCTCAGGACCATCAAAATTATGTCTACCAAAGTCACTGAGCCAAATTGTTGCCTGTTTTTATTTGAGTACCAAGTTTGGTTAAATATTGTATTATTCTTTTTTAGAAAAGAAATTGGAAAACAAGTAACAATATGGAAGAAACATTAGATAGGAAACCAGGGGATGCAAATCCTGGTCCTGATTCAGTCATAGTGGTTCTAACACCTTTGGTAGTTATTTAATCTCCTTACCTGAAAGCACTATTGGAGAAGAGCAGCTGTTCTAAAATTTTTAGTCGTAAGGCCCTTTCTCCAGAAATCACAGGCAAATGAAACAGAGAAAGGGTGACATTCTCTGGCTGAAGGAAGGAAAGATTGGCTGTCCCAGTGTCCACTCCTTCTGCCTGCCCTTGTGCCTGTCTCCCAAGCCCCTGTGGGAATGTGGAACACAGTTTAAAAAATCACTGCATTATCGGCTCTCTCAAATGTCTTCCGTGGACCAGTGCTCACAACGTACACATGGTGAAATGGAAGGATACACAAGTTACACTCTTGGTTACATTGCCATCTAAGGGCAAGAATTTAGTTCTTTAAATATCAATTAAATGAAGCAAAACAATATGAATATAATTCAGAAGATATTTCTTTCAGAAACAACCTAGACTAACCTCTAGAAGAAACTGAATTTCAAATATACATTCAGAATTGAAAATATAAAACGTAGAAATGGAATAAGACACATGAAAAATTCAGTCAAGCACACATAAGCAGTGAAGTGATTAACTTTAAAAAACAAAACAACTTTACAGTCCTTTTAGCATCTTTATGCTACTGCTGTTAGCATGTGCTTACTCCTCACATCAATCCTCCAATCCACCCATACAAAGTTGGTACTATCCCTTTGGGGTAGGACTTTTAAGTGCAGATTTTGACCCTATATTTCAGTATGTCTCCTAAATTATTAGCACTATAAACATCACTTTTGTGTATTTCCTCTTACTAAAATAAGAAGAAAACAACAGTAAGAGGAATCTTGTACAGTTCTAAAGAAGTATAGTTTAGAAGGCTTTAGAACCACAGAAACGTAGGTAGTTTTAAAAACATCATTTTGAGGAGGTGAATATATTTATATCTCTATATTTTATCTTATGTAGCAATTCCTATGTCTGTGAATTTGTTATAAAATTCTCAGTTTAAAATGCATATATGTATACACATACGTAATATATATATGGTTTAGTTCTCCTTTTGATATTTAAAGGTTATACATAATGTTATTTAAAAACAATATATGATTGTGTTTGAACATCTCTATCTAAGAGAAATTTAAGAATTATGATCTCTAGCCACTGTTCATTGCCATTCTTCTGTATACTGGGCTAAAGGATGACCTTAAGAGTATATTAGCTTTAAGACTTGACAGCATCCATGGAATAAGTGCATATGTTTTGAGTATAAAACCCATTGCACACTAATTTCTGGTGAAACAGTTAGCTTTACTCATGCTAGACATCAACAGGAACAGATTAAATAGGTGGTTAAGTATTTTGAAACAACTGGATTTTTCAAGAAAGAGGTAGAAGACTTCTAAGAGGGAATGGGAAGCAGAACTTGGAAGAATATATAAAGACTCAGGGTAACATAGGGACTTCCCTGGTGATGCAGGGGTTAAGAATCTACGTGCCAATGCAGGGGACATGGGTTCGAGCCCTGGTCCGGGAAGATCCTACAGGCTGTGGAGCAACTAAGCCAGTGTGCCACAACTACTGAGCCTGCGTGCCTAGAGCCTGTGCTCCACAAGAGAAGCCACTGCAATGAGAAGCCCGCGCACTGGAACGAAGAGTAACCACCACTCGCCGCAACTAGAGAAAGCCTGTGTGCAGCAATGAAGACCCAATGCAGTCAAAAATAAATAAATTAATTAATTAACTTTTAAAAAAAGACTTAGGGTAACATAATAAAAGGAGTTAGACATGTATATGCCAGATGGAGTCTTTCTAATCTTAAAATAAAAACTCCTCAATCTATGATGATGCCCAATCCATGATGATAACACAATTTGAGTGTGGATTTTAAAGCTGTGATTTTCCTTTTTCTCAGCCAAAAATACTGTAAGCAAGATCCTTGAGCATTCAGAAGTTGTCTAAACTACAGTAAGGATCTTGACAGCATTAGCAAATATAAAACAGATGGATCAATAATTAAAGGCATCTAATATGCATTTGAGTACATAATAACAGGCAAAAAAAAAAAGCTATGTACTCTGGACTCTTTATTTTGAATCAAGTTTGCATTATATTAGAGATTCTGAGACAAGTATCGTCATTAAAAGAGTTTAGTAACTAGCTGTATATATATCTGACTATGTATAAGAAGTTACATATGGGACTTCCCTGGTGGTCCAGTGGTTAAGAATCCACCTTCCACTGCAGAGGACGTGGGTTTGATCCCTGGTTGGGGAAATAAGATACTACATGCCTCAGGGCAACTAAGCCTGTGTTCCACAATGACTGAGCCCATGCACTCTGGAACCCGCATGCCACAACGAGAGAAGCCTGCGCACTGCAACAAAAGATCCTGTATGCAGCAGTGAAGATCCTGCGTGCCGCAAGTAAGACCCAACGCAGCCAAATAAATAAATTAATTTTAAAAATAAACAAATAAAATAAAATTAAAAATTGAAAAGCTATGTAATAGAAAAACAAAAAAAATTAAAAATAAAATACTTATTAAAAAAAAGTTACATAAACGATGTGCGTGACAAAAACTTGCCAGACTGGAAGAACTGGCAACTTAAGACTTAGTAGTTTATAAGAGATCACTGAAGAAATCAAAGGGGAAATCAAAAAATACCTAAAAACAAATGACAATGAAAACATGACGAACCAAAATCTATGGGATGCAGCAAAAGCAGTTCTAAGAGGGAAGTTTATAGCAATACAATCCTACCTCAAGAAACAAGAAAAATCTCAAATAAACAACCTAAACTTATACGTAAAGCAATTAGAGAAAGAAGAACAAAAAACCCCCAAAGTTAGCAGAAGGAAAGAAATAATAAAGATCAGATCAGAAAGAAATGAAGGAAACAATAGCAAAGATCAATAAAACTAAAAGTTTTTTCTTTGAGAAGGTAAACAAAATTGATAAACCATTAGCCAGACTCATCAGGAAAAAAAGGGAGAAGACTCAAATCAATAGAATTAGAAATGAAAAAGGAGAGGTAACAACTGACACTGAAGGAATAAAAAAGATCATGAGAGATGGCTACAAGCAACTATATGCCAATAAAATGGACAACCTGGAAGAAATGGACAAATTCTTAGAAAACCACAACCTTCCAAGACTGAACCAGGAAGAAACAGAAAACATGAACAGACCAATCACAAGTACCAAAATTGAAACTGTGATTAAAAATCTTCCAACAAACAAAAGCCCAGGGCCAGACGGCTTCACAGGCGAATTCTATCAAACATTTAGAGAAGAGCGAACACCTATCCTTCTCAAACTCTTCCAAAATATAGCAGAGGGAGGAACACTTTGAAACACATTCTACGAGGTCTCCATCGCTCTGATACCAAAACCAGACAAAGATGTCACAAAAAAAGAAAATTATGGGCTTCCTGGTGGCACAGTGGTTAAGAATGCGCCTGCCAATGCAGGGGACACAGGTTTGAGCCCTGGTCCGGGAAGATCCCACATGCCACGGAGCAATTAAGCCCGTGTGCCACAACTACTGAATCTGTGCTCTAGAGCCCACGAGCCACAACTACTGAAGCCCACGTGCCTAGAGCCCGTGCTCCGCAACAAGAGAAGACACTGCAATGAGAAGCCCGCGTGCCGCAACGAAGAGTGGTCCCCGTTCGCCGCAACTAGAGAAAGACCCAACACAGCAAAAAATAAATAAATAAAATTAATAAATTTATTAAAAAAAGAAAGAAAATTACAGGCCAATATCACTGATGAACGTAGATGCAAAAATCCTCAACAAAATACTAGCAAACAGAATCCAACAGCAGATTAAAAGGATCATACAACATGCTCAAGTGGGATTTATCCCAGGAATGCAAGGATTCATCCATATATGCAAATCAATCAATGTAATACACCATATTAACAAACTGAAGGATAAAACCATATGATCATCTCAATAGATGCAGAAAAAGCTTTCCACAAAATTCAACACCCATTTATGATAAAAACTCTTCAGAAAGTGGGCATAGATTGAACCTACCTCAACATAATAAAAGCCATATATGACAAACCCACAGCCAACATCATTCTCAATGGTGAAAAACTGAAAGCATTTCCTCTAAGATCAGGAACAAGACAAAGGTGCCCACTCTCACCACTACTATTCAATATAGTTTTGACTGTTTTAGCCACGGCAATCAGAGAAGAAAAAGAAATAAAAGGAATCTAAATGGGAAAAGAAGTAAAACTGTCACTGTTTGTAGATGACATGATACTATACATAGAGAATCCTAAAGATGCTACCAGAAAACTATTGGAGTTAATCGATGAATGTGGTAAAGTAGCAGGATACAAAATTAATGCACAGAAATCTCTTGGACAGCTACATGTAAAAGAATGAAAGTAGAACACTTCCTAACATTACACACAAAATAAACTCAAAATGGATTAAACCTAAATGTAAGGCCTGACACTATCAAAGTCTTAGAGGAAAACATAGGCAGAACACTCTATGACATAAATCACAGCAAGATCCTTTTTGACCCACCTCCTAGAGTAATGGAAATAAAAATAAACAAATGGGACCTAATGAAACTTAAAAGCTTTTGCACAGCAAAGGAAACCATAAACAAGATGAAAAGACAACACTCAGAATGGGAGAAAATATTTGCAAACGAAGCAACTGACAAAGGATTAATCTCCAGAATATACAAGCAGCTCATGCAGCTCAATACCAAAAAAAACAACCCAATCCAAAAACGGGCAGAAGACCTAAACAGACATTTCTCCAAAGAAGACATACAGATTGCCAACAAACGCATGAAAAGATGCTCAACATCACTAACCATTAGAGAAATGCAAATCGAAACCACAATGAGGTATCTATCACCTCACACCAGTCAGAATGGCCATCCTCAAAAAATCTAGAAACAATAAATGCTGGAGAGAGTGTGGAGAAAGGGAATTCTTTTGCACTGTTGGTGGGAATATAAATTGATACAGCCACTATGGAGGACAGTACGGAGGTTCCTTAAAAAACTAAAAATAGAGCTGCCATATGACCCAGTAATCCCACTCCTGGGCATATACCCTGAGAAAACCATAATTCAAAAAGAGACATGTACCACAATGTTCATTGCAGCACTATCTACAATAGCCAGGACATGGAAGCAACCTAGATGTCCATCAACAGATGAATGGATAAAGAAGATGTGGCACATATATACAATGGAATATTACTCAGCCATAAAAAGGAATGAAATTGAGTTATTTGTAATGAGGTGGATGGACCTAGAGCCTGTCATACAGAGTGAAGTAAATCAGAAAGAGAAAAACAAATACCATCTGCTAACGCGTATATATAGAATCTAAAAAAACGGTACTGATGAACCTAGTAGCAGGGCAGGAATAAAGACACAGACATAGAGAATGGACTTGAGTACACAGGGAGGGGAGGGGAAGCTGGGACCAAGTGAGAGAGTGCCATGGACATATATACACTACCAAATGTAAAATAGATGGCTAGTGGGAAGCAGCTGCATAGCACAGGGAGAACAGCTCAGTGCTTTGTGACCACCTAGAGGGGTGGAATAGGGAAGGTGGGAGGGATGCTCAAGAGGGAGGGGATATGGGGATATATGTATGCATATAGCTGATTCACTTTGTTGTACAGCAGAAACAACACAACATTGTAAAGCAATTATACTCCAATAAAGATGTTTAAAAAAAATAGATTAAGTGGTTTAGTTCACTGAACAGTACCTGAAGAGATTAATGAAGACTAATTATGTTATGGTTCCTATATATTTCCTATTAGAATAAAAGAGTCATGATTTCTGAAAAGAAATTGTACTTTATGTGATTATTTAGTTGAAACTCAATGGGAAAAGAACACTGAAATATCTCAGATCTGGAGTCCTGGGTCTGTTTTATATGAACCTCTAGCTAGTAGCAGCAATTTAAACTATTTTTTCTTGTGTACAACGCATTGTCAAAATCATCCTTCTGTGAGGACAATGAAAAGATATAAATGGAGAAAGATTTTGCCATTGTGCTTCCTATTCATCTATCTGCATTTTAAATGCCTGCCAGAGCCCTTGAGAAAGAAGACAACGAAAGCAAGACAAACAGGTCAGAGACCTGACCTACCTTCTTCGTCTTGCTACTTAACAATGAGTGAATGGTAAAGCTTAAGAAACTGAATCTCAGTAGTTTTAAAAATTTGAAAATTGTAGAAATAGGCAAAGAAGATGTACTCTAGCCTCAAGCATTGCTAGAAAACAAACAAAACAACAAAAGATAACTATTTACATAAGATAAGGGGGAAGATTTTGAGTGATGAAAATTTATAAATAGCCTTCTCAGAAAATAATTTATTCAATTATGTCTACTTCAATGGAGGATGATTTTCATACAGAAATTCTAATTACTGGTTGTTTTCTTCCTTAGTTATAAACTTATAGTCTGGGGAACCTAATTTTTTCATTCATTTAACATAATTTGTTGAAAGAACTGTAGGACACCGGCTACGTATTAATTCATCATATGGTCTTTGCCCTCGAGAATTTTTCTACATAGTTATCACAAACACAGTTGTGGTCCATATGATAAATGCTGAGATAAGTATAATAACAGAATCCGAGAACACTAGGAAACCTCACAATATTAATATTTGAGTTCAGGTTTGAAAGATGACTTGCAATTTTCCAAGCATTTTAAGATATGCAAAGTGATGAACAACAGATTCAGTGCAACAGTGATTCAGAGCACAGGGCTATGCAAGATGATGTGGGAAGAAGCTGGATATATAGGGGTCTGAAAGATTACAGAGTTTTGTATGAAAGTAACAATAGGTGCTACAATGTGTGTATATATATATATATATATATATATATATATATATATATATATATATATATATATATATTCTGTAGTCCAAAATGTCATTGCTGGTTGTGGTGCGAAGGGTCTCTGGTAAACTTGACCTTTTGGGGATCTTAGCTGATGGAAGCTCCCTCATCTTTAATACAGGGCTTCTGAGATAGCCCTGGGCATCAGTTTGCAGCTGCAAGCCTGGACTAGAAACTATTTACATCACTTCTGCCCACATTTTATTGGCCATAACTCAGTGACTTGGCCACGTCTTATAGCAAAAAGGCTTTGCAATGTGGTCTAGCTGTCTGCCAAGGGGAAAGGAAAATAATAAATAGTTGGCTTGTCTTTGCCATCAGTGGTGATTTTCTCATGTTGGGGAATCTCACCATCAGATTTGCTACTTTGAAGATCACTTGGGTACAATATAAAAGATATGATAGGGTAGAATAAGACTTGTAGGAGGGAACCTAGGTCAGACACTGGCAGCATCACAGGAAAAGACGTAAAATATAGAAAATATTTCTGAGATAGAATAAACCAGATTTGGTGACAGACTGAATACTGAACTGAGGTACAGAGAGGGGTAGAAAATGACTGAATATTTTATTGAGAGAATGTACCAATGGTGATACTACTAACTAAAGTTAGGAACATGTCAGTTGAAGCAGGATTACATATGAAAGAAAGAAGCACAGTTTGGAAATGGTAAGTTATTAGTATTTGCAGGACGTCTGAGTGGAGATGTCCAGGGGGAGAATGAAGTCACAGATCTGAATCTTAGATGAATACAGGAGGTGTGCTTTTTTGGGGAAGGGTATTCAACAAATAGTTTATAACTATGAGACCAGAAACAAACACCCAAGGAGATGTCATGGAGCAAAATAAGAATCCGGCAGGTCAGAGTTCTCCTACGTCTATGAAAAATTAAACATTGGACTTTCCCTGTTGGCAATTATAATATTCTTTCTCATTCAGTTGTTGTAGGATTAAATCAATCACATGATGAATTTAAAATACTAGTCTTAGTGTCTGACTAAAGAATTTAATAAATGGTAGCTGTAACAATAATATGAATGATAAGAATGGTAATCACCAGTTGGCTCTGAGTGCCTTTGACTGTTGGGTGGGGAGGTCTCCACTGTCCTTTCTCATCTACCTCTGCTTTTACTAATTCTGCTCCGTTCTGCAAGCAATGCTTTTCCCCACATGCTACATAATTGTTCTGCAGTAATTTCTCTGAAGCTAAAGGAAACTGCCCCTTGCACTGATTGCAAATTCTACACAATTATTCTTCACAGTGCTGCGCCTACTGCCTGCGATTGTAATGGCCTCTCAGAGAATTTTAATGATAATATTCTTTGCTTTGTCCATGGTTGCCACATTAAAAAACACAATTAAAATTAAAATCAAAGCCAAAAATCTGTGACAAATGTAGCAATATTTTTTGTGATAGAAAGAACAATATGTCTAAAGGAGCTTTCATGCTGTTGTATAATGTACCTATGCCTTAAATTTGATTCCTCTGAGTGTTCAATTGATGTGGAAACAACAGACAGCCATTTTATCTCCTTTCTTGAATTTTGCTATTACATTGACCATTAATGTATTTTTTGTTCTACCCAGGCTCCTCTCTGTTAAAAAAAATAAGCTATTTTATCATATGAGATAATACATTTTAAAAAACAAACTAAGCTGATTTTAAAGTGCTGTTCAAAGTTTTTTTTCTTTTAAATGAATCACAGACGAATTCATTGAAGACAGTGATGCTGATTTTACCAATCTATTCACTAAGTCTCTGCTGGGTGTAAAGAATACGCCCCCAGGAGCTTGACAGCAGGGAAACGGAAGGGTCCCTCACTCTAAAATTATGTAAAGCCTGATCTGAGATACATAAAATCTTGAAACTAACTTAGAAACACAGATTGACCCTCTAAGCACAGCAAGACAAGACTAAAGCTAAGGAATGGTTGGGCCATTCAAAAGGGTGGATGTGGGCAGACTGCTAGTCAGATAAGCTCATTTTTCCAGGAGATAGGGGACCAAAGACCAACTCTCTCTCAGTGACAGATATAATGTAAATTGTGGAGATTGCTATCTCTGGTTATAGCCTGATGTCATTAAACATACAAATCATACAAATTACTTTCCTTGTTCTGATTGCATGATCATCAAGCCATCTTTTGAGGATAATTTGGCTTCTCATGGCTTTTCTGATAGAGAATGGAACATTCTGACCAGAGGATGCATATCTTCATCGTCTATCCTCTTGGCAGATATATTTCTCAATATAAGTTAACATATTAGGCAATTTTGTTATAGTTCATTTTATGTGAGTTTGTGTGAATCTCTTCGAATCATCCATGCTGTGATGACAAAAAACTAACTTCCGAGACTGCAAAATGGAAGCTCAAACCAAAAACCAAGGGATGTTTGGTCCTGTGAGGTCTCTTGGGAGAAAGTCAGCAAAGAGATATTCCCCTTTAATCATCCCTACAGCCAATGCCATTAAAGCATCAAGGCTGACAGATGGAATAACTTCAGTATAAAGGAATATTGACAATTTGCAAGCACAGGTTTTAATTTCAGCATTATAATAGCCGACACTTATGGAGTCTGAGCAAAATTAAACTGTTCAGCTCAAACAGTTAAGAAGCTGCAGGTTTTATGGGCCTGAACACTTTTAAAAGCACAAGTATTTATTACTTCCCCAGCCAGAACACTTTGCCCAATCCTCAGTTCTCTCCCTTCCCCACTTTTACCCTTAGTGAAACATGATTCTAATGTCTCCAGGGACAGCTCTATTATTTGGCCTCAGAAACAATTTTTTTTAAATACCCACCAAATATAAATTCCCTTAAATATAACTGATTACTATCTCATTCACACACACACACACACACACACACACACACACACACACAAACCCCCCAAAACCCCTGAAAACTTAAATTACAATATTTAAAACCTTACTTTAAAAGAGTGAAAATACATATTTTTAACTTGGCTCATCTATTATCTTCTTTACCA
Source organism: Globicephala melas (assembly GCF_963455315.2). NCBI lineage: Eukaryota > Metazoa > Chordata > Mammalia > Artiodactyla > Delphinidae > Globicephala > Globicephala melas. The sequence goes on from NC_083322.1 coordinate 82,731,949, forward strand.
CCCACTGAAAAATAATAGTACAATGGTCTAGTTAAAGACTCAGAAAAAAAAAAAAAGACTCAGGATATTTCACAAAACTGTTTGGATCAATAACGATTATTTTGTACCTTAACAGAATGTACTATATATAATTTATAAAATTATTTGAAGTACGTTAATTTTATTTTTTTTTATTATTATTTTTTTGTGTGGTACGTGGGCCTCTCACTCTTGTGGCCTCTCCCGTTGCGGAGCACAGGCTCTGGACGCGCAGGCTCAGCGGCCATGGCTCACGGGCCCAGCCACTCCGCGGCATGTGGGATCTTCCCGGACCGGGCACGAACCCGTGTCCCCTGCATCGGCAGGCGGACTCTCAACCACTGCGCCACCAGGGAAGCCCGAAGTACGTTAATTTTAAATAAAAATGTGATAGGAATAAAATTAAGTTGTTCCACACATGTGTGAAGATGGAAAAATGAACATTATGGGTCTGGTGTATTAGTCCCCCAGTACTAATTATTTTCAGAAAAATTGTATATATCTCTGACTACTGTTACTCAAGAGTCCATTTCATGCAGCAAACACCACTGAAATACTCTAACAAGCACACACAATTTTATATATATATATATATTTAAATTAATTAATTAATTTATTTATTTATTTTTGGCTGCGTTGGGTGTTTGTTGCTGCGCAGGCTTTCTCTAGTTGCGGCGAGCGGGGGCTACTCTTCATTGCAGTGTGTGGACTTCTCATTGCGGTGGCTTCTCTTGTTGCAGAGCACAGGCTCTAGGCGCGTGGGCTTCAGTAGCTGTGGCATGTGGGCTCAGTAGTTGTGGCTCGCGGGCTCTAGAGCACAGGCTCAGTAGTTGTGGTGCACGGGCTTAGTTGCTCTGCAGCATGTGAGACCTTCACAGACCAGGGCTCGAACTGGTGTCCCCTGCATTGGCAGGTGGATTCTTAACCACTGTGCCACCAGGGAAGCCCCACAATTATATTTTTAATTTGTAGTTTTCAGCAATTACCAGAATGGGAAAGCCAAGCCTTCCTGGTATTTTTTGCAGGTGGTAAGTATTAATGTTAAATGTTTATAATATCTTTGAATGGCCACAGGAATATTCACAAAGGAATTGAAAAATCAGATACGTCTTTCAGAATCACTGCATTTGTAATCTCTCATTTTAAGATCGGGGGAACATAAAGTTGTATTCTGTGAGGTTAAAAAACTTAATGATTCTCATAGTTCTACTTTCTCAAGATAATTCTTGAATTTGAAAATGACTACTTTTGCCATCACTGCATATTGATTTTGACGAAGAATATTAATATTAGCATGCCAGTACTGAGGGGGAAAACTGATACATACTTCAAAAATAAATACAAGATAATAATGAAAACAGAAAACTACAGTTATCTCTCAAAGATTCTTGTGACAAGTGGAAATGTGCCTATTGTCAAGGTTTGGTAACACTTGTTTTCTAGTATGTATATATACATATATATATGTGTGTGTGTGTGTGTGTATATATATATACACACATACATACATATATATATATATTTAGTTTCACTTCCAAAGCAACTCCTCTTCAATTAAAAATTAAGAAACGAACAGATTTTAGCCTACTGATCTTTTTTCTGATTTCAAAAATCATATATTGTGTGTCATTTACATAGAGAAAAAAGTTTACAAAATTCTAATTACTGTTCTTTTATTTTCAGGAATAAAAATTGCATGCGCAAAAGCACAGTAAAACTTGTGAGTTGTTTTTAGATTCCCATTGCATCCTTCAACTGAAACATGCAGCAGTGTTGTACGGATGACAGAGAATCAATATTATACCTGTGGGTGGCTTTGTTGCTTCCAAAATAAATTTTTTTTTTTTTGGTTGCCAAATAAGCTATTGTTTGAATCCAATCAGTAGTAAGCACCCATAGAGACCAACTGGGCTGTTTTCAATATGAGTATATTAAGTCATTTCTGTTTCAAAATATATCTTTACAAATAGTATCAATAGCCACATTTTACTGGGTATTTATTTTGCCAGTCAGATACTGCGTTAACAGTTTTATAGGTATGTTTTCTCATTTAATTCTAATAAAAGTTTTATAAAGGAGATCTTATTCCGCACCCCCCACCCCGCCCAGTATGGGGGCAAAACAGGATGTCTAGAGATGAAAGTGTTTCACCTAAAGTCACGGCGCTAAGAAGTGAATGCAACTCATCTTCGTTTCTGTGTGCCTCCACAGCATGTGCTCTTATCCACAATTGCATTTTATTTTGATCTGTTACGAATGTAGACCACACACTATATATTGGTTACATCTATGCATAAACACAGGTAGGGCATGTTGAAAGAAAGATCTGTGTAAGTTTCAAAATCATTCCCATTATTTTATAGCAGCACCTCATATATTAGTGATAGACACATACTGAATCTCTATATTTCTTTCCATTCTTGGGGATATTTTCAAAGAGTTCAGGGAATTATTATGACAGCAAGACATGCAATATGGAGCAAAAATTTAGATATTTGATGACTGGGAAATAAGTCTCCCAAGAATATGTCATCTCTTTTCTTATAAGCAACAATTCACAGTGTAGCAAAATTATGAAAAAAGTGCTTATAAGGTTTAAAGTGAGGAGATTTCTAGAGAAACAAGGCATGTATTTAAAATGATATCTATTCTAAAACATAGTAAAATTCTGTTTGGTCCTGCCTGTATTACTCTTTTGGGGAAAAATAAAAATAGAAGCCATAGAGGATCACAGGGAAGGGAGAACAATGTGTGGGTGAGGGAAGCTTATGGGTGAGCCAGCCAGAAAGGGGAAAGTGGAAAAATATATTCTACATTTAAACTCTCTGTTTTCATTAAATCTTTGAGACTCAAACAGAATCTATCACTGAGTCTAGGAGGGGGAGTCTCAGCACATTCATTGTTACCTGTTCTCTAAATTGTGACAATGATCAAAATGCCTTTGCATAGTTCTTGACAAATGGAAAAAGAATTCTGTCACAGAGCTTCTAAATGGTTATTAGAAATATGCCCGAGTTGTACTGTCAGACTGGCTTAGATTCTAAGTCCTATGGAGGAGGGATTGATGTCTTTCTGGTGAGATTGACAGAATATACTGCAACACTTAATAAAAACAGTAGTAGAAACACAGTGGGGGCAAAGGAACTCCTCAATCCCAGATTACAAACTCTGAACAAAGCCCTGTACCTTCCATAGAATTCCATTACCAGTGTTGGTATGAGTTTCAAGGGGAGCCTGCATTGAAAATATATTCTCTGCAATACACATTCTGGGATACATGTTCACATGAAGCAAATAAGATTATTCACAGTACAATTCTTAGTGGCTAATAAAATTAACCACTCTTTTCAGTGATATTAATCAGTGGTTGTTCCAGTATGCTTGAACAAACAGAGCACCTGACTGTAGATTAACTGCACCTAAAGATGTTTTGTGAATATTAGCATATTAGCAAACCGTATGGTAAATTAGACTTGTCTGGTAATTTACCGGAAGGAAGTCAAAATAATTAGAAATCACTCTCAATAACTGCAGTTGCATACAGCAACTCAGTCACTGAAATGAAACGGTTTTCAGAAATGTCTGTTTTGCAGGTGTATTCCAATGACAGGCTACAAACTGGCTGCTCATATTAAACATCATCATGTAAAATGGGCTTGCAGAATGAATGCTAAACTGAGAGGTTGCTTGCCATCTGCTTTCTCTATTGATTTGACTTTGAAAGGCTTTGTTTGTTTTTTTGTTCACAAAGAAAACCTGATCATGTCCTGATCACAAGGGTAGCCAAACGTGGTCTATATATTTCCTTATAAGAGGCATCCATCGGAGGGTGATAGAAATCAACCGTCAGTTAGTCAGTTGATTCTTCTCAGGGATGTACTCTACTATATTGAACATTTTAAAATAATTTTAAATAGTTAATAGCATAAATACGAAGATACTACGAATCAGTGCTTCTCAATTTTTTAACATGTGTCTGAATCACCTGGGGATCTTGTTAAAACACAGATTATGATTCAGCAGGTCTGGGGGTGGGGAGCTCGAAAGTCTGCATTTCTAACAACTTTCTACATGCTGCCAAAGCTGCTGGTGTGCGGATCGCAATTCGAGAAATTAGGCTGTAGATGCACCATATTTTACTAAACAAATAAGCGGTCACAAAAACGTGACATTCATTTGCGATGTTTTCTTCACTAGAAGCAGTAGATGTTTTTCTATTTATTGACTTCCTGTCCTTTGAACTTTGTGGAGAATCAAGGATTACCTTACCTAACTCAAGCCCTGTATGTCACTAACCCCAAATAGCAGAAAAAATTTTAAGTATTATTTATTAATACATTTATTCCACAGATAAGTTGGCATCTGAACTAGGTGAGACACAGGAAATAGACATAGATGGTTCTTGAACGCATGAAGCTTAGGTGAAGAGACAGACAGACTAAATCTATAGAAATAGCTATGTATTTATTTGGAAAGAGGTTGCAGAATACTAAAGATGTCAGAGGACCTAACCTGGTAAGGCTTCTCTGAGAAACTGACATTCAGCTAAGCTCTGAAACACATGAAGGTGTTATTCAGGAGAGTGGTGCGAGACAGCGTTGAGTAATGGAGAGATACACCCAGTCTCTTCAGTCATGCACGAGACAACTGAGGGAGTGAGTGGTGCAGAGATGAGACTGGAACAGTGAGGAGCAGTTCTGTCACAGAGACGTTGTGGAGCATGTCAAACATTTTAGAATGAAGCTAAGAGTAAAGAGAAAAAGTTTTTAAGTGTAAGCATCTTCAAATACACATTTTGAAGAGCACTTTCTTGCCCCCAGGTACTGAATTGATTAGGACAATAATGGTTGTGAAAGTTAAGGCTACTGAAGTGCCCCAGGCGAAAGGTAATGGGGCTCAGAAGAGGCAGTGGTAGTGGAGATGGGGATGGAGAGACAATTATATGTATGTTCTGGAGGTATTTCAACTGATTCAATGTAGGAAGTGAGGAAGAAAGACAAGTCAATGATGGCCCCTGGGCAGAAGCAATTTTGGTAGATGGTACCATTTGCTGTGATAAAAACACTAAAGGAAGAACACGTTTTGTGGGTAAGATATTAAGGTAATTTTTTTTGGTTATAGAAGTCTGTAAAAGTCCCATCGGACTTTTCCCACTGTGCTCATTAGGCTGTTGTGCAAAAGAAATAAATGCTTACACTTACTATCTTTCTGTCGCTTAGTCAATAACAACTCTATAAAAATAATAAGAGTTAATATTTATATAAGAAGGAAACTTAAAACAAAAAGGTAGAGAGACTTGCAGAATTACACGAGGATGATGATAAAATTGGTCATAAAAATTTAGATATCTCAATTTAATGCCTACCCCCCATTTTACTTGTGAGTTTGATTCTCAAGAAACAATCACGGTGAAACATGGTAAGATCTAAGACAGGTGTCCAAACCCTCACTACATGCGTTATCATTGATTTACTATATACTCTATATTAAAGTCAACTTTCTTCTTAATCAGAGGGGAGTCTCTTGAGATTGGGGGATTTAATCTTTTTTTTTTAAACAGGAAAATATAGTCAAAAGGATCTTTAGTAAGCTACTTTATACACTATAAATCTGTGCTGATATTATAGCTCTACAGTGTCTGGCTAGGCATACACTAATAATAAACTAATCATACTGCATTGGCTGAGAGAAGAGTATCAAAATAAACTATTCATACCTAATATGGATTTTGTCACCAGCTATTATACGGTAACTATTTAAACTCCATTGTCTTGCCTGACTGAGAAAGCTTTACTGCCTCTGCATTTCTCAACCTGCATGAATCACTTGTAATGATAATATGTGCTAATAAGCATCCTGAGACGCACTTCACCCAGCTGGGGCTTCCCAGAAACAATTGTCACATTGACAGTAGTGTTTCAAAGCCTGGTGTGAGTTTTGTAACAGAACACATATAGGTCATATATTAGATATATAAGTACATATCAATATATTTCTATAATTTTTCTCACTTTCTTTAGATTCCCAGCTGACCGTTCAAAAAATAAAACAGTCCTCTGCCCTCTCAGTGTGTCCTAGCCCTAACTAAGAAAGAAAATGACTAAAAATAGTCATTTTAATCATGGATACACTTTAATGTAGTTTTTCTTTTTAACATAGCATTTTAAAAAGCTTTTAATATGAAATATTATAGAGTCACAGGAAGTTGAAAAACAATGTACAAGACAGGCTATAAGGTTCAAGATGGTGCAGGAAGGTGCAGGAAGACCCTGAACTCATCGCCTCCCACAGACACACTGAATCTACACCTACATCTAGAGCAATTCCTCCTGAAGATAAATTGAGGGCTAACTGAAAAGCTTCTGCACAACACATGACAGAAGGACTCCCACAGAGATGGGTAGGAGAGACAGAGATATGGTATCATTGGGAACCCCACCCTTAATGCTGAGAACTGCAGTGGGGAGGGATATCACTGAGGGGCCCACACACCGACTTCTTATAGAAAATTATCAAACTACATGGGAAGAGACCAAGAGAAGAGGAAAGGAACAGAGAAAAACTACAAAAACCCAGCAAAAAAACCAGCAGTTTGAAGGGCACCTAGACTACACACGAAGGAAACCATTTACTAACCTTAGAGCATCTGCCGAACGAGCAGGGAACTGCTGGAACTCTCTCTGGGACTGGAGGTCAGAGTTATCAAAAAAAAAAAGAGTGATGGCCCAAATAAATAAAATCAGAAATGAAACAGGAGAAGGTACAAATGATACCACAGAAATGCAAGGAATCATAAAAGATTACTTTTAAAAATGATATGCCAATAAATTGGACAACCTAGAAGAGATGGATAAATTCCTAGAAACACACATTCTTCTAAGACTGAATCAGGAACAAATAGAAAATCTGAACAGAGGGATTTACTACTAATAAAATTGAATCAGTAATCAAAAAATTCCCAACAAACAAAAGTCCAGGACCAGACAGCTTCACACGTGAATTCTAGCAAACATTTAAAGAAAATTAACACCTACCCTTCTCAAACTATTCCAAAAAATTGAAGAGTGAAGGAATGCTTCCAAATTTATGAGAAAAGCATTGCCCTGATACCAAAACCAGACAAACAAACTACAAGAAAGAAAGAAAGGATGGAAGGAAGGAAGGAAGGAAGGAAGGAAGGGACAGCCCAGTATCCCCGATGAAATAGATGTAAAAATCCTCAATAAATATTAGCAATCTGAACTTGACAATACATTAAAAGGATCACACAGCATGATCAAGTGGGTTTTATTCCAGGGATGCAAGGACGCTTCAATGTCCACAACAAGTCAATCAACATTAAGAAAACAAAGGATCAAAACCATATGATCATCTCAATAGGTGCAGAAAGAGCATTTGACAAAATTCAACAAACATTGATGATAAAAACTCTCAACAAAGTGGGTAGAAAGTGAACACACTTCATAATAAAGGCCAGATATGACAACAAAATATTTTCAAATGATATGTTCAATAAGGGATTAATATCCAAAATATATAAGGAAGTCATACAGTTCAATATCAAAAAAGCAAACAATCAGATAAAAAGTGGGCAGAAGACCTGAATAGACATTTTTCCAAAGAAGACAAACACATGACCAACAGGGACATGAGAAGATGCTCAACATCGCTAATCATCAGGGAAATGTAAATCAAAACTGCAATGAGGTATCACCTCACACCTGTTAGAAAAGCTATTATCAAAAGGACAAGAAATAAAAAGTGTTGGGGAGGGTGTGGAGAACAGGGAACCCTTGTGCACGGTTGGTGGGAATGTAAATTGGTGCGACCACTCTGGAAAACAGTGTGGAGGTTCCTCAGAAAATTATAAATAGAAGTACCATACAATCCAGCGATTCTACCTCTTGGAATTTATCCATAGAAAACAAACACACTCATTTGAAAAGATACATGCACCCCAATATTCATTGCAGCACTATTTACAATAGCCAAGATACGGAAGCAACCTAAGTGTCCATCGACAGATGAATGGATAAAGAAGATGTAATATATATGTATATCTTATATATATTATATATATATATAATCTTATATAATATATACACAAACTCACACACACAATGGAATATTACACACAATGGAATATATAAAAAAAGAAAGAGGGCTTCCCTGGTGGCGCCGTGGTTGAGAGTCCGCCTGCCGATGCAGGGGACGCGGATGCGTGCCCCGGTCCGGGAAGATCCTACATGCCGCGGAGAGGCTGGGCCCATGAGCCATGGCCACTGAGCCTGCGCGTCCAGAGCCTGTGCTCCGCAACGGGAGAGGCCACAACAGTGAGAGGCCCGCATACCGCAAAAAAAAAAAAAAAAAAGAAAGAAATCTTGCCACGTATGACAACATGGCAGCATCTAGAGGGTTTTATGCTAAGTGAAATAAGTCAGCAACAGACAAATACCATATGATTTCATTTATATGTGGAATCTGAAAAACAAAACAAATGAGCAAAAATGACAGAACAGAAACAGACTCATACATACAGAGAACAAACTGGTGGTTGCTGGAGGGGAGATGGGTGAGGAAATAAGTGAAATAGGTAAGGGAGACTAAACTTCCAGTTATAAATTAAATGTCATTGGGATACAACGTACAGCATAAGGAATACAGTCAATAATATTTTTAAAACTTTATACGGTGACAGATGGTAACTGGACTTAGGATGGTGATCTTATAACATGTAAAAATACCGAATCACTGTTACCACCACCTCAATCAATATATAGAACTTTCCATCACCACAAGTCTCTCTTGCGCTAGCTCTCTATAGCCACACCATCTATAACCTCTGACCACCTTCATCTCTACAATTTCATTGTTTCAAGACTATTAATGGAATCACATAATATGTAACCTTTTGTGACTGTCTTTTTTCGTGCAGTATAATTCCTGAGAGCCAACCAAGTTTTTGCATTTTTCACTATATTGTTCCTTTTTATTGTTGCCTCGTATTTTAAGGTGTGGGAATACCACTGTCTGTTTACTCATTCACCAGTTGAGGGACATTTGGATTGTCTCCAATTTTGGACAGTTTCGAATAAAGCTGCTGTGAACATCCCTGTACAGTTTTTGTGTGAACGTAAGTTTCCATCCTTTTGGAATAAATACCCGAGTGTAATTACTGTGTGGTATATGGTAAGTGCATGTTCATCTTTATGTGACACTGCCAAACCATTTCCACAGTGCTCATACCATTTTATATCCACACCAGCAGCGATCATCTAAATTCTCAAGAAACCTCACTAGCATTTGGTGTCAAATGTAATTTTAAGGTCACAACTAGGCTGTAAATTTTTTGTGGCCAAGTGCTGTTCATACCACCCCCACCACCTTTAAAAGTGTTTATATAACAGTAATATTGATTTTTTTTAAAGGCTATTGGCTATTTGCTATAAACAGGATATTGAACAGGACAAAGACATGCCTTTGCTCCAGGCAGGGACCCCTGGTCTATGTGCATGCAGCAGTTGCAAACTCAAATGTCAGAGGCCAGGCAGACAACATGAATGGGGAAGCTGCCAGGGATCAGGGCATATGTGACTACGGTGGGGACCGTGACCCACTGGAAAGCATAGGACTGGCTCATGGGAGACTGTCGCCAGACAGCCATTCTGTCCATGTGTCTAGACACTCTGATTTTTCTAAAACACATAAAGTACAATTTTTAAATGGGAACTCTCCTGTTTTGTAAAGGTAGACAGAGTTTGAAAGACTAGTCTCTGCAAAAGTCTCAAGCACCAACTTTGGTTTAAAGACAAGTTACTTGAGAATTATCACTTAGAGAGGTGAGTAACCCACTAAAAAGAAAATAAATGTTCAGTATTCTCAGACAGCAGGAAAAGGTTATTTTAGACTGAAAAAGTACAAAAAGCCTTTACAGAGTAGAATTGAGCTTCTCAAACTTCAAAGTGCTTTGAATCATCTGAGGATCTTTTTTTTTTTTTTTTGCGGGGTACACGGGCCTCTCACTGTTGTGGCCTCTCCCGTTGCGGAGCACAGGCTCCGGACGCGCAGGCTCAGCGGCCATGGCTCACGGGCCCAGCCGCTCCGCGGCACGTGGGATCTTCCTGGACCGGGACACAAACCCGCGTCCCCTGCATCGGCAGGCGGACTCTCAACCACTGCGCCACCATGGAGGCGCATGAGCATCTTTTTAATTGACTTAGTAGGTCTGGATCAGGGACAGTCTGCATTTACACCACTTGGTGATGCTGCTGGTTCAGGGACCACTCTAAGTAGCAAGTAAGTAACATCTGAGCTGGACCCTGATACTTGGGTTGTGTTTGTAGATGCAAAAATGGATCCTGGTAGACAGAATGGTGCCACCAGTCATAAAAGTAGGAAAACTTGAAGATAAGTGGGAAATTGTAAAATCTTCACTTTGTGTTGTAAACAGTTTACACAAAAAAGAGCAGGAGATAAACTTCAAAAGGCATGGGTTGAGATGGGAGGGTGCTGTACATTATGTTCCAGATTTCAGCAGCCTGCAATTCATATGCAGTTAGATTACTACCAGTTAGAAACGTCCACGATTTCTATGATCCCTCCCTTTGATTATAAATGGGTCTCTCAGTTATAATCATCTAGTCCCACCTGGTCACATTCCTCTCAGCTTACGTCTTCTGCCCCAAATTTAAGGGAGTATGCACTGCCTCAGGGATCATTGACGTCTGTACCAAAGTTTCTGTCTGCTTTATCTCTCGAATGCACTAATACTTGCAGACATAGCTGTGTTGGTTCCATGCACAAGAAGGGATACTTGCCTTCTTGCGTCTTATGGGAAAAGATTTTTCACCTGTACTCCGAAGTCTCTCAAAGACTTTTGAAAACGGATACTCACTCTTTGGGTTGTCAGTATATTTCTATCTATAGGGGCTCCATCCCTAGGGGAGGCACCGTCTTCTTTGTTCCCGTCATTTTCTCTCTGTCTCTCTTTGATTAAGGAATTTTACACAAACAAAATAAAACATAAAACACTTCTCTCTCTTCCATCCAAAAAGAGTCAAAGACCTTAGGCAAACACCTGTTTTTAGGAGTCACGGGTCCACTACGTGCACACATAATCAGGATGAGATTTCCCATACTTAGAAATAAAAGAATAAGCAAACGAATGAATGAATGAATAAGTGCATTTGTATCTTAATAGGAAGATGATAGAGGGATAAAAAGAAGATGAAAAAGAAAAGTGAGAAGGAATAGATGGGAGAGACCTTGGGAAAAGGGGGGAATAATTGACATGGAGGGGCAGAAGACGGACGTAGATCTAAGATTTCCAGGTTAGAAATCAACTTAGAAAGGTCTGAAAAGCTAAACTAGCGAAAAGCTCAGTATCCCTGCCATACCTATAAGGGCAGGGTCACTATTCATCTGTGCTGGCTGATATCAGTCATCGAAATTATTTTTCGTTCTCTTTCTTTCTCTTACATTTTAATTAAAATAGATCCTTATTAATTGTTCTGGGTTATTATATGGTTCTACTGTATGAGATGCTATGGAAATATTACATATATAACTTTTAAGGAAGTCATTAAATACTACTCTTTAACACTATTTATTTTCATTTAACAATATATTATAGAAATCCTTCCAAGTAAATCCATACACCAAGTCAATACCTTCTTGTTTTTTACAGGTTCATAGCATGGGATGCCTGCCATGGCTATGTGGATGTGGCTTATAGTCCATCAGCTACAGCAAGTATAAATGACCAAGGGACCTAACAATTGTCCTGAAATTCATCACTGCGTTTGCATCCAGGACATGTCCCCCAGGAGCTGCTTTCAGCCAGTGATTGACTGTGGCGGGGATAGTTGGTTCCTGGTTGACATGGGCTCCTCTGATGGCTAACTTTGGCTTGAAAACTCTGATGGCTTTGCCGAAGCTTCCTTAGATTGCATGGCAGTCTCGATGCTTCCATCAATCTTCTCTCGCCCTCTCCTTACTGGGCTCAGACTTGCTTTGCAGCCTGATGGCTCCTTCAGCCTTCTCTGGCTCCCTCCTGATTTTCCCTCCTATAAGCATCTCCCCTAATGAAATCTTTGCCTTCTGCATCTCAGAAGACCCAACTAAGCAATGCCTACTCCACAATTTGTGCCACATTCCCTTATTGATAGACATTCAGCTTATTTTCAAATTTTTTTGTTAATACAAACGACATGGTAATAAATATCATCCACTTGTATCTTTATATACTGGCAATTTTTCTTCTTCTCTTGACTAAGTTCTGAGAATGGAATTGCTTAAAGGGTATATATATTTGAAATTTAAATAACTGCAGTACAATTACTACAATGAATACAATTAAATCAAAATACAACTTAGGTCATTAAAACCCTTGGTTTTAATGAAGTATTGATACTTTTCTCATCTAGAAGAGACAAAGACAACGCAGCAAAAATACAGACTAATGAAATTAATCTCTTAATATGGTGTCTACAGTTTGTGTCATGGCTTAACAATAAAACCTCTGTAGGCTGTTTGTAAAATATCAATTAATAATTAAATTAAATTAAAATTTGTCTATTAATTATCTTGAATATAAACAACTGCTTACCTTCTGATAGCAAGCACTTAAATCAAAGGGAAAAACCAAGAAGAGATATAAAATGGAAATAATTATAATGTTTATTTTTATTCAGTAAGTTTGATAAGTTATTAACATTCAAAAAGCGACATCTAGATGTTTGTGTCATCTGTAGCTATATTTTACTCATTTTTCCCTTTAAAAATTTTCAAGGATTAACAGTGAAAATAGTTTCAAGTTTAAAATCCACTGGACTACATGGTACTTTAAAAAATTATATAATATAGAAATTTACTGTGTTACATCTGTCTCATCAATATGCACTATCTAGAAACTTGCATTAACAACTGATCATAAATATGGATTAAACAAAGAGAAAGAGTGGTTATCTGGAAAAAATATAATGTTCTATGATGGTTGTTGCAAACGGTACTGGGTAGCTAAATTCTTTGATCAAAAATGAACACTTGGGACTTCCCCGGGGGTCCAGTGATTAAGACTCTATGCTTCCACTGCAGGGGCATGGTTCGATCCCTGGTCTGGGAACTAAGATCCCACATGACACGTGCAGTGAGGCCAAAAAAAAAAAGAATGTTTGTTCACGGTCAAATGCCATTTGTGTTTAAATGGACTTTACACAAAGCCACTCTCTTTCACACATTTCCCAAGTAATTATTCTACTTATTATCAAAAAATAATATTATGCCATTTTTTTCCCTAATATTAGGCAAGGATAGAGTAATACACAAGATCAGGATGTAATCTGATAGAATTTAAAAACCACTACAAACCAACAGTCTTTAGACTGGCACTTCTATAAGTATTTCATATATTCTGCTAAAATATCAAAACACCATTTAATCTATACAGTCACACTATAAGAAGTCAAAATTAAACATCTAATCTATAATTATACAGAGGAAGGGGAAACTTCACCCTTCCCCATTCTGCTCTGTGCCTGGGGCTCAATGAATGAGCTGCATCAATGGGCTGCCTTGTCCCTTGTCCTCTGGATTCTGGTTAGTTTTAGCCAATGCCTTTTGAGGATTTCCAATGGGCCTGAGTCTCCCAGCCATAATCTAGTGGGGGAAAATTCACAGTACCCACAAAGACAAAATAAAGGTGAAAAAATATGAGTTGGTACAATACTTTGCAGTAATTGTTCACAGTGATTCAATTAGTCTCGTTCTAGTAATTGTGATATTAATATAATTAGGCATTTTACTTCATCATTACATGTTCTCATGCCCTCCAGAATTAGATTCCTATTATTACCAGCCAAGAAGCTGTTGAATAAACGCCAGTTTTTGCTGTTGTTCTGTAGCCAGTAAGGTACTTATATCTTTTTATATCTTGGAAAAATTTAATTTCCCTATATGTTCCCAGGAAGATATCCTCTTAATAGGGTCTCACTGCTCCACAGGATCTCACTCACGCCAAGGAGAAACCACAGTTTAATATGATTACTGATAGATGTTAAGTTTTTAAGGTACATTAAGATTTCAATTTTTCTTTTAAAGCAGGAACAATTATTTGAATATGTTAAACGCAATTGGAATTGCCAACTTTAATAAAAACAATTAACAAATTAATAAATTAACAACTTCAATGTTGCAACCCCCAAAACATTTGTGACTATAAAGAAACACCGTCACATATGCAAGAGCAGAAACCAAGATTTAGTACAATTTATCCTGAGTCACCCAAGGTGTGGAAAGGGAAGATAACTCAGCAGAAGGAACCATGAGTGTGTATGTGAAGGTCTGAACAGGTTTGCAGTGACATATTTAGTGTATACTGTATGGGGTATAATGTACCCAAGTTCATATGTGAAATGTATAGTGTCAGTGGCAGAAGATGAAGTGGTGATGAGGGGTTATTTTTTAAAGCGTTTTTTTAAAGTACTTGTTATCTTTTGCCTCTGGGCATTCTGCAATACTACTCTCATTTATTCCAGAGGGCCAGTCACTACAAGGGAAGGGTAAAATGTGTGCTTGTAAAACACACACCTTCTCAAAAAATCCATCTTCTCATTGAATGAACTGATCAAACAATAACATAAGCTTTCATAATTTTTTTTACTGTAAAATTTTCTTGGAAGGTTAAAATTATTTTGGGTATGAGTTTTCTAGATAGTCTGCATTTAGTTTGGCTTTTTCCAGCTATATTGAGGGATAACTGACAAATAAAATTGTAAGGTATCTAAAGGATACAATTTGGGGATTTGACATACGTACATACTGTGGAAGGATTCCCCCCAAAGAGTTAATAACACACCCATCACCTCACATGTTTACCTTTCTTTGTGTGTGAGAACATTTAACTTCTACTATCTTAGCAAAGTTTAATCATACAATACAGCATTGTTATCAACTATAGTCATCATGTTATACATTACATCCTCAGACTTTGCTCATAACTGAAAGTTCGTACCTTTTTACCAACCTCTCCGTATTTCCCCACCCCCAACCCCTGCCAACCACTTTTCTACTCTCTGTTTCTATGAGTTCAATATTTTAAAAAAAGATTCCACATATAAGTGAGATCATGTGGTAATTTTCTTTTCTTGTCTGGCTTATTTCACTTAGCGTAATGCCCTCCAGGTTCATCCCTGTTGTTGCAAATGACAGGAGTTCCTTCTTTTTTCAAGGCTGAATAATATTCTACTGTAGATATGTACACACACACAAACACACACACCATATTTTCTTGATCCACCCATCTGCTGATGGACATTAGGTTGTTTCTGTACCTTGGCTACTGTGAATAACGTTGCAGTGAACATGGGAGTACAGATTAGACACACCTCATTTAAACCAGAAAATAAATTCAGTGCTATTTAATTGAGATTGCCGTCAGCCATATAACCTCAAAGTCACTTCTATACTGAAGTTTATTCTAAAATAAGCCTAAAATAATCATTGAAATGTATGTATATATTCTTACACTTCCCATTTTTTTTGGTTTCTTCTTGTTCTAAAAGCATGACTTTGACTGTAGGCTGTGTTCAGTGTTTTGAAATTAAGGCACCTCTCAACCAGGGGCAAAGGTCAATGGTAACATTCCCACTGCTGGAAATATTTACTCCTTCCATATGACGTCTGTGTAAGGGAAGTGTCTCTCTCCCTCCTCTCTGTTACAATAATGCCTATTGATTTTTTAAGGCTCAGTTTCAGTATATTATCCTCTAGGAAAACTGCTTGGACCACTTGGACTGGATTAGGTGGTCCTATTTGTGATCTTTAATGTCCTATACATTTAAAGATTAGTTATGACTTCATCTTTGCACCCACCATGTAATTTAATGATTGTTTATGTGCTTGTTTTCTCACTAGAATGTGAACTCATTGAAGGACAGAACTGTATTTTATTTTTCTTCATATTTCCAGTACCTACCATGTTGTTGATTACTTAGTAAGTAATCAATAAATATTTATTTCATAAATGAATGAATAAATGAATGAATTTCACTTTTACACATCAAGGCAAAGGCTTAAACAGTTGCCCAGTTGAGCCTAAAATCTCAGCAGAATAGCTGACATTGAGAGTTGTCAAAGAGCAATTCTAGCATCATTACAACAGTTAAACCTTCCTGGAAACCATCAGTTCTGGAAGCAGTCGTCAGGAGTTGCTGGTCCTAAATGTAACCTATTCTTGACTCTCTTTCAGTAGTTTTAAATTATCTTATGTTTTAAATACAGTTTTTTTGGTTTAGTTTAAAAGGTACCTTGTCAGCAAAACAATCCACCAATTAATTAATAATTAATAATTCTGGTCTGACTTGAGAAACTGTGACCATGACACTAGGGAAATTTCACAATTAAGTGCCTGATTTCAGGTATTGCTCTACAAAGTCATGTCTCTCCTATGAAGTATAATGGATTCACAGCTTCTTTAACCCAAAGAACATTCTGAACAAAGTATCACAAAATATAATAGCTTACTACCTGAACTTCTTCTTCATGTCTTAAGTATGGCTGGGCATAAGTAAAATAATGTAGCTAGCATCATTTCTCCAGCATTGCCTTTTCTTTCCGACTTACTTTCAGCTTTCCTATCATCTGCACTTGTTTCTGATGATAAGCTGGTTACTTTCAGGATCTCCTGCCAGGCTGTCCTCCTTCAATCTTGGCCATAAGGTGGCCCTCTCAGGGCTCATTCACAGTCCCCACCGCTGAGACTCTCAATACACCTTACATCCTATGATCTGATTCCATCACCGTCAGGGTTTCTGACCCTGTTACGAGAATGTTAACAGGACTAATATGAGAAGTGAATTTCTTTCCTGGAGGAAGATTAAGAAAACATCCAAGGATTTGTACTGTGGCAGCTGTTTTCCAATTCTATGGAAACCTCTGTCATCACATTTGCTTGGAAAACCAGTAAGCGCTGTCAAACCTAATTCTCCCCTCCTCGGTACCTACACCCTTGCAACTGAACATGGCTGAAGAAACACACTCAGGAGAAGCAGTCTCACTTTAAATTTCTCACTGAAATCTTTAAGTTGGCTCTCATTGCTGCCTGGAGTATATTCTCTATTGCCTCAATTCATTCACTCTCCCACATTCCTCTTTCCAAACTTCTTATCTCTCTTCATTGTTCAAACATCCCCTTCTCAACTGATTACTCTTTAATTTCACTGAGAAATTTGAAGCAACCAAAAGAGAAATCCCTTAAGTTCTCATACCACATTTACTCACTTACCAGCATTTGTAACAAAATCCTCCCTTTCTTTCTATTACTAAAATTCAGTTGCATCATCCCTGCTTCCCTTCTACTCATTCACTCACATACAAATACGCTACTATTCCTCCCATTAAAAACCAAACAGATAAACAAACAAACCTTTCTTACCTCCCCATCTCCCTCCAGCTACCACCCCATTCCTCTGCTCTTTTTTTAGAAGTTAGCTCATTAAAAGGGTTACCTATATGTGCTAACTACACTTCCTTTCGATTTATCCTATCTTAAATCCACTCTAATTGCACTTTCAAATTCAACACTCCTCAAAACTTCTCCATATTAATAAATCCAATGGTTGATTTTTAGCCTTCATCTTATTTTTCAGCAGAATTTGACCAATTATTCACTCCCTCCTCCTTGAAATACATTTAAAATGTATCTTCCGGAACAACACATCCTTCTGGTTTCTTTTCTTCCTTACTGGCTGTCTCTTTAAGAGTTATTTTCTGGTTCCTTCTCACATCTGGACCTTTGATGATCTTATCCAAGTTTATGGCTTTGAATATCATTTAAACATGACAAGTACTAAATTTATATCTTCAACTAGCACCTTCCCTAGAGCTACAGATTCCTACATCTAATTGCTGACTGGACATTCTTACTTGGGTATCCAACAGACATCTTAAATTTAGCAGGTCCAAAACTGAATTCATTTTCTCCAACCAAACGTGATTCTTCCAAAATCTTTGCCATTTCAGTTAATGGGAACTTTAGTTTCTTAGGCCAAAAACCTTGGAGTCATACTTAACTTTTCTCGTTTTTCTACATTATATTCAACTAATTAGCAAATCCTCTTGGTTTTACCTTCAGAACATATTTACACTCTGACTACTTTACTGCCTAGCACCTTGGTCCAAACAAAAGGGTTTCTCCCCTAGATTATTGAAATAGCCTTCTAACTGGTCTTCCTGCTGTCACCTTATCCGATATTCATCTAAACACAGCAACCAGAGTGATACTCTTAAAGCAGTGTCAGCTTATTTCTCTCTTCTTCTCAAAACTTCCCAGGCTTCCTGTCTCATCAGAGTAAAAGCAAAACCCTTACGGTATTTTAAGAGGTTTGTGTGGTCTTTCTCCCTTAATGTTCTATTTTTGGCTCCTCTTTTCTTCCTACTGCTCACTTTGTTCCAGCTTTTCTAGATTTCTTGGCTGTTGATCAAATACCCCTGGTACACACCTATCTCAAGAAATTTGCATGTGTTATTTCCATTTCCAGGAATGCTGTTCCTCCAGATATTCAAGGCTCACTCCTCACGCCCTTAAAATTTTCGCTCAACGTGGTCATCTTAGTGAGGATTCCCTGATCACCCTTTTAAAAATCACAATGCTTACTTCTTCCCTGTATCCCTAACTTTTACCCTGCTTTATTTTTATTTACTTAGTGACTTTATTGTATGTTTCCATGCAATAGAATGTAATCCTCGCAAGAGTGAAGTTTTTTTTTCTGATCTCTTGTTCACTGCTCTAACCCCAGACTCTAGAAAATTGTCTAACATAAACTGTGTCCAGTTAATTTTTGTTGAATGAATAAATGCATAGAAATTAATGCTTAAAAATGTACACTTATATAGGTTTTAGCCACATTTTTGACAAGTTATATGCTCATATATATATATACATATATATATGTGTATATATATATATATATATATATATATTTTTTTTTTTTGTGGTATGCGGGCCTCTCACCGCTGTGGCCTCTCCCGTTGCGGAGCACAGGCTCTGGAGGCGCAGGCTCAGCGGCCATGGCTCACGGGCCCAGCCGCTCCGCGGCACGTGGGATCCTCCCGGACCGGGGCACGAACCCGTGTCCCCTGCATTGGCAGGTGGACTCTCAACCACTGTGCCACCAGGGAAGCCCCTCATATATTTTTAATCTTTTCAGTTGCTTTTGGCTTCCTTTGTCAAAATATAGAAATTTGCTGAATATTACTTTTATTATTCACCATACTTTCAGTAAGGTCACTGTCCGTGTTTCCTATGAAAGTTAGATCATGATGCCTCATTATCTAACTGGGTTATTAACTAGCCCTTTTCTCACTCTCACATTGATTAAGTGAGCCAACGTCAGAAAAGCAGGATAAAATTATTTCCATGCCAAGCCCAGTTGATTATGGAATCACTTTTAATAAAATACTGGGAAATTTTGCACATAGTAAAAGGGTGAACGTTTTATATCTTACAAGTAACATTAAAGTAAATGCATTTGGGAAGAATTATTTCAGACATTTCCAATGGACACTTTTATGAGGTGCTGTTGATCAACGTTTCTAAAGTATCGCATTGAGCAGTTTCATTTCCTATTACATTTCTTCTTTTAAAAGTAGTAAATAGCTGTGATAATTCTTATTTCATCATGCCTGTCACATGTAACAAGGGATAATCCGTCTTGTTTTCATTATTAAATACGGTTACTGAATATTGAAAGACTAGCTATAGCAACTCTGTCAAAGTCTTGCTGCTACCAGGGCGCTAATTTGTCTGTGAGTAACGGCTGAATGTAAAAGAAACATGTAATATTTCAACCAAGAACTTGTCTTTCTTTTTCTTTTTTTAAAACATAATTATAGTGTTTCCCAAAATGTGGTTTGTGTCCCCATGATTGCAAGTAAAATGACGGTGGGCATGGACAGACACATTAAAAATTAATTGGCATCTTCATTGTAATGTAGGTAAGAAAATGATAAGTAAATAATAGTAAAAATAGTAGTCAGCAAATACCAAGAAGGTGATAATCTGAATGAGTGAAGTTTGGAAAATCCTTGTTATTTGGGTATTCGATTAAATCACCAACTAATACCTAAATATTATTTTGGTTACAGAATGTTGAGTTAATTCACTTAAAGAAAAAAGGACTTCACCTGATATCCACTCTCCAAAGAAAACACTCATTCAAGTAGTTGGCTCCTCATGAATGAATAAATAAGCAATAACAAGCAAGGTAAGCATTAGACAGTAGTGCAATTTAAGACATACCATGTTGTCTCAATTTTACTATTCCAGCCCGTTATTTGCCTCCTGCTAGTTAGTTACACTAAGAAAGATGGACGTGGGCTTCCCTGGTGGCGCAGCAGTTAAGAATCCACCTGCCAATGCAGGCGACACGGGTTCAAGCCCTATTCTGGGAAGATCCCACATGCCACGGAGCAACTAAACCCATGTGCCACAACTACTGAGCCTGTGCACCTAGAGCCCATGCTCCCTCTAGAGCCCACGAGCCACAACTACTGAGCCCACGTGCCTAGAGCCCGTACTCCGCAGCAAGAGAAGCCATTGCAATGAGAAGCCCGCGCACCTCAACGAAGAAGAGCCCCAGCTTGCCGCAACTAGAGAAAGCCCACGTGCAGCAGCAAAGACCCAACGCAGCCATAAATAAATAAATATATATATTTTTTAAAAAAAGAAAGATGGCCATAACTGGCATTTTTCTCTCCTTAAAAGTTAAATATGTCTGAATATTTCTCAGTTTCTTTATATATATATATATATATATTTTCAAGAATAAATTGAAAAAGTCTATTACCCAAAACTCAGCATCTGTATATATAAAGTCTAATCACACCCACACTTTTGTACAGCCAGGACAAAAATATCATTCTCCTGCTTTCCAACTCATTATTAAATGGCATCAAAAAATACTTTTCTTTTAATCTTTCTTATGTAATGACTGTAATCGAAGTAGAACTTAATAATTATACTCCCCGTTTGGATATTTTATAATCATACTCTATAAATTCTGAGATTAGCACATCTTTGTTTTGTTTACTTTAACACTTAAAATCGCACCATTTCTTCTAGCCTGTGCTTAGAACGTTTAACATGATGGAATAGGAAGAAAACAAGCAATTGTTACTAGTTTAAGTTCAGTACTTGCCCCTCACCTTTTACTAATTATGTGACTTTGAACAAGTTAATATTACCTCTCAGAAAATTATTTTTCTCATGTGTAAATTAAGAAAAAGAATACTTTATCTTGGGTTTGTTCAGATAATTATGTGAAATGACATCAAAGTATTTCATAAACTAAAGTGTCATACAAGTGTTATTTTATGAATAAATGTATTCGGGTAAATTTTTAAAAATGTATTCAATTTAGTTCAGATAGAATTTTATGCTTTTCTTTTTTTGTCATAACTTTGTATGACACTAAAGTGTCATCAAATGTTATTTTATGAATAAACGTATTCTGGTAAATTTTTAAAAATGTATTTAATTTAGTTCAGATAGAACTTTATGCTTTTTTTTTCCTTAAAACACAGTTTTAAGAATGTTTATGCACACTTACTGGGAAAATGCTTATTTCTTAAAATGCCTAGTCAAATAGGTGTATTGATTATAAAGACTTGCTGGCTCTTTATTTCTGGATGAAAACATTCAAAACCTTTCGAAAAAACAATGCTTCTCTAGTTTTTTGGTTTTTTTTTTTTTTTTTTTTGCGGTACTGGGGCCTCTCACTGTTGGGGCCTCTCCCGTTGCGGAGCACAGGCTCCAGACGCGCAGGCTCAGCGGCCATGGCTCACGGGCCCAGCCGCTCCGTGGCATGTGGGATCTTCCCAGACCCGGGCACGAACCCGTGTCCCCTGCATTGGCAGGCGGACTCTCAACCACTGCGCCACCAGGGAAGCCCCAATTGTCTAGTTTTATATGTTGGATTAATAGTTATCAGAATGAATTAGATTTGCTAATCTTTTAGGTGTAAGATCAACCTTTATGATTTTGGAGTGTGTAATTACATTCAGAAATTTTACTTATTTTTATTTGTTTGTAGATATATGGGATTCTAGAGGCAGTGATGTTTAGGGCATACATCTGTCACATAGCTCTACTGTGATCCTTAGGACAACTTTGTGAGTACTTTAAAACTATTAGAAGAAAATATAGAAGGAGATCTTTATGACCTTAGAGTTGGCAGAGATTTAACAAAAATAAAAATGAAGGAAAAAAAATTAAAATTAAAATGAAGGATCACATCAACCATATAAGAAAAAGTCCAGGTTTGATTAAATTAGAAAAAATATAATGCTATGTTAAAAGTTAAGCAATGCATTAGGAAACTATTTATGGAATACATAGCAAAGGGATATCATGAAACTATATTAAGAAAATCCACAAATCACTGCTAAAAATATATTTTTAAATATTAGCCAATGATATGAACAGAACGTTAATCAAAAAATAAACTCAAAAGGTCAATGAGGGCTTCCCTGGTGGTGCAGTGGTTGAGAGTCCGCCTGCCGATGCAGGGGACACGGGTTCGTGCCCCGGTCCGGGAAGATCTCACATGCCACGGAGCGGCTGGGCCCGTGAGCCATGGCTGCTGAGCCTGCGCGTCCGGAGCCTGTGCTCCGCAACGGGAGAGGCCACAACAGTGAGAGGTCCGTGTACCGCAAAAAAAAAAAAAAAGGTCAATGAATATATGAAGTGATGCCCAATCTGAGAAAAATAAAAACATGCTGAAATAAAATTCTCAACCCATCAGATTTCTAAACACTAAAAATTCAGATATAAAAGTTGGGTAAGAATTTATATAAATATGAACTTTTTGAAAGAGACTGTGAGATATTAATTAGTACAGATAATTTGGAGAGAAGTTTGGCAATAAAATATTAAAAGTGTGTAATTTATGACCCAACCATTCTCTTCTAGGTATATGCTTTACAAAAATGTTTCCACCTATGCAAAGAAAAAAACGCAACTGTTGATACTAGAAAATTCACTGAAGAACTGTTTATAAATCAAAGAATTTCAAACTAACCTTCATATACACTGGAAAATAAATGGATATACAAGCTATCATATAACAATAAGTGGAAAATGTAGACAATATTCTATCTTTTACATGTATGCATCTCAAGAACACACTGATTGGAGAAAGTGATTGAGTGTAAAATTATTTATGTACTTTCAAAAAAGCATAAACATACAAAAATTCTATATTTAAAGGACAAGTATAGTATTGGAACGGCACATCAAATACAAGATAGCGAGTGCCTATGGGTTGAGGAGAGGAAAGAGTGGGGAAAAGGGATAAATGAGGCAAAAAATAATAAGGCTGTAGTTAGATGATTATGTGTCACTAGCATAGGATTATGATTAATCATATCAATCCAACTCTTAAGATTCCATGTGCAGAAAAGGAAAAAAGATAAATCTAATTCAATGGGATTATATATATAAAACACAGTGTTTAGTATATCATGGACACTCAGTTTTAATTTGTTTCATTACTCTTCTTATAAAGTTTAGTCAAATTCAATTCTAACTTGATTTTTCAGTCTCTTAAAAGTTACTATTTTCTCTGTCCAACTAAATATCCAAGTTTCACTGAGCTCGTAAAACAATATAAGTGGGAAATATGGTAAATTCAGAAATCAGATTGTTAGTAGGAAAATATTATTTTTAATACCTGAATGATAAGTACGTGAAGATAAATAGCATTGATATTGACTTCCCCTGGAATCTGAAATTTATTTCCTATATTAATCATAGTGCTTTGTGCTTAGATGAAGTTTCCCTCGAGCTGCCTCAGAAGGTTAAGGTTGAATATCTGTCTGAGAAGAGGATGGGAGTCAGGTAAACACTTTTCACACATAGACAAGTGTGAGGACTTTCCCATTCCAAAAGATATCTTTCTGACTTGATAATCATAGCTTGCTAACTCCTACACCCATAAGCTTCCACAGCCAGGATCCTCCATCCTGGGTAAGCTTGCGCACTGCTAAGGGATGGTTGTTTGTAACCATATTGGGTCAGTAGTAGGGAGAAAATACTTCCTTACATACCTTCTGAGTTTCTGTTCAAATATTTTTCCTTCTATTTTCAATAAGGAACCTCTTGATCTATGCCAGAAACTACACAGAGACAATTCCCCACAGAGTATCAACAGATACTTAAAAACTGTTAGAAGAGATAGAGAACAAAATGTTAAGGCTTTACAGTCATGGAATTATTGTGCATTGCATACTTTCAGACCCTCATACAAAATGAATTATGTCCCAATAATTTCCCAAATGTAGAATTACAGAATTTTACCTACCAGATAATTTAGCCAAATCTTTATATTAAAGTGGCCAAGTTAATTGTTGAAGACTACATAGCATATCCTTAAGACTTCTGATCCAAAGTAGTGTACTATTCTATTTTGTCATACAACTACTTAAAAGTACATTGACATCCACACAAAGTAGTTTTAAAACGCTCTAGGTAAACACAACACCGCCTCTGTCCCCGCGACACAACAATCACACGAAGACTCATAGGGGCCCTTCCTCTTCACATCACCACATGTTTTCATTAGCTCAGGATGAACTGATTATATTATCATCTCCAAAACACACAGCTGAAGACATGACATAAAAATCTGAATATTGTATATTAGCAATAAACTGATTTCTTTGAGGTTACCAGTCAAACATTCCTAGCAGGGACTTCTTTGAGGGGAAGGATTAAGTCATATTAATCTCTCTCTCTTTAAAATCAAATATGGGGCCAGGCTCCTTTTAGAAACTCTATAAATGTCAGATGAGAGGAAAAAAAGGCAGGAAGATGGTTTTGGTCTCCCCGTCTTTCTAATGCTTCTGCCATTATTCTTGCCAGTCTTTCAGCCACATCCTAAACACCTGTTTGCTCCCTCCTTACAGGTCTCACCCCATGGAGGAAGGCCTGGTCTGTACTTAGCCCTTGCTTATTAATACACTTTCTCAAGCAAGGACCCATCTTTGGATGTTCAGTAGTTATCTTGCCAAATTTTGACTCCTTCCTTAAAATCATTCAAACGAGACCCACATTTTTTTTATTAAGCAGGCATTACCCTGGGTTATTCATACTGCAAGCACTACCTGATTTAAACATTGTCTTTATTATACATTAATTGATGTAATCACTTATCTATTATGTATCTAATTGCCAGGCATAGAGTTAGATTTAGGGGCTGAATAGAATATAATACTTGATTGAACAGAACACGATACTTATTCTAGGGGACATCATGCTTACCCAGGGATACATATAAATGTCCATATAGGGAAGTTATTGCTCAGAGAAAAATATCCTTTTACCACAGACTTTAGTGCTACGCGGGCCAGCTGTCCTGGAAACCATTTCCCTTTGGTCATAAAAGAGGCTACATAAAAATATTCATCTCTACTAATTTAAAATTTTATTGACTGCCTCATATCTCAGGCACTGTGCTTGGTGCTTGGGGGTCATTAATGAATGAAATGCATTAATTTATGCCTTTAAAAGTCTGCCTATAACCTTGAGAGACTCTTATGTAGAAAAGATGATTTTCAGTGTGGAAACAAGAAAATTTGATACATTTTTATTCACTGGAAAAAGAAACCCAACCTGGCATTATTTACTCAAATAAAAGGCAGGCTAGCAACAACTCCTGGGGAAAAGGTGTAGTTATGAGTGGCTGAGCCTTTGGGTGGATAGTGCTAAAATTTAACATCCTTCCTTTCTCACAGTTTTGTCTCAAATTAATCCCACGTATGTCTTAGTGCTGTAATATAGAACTAATTTGGATTTAATGTTTTGATATATGTTTTCATTTTTAGATGAAAAATTCACAATATTCTAATACTGGTAAATATCTCTATATATTTCCATGTAGCTTACATGACATTTTGTGTGCAATGTTTAAACAAAGATAGACCTTAGTATGGCAGTGGTGGAGGTTGGCGATGGAGCACATAATTGTACCCCATGGAAATTCTTATGGCAACAATGTCTGTCCAAAGCTAAGTAGAAGAATCTGTTTAGCTTGGACCCTACTTAGTATGTGTAATCTTCCCTTCTTGAATCTTCCATATTTACTCCAGGAGCAGGGAGTGGTAGAACTCAGAAAAGAAGAGGAAGATGTCTAAGGTGTAGGGCACAGCGCTTGGATATGAAAGAGACTATCCCAAAGTTATTAGGTAAATTTTGGCAGACATTAGATCAAGATGCTAACAACTCCTAATCAAGAAAGCACCCAGGCTTCCCTGGTGGTGCAGTGGTTGAGAATCCGCCTGCCAATGCAGGGGACACAGGTTTGAGCCCTGGTCCAGGAAGATCCCCCAGGCTGCGGAGCAACTAAGCCCATGCACCACAACTTCTGAGCCTGTGCTCTAGAGCCCATGAGCCACAACTACTGAGCCCACGTGCCTAGAGCCCATGCTCTGCAACAAGAGAAGCCGCCGCAATGCGAAGCCTGCACACCACAACAAAGAGTAGTCCCCGCTCGCCACAGTTAGAGAAAGCCCGTGTGCAGCAACGAAGACCCAACACAGCCAAAAATAAATAAATAAAATAAATACATTTATTTAAAAAAAAAAAAAGAAAGCACCCAATCAGAACACTGGGTGGAGGGAACGAGACAAGAACAAAGTGAGAAACCAAAAAATAATCAGCAGAACCTAAAAGAAAATTTGAAATTAGATTAAGGCTGAAACTGACAACACTTCTAAAGGTTTCTAAAAGAGAAAAGAAACTGTAAGTTTATATCATAACTTCAAGCACCGATTTGGAGGAAAGGATAGCATTTTTCCTTTAGTTTTTATCTGTAGAACAGAGCATCCTATATTCACTCAATAGTTCTTCAAGTAAACAAACAGTTGATCCAAGATAACTGATAATGGGCCTGTAAGAATATCTTTCTGACTTTTTGTCCTAATGATGGAAGTGGTATTTGTTATCAGCTTGAAAGAGATGATGGGCATTTTTTAGTTTAAGATAAAAAATGAGGATGCATTGTTCCTTTAGCCATCATATTCCTTGACTATTACATGTAATTTCAACTCTCCTTTATTATCCTAGTTCTTATAAGTTTTTAATGAGACATCAAAAGTTGCATCTCCTTAACTAAATAGTTCTTCTTTTGCATTCAAAATGATTCAGGGCCTCAGCCAGGGATGGGCTTCAAGTTGTCTGCTGCACAAAAAGTATACAAACCGGACCATAGTTTATAAAAAACATATTTAAGCCAAGAAATGTAGAACATTTCAAAATAAAGAGATGGGCAAATAGATTTCAGGCAAAAATATACAAAATAAGGAATGACTGACAAGATAACATGAAACATGGTAGAACTTAAGGTTAGAAAATAGAAAGAATGATAAAAAGCACAATTTATGATGAAAGTATGAGAAATAAACTTACTGAACCAGAAACAGAACAGTCAAATACACAGCATAATCATTGTAGATGGATAATCATATAATCATATCACAAAAAGCAATATGGGCAGTTTAAAATACACCTCTATCAACACTAGACAGATATACTGCATCAAAATAAATACAGAATAGACAAGAGCTTTTGTTTCTAGTAATGCGGCAGCCTAAGATTACATAAAATTCTTTCCAGTAGAAAGCACTTAAATGCTGGATAAATTGTAAAATATTTTTGTAAGTGAATATGAGCTTGAAATAAAGAAAGGTAAATCCCTAGGGGCCAAACAAAAAGAAAAAGCTGGTTTAAAAAAAAAAAGAAAAGTAAACTACTGTTGATTCTCTTGCTCTGGAGGCACTCACTCATGTTGGTAAAGAAGAGGCTTTTGTTTCGCCGGGAAATGAAGCATTAGGTTTAGGACAGATTTGTGTCTGAACTGAAAACTCTGAATAAAGTTGGGACCCATGAAGAACTACTTGATGAAAGCCTGGATTAAGAAAATGTGCCCAACAGAAAAGGTTGTCTGAAAGATAACTTATTTGCCTGACCTGAGACATAGGTGTAGATAAATGCCTCATGTGAGTAGACTCTGTATTCACCATCCTGTCATCACAAGGATTAAGATTAAAATTTATACCCATTACACTTGGCTGGAGTACCCCCAGCTGAACAATTAACATAAGAGGGGTAACGCATTTGAATACACCTGGCAGGAAAACATGCTCAGAACACAAAAAACAAAATTATAAAACCTTTGAGGAAATAAGTCACCATATGCAAGTGTTAGCAGAAACCATAAAGAGGAGAATAACCATAAGAATCTGAGATAATAGAGCAGTTTTAGGCTATAGACCAACACTGCTCAACAAAAAACATAATCTAAGGCACATATTGAACTTTAAACTTATTTAGTAATCTCATTAAAAGAGTAAAATAGGGAGGGGGAAGATGGCGGAAGAGTAAGACGCGGAGATCACCTTCCTCCCCACAGATACACCAGAAACACATCTACACGTGGAACAACTCCTACAGAACACCTACTGAACGCTGGCAGAAGACCTCAGACCTCCCAAAAGGCAAGAAACTCCTCACGTACCTGGGTAGGGCAAAAGAAAAAAGAATAAACAGAGACAAAAGAATAGGGACGGGACCCGCACCAGTGGGAGGGAGCTGTGAAGGAGGAAAGGTTTCCACACACTAGGAAGCCCCTTCGCGGGCAGAGACTGTGGGTGGCGGAGGGGGAAGCTTCGGGGCCACGGCGGAGAGTGCAGAAACAGGGGTGCAGAGGGCAAAGCGGAGAGATTCCCGCACAGAGGATCAGGGCCGACCGGCACTCACCAGCCCGAGAGGCTTGTCTGCTCACCCGCCGGGGCGGGGGGGGGCTGGAGCTGAGGCTCAGTCTTCGGTCGGAGCACAGGGAGAGGACTGGGGTTGGCGGCGTGAACAAAGCCTGAAGGGGCTAGTGCGCCACGGCTAGCCAGGAGGAAGTCCAGGAGAAGTCTGGAGCTGCCGAAGAGGTAAGAGACTTTTTCTTCCATCTTTGTTTCCTGGTGCACGAGGAAAGGGGATTAAGGGCGCTGCTTAAGGGAGCTCCAGAGACGGCCATGAGCCGTGGCTAACAGCACGGACCCCAGAGACGGGCATGAGACGCTAAGGCTGCTGCTGCCGCCACCAAGAAGCCTGTGTGCGAGCACAGGTCACAATCCACACCTCCCTTCCGGGGAGCCTGTGCAGCCCGCCACCGCCAGGGTCCCGTCTTCCGCGGAGAAAGCACGGCACGCCTCAGGCTAGTGCAACGTCATGCTGGCCTCTGCCGCCACAGGCTCGCCCCGCATTCCGTACCCCTCCCTCCCCCTGGCCTGAGTGAGCCAGAGTCCCCAAAGCAGCTGCTTCTTTAACCCCGTCCTGTCTGAGCGAAAAACAGACGCCCTCCACCAACCTACACACCCAGGCGGGGCCAGATCCAAAGCTGAGCCCCAGGAGCTGTGCAAAAAAAGGACAGAAAGGGAAATCTCTCCCAGCAGCCTCAGAAGCAGTGGATTAAAGCTCCACAATCAACTTGATGTGCCCTGCATCTGTAGAATACATGAATAGACAACGAATCATCCCAAATTGAGGAGGTGGACTTTGAGAGCAAAATTTCTTATTTTTTCCCCTTTTCCTCTTTTTGTGAGTGTGTATGTGTATGCTTCTGTGTGAGATTTTGTCTGTATAGCTTTGCTTTCACCATTTGTCCTAGGGTTCTATCCATTTGTATTTTGTTTTTTTTTTCTTTTTTACAAATATTTTTTCTTAATAATTATTTTTTATTTTAATAACTTTATTTTACTTTATTTTATTTTATTCTCTTTCTTTCTTTCTTCCTTTCTTTCTACTTTTTCTCCCTTTTATTCTGAGCCATGTGGATAAAAGGCTCTTGGTGCTGCAGCCAGGAGTCAGTGCTGTGCCTCTGAGGTGGGAGAGCCAACTTCAGGACACTGGTCCACAAGAGACTTCCCAGCTCCACATAATATCAAACAGCGAAAATCTCCCAGAGATATCCATCTTAACACCAGCACCCAGCTTCAATCAACAACCAGCAAGCTACAGTGCTGGACACCCTATGCCAAACAACTAGCAAGACAGGAACACAATCCCACTCATTAGCAGAGAGGCTGCCTAAAATCATAATAAGGCCACAGACACCCCAAAACACACCACCAGACGTGGACCTCCCCACCAGAAAGACAAGATCCAGCCTCATCCACTAGAACACAGGCACTAGTCCCCTCAACCAGGAAGCCTACACAACCCACTGAACCAACTTTAGTCACTCGGGACAGACACCAAAAACAACAGGAACTAAGAACCTGCAGCCTGCAAAAAGGAGACCCCAAACACAGTAAGATAAGCAAAATGAGAAGACAGAAAAACACACAACAGATGAAGGAGCAAGACAAAAACCCACCAGACCTAACAAATGAAGAGGAAATAGGCAGTCTACCTGAAAAAGAATTCAGAAAAATGATAGTAAAGATGATCCAAAATCTTGGAAATAGAATAGACAAAATGCAAGAAACAGTTAACAAGGACCTAGAAGAACCAAAGATGAAAGAAACAACGAAGAACAACACAATAAATGAAATTAAAAATACTCTAGATTGGATCAATAGCAGAATAACTGAGGCAGAAGAACGGATAAGTGACCTGGAAGATAAAATAGTGGAAAAAACTACTGCAGAGCAGAATAAAGTAAAAAGAATGAAAAGAAATGAGGACAGTCTCAGAGACCTCTGGGACAACATTAAACGCACCAACATTCAAATTATAGGGGTTCCAGAAAAAGAATAGAAAAAGAAAGGGACTGAGAAAATATTTGAAGAGATTATAGTTGAAAACTTCCCTAATATGGGAAAGGAAATAGTCAAGTACAAGAAGCACAGAGAGTCCCATACAGGATAAATCCAAGGAGAAACATGCCAAGACACATATTAATCAAACTGTCAAAAATTAAATACAAAGAAAACATATTAAAAGCAGCAAGGGAAAAACAAATAACACACAAGGGAATCCCCATAAGGTTAACATCTGATCTTTCAGCAGAAACTCTGCAAGCCAGAAGGGACTGGCAGGACATATTTAAAGTGATGGAGAAGAAAAACCTGCAACCAAGATTACTCTACCCAGCAAGGATCTCATTCAGATTGGATGGAGAAATTAAAACCTTTACAGACAAGCAAAAGCTGAGAGAGTTCAGCACCACCAAACCAGCTTTACAACAAATGCTACAGGAACCTCTCTAGGCAAAAACATAAGAGAAGGAAAAGACCTACAATAACGAACCCCAAACAATTAAGAAAATGGGAATAGCAACATACATATCGATAATTACCTTAAATGTAAATGGATTAAATGCTCCCACCAAAAGACACAGATTGGCTGAATGGATACAAAAACAAGAGCCATATATATGCTGTCTACAAGAGACCCACTTCAGACCTAGAGACACATACACACTGAAAGTAAGGGGATGGAAAAAGATATTCCACACAAATGGAAACCAAAAGAAAGCTGGAGTAGCAATTCTCATAGCAGACAAAATAGACATTAAAATAAAGACTATTAGAAGAGACAAAGAAAGACACTACATAATGAGCAAGGGATCGATCCAAGAAGAAGATATAACAATTGTAAATATTTATGCACCCAACATAGGAGCACCTCAATACATAAGGCAAATACTAATAGCCATAAAAGGGGAAATCGACAGTAACGCATTCATAGTAGGGGACTTTAACACCCCACTTTCACCAATGGACAGATCATCCAAAATGAAAATAAATAAGGAAACACAAGCTTTAAATGATACATTAAACAAGATCGACTTAATTGATGTTTATAGGACATTCCACCCAAAAACAACAGAATACACATTTTTCTCAATGCTCATGGAACATTCTCCAGGATAGATCATACATTGGGTCACAAATCAAGCCTAGGTAAATTTAAGAAAATTGAAATTGTATCAAGTATCTTTTCCGACCACAGAGCTATGAGACTAGATATCAATTACAGGAAAAGATCTGTAAAAAAACAAACACATGGAGGCTAAACAATACACTACTTAATAACGAAGTGATCACTGAAGAAATCAAAGAGGAAATCAAAAAATACCTAGAAACAAATAACAATGGAGACACGACGACCCAAAACCTATGGGATGCAGCAAAAGCAGTTCTAAGAGGGAAGTTTATAGCAATACAATCCTACCTTAAGAAAGAGGAAACATCTCAAATAAACAATCTAACCTTGCACCTAAAGCAATTAGAGAAAGAAGAACAAAAAACCCCCAAAGTTAGCAGAAGGAAGGAAATCGTAAAGATCAGATCAGAAATAAATGAAAAAAAAATGAAGGAAAGGATAGCAAAGATCAATAAAAGTAAAAGATGGTTCTTTGAGAAGATAAAAGAAATTGATAAACCATTACCCAGACTTATCAAGAAAAAAAGGGAGAAGACTCAATTCAATAGAATTAGAAATGAAAAAGAAGTAACAACGACACTGCAGAAATACAAAAGATCATGAGAGATTACTACAAGCAACTCTATGCCAATAAAATGGACAACCTGGAAGAAATGGACAAATTCTTAGAAATGTACAACCTGCCAAGACTGAATCAGGAAGAAATAGAAAATATGAACAGACCAATCACAAGCACTGAAATTGAAACTGTGATTAAAAATCTTCCAACAAACAAAAGCCCAGGGCCAGATGGCTTCACAGGCAAATTCTATCAAACATTTAGAGAAGAGCTAACACCTATCCTTCTAAAACTCTTTGAAAATATAGCAGAGGGAGGAACACTCCCAAACTCATTCTACAAGGCCACCATCACCCTGATACCAAAAGCAGACAAGGATGTCACAAAGAAAGAGAACTACAGGCCAATATCACTGATGAACATAGATGTAAAAATCCTCAACAAAATATTAGCAAACAGAATCCAATAGCACATTAAAAGGATCATACACCATGATCAAGTGGGGTTTATTCCAGAAATGCAAGGATTCTTCAATATATGCAAGTCAATCAACGTGATATACCATTTTAACAAATTGAAGGAGAAAAACCATATGATCATCTCAATAGGTGCAGAGGAAGCTTTTGACAAAATTCAACACCAATTTATGATAAAAACCCTGCAGAAAGTAGGCAGAGGGAACTTTCCTCAACATAATAAAGGCCATATATGACAAACCCACAGCCAACATCGCCCTCAATGGTGAAAAACTGAAAGCATTTCCACTAAGATCAGGAACAAGACACAGTTGCCCACTCTCACCACTCTTATTCAACATAGTTTTGGAAGTTTTAGCCACAGCAATCTGAGAAGAAAAGGAAATAAAAGGAATCCAAATCAGAAAAGAAGAAGTAAAGCTGTCACTATCTGCAGATGACATGATACTATACAAAGAGAATCCTAAAAATGCTACCAGAAAACTACTAGAGCTAATCAATGAATTTGGTAAAGTAGCAGGATACAAAATTAATGCACAGAAATCTCTGGCATTCCTATACACTAATGATGAAAAATCTGAAAGTGAAATCAAGAAAACACTCCCATTTACCACTGCAACAAAAAGAATAAAATATCTAGAAATAAACCGACCTAAGGAGACAAAAGACCTGTATGCAGAAAATTATGACACTGATGAAAGAAATTAAAGATGATACAAATAGATGCAGTGATATACCATGTTCTTGGATTGGAAGAATCAACATTGTGAAAATGACTCTATTACCCAAAGCAATCTACAGATTCAATGCAATCCCTATCAACCTACCACTGGCATTTTTCACAGAACTAGAACAAAAAATTTCACAATTTGTATGGAAACACAAAAGACCCCAAATAGCCAAAGCAATCTTGAGAACGAAAAACAGAGCTGGAGGAATCAGGCTCCCTGACTTCAGACTATACTACAAAACTACAGTAATCAAGACAGTATGGTACTGGCACAAAACCAGAAATATAGATAAATGGAACAGGATAGAAAGCCTAGAGATAAACCCACACACATATGGTCACCTTATCTTTGATAAAGGAGGCAGCAATGTACAGTGGAGAAAGGACAGACTCTTCAATAAGTGGTGCTGGGAAAACTGGACAGCTCCATGTAAAAGAAGGAGATTAGAACACTCCCTAACACCATACACAAAAATAAGTTCAAAATGGATTAAAGATCTAAATGTAAGGCCAGAAACTATCAAACTGTTAGAGGAAAACATAGGCAGAACACTCTATGACATAAATCACAGCAAGATCCTTTTTGACCCATCTCCTAGAGAAATGGAAATAAAAACAAAAATAAACAAATGAGGTCTAATGAAACTTCAAAGCTTTTGCACAGCAAAGGAAACCATAAACGAGACCAAAAGACAGCCCTCAGAATTGGCGAAAATATTTGCAAATGAAGCAACTGACAAAGGATTAATCTCCAAAATTTATAAGCAGCTCAATAACAAAAAAACAAACAACCCAATCCAAAAACGGGCAGAAGACCTAAATAGACATTTCTCCAAAGAAGATATACAGATTGCCAACAAACACATGAAAGAATGCTCTACATCATTAATCATTAGAGAAATGCACATCAAAACTACAATGAGATATCATCTCACACCAGTCAGAATGGCCATCATCAAAAAATCTAGAAACAATAAATGCTGGAGAGGGTGTGGAGAAAAGGGTACTCTCTTGCACTGCTGGTGGGAATGTGAATTGGTACAGCCACTATGGAGAACAGTATGGAGGTTCCTTAAAAAACTACAAATAGAACTACCATATGACCCAGCAATCCCACTACTGGGCATATACCCCGAGAAAACCATAACTCAAAAAGAGTCATGTACCAAAATGTTCATCGCAGCTCTATTTACAATAGCCAGGAGATGGAAACAACCTAAGTGTCCATCATCAGATGAATGGATAAAGAAGATGTGGCACATATATACAATGGAATATTACTCAGCCATAAAAAGAAACGAAATCGAGTTATTTGTAATGAGGTGGATGGACCTAGAGTCTCTCATACAGAGCGAAGTAAGTCAGAAAGAAAAAGACAAATACTGTATGCTAACACATATATATGGAATCTAAGAAAAAAAAAGTCATGAAGAACCTAGCAGTACGATGGGAATAAAGACACAGACCTACTAGAGAATGGATTTGAGGATATGGGAAAGGGGAAGGGTAAGCTGTGACAAAGTGTGAGAGTGTCATGGACATATATACACTACCAAACGTAAAATAGATAGCTAGTGG
This sequence comes from Globicephala melas, assembly GCF_963455315.2. Classification (NCBI taxonomy): domain Eukaryota; kingdom Metazoa; phylum Chordata; class Mammalia; order Artiodactyla; family Delphinidae; genus Globicephala; species Globicephala melas. Next base: position 82,767,243 of record NC_083322.1, read on the forward strand.
GAAGCAGCTGCATAGCACAGGGGGATCAGCTCGGTGCTTTGTGACCGCCTGGATGGGTGCGATAGGGAGGGTGGGAGGGAGGGAGACGCAAGAAGGAGGAGATATGGGAACATATGTATATGTATAACTGATTCACTTTGTTATAAAACAGAAACTAGCACATCATTTTAAAGCAATTATACTCCAATAAAGATGTAAAAAAAAGAGTAAAATAGACAGATGAGATTAATTTTATGACATAACATTTTAATCCCAAATATAAAGAATATTATTTCAACATATCAATAGAATTATTAATTTTATTAATGTCTTATTTAATTAAATTTGAATTTAATTTTAAAAATTATTAATTTTTTAAATTTTATTAATTTTTTATTAACTTCTTTTTTCACACTAAGTTTTTTAGATCAGTGTGCATTTTACACTTCCACTACATTTCACTTCATACTCGACATACTTCAAGTGCTAAATAGCTACATGTGGCTAGTGGCTACCATACTGGACAGAGCAGAAATAAGACTATAAGAATTGTTAAAGTTATCAGATACATAAAAAAATGAAATAAAAATATGAGATAGAAGGTAAATAGTAAATGGAACTTCAAGACATCAAAATATATTAATCAAAATGAAAACCCAGTAACTTAGAAAAAGAACAGATTAGAAACAGCTGAAGCAGGAATTCCCTGGCGGTCCAGTGGTTAGGACTCTGTGTTTTCACTGCCAAGGGCCTGGGTTCAGTCCCTGGTTGGGGAAATAAGATCCCACAAACTGGGAGGTGTGGCCAAAAAAAAAAAAAAAAAAAAGAAAGAAAAAAGAAAGAAAAGAAACAGCTGAAGAGGAAAAGGTGTGCTCAAATACTGAATAATAGAAATTACCCAGAATGCAGGAGGAAGAGAAAAAGGAAAAAGTGTAAAAGAGATGAGAAGATAAGAAAGATACGGTGAGAGGATCCAAGATACACGTAACTGTAATCTTAGATGGGGAAAGTAGAGTAAGTGAAAGGAGTATTTGAAGAGATCATGACTGAGCATTTGCCAGAATTAATGAAAGAATCCTTAGATTCAAAAACATGAGTCTCAAATCACATAAGTAAAATGCTATGCCAACACATATCTAGTGGATCTATAGAACAAGAGAGAAGGGATATCTTAAAACCAATTAGAGATAAAGACAGATTTCACTTTATTCTTGTTATTTTTTGACAGTTATGTTCTATAAAGTTGCTATGAACATGGAATTAGCTCACATGGAACCACTGCTGCTGGGAAATACAATGTTAGTTTCCTGTGAGCCTCTGGTCATAACCTTTTCATCAACTGATCAATATGTAATGTTTTTCATGCATGCTTCTATTCAAAGATACTGTATTTAATATATATTTCTTAAAAATTATTAACTGCATACTCTTTGAATGATTCGTAGACAGGCACTTTGGAGGCCATTTGTGTGATATAGGTACATTTGCCAAAGTCCTTATAAAAGAAGCCAGTCTCACTGGATACTATAAAACTCTTAAAGGAAAACATAGGCAGAACACTCTTTGACATAAATTGCAGCAATATCTTTTTCGATCTGCCTCCCAGAGTAATGGAAATAAAAACAAAATAAACAAATGGGACCTAATTAAACTCAAAAGCTTTTGCACAGCAAAGAAAAACACAAACAAAATGAAAAGACAACCCACAGAATGGGAGAACATATTCACAAACAATGCAACTGACAAGGGATTAGTCTCCAAAATTTGCAAACAGCTCATGCGGCTCAATATCCAAAAAATAAACTAGCCAATCAAAAATTGGGCAGAAGACCTAAATAGACATTTCTCCTAAGAAGACATACAGATGGCCAAGAGACACATGAAAACATGTTCAACATCACTAGCCATTAGAGAAATGCAAATCAAAACTACAATGAGGTATCACCTCACACCAGTCAGAATGGCTATCATCAGAAAGTCTACAAACAATAAACGCTGAATAGGGTGTGGAGAAAAGAGAACCCTTCTACACCATTGGTGGGAATGTAAACTGGTACAGCCACTATGGAGAACAGTATGGAGGTTCCTTAAAAAACTAAAAATAGAGCTACCATATGATCCCGCAATCCGACTGCTGGGCATATATCTGGAGAAAAACATAGTTCAAAAGGATACATGCACCCCAATGTTCACTGCAGCGCTGTTTACAATTGCCAAGACATGGAAGCAACCTAAATGTCCATGGACAGATGAATGGATAAAGAAGATGTGGTACATATATACAATGAAATATTACTCAGCCATTAAAAAGAATGAAATAATGCAATTTGCAGCAACATGGATGGGCCTGGAGATTATTATGCTAAGTGAAGTAAGTCAGACAGAGAAAGACAAACTTCCTATGATATTGCTTATATGCGGAATCTAAAAAAAAAATGATACAAACGAACTTATTTACAAATAGAAACAGACTCACAGACTTAAGAGAATGAACTTATGGTTACCAGGGAGGAAGGGTGGTGGAGAGGAATAGGTTGGGAGTTTGGGATTGACATGTACACACTGCTGTATTTAAAACAGATAACAACAAGGGCCTACCATAAAAAAATTAAATTAAATTAAAATAAATTTAAAAATAAAAAACATACAAGCAAAAAAGAAAAAAAAGGAAAAAGGAAGCAAGTCTCATCAGCTATGAAACCCTGTTCTTCCATGTAACCTTTTCTTATTTACACTTAACAAATATTTTAAAACTTGTTCCACAGCCTCCTAATCTGCAGAACTTGGCTGACCTGTAATTTTTACATTTTTCATGCCATATTGCCTTTTGAAACATGCAAGGTAGTAAGCGCCAGCCAGGAGAAGTTTTATATTTTCCTGACTTTAGGTAATGTGACTGTAAATTTGTTTGGCTTTCAGCCTCAAAAGAATGCTGTTCACTATGCTTTTTTTTTTTTTTTTTATGGTGAGGGAGATTGTTTTACTAGGTATTAAATCATTTCAAAGATAATGTAATTGAGCAATGTGGTAATGTAACAGAAGTGGACCAATTGTTCAATGGAGTAGAAAAAGCTCAAGATATTTGTAGAAATTTAGTATACGTAAAAGCTGGTATTTCAATTGAGTGGGAAAGGACACTCTATTGAATAAATTATGCTGGCACAACTGGCTACCACTCATCTGGGAGAAGATAAGAGTTGAACACTTATACAACATACAAAAACAAATTACAGATGGACAAAATAAATGCACAAAAATATAATTTTAGAAATAAATGTAATATACACCTGTAATTTCAGGGCAAGTGAGAATATTGTAACTGAGCTCATAAAGTGAGTTTTCTAGTTCCGTATTTGGAGACTAAAGAGTTTTTGAGAGATTGGTTCTGGTTGAATGGGGATTTCTGGTTTACAGTAGAGTGCCTTCTTCCCAGTCTCTGTCCCTCTCCATCTACATAACTGTGTTCTAGCCAGTGTAAATGAGTTATTCAAGAATCTCCTCTACCATGTGTGGCTGGCCAGAGCTCTTATAGTTTGAGATAACATTATCTATCTGGACCAGCCTTTTGGGGCAAAGGGTGGTTAAGGTCTAATCATGCTTTTATAGTATTGAAATACCTCTGAATTATTATTGATACACTGGATAAAGAACAAAGATAATAGCCTCAAAACCTTATTACATTACTCTGCTGCAGGGATCTGCCACAGGGAACAGGTGTTAAATCACAGGCAGCAAGTCCATGCACCGTCAACCTCCATCCCTACAGATAAGAGCAGATCTGCGCTGTTGCTGTCAGACGGAATTGACAAAGAACCTTAAGACTAAGGAACATAAAGTAGCCAATACAGACCTGTGGTTAACTTTTTAAAATGTGTGCTTTTAAAATCGTTTGATAGAAACAGTTGACAATACCTAGATTTTAAACCTGAATTGTATATTTACATGTGAAAAACGTGTTTTTATTTTTGGAGAAAGATGGCACATGATCTTCTAGTTTTCATGAATTCGAAGTTCATATTAAGATTAAATTTCCTATGAGCATGTAGAAATACATTTGTTTTATTAGGAGCTCATTTTAAAACAAAGACTAACTCTGTTTTCTCATGCAAATACAGGATAGTTACAGAGATTCAACTAAACAATTTGAAAAATGACTCTCTGTAAATTAATACTGAGTATGATTACTTGAGACGACATAAACATAAAGGATGAGTGATGAGAACATCTGATCATGTAGCAGCACTTAATGAACAGATGCCCAGTGCTGCAAAGCTTATCAAACCAGAGAGCTTTCAGGATGGCAGAGGAGTCAAAGGAACTTAGTTCTTCCCCCCTCCTGCCTTAAGACAGTTAAGTTTCAATGTATAATATAAAACAATATATTATATATAGTTAACGTTGATTTATTGACCTTAGTACAATGAAACCTGCTGAATTGCACAAGCTCTCTGATTTCCTTTTCCTCCTTTTATGCTTACGGGATTCATGCTTTTCATTTAAAATTTTATTCTGAATTACTTTGATCTTTTCATAACCTTCTGTCTCCAGGATGTTTTTTTGTTTGTTTGTTTTGTTTTGTTTTGCGGTACGCGGGCCTCTCACCGTTGTGGCCTCTCCCGTTGCGGAGCACAGGCTCCGGACGCGCAGGCTCAGCGGCCATGGCTCACGGGCCCAGCCGCTCCGCGGCATGGGGGATCTTCCCGGACCGGGGCACGAACCCGTGTCCCCTGCATCGGCAGGCGGACTCTCAACCACTGCACCACCAGGGAAGCCCTCCAGGTGTTTTTTAATCCCAGATCATACTTTAAAAGTTTTGTCTGTTGTATACATGCATTTTCTACTAGAAAAAGTGACAGTGAGAAGTAAGGAAGCAGTTTAGTATTATATTCTGAATATCACAATTCAACTAATTTACCTGCACATAGGAAAACCCACAGTAAATAACAGTGATAGAACTTTATCAACTTGGATCTAAAACTGGACTTAATTTAAAAATCATCTAGTTTTCAGATAATCAATACTGTTCTGTAAATATCTGAAATAGTTCACTTTAAACACTTTTGGATATTTGAAATACAATCGTGTAATATTATCTACTTCTTCCCTCACCTTAACTGAAGTATAATTGACAAATAAAAATTATATATATTTAAGATGTACAACTTGATGTTTTGATGTACATATACATTATAAAATAGTCACTACAATCAATTTAATTAAAGTACCCATCACCTCACAGAGTTACCATTTTCTTTTTTTTTTTTCTGGTGTGGTGAGAACACAAGATTTCCTCTCAGTAAATTTCAAGTATGCAATACAGTACTGATAACTAGAGTCACACTGCTCTCTACATTAGATCTCCAGAACTATTCACCTTGCATAACTGAAACTCTGTACCCTTCACCCAAATCTCCCCATTTCCCCCGTCCCAGACTCTACTCTCTGCTTCTATGAGTTCGACTATTTTCAATTTCATATGTAAGTGAGATCATTCAGTGTTTGTCTTTCTGTGCCTGGCTTATTTAGCTTAATATAACGTCCTCTAGGTTCATTCATGTTGTCATAAGTGTCAGAATTTCCTTCTTTTTAAAGGCTGAATATATAGTGTGTACATATATATATATATATATATATATATATATATATACTCTCACATTTTGTTTATTCATTCGTCCTTTCCATGCAGCAAAACTACATTCCTATGACCCTCAAGTTAGGAACCATGTGGCTAAACTCTGGCAAATGCTATATGCTATGCAGGCAGAAAATTATGTATGTAAATTCTAGGCCTGGCAATAAAAATTCCCCATAGAGATTCTCCATCCTTCCCCTTCCACGGCAAACTTGCAGGGAGGCCTCATGTTGAAGATGGTGGAGACATTACACGAAAGAATTCTGGATCTCTGAATAGTCATACACAGAAGAGGATTATTCCCTGCCGCAGCCAACCACAACTGTGCATGATAAATTTTAATTGTGTTCAGCTGAAATGTGGGTGTTGCAGCCTATGCTGATTAATGTGAGGACTATTGACAGCAGAGGCAGTATAATGAGCAATTAAGGGCTTGAGTTCCAACATCAGACAGCCTGAGCATACATGTTAGTTTGTTTCTCACTATCTGTAGCTTTATATAAATCATTTAATATCTTCAATTTCTTGAGGCTAAGAAGGGAGTGTATTAGGAATGCTTAAATGACTACAGTTGTTGAGATAAGGGGGTCCTTAAAAATTTGAGCCATTATTACTATTTCATAGTTGTTTCTAAATTTCTACATTATTAGTCAGTTGTTTCCAAGTTTTTCTTTATGAACGGAAAACACAAAACCCTAAATCTCCTAACCGGATGCTATTAGTTTACATAGGATGTGCTGAAATATATAATGAATGATAAGGATAAGGGAAGTAACTATCTTCAAGTTAATGGTCATACAGACATTCCTCAAGTCATATTTTATGGAAATACACACTAGAAAATTAATGCTATGAAATTCATCTTCTGGAGAGGATAATATAGTAGCATGCATCTCTAGTCAAAGCTAATTAGATGTTTTGGTTACCATAGGAATCATAGGAATAAGTTTTATCAGCATTTTTTGCAGAGTAATAAATAATACTCATTAAAATTTTCAGGTATCTCCTGTACGAAGTGTTCAAATGTCATTCTTCATATGATAATAAATGACATACTTAAAAAATATTTTGTCAGCCTGAAGATTTATTGTAATTAAAAAGTTTAAAGATAATTTTTCACAGTTAAAGATTTTAGGATCTATGTAAAAATCAATATTGCAGAAAATTGCTTAAGATATTATACAGGGTACACTAAAATCTAGGAAGAGTTTTAACGAAAATGTTATTCCAAAAACAAAAAAGCTTTATTACATGTGTTCCTCACACTTCTCAAGTAGGGCTCAAAGGAGTTATGCTAAGTAATTGGTGTCTCTGTCTATCGGCACAAGAGTAGAAGTTATATTTCATTATGTTGGGAAAAGCTGAATACTATTGTAACTTTTAAAATTTTAAGTCTCTATAGTCTGTTAAACATTATCTGTCAGTAAACTCTGAGGATTTCAGGACATTGATCATATAAATTGTAACTACAAAGTTTCCATGAAGTTTTTAAGAATATTTTTCAGATGGACTTTTTCCCTTAAGTGAAACTACTAACAAGATTGACAGATGTTGATAACTGTAAAAGTTGGTGATGGGTACATGGGCTTTTTATCATACCAGTTCTTTGAGGTTGAAATCTCCTAAACCAAAAGTTTAAAAATGATGAATTCACATATGCATTTTTTTGTTTGTAAAATGATGGAAAAAATAGTGAAGAACTTAGATAGTAAACAAACTTTGGAGCCCTTATTTATCTTCGTCCAACCTCCTAAATGATTTAGGTATATTGTTTTCTTTTAGGGTATGATTTATGTATTTAACAGGATTTTTTTTCCAGATAGGTTTTGGGGAATTTTTTTTTCTATTATAGTAAGAACATTTCTTCACAGATGTGAAGAAATTGGAACCCCTGTACATTGTTGGTAGGAATATAAAAATGGTGCGGCCCCTATGAAAAACAGTATGGAGTTCCATCACAAAATTTAAAATAGAACGATAATGTGATCCAGCAATCCCACTTATGGGTATATATCCAAAGGAAGTATATCCACTATCCACTCAAAGAGATATCTGCACACCCATGTTCACTGCAGCATTTTTTACAATAGCCAAGATATAGAAACAACCTCAGTGTCCATCAACAGAAGAATGGATAAAGAAAATGTGAGATTTGTGTTTACATATATATAATGGAATATTATTTATCCCTGAAAAAGAAGGAAATCCAAATCCATTTGGAACAACATGGATGAACCTGGAGAACATTATACTCAGTGAAATAAGTCAGTCCCAGAAGGAAAAATGCTGCATGATTCCATTTATATGAGATATCAAAAACAGTCAAATTCATAAAAGCAGAACATAGAATGGTGGTTGCCAGGGTCTGGGTGGGGAGGGGTAATGGGGAGAAGTTGTTCAACTGATATAAAGTCATGCAAGGTGAACAAGTTCTCCAGATCTCTCTGCTGTACAACATAGTGCCTACAGATAGCACTGCTGTATTGTACACTTAAAATTTTGTTAAGTGGATAGATCTCACGTTAAAGCGTTGTTTTTTTTTTTTTGATTTTTGAAATGCGGATGAATTGCAGCAGTCAGAATTCATTCAGTTTCCTGACTTATTTCAGTAAAACAATGGGAAGCTCAGTAATTCCTCCATCTTCCTTGCTTTAATGAGCAAGTAAGGAGTACCCCCCAAAAGTGTGATGTACTTCGTGGGACATTTACTTAATTCTCTGGCAATTGTCATAATTATTAACACGTTATCATGATGTGTCTATAATGGAAGTGGTGGAACTATTTTTTTCCTTAAAATATGGTAAATAACATATAGTCACAAGAAAAGCAACACATTCGTTATTGGTGTTAGCAACCTTTTTGAATTTTTAAATATTTCTATAATAGAGAACTTTTGCTTATAATTCTTGATGAGATTTCCCAAACTCTGCGCTTTGGAGAAATAGTTCTGAAGGATATCTGAGAAAAGTGTGATTTTCATAATCAAGTAAGTTTGAAAATGACTATGTTCAAGAGAGACTATGTGAGATTTAAATATATTTTAGCACATTTAGAGTTCTGAGAAGCTCTCCAATATAAAAACCTATTTATCTCAGAATTTCTCAAATTTACTTGTCACAGAACCCTTTCATTTTCCAATAATAGATATTAATATCAGATGGAACTAGTTTCCATGGAACAAACTTTGGGAATCTCTGATATATAAAGAAAGCTTTATCTGCTTTCCTACTAAGTTTTATTATTGAATACTTGACTAGTCACCTGTTCAAAAGTGAAATATTAGGTACATAATAACTATCACACTGTTCCAATTCAGCTTCTGCCTCTGTCAGGAATCTCTGATGATTCATCAGAAAGTTCTAGCTATGTCTCAAAGCATTATTATTAATTTTTTTGGTAAAAACCTATTATTTAATGTAAAATATGAATTTACAATGTTTCTATAATATATACATCTCGTAATTATAAATATGAAGCCTTTTTTTCGCCCTAATTTTAGCATCAAAGAGGAAAGATTCATCCTGGCTATTTCTTTCATGATTTATCCTAAATAATTTAGTCTCTCACTCATTGCTTTTGCATGTAGGAAAACCATGTTTGTGTTAACTATTAATGAAACTGTGTTCCTCTGTTAAATTCTTCATCATTCTTCATTTCTGTTTCTTTTCCAATTCCATTTATTTCTTACAAGGAGTGATGAGCAGAGTTCAAAGAGATTTTTCAAGTGCAGAAGCATATGTTTGTACAGGGGTGGCAAAATATTTTTTATTTCCTTTCCGAAGTCCCAACTATGTCCCAGCTGCAATGCTTCATTGAAAGTTTAACATAATGTTCACAGTCGATCTCTGATTCATTTCCTGGGCTGTAACAGAGAGCTCAAATTCCATCACATTGGAATTAAAGTTTGGATATTTTTTCTTGAATGAATCATATGCTATTACATACACTAAATTTCACTATGTCTCCAAATTGTTAAATCTACTAGCAGTTTTAATTTACAAGAGAAATAAAAGTCTTTAGATAAAGCATGTCCTTCAGCAACCCATTAGACCTGAACATGATTTTTTAAGACTCCAGAAAACTGCTAATTCTCTTTAGAAAATGTTTATATTCCAGTTTACCAACAACAATCTATTTAGTAATTAAAGACATATAATAGAGAACTCTCTTGCTTCTAATTTCTTACCTAATATTCTTATAAATTAGAAATTTCTGCACACATTTTATTTAAAGTTTTAATTTGACATGAGAACATGTTAAATTTATTGATTTGTTGTTGATATTGTCTTTACATCTTAAATTGTTAGCACAGTTATATTCAGTCTAGAATTTTTTCTTAGCGATTAAACCCCTTTCAAATTTGTTTTAATTTCTTCCTGCTGAATATAAAAGTCTGTAATCATTTAACCTTATCCTCATTTGAACAAATTCACCTGTAGAATGTCCCAGCACCTGCAATACATGAATGAAAAAAAAAGGTATAGGTTCAGGTCTTTATGCTCATGGGCTGGCTGATGGGTCTTTGGAACGACCTGTTAATCAGTAAAGGAAGATGCCAGATGTGCCATTAGTCTAGCAGCTGCTGTTAATGACAGAGGAAGGTGTTGGTATATATCAACTGAGGCTTTCCAACTGCCAGTCTCATGAGTCAGAGCAAATCAGCACCTGTTCAGGAAATGCACAGAGAATCACAGAGCTAGGGAATGTGTTCAAGTTTGAGGTCTTGAGTAACTATGGAGCAAGCTTACTTCTTTTGCATTTTAGTAGCATGCATTACTCAGGGAGACATATGCTAGGAAGGGTGATGAAAGGACAGAGAAGATTCTTTAAAAGAACCCATTAAGGTAACCAGGAAGGCTTTTGTGAATGCTTCTGTAAATTGCTTCTTTACAATGGATCTTTACTTACTCAGAAGGATCTGAGTGGGTAGACATTGTTGCTGTTTACCTCCTAAATAAATCATTATGTATCTGAGAAGAAATGCATTCATCTTTTTTTATTTAAATAAATTTATTTATTTATTTATTCTTATTTTTGGCTATGCTGGGTTTTTGTTGCTGCACACGGGCTTTCTCTAGTTGCGGGGAGCGGGGGCTACTCTTCGTTGTGGTGCGCGGGCTTCTCTTTGCAGTGCCTTCTCTTGTTGTGGAGCATGGGTTCTAGGCGCGTGGGCTCAGTAATTGTGGCTCGTGGGCTCTAGAGTGCAGGCTCAGTAGTTGTGGCGCATGGGCTTAGTTGCTCCATGGCATGTGGGATCTTCCTGGACCAGGGCTCAAACCCGTGTCCCCTGCATTGGCAGGCGGATTCTTAACCACTGCACCGCCAGGGAAGTCCATGCATTCACCTTTTTTCTTTCACTGGAAAAAAAAAACTTTCAGGCAAATATTAAGATTTAAAAGCTACATCAGAGCAAAATAATGACTGCAGTCTCCCCAATTCTGCATGACTGTTTTATCCAATTTGATATACTCTTCACAAGAAGTGAGAGTGACTTTGCTACCTTGCAGAAATGTTCAGGCAGCAATATGGTATTACAGTAGTCTGCCTCAGGCCACAGGTATCCTGTCTTTAGTTTGTACACTAAGGGCCAGTCAAAAGTCATGGAAAGACATGTCATAGAAGATATAAAATCAAAATAGTTGCAAGATTGAAAGTGTAACAAAAATATATGGAAACATTTGCTAAACTACAACTTCACATTACAACTTCAGGGACTTCCCTGGTAGTGCAGTGGTTAAGAATCCGCCTGCCAATGCAGGGGACATGGGTTTGAGTCTTGACCCGGGAAGATCCCACATGCTGCAGAGCAACTAATCCTGTGTGCCACAACTACTGAGCCTGCACTCTAAAGCCTGTGAGCCACAACTACTGAGGCCCGTGCACCTAGAGCCCATGCTCCGCAACAAGAGAAGCCACCACAATGAGAAGCCTGTGCACCGCAACGAAGAGTAGCCCCTGTGCGCAGCAACAAAGACCCAATGCAGCCAAACATAAATAAAAGTTTTTAAAAATTACAACTTCAAAACAGAAAACTCTAACAGAGAAGGTTTAAAGCCCTCTAAAGTGATTCTTTAAGGTCCTTGCTCCCTTGTACAAGAAACACATACACTGGAAATCTTTGAGGCACTTATTGAAAATACAGATTCCTGGGATCCATGTAAGACTTGCTGAATCAGAATCTGACAAGCAGAACCCAGGAACATATATTCTCACAAGTCCCTTAGGCGGTTCATATGCATACTAAGGTTATAAACCACTAATATAGGGGAGTTGGAAAGGATATTTTGAGGGTACATATTAAAAAGGAATAAATGATTTTCAGAAATTATGTGCATAGTCTGTATAAACTTTTTTGCCATCTCTCTCCAACATGAGAACTTGACAGAGTAACAAAGGATGTTTAATTCTGGTTCTTTGAAATAAATACTGGGACCATCTAATGCGTTGAACAGAGTTGGGAGTAAGTGGAAAGGCTATGCTTCATTCACATTAGATCCAGTGAGAGAAGAATGAACTTTATTCTGAGCTCTAAATTCTTAGATTTAAGAATGATATTTGCTCCTGAGAAATTGGAAATATCTTTAAGAAGGTGGACAGAGGTTCTACCACTTTATTTTACCCATTTGTTTGCTAATTAACCTTTTCATTAGGCTCAACTTAAGTCAACAATTCCTACTGTACCTAACAGAAAAATTCTAAGGTCCTTAAGAACACTTTTTTCACAAACTTTACAAAATAGAAAGGGAAAATAACTAACGGTTTATATTCCAAATACATCACAACATTTTTAGGACTTAAAATGTGTTACTGTCAAACCTGTACTTCTTGTATTGTTTATATTAGTTTTATTATCAATATACCTAGTGACAACTTTGGTTATTCAGGGGCCCATATTAGAACTCTCAGAGACGTCTTTAATTTTATTTCCTCTCTTCTCATTCCTTCATAGTCAACCAGTTGCCAAGTTTAGGGAATTCCACATACTTCATACATCTTCGATCTGTCATCTCCTCTAAGTTATACTACTACTGCCTTGGGAGTTGAAGGCAGCAATGCCCTTGGCTAAATTATTGGGGCATTATTTTAACTGGTTTCTCACTCTTTACTCTGGACGTCTTCCAGCACATTCTATAAACTGATGTTCAAGATATTCTTTTAAACAAAGGACTGAAGATGTTGCTTACCTACTGAAAAACACTTGCTGGTTCTTACTTTCATTTAAGATCATGTCCAAACTTCTTAGTATGGCATGTCTTTCCTCAACCTGCCTTGGTATATATTTTCAGTACCTTATAGCTCTATTCCACAAAAAGTTGGAAAGTACTATGTTGTAACCTAGGGAAATCTAGTGCAGTATTTCAAACAAAGATGGGTATCAGGGATTTTGCCACAGGGGTCCTCCCAGTACTTGGGAGAAACTGATCTCGCTGGTCCCTTCCCAAACCATGGAGCTATAACTTTCTCCAGCAGAAAGAATTTTATTTCTTGGTGTTTTTCTATTCAACGTCTCTATTAATAGGAACACTCAGAAACAAACTGAGGTCATTGGGAACTAGAAGATAAGCATTTAGATGATAAAATATTGATTTTTTTCAAGGCAAAAGTGCTTTTATAAAAAAGTAAATAAAACCCCTTGTGGACAATTTACCAGTGAAATTGGCTTCTTCTAAACCATATATATCGATTCGATGTTCATAAACACTCTTGCTTGTCAACACGGTGTGATCGCTGCTTGATCTTTATGAAACTACAAAAGGACATAGCTACCCAATTAAATTTAAGTGAAGCATTATTTATGTTAGATCAGCAATTATGAGATGAGCTTCTCTGTAAAGTTTGAATGCAAAATGTCACATCTAGACATTTTCCTAGAGTTCTTTTAAATTAATTTCATCAAAATGTAAGTCCTTCATGTCACATGAGTTTATCAATTTTATTATTTGTGTTATCCTGATGAGAATTATATTATGAGAAAAGATTTGCTTATATAAAGACACAATCTATACATTACAGTATTTAAATGGAAGCAATATAAAAGACAGTTGACATTTATGCAATACTTGCTATATGCCAGACCTTGTGTCTTTGATAATTAACTCATTTGATCAAACTTGGTGAGTTATTACCTTAGTTTTATAAACTCAATAATTTATGACTCTTAGAAATACATATTTTACATTTCTCTAGAAAGTAAAAGATAAAAAATTTAAAACATCATATTTCAGAAACCAGTTACACAAGGCACAGACTGGGAAGAAATCTTTGCAAAACGCATATCTGATAAAGACTGTTATCCAAAATATACAAAGAACTCTTAAAACTCAACAAAGAAAACAAACAACCAAATTTAAAACTGGGCAAAATATCTGAACAGATGCCACACCAAGGAGGATATACAAATGGCAAAAAAGTTTGTGAAAAGATGTTCAACATCATATCTCGCTGGGGAACTGTAAATTAAAACAACAACAAGAAACCGGCAAGGATGTGGAGCCGCAGGAACTCTCATTCATTCCTGGTGGGAATGCAAAATGGTACAGCCACTTTGGAAAATAGCATGGAGGTTTCTTACAAAACTAAACATACTCTTACCATACAATCCAGTAATCATCCTCCTTGGTATTTACCCAAAGGAGTCGAAAACCCGTATCCACACGAAATCCTGCACACAAATGTTTATAGCAGCTTTTTTTCATAATTACCTAAACTTGGAAGCAACCAAAATGTCCCTCAGTAGGTGAAAAACTGTGGCACATCCAGACAGAGGCATATTATTCAGTGATAAAAAGAAATGGGCAATCAAGAGGCAAAAAGACAAAAAGGAAACTCAAATACATATTGCTAAGTGAAAAAAGCCAATATGAAAAGGCTACATACCGTATAATTACAACCATATCACATTCTCGAACAAGTAAAACTATGGAGACAGTAAAAAGTTCAGTGGTTGCAAAGGTTGGGGTGTGAGGAGAGATGAACAGGGGGAGCACAGAGGATTTTTAGGACAATGAAAATACTCTGCGTCATACTATAATGATGGATACATGTCACTATATATTTGTCCAAACCCACAGAACACAATACAACGCAAAACATAATACACAAGAGTGAACTCTGATGTAAACTAGGGACTTTAGTTATTACTAATGTTATCAGCATTGGATCATCACTTGCAGCAATTACACCAGCTAGTGAAAGATGTAATAGTAGGGGGACTCTGTGTGTGTGCTGGGGTCAGGGTAATATGGGAACTCTGTAATTTTTGCTCAATTTTTCTGTAAACCTAGAACTGCTCTAAAAAATAAAGGCTATCAATTAACAAAATTAGTCCCAAGGCTAGTAAAAATAGAAATATAATACTTCACCATTTTTATACACTTAATATTTTTCTTCTGCATCTTAGTTAACTAAGTGAATTAGATAAGAAATTTCTCCTAAGCAGCATGACCCTGTTTCATTACTGCCCACCGCATATTCGCAGCTGCCTGAGAGCAATCTATTACTGTACCATCTAACTTGCAAATAATCCTCTGCTTGCTTTATTTAAGTGCCCCAGAGGCCAACTGACAGAAGAGTGACAGAGAGCAAAGCACCAGAACTTTGTAGCTTTCAAAATTCAATTCAAAAATATATATTAAATATTCCTCCTGAGGGTTCTAAATACTCCTCTTGAGGTTCCTCACTGAAGATTCTTTGGAGGTAATTCTAAGAACAGTCCCTGCAAGGAGGAAGAAGCATCTGGCAGGAAATGGTCTCATCGGGAATATCACTATAGGCAACACCCCTTCCCCACTTTGGGGGTTTATTTAGGAAGGCCTGTGGATATATGGGAATTTGCTCCTCAGGCAGGTACTCAGATATATGGTGACGCTCACATCCTCTCTGTGAAGTCCAATAGAATAATTGATGTTGCCAGAACTAAGCTATGAAAACAAAGACGCCTTGGTGAAAATATGTTTAAAAAATTGAGACCAGATTAATTTCTAAATTATTTGATCCTGAGATGAAGCTTTTGATATTGATGATAAATTATTGCAACTAATGTAAACGTTTAAGGAATTATTAGATCAAATCTACTTTTAAATTAATAATATAATGCACAAACATTTACTTGAATATCTTGGTTCAAAGTACACATTAAAAGAGCTTTAGACTGAGGTTTTGCAACTTGATTATTTACTAGTATATTCCTAGGGTCATAGGCTGTTAGATTTAACTAGGAAGTACAATTTAGGTTATGATATGCACTTAAATTTCAAACTGAATTTGATGTGTTGAGGGCAATTCTCAAATATGTATAGTGGTGACAGATATTCCATAAGGATAATTATGAGTAAATGAGAATTTTCAAACTATTATCAAGGATAGGTTTTTAATATTAAGATTTGAAATAATAATGAAATGAAATAAAATGAAATGCCTCAGCTCCTGGTCTTATGGGCCTTTCTACTGGGCTGCCTGAATGTCCTTGTGACATGGCAATTGGCGTCCATCAGAACAAGTGACAGAGAGCAAGGAAGAAACCTCAGAAGTGGCATATCATCACTTCTAACATATTCTAGTAGTTGTATAGACCAACCCTGACACAAGGTGTGAGGGGACTACACAGGGAATGAACTCCAGGAGGCAGGGATCATTGTGGGTCATCTTGGAGGCTGGCTATCACATGGCTAAATGGTTTTCATTTGAAATAGTTGTGCAGTCTGGTAATAAGATACAGTTAATCCAGCAGTTAATGATAGCTAAAAGCACATGGCACTCAGTGTACATAACTACACTCTATTTCACACTTTATAGTAATATATTAAAGCTTGAAAATGAAAAAACAAATACAGTTTGTAAATTTAAAGTAATCTCCTTGGACTTATATATAGTATTGACAATGGTGGTATTTATTAAAGAATACACTTTTTCATTAGGAACTTGGTTGAGAACATCAACTCATTTCATATACCATAGTCTTCTCAGATGAGTGTACATTTAAATTACTGTTAATCTACACTGTGTACAAGCTTAGAGGTGACAGGTTTCACTTAATACCTTTCTATAATTCTTCCACTTAGATTTTAAACTTTCTAATTTCACCTGAAAAGTGCCCTCAATCACAGAAAGAAGAAACTATAACTACAGATAGATTTTCTGCTAGGATCATTCAGCAGGACTTTTCACATACTTAGAGCAAACTGATTTTGCCCAAAGAAAAAAAGGAAGTATTACTTATCACCATTTTAAAAACAATACTGAGATATTAAAGGGTTGTGGAAGGAAGCACAATGAGTATAAAATTTATTTGATCTTCGGGGTGATATGTTTCTGATATTTCAGGGTGCAGTTACTCTCATTTAAACTCTTCCTTTAAGTTGTTATTGAAAGTTACTTTCAAAGTCTTATTTGACAGTAGAACTTGTAGCATTTTACACAAGCAATCTATTTCAATATGCAGTCATTTATGGTTCAAATCACTGGCCTTCATGACCAAATTGCTTGACTGAACTCTTCACTGGCTCAAAACCAAAGTATAGTTGAAATTCGAGTCTTTGAATACATTTAAAGACTTTAGTTATTTTAGCATTATAGTCCCCATTCTTATATTTATATTGGTTTGGTAAAATATATCATGTTCATAACTAAAAAGAAAAGATGAATGTTCTGTATCTTTTATGAGCAATGAAAGCTTAAAGATTCAAGCTAATTTGGTTTCTTCCCCAGTGAAATTTTTGAGAATCAAGTATACACTTAAAATCATATTAATTTCAAAAATAAGAATAAGTGCTATCTAAAACCTAGTATATACGTTTCTTTGCTCTTTCTCTTTTACAAGAGAGTAAGTCCACCTAATACATTATCATCTACTAGTACTTCTATCATCACAGCTGAGGATCATGGGCTAAGATATTCGTGCCATTAAGTGCCATTGCATTTTGATACTGCAAGCCTAAAAAATAATAGGGAGCACTTTATTCCCCGTTATACAAAGTAGTTTATGAGTTTATGGAAATTCTTGTCTAGAATTGAATGAGAAAATCTCCAGATTTACAGTAACTCCTTCCAACATATGTTAACTATTTTAGTGTGAGAAATAGGATTGCCTCTTTCAGACTTATAAGCATAGATAGAGTTGAAACAATTTTCTGGATTGGGAGCTTGGCTTATTTTCCTTTAGTGACTGTTGATTATGCAATGGTGTTCTCATTGTTCATTGTCCAAATCTGGAAATGTGATTTCTGGCATAGGTATGGTTCTGTTACAGGATGAATGTTTGCATACCCCCAAAATTCACAGGCCAAAATCCTAATCCCCCAGTGTGATGATATTTGGAGATGGAGTCTTTGGGAGATAATAAAAGTTAGATAAGGTCATAAAGGTGGGGCCCTTATGATGGATTTACTGCCCCCACAAGAAAAAGACACCAGAGAATTTGCTCTCTCTCTGCACACAATGAAGAGATCATGTGAGCACACATAGCAATGGTGGTCACTTACAAGCCAGGAGAGAGGCCTAACCAGAAACCAACTATGCTAATTAGTATAAGTATATCCCATGAACTACTTTTTTGTTTATCTGAAATTCAAATTTAATAGCATCACATATTTTTATTTTCTACATATGGCAACCCTATCACAAGGCAGATTTTTTTTTTCTTCTTGGAGGGGAGCACAGTTTTGCACTTACTAACCTACCAAATGGTCCAGAGCAATGGCAATTATCAAGTGCCTACTGTATGCAGTGATTCAGTCACTGGTCTCAGTAATGAAGGTCAGGGACAAATGAAAATATTAGAGGCAGAAAGCAGTGTAAGTATTACATTGTCTTTCCCTTACTTAATTCAAAATAAAACTATCACTAAGCTATAAGATACATGTAAGGGAATTCAAATTGTGATTTTTCACATAATGACTAAAAAATGTCAATTTTTCAAAAATAATTATTCTCTCTTATTTTTTTCCCTGTGTCACATTTGTAGGTTCTCTAAAGTTGAGCCTGGTCGAATTACACAGTAATTCATTATTGCACTAACCACAAAGTAAGATCCCAATGATTTTCTGATAAATGAATATATGAATGAATGAAAAAAGATAAGATATAGTAAGTGAAATATTTAAATGATATAACATCTTAAGAGAACAAAAGAGAATGAACTATAAAAAAATATAAAATACATGGAAATCAATGAAATTCCATAATCTATGAGTAGATTAAGAGGAACAGGAAAACTTTTTACAGAAGATTGTGGGACAGGAACCACTGGATTACTATGAGCTCCTTTACTAGAATATTAGATTATTAAAATAAGGATTGCATTTTCATGTTTTCATTCTAGTATCTAGAACAGGGTCTGGTCCATTTTTAGTAATAAATATCTATTTAGAAAGAATAAAAAAAGGAAAGTAGGAAGGAAAGAATGAGGGGAGAAGGAAAGGAAAGAAAAAAGAAAGAAGAACATAAATAGTAATCGTAGGGGACAGGTGTAGAGGTAGAAAATTGCATAACACACTTATGTAGGGCAAAGAATAAGTATACTGAAAAGAGCAAAAAATAAAATTAGAAGAGAAATTAGGTCCAGAATATGCAGAAGTTCAAAGAACACAAACATATATAAAATAGACAATCAAAAAGGACCTGCTGTATAGCACAGGGAACTCTACTCAACATTTGTGAAAACCTTCATGGGAAAAAAAACACAAAAAAAAATAGGTATCATACCTGTATAACTGAATCAGGTTCTCTTAAACTGAAAACAAATACAACTATGTAAATCAACTATCCTCTAATATAAAGGAAAAATTAAATTAAAAAAAACAAAAGAACTGAAAAGAAGAGAAAAGAAATGCCTACAGTATTCCCCTCAGGCCTCCAAAACCTGGGTTGGTATCACACCTCTGGAGACTGAGCAGCCTTTGGTCCCAAGGCTCGAATGGGGTGGGGCTGAGGGAGCTGCAGGGGATAAGCCAGCAAATGAGCCCCCCTCTTGGACCTGTAGTGCCTGGTCGCCGCTGGATGGGATGACAATCTCCAGATCCAGGCAGACCCTCGTACAGCTATGCCAAGCCTAGTGCACACAAAAATGATAGACCGTGTGAGCTGGAAGAGCACTGAAAAGTCACCTGGTCTCCACGTCTCCTGGCGCTGAGAAGTCCACCTCCAGCCTCCTTTCTTGGAGTCACCCCACCTCCGGAGGAGAGCACCCTCAGCATAGAGGCTTTGCAGGGGCTGGGATTTGTCCAGGAGGTGAAGCGCACGGGAGAAGTAAGGAGACACAAGCCCTTGGCACATTCTCCTGGCACATTCCGCTCTAATTTGTAAATTGGTTACAGCCACTAAGGAGAACACTATGGAGGTTCCTTAAGATACTAAAATAGAGCTACCATATGATCGCGCCATCCCACTCCTGGGCGAGTATACAGAGAAACACATCATTCCAAAAGACACACGCACCCCACCGTTCATTGCAGCACCATTTTCGACAGCCGGGATGTGGAGGCAAGCAAAACATCCACAAACAGATCAATGGATAAAGTACATGTGGTACGTACATATGATGAACTACTACTCAGCCATAAAAAAGAATGAAATAACGCCATTTGCGGCAACATGGATGGATCTAGACATGATCATACTAAGTGACGGAAGTCACACAGAAAGACAAATAGCATTTGCAGTCAATTACAGGAGGAACTTAATAATTCATACAGATGAACCAATTTACAACACAGGAACAGTCTTATATACATAGAAAAGAAACTTATGGTTACCAGGAGGAAAAGTGGGTCAGCTGAGGGACATATTAGGAGGTTGGGATTAACACATACACACTAATATATATAAAATACTAATCGACAAGGACCTACTGTATAGCACAGGGAACTCTACTCAACGCTTGCAATAACCTCCATTGGAAAAAAACCGAAAATAATAGATATCTGTATATGTATAACTGAATCAGGTTCTCTTAACCGAAAACAAATGTAACCTTGTAAATCAACTATTCTCAAATATAAAGGAAAAATTAAATTAAAAAAACAAAAGAATTAAAAAGAAGAGAAACGAAATGCCTACAGTATTCCCCTCAGGCCTCTGAGACTTGAGCTGTTATCACATCATCGGAGTCTGAGCAACCTTGGGTCCCAAGGCTTGACTGAGTGGGGCTGTTGGAGCTTGAGGTGGGGGGGAGATGTTCCAGCCAGTGAGCCCTGCCTCTGGGCCCTGCAGTGCCTGGTTCTCTCTGGATGGGACCACAATCTCCAGATCCAGGCAGACCCTCCTACAGCTATGCCAAGGCTAGTGCTCCCAAAAATCTGTGGACCGTGTGGGCTGGAAGGGCACTGAAAATCACCTGGTCTCCACGTCTCCTAGTGCTGAGGTACCCACCTCCAGCCTCCTTCCTCAGAGTTGCCCCACCTCCAGATGTCAGTACCCTCAGCATAGCAGTTTTGCAGGGGCTGGGATTTGTCTGGGAGGAGAAGTGTAAGGGAGAAGAAGTAAGGAGACACAAGTCCTTGGCGCTTTCCCCTGGCACATTTCCCTCTAATTTATAACCCAGCATGACTTTCCTTAAGGACCTGTAGTTGCCCCAGAACCCAGACTCTGGCAGGAAGAAATCCTGCTGCCTTGTGGCTGTTACCTGGAACAACAAGTGTAAAACAGTGCTTCTGGGTACTTCTTATTCACAAGGCCTTTGGGGCTGTAATGATACCTGCTCTCAAGAAATGCCCCCGGGGTAGGTGATCAAAAAAGAATTCAAAACGTGGCCAACTTTCAAGAAGCCAATTTCAAGAGGTAGATTTGACTCACAATGTTTAAAAAAACGAAAGCACATGAAAAGATGCTCCTCATAGTTACTTATTAGAGCAATGCAAATCAAAACTACAATGAAATATCACCTGGCAGCAGTCAGAATGGCCATCCTCTAAAAGTTTACAAAGAATAAATGCAGGCGAGGGTGTGGAGAAAGGGAATCTTGCTACAGTGTTAGTGTGAATATAAATTGGTATATCTACTCTGAGGAGCAGTATGGAGTTTCCTGAAAAAAGTACCATTTGATCCAGCAATTCCACTCCTGGGTATTTACCCAGAAGTAATAATAATAGGAAAACACTAATTTGAAAAGATATATGCACCTCAAACTGATCACAGTATTATTTACATTAGGCAGATATGGACTCAATCTGAGTGTTCATCAGTAAATGAATCGATAAAGAAAATGTGATATATTTACATATCATGTTATATATAATTGAATATTAGACTGCCATTAAGAAAAGAAATCAGGCTTCCCTGGTGGCGCAGTGGTTGGGAGTCCGTCTGCCAATGCAGGGGACACAGGTTCGTGCCCTGGTCTGGGAAGATCCCACATGCTGTGGAGCGGCTGGGCCCGTGAGCCATGGCCACTGAGTCTGTGCGTCCGGAGCCTGTGCTCCACAATGGGAGAGGCCACAACAGTGAGAGGCCCGCGTACCGCAAAAAAAAAAAAAAAGAAAAAGAAAAGAAAAGAAATCTTGCTATGTGTGACAACATGATAGGACCTTGAGGTCATTATGTTAAGTGAAGTAAGTCAGATAGTGAAAGACTTACAGTGCTTAATTTTACTTATACATGGAAGGTAAAAAACAAGGAAATCAACAAACATAAAACAGAAACAGAAACATAGATACAGAGAACAAACTAGCAGCTTTCAGAGAAGAGGTAGGTAGGGAGATGGATAAAATAGGTGAAGGGGATTTAGAAGTACAATCTCCCAGTTATAAAATAAACAAGTCACGGGATGTAATGTAGACCATGTGGAATGTAGTAAGTAATACTGTAACAACTTTTTATGGTGACAGATGGTAACTAGACACATAGTAGTGATCATTTTGTAATGTATAAAAATACTGTCACTATTTTGCATACCTGATACTAATACAATATTGTAAGTCAACTATACATCAATTAAAATATTATAAGTTTAATATTTCTTATATTTATCAAACATGCATTTTTTTCTTTTTGTGCAGAGATCTATAGAATAATGTTTATTCCAGACAATTTATTTCAATGATATTTAAAAAACTATCAATAATCAGTTAAGTGTTTAAAAAGCGACAGAAAATAGGTATAGCCAGATCTAGCTATAGCTCTATAAATACTCATCAATGGAAAAATCACAAATTTTTTGAATGCAAAACAAAAAGACCTCATAAGTTGAAATACGTGTAATATTTTAAATGTTTGAAAATATTTGAAGGAGTGAGGGGAATGGAAAAGGACATACTTATTTCTGAGACATACATATAAAGTTAAGTCTATAGAGATCTGAGGTTACAGAGCTTTAATACTAATAATAGGATGTGTAAAACCTCAGTTTGGTTGAAGTAAATACTGAAAGAGTTTAAATTGGACAATGTTTCATTTTCTTCTAGTTTATCCTTGAATGGCTAGAAATGTCATTTATTTCCTGTTTCATTCCCAAATAATCAAATTTGAAAGTCTATACAGTTTTTTTTTTACATCTTTATTGGAGTATAATTGCTTTACAATGGTGTTAGTTTCTGCTTTATAACAAAGTGAATCAGTTATACATATACATATGTTCCCATATCTCCTCCCTCTTGCATCTCCCTCCCTCCCACCCTCCCTATCCCACCCCTCTAGGTGGTCACAAAGCACCGAGCTGATCTCCCTGTGCTATGCGCTGATCTCCCTGTGCTATGCGGCTGCTTCCCACTAGCTATCTATTTTACATTTGGTAGTGTATATATGTCCATGCCACTCTCTCACTTTGTCTCAGCTTACCCTTCCCCCTCCCCATATCCTCAAGTCCATTCTCTAGTAGGTCTGTGTCTTTATTCCCATCTTACCCCTAGGTTCTTCATGACTTTTTTTTTTCTTAGATTCCATATATATGTGTTAGCATACGGTATTTGTCTTTCTCTTTCTGACTTACTTCGCTCTGTATGACAGATTCTAGGTCCATCCATCTCACTACAAATAACTCGGTTTCATTTCTTTTTATGGCTGAGTAATATTCCATTGTATATATGTGCCACATCTTCTTTATCCATTCATCTGATGATGGACACTTAGGTTGTTTCCATCTCCTGGCTATTGTAAATAGAGCTGCGATGAACATTTTGGTACATGACTCTTTTTGAATTATGGTTTTCTCGGGGTATATGTCCAGTAGTTGGATTGCTGGGTCATATGATAGTTCTATTTGTAGTTTTTTAAGGAACCTCCATACTGTTCTCCATAGTGGCTGTACCAATTCACATTCCCACCAGCAGCGCAAGAGGGTACCCTTTTCTCCACACCCTCTCCAGCATTTATTGTTTCTAGATTTTTTGATGATGGCCATTCTGACTGGTGTGAGATGATATCTCACTGTAGTTTTGATTTGCATTTCTCTAATGATTAATGATGTTGAGCATTCTTTCATGTGTTTGTTGGCAACCTGTATATCTTCTTTGGAGAAATGTCTGTTTAGGTCTTCTGCCCATTTTTGGATTGGGTTGTTTGTTTTTTTGTTATTGAGCTGCATGAGCTGCTTATAAATTTTGGAGATTAATCCTTTGTCAGTTGCTTCATTTGCAAATATTTTCTCCCATTCTGAGGGTTGTCTTTTGGTCTTGTTGAAAGTCTATTAAGTTTTGATATAACTTTGAGGTCCTTATAGTTGTTTTGTGAATTATGGAAATAGCAAATAGGAATATCAGAAAGAATTATGAATGAATATTTTTTTCTGTTTGGTATATTCATACAATCTACCGAGTTTAAGATTTTGATGTGTGTCATTATGCAATTAAGTGTCTTCCCTGTCTTCTTTAGATATAATGTGACTGACAGAATTAGAGGGATATTGAAGAAACTATTATATATTGGTGTTTACAAAATCTTTGCAAAAGTTTTTTTATCTTTGCAAAAGTTTTTTTTTGTCTTTTTGACTAAGACACTGTCTGAATCCCATGGCTTGGTGGATTCCAGGTGTTTATCAAACCTCCTAAAATGTTTTGGGCCTAAATGACTTGTCTTTTTCTAATTTAAATAGAGATTCCAATTCAATAATTCTTGAACTGAAATGTGTGTAAAGATTTCACGGTGCTTCTATAAGATTCACATTTCTGTGTTCCATCCCTGGAGATTCTAATTCAGTAAGTCTTCAGGGAAACTTGGGAATTTACATCTTTGTAAACAGCCCAGATGGTTTTGATATAGGTAGTGTAGCCGTCACACTTGGAGAAATATAACTACCTGAGCTGTGACTGCCCCTTGATATCAATTCTTCCCCCTCTTCCTCATGATGATGATGATGATGATTACAAGTCACCTACTAAGAGCTGCTCCTCCAATCAACTTTCCATAATTTTCCCACATGGAGAACAGTGATAAAGAAGATCCAAAGCCTTTCATATATTACTGTGAATTGATTTTTGTATTTATAACAGAATGTGAATGTCTGATCTTAGCTGCATCTCCCAAACTTTAGTTCCACTGGTTGTCAGTGGATGTTCTACAAGAAACATAGTAGCTTAACATAGGTCAAATAGCTTACATAGTATGTGATAATACTTCGCCTTTTTTTTTTTTTTTTTTGCGGTACGTGGGCCTCTCACTATTGTGGCCTCTCCCGTTGCGGAGCACAGGCTCCAGATGCGCAGGCTCAGTGGCCATGGCTCATGAGCCCAGCCACTCCACAGCATGTGGGATCTTCCTGGACCAGGGCACGAACCTGCATCCCCTGCATCGTCAGGTGGACTCTCAATCACTGCGCCATCAGGGAAGCCCAATACTTTGTCTTTGATTATAGAGTTACAGACACATGGCCACACACAAAATTTTGTAGCTTTGTTTTAACCAGGTTTCCCAAGGTTCTGACTCTGGAATCTTCTGAATAAGGGACAACTGTTAATATGATGCAGAAATACTATTCCTCACAGAGAGCTA
Source organism: Globicephala melas (assembly GCF_963455315.2). Classification (NCBI taxonomy): domain Eukaryota; kingdom Metazoa; phylum Chordata; class Mammalia; order Artiodactyla; family Delphinidae; genus Globicephala; species Globicephala melas. The sequence continues at coordinate 82,792,771 of NC_083322.1, forward strand.
AGCCTCATCTTGCCCTCTTGCCAAACCTAGTATCTTTTCAACAATTCAAACTACTGCTTTGGTCTAAAAGTACTCTCTTTGGCACATTTGAAGCTTACATGGAGTAAGATTAGTCAGAAATGGAAATGCCAACAGCAGCTAAGAACAAGGGGCATTCTAAACTAAATCCTATTATAGAGACAAAAGGATTTTCATATGGCTAAAGATGGTGACAGGTGCAGGGAGTGTAAGCAGCCCTTCCAAACCCCTCTTTTTAAAAGACTTGGAAATAAAATTGCGTAGATTTGAGTAAAAATAAGGAGTTCAACATTTAGTGGGTGAAATCAAAGATACATAAAGTCACACTGAGTGACTGCTAGTGTAGACTGGATTGTGGTCAAATAAACTTTATAAACATATTTGAAGAAAGGTTCATTTTTCATCATTGGGTCTTGGAAAACAATGAAGAGAAAAACATTGTCCATATGCTCAGCGTTTGATAGGAGAGAGAATATTTTGTCAATGACTAGGAGTAATACTATCTGGCAAGGCTGTCTTCCAGAAGTTGTGTAGAATCATTCAGATTCCTAGTGCTGGTTCCTTGGATAACACGTAAATTTCTGTTTTAGTTTTCATGTAATTCTGCCATAAAGAAAGCATATCTTGACCATGGCAATGTGTGCATTCTGGTCAGAATAAAGTCACAATTCTTATTAAAAATGAATAAATTGGTATTCTGTTTTACATTCCAGTCTCTCATTAATTTAATTTAGAGTACGTTAACATCCCTGAGTCTGATCACATCTGATGAAGTACACAATTGATTTTCTGCACAAAGAAGTTTCAACAAAACCCAGACTGCAATGAAGTCACCCTTTAAATGCTAGCCTGAGAGCTCTTTGGGTGACCCTTAAAAAATACATCTCTGGCAAGCCCCCACTGTTCTATTTGCTTCTCGTCAAAAGGCAACATATTCAATGTAAAGATTTGTATGAGGACACTAGCCTCGTTTCTAATGAGGATATTTTTCTTGTTTTGAGAAGAAGAAAGTAAATGTAGTTCCCACTTTTGTTATTTGCTCAATGTTTAGCAGGCTCTACAAAAGGGATAATTCACTTGAGAACTGGTGTCTTCCTTTACTGCTTTTTTTCTCAGAACCCTGGCAAAATAGAGGAATAAAAGGAAGTTGGGCAAATATTTTATACCCTATTTTTAAATCTTGCAAATACATTTCCCAGCATCCTTCATCTAGAGTCATTAGGTTAAACTTGGCTCATTCGTGCAGGTCCAACTGAAATATGTTGAGACTGAAACTGCAGAGCTAAGTGTTCAATTTAGAAGTTCTCCCTGCATCTCATTTTCACCCAGTGGAAAAATATGTAGTTATCACAGCGAATGTAATGTGAATTAAAGTCTGTATAACTCTTAATACTTCCAACAGCGAGTTCTTTTGTGGGGACTTCCTACGTGAGATAAGAAGGCTTCTTCTGACTTTTTTCTCACTGTAAGCCAGCATCTGAGATATTACAAAGTAAAAGATTTTTAACACATATTACAAAAATATTAATCCTTCATATTTTATAGGAATTAGTAAAATGTCTTCACATATAACTACATAATCTCAGAACTGTCTTTATCTTCTCATACATTTCAACTAAAAGACTACTCCATACTTTTTATTGTCAATACTTTTTATTGTGGTTTCTGGTTATTACTTAAAAAAAAAATCTGCCTACCTAATTTCCTAATGTACACATCTGAAAATTGGGCGATTGAGACTTTATTCTCCTTACTTCTCTTAGCTGAGCTAATGGTAAATATCACTAGAGTATTAATCAGTACCAGTAGCACAGAGATTTGTCTATAGAAGAATTTCAATTAACTATTACCTTGAAAATTGCTCCAATACTATAATTAGAAAAGTGTTATAGCTCTTCCAATAGGCAGGGATCCTCTAACCTTTTCCCTACTCCCCACCTGATCTCTGGAAAGATACCATGTTTCATTTCATGTCAAAATGTACATTTGTTGTTTTCTTATGCCATATTATAAGCAACTAAATTTAAGTGGAATGAAAATTAATGTTTACCGGAGTCAACACACCCATTTACATGTCTTTAAAAACATATTAAAACAAAAATTCATAATCAGCTGAAATGCTTGTCAGAATTATTTATTTTGCCATAATCAGGTAAAACACCTGGGATACTTTGCCAGTTGAAAATTTTCAGAAATGTATTTTTCTTAGTCTCTTTTAACATGGCCTCATTTTCACTCTGTAAAATTACTACCCTTTTAAGAAATGAGGGGATATTAAAAAATCAATAGTTAGACCACACAAATACTTCATGACTCACTTTGAAATGAAGCAGGAGACTCTTTCGTCAGTTTTCATAAGTACTTTGATAGGTATTTATTGGGTACTTACTTCAGGCCAAGTGCTGGGTGTGGAGGTACGGACTGGAGGTACACTAATCGATCAAAGTCAAATGGTTTTTAAAAACTACGGGAGGAGTCAGATAATCACACAATTATTTACACCATTATTCATTACAAGGTCCCTGGGAAGAAAGCTCTATTACTTTGTAAAAACTGACAAAGAAGGTATGATTAGAGATAATGTTATATGAAGATAAATGTCATTCTATGAGACTTAAGTTTCAGGGAGTGATCCAGGCATATGGAACCCTTATACCTTGTTAATAATTCTAGAATGAATCCAAAAAAGCAATGGAAAACTAACACAGGCTTTTAAGCATGGGGACAAAGCATCCTGCCAGATTTACATATTTCCCCCTCACATTTTGTTATGGAAAATTTTCAAATACTCAGAAAAGTTAAAATTATTGTGCAGAAAACTCCCAAATATCCACTACCTTGACTCGGTAATTGTAAATATTTTGCTATATTTGCTTCAGCCCATTCTTCTATCTATTCATGTAGTCATATTTTGATCCACCTTATCTTTTGAAGCGTTTATAAAATTGAGACGTAATTTACAAACAGAAATTTTACCCTTTTCAGTATACAGTTGTATGAGTTTTGACAAAGCATAGTGTCATGTAACCACCACAATCAAGATAGACAACATTCAATCTGATTTTTCAATGCATTTCAAAGTTTTTACAGACATTAGTACATTTTCACCAATAAGCACTTTAATATTCATATTACTAATCAGAATTCAAGATTTATTTAAGGTTATTTATATTTTTAAGGTAAAATGTACACAGTACAGTGAAATGCACATGTCACAACCTTTCTATGAGCATTTCAAATGCATAAACCTAATGTGTGCAGCCCCAGACCCCTATCAAAATGATCTTAAAAGTTCTGATCACAAGAAAAAACTGTAACTAATGGATATGAACTAAATTTACTGTGGTCACCATTTCACAATACATATAAATATTGAACCATTTTGTTGTACATCTGAAACTAATATAATGTCATATGTAAAATATATCTCAGTTAAAAAAAGATGTAGAACATTTCCATCACCATAAGAAATCTCTGTATGTTCCCTTGCAGTCAATTTCTGTTTCTTCTTTCCCCTTCCCATTGACAGTCTGTGCTCTGATTTTTTTTAATCATTAGTTTTGCCTATTCTAGAATTTCAGATAAACAGAATCAAAGACTATGTGCTGTGTAAGGCATCTTTCAGCCAGCACAATATTTTTGAGCTTCAGATATGGTGAGTCTTCAGTAGTTCTTTTTAAATTACTGAGTAGTATTCCATTGTATAAATACATGAAAGTTTGTTTATCCATTCTCCTGTTGGTGGCTACCTGAGCTGTTTCCAATTTTGGCTACCATGGACATTCTTCTATAAGGCTTCTAGTAAAAAAAAAAATATATATATATATACACACACACACACACACACACACACACATATACATGTATTTATTTATGACTCTTAGGTAAATATCTGGGATTGGAACTTCTTAGTCACGGTGGTAAGTATATGTTTAGTTTTATTTTTTTTAAAGCCAGACTTATTCCAAAAGGATTGTACCATCGGCTTAATAGTTTTAAAAATGATGCTGCCTGTAAGGATAGAGAGGACTTGGCAATAGGTAAAAGTAGAGAAGGGAAGACAAATCACAATGTTTGGACATTACAGGGACCAGTGGAAATAGAGAAGAGTAAATATAATTAAGATCTGTTTAGAAGATAGAATCAAGAAGACTTGGTAGTGGATAAGATTCGCAGGGAGGAAGATGGATTAGTCAAGTTTCAGGCATGAACAAATCGTTGATGGAGGTATAATTTACCAAGATGGAAAGCACTGGTGGGGCACCAGATTTAGAGGAAAAATCCTGAGTTCCATTTTGAACATGTGCAGTTCGATGTGACTGTTTTATCTCTTGGAAGAAAGATTAACTGATTTGTTACAATTTATATATTGTCAGAACCAGGGGAAAAATAAAAAAGAAATGCAACCCATTATGCTAAGCAGCAAATAAACTTGTGTTTTCTAAATTTACCCTTTCCTTGAACCAAAACACTAAGTAGTATATCCTCACTTATGATTTACTCAAAAAAGGGAGCATAGATTTTTTTATCTCTTAATGTTTAAAGTTATACTATTTAAAATATAACCTATTAAATTATACTCATTTCAATACCTTGGAATGTATAACTTTTGTTTGAAAAAAATCACAGCACTTTCACTGGACAAGGAGATGATTTATTACAAAAGACCTAACTAAGATAAATGAGTGGATACGATATGGTACAATATTTTCACAGATGGTTGAAATCACTTTGGGAAAAGCTTGGATTCAAGTTCATCTATATAAACTGCTTAGGATAATTAAGATGGAATTCAAAAGAAATAAGTTTGCTAGCAGTTTAAATCATTAAACTTATAAACAAACACAAACAGTAATTATAATTCTTGTTTAAGTTGCTGCAGAACTAAAACTCTCTAACCAATGAAGTCAAATAAAACCTTTAAAGAGACTTTTGAAGTTCTTTGTAATTTGTGTTTTGCTCAAAAATAACATGGTTGCCTAATATTAACAAGGATTCTAATCAAACTGATTTTAGGCATGATTTTAACCAGAACACATGCTTCCAAGTTAGCTGTCATTGAAACAAGATAATAATATTTTTAATAATTACAGAAGTGCTATGAAAGATAACAAAAATGATAAATAGACTTGCTCCATATATGAAAGGGACATCTACAAGCCATTTAATCATTAAATGTGTTTTTATTACTTAGGATTTTATAAATGTTGAGAAAAACAATTCAAAATCTGCATCAGCAGTCCCTAACTTCACGTTACTACCTAACATAGTTATGTAAAATAATAAGAGTTGTCATTAAAATGTAATTAAAGATTCACATTTCATGCCAAGCTGTCAACAAGCCTCAATTTGCTAAATTTTCTACAAACTTTCAGGACCACCTGTTTTCAGGAGGGCTTTTCATTTCCAGGTCAGTGAAAGGAAAGGAAAAGGAAGATTTTGCCAACCACCTTGTTTATAACCCACTGAAAAATGACTTTGGATTCCCTTAATGCTTGGTATTTCACTCTGATCTAGTGGTTGCAGGCTTTTAATAGCCTGCAAAGTCTAGCTGATAGGGACAGTAAAGGGACAAAGTATGTAACTATATAGTTAATCCCGCTAGGGGATTGTAAGTAAAGAAGAAGTATGAGGGAACCCCTGTAAGTTAATGATCACTGTAGAAAACAGGTTTGCTTAACCACAAAACCAAGCAGGCTTGCTTAGCAACAAAACCATGCAACAGAAGCATGAGACATGCCCCAAAACAATAAAACAATGGCGGCGTGAGACCCACATCCTGCCAGTGAGCTCAGTAAGCTAACGATTCCTAGGACATGCTCCTCTGGGCACATTAAATACAAAAATACAAGAAAAGGGTGACATTATACTGAAACCTGAAATGATTTTCCATTTTTAGCAAATGTTACCGCCTCTCTATTCATTTCCATTGTGCCATGACAGTCCTGGCTTGACCTTATAGGGACAAAAAAACTCCCCTGCCCAACATGGAGGAGGAGCTGAAGATGGAAGCGTAAGTGACGTCTACTCAAGAATGTGAAAGAAGGTGGTCTTTTCCCCCTCCCCACTTCTCCTTTGATTATAAAACTGTAGCCCACTAAGTTGTCGGGTCATGGCACCCTCTCACCCACATGCCTGTAAGCCTCACAAGTGTCCTATTCTAATAAATCACTTCTTATCTATCAATCACTTTGCCTCTCACTGAATTCTTTCTGTGCTGAGACATAAAGAACCAGAGCTCCTCACAGCGCCACCTAGCAGTTTCATAGCTAGAAGCTACAAAGAAAAAGAAGAACTATTTTAACAAATACGATTTAAACACTGCAAAATACAATTTAAATACTGCAAATTTGGTAACAGTAAATTTGTTTTTCAGCTTACCAAAGGCTCCTACCTTTCCTTCTTAATGTTAAATATTTTATTCATTAGCGACTCGTTTCCTACTTGCTAATGTGAAGTCTGGGAACATATAAATTTTGATTAGAAAGATTATATTAATTTTCTAATGACCTACATGAATGTATATAAAATAATGTTTAAAAATAAAGAATACTAAGTGGATTATTATTTATTAGAACTGACATTGAGAGAAGAACCCTGGCTTAGGTCAAAAATAATCTGTAGTGGCTGACTAGTCAGTGTTTTGCTTTGTTTTTTGGTTTCCAGTATAGTTAGAGATTTATTGGCATTTAGAAAGTAAATATTTATAAACATTAAATCACACATCATAGTTTTCCTTTAAATTTCTTAAAATAGTACATTTCTTATGGAAATGCAGTGTAGGACAGTGGTCAAGACTCAGGCTTTAGTGCTAAACTGCTTGACTTCAATTCCAGCATTATCATTCACCAAACATTACTTTGGGCAAGTTACTTAATGTTTCTGTAATACCCTCATCCGTAAAGATTAAAACAACTCCACCTTCTCAAAATTGTTATGAAAATTAAGGACACTTAAAGTGGATGTTTCAGGTAAGAGATGATGTCTTAGGCTAAGATAGTAAAATTGCACATAAAAGAAATCAGACACTAGAGCAATGTATTTTGCAAATGGAATTGACAGTATTTGATGAGCGATTAGGATCTGGGAATTTTTGCCTGCCAGCTGAAGTTAAGTTGCTTGCTTATCCCTTTTTTCGTATATATATATATATATATATATATATATATATATGTATAAAATATAAAACTTCGGTGATAACACAGGCTCTGGCAGGTCACTTATATTCATCGTGATGAATGATGAGCACTTATATTCATCATGGTCTTGGGTGGTAAGTGATAAATGGAATATTGCCTGCCATATCAGTAAACAAAGGATGTCACAGTCATCAGTGATTGCAGCCATGTAGCCACCACCGAAGGTAAGCTGGTGAGCCCTGAGGGAACTCAGGAAGGTAACAAAGAATACCTGCTATCTAGAGGCCATCAGACAGCAGCCACTCCATAAGGTGAGCCCTGAGGAAACTCAGGATGTGAAAACACAGGATTTGGCCCCAGATAGCTGAGGTGCATATCAAAGGAATGATTTCAGTGAGCCCAGACTCTTGCATCTTCCCATACATAGAAAAGCACTAAATTCCTTAACTTGGGATTTCTGGTTTTCTTTAATTAACAGTAATCTTTTGAGGTTCTGACTACCTCCCCTTTGTTGTAAAACTATATATCCTAGCTCCTCCCTTGCCTCCTTGGAGCAGTTTTCTCAGGGTTAGTTGAGAAGCTGCCTCCCGGGCTTGAAGTCCTAAAAATTCCCGCTGAATAAAACATAACTTTCAACTTTTAAGTTGTGAATGTATTTTTTTAGTTGACATAGGTCAGAAAGAGATCACTTCCTCAGCCTTAGCTGGAAATACTTTTCCTTGCGCATATCAACCAGAATGGGCACATTCAGGTAGGCAAAATGAGCTCAGCTTGGGACCAAAGGAGAGCTGGGGATGAATCTGAAAATGGAGTTGAAAGTGTGAGGTCTCCCAGAGGGAGGGAAATCTGCCCAGAAGAAAGCAAAAGATTTGGGATATTGTAGCAAGTGTTTGGATCAAAGCAATCTACAAAATGAAGGTTACTTTAAAATTGGCTACTATATACCAAGCACCCTGCTAAGCACTGGTAAAACAACATAGAATATGCTAATGTATTACCAGGTGTTATCCTGGTAGGGTTGGGTTTATATGTCTGTGGAGGGGACAGACATATAAACAAAATTACAATACAATTTTGCAAATGCAAACATAGAAGTCTGCAGGAGAAGCTTAACTTCTGTGGGCACCTTGCTCCAAGTTATAAAACTAACTCCCCATACAGATGGCCAAGAGGCACATGAAAAGATGCTCAACATCGCAAATTATTAGAGAAATGCAAATCAGAACTACAATGAGATATCACCTCATGCCAGTCAGAATGGCCATCAACAAAAAAACTACAAACAACAAATGCTGGAGAGGCTGTGGAGAAAAGGGAATCCTCCTGCACTGTTGGTGGGAATGTAAACTGGTACAGTCACTATGGAGAACAGCATGGAGGTTCCTTAAAAAACTAAAAATAGAACTACCATATGATCCAGCAATCCCACTCCTGGGCATATATCTGGAGAAAAACATGGTTCAAAAGGATATATGTACCCTAATGTTCATCACAGCACTGTTTACAATAGCCAAGACATGGAAGCAACCTAAATGTCCAACAACAGAGGAATAGATAAAGAAGATGTGGCACATATATAAAATGGAATATTACTCAGTCATTAAAATGAATGAAATGGGCTTCTCTGGTGGCGCAATAGTTGAGAGTCTGCCTGCTAATGCAGGGGACATGGGTTCGAGCCCTGGCCTGGGAGGCTCCCACCTGCCGCAGAGCAACTGGGCCCGTGAGCCACAAACTACTGAGCCTGCACGTCTGGAGCCTGTGCTCCGCAACAAGAGAGGCCGCGATAGTGAGAGGCCCACGCACTGCAATGAAGAGTGGCCCCTGCTTGCCACAACTAGAGAAAGCCCTCGCACAGAAACGAAGACCCAACACAGACAAAATAAATAAATTAATTAATAAACTCCTACCCCCAACATCTAAAAAAGAAAAAAAGCTAGCAACTTGGGAATATAATGAAATTTATATAACTAGCTATAGAGAAAAGCATTAAAAAAGATGAACGAAATAATGCCATTTGCAGCAACATGGATGGACCTGGAGATGATCATACTAAGTGAAGTAAGTCAGACAGAGAAAGACCATGATGAATGTAAGTGCTCATCATTCATCACGATGAATATAAGTGACCTGCCAGAGCCTGTGTTATCACCGAAGTTTTATATTTTATACATATATGTATATTGCTTATATAGGGAATCTAAAAAAAATGATACAAATTAACTAATTTATAAAACAAAAACAGACTCACAGACTTAGAGAACAAACTTACAGTTACCAGGGGAGAAGGTGGGGGGGGATAGATTGGGAGTTTAGGACTGACATGTACACACTGCCGTATTTAAAACAGATAACCAACAAGGAGCTACTGTATAGCACAGGGAACACTGCTGAATATTCTGTAGTAACCTAAATGGGAAAAGAATTTGAAAAAGAATAGATACATGTATATGTATAACTGACTCACTTCACTGTACACCTGAAACTAATACAACATTGTTAATCAACTATGCTCCACTATAAAATAATTTTTAAAAAATTAACTCCTATCATGAAGGGAAGATAAAGTTTACTTTTCCTTTGGGTAAACCTACTTAGGAAATACAAATGGCCTATGGTGCCTCCACCTCACATCCTAAGACGTCTTCTCAACTTCATCGCAGAGGAGATGAGTGTCCAAGCTTGGTTTGTGATCTCTCCCTCATCACTGGCAATACTATCAGGATAAAATAAACTTTTTTTTGCTCATCTTCTCCAGTGAGATATTCTTTAATATTTACCAATACATTTTGTCAGTGTTGCTTTCAAAATTTCTTACACTGTACCATATTTCGTTTGCCTATCTTTTCAGATAGTGTTTTATGTGTTCCACCTTCTTTTTCTTTCAACGAAGAAAGTATTCCCCTCTACTGAAAAAGATCCATCATTCCATTTTTGCTCTGATTCCTATCCCCTCTCACTTTTAAAGGACTTTGCTCTTTCAGTCATCCATTCTCTTTCCTTCAACACTGATGCCACTAAATGTACTGGAATTTTACACATAGCCTATAAATATGCTTTAGCCTCCTCCATTTTAAAAATAAAATCCTGTCTTGACTCTCACTATTGTCCCTTTTCTCAGATCACCATTCACAGAACAAACTTCTGAAGAGTCGTGAATCCATTTGTTGACCTACCATTCACTCTTCAATCCACTTTTTACTAGCTTCTGCCATCATTTGTCCTCTAACACTGCTGTTGTCAAGATCATCAGTGATCTCCCTCATACCAAATCCAATGGAAACCTGTCAACATCTTTGACATAGTTGGGCAAATTTTCTACCCAAAGATCTAGGTTCTTACTTAATTTTAATTCTACCTTAGCGACCACACTCATTTCCATAGCTTTAAATACTATTTCACATCTATAGTTTAACGCTTTCTTTCGTACTCGATATCCTTATGTCCTCTGATTAGCCAAGCAGTTCTATTTAGATGTTTTACAAATATCTTAAATATAAGATATCCAGACCAAACTTTTCATTTCTACCTGTAATCCCTTCTTTGAACATTTTTCTCCCTAGTCTATTCCTTTCCAAGAATGACAATATCATTTCCATAGTTTTTCAAGCTGGAAGCTTGGGATTCATTTTCAGTTATTCCCACACCATCCACACGCTCATCCCTCAATCCAAAGCCATGATGCCTATTAATTAACACTGTCAAGATATATTTCAAATCTGTCCACTTTTCTCCATATCTATTATTGCATTCATAGCGTAAGCCATCATTTCTGACTTATTTTCCCAATTGCTATCTTTTGATCAATTCAATCAATTTCCACATTGTGATCACCCTCATATATATATATTTTTTTTAATAAATTTATTTATTTATTTATTTTTGGCTGTGTTGGGTCTTCGTTTCTGTGTGAGGGCTTTCTCTACTTGTGGCGAGCGGGGGCCGCTCTTCATCGCGGTGCACGGGCCTCTCACTGTTGCGGCCTTCTCTTGTTGCGGAGCACAGGCTCCAGTCGCGCAGGCTCAGTAGCTGTGGCGCACGGGCTTAGTTGCTCCGCGGCATGTGGGATCTTCCCAGACCACGGCTTGAACCCGTGTCCCCTGCATTGGCAGGCAGATTCTCAACCACTGTGCCACCAGGGAAGCCCCACCCTCATATTTTTAAAACATAAATTTGATCATTTTATTTCTCTGCCTTAAATCTTTCAATGGCTCTCCTTTGCATTTAGAATAAACTATACTCTCCTATTGAGGCCTACAAAGCATACCCTGCCCCCACCTCCAACAGAATAGAAGTTATATCTCGATTCTCATTTTTTCCCATTTCCCAATGATCACCATGCATCAGCCACACTGACCTTTTACCTCCTATACTCACCCTCAGGGCCTTTGCACATATTCTTAAATAGGTCACTCTTCTCCACTTCCCTCTTCACTGTATCGTTAGAAGTTTTACATCAGCCTGAGTGGTTGTCTCTATCAGTTATATCCAAACTAGTTCTCCCTATATTTACTGTCACAGAAAAATGTTCATTTTCTTTATGTCATGTATCATTATTCCCTTTCTGTTTATTTTATTTGTTTGCTGCCTGTCTTTGTCACAAGCCTGACTAGCCATCAGATTTGGGACTGTGTCTGCCTCCTTAAATAGTATGTCTCCCTCACCTTCCATGCTGTCCAACACATTGGAGATGCTCAAAACATTTATTGGCTGAATGAATACTCCTGTCGGAAATCCATTTCTGGCTCTATGTGGGTAAATTTTGCATTAATATGTGTGACCTAAATGGACTCACACTAAGAGGATACAAACATTAGTTCAGCATGTTCTTGCTAGTTCCTTGATCTTTTAAATCAGAAGTCACTGTAAGGCAAGAAATGCCTTTATCTAAAGTGGCTTCTGCTTTTAGTGCTCTTTAGAAATTGTGCCTAACCAAGTTCTATTAAGAGTATATTTTATAAAATTATCCTGACTGAATGAAAATGGGCAAAGAATGGGCTTAATGTGGCTGCTGTTCTACACTAATAAGATTTTAACAGTATACTCGAGATCACATAGGATGTATATTCACAGCCGCAGCTATTCAGTGCTGCTCTGTGGCTCTATTGAGATCATAAACAATAAAGGGACCAAAACTGAAGCTTCCCCAGAAAGAAACAGGAAACTTCAAATCTACTAAGTCAGCACAACTCTTGGAAATTGTTGCCCTGGAGAAAGCAGATGTGCAGGAACACAAAGTAGTTATCAGAAGAGATTTCTGGTAAAACACATGTACGAGAGTATTTATATATATGTTTAGATGTACGAACAAACATAAACCCACTAAATAGGTGAGTTATGTTTGGAAATCAATTTTATGAAGTACTCAGCATTGTGATATTCTGTGATTGAACTAAAAATTTTATAAGAATTATTATTATTTTTTAGGGTGAGTCATTCTTTCATCTTGTGTGTGGCTGAAAAGGAGCACTTTTCTGTGATTGTTCACAGAAATGAATGGGTACTGAGCAACAACAGGGAACACAGCTTAAAAAAACCAAGTATAATTATTTTGACTTGAAATTTTATCCCCATTTTTTATTGTATGGCATGGTGAACATATATGAGCTGAAGGTAAGAAGGTTATATGCAGCAGGTTTTGTTTGCTTCTCAAAATAAGTATTGCCCTCAAATTTGTTTTTTAATACTCAGATAGTCTAAAATGAATCCTATAACCTAGAATAAATACTCTATTTTGCTCAAAGCTTTTCTTAAACTCCACGGTCTGAGTTAGGCACTCATTTCTCTGTGTTCTATAACGATTTGGACATATGTGCTCTATTATTATGTTTAGCCTTGATGTATTTTACAAGACTCAAAAGCAGAAAGAATATATTTTGCATGTAGGTTTCTACTGCACAAAGCAGATGCCAAATGACAATTTTCAATTTGATTTATTAATAATATTTCCAAAAGAAGACTTTTACTTTTAAAATCTCATTGTATGCAATAATATATATTTCTAACTGCACTGTATTTATATATATGGTGAGAAATCGAAATTATGATACTCTCTAAACATGTGAATAATTTACATAAAAATCTTCAAAGTTCAGAAAAATTTTGAAACATAAGCAATGAAATATAAAATAATGTATGCACACATAAGCATACCTACATACATATATGTATGTATATGTATACGTGTATATAAAAAACTATCAGACTGATCATTTTTTAATAATAAAAATAAATGCTAGGGAGAATACAGTGAAAGAGCTATTACTATACTCTGTTGGTAGAAATCTGGATTTTTTTTCCAACCATTTTTGAAAGTGATTAAGAATTATGTAATAAAAATTAATAAGTGATAAGCACAAAGATTATTGCTCAAAGGTATTCATAGTATTTATTATAGTAAATACTACTTAATGAGGGAAAAACCCTTAAATATCCAACAATAATACTTATGATGCTCTAAAATGGATTTTGCACCATTATTAGCCTTATGTTTTCCAATAATTTTAATAACGGTAAATACTCATGAGTTAAGGGTAACTTCAAAATGAAGCATATGCAATTATTTGTGTCTGTGTGTGTGCATGTGTGTGCACTGGTACAATTTCTAAAACGTAAATATATGAAAAAGAAAATGACCCTCTGGTTCAAAATGGCAGAATGATTTTTTTCATTTATCACTGACCCACTACAGCAATTTTTAAGTGAAAGTAAAGGAAATAAAAGGTATAAATTCAAAAGACATTAAAAAACAAAAAACAAGAGAAGAAACGACAGATGAAAAAATCTGGAAGATAGAGGGCACTTGGATAAAACTGAACTTTCAGCAACATGACATGAATTACTCAGAGAAACTTTTCTGTACGGAACAATTAGATCCTTGATATGATACAGTCTTCTTTAATGGATTGCTGAATTTCTTCCAGAATTTCCCCTCCTGGTAAAACAAACAAACAAATAAAAAGAGCGGGGGGGGGGGGCAGAAATCTGTAATCTGGGGCTCAGGCTGGGAGCAGTAAGTAGATTAGAAAAGCAAGGATTCCATGAGGTTGGAAGCTAATATCAACACTGTGAACCAGATGCTGGGCCTAGTGCAATCGTAAAGTGGTTGAAAATATTTTCTTCTCATATTGAGGTAAGAACTTTGGAGAACTGTACAGTCATCCCAGGTTGGTGACATTCTCTGGTTCCTGCCAGCAGCAAAAACCTTCTTGACTTAATTAAGATCCAGATTTCTTACAGATCACGTCAATAAACTCATAATCAAAAATCACCAACCACATGAAGGGGCAAGCCACCACAAGTGAGAGTCAGAAAAGAAATAAGTAACAGATTCAGACACTCACATACTACATACATTAGAATTGGCAGCTACAGAATATAGAATAAGTAAAAATGTTTAAATAAACAAACGATGGAATCTCAAAGATTAGACGAAAATCAGGTATAATCAGGTAGTTAAAAAATAAATGAAATCTCTTAGAAATGCAAAATATTATTGGTGATATTTTAAATCTAAAGAATGTGTTAAAAAGTGTGTTTATTTCAGTCAAAGAGGAAATTTATGACTCGAAGATATATCTGAATAAATTAACCAGAATTTGCAATTTAGAGAAATAAAGATATGGGAAACATTGAAGAGAAATTAAGATACATCAAGAACTAAACGAGAAGGTCCAACAGGCATTTAATAGGAAGAGACAGAATGGTTTTCAGTTCTGACCAAGATGGACTAAGCGCACTAGAGCCTGTGTTTTCCACTGATTATAATGAAAAACTCTCTATAAAATACAGAAAACGACGACCTGAGGACTCTGAAAAATAAACAAAATCAAGCAGACTGGGAAGGGGAGTCCAAACTTGGAGAAACAACCTATCTGGGTGTGAATTCCTTATTTGTTTTTTAATTTTTTCATGGCTTTGCCTCAGGGTGGGCCTAGACCAGAGCTTAAAACAATACAAATTTATCACCTCATGTCTATAGATCAGTAATTTAGGAATGATAGTACTGGATTCTCTGCCCTGGTTTTCACTGGATGAAAATCAAAATGTCAGCCAGCCTGGACTTTTATCTGGAGGCTCTGGAGTAGAATCCACTTTCAGACTAATTCAGGTGGTTGCAGAATTCATTTCCTTCTCATGTGGTTGTAGGACTAAAGCCCCCATTTTCTTCCTGGCTGTGGGCCAGAAGCCATTCTCATTGTTTCTTTGATTCATGGCCCCCTCCATCTTCAAAGCTGGCAACAGCTCACTAAATCCTTCAAGTGCTTCAAATCAGACTTCCTCTTCTGTTGGCTCTCCCTGACTTCCACTTCTGTTTTTAAGAGCTCATGTCATGACATGGGCCCATCTGAATAATTCAAAGCAGTGTTACTATTTTAAGGGCAAGCAGTACCTTAATTACATCTCAGTTTCCAGGGATTAGAGCATGGGATATTTAGGAAGGTTTGTTAGAATTTAATTTATCATACTTCACAAAACCATTAAGAGATAATTCTTCAATTCTCTGAAAGAGTTTGTATAAAGCTGTAATTAACAGTTTCTTAAATATTTGGTATACCTCAGCTGTGATGTATTCCTGATCCACAGTTTGTTTAATGCAAAGGCTCTAAATTATTGTTTCTCTAACTTATTTATTTATTCCTAATATATTATTCTATTTATTATTTATTTATTACTAATATATTATTCCATTTGTTCAGTATTAATATATTATACAGTTTAATATATTTATCTCTTTTCCTAATCTGTTTTGAGGTATTTATCAAATTTATTAATCATTTTGAAGTATCACCTATTAGCTTTTTTGCTTATTTTTATCTTCTTTTCAGAATTAACTACCATTTTTTTTTGGCCGCGTTGCATGGCATGTGGGATCTTAGTTCCCTGACCAGGGATCCAACTGGTGCCAACTGCTTTGGAAGCACAGAGTCTTAACCACTGGACCGCCAGAGAAGTCTTTACTATGTTTATCTTTACTATGTTTATCTTTACTATTTTATCTTTACTATTTCCTTTTTTCTACATCTTTTGGGCTTATTCTGCTGTTCTTTTTCTAACTCCTCAAGTTGGATTTTAGAGTTTAAAATTTTTTTTCAATTGCATTAAAAACATATAATTATATGTCCCTGATGTGTATTTCCAGCTTTTGAATACAAGATTGATATGTAGCCATTAGATGAAGTTTAAATGTTTAAATATTTTCTATCCTTGCTGATATTTCTAAAAACAGATTTAGCCATCTTTTTCTTAAAAGTTCATTAAAATCTTCTGCTACTATGAATATCTCAATTTTTCCTTGTAGTACTTTTAAATTATTTTGAAATCATTTTACCATACATAAAATATTACATGTTCCTGTTCAACTAAACCTTATAGTACTACATAGCTACCCTTTCTTTTGTTATCTCTCATAATAATTTAAGCCTCAGAATTACTTCATCTAGGGACTTCGCTGGCTGTCTAGTAGTTAAGACTCTGCGCTTCCAATGCAGGGGGTGTGGGTTCGATCCCTGATTGGGGAACTAAGATCCCATATGCCACATGGCCAAAAGATAAAAATATAAATAAAATAAAAATAAAATAAAAAAATTTTAAATTACTTCATCTAATAAAATTGTAACCTAGGACTTTTCTGTAGTATTTTCTTTTTTATATAATTTTGGTTTCAACATTTCTTCTTCTTTTTGTTTTAATCATGCCTATTGCTATGGGTATTTTTCTTAAAAGCCTTAACACAATTTTTAACTATTAACTGAAGTGTTTAGTCCATTTATAATAATAATGACTATTCATGTCATTCAGTTCATACCTAATATGTTAGTTTGTGTTTCTCCTTTTTCCTGCTTTTTCTATTTTCTTTCTTTTTTCATTGTTTTCTTTTGGATTGACCATTTTTTCCTTTATTTGTTTTTTTCTAATACTTTGGAAGCTACATAATCTACTTCTGTTCTTCCAGTGGTTACCCTAGAAATTTTAGCATGAATACTTAACTTAGCAAAGACTTACTTTAATCAGTATTTCTGTTCATATAGATTTGTTCTTTATTGTTTCATTACCAACTCAGAAATACTTTAAAAGGGATTGTTTATTATTTACTTAGCATTTTATGGCAATTTTTGCTGGGAAATATTTTAATAATTTGTTGGAAGCAGTAGCCCCCAAACCTAGTATTTTTACTGTGAAAGAAATCCTCACTTAAAACATATTATTATATAACTTGTTGAGACAGACATTTAAAAAAACAAAGGAAGGATTATGAACCAGTTAATACATTTGAAAAACTAATGAAAAATACTAGAAAGATAAAAAATGCCAAAAGTGCTCCAAGTAGAAATAGAAAATGTGATTAGATTAATAAAATTTAAGAAATTGAAGTAAAAACAGAATCCTTTACAGATAAATTCTACCCAAATTTTAAGAAATAATTCTATATTAAACAACTTATTTTGGAAAAAAAATTTTACTATTAAGTTGTTCTTGTATATTAATTTATTTTCCTATTATAGTCACTTCATATTAGGTCATTGATTTATATTTGGAGAATTTTCTTTCACCAATCTGAAAATCTTTGTCCTTTATAAGAGTAGACAATTTTGTAGTTTAAAAAAACCAACACATTTGTTAATGGTTCTACTTCTTTCAGCTTTGGAGCAAACCGTTTTTAAAAATTAAGGATATTTCAGGGGCTTTCCCTAGTGGCGCAGTGGTTGAGAATCCGCCTGCCAATGCAGAGGACACAGTTTCGAGCCCTGGTCCGAGAAGATCCCACATGTCGTGGAGGAACTAAGCCCATGCGCCACAACTACTGAGCCTAAACTTTAGAGCCCGTGAGCCACAACTACAGAGCCCGCGTGCCACAACTACTGAAGCCCACGTGCCTAGAGCCTGTGCTCCGCAACAAGAGAAGCCCCCCACTCACTACAACTAGAGAATGCCCGTGCGCAGCAACGCAGACCCAATGCAGCCAAAAATAAACAAATAAATAAATTTATTTTAAAAAATTAAGGATATTCCAGATATTCATCCAACCCCTAACAAATAGTTCCTGCTCTGTGATCATATTTCACAATTGATAAAAAAAGAATGGCCTGTGTTCAGTGAATCCTCATCCACTTAAATGCTGTAAATAATTTTTCATCTTGGGTTCATAAAGATGATCTGATTAAAGTTTGTAGTTTCCTGAAAAATTATCAGTTTCATACAGTTTTTCAGTTTTTTTCTATAGTTTTTGTAGAATGACTGAAGTATTCTTACTACTTTAAAAATTATATATATGGTTATTTCATTATTTATATGTGTCTATATATGATTTTTTAAAATAATAGGTTAGCTAGAGGTTAATTTATTTCATTAGTTTATTTAATAAACTGTTTATTATTATTATTTATTAGTTCTACCATTTTTTTGCTTTCTAATTCTTAATTCTTGTGTCTGTCACTGTTAAATCCTTCTGATACCTTTCCTTACAGTAATTTTCTACCTACTTCTATTGAATATTCACATCAATTATTTTCATATACTTTGTTAGTAATGCAGCTACTAGGTCTCTATATTTTCTTATGAGCACTTTTGAACTATATGCTGCAAGTTCTAATATACAGTATATTCCTTGTAATTATTTTTATTTATTATGCCATTTGTTTCTATTTTTTATTTGAAAAATTATCCTTATTTTCAGCTTGCCCATTTGATACTGAGCTTTTTAAAACTTTATTGAGATGTAATCCACATAGTATATAATTCACCCTTTGAAAGCGCATAATTGAGTGTTTTGGTTTTTTTTATTTTTGTTACCTTTTGGCTGCACGGAGTAGCATGCAGGATCTTAGTTGTTTCCTAACCAGGGACAGAACCTATGCCCCCTGCAGGGGAAGACTCACAGGAGTCTTAACCACTGGACCATCAGGAAAGTTCCTTACTGTTTTTTAGTATTTGTATTTTTTACTTTAATTCCTAGTTTTAGTTCATTTTAACCACAAATGATATGCCCACTTTTTTGAAATTAATCAAGATTTCTTTCCTGCTTTAAAATGTGGTCAATTTTTGTTAATATGCCTGCACTCTCGAAGAAAAGGTAAATTATTACTTTCCAATGTATAAAATTTGTCTTTGATTCAATGAGAAATCTTTTTCATTATTTAATTATTCTTTTATTGTAATGACAGATATATTTGATCTTAGGTCCGTTTCATATTTTTGTTAGAATTTTTGAATGCTTCTTTCGTCTTTCTTTAACATTCTTATTTCTAATGTTTGCCTTTCCACTGGTTCTATGTCTATATTTAAATGAATTAAATTCTTATTCAAGCCTTACCATACTTCCACTTAACATGGTTTTTCCCTTTCTTTCTTTCTCTTTTGTTTTGGCTAGAATTCATTATCAATTATTATTGCCAAAAGAGGATATATTCATGAATGCTGTATTTCCCAAAATATTCTGCACTAGAAATCACTGATATAGGTAGAAAGGCAGATGTAGAACATGCTACAGTATTGCTTAAATCACAATTTTTTCAATTATCACCTTTATCCTTGTGCCTGGAAATGGCTAAAACAGTTCCAGACTTCACATCTATATAAAATCATAATGTCCAGAGGAAGAGGAACAGCTCTTTTCTCTCTTAGCAGCAATCTCTCAGGAGAAAGATAACATTCCCCCAATACCCCTATCAAACTTCTCTTTGAATATCAGTGATTCAAGTTGTGCCACATGCCCATTGCTGAACCAGTTGGTGTTGCTAGAAGAAGAGCATGTGATAACTGCATAGGACAGATTTACTGAACCTAACACTGAGAAGGTAATACTGCCTTCTGCTAATGTGGGAGCTGCATGGGGAGGGACAGAAAAATGCAGGGTAGCATTTGGAAATAAGGAAATGGATGCTGGTGAGGGAAACAGCAATAGTCCCATGTTAGTTTCTTTTTAATTATTACTCTGCTTTGAAATGGGGGCACTCATTCCACACCAGCTATTAATTAAAGTTTAGTGTTGGAGAGAGGCCAGGGGACTTTGCAGAGTCAGCATGAGGCTTGGATTTAGACGTGGTATTCTGATCATTTTCTTACTAGCTCTACTGGGTACTCTGCCCTTGGGAGAGTCTCTTCTCTTATAGTTCTCTATTACTTTCCTTATGTGTGATTGTATGTGTGTGTATGTGTGTTTTGTTTTAGGATTTATCCCTACCCATGTAACTGTCACTCACAGCTGCAGAGTTAGTTGCCATCCAAGCCTTACTCCCTCTACTCTGCCACACTGATACTCTGAAAAGAGATTGTGTCTTTAATATTCTTGCTCATCTTCACATTCTCTGATAGGCTACCATCTTGAATTTGGCTCAGGTGCACACCTAAACTCCATCTGTATCCTATGACCTTGTACTCTGGAGTAAGTGATTGCTGGTTTCAAGTCTACAAACAATAAATGCTGGAGAGGGTGTGGAGAAAAGGGAACCCTCCTACACTGTTTGTGGGAATGTAAACTGGTCCAACCTCTATGGAGAATAGTATGGAGGTTCCTTAAAAAACTAAAAATAGAACTACCATATGATCCAGCAATCCCACTCCTGGGCATATATCTGGAGAAAAACATGGTTCAAAAGGATACATGTACCCCAGTGTTCACTGCAGCACTGTTTACAATAGCCAAGACATGGAAGCAACCTAAATGTCCATTGACAGATGAATGGATAAAGAAGATGTGGTACATATATACAATGGAATATTACTCAGCCATTAAAATGAATTAAATAATTCCATTTGCAGCAACATGGATGGACCTGGAGATGATCATACAGAGTGAAGTTAAGTCAGACAGAGAAAGACAAATAGCATATGATATCACTTATATGGGGAATCTAAAAGGATGATACAAATGAACTTATTTACAAAACAGAAACTGACTCACAGACTTAGAAAACAAACTTAAGGTTATCAAAGGGGAAAGAGGAGGGATAAATTAGGAGGTTGGGCTTAACATATACACACTACTATGTATAAAATAGATAATCAAGGACCAACTGTATAGCACAGGGAACTCTACTCAGTATTCTGTAATAACCTATATGGGAAAAGAATCAGAAAAAGAATGGATATATGTATATGTATAACTGAATCACTTTGCTGTACACCTGAAATTAACACAACATTGTAAATCAACTATACTCTAATATAAAATAAAAATTAGATTTAAAAAATTCAGTTAGATTCAAAGTATAGAGTAGGGCTACTATGTTGAAAGTTTCCAATTTTTTCAATGCTTGTATTAGTTTCTAGGAAACTCAGTATTGAATGTTAAGTCAAATTTAAATTATAGAAGTATATTAACTAAATTATGGTTCCCCCACATTTCCTTTAATGGCAAACTACTGCATCTAAACTGAACTAAGGCATTTAAAACTATGCATCAGAATTCTATCGGTTGAATGAAGAATGGTGCACGTAGATGACTGTGTTTCCAAACTCTTTCCATTTTAATTAAGATCCCCAAACTGCAGAAACTATTAAGGAAATTTTCTGTGAGATACCTTATATTCCTTTCTTCCAAACTCAAAATCCTGAGACAGCTCATAAAAATGTATTCAACACTATTATTTAAATTTAAGAAAGAAAAATATAATGTATGTCAGAATTCAAGGTTTTTTCCAAAGTGAGATGAGCTAATTTGGAGTGAGGTCTGAGGAGTGTAAAAGCAGTTTCTTTATAACTTTATGCCAAAACATACTTATACGAAATATTTGGTAAATGATATGTTATAAATGTATTGGAAGAGTTGTCCCTATAAAGGAAGAATAATTTTATAATATTTGAATTAATTTTTCTAAAGAAAAAGATGATTTCACTTACATTTTAATTCTGCAAGAGTTTTCAGGCGTTTGAGTATGAAAACACATTTGAAGGGGTTTAAGGAGTGAACAAAGCAGATCATCACCATGTCACTGATTTATCTTTAGTAGATTCACCCATCTGACCTCATATATTTTTTCTAGGAAGGCATATGCCACGCGAAGATGTATTGGATCAACCTGTCATAAATAGCTAGAGAATAGCTAATGTCTAGGTGGTTGTTTAAAAACTCTGAATTTAATAAAATGCCAAGTATTTTGGTAAACACAAAATAATAAATATCACCAAAGACTAAAGGTGGCATATTTATTCTGCATTTTGGTATATGCTACATTTTGCTATTCACTCATATATGTTTCAGTAATTAACTGAAGCTTATTCAGGGAACTTCTCCTGCAGGCACAAAAGTGTTTCATCTATAAAAGCTAAGTTATGACTAGTTTAACACCAAGGGTATAAGCAGTGAGGTACACTTCTAACTGCAATATGTCAACAAGTTATTCACACCTTCCCAGGTTTTTAAAGTAATATTTTGTTTGTAATTTATGAAAAGAATGTGTGTGCATGAATTCAGGCACATTGCATTTGACAAGAAGATGAATAGAAACATTATGTGCCATAAGCCTATTACAAACCTTTATAGGCTTGAAAAAATAAAATTATAGTTTTGTGATTTTCTTGGTGTTTTACTATAGCAGGTTTTCTCGCAAATAAGAATTATATTCTTATTTTCTAAAATAACTGCTAAATCTGTTGATATATAAATAAACACTCAAGTCTACTATTGGTCATACTTCTCTGTGGTTGAATTTTATGAAAACAAAATTCATTTTTAAAAAATTTTATTTTTATTTTTAAAAAAAGGTCTTCAAAGGAAAATTCAATCTAGACTCTGAATAATTTTTATATAGCATTACTTCATGGATAGGATCAAAACATGCTTGTTCTTTATTTCTTCATCTTCCCTATAAACAGTCATCTTGGAAGCTTGTGTTTTCTTTCATGACAACAGGCTTGCAGAACCCTAAGTGTTTCTGGATACTGGGGTACAATATTAAATTTTCATTCAAGCCCCAATCCATCCCCCTAATGATTTACTCTATTTACTGCTTTCTCTCCTTCCAAATGCCTCCCTTCAGCTTCCTTGAGGTACAGTTGGCTGGCCTCACTTATACCCTTTTTTCCATTGTGTCAGATTGAGTTATGTGTCTTCTTATCTGCTTTTCTATAACGTCTTGGAGATATGTTCCCGTGAATTCAATGACTTCACACATTCGATTTCTATTAATTAACCCTAAGTTTTTTCTTTCACACAAGAGATTTCTAGTTATATTAATAACCAACATGTGCATAATCTTCCCCAACCCCAAATTTCTCCTTTATGCTTGGTAAATTCTTATTCATCCTGCAAAATCCAACTCAAATATTACCTCTTGTCCTTAGCAACCAAAGATATTAGTAATTATTTTTCCATATCTTCAGAGAATTTATTCATTACTCCTCACATTTATTATCAATTTATGGACTTTTTTCACATTTCAATTTTATTAATTTTAGTTGCAAAAAGTGTACAAGTTTACTTTAAAAAAAATCAAGCACCACTCAAAAAAAAAAAAAATCATTCAGAGTTACCTCCTTACTGATGCTGTGTTTTATAGGGTAAGTCCCATACATAGGAACTATCTCAATGTAAAACCACTTTCCTACTAACAAAGACAGAAACAAAGAAAACTTTACTGAGTCATTGCATTGAGACACAACACATTTTATCCAATATGTTGTTATATAAGGATATAAATGAATAACCGCCTATATTTATATTCTGTGAATTCTTTATACTATGCCTAACAGATAATCGTTGCCCAGGAAGTGTTTAATATTATCCTAAATCATGGTCTGTTGTTCGTTTGTTTGTTTTTAGTTTTAATACAGTGGCTATTTTAAAGCTTGAAAAAAACACCAAATCTTGCTATATTCAATTGGCTAGTTTCCAAGCAAGGTCAATTATTTATATAGAAGAACTCAGCATTATAGCTTTAAAAGATACTATGACATGCTAGGAAACTGAAGATAAATTATCACCTGGACATAAATGTCATGAATAACTTCAAGTATTTAGAAAAACTCGGTCGTGTTTTACAGATAATATTTCAGAAGTCATTGTTTGGGCATTGTTTTAAGACCTATCATGACTAAAAAAATATGAATAGACATTTAGTTTCAGCAAGAAATAAACAGAGAAAAACAAGATCTTGCAGGAAATTTGTTTTGTCATTTTAAAGCTGCCAAGAGGAAGGCAAATGATTCATCTCCTCTAAACAATGCCAATTAATGCTTTGCAAACAGATACGGCAAAATACTCAGGAAACAATTGGGGCTGGAATAATCTCTGGACAGTTGTCATCCCTGCTTTATAGTCATTCTTTCAGCCCTTGTGACTGAATGCTTACTCCTCAAATAGTTTCTGATTATCCATCCCTATGAAAGTGCAATAGGTTACTGAGTTTCAAAGCTGTCATTTCTATGACTTTTTTACGAGCTAGTCTTGCATGAATTTTCACAGAACATTTGGGAATATTTTAACAGGAAGGCTCACTAGAATGGATGAGATAGTTATGAAATATCAAACAAACATGAACCTAAGTGGACGAGCAGTGGGATGTGTGGAAAGAGATTATGATGTTGAAAATCAGAAGTTGGACTTTATTAATACAGACTTCACAGAAAAATGTTAGTTTCCAAATCAGCATCTATTTTTCTTCCCAAAATGCATCTCTCATGCCTCATCCTTGCAGCTTTTGGGTATCAGGTGAAACTGCCTCTATCCTGGGCTCTCAGAGGGAGCTTCACTAGTTTAAGGGTAAGCACCAATCATCCTTATATCTATGACCAATGACTGGCTAGGGAAATTAGGCTAGGTGAAAGAACGCATGGCATTCTTTGAGGACATATGAGCCAAGTTTGGATCTAGGAGATGTAAGAAAATAGTCGAGAGAGGCTTCCGAGAAAGAATTTTCTTTCTGCTAAATGAGAATGATCGGAAGAAGTAGCATCTTCCTTCCTTGTCCTCTACGTATTGTGTACACATTTGAGGCTCTGAACTCAGCAGTGTGAGAATGAGGTTGGCAGACTCAGAAACTGTGATTCAGCCATTTCTTAGATCTGCATATGCACATATGTGAGTAGAGAGAGCTCCTTATTGATCATGCCAATTTAAATCAGATTTTCCTGATGCTTCAGAAAAACAGGGATTTCCTTTGAATGTAAGGATGTTTTATTTTATTTACTACTTATATTTAGTTCTTATTAAAAACATTTCAGAGGGATGTGGGGATTGTCATTTTTAATTAAAATCCACAAATTATCCTTTTATTTTAGCCAATAACTACACTTTCCCTTACACAGTCTCTCTTTTCAAGACCGTTTTCACAATATCGTGCTTCTTTGTGTACTGATGTCACTAGACACATAAAAAATTGACTTGTTCAGTTATGTGGTGGTGTTTTTTATATTGTGTTTTCTTTTTTCTATCTTACGACCAACAATATCTATATACAGGAATCATGACCCAGAGAATGACACGTACACATCATCCTGAAGTAATTGGAGTTTTCTCCCTTGAATGCAACATTCCTGATATTTACACCAAATAGCTTCAGAAAACCTGAGTTCAATAACTCTTCAGTGCAAGCTTAGGTTTCCCATAAGTCTAAGAACTAGCTGAAGACAGGAAAGAAATTTCATTTCAATAAATGTTTTAGTATCTACTATGGACTAGACATTGTTTTAAAGCTGAAAAAAGAGGTATGAACAAGACAAATATTCCTAGCCATTAAGGAATATTCTAATTTATGTATATACTAAAATAAACAGTGAATGAACAGATAAATCCAGGTTCTTGTTTAAGTGCTATGAGAAAAATAAGTGGGACAGTGGGATAGACATATAAATGGAGGGGGAAAGTTTGAGATGGGATAGTCAGAGAGGCATCTTTGAGGGGAAGAGAGCAACTATGCAATAGTCAAGGGAAGAGGAGTTCCAGCACAGACAGGGAAGTAAAATGAACCACAAAATGTGTGAGGGCTTGTCGTAGACAAGGAACAACATATTTTTAAAAGGGAGACATTATGAGATGAAGATGAAGAGCTAGGGAAAGGTCAGATATTTGGTTTTAACTGCAATGACAAGCCCTTTGAAGGCGTAAAGTGGAACAAAATGTGATTTATATTTCTGAAAAACTTACTCTTGCTGCTTTGTGAAGAAGGGATTGGGGGAAGCAAGAGAAGACACAGGAGAGCCACTTAGGAGGCTACCACAAAAGTCCAAACACAATATGCCGATTTAGATTTGTAAGCTGGCATTAGAGAAGGAAAGCAGTGATGGAATTGAGATATATTTTGGAATGAAAAATTTAGAACATGATCAAATGTATTAGTGTATAAGAGAAAGGGGGAAATTAAGTTTGGGTATAAGAGGGGTAAATAAAAATGGTATTTGCTATACTAAAACTGGTGGCATTTTTATTAAGATCATGTTAAATTTACATATCAACTAAGGGAGAATTGAACACATGATATTGAGTATTCTTCCCCCAAAACATGGTCTTTCAGTTTGTTCAAGCCTACTTCTGTGTTTTTCAGAAATGTTTCAGGTTATCCCCATTTAGATATTTATATTTTGTTACCTTTCATCATAAATATTTTTGAAAAATCTGTTTTGAATAGGTTTTTCTCTCCTATTATATCTTCTGATTTTTCTATCATTCACATATAAGAATGCAATTATTTTGGTATGTCAGTTTTACATGCTAGCTTACTAAATAGTTTTATTTTTTTCGTAATATGTCTTTTGGTTTTCTCGGGTTTTTACATGCATGATCACACCATCTGCAAACAGTTTTAGTTCTTCTTTTCATATTCCTATGCCTCTACTAGCTTTCTCTGATTTCAGCAATTGATAAGCTAATGTTATAAATCCAATTTTTAATAATAATGACAATAGCAGGTGTTTATGTTTTGTTTCTGCTTAAATGGCCTCCAGTGTTTTACTGTTATTTAAGATGTTGATCTGCAGGTTGAGAGTTATTTTATCATGTTCAGGGTATGTGTACCAATGCCTAATTTAGTGATGGTTTCTCATCAAGAATAGAAAATCATTTTTATATGTCAAACGCATCTTCAGCATCTCTGGAGATACTTTCAAGACGTTTGTCCTTAGATCTACTAATACAAGTAATTATATTAATAAACAATACAATATTGAAGGGTGCTTACACTCCTACCTTAATGTAATGTACTGTTATGTTTTGAATATTTATTTAGGATGTTTTTCACATCACTGTTCACAGGTGAGAATGATTTTTTATTTTTTTTGTGCAATTTTTATCAGATTTCGGTGTTTGCTTTAAAAATATTTTAAAGGTTTTCCTTTTTTTTTCTGGTTTGGAACAATTTTCAATAGTATTGGGATTATCTGGTCTTTAAAGGTTTGGAATATTCCACTATAAGTCCATCATAATCTATTGTTTCTTGTGCAAACAGACTTTTTCTAGCTTTATCTTTTTTAGGAAAATTGGTTTTCTCTATCACTAGTTAGGTCAGTTTAAGTAAATTTTTTTTTCTAGAAAATTATCCATTTCATGTAGATTTTAAAATTTATTGATAGGGAGACCTACAGTTCTCTCAGAATTAGAAAAAGTAATTGATTTGATGGTTATTTTACCTTTATCATATCTGCTTCGTTATTTTACGTATTTATGCTCTTTCTTCTCTTATTTTTCCTAATGTGGTTGTGTGGTGAAATGTCCCTTTGGTTGTTTTTTTAAAGAATTAGATAATTTATTTATGACTTTTTTAAACTCATTATTTCCTGCTTTCACCTTTGTGAATTCCTTTCTTCTGCTTTTTTTTGGTTTCTCTTTTCCCCCCACCTGACATTTTGGTTAAATAGTTTTTTCATTCTTTCAATATTAGTAATATGAGTTTTTTTGGATATGAATTTTCCTCTGAGTACTATTTTAACTATATTCCATAAATTCTGGTATATATTACTTTTATTATTGTTATATCCTTCTATTTTAATTTGTACTTTTCCATTAGTTATTTTATTAAGGCCATTTAATCCAAGTAAAAACTTCTAATTTGATTTTAATTTTGTTGTTATGATTCAGTACATTGTGGTCAAGAATATTGTTTGTTTTTCAACTTTTTGTATACTTGTTGAAGCATTCTTTATGGCCTAAATTATTTTTAACCTTTAAGATTGTTTCATGTACAACTACCAAGACATTATATTCTTTAATATTGGGATATATGTCTCAATAAATTATATAGACATAAATATGATCAGTCTAGATCCTCACATAATACTTTTGCCCTTGACTTGTCTTAGACTAAGACATTTTTATTGTATTAAAGTCTCTTATTATTAGTGTGTGTCAAATGCATCTTCTGTAGATTTTGCTTTATGAAAGTTGTTGGTATATTATATGATGTTTAGAGATCTATAGCTCTTTTATCTTTACTGCGAAGATATAACATTGTAACATATATCTTGTTCTCATTAATAGCTTTTTGCCTGAATTATACTTTGATACCAAGTTGTTAACCTTGCTTCCTTTTTGGTTTTTGCTATTATTCTTTTTCCATCCTTTGACTTTTAGCCTCTGTGAAACATTTTCTAAGGTGGTCCTCTTGTATACAATATAAAATTGCATTTTGCTTTGTCAGTCTATCTGAAATTTTTTTCTTTTAGTAGATGAGTTAAGTCTATACACATTTAGTAATTAGACATTCACTATGTCATCTATTTTTTTATGCTTCTTTCAGTATTAGAAAAACTTGTATTTTGTATTTCCAGTGCCTACCTTTACGTGAATATCTCATTCTCCATCTTCCTTATGAGCAAATAGAATATTCACTTGGTAGCTCTTCTTTCTTTTTCTTTCCTTCTCCTCCCCCATCTAATTTTGGCAATCATATTTTCTTTCTTAAAGTTTATATTCTTACTCTTAAATATATTTGTGATGAATAATTTTACATGTCAACTTGACTGGATCACAGATATTTGTCTAGCCATTATTTCTGGGTGTGTCTGTGAGGGTGTTTCTGGATGAAATTAGCATTTGAATCGGTGGACTCAGTAAGTTAGTTTGCATCCCCAGTGTGGGTGGGCATCACCCAATCCAACAAGGGCCTGAGTAGAACAAAAAGGTGGAGGAAGGGAGAACTTGGCTTTTTCTGCGTGATTACTGAGCTGGGACATCAATTTTCTCCTGCCTTGGTGCTCCTGGTTGTCAGGACATGGACTGGAATCTACATCATCTTCCCTCCTGTTTCTCAGGCTTTTGGACTCGGACTGAATCACACCACAGGCTTTCCTGGGTCTCAAGCTTGCCATGGGCAGGTCATGAGACGTCTCAGTCTCTGTAATTATGTAAGCCAATTCTTTATAATAAATCTCTTCCTATATATATACTATTGGTTCAGTTTCTCTAGAGAATCCTGCCTAATACAACACTCAACTTCTCGTATTCAAATGTTATTTGACTTCCAATCAATGTTCTTTAACCTTCTTCCACATCTATAATTTCTTATTTTGATATTTTAAATTCTGGCATGAATCCTACTTGTTTAAAGTGCTTTCGTCTATGAAAGTGTTTTGATTCTTACGGGCCTCTCACTGCTGTGGCCTCTCCCTCCGCGGATCACAGGCTCCGGACGCACAGGCTCCGGACGCGCAGGCTCAGCGGCCACGGCTCACGGGCCCAGCCGCTCCGCGGCGTGTGGGAACTTCCCGGACAGGGGCACGAACCCGTGTCCCCTGCATCGGCAGGCGGACTCTCAACCACTGCGCCACCAGGGAAGCCCGTTTTTATTTTTTATAGAATGGATGCCATGACTTTATTCTTCTTTTTCCCTGTTTTACTTTCCTGGAGTGGTGACTGGGAAGATATCCCTTTTTGTGGGGGCAGGGGTGGCAGGTGGCCTTTTCAAGTTCTCATATCAAAGGCTCTGCTTTTATTTCAACAGGGAGTGGCAGTTTTAATATATTAAGTCATTATTTGATGATGGGGGTAGTTTGCTTGTATTTTCATATACTATTTTGCTACATTAGGATGCTCATCATCAGCTGCTTCTTTTCCTCTCTTTAAAATCAGCTGCTGACTATAAATGAAATCACTGCTGCATAATAACACAATATCAGATAATGGAAACACCTCATGAAACTCCACAGGGTATAGTCATATAAAGCTTTTATACAGGTGAAGGACACATTCAGCAGGAGAAAGAACATGCAGCCATTCATGGAGATGCCCCAGATGTATAAGGTGCAGCCTTCTGGGGTGCTACCTCAGTCACACAGGATGTGCTTCATCTTTGGTTTATACATACAAGATACTGTGGTTTCATCGGAACCAAGACACAGTTTTACTAAGGAGTCTTTTATACCTGCTGGTCACATAGCTAAAACTAGGCTTTACACCTCATTAAATCAGGTGTAACTATCAATCCATACATTTTCACTAGCCAATGTAGATAACAAGCTAGCACAGCATGTCTCCAGGATAATTTCAGACTTTACACACCACATTAGAACTCAACAGCTAGTCTATTTCATTCTCTCCTGGGCCAAAGGTTAATACTAGACTCCCAGGCATCCCTGGAGACAAGTTTAGAGTTACCCAGAGAAGCTGCAAGTCATCCCTATCCTTAAAAATCTCTCTTCCAAATACACTTCCCTGAAGCTGCCTTTCTAAGCCCCTTCTCTTTGTTCCTGTTGCCTTAGCTGTGATCTTACAAGCCTAAGAACTGCTGTCTGTAGTTTTCCACTCAGGACGGGGTTTTCTGTTTATGGACATGAACCCTTGATAATGTTTCCTGGATTTCAACACTACTGCCCACTATCCCACACTTCTGTGCAGCTCCCTCCAGAATGAAATACAAGTGTGGGCTCTAGATCAACTCTAGTCTCAGTTGCTTATTTCCCCTTTCACTCATAAATTGGTACTTATTCTCTGTTCCCTGGTTATGCTGTAAGTATAAACTATCGGTGTTTTAATTTAACTTCTCTGTTAATCTTTATGGTATTTTGGAGAAGGTGTGAAAAGATTGGAATCTATAGAGACTGCAATATCCTAAGGTAATCTGGAACTAGCTGCCTTGGCTTTTAACTTTTCAATCCTTCAGGAGCTAATGCTACTTCAGTGACAGGAGAAATATCCTTTTCTCTCACAATTTTTCCCTATAGCAATCGATATGCCAATCTTGTTTCTTTCTTCTGCTTTTCACTACTCTTTTCATAAACTGCTTCCCTAATTGTTCCGTTTCTATCAACATTACCTCATTATCAAGTAGGGCTACTATTCTGTTGCATTTGCCTTTTTTTTTTTGCTTTCTTGCTTTTAGTATCTGACACTAGTTTCCCTAAAATGTTCTCCCACATTTAGTGTTGGGTGTTTTCCATAGCAATATATATGAATTCAATAAATTCTGTCCCAACAAAAAGCACGCATCAATTGAACAAATGATGACACCCTCACCTCCTCAAGTAGTATCCATTCAGAAACAGCTCCCATCAGACCAACATTTAATCAAGCCTGTTCAAAATGTGGAAGTGCCTTCCAGGACTTCCCATAATTACTTCTATATCCTCCTTGTACCTTCTTTTAGAAACTTGACACTGTAACACCGTAGACTATCCCCTTACCTCACTTTGTGCAATAGCTCTGTTGATTTGAAACTTAGTAAACGAAGTAAAAATATTCTATGTCTATTGTTGAAGACTTTATTTCTAAATTATGTCCAGATTTTATGAAACTAATTATCTATCCTACTTATCCAAGGGAGTTTTCCCAGGACCTCTCTGGTACATTAAAGGTTGTCTTCATTAGCTTCTTTTATTCAGACTGCCTCTGGGGTCATGAAAGCTTACACTGTGATGTCTTCCCACAAACTGGTCTGTTCACTAACCATGATACATGCCTTTTTCCTAGCTCCATCTTTAATGGTACTTAGGGACATGCATATCTCCTTTTCTCTTTTATTTATGTCTAGGCTGGCCAACCAGATAGAAATATTTATCCTAAGCATGTCCTTGAACATATCTTCCACTATACTCTATTTCTCTCACTACTCCTATACTGATTGTCAGAATAAAATTCTGCTTTTAAAACAAACTTCTTTTTTCTTGAGAAATACTAATTCCTAGATATAAAATGCAGGTTTTGAGCTTTTACAACCTTATTCTTAGCACTGTAATTAACTCCATGTTTTTCTGTATCTCAACCCAAGGTGATTACTTATCCAGTAAGGACCAAATAGCCTTTTGCCTGTTCATTGATAAAATATGTATCGTTCTGGTGTTTGAACCCATAGTCTCTCTTTATGAAATCCACAATGAGCAAGATTTTTGTTGAGTCCATTTACAATAATGTAATGAGGAATGTGGAGGAGTGACTCAGGAATTTTAGGACAATCCTCATAATTTAAGAAGTAAATGGGGACATCCCTGGTGGCGCAGTGGTTAAGAATCCACCTGCTGTTGCAGGGGACATGAGTTTGAGCCCTGCTCCGGGAAGATCCTACATGCCGTGGAGCAACAAAGCCCATGCGCCACAACTACTGAGCCTGTGCTCTAGAGCCCGTGAGCCACAACTACTGAGCACATGTGCCACAACTTCTGAAGCCTGTGCACCTAGAGCCCGTGCTCCACAACAAGAGAAGCCACCACAATGAGAAGCCCGCGCACCGCAACGAAGAGTAGCCCCTGCTCACCACAGCTAGAGAAAGCCCGTGTGCAGCAACGAAAACCCAATGCAGCCAAAAATACAATATAAATAAATAAATAGTCCTAGGAATGGCCGCTGCCAGTGTCTATATCCCCAGGGTGAGCTGTAGCAGCACCCCCCCTCCCCTAGGAGACTCTCCAAGACCAAAAGGCATGGATGGCAGACTTCACGCAGGAGGAGATGAAGATGCTTAGAACTCCATCTTTCCATAGAATCTTGGCTCCGGGAGGATTTCCATTCCCTGATTTCCACTGCTGATATCTCGTCTGATCTCATGCAGTTCATCAATGTCTTCTTGAAGAAGTTGGTTATGAAGTTTCTGACCAACTCCAAGCTGGCCTGCTGACCTCTCTGCCTGCTGCTCAGAGACCACACTCAATCACTCTTCACTGCACCCTAAGAGTCCCTTGGCCTCTCACTTGTACCAGGTGCCCTGTTGGATCTCATGTCATCTTCTTTCTTCACTTATTTCCTCATTTTGGTAGAGTGTACCCTCCAGTAAATTTCTGAGAAGGGGTTCATGACAGGCAGTTTTTCTTTTTTGTTTTGTTTTTTTAACGTGCCGTGTGGTTGACAGGGTCTTGCTGCTCTGGCCTGGTGTCAGGCCTGAGCCTCTGAGGTGGGAGAGCCGAGTTCGGGACATTGGACCACCAGAGACCTCCCAGTCCCATGTAATATCAATCAGTAAGAGCTCTCCCAGAGATCTCCATCTCAATGCTAAGACCCAGCTCACCCAACGGCCAGCAAGCTCCAGTGCTGGACACCCCATGCCAAACAACTAGCAAGACAGGAACACAACCCCACCCATTAGCAGAGAGGCTGCCTAAAATCATACTAAGTTCACAGACACCCCAAAACACACCACCAGATGTGGCCCTGCCCACCAGAGAGACAAGATCCAGCCCCACCCACCAGAACACAGGCACCGGTCCTCTCCACCAGGAAGACGATACAAGCCACTGAACCGACCTTACCCACTGGGCGCAGACACCAAAAACAATGGGAACTATGAACCTGCAGCCTGAGAAAAGGAGACCCCAAACACAGTAAGTTAAGCAAAATGAGAAGACAGAGAAATATGTAGAAGATGAAGGAGCAAGGTAAAAACCCACCAGACCAAACAAATTAAGAGGAAATAGGCAGTCTACCTGAAAAAGAATTCAGAGTAATTATAGTAAAGGTGATCCAAAACTTGGAAATAGAATGGAGAAAATACAAGAAGCATTTAACAAGGGCCTAGAAGAACTAAAGAGCAAACAAACAATGATGAACAACACAATAACTGAAAGTAAAAATTCTCCAGAAGGAATCAATAGCAGAATAACTAAGGCAGAAGAACAGATAAGTGACCTGGAAGATAAAATAGTGGAAATAACTCCCACAGAGCAGAATAAAGAAAAAGGAATGAAAGGAATTGAGGACAGTCTCAGAGACCTCTGGGACAACATTAAATGCACCAATATTCGAATTATAGGGGTCTCAGAAGAAGAAGAGAAAAAAAAGAGTCTGAGAAATATTTGAAGAGATTACAGTTCAAAACTTCCCTAACATGGGAAAGGAAATAGTCAATCAAGTCCAGGAAGAACAGACAGTCCCATACAGGATAAACCCAAGGAGAAACATGCCAAGACACATGTTAATCAAGCTAGCAAAAACTGAATACAAATAAAAACTATTAAAAGCAGCAAGGGAAAAGCAACAAATAACATACAAGGGAATCCCCATAAGTTTAACAGCTGATCTTTCAGCAGAAACTCTGCAAGCCAGAAGGGAGTGGGAGGACATATTTACAGTGATGAAAGGGAAAAACCTACACTCAAGATTACTCTACCAGCAAGAATCTCATTCAGATTTGACACAGAAATTAACCTTTACAGATAAGCAAAAGCTAAGAGAATTCAGCACCAGCAAACCAGCTGTACAACAAATGCTACAGGAACTTCTCTAGGCAGGACACGAGACAAGGAAAAGACCTACAAAAACAAACCCAAAACAATTAAGAAAATGGTAATAGGAATATACATATCGATAATTACCTTAAATGTAAATGGATTAAATGCCCCAACCAAAAGACATAGGCTGGCTAAATGGATACAAAAACAAGACCCATAAATATGCTGTCTACAAGAGACCCACTTCAGACATAGGTACACATACAGACTGAAAGTGAGGGGATGGAAAAAGATATTCCATGAAAATGGAAATCAAAAGAAAGCTGGAATAGCAATTCTCTTATCAGACAAAGTAGACTTTAAAATAAAGACTATTACAAGAGACAAAGAAGGACACTACATAATGATCAAGGGATCAATCCAAGAAGAAGATATAACAATGGTAAATATTTATGCACCCAACATAGGAGCACCTCAATACATAAGGCAAATGCTAACAGCCATAAAAGGGGAAATCGACAGTAACACTATAATAGGAGGGGACTTTAACACCCCACTTTCACCAAAGGACAGATCATCCAAAATGAAAATAAATAAGGAAACAAAAGCTTTAAACGACACATTAAGTAAGATGGACATAGTTGATATTTATAGGACATTCCATCCAAAAACAACAGAATACACTTTCTTCTCAAGAGCTCATGGAATATTCTCCAGGATAGATCATATCTTGGGTCACAAATCAAGGCTTGGTACATTTAATAAAATTGAAATTGTATCAAGTGTCTTTTCTGACCACAACTCTACGAGACTAAATATCAATTACAGGAAAAAATATGTAAAAAATACAAACACATGGAGGCTAAACAGTACACAACTAAATAACCAAGAGATCACTGAAGAAATCAAAAATACCTAGAAACAAATGACAATGAAAACAGGATGACCCAAAACCTACGGGATGCAGTAAAAGCAATTCTAAGAGGGAAGTTTATAGCAATACAAGCCTACCTAAGGAAACAAGAAAAATCTCAAATAAACAACCTAACCTTACACCCAAAGCAATTAGAGAAAGAAAAACAAACAAAACCCCCCCCCAAAGTTAATAGAAGGAAAGAAATCATAAAGATTAGATTAGAAATAAATGAAAAAGAAATGAAGGAAACAATAGCAAAGATCAATAAAAATAAAAGCTGTTTTTTTGAGAAGGTAAACAAAATCGAAAAACCACTAGCCAGATTCATCAAGAAAAAAAGGGAGAGGGCTTTCCTGGTGGCGCAGCAGTTGAGAGTCTGCCTGCCAATGCAGGGGACATGGGTTCGTGCCCTGGTCCGGGAGGATCCCACATGCCGCGGAGGGCTGGACCTATGAGCCATGGCCACTGAGCCTCTGCGTCCGGAGCCTGTGCTCCGTAATGGAAAGGCCGCAACAGTGAGGGGCCCGCGTATCGCAAAAAAAAAAAAAGAGAAAGAAAAAAGGGAGAAGACTCACATCAATACAATTAGAAATGAAAAAGGAGAAGTAACAACTGACACTGTGGAAATACAGGATCATCAGAGATTACTACAAGCGACTATATGCCAATAAAATGGACAACCTGGAAGAAATGGACAAATTCTTAGAAAACCATAACCTTCTGAGACTGAACCAGGAAGAAACAGAAAACATAAACAGACCAATCACAAGCACTGAAATTGAAACTGTGATTAAAAATCTTCCAACAAACAAAAGCCCTGGACCAGATGGCTTCAAAGGTGAATTCTATCAAACATTTAGGGAGCTAACACCTATCCTTCTCAAACTCTTCCAAAACATAGCAGAGGGAGGAACACTCCCAAACTCATTCTACGAGGCCAGCATCACCCTGATACCAAAACCAGAAAAAGATGTCAAAAAAAAGAAAACTTCAGGGACTTTCCTGGCAGTCCAGTGGTTAAGCCTTTGCCTTCCAATGCAGGGGTGTGGGTTCAATCCCTGATCAGGGAGCTAAGATCCACATGCCTCATGGCCAAAAAATCAAAACATAAAACAGAAGTGGTATTGTAACAAATTCAATAAAGACTTTAAAAAAAGAAAGAAAACTATAGACCAATATCAGTGATGAACACAGATGCAAAAATCCTCAACAAAATACTAGCAAATAGAATCCAATAGCATATTAAAAGGATCATACACCATGATGAAGTGGGGTTTATCCCAGGAATGCAAGGATTCTTCAATATATGCAAATCAATCAATGTGATACACCATATTAACAAACTGAAGGATAGAAACCATATGATAATCTCAATAGATGCAGAAAAAGCTTTCGACAACATTCAACACCCATTCCATTTATGATAAAAACCCTCCAGAAAGTGGGCATAGAGGGAACTTACCTCAACATAATAAAGGCCATATATGAAAAACCCACAGCTAACATCGTTCTCAATGGTGAAATACTGAAACCATTTCCTCTAAGATCAGTAACAAGACAAGGTTGCCCACTCTCATCACTATTATTCAACATAGTTTTGGAAGTTTTAGCCATGGAAATCAGAGAAGAAAAAGAAATAAAAGGAATCCAAATCAGAAAAGAAGAATTAAAGCTGTCACTGTTTGCAGATGACATGATAGTATACATAGAGGATTCTAAAGATGCTACCAGAGAACTACGATAGCTAATCAATGAATTTGGTAAAGTAGCAGGATACGAAATTAATGCACAGAAATCTCTGGCATTCCTATATACTAATGATGAAAAATCTGAAAGAGAAATTAAGGAAACACTCCCATTTACCACTGCAACAAAAAGAATAAAATACCTAGGAATAAACCTACCTAAGGAGACAAAGACCTGTATGCAGAAAACTATAAGACACTGATAAAAGAAATTAAAGATGATACAAACAGATGGAGAGATATACCATGTTCTTGGATTGGAAGAATCAACATTGTGAAAATGACTATACTACCCAAAGCAGATCCAGCGCAATCCCTATCAAACTACCAATGGCATTTTTCACAGAACTAGAACAAAAAAGTTCACAATTTGTATGGAAACACAAAAGATCCTGAATAGCCAAAGCAATCTAGAGAAAGAAAAATGGAGCTGGAGGAATCAGGCTCCTGGATTTCAGAATATACTACAAAGCTACAGTAATCAAGTCAGTATGGTACTGGCACAGAAACAGAAATATAGATCAATGGAACAGGATAGAAAGCCCAGAGATAAACCCACACACATATGGTCACCTTATCTTTGATAAAGGAGGCAACAATATACAATGGAGAAAGGACAGCCTCTTCAATAAGTGGTGCTGGAAAAACTGGACAGCTACATGTAAAAGAATGTAATTAGAACACTTCTTAACACCATACACAAAAATAAATTCAAAATGGATTAAAGACCTAAATGTAAGGCCAGACACTATAAAACTCTTAGAGGAAAACATAGGCAGAACACTCTATGACATAAATTATGGCAAGAGCCTTCTTGACCCACCACCTAGAGAAATGGCAATAAATGCAAAAATAAACAAATGGCACCTAATGAAACTTAAAAGCTTTTGAACAGCAAAGGAAACCATAAACAAGATGAAAATACAAACCTCAGAATGGGAGAAAATATTTGCAAATGAAGCAACTGACAAAGGATTAATCTCCAAAATTTACAAGCAGCTCATGCAGCTCAATAACAAAAAAACAAACAACCCAATCCAAAAATGGGCAGAAGACCTAATAGACATTTCTCCAAAGAAGACATACAGATTGCCAGCAAACACATGAAAAGATGCTCAACATCACTAATCATTAGAGAAACGCAAATCAAAACTACAATGAGGTATCACCTCACAATGGTCAGATTCGCCATCATCAAAAAATCTACAAACAATAAATGCTGGAGAGGGTGTGGAGAAAAGGGAACCCTCTTGCACTATTGGTGGGAATGTAAATTGATACAGCCACCTATGGAGAACAGTGTGGAGGTTCCTTAAAAAACTAAAAATAGAACTACCATATGACCCAGCAATCCCACTACTGGGCATATACCCTGAGAAAACCATAATTCAAGAAGAGTTATGTACCACAATGTTCATTGCAGCACTATTTACAATAGCCAGGACATGGAAGCAACCTAAGTGTCTATCGACAGATGAATGGATAAAGAAGATGTGGCACATATATACAGTGGAATATTACTCAGCCATAAAAGGAAACGAAATTGAGTTATTTGTAGTGTGGTGGATGGACCTAGAGTCTGTCATACAGAGTGAAGTAAGTCAGAAAGAGAAAAACAAATACCATATGCTAGCACATATATATGGAACGTAAAAAAAAAAAAAGGCACTGATGCATACTACCGAATGTAAAATTGTTAGCTAGTGGGAAGCAGCTGCATAGCACGGGGAGATCAGCTCTGTGCTTTGTGATGACCTAGAGAGGTGGGATAGGGAGGCTCAAGAGGGAGGGGTTATGGGGATATATGTATGCATATGGCTGATTCACTTTGTTGTACAACAGAAACTAACACAGTATTGTGAAGCAATTACACTCCAATAAAGATTTTAAAAAGAGAGAGAGAGAAAATGGATGATAGAAATGTAATTTAAAATGTCCTGAAGAATTATCCATTTTATGTTTGTTTAAGAAAATATCATTTTATATTTAAAGAAAATACTGTAAGTCTTATCTTGTGGGAGAGTTTCACATCATCATTTTGAAACTCAGGGACACTCAGGTGGTCTTTACATCCAGAGACAGCAGCACCACCCCCTGGTGGCAACACGGCTGAGGTGTAAGATCAACAGCTTGGAAGTAAAATAGCAATTTATACGCAATCTATCTATCTATATATATATATGGCAATTGGCCAAGCCTATTTTAATATACTATATCTACATTGTTATGGCGTATAGCCCTTACATTCTATACTGCCTCCCTTATAACATTTAATCTTACATTGTCAGGTAAATATAAATTTTTGCTTAATGGCAGTACTTATCACTAATCATGTTGGTTGTTTGAGTCATGTTCTCTAGTAAGTTCCTTAGGAAGGGCTCATAGAACTACTCTGAGTTCTTGCTTCTTCCTGTTAGCCCACAATCTTTATTTTTGAGGCTGTATGTCTGGATATAAAATTCCTGGCTAACATTTTTATCTTTTTGTGAATTTCTTACATATATTGTTCTTTTATCTTTTGGTATAATGTGCAGCTGAAAGTCATATTTTCTTACCATTAAATGTGACTTGGTCTTTTTGCTTAGGTGCCCAAGAGTTTATTTTCTTTTTCTTGCAATACAATAGATTTATAGAACACTGCTATCTTGGCTATTTTGGGTCTATTTTCCAAAATACATAATGTATCTTTCAATATTTAGTTTCAAATTTTTTTAATGGAATTTTTCATGGATTATAATTTTTAACATTTGTTCTGTTTCATTATCTTTAATATTTATCATTTTATATCAGATTCCTCTTGTCACATTATTCATCCCTTTTTAAAATTAATTTTCATTGGTGTATAGTTGCTTTACAATGTTGTGTTAGTTTCTGCTGTACACCAAAGTGAATCAGCGATATGTATACATATATCCCCTTTTTTTTTGGATTTCCTTCCCATTTAGGTTATCACAGAGCATTGAGTAGAGTTCCCTGTGCTATACAGTAGGTTTTCATTAGTTACCTATTTTATACATAGTAGTGTATAATATAGGTCAATCCCAATCTCCCAATTCATCCCTCCCCCCTTTCCACTCCTGGTATACATACATCCTTTCTCTACATCTGTGTCTCTCTTTCTGCTTTGCAAATAAGTTCATCTGTATCATTTTTCTACGTTCCACATATAAGTGATATTATATGATATTTGTTTTTCTCCTTCTGAATTACTTTACTCTGTATGACAGTCTCTAGGTCCATCCACATCTCTTGCAAATTGCACAATTTTGTTTCTTTTTATGGCTGAGTAATATTCCATTGCATGTATATGTACCACATCTTCTTTATCCATTCTTCTGTATTCATCCCTTTCTGATATTTAAAAATGTCCATCGAGATCATGATCATTCCGTCTCTAGACTGAGAAGAGCCGGAAGTCTGAAAAGAGCCAGACTCATACTTTTTTGTCCTCCTGCATCATTCCATTTTTCATGTCAGCAGCTGAATCTCATCTCAATACTTCTCATTATATTTTTTTCTTTAAAAAAATAACTTCTCACTTCACTCACTCGGATAGAGCTACTGAACCACCTAAAAGAACAGTCTTAGGAATGCAAAGATAATATTATTTTAATATTTAAATATTTAATTTTAGTATAATTATAGAGATAATATAATCTCTATTAAGATTTATACTCCTGGTGAACATTATTTTGTCTTCATATTCTACACCTAAAAATATTTTAAACACTGAACTATGCTAATATAGATAACATTAAAATTAGAAATTTTTTAGCCAAGCATTGCCTCAAGACATGCTAAAATTTTTTTTTTTTTTTTATTGGTACACGGGCCTCTCACTGCCGTGGCCTCTCCCGTTGTGGAGCACAGGCTCCGGACGCGCAGGCCCAGCGGCCATGGCTCACGGGCCTAGCCGCTCCATGGCATGTGGGATCCTCCCAGACTGGGGCACGAACCCATGTCCCCTGCATCGGCAGGCGGACCCTCAACCACTGGGCCACCAGGGAAGCCCCCATGCTAAAATTTTTAGCATACATATTTGAAGAGCTAAAAAATATAAGAATGAAGAAGTCAGTTTGAAATTTTTTTAAATTTAAAAAAACCTCTGAAAGCTTCCTAACTGCTGGTATTTACTCATTATACAAGTCAAATTAGTTTTCCTTCACAAATGAAATAATACATCGTTCTTTAAAGATTTTTTTTTTTATATGGACCATTTTTTAAAGTCTTCACTGAATTTGTTGCACTATTGCTTCTGTTTTGTGTTTTGGTTTTTTGGCCTTGAGACATGTGGGATCTTAGCTCCCCAGCCAGGGATCGAATTCTCACCCCCTACATTGGAAGGTGAAGTCTTAACCACTGGAACACCAGGGAAGTCCCACATTGTTCTTTATACTTTCCCTTCTTACATCTGTATTTTTGCCCTGGTTTATATTTTTAGAGGTAGGACTCAGAGGGATGTTCAGCTCCAAGTATATGGTATAACTAAAGTATGGGAACAGTTTTGCTTGCCCTGGTCTTCTTGTCTTTCCTCCCTTCTTTGTTCTTTCTTAAGCTTTATTGGTTTAGTCATAAAAATTGGTTAGTATGAAAATCTCCTCACCATCTTCAGTATGAGTTTGGGTATTCTAACCTAGTTGCAGTCCTAAAATGTGCCTCCAGTAAGTGCTATTGCCATATTTTTCAAATGTTAAGTTCAAAGAGAGGATGTTCTTACATCCTTGAACTCCTAATTGCACTTTTAAAGTTTTGCTAATATTAAAATATTTAGGGGAAAATATTACATCAAAGAAAAGGCAATCATAACATAATATGGAAAGATATAAGAAGTGAACATACAGGAAATCTAAAAGTGTGGCAAGTCAATTACATATTAGAAATTAGACAAAACAAGAATTTAAGAACATCAAAAGGAGCTCCAAAACATGTGATGTGTAAGTACATCAAAAGTAGAGGGTAAGTGGGTACCCTTATTGATAAAAGTATAAAAATGCTCTTGTGTCTAAAAGGAAATGATATCTTTGCCTGAAAGATTTGAAAGATTACACTTTAAATTATTAGCACTCAGGAGATATTAACTAGCCTTGATATGTTAAGACATGTTTAATATGTAAATGTTCTAGAACTATGACAAAAATGGAGTCTTCTACAGATTTTGGAAAAACTTTTGATTAAAATACATAACCAGATTGGAAAAGAAAAAGCAAAATTGAGCAGTTAAAAAATATTTGAAATGATAGCAAAGATACAATTTAAAGAGTATTAAATTAAAATGTACAGGTTCAGCTTTAGAGAGAAGTGGGCTTAACCAAGAACCTGTAGTTTAAGTAATCTATGCCTCTACCATGTAGCCTCCCTCTACCAGGAGATCCACAGAAGTTCATTGAGAGGGCACCTAGTGCTCAGATATTGGTTTCTAAATACCATTATCCACTGAAATGAACCAGGGTTTTTAGTGAAATGCCTGATTATAGGCCTTTGGCAAGGAAACAGGACAGTGAGCTGGAATAACTTGTTGTTCCAGAAAACAAGAAAAGGTTCAAAGACTGATGGGAGTATGCTAAAAAAAACCCCACACAATTTACTGAAGAATAAAATAATATCTCAATAAATGCAGACATATGCCACATTTATGGAGTAAAGACTTAAACTAATCTATAAATTTTATGTAATTCCTATCGATATAACTATATTATATTTAAATATAACTAATCTAGATGATGAATAGTTTATATGAAATAAAAATGAGCACTTTGAAAGACAGAGCTGTGTTACCTCACAGAAAAAAATTACATTCCATAAAACAAGAATTTGAGTAGTTTAGAGCTCATATAAGAATTGAAAAATAAAATGAAACATAATATCCAGAAACTACTACTATACATGTGGGCATTTGAATAAAAATTCTTGGGAAATTAATTACATGTAGAGGAACACTTCTACCTCACACCATACTATAAATTCCAGGTAGATTATTCACTTATAAGCCTTTGAATGAGAGTAGAAAATATTTAGTATTTAATATATATGAAATATACTAATATTAGAAGGAATATTTTGTTATTAAATGAGAAAAGTAATAGAAATTAAGGAAAAATAGGGGTATTTTGGATTTGTGATATAGTAAAAATGGTGGTGCTAAAAAATATTTTAGCCTTTTTATATGTATGGTTGAACTTTGAACAACATGTGTTTGAACTGCACAGGCTCACTTATATGAGGATGTTTTTCAGTAATAAATACTACAGTACTACATGATCCTAGGTTGGTTGAACCCATGGATGCAATACTGCAGATACAGAGGACCAACTCTCAGTTATATAGGATTTTCGACTGCGGGGAGGTTCGGCGCTCCTAAACCCGGAGTTGCTGAAGGGTCAAGTGTAATCCAAAGTATCATATGCATAATAGAATATTCTATTTTATAAACAAC
Organism: Globicephala melas; assembly: GCF_963455315.2. Lineage (NCBI taxonomy): Eukaryota > Metazoa > Chordata > Mammalia > Artiodactyla > Delphinidae > Globicephala > Globicephala melas. The sequence goes on from NC_083322.1 coordinate 82,836,544, forward strand.
AAGACTTTCTTCTGTGGAGTTAAATAAAATTTTTAAGACAGTCTCACGAAGTTGGATGAATAGACAGCCCCCTTAGACACAAATTCCCTACTGAACACTGCAGGGATACACAGGCACAGTTCAGGATTCCTTTGGAAATTACATTGTTGAAAGGTCTGCAGACAATCTGTCTCATCTCTTAGCCTTGGCAATTATGTTTCAGATAGTTGTTTTTGTTTCCCTATGTTATTCTTCTAATTGTTAGTCTATTCTCAGCTACTCTTCTGGCATTTGACCTCATGGATTCATTTCCCTGACTCTTGCTTGCTTAATGTTCCCAGCTAGCTGAAGTCAGGGGATACACCAACTGTTGATTTAATAATATCTATCCTTTGAAACAGATCTAGAAAAACCCTCCACCAATGCACTACCACCAAAAACAATACCAAATAGTTGAGCTCAGACTCACGTTGGCCTTACTTCTATCACAGTGTAGTCCTGGGTGGGCTGATTCTCCATGGAGAAGAATTATCCACCTTGAGAGCTGCTGAAATTTATTAGAGGAAGTCACCCAACTTACATGACTGGAAACTCTAACTTCAAACTCTCAAAACAGCACTCAACATGCTCCAGCAATCTTTTTACAGGTTTCTATTGGTTTCCCACCCTCACTAATATTTAATACTTTCTACTTTCTCCCCAGTCTCTCCTGCTTCATTTCTCATTCATAATCTAATTTTGTATTTAACTGAGAAAACAGATGTAAGTAACACTAACTTCTTCATTCTCTTACCATCTATCTACAATTATATATAATATATATTCTATATTATATATAACTCTGTCTTTTCTCCTATAATCATAGAAGGATGACCTTATGTCCATTAAAGGCTAAAACCTATGCTTGTTCTCTGAATCCTAACCTCCTTTCCTTTTCTAGGACTTTGCTCTTTCATTTACCTATTTTTTTGATCATCATCAACATTTCCCTCTCTTTTCTCATCCCCATTAATATACAAATATGATCCAGCAGTTCTGATCTTAAAGGCAGTTGCTCCCTTGAGACCACATCTCCCATTTCTCTTCTCCCCATCATAGAAAAATATATAGAATGAGTTAACTACTCAACCCGTCTCCACTTTTTTAACTCCTTTCCTACCTAGCCACTCCATTTGTCTGCAGACCCATCAGTCCAGTTCTCTGGCCTTATATTCATCAAATTTCAGCAGGATTAAGTGCTATTGAACACATTTGTCTGATTTAAACTCTCTTCTTTTGTTTTCAGTGACAAAACTCTCCTAGTTTTTCTTTTATCTCTCTGGTTCCTCCAGTCCATCTCACTTTACTTTATAGGCTTCTCCACCATTTCTTCACTTCTAAATGATGGAGTGTTCGAAAAATCTGTTGTATCCTCTTCTCACTCTTTCCTTAACAGTAGGTAATTCTACTGTTGTTTTGCCTTTAAACATTGAGTATGCACAAATAATGCTCAAAATTATATCAATATTCCTGAACTCTCCTTTGAGCCACAGTACTTACACATTTAACTACCTACTTGACATCTCTCCTTAAATATGCAATAGACATCTCAAATACAGAACATTCAAAACAGAGCCATCTATCTACATCTCTAACTTTTTCCTCTCCTAGTATTTGTCATTTAGTAAATGATATCATGATCCAAAAAAAAACTTAGGCTACATGCCTGACAGTTTTTCTTTATTCCACACATCAAATTCATTATCAAATCATATAGAAAAATTTCCAAACAATAACCAAACCTTTCTATATTTCTCCAAATCTATACCATTAATCTGGTCTAGGCTACCCTCATTTCTCACTTGTGTCATTATAATATTTTCATGACTGGTGTGCCTTCTTCCACTTTGTCCTCAACACCTTCAACCCCAGTTCATTTGACATGGAGAATCCATATTGTTCTCTAGAAATAAATACAATCATGTCATGCCTCAGTTTAAAAATCTTCAAGGCTTTCTTTTTGGATTTATTCTTAAAAAATCCCTACCATGCCTTATGTGATTTGACTCCTGCCTGCATTCTTAACCTCTTCCAGCAGAACTATCCCCTTGCTAAGTATATCCTATCCCTACTGTCCTCTTTATTGTTTTTCAAACATGCCCAGAATGTTCCTGGCTTATGGCTTTTCCACAGCTTAACAGTCTATCAGAAATACTTTCTACTAGATTATATGGCTGACTCCAGTTGGTCTATAATTCATTCATATAAGAATTATTCAGTTAGTACCATCTGTATGCTGAGGTACGTGATAATCTGTTATGAGGTTCCTCTGTATTTTATATCCTTGTGTTGTCTCCTCCTCTTAAATGTGAACCTGTTACCTGAGCAATACAGTATGGCAGAAATGATGGGACACTTTGCTAGTTCTGGTAGTTCTGGGCTTAAGCTTTAAGAAGCATTGGTACTTTGGGAACAGTGTGCCATCATGCCTGAAATTCAACTACTCTGAGACCAAGATGCTGTAAAAACCCCAACCTAGCCACATGGAAAGATCTCATGGAGGAGAGCTAAGGCCTCCAGCTTCAGATGAACTTCCAGCCAATAGACTGTATCAACGTGGCCACCTTGCAAGTGAGGCCATCTAGGAATTGAGCCTAACACCAGTCAAATCAGCCCAATTGGTGGCATGAGAAGCAGAGACGTATAGACATTCACCTACTTGAAGGTAGCCAGAGAGAGCTACATGATTGCTTACTTTTCACCTCTAGGAGATTACAATTCATTAGAATATGGAACACAGAGAACACTTCTCACTTCAGAGTGAAAGTGAAACTATTACTCAGCTTTTGTTATATATTAAATTCCATATCCATTTTGCTAAAAACTGGAAAGAAATTTAGTTCATGACCTTCAATTTATTTTCCCTTTTGAAATGGGGAATAGTGGTAATACTTCACTGTTGTCCTCAGAGGAGCTATAGTCACTAACCTTTTAAATGCAGTTTACGTTATGATTGGTATGCAATACAAAGTATTTAACTAGAAAAGTATTACCAGAGTTAGCATGGTTGATTTCTTTTGTATGATTTTACTATGTGATATTAGAGATTTGCTTGGGTTTAAAGTCCAGTAATAATAATGAATTTATTGTTTACTATATTTGAAACGGTCATGATATAAGATAATGGGCTTCATCACCAGCAGGGTCATAATTTCTGCCATCCTCCCTTATAACACATTTATATATAACATTCGATTATATTTTCCATCAGCTTCACAGATGAGTTTGCTTCTGGAAAAGCACATGCATTCAATTTAGTTTTTAGTGCCCCCATTCATCTGTGCCCCCATGAATTTCAATCAAATCCCGTTTGATTGAATTTCAATCAGTTCCCTGTGAAGTATGATGCTGTTAACTTTCAGATATTAGGATATGCATTTATGCAAAGGAGTTTGGGGCAGAATCATATTATTTTTATTTTGGTACTTTGACCTGAGGTTTTATTGGAGTATATATTCACAGAAAGCTTTTACCTAACCCCACCAAGAATGCATCTGATATATGAGGCACTGGGTATGTTTCTTTATTTTAAATAATTTCTTTAAAAAAAAAAACCTCTAAGACTTCCCCAAACTCTCTGTCTGAAAAGTGAGGTGATGCTTTCATCCTCCTTGAGACATGGAAAATTTATCAGGCAGTTTACACATGGGCTGTTTCAATTTTCTCAACTGATATTTCCTTTCCCCTGAAAGATATGTAAGATGAATGTGTTGCTCCTAAACTCTAATCTGAGTTTTGGTCTTTGGTTTATTTTTTGTTCTTTGTTCTCTTGCAAGGAACTCAAATTCACAGATCATCTTCAAATTTAAGCAATACTTTCCATCAATATCTTCCTCCAAAATTTATACTGAAGATCATAAAATTGAATGGTAAATCTATAAAGAAGCACTGATATTGAAATGGATCTTTGGTATAAGTTTTTAGATGAAATCAATATAAAGATGGAATGTCTCCATGGAAGGAATATCTGCACCATTCTGGAGCATAGTGTGGTAGTTTGATAAACCAAAGTGTTTCTGCATTTCCTGTTGAGATGCAATTGTGCTATGTTTCTATGAAATCCACACATTTAAAGTAGATCTAGAAACAAATATTAACTAGAAATCCTCAGTAAAACCCTTTGTTTTTAGGGTTGAAGTATTATCTACATAATAGACAACCCACAGATAGGTTCTTAGCCTTATCAATGGTAAGCTGGGCAAAAGTGCCTGGTAGAAATTTGGGAAACAGAGAGTATGAATCATTAAGACCCAAAGATTGCACTTAAAAACTGACTTTCTGTTAAATTTTATGAGATTAGGGTCCAAAGTTCAAACTGAGATTAAATATTTATTATTATAGTCATTGGAAAATATAAAGGAATGGTACGAAATACAAATGTACGTGGAAGGGATGGAGATATTCTAAGAAATATTTCATATTTTTTCCATTTTAATATCACTTTAGAATCTGAATGATTCTCCTAGAGAAGAAAAAAGTAGAGCACAACTAGGTTCATACTCTTTGAATCAAGTCATGATAGAAAACATTTCCTAATGACAAAAATACTCATTTTTCATCTGTATTTCTTAAGAGCTTTTGGCACTTCTTTTGTCTTCTACGTTTGTATTACCACGTATAAAGAAATGACAATTTTAGAAAAAGTAGAAAGGTATTTATTTTTTAATTAGGCATGACTATCTTCCTAGCTAATAGTCTTTGAAACAAGTACATATTTATAGCTGTTCATTGTTAAAATAATTTCTAACTCTTCAAAATCACCTTAATCTTATAAGTAATATTTGAAATTTTACAAATAATTTTTCCTGGGCTTCTCAAACACAGAATTTAGATAGTCATGTAAAGATTAAGCACTTCTCGGTTCTGGTTCACGATAGGGAGGTAGGAAGATCCTGAGCTCACCTCCTTGCACAGACACGCCAAGACTACAGACACACATGGAACCATTTCCTCTGAAAAACACCTACAGCCTGGCTAAGCAACAACTACATGTTGCATAAATGAGAAAAAAACCACATGAAAGCAGTTTGAGAGACTAGGACACAATCTCACCGTAAACCCACCCCAAGCACAGTGATGCATAATTGGGAGGGAACTCAAAATGTGGACCTTCTTCCTGAGAAGTGAAGGGTTTGAACCCCACATTGTGTACCCTAACTTTTAAGACCTGGACCTGAGAGATGAGCCCCTAAAATATCTAGCTTTGGAAACGAATGGGGCTTGTGTTCAAGAGACCCACAAGGCTGTAGCAAGCTGAGAAGTGGCCCTTACAGGGCCCGCACACTGACTCACCTGCCCCGGGGCTCAGTGCGGACACACCCTATTGCAACCATAAAGCATCAGCCTGGGGGATAGGCATCTAGCTTAACACACATGTCTAGCAGCCTGCTGGAACGCTCTCCAGAACAGACAGTGGCGGGCACCATCTTTGCCCTCTCTGTCTGCCATGCTCCAGAGTGCCAGTCCCTTCCAGAAGGGAACTTTTATACACATCTGGTGCCCAGTTCTTTTGGCTGCCACCCAGGGAACACCCCTTGACTTCCTGGCTCTGGAGACCACGGGAACTTGTGTTCCTGGGTCCCATGGGATAGTAACAGTGGGATAGGCAGATCTTAGCAGGCTACCGCCCCCAGAGCAATGCATAGATCAGACCGAAACACACCTCAGTCTTTCTGTGATAGAGTTCCAGCTTCTTGTCCAGGAGTTTTGTCCTGAGAGGCAGGCTTCAGGTTTGGAGCACATCTAAGGGACCATGTAACTGCTATCAGGGAATGGTGGCCAGTGGACAATCTTCATGCTCACCCTCTGCCTCATGCCAGCTTGCCAGTATCTTCCAGAAAGGCGTCTATGTCCTTGTCTGGAGTGCCAAGTTTTGTGGCTGCCAACAGAGAACATCTTTATATGGCCTGGCTCTGGTGGCCAGTGGGGCTTATATTCATGGGTCACACAGACCTGTAACCAACAGAGAAAGAGTTCTTAAACAGCTACCACTCCCAGGACACAGCAAGAAGCAACAGACGAAGGAACTCAGTCTTTCTGTGAAAGAAGCCTATTTGCTTATCATCATAGCTGCAGCCTGAGGGGCAGGCTTCTAACTAAGCACACCTCTAAAGGCTAACTGTTGGGCGCTATCTTTGTGCTTTCCCTCTGCTGTGCTCGAGTGCCAGCATCTCCCAGATGGGCCTACATGCATCTGGTGCCCTGGTTTTTATATCTAGTGTCCCTGTTTTTGCAGCTGCCACCCAGGGGATGCCCCTTGATCACCTAGCTCTGGTGACCAGGGGTCTTGCATTCCTGGGTCCCACAGGACTATAACGATGGGAGAGACAGTTTTGGGCAGGCTACAACTCCCAGGGCATTGCACTAACAGCAGAATGAAACACATACCTAGTCTTTTTGTGAAAAAGGCCTATTTGCTTGTCCTGGAGCTTTGACCTAAGGGGCAAACTTAGCCATGGCTCACGGGCCCAGCCGCTCCGCGGCCTGTGGGATCTTCCCAGACCGGGGCACGAGCCCGTGTACCCTGCATTGGCAGGCGGACTCTCAACCACTGCTCCACCAGGGAAGCCCATATATATATATATATATATATATATATATATATATATATATATGTCAGCCATAGAAAAGAATGATATCTTGTCCTTTGCAACAACATGCATGGACCTTGAGAGCATTATGCTAAGTGAAATGAGTCAGACAGAGAACAGATTGGTGGCTGCCGAAGGCAGAGGATTTGGCGGGGGCAGGGGGGGAGCAGGGGGGCAGGAGTGGGGGTGCAGGTGGTGAAACCAGTGAAGGGAGTCAAAAGATATAAAATTCCAGTTATAAAAATAAATGTGTCAAAATAAATAAATAAATAAATGTGTCATGGAGATATAATGTATACCATGTTGTGTATAGTTAATAATACTGTGTTGTATATTTGAAAGTTCCTAAGAGAGTAAATCTTAAAAGTTCTCATTACAGGATAAAAAAATTGTAACTATGCATGGTGATGGATGTTAACTAGACTTATTATGGTGATCATTTAGCAATGTATACAAATATTGAATCATTATGTTGTACCCTGGAAACATAATGTTATATGTCAATTATACCTCAATTAAAAATTTAAAAAGGGGTTTTGCAGCTAGGGAAGTAGATCCATTAAATGATCTCCTGATAAAAAACAATTAAAAATGTTTTATAAAATATTTTAAAAGTCTTTTAAAAGGCAACATTGAGCTGCTAAGATATTAAAGAGCTAATAGTCCAGGGCATTTGCTAAGATTGATCTTGAATTTTTAGCTTAATGTATTTACAGTTTATAGTGCCCTCGTGAACCTAAGAAGATGCAAATTCAGATCCTGTTTGGAGAAGTCTGTCTTTAAGCCAGGTTTCAAAGAGTCTTTACAGAAGAAAAATTCTAAGGACTATGAACATACAATGAAACTCATGAACAAGAGAAAACAGCAGATTAATTTTTAGGTCCAATAGGGGAAACAAAAACCAGACAGCTTGGTCAAAATGTTAAAAATTATTCAGATATTTGAGTATCAATATCAAACAAAGTATGTTAGAAAAGAAAAGGAAAGGACATCAATTGCTCATTATATTCAGATGATACAATTTTCCATCTATGAAACACAAGAGAAAGTACAGATTGATTATTAGAACTACTGAATTTACCATTATTGCTGAATATAAGATTATTATCAAAAAAGCAATTACATTTTTAAATAGAATATATTTTAAAAAGTAATATTTATATAAAAGTATCGATATACAAAACATTAATAAATTAATATATAAATAATTAATAATATTAATAAATATAAGTCTTTAAGATCTCTATGAAAAAATTAAATGTTCAAATACACTGAAAAGACATAAATAATTAGAGAGATATATCATGTTCTTGGTTTGGAAGATGCAAATATTTTAACCAGTTGTCCCCAAGTTAATCCATTAAAACTTACAAGATTTTGTTTGCTTATTTCAGATTTTGACAAGTTAAATTGTCAAATTCTAAAGCTTATGGAAAATGACGAAAGGCCAAGTACTAAGATATTTCTGAGGAAGAACCAGCTGGGGGGGGGGCAGTATAAAGTGCTAAGAAACAAACCATGTTTATAGGACAGAAGTGGCTTTGAGGATAGTGGGGAAAGATTGAGTTTCAATAGTGATGAGATAATTCCTTTTCCATGAATCTGAGTTCTCACCTCAAATCATATGCAAATAAATAAATTCTAAGTCAAAAATGCCAAAAATATAAAAGTTTAGAGGACAATAGAGAGTAACAATTATGAACATGGGATAGTGGAAGACTGCTTACATTATACATCATAAGCACAAATAATAAAAACGACATTGAGAAACATAACCACCTTACAAGCTTCCATTTATCAAAAGAAAAAAAAGCATGGATATAAATGCCACAAGATATTGCAACTGATAAAGATTATTATCTACAAATCAATAAGAAAAACCAAGCGATATTTAGTACATGCTACTTATTGCCTCATTTCTACCACCATTCCTCTCTCTGTGTTTCTTCTTATAACTTAGAGGATATCAAACTAAAAGCTATGTTTACTAGATTCTGGTTCAGCTAAGCTTTCTGGATGCCAAGTGGATCCTGCCAATTCACATGGAATTCACAGGGAATTTGGTCAGCAGAGGTCTTTTTATTATTCTTTTTGGCTGTTTTCCTCTGGCAAACTAAGTAAGTGGAAAAGTACATTTTTTTCCCTGCCTTGGCAACCCCTGTCTCTCTCTCAATCTCTCTGTCTCTGTCTCTCCCTCCCCAGATTTATTAAGGTATTTATTACATACCTTATTCATCCATTTTAGGTATTACAGTTCAATGACTTTGGGTTCTTGTGTACAGTTGAGTAAACAGGATCACAATATATTATAAAACATTTAAATTACCTCAGAAAGTTTCCTTGGGCCGTTTTGAAATGAATGCCCTTCCCCACTTGCCAGCCCCAGGTAACACTGATTTCCTCTCTGTCATGATAGGTTGCCTTTTCTAGAACATCATGTAAATGGAATCATATAAATATAGCCTCTTGTGTTTGACCTCTTCCGCTTTGCGCAGTGTTTTTGAAACTTATTCATGGTGTTGTGTGCATCACTAGCTTGTTTCTTTTTGGCATTTGCAGATCCTGCCATCACCAACCTAGCCTTCCAGGCCATCAAGAGCTTGCCACCAGTGCCCCAGCTGAGCCTGTGGCAGCATCCTCCCCGAGGTAACGTCAGCAAGATGGAGACATACCTCGATCCACTTCAGTCCCCCTCACAAGAAGATCAACTACCATCTGCCCATAGACAAGACACCACTGAGAAAATCCCAGAACGTAGGGACAAGGCTGAAGCACCCCCCTGGACCACGGAGACTGAGAAGGACCACGTGAGAAAGTAGGAGGAACGTTACACGCTGACCACATTGCCCCTCCTCCAGGCCGGCGCAGCATTGCCCGGAGAGGCTCGCTCCTCAACCCCTACATACAGTTTCTCCAGAGAGAAAAAGAGAACCCACAGTAGACATCCAGCTTTCCCAACGGCGGAACGCATTTCCAGCGAGGCCCACTCAGGTCTCGCCTCAAAGAGATCACTTGGGGAACGGGCAGGGCTCCACCACTGGAAATCGAATAGAGACAGAGAGCGCCCGGCTTGCAGCAACCAGCACTCAGAGCTCCGCAGACCACATTCCTACTTACTGTGCGCGGGAGCAGAGATCCCAGTCACGGTGCTGCTGGTGGTCCTGTCTGTCCCCGGAACACGGTTGTTTGGCAGTTTGGGGTTTTTTTTGCGGTACGCGGGCCTCTCACGGCTGCGGCCTCTCCCGTTGCTGAGCACAGGCTCCAGACGCACAGGCTCAGCGGCCATGGCTCACGGGCCCAGCCGCTCCGCGGCATGTGGGATCTTCCCGGACCCGGGCACGAATCCGCGTCCCCTGCATCGGCAGGCGGACTCTCAACCACTGCGCCACCAGGGGAGGCCCTGTTCGGCAGTTTTGACTGATTTGGGTCTCCAGTCAAAGGGCCCTACCGGTTCATTTTACCGCTTCGCTTCAGCAGGAAAGCAAATACGCAGCCTCCGTCCCTGCCCATCCAGGAAGCCTGGCCAGAGAACCTGGGCAGCCGCAGACCACACCCTATAGTGCTGGTGGGTCTGGGATCCAGGTCAGCAGCCCTGACCAACTGCTGAGCATAGTCTCTGGCCTCACGTAACCAGAGAGCCTGAAGAGAGGCCTACGCAGCCTCAGAACGCAGCTCCATGGTAGCACTGCGCGGTGGAGCCCAGCCTACAGCCCCGCCCAGCGGAGAAGCCCAGCCTATGACTCTGACTCATCACCAAACACAGACAGTGGCCTTGTTCAGGCAAGGAGACTTGCCAGTGACCCAGCCCAGTCGTGGAGCAGTAGCGTGTGATCCCACCTGAAAAGGGAACCCGGACAGTGATCCCAGCTCAGGAAGCACAGTCTCTAGCCACACCCAACTGTGGAATACAGCTGGAGGACCCTCTCAATCAGAGAGCTCTGCCAGTGATCTTGCGCCAAAGTGGAGCTCAGCCAGATGTCTACCTGATCACAAAAAAAGCAATGAGTTTTTGGGTATGACACCTAAAACACAAGAAACAAAATAAAAAATAAACAAGTGGGACTATCTCAAATTAAAAAGCTTCGGCACAGCAAAGTAAACCATCAGCAAAATGAAAAGGCACCTACAGAATAGAAAAAATATTTGCAAACCATGCATCTGATAAGAGGTTAATATCCAAAATATACAAGGAATTCACACAACTCAACAGCAAAAAAAACCAAATAATCCAAATTAAAAATGGCCAAAGGACCTGAATTGACGTATTTCCAAAGAAGATGTTCAAATGGCCAAGAGGCACATGAAAAGATGCTCAACATCACTAATCATCAGGGAAATGCAAATCAAAGCCACAATGAGGTATAGCCTCACACCTGTTAGAATGGCTCTCACCAAAAAGACAAGCGGTAACAAGGGCTGGTGAGGATGTGGGGAAAAGGGAAGCCTTGTACACTGTTGATGGGAATGTAAATGGATAGTCACTATATGAAACAGTATAGAGGTTCCTCAAGAAATGAAAAATAGAATTATTATATACTCCAGCAGTCCCACTTCTGGGTGTATACCCAAAGGAAATAAAATCACTACCTCAAAGCAGTATCTATATCTTATTCATTGCAGCAATTTTGAAAATAGCCTAGTCATGGAAACAACCTAAGTTTCCATTGATACATGAATGGATAAAGAAAATGTGGGAAATATATACAATGGAATATTATTCAGTCACAAAATAGAAGGAAATTCTTCCATTTGTGACAACATGGATGAAGCTTGAGGGCATTGTACTAAGTGAAATGTCAGACAGAAAAAGACAAATACTCTAAGATATCACTTATATGTAAAATCTAAAAACCAAAACATGGAAACAGAGAGTAGATTGGTGGTTGCCAGGGTGAGGAAAGAGTGGGAGAAATGAGTGATGTTGGTCAAAGTGTACAAACTTACAATTATAAGATGAATAATTTCTGGGGATGTAATGTACAGCATGGTGACTATACTTAACAACACTGTATTGTATATTTGGAAATTGTTAAGAAAGTGTATCTTGAACTTTCTCATCACAAAAAGAAAACAAAAAGTGTAACTATGGTGAGGTGATGACTATGTTACCTAAACTTCTTGTGGTAATCATTTTGCAATGTCTACATGTATCAAATCATCACATTGAACACCTTAAACTTACACAGTGCTAAACGTCAATTATACCTCAGTAAAATTGAAAAAGATCGTTTGTGTCTTTTCATTGCTGAATAGTATTCCTTTGTTAGGATATAGCACAGCTTTCTTATGCATTCACCTCTTTGTAGACATTTGAGTCTTTATAATAAATTTGGGCTATTACAAACAAAGCTGCTATGAGCATTTGGGTGATGTGATGTAGACATATACTTTTTGTTGTTGTTGTTTTTAACCCAACAAGCAGAATTTATTAATTGTATTTGTGTCATATATATTTTTAAGAATTAAAATATATATCTACTCCCTATATTCAATTCTATACTTTTTTAACATCTTTATTGGAGTATAATTGCTTTACATTGTTGTGTTAGTTGCTGCTGTATAACTAAGTGAATCAGTTATACATATACATATATCCTCATATCCCCTCCCTCTTGCGTCTCCGTCCCACCCTCCCTATTCCACCCCTCTAGGTGGTCACAAAGCACCGAGCTGATCTCCCTGTGCTATGCGGCTGCTTCCCACTAGCTATCTATTTTACATTTGGTAGTGTATATATGTCCATGCCACTTTCTCACTTCGTCCCAGCTTACCCTTCCCCCTCCCCATGTCCTCAAGTCCATTCTCTACGCCTGCGTCTTTATTCCTGTCCTGCCCCTAGGTTCTTCAAAACCATTTTTTTTTTTAGATTCCATATATATGTGTCAGCATATGGTGTTTGTTTTTCTCTTTCTGACTTACTTCACTCTGTATGACAGACTGTAGGTCGATCCACCTCACCACAAATAACTCAATTTCATTTCTTTTTATGACTGAGTAATATTCCATTGTGTATATGTATCACATCTTCTTTATCCATTCATCTGTCAATGGACACTTAGGTTGCTTCCATGTCTTGGCTATTGTAAGTAGAGCTGCAGTGAACATTGTGGTATATGACTCTTTTTGAACTATGGCAATTTTATTGCAATCTTTAGGGCAATCATTAAAAAAAGAAAAGAAAAGAAAAAAGAAAAAAGTGGGAAGTGCAGCTAAAAAGTCAATAGAGCTTTTTAAATAAATGACAGAAAAATTGGATATATATATATATATGTATGTGTATGTATGTGTGTGTATATATACACACACAAACGAGCCCCCCCCCAAAAAAAAGCAACTGCAATCTCATACACTGTTGGTGGGAATGTAAAATGATACAACCACCTAGTAAAATTGTGCAGCAGTTTTTTTTTAAATTCACATAACTTTATATGTCCCAGCCATTCTACTCGTAGGTATTTACCAAAGAGAAATGAAACTATAGTTTACACAAATACCTGTACATAAATGTTCATAACAGTTTTTTTTCCCCATAATTCCTAAACACTAGAAACAGCCATCCATGAACTGATGGATGGGTTAATATATTGATGTGTATCCATAAAATGGATTAGTAGCAATAAAAAGGAATGAACTGTCAAGAACTGTGAAGGAGCTGAGATTTTACTCTATTTGCCAGCTAACAAGTTTGTCTGGCACAGTTTCATGAATGATGGCAGAAGACATGAGCATCTTGGGTCAGAGACAAAGGATTTTCTTACGTACAATAGTAGTAGGCTGAGTAGCATGGGTTCCCTTAGCCCCAGTTCCAACAGGGAAATATGAACAGGGCACATGCAATACATTATGTTACAGGCCAAGGACCTCAAACTTAGTGACTCAAATATTTTATACTAGGCAATAAGCCTTCTTAACCTTTGCCCTACAGGAAAACAAATATCTTTACCATACTGGACAGTATACCAACCTGCCTTTTGCTCTGGAGGGAGACATTCTACCTTTCAAGTCTCTTCTCTATACAAACATCCCAAAAAGATAATACAGAACAAAGGCCATCAGTGACTCTGCTCACAAGACATACAGAAAACATGAGAGACTCATGGAGGATTGTTTCTCAATAGCAATAACATGGATGAATCTCAAAATAAATATGCTGAGTGAGTGACAGCAGACCAAAAAGACATACATACTATATCATTACAGTTTTATAAAATTATAGAAAAAGCAAACTAATATACGGAAACAGAAAGCAAGTGAATTGCTGCCTGGGATGAAGGAGGGTGAGGAAGGGTTACAGAGTAACAGAGAAGCTTTTGTGGGTGAAGCATATTATGATTTTCTTGATCTGGTGAGGCACTCACAGTGTATACATATGTCAAAAAGTAAAACTGTACTCTATAAGTTAACAGTTTATTGTATGTAAATTTTACTTCAATAGAACTGCAAGAGCATAGACAGAAGTCTTTCACCTTCTCTAATTCTTTTTACATATACCTGTCAGATCTAAAATTCTTTGAGTCTACTATCAAAATGCATATTGGACTGACACAGTAATCTGCTCATTGCTTGTACATTCACTAAATTATCTCTCACTTCATGTAATTAATACATGGATTTTCAAAACATTTAAATTTTTAATGAGCAAGGAGGCTGAAAATTTAATAGAGTTGATAATTCATGTTGGAGTTTCTGAGTTCTAATCTGCATTTACCTAGAACAAGTTTCTTACCTTCCTTTGCCTCTGTTAGTTTAAAGTCTATAAACTATATTTGGGAAATTCAAGAAGGAAACTAGTCTTGAGGGAAGTAATGAAAGCATACCTGAGGAACACACTTAATAGCATTAAGGTAGGTAAAAATAATTTTAGAATTTGATAGTACTTTAGAGATTAAGTCCAAAGCCCTCATTTTACAGTTTAGGAAAGTGACACCCAGAGAACTGGTATTGGCTGGAAGGTAAGTAAGTTTGGTAGCGACAGAGTAAGGATTAGAGCTCAGGAAGTCCTGATTGCTAGGTCAATATTCTTTCCATTACATGAAATTTCTATTCCTAGTAATAATAAGATTTATTTCTTCAGTTTTAGGAATGCGTTCCTCTGTATTCTTCCCTAAATTGAAAACAAGGCAATTAAGTAGTTTGAAAACAATATGCCTCATATATAATTTCAGAAAATCAATACAGGCAGTGTAAAAGCTACTTATTTTTCTACCCAGATAGTAATTGAGATCGATGTCTTTTCACAGTAGCTTTTTTACCTGTGAGCAAAGTGAGCACAATTAAAGTGAACCTAAGAAGAAGTTACTTATTAAGTAGTTAACTTGTCTTCCAATCTTTTTTTGAATGTTTTCTTAACAATTTTTCAAGAGGCATCATTGACTCTTTGACAAACCACACAATTTCTCTTGCAGGATTGCCCAATAGTATACGTACACACACACATATAAGAGTTAAGAACCATTTGGATTTTGATGGCTCTACAAATTACCTTACATGTTAAGCAGAAAAATCACTTATTGGAAGCCTTTACTTTGGCATGCTTTTTCTTAAACCAACAAGCACTGCAGTGTTAAGCGGACCTAAACAGGTGGAGCAGCAACAGAGCATTCAGGGAAAGCAGGAGAGGAAGGCCAAAGAGTCCTGGAGGCAAGAAAGAAACGCGATGACTGCTTTTCGTTAGGGGCTCTTTATTATATTTTCATCGACTTTAATATCCACATCTAACTTAGAACTCAGCTCAGGATTTTGTCAGAAAGTACTAACAGAGGTTAAGAACTCACTTTCAACTCATTAAGGAGGCCTAATTGTTTTACACTCTAATTACAGAAGAACCGCGAGCAAGAGCGTTAGGTGTGTTAAGGGTTTTAACCAGGTTTTAGGGATCCACATAAAATAGCATGTTCCTTATTATTTGGAGAATCCTGTAGTATACCATCTGCTCCTGTCCTTATAACCATAGGAATTTTATGTCTGGAACCCATTCCTTTGTACACTGCCTCATCCTCCTAGCCATTTATTTGTCCTAAAACTGGGGAAAACAGTTTGCATGTTGGAATACAAGTCTATACATACTAATATTTGCTGTCATTTAATCTGCAGAATACCAGGGACAAACACATGTCTCAGATATAAATGAAATCCACAAAGAGAGGATTGTTCTGATGTTAAAAATGTGCAAATTATTTTGTATTAAATTATTTGATTACCTAAAAATTATTTTCAAAAAGTATTAATCAGGGCATAGAGTTTTCTTTTTTGGCTTATCTGGGTTTTGTTTGTTTTTCCTTTATTTTTTAGGTGACGAAAAAAATTAGATAGAAATGTTTTAGAAGTATAGTCCAGTCTGTCCTTCCTTCGACGTTCAAAAATTATTACCAGATTTTTTTTTTAATAGTCAAACTGGCACCATCAGGATATACCAGGAATCAGAAATTTCAGATTTTGTTGCAATGTTGTCAATGATGCTGTGAGTCAGTCTGAGCAGCACATTTTTATCTGTGCTCAATAGTTAATAGTCTTTATTTCCGTTTTTGCTACATAGAAGTATTTTCGTTTGATAACACATTGCCTATGAAGTACATTGGCCTGTTGGAAAATGCAAAATGATGGCAAAGTACCCTCTGATAATGATGACTGAGAGTGAGAGTGGGAAAATTCTAAAATTTCAAGGGGGATTCATTGACAAACAGTCCTGAAAAGGAAGACCTTCTTTATGTATGTAGAGAAATTTAATAATTGCTTGTGGTGACCAAAAAGCCTACTACACTACTAATAAAAATCTTAACAGCGACTCCCCTGGTGGTGCAGTGGTTAAGAATCCAATGCAGAGGACACGGGTTCGAGCCCTGGTCTGGGAAGATCCCACATGCTGCAGAGCAACTAAGCCTGTGCACCACAACTACTGAGCCCACATGCCACAAATACTGAAGCCCACATGCCACAAATACTGAAGCCCGCACACCTAGAGCCCATGCTCCACAACAAGAGAAGCCACCACAATGAGAAGCCCACGCACCATAACAAAGAGTAGCCCCCGCTCACCGCAACTAGAGAAAGCCTGCGTGCAGCAACAAAGATCCAACGCAGCCAAAAATAAATAAATAAATTTATATTAAAAAAAAGTCTTAACAGAAGCATGATTTATTGCTCTGAATAATCTTCTACAAAAAGTGCTAGTTCTTTAACAGTGGTTCATTTACCAGATTCTCCATTAGACTCGTTGCATTGCCAAGAACACAAAGAAGTGAAGGAATGGGGCAGAGACTGGGTAATACTTGAAGCTAGCATTTTCACAGAGCTGGCTGCATCTCACAATATTTGCCTCTACATCAAGAATGATGTTTTGGAGGGAAGCAGAAACAAGGCTAAAAAAACACAAAAAAAGAGGTTTAGGGACACAAAGGGCTAAGTTTATTGGTAAAAGCAATATTGTAGAATTTAGAGGGCAAGGGTTTTAGAATCAGGAGACTTGAGATTGAATCCAGTTCTGACACATAAAATGACATTGAGGACCTTTGTATTTATGTAAATACATAGGTATTGGTTATTATCATCACTTTCCTTAAGAGACTCTATCTTTTAGTTCATGAAATATATTTATTCTGGATTAAAATAATAGCGGACATGAAATTAACTTGTAAGCCAAAATCTGGTTTCTATTTCTAATCTACTGAAATGGTAGATGGATCAGTGTCTGAACATAAGCTAACAAAGAGGGCATAATAATGTCAAAATGTCTGGATCATTTGGTTCATTAAGAAAAAATACAGTTTATTCAATACCAATATATACTTGGCATCATTACAGGAGAAGAATAATTCTACTTCTATATCTTATTCCAATTGGAAATAATCACTGCAAATAAAGATGCTTCTTTACATGCAGATGAGGTGTTTAAAACCTTCTTCTTTAAACACGTCATTTATAGAAATATTTCTCCTAGTATAGTTTTTCTTTAAATAAAAGAAGATTGTAAAATCTTTTGATTCTGTTCAGTTCATTAATTGTGGCTAATTTGCCATTCTGACTACTTTTACTTTCTGGAAACAAAAATATTTCCCTATAACGACTTAGATTTCAGAAGGAAAGGTTAGTTGGCAATGTCAATTCTTCCAAAGTTTTCCCCGTAAGCATACTTTAGATATTCTAAAATTAAATTCTTCCAGGCCAAGTTACACAATGGTGCCACTAAATGCAAAAAGGAGATTACACTAAAAACTACAACGATATTTCAGGGAGTTCACAAGTCATGTCATGCCTGGTATATTATGTACATTAATTCAAGATTATTTTACACACAGGGGAAGCTCATTCCCTTTTAACATATGTTCCTGATTCAGCTTTAACGCCACATTGACCAAGCCAATGGACTCTTCATTGCTGTTCTACAAGATCCTAAATATTAAAGCTGCATCTACCATAATTTAGTAAAAATTAGTAATTTTACCACCAAGAATTATTTGGTTTATTAAGTAAATATTTACTACATACTGTGGGTCAGTACTTTTTAAGTGCTGGGAACTAGGTATTAGAGTTATGAAGAGAAATTAAACACTAACCTTACCCTTAAAGTTTTAAAGTTATTTTCTTTGTTGGTTTGCCTTTAGAGGGTAGGAAGCACATCTTTACAAAACAGTTTGGTAAGAGCTATAGGAGCTCTTTGCACAAGAGTACTAGGTGGCAAAATACTGGGGTGGCAGAGGTTGCCTCACGGGAGAAGTAAGGTCGAGAAGAAGTATGCTTAAATCATAATTATATTATGTAAGGCTAGGGAGTGAGGGAAATGGGGAGATATTGGTCAAAGGGTACAAAGTTTCAGTTATGCACGATGCATAAGTTCTTGAGATCTAATTAATAGCAGCATAACTAGAGTTAATAATCTTGTGTTATATACTTGAAATTTGCTAACAGATTTCATCTTAGGTGTTGTCACCACCAAAGCAACAGCAACAACAAAAAGGTCACTATGTAAGGTGATGGATATTGTAATTACCTTGATTGTGGCTATCACTTTACAATGTACACATATATCAAAACATCACATTGAACACCTTAAATATATATAATTTTATTTGTCAATTCTACTTTAATAAAGATGGAAAAATTTTTAATTAAAAAAAATTTAAAAATGGAAACCAAAAGATGTCTTACAAAGGACTTTTAAAAATATCTACACAATGGGGCTTCCCTGGTGGCGCAGTGGTTGAGAATCTGCCTGCTGATGCAGGGGACAAGGGTTCGAGCCCTGGTCTGGGAGGATCCCACATGCCGCGGAGCAACTAGGCCCGTGAGCCACAACTACTGAGCCTGCGCGTCTGGAGCCTGTGCTCCGCAAAAAGAGAGGCCGCGATAGTGAGAGGCCCACTCACCGTGATGAAGAGTGGCCCGCGCTTGCCACAACTAGAGAAAGCCCTTGCACAGAAACGAAGACCCAACACAGCCAAAATAAATAAATTAATTAATAAACTCCTACCCCCAACATCTAAAAAAAAAAAAAAATCTACACTTTGTGGTTGAAAACAACTGAGACACAGAGAAATTAAGAAATTTTCTCAAGTACACACCCACGGAGGGTGCTGTCCCCCGTGGACACAGACCACCCACGGGGGACAGCACCCTCCCTAGGGGACAGCACCCTCCCTAGGGGACAGCCACAGTTATGTATATGCATTGTGTCCACAAAATTCCATTGTGGACACATAGTACGTCCACAGGTATGTATATGCATCGTGTACCCAAAGTTCCTTTGTGGAAACATAGTAAGTACCCAGTTGTGCATATGCATTGAGTACCCAAAGTTCCTTTGTGGACACATATTATATACACAGTTGTGTACATAGGTGCTGTCCCCCTTGAGCGTTGCTTGGCCTGATTCAATCAGCCCCTTGGATCACGTGACTCCTATGGTTAAATCAGTTCCCATAAATCAGGTGACTACCATTAGTTCAATCAACACCCTTGTATCACTTGACTCCCATATATTTAAACCAGTCCCCTAAATCACATGACTCCCATTGATTAAGTCAGCCCCCTTAAATTTCCTGACCCCCCCATTAAATCAATCATCCTTCTTAAATCTCCTGACTCTCATTATACCATAAGTTCCTTTGTAGACACATATTATTTGCACAGTTGTGTACTTAGGTGCTGTCCCCCTTGGGGGTTGCTAGGGCTTATGCAGTCAGCCCCTTGGATCAGGTGACTCTTATTGTTAAATTAGTCCCCATAAATCAGGTGACTCCCATTGATTCAATCAGCACCCTTGTATCATGTGACAAGGAGAACTGGCATGAAAATGAAGCATTTGCTTCCCGCTATCCAGTGAATAATACATTCCTTTTATTTTGACCCAGAGTCTCCTGTCTTCTACCAGCATCCATGAAAGAGTAAAAGTTATCTTTTTAGTTTGCAAAGAGGGTAAAATCCTAGATTCTTGCCAGGTATTGACAGTCAGTACAACCCAATTTAGAGATAGGAAGTGTTACAGACTGGATACACTATAAGGGTAGCTACTTCTTTTCCAGGATGGGGTTCCCAGTCAATATACTACTAAGCCTCTGAGCTACATACACTGTAGTACCATTTCTCAAGAGAGGTATTCTCACCCTCCATCAACCATGGAAAGTTTGTTAAAAGACATTCTCTATTGATTCTTTAAGTCACTTAAAAATTTTACCCTGAAGACGTTAAAAATCTACAATTTTCTCTATAAAGTAAAATTCTAGCATGCTATCTAATGTTAATACATGAGTACAAAATCCTCCTACCCATATAGTAATATTCAATAAATATTATTATAACAAAACCCCCCAAAATGGTTCATGTTAGCCAATCTCACAGCACCTGCATTCAAAATTGTTGTGCTATAAAACTTGTAGAATGTATGGATAGACACACTAAGCACACATATCTGAAGTTAGAGAAAACTTAAATACATAAATATACATACACATGGGCTTCCCTGGTGACACAGTGGTTGAGAGTCCGCCTGCCGATGCAGGGGACACGGGTTCGTGCCCCGGTCTGGGAAGATCCCACATGCCGCGGAGCGGCTGGGCCCATGAGCCATGGCCGCTGAGCCTGCGCGTCCGGAGCCTGTGCTCCGCAGCGGGAGAGGCTGCAGCAGTGAGAGGCCCGCGTACTGCAAAAAAAAAAAAAAAAAAAAAAAAGAAATATATATACACATACATTTATATATCTGACCCTTTAAACATAATGAACATGAGGACTCATATCTCACTGTCTATTAATGGTAAAAATAATAAAAATCCTAGTAAAAAACTTTATAAAACAAATAAATTTGCAGCAGAGATATTAAGAGAAAACATGACCTTGTATGATATTCTTGATGCAGTAGGTGTTATCTTTGATAAATAATACTTGTAAACCAGGGCTAATGGGGTATGGTCCCAACTGACACGTAAAATATAAGTGCTTCTGATGAACTTTATAAATGCCAAACAGCAGATGCATCTGTTGCCTATTAACGTTCATGGATTTTCTTATTAAAAAGAAAGGTAGAAATTATATACAATGTAATTGCTGGCCATATAGTGAAGTTTCACAAAGAGTGTGTCCAAGATGGTCCAGGCTTTCAGAATTAAAGGGAAAAAATAGCCTTAAAACTTTACATGTAAACTAAAGACATATGGTTTTGTCTATAAAAGCTTTTGTGGAAGTTTCCAGACACCTTAAAATGTTTTGTTTTGTTTTGTTTTGTTTAGGTTACTATGACCTATATAACAAAACAAAAATGCCTGTGAAAGTGCCATGTTTCTAAGTACTTGAAAATTAATATATATCAAGGTGATATCTGAGACACTATGTTTACCCAATGACTCTACTAAGCAAACATTGAAAATACATAGCACCTCCTTTTACATCAATTTTGCCAAAATGTTAAGAAGAAAACAACCAAGAAAAGTATCTGATTACTGATAAAGGGTAACAAATAAACCAGGAATTCAAAATTCTTTCAGAATAGTGTACTACAGCTTTCTTCCTTTTTTCAATAATACAACATCTACCTAAAATGCGTTATGACATGTATACAAATTAAACAAATGGGTGTTGAGTGACAAGGATTATGCTGGGCACTTGGAATGCACCAGTGAATAAAACAAATAAGCCTACCCTCTTTGGGCTTATGGTATAAAATTGGCAAAATAATTTTTAAACTTTATTTGAAATGGAAAAGACTCATTCTCAACTATAGTCCAAACATGATCAAGAAGATAAATTTTTATAAAATGACTTAAAATATAAATAAAAAGAGTCCCTTGTACTCAAATGGTAAATAGTAATGGTTATTTTTTTGGTACACTGTGGATTAATATGTTTACTAAGTGGCCCTCTCCCTTCTAGATATTTGCCTAGCTGTGTCATAGGCACACATTCAAATGCAGTTATGGTTTTAAAGTTAAAAAAAAAAGGAATAAAAATAGAATTGTCTAGGTCACCTTTAGAGAGATGGAATGAGCAGTCTGATTGACAGAACAGAGTTAAAATATTCTAGGCTTCTCTTATTCTGGATTTGGAACGCTTACTCTAAGTGCTTAGATCTTCATGACTACATTAAAATGCTCACTCTCAATAAGTTTGTTACCTTGGGCTAAGAAAAATGGGGATTTGAAGTTGAAATGCTGTGCTTCAAGTAAATTATCTGAAAATTAACAGTTTATACATTCAAGTTTATATATTCTATAACAGTTTATAGATTCAAGGTGAGTAAATTTTATTTAAAATGACTGTTCTATGGTGGTCTCTGCTACTTTTAAACTTAAAAAATAACCTGTAGTTTGGCACAAATTCTCCATGCAAAAGTACTGTATAACCCGAAGAAAGCTGTATGCAAAAAACAATAAACATATTTTTGATTAAATTACTTAAAATGTTTTACTTCTGAGTCAGGTTTTATAGAGTATATAATATAGATAATATATACCATACACTATTTTTAGTGTTAGTCAGAAAGATTCATAAATATTCATAAAAATTAATATAACTTACTATATTTTAGAGTTTATAGCATGAAACATTTAAAGAAGGAAGCATTATATTGTAAATTGTAATACAACCCATTAGCCACTGTAATTTTACATTATATTAATATCTATAAGAATAATCAGAATTATAAACTTTTAACTTTGAATTTTGACTTGAAATTTGAGGCTCCAAAATTCTTCCTTTTTCCATTATATCCAAAAATAAGTAGACTACTCATGCAGTATATTTTTATATTGAAAATATAACACTAAAATTATATACTTCTAATGACTATTATAAGTAAATATTCCAAATACCTTAAAAGTATAAACTCCATATGTTTTTTTAAATTAATTAAACCCACCACCTTCCCTGGTGGCACAGTGGTTGAGAGAACGCCTGGCGATGCAGGGGACACGGGTTTGGGCCCCGGTCCAGGAAGATCCCACATGCTGCGGAGCGGCTGGGCCCGTGAGCCATGGCCGCTGAGCCTGCGCGTCCGGAGCCTGTGCTCTGCAATGGGAGAGGCCACAACAGTGAGAGGCCCGCGTACTGCAAAAATAAAATAAAATAAAATTAAAATAAAATTAATTAAAATGTTTGCCTATAAATTAAGATGTAAAATGATTAAATCACATTCCTACAACATTAATATACAGCATTTCCCACCCCCCCCCCAGAGTATAGTGGTACCTGTTATTGAAAAGATTGCTAGTACAGAATATTGAAAGAAAGTTATTTGCATTCATCCCCTGTTTCAAATAAATACCAACATCACTAAGATAATACATTCAGAAATAGGAAGCATGTCACCCTAACTGAATAGCTCTCTTATATGAAGTGTCAGGGGAAATTGCTTTACTTAAATACTTAACAGAAGTGCACACAACCCTTATCTTTGACTGGAATTATTAGGAGCAAAATAACTTTAAAATAGCTTGGTTTCTTCCTTTTGCTAGCTTTACTTTTTTTTTTTAGAAGTATATTGCATTTAAAAATGATTATAAAGAAATGGCATTATTAAAATATTAATGGATGTGTAGTATCTTTTTTGCATTACCTTTTTTATATTACTTTTAATCAAATTGTCTGTATTATGAGGAAAACATGAATGAGAACAAATACAATAAAAATTCTTTTACATTATTCAATAGATAAATGTAATAGATACCTCAAGAATAAGGAATCTATATGCGTCTACGATTTAGATTAATTTCATTAGATGAATTTAGACCAACTATTCAGTAAATACTCATTATAGTACTTTCTATATTTAGTTTTTTAATGGAAAATTTATGTTCTCTAAAAAATAAAAATTAAAAATAATGAGGAAAATGGAGTGTGGAAGGGGGCAGAGATTGGAATGTGCAATAAACAAATAATAAATGAATATTGAATAAATGGCTACAATAAAACCATCTAAAGATATCAAGGGTTAAAAAATAATTATAACGGGAAGAAAATATTTACAAATAATGAGCAATGAAATCTCTATTTTTAAAAACAAAATGGATGAAAAGTAACTACTAATGGTTCAACTTAAGAAATTAAACAAACCTCACAAAATAACCCTAAAGATATTAGAAAAATGTAAGATAAAAGCAGAAATTGTTAACATGGGAAAAAAAGAAATAAAAGAGATGATTAGCAAAACTTAAAGAAACGTTTTGGAAAAAAATAATAAAATATATAAGCATCTAGCATGATTGATTTGAGATAAAAAAGAGAAAAAAATTTGTATAAATACCCAAGAAAGCAAAGCACATAAAACTCATACTTTGAAAAATGAGATATGACCATAATTTAATTTATATCAATAATTTATGTACACATATACACACTTAAGGAGATGAAAGTTAAAATGTTGTAGAAACATAAAAATTACCAAAAAAAATGACTCAAGGAAAAAATATAAATTAGAATATAACAAAAACCTCTGCAGAAATAACATAACTTAAATTTCTCACATCTTCCCAGTCCCTGCAAAAAAAATATGAGGGAGGTTGATGTAAGTCTGAAGTACAAATAGCTTCACTAGCCATTCTTATCATAAATTCAAGGACCAAAAAAAATCCCTATTTAATTCAATTTATTCTAGTGGGTAGAGAAGGAAGGTTGCCCACATCCATTTATGAGACTGATAGAACCTTGATATCAAAACTGGCCAAGGGCATTTTAAGATATGTGCCAGTTTCTTCCATTATGAAGCACTTTTCTAAAAAAAAACTTCTGGTTTAAGCAATTCTCCACTATGCTAAAGTCATCAATGTATTCTGATATATTTCCTTTTCTTTTAATAATTTTAGAATATTTTTATTTTTAACATTTTGATCTTTAATATGGAATTTATTTAGAGGGATGATAGGAGGTAAGGATTTATCTTTAATGTTCTCTTTTTATCAAACTGATGGGTATTTGTATCAACACTATTCATGTGAAAGACCTGGCAATTTCATTGATCACAAAATCAGTATGGGCCCACAGTAGTGAACCAATGCAGGCATACATCTGGCATGTTATACTTGATTTTAAACCTGAATAGAAGATAAATGTGAAACCATATGGCATGATTTAAGGTACACACACACAAAATCTTCAGCTGCAGGCTTGAGAAGACTAATGGGAGATATAGTGGCTTTAATTCAATAATTGTTAAGGGTTCTCATGATGAAGAATGAAACGAGTGAAGAGTGCAATGCTCACAAAGGCATGGGCAGCTCCAGCTCTCAACCTTACACCTGAAGCCCTCATTGCCAATTGCGAGTCCTCCAGCAGAAGGCTTGAAGGTTAGGCCATGTTATCTCTAACACCTCTCAACTGACCGAGTCTTTGATTCTCTGTGAGAATATACTTTCCATACAATATAAGAATTTGCATCAATAAAATTTGTCAATAAACTGATTTTCTTAAATATCTATGTAGACTGAATCAATATTTTTCAAAAAGATTTCTAATATATTTAATAACAGATTAAAATTTTAACTCTAAAAAACTAGAATGCATAGCTGTAGGTAACAATACATGTGCTTTAAAATTATTTTAGAATACATAAGAACAAGCTGTAAAATACAGCAGTATTAATTATTGTAGCAAAATGACTGAAGCCAAACTGTCACTAAACATGTCACTTTTTGACCTTTTAAGTTGGATAATCAAGTGTTTGAAAAAATAACAACACAGGTCTATATCCAGTCAAAGAGATTCTGTTCATAGTTACAGATATCTAGAAAGCAGAGTAAATAAATTAGTTCAATGCCTTGTTTAATTTAATTTGATATGTGTGTCTGTCCTTCTCGCTTACATAGAATAACCTTGGGCATCTACCCATGGTCTGCATACAGAAGGAGGGATTCTCACTCTTGATAATATCTAGATGCCATGTGCTCTAATTGTGCTATCAACTTGACATAAAAGAGGAAAACAATTTATTCTTCCTCTAGACTCCATACTTTGCATCCTGATCTAATTTTTTCTTATCATTAAGCATCATCTATTTTCCAAGCTTCATATGAAAAGAGAATGATGGTAAAGCATCAATGGAATTTTTGTTTTATTTGTTTTGGTTTTTACTTTTCTAAAATTTGAAAATGTTAAAAAAAAGTGTCTTATTTTACGGATAAAAAGTAAATGATCATCTAATTACAAGCGTATCCTACTTGCACTTTTCTGAAATACTTGTTTAATTTATAACCTATGAGGGTTGAGATAGGTGTTTTGTTTTTTTTTTAACATCTTAATTGGGGTATAATTGCTTTACAATGGTGTGTTAGTTTCTGCTTTATAACAAAGTGAATCAGTTATACATATACATATATTCCCATATGTCTTCCCTCTTGCGTCTCCCTCCCTCCCACCCTCCCCATCCCACCCCTCCAGGTGGTCAAAAAGTACCGAGCTGATATCCCTGTGCTATGCGGCTGCTTCCCACTAGCTATCTACCTTACGTTTGGTAGTGTATATATGTCCATGCCTCTCTCTCGCTTTGTCACAGCTTACCCTTCCCCCTCCCCATATCCTCAAGTCTGTTCTCCAGTAGGTCTCCGTCTTTATTCCTGTCTTACCCCTAGGTTCTTCATGACATTTTTTTTTCTTAAATTCCATATATATGTGTTAGCATACGGTATTTGTCGTTCTCTTTCTGACTTACTTCACTCTGTATGACAGACTCTAGGTCTACCCACGTCATTACAAATAGCTCAATTTCGTTTCTTTTTATGGCTGAGTAATATTCCATTGTATATATGTGCCACATCTTCTTTATCCATTCATCCGATGATGGGCACTTAGGTTGTTTCCATCTCTGGGCCACCGTAAATAGAGCTGCAATGAACATTTTGGTACATGACTCATTTTGAATTTTGGTTTTCTCAGGGTATATGCCCAGGAGTGGGATTGCTGGGTCATATGGTAGTTCTATTTGTAGTTTTTTAAGGAACCTCCATACTGTTCTCCATAGTGGCTGAACCAATTCACATTCCCACCAGCAGTGCAAGAGTGTTCCCCTTTCTCCACACCCTCTCCAGCATTTATTGTTTCTAGATTTTTTGATGATGGCCATTCTGACTGGTGTGAGATGTTATCTCACTGTAGTTTTGATTTGCATTTCTCTAATGATTAATGATGTTGAGCATTCTTTCATGTGTTTGTTGGCAGTCTGTATATTTTCTTTGGAGAAATGTCTATTTAGGTCTTCTGCCCATTTTTGGATTGGGTTGTTTGTTTTTTTGTTATTGAGCTGCATAAGCTGCTTGTAAATTTTGGAAATTAATCCTTTGTCAGTTGCTTCATTTGCAAATATTTTCTCCCATTCTGAGGGTTGTCTTTTGGTCTTGTTTATTGTTTCCTTTGCTGTTCAAAAGCTTTGAAGTTTCATTAGGTCCCATTTGTTTATTTTTTTTAAATTTTTTTTTAACATCTTTATTGGGGTATAATTGCTTTACAATGGTGTGTTAGTTTCTGCTTTATAACAAAGTGAATCAGTTATACATATACATATGTTCCCATATGTCTTCCCTCTTGCGTCTCCCTCCCTCCCACCCTCCCTATCCCACCCCTCCAGGCTGTCACAAAGCACCGAGCCAATATCCCTGTGCCATGCGGCTGCTTCCCACTAGCTATCTACCTTACTACGTTTGTTAGTGTGTATATGTCCATGACTCTCTCTCGCCCTGTCACAGCTCACCCTTCCCCCTCCCCATATCCTCAAGTCCATTCTCCAGTAGGTCTGCGTCTTTATTCCTGTCTTACCCCTAGGTTCTTCATGACATTTTTTTTTCTTAAATTCCATATATATGTGTTAGCATACGGTATTTGTCTTTTTCTTTCTGACTTACTTCACTCTGTATGACAGACTCTAGGTCTATCCACCTCATTACAAATAGCTCAATTTCATTTCTTTTTATGGCTGAGTAATATTCCATTGTATATATGTGCCACATCTTCTTTATCCATTCATCCGATGATGGGCACTTAGTTTGTTTCCATCTCCAGGCTATTGTAAATAGAGCTGCAATGAACATTTTGGTACATGACTCTTTTTGAATTTTGGTTTTCTCAGGGTATACGCCCAGTAGTGGGATTGCTGGGTCATATGATAGTTCTATTTGTAGTTTTTTAAGGAACCTCCATACTGTTCTCCATAGTGGCTGAACCAATTCACATTCCCACCAGCAGTGCAAGAGTGTTCCCTTTTCTCCACACCCTCTCCAGCATTTATTGTTTCTAGATTTTTTGATGATGGCCATTCTGACTGGTGTGAGATGATATCTCATTGTAGTTTTGATTTGCATTTCTCTAATGATTAATGATGTTGAGCATTCTTTCATGTGTTTGTTGGCAGTTTGTATATCTTCTTTGGAGAAATGTCTATTTAGGTCTTCTGCCCATTTTTGGATTGGGTTGTTTGTGTTTTTTTTGTTATTGAGCTGCATGAGCTGCTTGTAAATTTTGGAGATTAATCCTTTGTCAGTTGCTTCATTTGCAAATATTTTCTCCCATTCTGAGGGTTGTGTTTTGGTCTTGTTTATGGTTTCCTTTGCTGTGCAAAAGCTTTGAAGTTTCATTAGGTCCCATTTGTTTGTTTTTGTTTTTATTTCCATTACTCTAGGAGGTGGGTCAGAAAGGATCTTGCTGTGATTTATGTCATAGAGTGTTCTGCCTATGTTTTCCTCTAAGAGTTTGATAGTTTCTGGCCTTACATTTAGGTCTTTAATCCATTTTGAACTTATTTTTGTGTATGGTGTTAGGGAGTGATCTAATCTCATACTTTTACATGTACCTGTCCAGTTTTCCCAGCACCACTTATTGAAGAGGCTGTCCTTTCTCCACTGTACATTCCTGCCTCCTGTGCGTGGGTTTATCTCTGGGCTTTCTATCCTGTTCCATTGATCTATCTTTCTGTTTTTGTGCCAGTACCATACTGTCTTGATTACTGTAGATTTGTAGTATAGTCTGAAGTCAGGGAGCCTGATTCCTCCAGCTCCATTTTTCGTTCTCAAGATTGCTTTGGCTATTCTGGGTCTTTTGTGTTTCCATACAAATTGTGAACCTTTTTGTTCTAGTTCTGTGAAAAATGCCAGTGGTAGTTTGATAGGGATTGCATTGAATCTATAGATTGCTTTGGGTAGTATAGTCATTTTCACAATGTTGATTCTTCCAATCCAGGAACATGGTATATCTCTCCATCTATTTGTATCATCTTTAATTTCTTTCATCAGTGTCTTATAATTTTCTGCATACAGGTCTTTTGTCTCCTTAGGTAGGTTTATTCCTAGATATTTTATTCTTCTTGTTGCAATGGTAAATGGGAGTGTTTTCTTGATTTCACTTTCAGATTTTTCATCATTAGTGTATAGGAATGCCAGAGATTTTTGTATCCTGCTACTTTACCAAATTCATTGATTAGCTCTACTAGTTTCCTGGTAGCATCTTTAGGATTCTCTATGTATAGTATCATGTCATCTGTAAACAGTGACAGCTTTACTTCTTTTCTGATGAGATAGGTGTTTTTCATCTGTAAAATTTGGGGCAGGTAAAATTTAAAAAGGGAAATGCATAATGAAATAAATGTCATAAAAAATATGTTTTATTAAGCATTTTTATTTCAACAGCAGGTAGTATGAATTATTGAATATAATATATATCTCATGTTTGGTCTTGAGATACATAATTCTTCATAGGGAATATGAATATTCTTCATAATTCTCGCATGATAAAAAAATAAAGTCAGATGAACAAAATAAAACAATTTAGAAGTCTTTGAATTATTTCATTGGTATGTATATAAATGAAAACTAATTTTTTAAAAAATCAAAATCTGCATTTTTCAAAAATGAAAAAAATTTGAACATGTTATTTGTAATGGGGTAAAGTTTCAGTTTAATGCACTCATCAGATGAGTATATAATACCAAAGGTTACATGCTGATTTTGAGGTGAATACGCATGAATAGGTACATGCATGTTAAGCAGTCAAAGATGAAAAATCGCCAGGGCACTGGGCACAGACTCATGAGAATTCTCTTGTCTAATCACAGTCTTTGAAGTCATTTGCTGTTACACAAAACGTAAACATTATTAGGGCAATAGACATGATGTGGTTGGATCCACTCCCTTAAAAATATTATTTCAGTATTCTCTCTGAAAGCCTTTTGTCAATCGTGGAATATCTTGTGAGTGTTTAATCAATTAACTATTAGGATAAAAATTGTGCTTGTAGCATAGTAGTGATCACAAACCACATAATTCCACTGTTTTTTCTCTTGAAATATTGTCTCATTCAGCAAGTACGTATGTTTTAGGAACTGTAATGGCCTCTTGCCTAACAATAATCTCATTAGGTAAAGATAAATGAATGCGTTTGTCAAAAGGAAATTATCAGAATGATGAAAAATACCAAATCCATAAATCACTAAATGTGTATACATAAATATATACATCATTGTATTTATACACAAAAACAAATACATAAATCATTGGAATGTGTAATTTTCCATCTTTTGATAACTGAAGACATTTCATTGCATGATTATATAATAGTAGTTTAAAACATTTGTGTCTGTATAAATTATACTCTTAGTGAGCCATTACTGATTATCTTTCTCTACCAATACATTCCTAAAATTATCATTTCTATTTCTATTGAAAAGTTATGAAAGTGCATGTGTACTTTCAAAAGCAGAAAACAGCAATGTAAGCAAATGTAAGGAAAATTGAATTTGATCAGAACATTTCTATGACCATTTTTTTTTCCTTTCAATAAGAGAAATAGCTAAAACCTTTAGATGTGGCTTCAAATATTTCACTTCAATTAAATATATCAGCAAACACTGTTGTTCTTTCTTGACATTTAAAATTTTGGAGCAAAGCATATGATGTCTTGAATTAATTTCATTTCTACTTTCAATTAATTTTTTCCACTGTAAAATTCAATTTTCCAAAATTTAATATGTTAAAAAAGAATAATAGTTGCTGATAGAAATTTTTCTAAGGCAGATGGTTTGTACATGTGGCTCAATGAATAGGTTACACTCATTTTTATCCTGTATAATGCAAACTTTTTTATTTTGGTTTGGTTTTGTCTATGTGAGCATTTAATCTCCTGTTCATTCACTCATCACTCAATCCATACATTTATGCATCTTTCTTTTCTGCCATTATTCCATTCTCTCATTAAGCAACTATTTACTGAGTGATTATAATATAGAAGGCACTATGCTGGTCTAGGTGGGAATATGGAATGAAACCTGCAAACATAGATATTTGCTCTCAGAGAGTTTCTTGTCTATAGTTGGAAATATTGATATTAAAAAATCAATAAATAAGTATAACTGTAAACTGTGACAAGTGCTAAAAGTGTAGATGTACTAAATGTATTTATAAGTGGCTTCTTATCAAAGAAGATAGCATGTACACACACCTGTCAATATGAGAAAAGAGGAAGAATGGAACAAATGCAACTGGTATAGAAGAATTGGTTATGGGAAGACAAGGAGTCTCTAGTCTGAGGGCTTCTATCTTTTCAAAAAAGTATAGAGCAGGAATATCAAATGAAAATTTGCTTTTTAGAGAAGTCGAGGAGAATAATAAAAGGGGGAAAAAAGTGGGAAAAGACACTGCAGATCATGGGAAGCAAATTTACTAGAGAAATATACTAATGGTACTGAGCATTGTAGGATGATCATTTGGTATTGGCGATCGTGAACATAAAATGACTGCACTGTGTAATTTTCTCCAGCAATGTTTGACCACACGGCTATAGAAAGCTTGAAGGGAGATTTCTGGAAATTCCATGTAATGCAAAAAAAAAAAAAAAAAAAAAAAGGAGAGAGGAACAATAGAAGAAAATGTTAAATGGTTGCATAAATTGAATCAGAAAACTGCAGACTGGAAAAAAATCTCTAAGGCAAATAACTAGATTCCCTCAAAAAAATAAATTGCAAAGAAAAAAGAATAGATGGAATGAGGATACAACTAACAACTAATTGCAATGTATGGACCTTATTTGGATCCTAATTCAAACAAACTATAAGAAAATAAAAATTAGGAAACAATCTCTATGATGTGGATACTATCTGGTTTTTTGATATTGAGGAATCATTATTAAAGTATGATAACAATATTGCTGTGCCTTTATCCTTTAGGAATATACAGTAAAATAATTACAGATGAAATTATATATTTGATTTCCTTCAAAATAATCTGTAATGGGAGGGTGGAGGAATTGGGTGAGGGTGTAAATGAAACAAGATTAGCCATAAGTTGAGTATTGTCAAAGCTGAGTGATGGGTACATGGTACACTTTTTCATATTTGTGTACATACGTGAATTTTTTCATAACAAGGTGTTTAAGAAAAAGTATATACCTCAGCAAAATATTGCTTTAATCCAATCTCTCACTACCCTACTAAATAAAATCAGATTTCTGAGCTAACCCTAAAAACTTCTCTGGACATTTTAACTCTCCATAACAGTTCACCTTTGTCTATTGCCACTCTCTTCCAAATACCTTCTATTTCCTTCATAAAGTACCACTGTTAGTGATACATAGGTTCCTCCTTGTCACTTGCTCTTTGTTTGCATTGTTTATTATACTAGGAAACTCCTTTTATTCACTCCAACTTCTGACTTTTCTAATCCATTGAAGTCCAGCTCAAAAAAAACATTTTCTTTATAAAACCCTTCTCAATCTCTTCCAGGGTAGTTGAATAGTTATCACGGTTCATAACCTTTTGTGAGTGTGACTATTATAATATGTTAGATTTGCATGGTATTAAAGCTATGTGTGCTTACATATTACTTTACCTACTAAATTGTAAGCTTTTTGAGTTTAGGGACTCTGTTTTCTTACAATTTTTAATCCATCAACAGTGGAAAGTAATAGATGCCCAATGAAAGTGAGTTAAATTTTAAAAGAGCCATTTAATTAATATCCTGCCCTATTTACAAAATACATTATGTATATTGTACAAAATTTTAAACACTTCTGGATAGATGGTTTTCAATAACAATTTATACCTCTGATTTTTTAATGATGGTGCATAATTATTTTTAACTTTCTTAATTGATTTTCTTATATTGGAATATTTCAGAAAATAGAAACTGGGAGCATTGAATCAAAAAAATAAAAGAATTGTAACTACCACTAATCCACTTTCCTTATAAAGAAAATATTCTTAGAAAGCTCTATTCTTTCTTTTAAAACAATTTTTAACACTGTTCTCATTAAAGAAACCTATTGGTCAGAGGATTCTTCAGTTTCATGCAATTTGCAATCATTCTACTTTCATCAACTCCTCAGGAGCCAATTCCTTCAGTCATAAACAAAAGGCTGCCTCTTGCAATCAATATCAATATAATTCAAGTAAGACACTTCTTTGTGAACATGCTCCTTTGAAATGTTATTATAGCATAAAATGAGCCTGTGGTAGTGAAGAATACTCCATCACTATTTAAAGTAAATTAAAAATTTCAAATGTTGAAATAATCACCATAAAATTATAATGATAAAATATCTGTATTTTACATAGAAATCACAAGAAAGCCTTATAATTTTTAGGCTTAGCATTCTGGGTAAAATCATCATAAACAGAAAAAATGGGTCAGTAGATAGTCATTCCTAACGCTTTATATTAATATTACTTAGAGATTCAAAATGTTCAGTCTATTGTCAGATTTTAGATGTGAGAGGAGCAGGCCTAGGGAGGTTATCTTCTCAGTCCCTGCCTTCAAGGATTGCAGCTGAGGGGGAGACGAGTAATATGGTGGTTGATGCTGAGGGAAGTTTATAGAGCCCACTGCCTAGTGACAGAGAGGTAATCCTCCTAGTTTGCCTGACTCCTAGAAGGCTGCTCACTCCACTCCACCTAGTTGCGTCTTGATTGGCCCCCAAAAGAGTTCTAGTGACATTTTAACAGCACTATCTTATTTATCCAATATTGTTCATAATTTAAGAAAAGCATCCTAGGCGTGATCATCACATTTCCAGATTATGAGAAGGTCGAAAAGACAGTAACAATATTGAATTGAAATTAAAGTTTAAAAAAATGTTAAAAGGCATGAATAATAGGTTAAATATGGTACAATTTCCTAGAGATAAATGACATTTTAAAGAATAAGTTTATATATTGATTAATAGCTACACATATGGAAAACCAGAATTAAGTTCAACATGTCAGCAATGGAATGTGGCTCACTTTTCCTTTATCTACACAATTTCAATTGGGTAAAACTTTATTGTATGAGAAATGTGTGTGTGGTTTTCTTCATATTCTTTAAAAACTAGAAACTGATATAGTCTGGTAGTGGAATGTGTTAGGTTTGGCTCTGTGCCTTGAAAATATCTTTACAGATTGGAATTGAGAATGAAGGGGAGTGGAAAGGATAGTTCCTGAAGAATTGGAGGATTATAAGGCAACATTGAGCACCCAGCTGAGATCTGAGATTCTGATATCACAGTGCCCATCTGTGTCGTTGAGGGATGTCGTCTTGTGTAACTAGTAGTACTGGGCAGCTTGACTCTAGAAAGTGGGTCAACAATTAAATAGATCTGCTTAGGGGTGGAGAATTTTAAGCTGGTTAGGGTAAAAGAACAAAGGGACAAGAGTATTGAGGGTATGTGTAAGAGAACTGCTGAAATAATGGGTGGAATCTGGATTGAATTTGACGGTAAAACTAGAAAAGGATATTAAAGTGAGATCTTGAATTATTTGCCTTACTCTAGTTCCTACAATTTTAAAAGGGTCGTCAGGAAACTCAAGCATGGATTGAGCTTCTCATTGCGGGTTTCTCATTGCGGTGGCCTCTCCTATTGCGGAGCAAGGCTCTAGGCGCGCAGGCTTCAGTAGTTATGGCACGCGGGCTCAGTAGTTGTAGCTCACAGGCTCTAGAGCGCAGGCTCAGCAGTTGTGGCTCAAGGGCTTAGTTGCTCCATGGCATGTGGGATCTTCCCGGACCAGGGCTCGAACCTGTGTTCCCTCCATTGGCAGGCGGATTCTTAACCACTGCGCCACGAGGGAAGTCCATGCTTGGGTCCAGAGGACAGATGTGAGAAAAGTGAAGCTGGGGGACAATATAACATAACTGCTGAGAGCTGTCTGATGAAGCTACAAATTAGATCTTGGTTTAATATGTGTAAAATTTTGCTTACCTATAGAAGTGTCCACATTTGTCATGGAGAGTTAGTTTCTTCTAAGTCTATCACTAATGGTTTTCAAATATATGCTCAATGATATTAATATGAATATAATGAAGGGATCTATTCTTCAGACATAGGGCTAGAGCAAATAATTTTAAAGTCTGACTCTTCAATTCCAAAATCTGTTAAAATATGTAAAATCTGGCATTTATCTTTCTCATTAACAAATATTACACTACCATATAAATCTCATTAATTAAAAATTAGCTTAATATATTTATGCAAACATACATATAAAGTTCATCAGAATGTGACAGTATTATTTCCTCTACCTGTGTATGTAAGCTTAGGCCCACTGAGTAATAAGGTTTATCTCTTGTTCTAGAGCTACACTATCCAACGTGGAGCCACTAGCCACAAGTGTCTATTGAGCACTTGAAATGTGGCAAGTTTAAATTGACATCTGTGTAGATGTAAAGACACAGAAGATAATATTATAGACATACTGGGTTAAAAATATGATTATATCTATTGTAACTAATTTCACCTTTTTTCTTTTTACCTTTTCTAATATTACTACAATATTATAAACTATGTGGCTCAGAGTAAATTTCTATTGATCGTGCCGCTCATGAGGAAGGAAAAATATGGTTCAAAAAGGCAGTTCTTTTTACAGTAGAATGACTACATTACAGACATCATCCTTTGCATTTCCCTATAGTGATTCTCTTTGTTCACTGATTTGCTCCTGCAATGTGGCAAACATTGTTCTTGGCACCAGAAAAAGCAATGATCAAAACAGAAGAAAAAAAAAAAGAATGCCTGCACTAAAACAATTTATCTTCTAATGTAAGGAGAAAAACAATAAACATATTAATAAGTAAAATATGTAATATGTCAGATGATAATGATTGCTACAGGAAACATAAGGCACTGAATCAGGATTGGGGTTGCTGATGGGGAAATGCAAGATAGATCACGTATTTGGAATTGCAATTTTCATAGATGGTTTCGGAGGGCATCCCTGAGAGGGTAACACACATGCAAAGAAGGGAGTGAACCATGTGAAAGTCAGGAGGAAAAGTGTGATAAGCAAAGGAAAGATGAAGTGCAAAGTTCCTGATGCCCAACTTGGATGGAGTATTCAAATAACAGCAACTGCTTATAGGCAGTGTGGCTGAAGCAGAGGGAGGGAGGGAGAAACTGGTAAAGGACAAGGTGGTGTAGGACCTCGTATGCACCTTCCACTTCCCTGCTCTGCTCTGGATGAAAAAAGATACAATTCAAGAGCTTTAGCAGAAAAGGAACTCTTTCTGTTACATTACACTGTAAAAAGCAAAGTTTAAAAATGAATCTCCCTGTGGCACACGGTACATTGAGAAAAGGCTGGTGACTAGTTAGGACGCAAGAAATGGTGGGGACTTGGACCAAGGTGGCAATGGTGGAGGGTATGACAAGTGGTCAGACTCCGAGCCTACAGAATTTGCTAACAGATTGTGTCTTGTGAGAGAAGGAGAGGTGTCAGGATTCTTTCAGTGACCTTTCAGCTCCATTATATTACTAAATTAACATTAGAAAAATGTACATACTCAGTAGAATTATTTTTATAATGAACATATCTTTCTGCTATGAAATTCTGACTTTCATGGGGGGAAAAGTGAGGATTTGTTTTTAAAAATATGCAGATTAGAACTTGTACAATAAAACAGTACACTAACAGTACAATAAAAATTTAAATTTTAAATGATGATGTTTGAACCACTTTGAGGCATTAGGTAGACTGATTTTTCTTCAGTAGTTTATCTAAAATATCAAAAATAACTGGTCCATTATATAAGTTGTTCAACAGAATAATTCTTCCTGTAATGCAGTTACCAGTTATTGAAACATATATTACTTAACTCAAGAAGAGCTTTAAAAAAACAGTGCAAAGTTTAGTATCAACTCATTCTATACTACAAATTTACTCAGTTCCAGCCCTATTGACACTTGGAGCCAAACAATTCTTTGTTGTGGGGATGTCTTCCCCATCCAGTGGTGACAACCAAATGCTCCCTAACCACTAGAATCTCTTCTTAAACTTATAACAAATTAACCTTTTATTAATTAGGTAATTAAAGCAGTAGCTGACATTTATAGAAACACATTGTACCAGGGATCCTATTACGTGTGTTAAAGGCATAGTCGCATTTATTCACCATAGCCATGTAATTAGGGAGTTATTGTCATTCTCTCCTTCTACAGATAAGAAATTGCAGTTTAGGGCTTACCTGGTGGCGCAGTGGTTGAGAGTCCGCCTGCCGATGCAGGGGACACGGGTTCGTGCCCCGGTCCGCGAGGATCCCACATGCCGCGGAGCGGCTGGGCCCGTGAGCCACGGCCGCTGGGCCTGCGCGTCCGGAGCCTGTGCTCCGCAGCGGGAGCTGCCGCAGCAGTGAGAGGCCCGCGTACTGCAAAAAAAAAAAAAAAAGAAAGAAATTGCAGTTTAGATAGAGACCCACTTCCACAAAGTCTCAAAGCAAAGGATGGGAGAAAAGTGATCTGGAAGTCTGGGCCCTTCCTAACATTTCTTCAGGTGAGACTCTGCAAACCTAGATTTATTCATGAGTTTGTCTCCATGATTTAAAAATATTTAGTGCATTTAATTAAAATATCATAGTTAGACTGACACAATATTGTTTATCAGAAAGAAAACGGTTTGCTTTAATAAGTGTTTCCATTTTTAACTTTTTAATACTTTTGAATTCACATATGTGCAAACGTAATTTTGAAGATATATTGTCCCCAATCAAATTGCAACACTGTTAATATTCTTCAGTGTTTACATCTAAGCAAAAACTACATGATAGCAACATGATAGCAAACGTAATTTTGAATATATATTGTCCCAAATCAAATTGCAACACTGTTAATATTCTTCAGTGTTTACATCTAAGCAAAAACTACATGATAGCAACTTTGTAAACAATTAGGTTTAATTTTTTTCCAGAGGGAACATTTTAAATATGGTGTTTAAGCTGGATTTCATTAAAATATGTTTCTTCAGCTGTGTGAAGGGCTGTAAAGGAGTGAGGGAAGGAGTGGAGTGTGACAAAACTATGACAAAGGAGTTAGGAAAAACATTTCAGGAACAAAGAGAATTAATTAACTCAAACATATGATTCATCTCACTCTGGTAAGAGCTAATTGCCTTTTATGCACTCCAACTGTTAAAAGTACTGTGATGTGGCTACTCATGTGAACATAAAAACTATTAGAATGCACTGAAATTCATAATGCATACTATATTTTACATAATAAAAATCCTTTCCTTCCTAACATAATGTTCCAGTATATTAAATTTTCTGGTTAACTTGAAATATTTCTTTAATTTTCCTAAGGTAGATTAGTCTTTATTTTGCCTTAATAAAAATACTATGATAAATACATTTCAAAGATGAGTGGATTTCTTTTAGTGCTCCAGAAATATCAGGGGTTAAAAACGTTACTGTGTAATTCTATAAAGTTTGACGTAAAACATGCAGAAAAAAATATAATGAATCTCTACTGTTCCCTGAACATCTCTATAAGGGTATTATTTTGTATATTTTTGAAAATTGTTCTGTGAACTCTTTCTCTTAAATGTATATTTTAGAGTGTAAGGAAGAAAGGATAATTAATTGGGTTTTGAATGAGATCCACACTCCTGTATAATCTCTCTTTAACACAAAATATTTCAAATCTGAAATAACTCTTTCAAAGCAAATGTTTCAGCAGCAGAAACATTTAAAGTTTTTAATTAAAAATTTTAAAATCATTTTTATTTTTTCTCAGACTAACTACTTCATTTTCTGTTTATGTCTACTGGAGAGTGTTATTGCTGATAATTCTAAATACATATGTCCCTGGATATTTTCCTAAATAAGTCCCAGGAGTGAGTGAAGGAAATTTATACACTAAAAAGGTGATTTTCTGCCTTAAGTATCTGCCAGAGTCTCCCTAATCTATAATCAAAAGTGTGGCTCCAACCTCATCTACTGATTAATCAAGACTTGAATGTACATTAGAGTCCCCTGGGGGCTTGTTCAAACACAGAGTGCTGGGCCCACCCCCAGAATTTCTGATTCAGTAGGTCTCAGGGGCAACCTGAACGTTGCATTTCTAACAAGTCGCAGGTGATACTGATGATACTGGTCCAAGAACTACACCCCGGGAACTTCTGTATTTGAGGAAACTTTCCCTGAAAAACTAAACACTGATCAGTAGCACATCCTAAGATCTCTCAGCATTAACCACCTAAGTGTATGATACATGTTTTAGCACTTAATAATACATTTAAAAATGATTCTCCAATCTTATTTAATTTGTAAACTCAGTAGCAATAAGAACAATCCTATTTCTTTTCTACTTTCCAGAGAATCAGGTACTTTGTCCCTCATAAATATACCATTTAGCTAGTAAACATAAATGTGATAGACATATGAAAAATGTATAAAAGTGTTTTTAATCCATTAGATACTTATTTGTACACTATATTATTTGGATGATTTACTCTTATGTCACGTTTTTATATTCTGAAAATAAATAACACGTAAAATAAAAAGAATTAATTTAGGAAAGTCATATTGGAGTAAAAAGCTCAGAACTTCCAATCTAATTCTGAGTCTACCAATAGTTGGATCTATGATTTGGGGCAAATGATTTGTTCCCTGTGGGCCACAGTTTCTTCTTCTATAAACTGAGGGTATTGGATTAAATGAGGTCTAATCCTGGGAGCAGGTTTTAAATTGTATGATAATAAGTTTTTAAAAAGACTCACATTGTTATCTTACAGACTGATGATACTTTTATGTTATTCTAGAACACAAAAAGAGAGCGAAAATTTCAAGCCCTCTTTTTAACAATAGGTTACTTGATATGCCAGCTCAAAATAAGAGACAGCATGGAAGAAAACAAGGAATGCATACCTTTGAGGAAGAAGGTACGCATTCCCACATGCCTAAACCAGTAGATGAAAAGGCAGATAGTCCTCACATATGGTGCTATGTGCATTCTAATTATAACTAGAGTTTCATGTGGGTTTTCCATGTTCTTAATATAGAATTTTTTTTAAAAAAGTATCAAACCCTCAACTGTAAAAATATCAAATATCATTAATTTATAGTTTAAAATAAAGCTATCATAAAAAGAATAGAATGTTTCACCTTAAATTAGATTTTATTATAAACCTCAATGTGTAGTTTGTTCCGTAGAATTAATGAATATACACCACTGCTTATTTTCTGTTTTATTGATGTAATAAATAAGGTTTCTAAATTGTACTTTGAAGAGCTATTTCTTTTCTCTCCTTTAACTAAAGGGTTTCATTTCAGTACTTTTTATTTCCCTTAATAACGTTAGTACCCATGGCATTTAATAAATCTTATAAATTTAAGATTAAAATGTATCACCCCACACTCCTGTTTTTTATGAGTCTGACTTGCCTGTCGAGTATGCTGGAAGAAAAAAATACTGTATCACAATTCTTTTAGAAGAGTTCAGAATAATTTTTGTTTACTTTAACAGAGCAGGAGTAAGGTAAAAACTAAGTCCGTCTCAGAATTAAGTTTTTTATTGATGTTTCTAATCTCTCTGACCATAAATTCACTTTTCTTTGATCAACAATCATCAAAAGCAACAGAAG
Source organism: Globicephala melas (assembly GCF_963455315.2). Taxonomy (NCBI): domain Eukaryota; kingdom Metazoa; phylum Chordata; class Mammalia; order Artiodactyla; family Delphinidae; genus Globicephala; species Globicephala melas. The sequence goes on from NC_083322.1 coordinate 82,877,425, forward strand.
CAACATACACAAACACAAATGAACTAACAAAAAGCTCAGCCTCTCCCTGTTATACTCCTATTTTGTCCACTCAGCACGTTTGCTACATTCTCCAAGTAATGAGGAGCCAGTGTGTTAATTACAAAACCATAAGGGAAGTACAAGAAAGAAGCTTTTCACTACTCCTCCAGTGCTTTGATCTAATTCAACTTGAGAACTATTGGGATCTTTACTTTGTCAAAGACAATGTTGAGTGTTCAACAGACTAATGTACAAGCAGGTTTGGCAGAGTAGGTTAGCACAGGGGGTTAACACCCACAGCATGCCTGAGTACCCTCCAAGGAGGATAGCACTCCCATTGATTCAGTATGCGTTCTTAAATATGGTGACCCTAATTAAATCAATCATCCTTCTTAGTGGGTGTCAGGAGACTTAAGGCAGATTAATTTAGCAGGGGCCAAGGTATTTAAGGGAGTTGATTTAATCAATGGAGTCATGTGATCTAGGGGCTGATTGAATCAACGGGAGTCACATGATAGTGGGGACTGAATCATTGGTAGTCCCATGATTTAAGGGAACTGATGGAATCAAACGCAATCACGTGATATAAGGGGGCTTCTTGTTTTAACAAGTGTCAGGAGATTAAGAAGGCCTATTAATTTAATGGGGTTCAGGAGAATTAAGAAGCCCCAATGACTTCATGGGTGTCAGGAGAGTTAAGAGGGCAGATTGATTTAATGAGGATCAGGAAACCTAAGGGATTTGATTGGTATAATGGGCATCAGGAGATTTAAGAAGGATGATTGATTTAATGGGGGTCAGGCTATATAACTGGGCTGACGGAATCAATGAGAGTCACCTGATTTATGGGGACTGATTTAACAATAGAAGTCATGTGATCCAATGGGGTTGATTGAATAAGCCCAAGCAACCCCTCACCAAGGGTACATCACCTATGTACACAACTGTGTATATAATATATATACATAGTATATATACACAACTGTGTACATACTATGTGTCCACAAAGGATCTTTGCATACACAATGCATATACACAAATGTGGATATACTATGTTTCCACAAAGGAACTTTATGTATACAATTCATAAACACAATTGTGTACCCCAGGGGGTATACTCACAGAATATCACATTGCTCAGTTGTGTAATTTTGTATTTTGTTATGATATCAGGTAAAGTTCCTCTTCATTATTTCCTTTCCTGAAATACCACTGACTATCCTTAAAATTACTTTTCCGCATAAACTTTGAAATAAACAACTTGAGAACTATTTTAAGCCAAATATATACATGCACATACATATAAGTACACACACATCTCATTAGGATATTGAGTGGAATTACATGGGTTTTATGGTTTAATACAAGGACAATTAACTTCTTTTATATTGAGTCTTTCCATTTTAGAGCATGATCTTTCTTACCAGTCATTCCTTTTGACCATCAATAAGTATTTAGCATCTCTTGCTACAGCTGTTTATTAAGTATTTTGTAGTTTTTGATGCTATTTTCATTGGGATTTTCTCCATTGCATTTTCCAGTTGCTGATTGTTGTCAACATTTACAGGAAAGATATCAATTTTTGTAAACTATTTTTCTATTTTCCATTACTAGATTCTTACATTAGTTTAACAATATTTCTTTGATTTCCAGAAATTGTCTAGAAACACTGTCACTTCTTGTGTAATCTGAGTTTTATCTCTTCTTCTTAGTCAATTTTTAAACATGATTTTGTTATTTTTGTATTAACTGGAACTCCCAGAATTAGGCTGATATAAAGGAAGAAAGTATATGCAGTAAGTGCCCAACTATTTTGACAAACATGAGTCTTTTATGTATAGTCATAATGTACTGTGCGTTTGTAATTGGCTTAGTGCATGAGCTAGACTCAGAAGAGTAAAATTCAGAAAGCAAGTCCCGAATTTTATTTTCCATTCACTTTATGGTAACAAAATCTTTCAGGTCAAAGTTTTATTTTTGTTTCATTTTTTTATACTTTGGTCATCTTTTAGCATTTATAAAATCATTATTTACAGTATTTATTTTCGTATACCCTACACATAATGCAAATATCCCCCAAACACTGTCATTGCAGAACCACTCTACTCAATAAATTTAGAAAGGCTGATAAGCTATCTTCACACCCACAATAAAGCTCCTATTACAAAGGAATTAATCTTTATCTCGCTGAATCATATATGTTCAATGCTGATTTCATCCTAAATTCAGGTATGACTTAAAATCAAATGGGGAAAGGAATCATAAAAATTCCAATGAACAAAGATATTTGCTTATCCATAATATATTGTATTGTTAGCAGGTGATTTAAAAATTTTATTATAATAGAACCCACATTTAAAAAAAAATTTTCTGGCCTCGCCAAGTATCATGTGGGATATTAGTTCCCCAACCAGGGATCCAACCTGTGCCCCTGCATTAGAAATGTGGAATCTTAACTGCTGGACCACCAGGGAAGTCCCCCACATTTGTTTTTTTATTCTGATCGCAAACCTTAGAGAAGGAGTCCATAGAATATGGTGTAATGAATTATATATCGCTAGAATTATTTTTCCTTTCAGATGACTGTATCAGCTATTATAACTTTTTATATATCTCACCCTAATAATACAAGCAAAACTCCTCACAATAATTCATAAGCGATTGATATCATTTTTCCCTAATAATTTTGCAAAGTATCATTATTGCTAAAATTAACTTTTTAATATTTTTGTAAATTTCACTTTGTTGCATTATTTCTTTTAAAATTTCTAAATATATATAAGGAGAATAATAAAGCTGTGTTTGTCCAATATGATACATATTACCTTCAGGTGGCTATTTAAATTTAAATTAAAGTTAGATAAAATTTAAAACTCAGTTCTTCAGTCTCACTAACTATATTTCAAGTCCTCAATAACCACTTGTGTCTAGTGTCTACCATGTGGGACAGCACAGATATAGAACACTTCCATCATTGCAGAATGTTCTATTGGACAGTGCTGGTTTAGAGTATAGCAAAACTGGCGTATCTTTGTTACTTGTAAAACATTGATTTTTTTTTACAATTTAATAGTTTGTAACAAGTTTTATAAAGATTAGATTGTTTGATCTTATATTGGAAATAACAAATATTTCCAATTTTAGTCCCTTTCACAAAGAGCACCAGAACTCTCTGGGTAGAACTTGTAGAACTACAAAATTAGAAACATCAGGATCCAAAAAACGAATATCAGAAACATAATAAGGAGTCACTTAAAAAAAACTCTCACATGATGATATTGGTTCATAAACTACTTGAAATTATTTCCTTCCACTTCCTCATTCACCTCTTCATCAATTCCACAACTATTTACTGAGGATACTGGACATAGACAAAACAAAAATAATATGTATAAAATGTCATATAGTAATAAGTGCTAAATTAAAAAAATTATAATAAAAAAGAGGATGGAATGAGTAGATAGGATTGGGGAGGAATTCCTGCTTTAAATGGCATGATCAGAAAAGAGTCCAGTCAGGTGACACTTGAGCATGGACCAGAAAAACCTACTATGTTACTGGCACTGACTCAATGTTAGACTCTGCATTAGACTCAAGAGCATTTTTGTTTTAGGCATTATGCTAGGGTTTGGAAGCACAGAGAAGGAAAAGACTTTTGTTCTATCCTCAGGAAGATCTAGGGATGTTTAGGGAAGAAGATAAATGAGACGATAACCCATTACCACACAATCTGCTAAGTGACATACTACACGTATGGGCATGTAGTATTATGTTTCCTTATCCATTAGGTAACAGTTTTCCCCAAAGGCATATTAAGCCCCATTAACAGTATTGAAAAAATTTATCCATTTATTTATTTCAAAATTAATTTGTAACAGAAAATAATATTAAGGAATCATAAAATATCTATTAGCTAAAGTTGGTTTCATTCTGGACATTATAAAAACCTTTAACCACTTTTCAATTTTTTTTTTGAAATTAACCCATCTTCCCTTTCAGTGGGATAAGGTAACATTAATAAGACTAATGAACATAGGATCTAAAACATAATAAATGATCAAATAAAAAGTTTGTGTCTTCTTTTTTGTCGAGCATATCCTAATAAATGTGGTAAAACATGGAAATTTTTTATAGCTATTCTTATCCTACTGACAGGATTCATTATTTTTACAACTGATTTAGAAAAAATATAAATTAATAATAACTGGCCTATTATTATTGTTGAATAACTTCAAATACATAGTACAATATTCAAAATATTCCTTTTTTTTTTTTTTTTTTTTGCGGTACGCAGGCCTCTCACTGCTGTGGCCTCTCCCGTTGCGGAGCACAGGCTCTGGACACACAGGCTCAATAGCCATGGCTCATGGGCCTAGCCGCTCCGTGGCATGTGGGATCTTCCCAGACCGGGGCACGAACCCGTGTCCCCTGCATCGGCAGGTGGACTCTCAACCACTGCGCCACCAGGGAAGCCCCAAAATATTCCTATTTTTGAGTTTTGTTTTCTGAACTGAATATTAATAATCTCAAAATTAAAATAGATATAATTTTTCATGTACTTCATGATGGATGCCTTAGAAAGGTTTACATGGAGAGAGGTAAACACTTCTATTAGTTATCTCCAATTAACCATGAAACAAATAAAAGGCAAATGTATGATTGATAACTAAGAAGCTGCAAGTACCTGGGTAATAAGGCAAAAGTAATGTTATATATTCATAGATTATTATCTAAGAACATAATTTTGTTGGTATAAATTGATTACAAAGCAGTTGAAATTAATATGACTTTTAGGTAAGGACACAAATGTAAAGAGTTTTGAAGACAGCAACCATCTGAAAACAAACCACTCATACCATTTTTCATGAGACTAAGAGAAAGTCTTACTCTACTGTATTTAGAGACCATTACTTCTTTTCAATGAGACTTATAAGCAAAAAATGACACTTACTTAAAGCTTGAGTTTTAATTAAGTAAAGCCTTCAGTGTAAATTAATTCAGACTAGATTTTACTGATCTATAACATCATACGATTTTACTGTTATTTCTACAGTCCATTACTTAAAAATTGATTCAATTTACATTAACATGTGAGTGATTAAATAATTTCTGAGGAAATTTTAATTATCACTATGGCTGTTTTCTCTATATAACTAAGATCTTAAACACACACAAACTGAATTAAGGAAAAAAAACTTTTCAGAAAAGCCAGAATCTGTATTGGGAACAAAAGATATTCCTGTTCTATTCAACATTTTAGTGTTTAGCTCTACTTTTTCCTAAGTCATATATTAGTGTCGGAGTAAGAAAAGGGACTTGAGGTGTCATCTATTTATGTTATACTCATCATTTTGAGGATGGCCTTCCTCAGGGCCTTTGCATATACAATCCTCTTAGCCTCTAGTACCTATTCCCAGAATGTTAGTATGTTTCGCTTCCTCACTTAATTTGTGTCCCTGCTAAAATGCCACCTTTTAAGAGAAGATTTTCCTGACTACCTCTAGTCCCTTACCCTGCTTTATTTTTCTTTATAACACTTATTAACAATGTAGTACCCTGTTTATTTCTGTAATATTCTGTCTCCCTCTAACTTTGCCACCACTAGCATGTAACAGCCATGAGAATGGGGTGTCTATTTTGTTTAAAATATGTATCTAGGGTCTGAAAGAGGGCCAGGCAATTTAGAAGATGCTTGTCAAATATCTGGGAATGCATATGTGATTAAATGATTACCTCTATATTTAACTAGTTCATACAATCAGATGCTTTTCTATAGACACAACTGATCCAATTGAATTCAGTTTCAAGACAAATGAAAATCACAACCAAAATCAACTAATAAACCCAACTCTTTCTGTGGTTTCAGGAAATAAAATGGTGAATTTAGTTGTGTTTTGCTCATGTCAATCAGTTGATCTAGGATTGTTCACAAGTCTAGATATTCTTCATGATATCCAGATATCTAGGTTATCAAAGAGTGTATTTTGGTTTTCCAATTAATGTTTTATGCAAATTTCCATATTTTTCTACATCTTTCAAAATACACTTTAATATATTGATAGTTTCTAAATCTGGTTACAGGTTTAGGATTTTTGTTTGCCAGAGCAATATTTCTGCCTCACAAATTATTGTCAAATTTTAATTGAGTTGAAAGAGCTATTTTCCATGAGTTAATCAGTATTAACCTGCCAGAAGATGGGCATGTTTACACAAAGTCTTTTTGCAATGCTGTGCTCAACATTTAATTTTTTGGCAGAAAAATGCCTTCTTTAGAGTCTCGATTACTTCATATTCAAGTGGGAGGTATGGTAGAGTGAAAAAGAGGTATTATTTAATTAAAACAACCTGGGCTAAACCTCAGCTCTTCCATTTTGTAACTTTGAGATTCAGTGTCTACATTAATATAGAGTGGGTGAAGGAATACTGACCACATATCATGCTCTTATCACATACACACACACACACACACACAGAGTCAAAATATAAATTTCTCAAGAGTTTCTGCTACAAAAAGAACACCTGATACATTTAATTCTCTTTTTTCCTTATTACCTCCCATTCTCTAAAAGTACCTCTGAATTAGCTTCTTTTTTTTTTTTTTTTTTGCTGTGGTCTTATAGTCTCAATTTCAAATCATTCTGGATTTCAAATTAGTTGATAGGTGATGACTTTTAACAGCTATTGCTCTTATTTTAGATTTTAGTCATATAATACAGCTATTACATTAAACTAATATTCTTAGCAAATATATGAAAATTTATGTTAGGAACTGAACAAGAAAAATATATACTAGGAATTATGGCAATAAAACTTAATTCAAGGTATAGTACTATCCCTTTAGAAATGAGCCAAAATCGTAAAGAATGGAAAAGGAGAAAAGAGAGGTTGGGGAGAGACAGAACATTGAATGGAAGGATATTGTAAAATATATACATCTTAGGAATTAGGAGAGAAAACTAGAAGAATAAATACATGGATGGATAGTTATATGTGTGCTGATTGAGCAGAACATTTAATTAAGCCAACAAAGTCTTTTGGAGTGCTGTAATATTTCATTGAGAAACTGAAATTGAATTGGCCTAGAAGAAAAGCAAGATTCAAATGGTTAGAAAGGAGACAGAAGGTCATTCCAGAGTATGTAGGAATAAAGTAAGGAGATGAACATTTTAAAGTTACCTGAAATAGTAGTTTTTTTCTATTTTGAGGAGTTGCCTATAATCTGAAATGATTCCCCAAACTAATATAAAATGTCAAGTGAACTGTGTCCTCAATGGATTAATACTGATATCAGGTGGATTCCCAACAGATGGATAAAGTAGAGAATACTCCAGAAATTTGACTTGTATGAACTGTTCTCTTGATTTTCTTTTTTGAAAAGACATTTAAAGTTAAATGTAACTTGTGTATTTTTGGAAAATATACAAATTTCCCCATCATTAAGTTACAAAATAGATATGCATAAATGTGGAACTTTTGCCAGAAAAATTCTAAGGATAGGTTTCCTTATCTTTAAATTCAAAAAGGTACTGTCACTGAGAAACAGCTCTATTACTATTAGCCTACAAATTGTCCTTTTGGGAAGAAGAGAAAGTTAATTAAATATGTGAGGTCAAAGACCTGAAGGTGGGCTTCCCTGGTGGCACAGTGGTTGAGAGTTCGCCTGCCAATGCAGGGGACATGGGTTCGTGCCCCGGTCCGGGAAGATCACACATGCCGCGGAGCGGATGGGCCCGTGAGCCATGGCCGCTGAGCCTGCGCGTCCAGAGCCTGTGCTCCGCAACGGGAGAGGCCACAACGGTGAGAGGTCCGCGTACCGCAAAAAAAAAAAAAAAAAAAAAAGACCTGAAGGTGTGGCCCCTTTAGTGCTCCTGCTACCCCTTAGCTTGGAGTTCTGTCCCCAGCATACAGTACCTCCTCTCCCCCAGGCTATGGTTTTATTGTTTTCTTTCCTTTCCTCATGGGTTTTCTTCAGTGCCATTTGGACAAAATCATTTGTTGTCCTTCCCCCCACGATTAAGCCTTTTTTTCCAGAGATACCAGGCCTTGTATGGTTTGGGTATCAGACTAAATCTTGTGTCTTCTATTTTTTGGAAGACTTTGCACAGAATTAGTATAATTTCTTCCTTTAATGTTTGGAAAAATTCACCAATGAAGATATCTGGGCCTGAAGTTGTTTTTTGTGGGAAGTTTTGAAAGTACAAATGTGGTTTCCTTAATAGTTGTATGAACTATCTAGGTTATCTATTTCTTCTTAATCGAGCTTTGAAAGTCTGTCCATTTCACTTAAGTTGTTGAATTTATTCCCATAAAAATTTTTAAATCTTTTATTATTTTTAAAATATCTGTAGAATCTTTATTGATGTCATCTCTCACATTCCCTTTTGATATTTTTGACCCACAAATAATTTTGAAACTTTTAATTAAGTTTCCAAATATTTGGGGATATTCCAGATGTGTCTCTTAAATATCTTTTGTTGTATAATAAATAACAGTTGCCACACACATATATGCACAATTTTTTTCCAAGTCATTTATTTCTTTAAGAAATTAGGTTAATCATTCTGTACCATATTCCACAATCTATATTTGATTTATTGCTCTCTCTTGATACTATTCAACATGTTTCCTTTTCTTTATATTTCCTGTAATTAAATCTGGAAGTTTGCAGATTCAGCCTCAAATTTGAGCAATAACAATTTGTAGATAGTTGTTATCTTTCTTTAACATTACATTATGGGCACATACGGTCTGGTTTTCCTAAGACAGATCAGTGTTTTCAGTTGTTGTCAGCCAATCCATCCTTTACTGAGTTCACCAGCAACATTTCATGTGATTTTTATAGCATATAGTTAGGATTTTTATCTAGACCCATTATTTAATTTGAGCTTGAAAATGATGATTTTAATCGTCTATCATTCCTTCTGCTTTATTAGTTGGACTTCTATAAAGGAAATTAACCTTATCAAATGTTTGGCTACTCTGAAACAGTTTATATTGTAAAGTAGTATAATTTCTTCTTTCCTTATACTTGCCAATTTGAAGAATAACAAGTTATTACATCAGCACTCTAAAAAGGAAGAGTAACCATATAATTTAACCTTCAAACTGAAACAATTCTGAGTGACATGAGGTGGTTTTAACAATTACCCTAGGAGAGCAGTCATTGGGGATATTCCAGGCAAAAGTGACTCACAAGTGTTTTTTAAAATTCATGGATTTCTGTGTATTTTATGTTTCACTTTACGGTAATTTTTATTTTTTATTGCCCCAATTGTTTTATCTTTGACCATGGAAAGCCTATTCAAGTTGACTCCTATGTCCTTTGGAGATGATCTCAGTAGTCTTGGACAGATTTCTTGATTTCTTAGACAAAAAAGATACTTCATGCTCATCTTCTGTATTTCCTTCTCCCAGATCTGGAAACAATTTTTCAAAAAGGCCTTGCTCCTTTTAGTACGTAATGGTATTTAGATACTAAAATACTGGTTCTAGTGTGTGATTGCTTCCGTGTTGCCATTGCTTTTATGCCTCTCAACAAACAGAGCTAGGAAAGGTGCATTTTTCAAAAGGGAAGACTAATAATAAGTGTATGCTGATATTTTTAAATCAAAAGAAACAATACTGGGATTTTATTTAACTTCTTTTATATTTGCTTTTCATTTTCTCTTATTCTAAAAATACTGATTAAATTATTGGTTTTTATATTATCTCTATTATCTACTATCATGTATATTCACTTAATACCAATATTTTTACTAACAATGACTAATTCAGCTTCAAATTTCTTTGGTGCTATTTTTAATCCTTACAGCATATCTCGGTAGCAACGTCAGTTACAATACTGTTTTAAAATAATGGTAAATAATTCTGGTCAGAGGGGTTACGTAGTCAAATTGATGTGTGATTTGGGGTATTTTTAAAAATTTATTTTTATAATTTATGTAGAACGTTTAAAGTTCGAAATTCAAAACTGTAAAAACAGATATTTTAAGAGTTGTAGTTTATCATTTAACATGTTCCTATTTTTGCCAGCCTCACAAAAGATAACATTAATAAAACCAAAGTAATGCTGCAATATTGAAACTAGTTTGACTATATTTACGGACATATGAACACATAAAGGTAACTTCTATTATAGAATAACTATTTTAATGTCTTTGGTCTCAGTTTAATCATAGGCAACTTTTTTCCTGTCCCCATTACTTTTTTTTTTTTTTTCGGTACGTGGGCCTCTCACTGTTGTGGCCTCTCCGGTTATGGAACACAGGCTCCAGACGTGCAGGCTCAGTGGCCATGGCTCACGGGCGCAGCCGCTCTGCGGCATGTGGGGTCTTCCTGGACCGGGGCACGAACCTGTGTCCCCTCCATCGGCAGGCGGACTCTCAACCACTGCACCACCAGGGAAGCTCCCCATTACATTTTTATGTAAGCTATGCTAGTTTCAGGTGTCTGTTTTGGTATGCTAATTTCAGGGAAATTGCTATAGTTTTTTTCAGACGCCAGTCCATAAATTCAGATTATTTCATCACAGCTCTTTGTACAACGGCTGAGTTCATCAAGCACATTTTTCTTACTTTTATGTCCTATTCTGACCCTACTGCTGTTGTGCAGATTTGTAGAAAGCAGAAACACTGGATGACTCTCCTGTGAGAGTGGGTGAGTGTTAGAGATGTTGGAAATGCCATTTTTAGAGCTGTTTCATGTGAAGGGTCATATACTCTAAAAAGAATGTCTCCCAAGAAACCCTCATCCTGAAAGGTTCTGCTGCATAATTCAAAATGGCTACAAATGTCTGTAATGAAACTATGGAAGCATGGGGAAGTATCTGTCCTTAAGGCATGGCTTAACTTAGTGGTTGAAACTTCGTTTGGTAATATGATTTTTCCCGTTAATTTTAGATGATGGCAGGGAAAATAATACCTCTCTAAAATAGTTAACAGAGTGTTCATTCATATACAGAAATATAATATACTGGAAAAGATAGTAAATTTCAGTTGATGAAATATTGTAGAAAAGAAAACTATTAAATTTTATTTAACCCATTATTGCTCGAATTTATCTGACCACAGAAATTTTTGCTTTCCTATATCACATATTAATATGCAGGAGAATTATTGTTCTATAAACACATCTCAGTTTTGTAAAGACTGTGTTAAATAAAGCTCAACAGGTACATTTATGATAAACCTTTTCAAGGCTTTCTATTTATTACTGTGAATCAGGACTCTTCAAGCTGGAGTACAGTACATGGGCCATCTCCCAAACTTATTTATATAAGAACCACTTTTCTACATGACACAAACTGTGAAATATTGTTTGAGAGGTATAATCATTCTTAATTTTCACAATTTATACCCCTCTTTCTCACCCAGAGAAGGTCATATAATTTATCATGAAATGCAGAGAAATATGATTTTATCGCTATTCTTCTGATTACTAATACATTTAACTTTTTAACTGAGGTATAATATACACACAGAATTCTGCCTACCTTGTAAATGAAAAGTTTGATGAATTTTCACAAACTGAGCCAACTGTGTAACTAGCATCTAGCTCAAGAAATAGAATATTATACCTACCTGGAAAAGGAAAGGAAAATGCAAATTTCCTCAGACATTCCAGGACCATCTCATTTTCTTTCAAAGAATAGTAAGCAATGAGGTAAGTAAGACAAAATTTAACAGATATACTCCCAAGTTGTATTAGATGAACTTATTCTAGGTTGCAGAAATTAGACTAGAGATTTTGCTTATCAACTGCATGGACAACCACCCTGTAGATTTGTACCCCCTCCCAAAGCTACAGATCTAAGAAATTGGCCAGAAAAAATGTAGAGTAAGTGAAATCTTACTCTACTTTAAGTGAAATCCATTCAACCTGTCTTTCCACAAATGTTCCATGCACTAAGACTATTTCCCTCTATTCCTTGATCTTTTGTACTTTGGCAATAGGGTTAGTGATGTGAAAAATACAAGTAGATTTGTTTATATAGGTGGCAATTGATGGGAGGAAGAGGAATGATGACTGGCAGTTGCAAACAGTATTCGTGGACAGTGGTGAAAGTGGCAAAGAAAATTCTCTATTTGGAGCGACATCTGTATCACTTGAAGACACAGCTCCTTAGTTTCTTGTGCTATCTGTAATTGTCTTTTTTGCCTGTTTGCATGGCCATGTAAAATTGATCTTGGAAGAGCTAATGAGGTACTGCCAACTGTCACTGTCTTAACTCTCTGCTTATAATAGCTATAAAAAATTGATGCCTATTATGTTCCCACCACTATGTTTAGGTTTCAAACTACATAATCCCTAAATCCCACCTCAACACTGTGAAGTAGGTATTGTTAGTCCTATTATATTAACTAGTAAAACCAACAGAGAGACAAAGTACCTTGCCCTAAATTGTACAGATAATAAATTGAGAAAACAAGTTTTAACTCTAGGTACATCTGGCTCAAAAATCAAGCTATTTGCACTTAAACATGCATCCTATAATTTCTTTAGGTTCTGTATTCTTGAGAGCAGCCCTGTGAGATAGGGATTGTTTTTATTTCATGGAGGTGCAATCACTGAGAGCTGGGGTTTGAACCTAGGTCAGAAGATTGTGGATGTACTACTTTTTCAACTAACCAAATAGCATACATATGTATATATATTTTTTCTTTTTAAATTCAACTTTAAAAAACCTTTTTCTATTAGGAAGTTCAGAGACTTACTATATCAAAGAAACGGAAGCATGCTGCTGACTTTTAATAGAAAATGAAAACACATGGTTTGAAATGGGGAGAGGGCACTAACATGTTTCTGATTTTTAATGATGTTAAAAATGTTTCTTAAAAAAATGTTTCTTAAGGTACAGCTTAAGAAATGGTTTCTTACATGAGACAGAAGGTTAGAGCCAGATTTCCATCATTCATCTCTGTTTACATGACTGACTACATTAATATTTTTATGTTGCAGTAAGAGGTGAATTCATTTTTTTCAATACTAATAGTTATTGAGGTTAAGATAAAATATAAGTACAAGAAAATAAATATATGAAAATCATTAAACATAAAATTACATCAGTTAGCATTTTGTACCCAAGGAGAGATATATTTACAGAAATTTAAAACACTTTTTAATATAATCAGAGAGAGAAACATTATAAAGTACACCACTTTCGGTTTATTTGTTTTACCAGTAATTTTCTCAGACTTCGCGGAACTGGTCTTGTTGTTCCTTAATTGATTTTACACTTAATAAAGTTAACATGCCATAAAAGGAACAAAAAAACAAAATGTTACTGATTTTGGACATTAAAAATAATGTATAATTAAGATATATATTTATATACAGTAAAAAGATCTTTCTATAAAATGATTGTTTTAGTATTTATTGGTAGACTCCTTTTCTAAAAAAGAGAAGACAGCATATTTTATATAGCACAGCCAAGAGGCACATGAAAAGATGCTCAACGTCACTAATCATTAGAGAAATGAAAATCAAAACTACAATGAGATATCACCTTGCACCAGTCAGAATGGCCAGCATCAAAAAGTCTACAAGAATAAATGCTGGAGAGGGTGTGGAGAAAAGGGAACCCTCCTACATGGTTGGTGGGAATGTAAATTGGTGCAGCCACTATGGATAACAGTATGGAGGTTCCTTAAAAAACTAAAAATAGAGCTACCATATGATCTAAGAATCCCATTCCTGGGCATACATTTGGAGAAAACCATGGTTCGAAAGGATACATGCTTTCCAATGTTCATTGCAGCACTGTTTACAATAGGCAAGACATGAAAGCAAACAAAATGTCCATCAACAAAAGAATGGATAAAGAAGATGTGGTACATATATACAACGGAATATTATTCAGCCATTAAAAACAATGAAATAATGACATTTGCAGCAACATGGATGGACCTGGAGACGATCAAATTGAGTGAAGTTAAGTCAGATAGAGAAAGACAAATATGATATCACTTATATGTAGAATCTAAAAAAATGATATAAGTGAACTTATTTACAAAACAGGAACCAGCTCACAGACTTAGAAAACAAAGTTACGGTTACCAAAGGGGAAAGGTGGAGGGGAAAGATAGATTGGGAGTCTCGGATTAACATATACACACTACCATATTTAAAATAGATAACCAGCAAGGACCTACAGTATAGCACAGGGAAACCTGCTCAATATTCTGTAATAACCTAAATGGGAAAGGAATGTGAAAAAGAATAGATACATGTATATGTATAACTGAATCACTTTGCTGTACACCTGAAACTAACACAAAATTGTTAATCAGCTATACTCCAATATAAAATAAAAATTTTAAGAATATAGCATAAATTACAGTTCTATTGACAGAATTGTTTTTTATGTTTTATCAGTGGTGTCAGAGATTTCCCGATTTTATCAGCCTTATTGAGGTATATTTACATGTAAAAACTGTATCCATGTACAGAGTGCAGTTAATTAATTGTGATGATAGATGTACACACTGTAAAACCACTGCCCAAATCAAGATACACATTTCCATCACCTCCAAAAGATTTCTTAAGCCCATTTAGAGTTTATCCCTCCCTCTGCACCCTACCCCAAGCAATCACAGATATGTTTTTGGTCAGTATAGATTAGTTTGTATTTTCTAGATATTTATATAAATGGAATCAAATGGTATGAACGTTTTTGTAACAGGCTTTTCTCAGCACAATGACTTACAGATTCAGACATATTATTACGTATATCAGCAGTTTCTTCACTTTTATCCTGAGCATACAAATATTTAGGTAACAGATTAATGTGTTTTGATACTATTTTACAGGGAATTTTTAAAAATAATGTTTCAATCATTTATGGCTAGTACATAAAGTCCAATTGACTTGTATATATAAATCTACCATGCTCTGACCTTCTAAATTCACCTAATTCTAGTTGTTGTTTTGTATACTTCTTAGGATTTTCTATATAAACAATCATACCATCAGCAAATAGAGACAATATTATTTCTATCACTCTAATCCCTATGCCTTTTATTTACTTATTTTTCCTGCTTTATGTCAATGGCTATGTCCTCGATTGTAATCTCAAATAGAAGTGGTAGGAGTAGGCATCTATGCCTTCTTTCTGACCTTAGAGGGGAGCATTAAATATTCACTATTAAATATGATATTAATTGTAGGATTTTACAGAAACTTTCTATCAGACTGAGAAAGTCCTTTGTCCATTTTTATTACTACTGTACTAAACATTTTTATTATGAATAGATGTTGAATTTTGTCAAATGCTTTTTCTGCATCTATTGATGTGACCAGGGATTTTTGTCCTTTATTTTATTAATAAAAGTATTTTATTATGAAATAATCCTTTTTATTTCTGGTAGTACCTTTTGTCTTGAAGAATCGTTTTTTTCTGATTTTATTATATCTACTATCAAGTGTATTCTTGGAATTTCATATCTTTTCCCATCTCTACTTTCAACTTACCTACGTTTGTATATTGAAAGTGAGTCTTTTGGGGATAGCATATATTTGAGTGCTCGTTTTGTAATCTCTTATGATTATCCATGCCATATATATGGAGTGCTTAGTCCATTAATATTTAATGTAATATTGATATGGTTTGATTTTGTTGTACCATTTTACTGTGCTTTCTTTTTGTCCATTCTAATTTTGTGTTACTCTTTTCTTTCATTTCCTTGAATAGTTATTTTGATTATTTCAATAGTTTCTATATATATTAGTTTTATACATATAGAAACTCTTTGAATAAGGCATACTAATATGTACTGACTTTATACATATAACTGTTTGCATTTTTAATGGCTTCTCTAAAGATATATTATATATCTTTAATTGTTCACAGCCTAATCAGAGTTAACATTGTACCCATTCATGTGAAGTGTAAAGACCTTGCAATCATCTAGTTCCATATACCTCTTTTGATATCCTTTATGCTAGAATTTTCACATGCATTTAAAAATCTGTAAGAAAATATAATTTTTGCTTGAAAAGTCATATATTTTAATGTAATAAAGAATAAAGATAGATGTGTAAATATAATATATCCATATATTTATCACTCTTTATAGTATTGCAGTAGCTCCTTACTGTTTGAGTTTCCCTCTGCTACCATTAACTTTGACCTTGAAGAATATCCTTTAGCATTTCTTGCAGTTCATATCTTCACATAACACTGTCTTTTAGTTTCCTTTTATCTGAAAATATCTCTAATTTGCATACTTTCTTGAAGGCTAGTGCCAATTATCTACTACATGTGGAAGTCTGTGTTGCTAGCTGTTTGTTTTTTCATTACTTTAATGATGATATTCCACTGCCTCTGCCTCCCATAGCTTCTGATGAGACGATCACAACCATTTAAAATATTGTCCCCTGTACATCATGTGCCATTTTTCTCTGGATTCTTTCAATATTTTCCTTGTATCTCTGGACTTCTGCAATTTGGATATGATATGCCTAGGCAGAGTACATTCACTGCATTTGTTCTGTATAGATTTTGCTGCATATCTACCACATTTAAATTAATGTATTTCACCAAATTTGGAGCATATTTGGCCATTATTTCTTTAACTTTTTTTGCTCCCACATTTTCTTTTCTACTTTTGGGACTCCTGTTACATTCATTCTAGACAATCTGATATTATTGAATATTTTCTGAGGCTCTGCTTGTTTTTTTATTTTAATATAGTTTTCTCTTTGGCCCTCAGCCTGGATAATTTCCATTGAACAATTTTAAACTCTATTTGGTATTTCCTCTGTCAGCACCATTCTGCTATTAATCCCATCGAGTCTGGATAATTTCCAGTGAACAATTTTAAAGTCTATTTGTTCTTTCCTCTGTCAGCTCCAAGCTACTATTAATCCCATTGAGTCTACTTTTTATTTCACATATTTTGTTTCTGTTTCTATAGTTTCCATTTTCTATTTATTATTTTTACTTAGCATTCTTTTTTTTCAAATCTTTATTGGAGTATAATTGCTTTACAATGGTATGTTAGTTTCTGCTTTGTAACAAAGTGAATCAGCTATAAATATACATATATCCGCATATCTCTACCCTCTAGCATCGCCCTCCCAGCCTCCCTATCCCGCCCCTCTAGGTGGTTCAAAACATCAAGCTGATATCCCTGTGCTATGTGGCTGCTTCCCATTAGCTATCTGTTTTAAATTTGGTAGTGTATATATGTCCATGCCACTCTCTGACTTTGTCCCAGCTTACCCTTCCCCCTCCCTGTGTCCTCAAGTCCATTCTCTACGTCTGTGTCTTTATTCCTCTCCTGCCCCTAGGTTCTTCAAAACCATTTTTTTTTTTTTAGATTCCATATATATATGTTAGCATATGGTATTTGTTTCTCTCTTTCTGACTTACTTCATTCTGTATGACAGTCTCTAGGTCCATCCACCTCACTACAAATAACTCAATTTCGTTTCTTTTTATGGCTGAGTAATATTCCATTATATTACCATTCCAATATATGTGCCACATCTTCTTTATCCATTCATCTGTTGATGGATGCTTAGGTTGCTTCCATGTCCTGGCTATTGTAAAAAGAGCTGCAATGAATATTGTTGTACATGACTCTTTTGAATTATGGTTTTCTCAGGGTATATGCAAAGTAGTGGGATTGCTGGGTCTTATGGTAGTTCTATTTTTAGTTTTGTAAGGAACCTGCATACTGTCCTCCATAGTGGCTGTATCAATTTACATTCCCACCAACAATGCAAGAGGGTTCCATTTCTCCATACTCTCTCCAGGATTTATTATTTGTATATTTTTTGATGATGACCATTCTGACTGCTGTGAGGTGATACCTCATTGTAGTTTTGATTTGCATTTCTCAAATGATTACTGATATTGAGTATCCTTTCATGTGTTTGTTGGCAATCTGTACACCATCTTTGGAGAAATGTCTCTTTAGGTCTTCAGCCCATTTTTGGATTGGGTTGTTTGTTTTTTTTGATATTGACCTGCATGAGCTGTTTGTAAATTTTGGAGATTAATCCTTTGTCAGCTGCTTCATTTGCAAATATTTTCTCCCATTCTGAGGGTTGTCTTTTGGTCTTCTTTATGGTTTCCTTTGCTGTGTAAAAGCTTTTAAGTTTCATTAGGTCCCATTTGTTTATTTCTGTTTTTATTGCCATTTCTCTAGGAGGTGGGTCAAGAAGGCTCTTGCTGTGATTTATGTCATAGAGTGTTCTGCCTATGTTTTCCACTAAGAGTTTTATAGTGTCTGGCCTTACATTTAGGTCTTTAATCCATTATGAATTTATTTTTGTGTATGGTGTTAGGAAGTGGTCTAATTACATTCTTTTACATGTAGCAGTCCAGTTTTCCCAGCACCACTTATTGAAGAGGCTGTCTTTTCTCCATTGTATATTCTTGTCTCCTTTATCAACGATAAGGTTACCATATGTGCGTGGATTTATCTCTGGGCTTTCTATCCTGTTCCATTGATCTATATTTCTGTTTTTGTGCCAGTACCATACTGTCTTGATTACTGTAGCTTTGTAGTATAGTCTGAAGTCCAGGAGCCTGATTCCTCCAGCTCCATTCTTCTCTCTCAAGATTGCTTTGGCTATTCAGGGTCTTTTGTGTTTCCATACAAATTGTGAACTTTTTTGTTCTAGTTCTGTGAAAAATGCCATTGGTAGTTTGATAGGGATTGCACTGAATCTGTAGATTGCTTTGGGTAGTATAGTCATTTTCACAATGTTGATTCTTCCAGTCCAAGAACATGGTACATCTCTCCATCTGTTTGATTCGTCTTTAATTTCTTTCATCAGTGTCTTATAGTTTTCTGCATACAGGTCTTTTATCTCCTTAGGTAAGTTTATTCCTAGGTATTTTATTCTTTTTGTTGCAATGGTAAATGGAAGTGTTTCCTTAATTTCGCTTTCAGATTTTTCAATATTAGTGTAAAGGAATGCAAGAGATTCCTGTGCATTAATTTTGTATCCTGCTACTTTGCCAAATTCATTGATTAGCTCTAGTAGTTTTCTGGTAGCATCTTTAGGATTCTCTATGTATAGTATCATGTCATCTGCAACAGTGACAGCTTTACTTCTTCTTTTCCAAATTGGATTCCTTTTATTTCTTTTTCTTCTCTGATTGCTGTGGCTAAAACTTCCAAAACTATATTGAATAATAGCTGTGAGAGTGGACAACTTTGTCTTGTTCCTGATCTTGAAGAATCCTTGCATTCCTGGGATAAACCCCACTTGATCATGGTGTATGATCCTTTTAATGTGCTATTGGATTCTGTTTGCTAGTATTTTGTTGAGAACTTTTGCATCTATGTTCATCAGTATTATTGGCCTGTAGTTTTCTTTCTTTATGACATCTGTGTCTGGTTTTGGTATCAGGGTGATGGTGGCCTTGGGGGATGAGTTTGGGAGTGTTCCTCCCTCTGCTATATTTTGGAAGAGTTTGAGAAGGATAGGTGTTAGCTCCTCCCTAAATGTTTGATAGAATTCAACTGTGAAGCCATCTGGTCCTGGGCTTTTGTTTGTTGGAAGATTTTTAATCACAGTCTCAATTTCAGTGCTTGTGATTGGTTTGTTTATATTTTCTATTTCTTCCTGGTTCAGTCTCAGAGGTTGTGCTTTTCTAAGAATGTGTCCATTTCTTCCAGGTTGTCCATTTTATTGGCATATGGTTGGTGGTAGTAATCTCTCATGATCCTTTGTATTTCTGCAGTGTCAGTTATTACTTCTCCTTTTTCATTTCTATTTCTGTTGATTTGAGTCTTCTCCCTTTTTTTCTTGATGAGTCTGGTTAATGCTTTGTCAATTTTGTTTATCTTCTCAAAGCACTAGCTTTTACTTTTATTGATCTTAGCTACTGTTTCCTTCATTTGTTTTTCATTTATTTCTGATTTGATCTTTATGATTTCTTTCTTTCTGCTAACTTTGGGTTTTTTTGGTTCTTCTTTCTCTAATTGCTTTAGGTGTAAGGTTAGGTTGTTTATTTGTGATGTTTTTTGTTTCTTGAGGTGGCATTTTATTGTTATAAACTTCCCCCTTAGAACTGCTTTTGCTGCATCTCATAGGTTTTGGGTCGTCGTGTTTTCATTGTCATTTGTTTCTAGGTATTTTTTGATTTCCTCTATGATTTCTTCAGTGATCTCTTGGTTATTTAGTAGTGTATTGTTTAGCCCCCATGTGTTTGTATTTTTTTACAGATTTTTTTTCCTGTAATTGGTATCTAGTCTCATAGCATTGTGGTCAGAAAATACTTGATACAATTTCAATTTTCTTAAATTTACTAAGGCTTGATTTGTGTCCCAAGATATGATCTAACCTGGAGAATGTTCCATGAGCACTTGAGGAGAAAGTCTATTCTGTTGTTTTTGGATGAAATGTCTTAAACTATCAATTAAGTCCATCTTTTTCATGTATCATTTAAAGTTTGGGTTTCCTTATTTATTTTCATTTTGGATGATCTGTCCAACGGTGAAAGTGGGGTGTTAAAGTCCCCTACTCTGATTGTGTTACTGTCAATTTCCCCTTTTATGGCTGTTAGCATTTGCCTTATGTATTGAGGTGCTCCTATGTTGGGTGCATAAATATTTACCATTGTTATATCTTCTTCTTGGATTGATCCCTTGATCATTATGTAGTGTCCTACTTTGTCTCTTGTTATAGTCTTTATTTTAAAGTCTAATTTGTCTGATATGAGAATTGCTACTGCAGATTTCTTTTGATTTCCATTTGCATGGAATATATTTTTCCATCCCCTCATATTCAGTCTGTACGTGTCCATAGGTCTGAAGTGAGTCTCCTGTAGACAGCATATATATGGGTCTTGTTTCTGTATCCATTCAGCCAATCTATACCTTTTGGTTGGAGCATTTAATCCATTTACATTTAAGGTAGTTATCGATATGTATGTACCTGTTACCATTTCTTAATTGTTTTGGGTTTGTTACTGTAGGTCTTTTCCTTCTCTTGTGTTCCCTGCGTAGAGAAGTTCCTGTAGCATTTGTTGTAAAGCTGGTTTGGTGGTACTGAATTTTTTTAGTTTTTGCTTGTCTGTAAAGGTTTTAATTTCTCCGTCAAATCTGAATGAGGTCCTTGCTGGGTAGACTAATCTTGGTTCCCTTTCATCACTTTAAATATGTTCTATCACTCTCTTCTGGCTTGCAGAGTTTCTGATGAAAGGTCAGTTGTTAACCTTATGGGGATTCCCTTGTATGTTATTTGTTATTTCTCCCTTGCTGCTTTTAATATTTTTCTATTTAATTTTTGATAGTTTGATTAATATGTGTCTTGGCATTTTTCTCCTTGGATTTATCCTGTATGGGTCTCTCTGAGCTTCCTGGACTTGATTGACTATTTCCTTTAACATATTCGGGAAGTTTTCAACTATAATCTCTTCACATATTTTTTCAGTCCCTTTCTTTTTCTCTTCTTCTTCTGGGACCCCTATAATTCGAATGTTGTTGCATTTAATGTTGTCCCAGAGGTCTGTGAGACTGTCCTCAGTTCTTTTCATTGTTTTTTCTTTATTCTGCTCTGCAGTAGTTATTTCCACTATTTTATATTCCAGGTCACTTATCCGTTCTTCTGCCTCAGTTATTCTGTTATTGATTCCTTCTAGAGAATTTTTAATTTCATTTATTGTGTTGCTCATCAGTGCTTGTTTACTCTTTAGTTTTTCTAGGTCCTTGTTAAATGTTTCTTGTACTTTCTCTATTCTATTTCCAGGATTTTGGATCATCTTCAGTATCATTCCTCTGAATTCTTTTTCAGGTACACTGCCTACTTCCTCTTCATTTGTTTGTTCTGGTGAGTTTTTACCTTGCTCCTTCATCTGCTGTGTATTTCTCTGTCTTCTCTTTTTGCTTAACTTACTGTGTTTGGGGTCTCCTTTTTGCAGACTGCAGGTTCGTAGTTTCCATTGTTTTTGTTGTCTGCCCCCAGTGGGTTGTGTAGGCTTCCTGGTGGAGGGGATTGATGCCTGTGTTCTGGTGGATGAGGCTGAATCTTGTCTTTCTGGTGGGCAGGACCATGTCGGGTGGTGTGTTTTGGGGTGTCTGTGACCTTATTATGATTTTAAGCAACCTCTCTGCTAATAAGTGGGGTTGCGTTCCTGTCTTAATAGTTGTTTGGCATAGGGTGTCCAGCATTGTAGCTTGCTGGTCTTTGATTGGAGCTGAGTCTTAACATTGAGATGGAGATCTCTGGGAGAGCTTTTGCCATTTGATATTATGTGGAGATGGGAGGTCTCTGGGAGACAAATGTCCTGAACTGGGCTCTCCAATTTCAGAGGCAGAGGTCTGTCACCCAGCCCAAGCACCATGACCCTGTCAGCCACACGGCTCTGAAGAAAAGGGAGAAAAAAGAAAGAAAGAAAGAAAATGCAATACAATAAAGTAAAGTAATTAAAATAAAAATTAAAAAGTAATTAAAAAAAAGAAAGAGGAGTGCGACCAAACCAAAAAACAAATACACCAATGATAACAAGCAATAAAAATTTTACAAAAACAAACAAACAAAACTGGACAGATCGAACCCTAGGACAAATGGTAAAAGCAAACCTATCTAGACAAAAATCACACAAAGAAGCATACACATACACACTCACAAAAAGTGAAAAAGGAAAAAAAAAATATATCTATATATACAAAAAAGGAAGAGAGCAACCAAATCAATAAACAAATCTACTAATGATAATAAACTCTAAATATTAAGCTAAGATAAACATAAAACCAGAAAAAAATTAGATGCAGAAAGCAAACCCCAAGTCTACAATTGCTCTCAAAGTCCACCACCTCAATTTTGGGATGATTTGTTGTCTATTCAGGTATTCCACAGATGCCTCAGGTTACAGCAAGTTGATTGTGGAGATTTAATCTGCTGCTCCTGAGGCTGCTGGGAGAAATTTCCCTTTCTCTTTGCTCACACAGCTCCTGGGGTTCGGCTTTGGATTTGGCCCTGCCTCTGTGTGTAGTTCACCTTAGGGCATCTGTTTTAGTTCAGACAGGACGGGGTTAAAGTAGCAGCTGATTAGGGGGCTCTGGCTCACTCAGGCTTGGGGGAGGGAGGGGTACAGAATGCGGGGTGAGCCTGCGGTGGCACAGGTTGGCATGACGTTGCAACAGCCTGATGCATGCTGTTTGTTTTCCCAGGGAAGTTGCCTCTGGATCACGGGACCCTGGCAGTGGTGGGCTGCAGAGGCTCCTGGGAGGGGAGGTGTGGATAGTGACCTGTGCTTGCACACAGGCTTCTTGGTGGCTGCAGCAGCAGCCATAGAGTTTCATGCCCGTCTCTGGTATCTGCACTGATAGCTGCAGCTCACGCCCATCTCTGGAGCTTGTTTAGGCAGTGCTCTGAATCCCCCCCTTTCCTCGTTTACCCCGAAACAATGGTCTCTTGCCTCTTAGGCAGTTCCAGACTTTTTCCCAGACTCCCTGCCAGTTAGATGTGGCACACTAGCCCCCTTCAGGCTGTGTTCACGCAGCCAACCCCAATTCTCTCCCTGGGATCTGACCTCTGAAGCACGAGCCTCAGCTCCCAGCCCCCACCCGCCCTGGCTGTTGAGCAGACAAGCCTCTCAGGCTGGTGAATGCTGGTTGGCACCGATCCTATGTGCAGAAATCTCTCCACTTTGCCCTCTGCACCCCTGTTGCTGCGCTCTCCTCTGTGGCTCAGAAGCTTACCCCCTGCCACCCCCTGTCTCTGCCAGTGAAGGGACTTCCTAGTGTGTGGAAACATTTCCTCCTTCACAGCTCCCTCCCAGAGGTGCAGGTCCTTTCCCTATTCTTTGTTTTTTTGGGTTTTTTTTCGTTTTTCTTTTTCCCTACCCAGGTATATGGGGTTTTTTTGCCTTTTGGGAGGTCTGAGGTCTTCTGCCAGCGTTCAGTAGGTGTTCTGCAGGAGTTGTTCCACATGTAGATGTATTTCTGATGTATTTGTGGGGAGGAGGGTGATTTCTACGTCTTACTTCTCCACCATCTTGAAGGTCTCTCTCAGCATTTTCTATTTCTATCTAGTATTTTCCTTTTTTTGACTGAAATTTTCTATTTTTTTCCTTTTCTTCATAGTGTATTTTCCTTTGCCTCACTTGTTATCATCATAAGAGATGCTTTAAAGTCCTTGTCTGACAATTCAACATGAGGGACATCTTAAAACTGACATCTGTTTATTTTTCTTTAAGAAGAATGAATTACAGTTTCTCAGTTCTTCTTATTTAAGTAACTTTGGATTATATTCTGGACATTGTTAGAGTTGTGTTGTTGATGGTCAACATTCTGTTATATTCCTATAAATGGTGTTCTTCTTTTTAAAGCAAAAGATTACCTTGCTTATGGTCAAATTGTAAACATTTTCTCACCTATTGGAGGCAGCACCTCAAATCTTAGTTTCCTCTTTTTAGCCTTAGTTGAAAAGCTGCTTTAAGTCTTTCCCATACTTGCATGATTCAGTGGTTAGCCAGAGATGTGGGGAGAGTTTATACACAGAACTTGGGGATTCCTTCTGTGCCTTGCTCCTTCCCAGGATTCCATCTTCACTTTCTAGGAGTGTGATTGCCCTAGTTTTATCTTCTGTTTCTTTAGGCCAGAAAAATATATGGGATTTTACCAGACTTCTAACTTCCTTGAGCTACACTGGGATTGCAGGCTGCCTTCAAACTAATGTCATAAAAATGGGAAACCACCCATGCTGTGACCATGTTCCAAGTTTTACATCCTCTTTAAAAAACATACACACAAACTTTTCTCACTTTTATCTTTTTAAAAAGTTTATCCAGATTTAATGTTTGTTATCTTTGAGATGATTCACTCTTTAGAAGATTTTTTTGGCCATATTTGAAGAGGAATTCCTTGGGATAGAAAAATGTAATCCTTTTCTCAGAAGGCAGTAATATCTCTCTTGGATAGATTCCCAAACATATGTTACTGTGTAAAAACATTATCTAAGAGATTAGATACTCATCAAAATAAGATTTCCAAAAAGTAGGCATCCCAAAATACAAAGAATTACAAAGAAAAGAGCAGAATTGGGCAAAATCTTTAAAAAGCCTAAGGTATATTTTTTTTCCAATTGGACATATAGCTTGTGATTTTTTGAACTGGATTTTATTTTGGTTGTTGCCTGTAACCCCTCCAGATGGCACAATATAAATTATCTGTCTTAGAGAAAAGCAAAGAGAGAGGCACTGTCTGAACATGGGGCTCTCGAGAATCT
The DNA here is from genome assembly GCF_963455315.2 of Globicephala melas. Lineage (NCBI taxonomy): Eukaryota > Metazoa > Chordata > Mammalia > Artiodactyla > Delphinidae > Globicephala > Globicephala melas. Next base: position 82,902,616 of record NC_083322.1, read on the forward strand.
AATGTGCAAACAGAATTTCCTCCTCAATTAAAGTTGCTGCCTCTGAACTCCTTGTAACAAATAATTTAACTTTTCTTATATTAGATGCATATCTAATCCTAAGAACTCAATCAACAAGACTGTTTCCTTTCAATTACAAATTATATTTTATGATTGTGAATAAATGAATTTATTCTTGTAAAGTAAAAATCCTCATAGGATATATGTTTAGAATTTTGATCCAAAGCTGAAATTAAAATTTTCATTGATTTTGAGAATCAAGTATGTGTAGGTTACAGATCAAACTGCTTAATGCTCTCTAGAGACTTAAAAAAAAATTATTACTTTTAAAACTAGGGAAAATCAATGTCTTTAATATGTTTATATTTTTAACAATGAAAGTCTAGTTGTTGGGTAATACTGACAGTTGGGTATTTAGGCAATTCATCTTGAATTAGGCATGGTGAGAATGCCAAAAAAGATGTTACCTGAAGTCACATGGAATGATAGCTGACCAAGAATTCCACAGCTGGGCAGCTTACAATACAAAAAAATTGGTTTCCATTTGAGATACTATAACAGTGAAAAGCTACCTTGTATTTCTATTCTTTCATTTACTTCACTTACTAAAATAGGTATAAGTATTAATTCATCTCATGATTAATTTTTTGAGGTTTACTGCCTTGATGAAATTCTAACTTCAGATACTTCTGAGTCATTTAGATAATAAATCCAAATTTTTACTCAATTTTTCATTTAATGAGAAAAAAACCATTCCAAACACTTACAGTAATAAAAGATACTTCAGTGACTGGCCTTCAAAATTATAGAAGTTATCTATAATATTTTACATATTCCTTTGAAAAGTTGGGTAGTACTGAACCTCCAGGTTTCAATTTTCATAGTAAACATACTAGTCATTAAATTCACTGCTTAATCTTTGTTGATGAAACAGGGCATCCTGAGTATGATATATCAAAGCATATATTTATGTTTTCCAATTCATATTCATATTTATAATAGTGAAAGAAATATTGCTGCAGAGGAAACTTTGGGTCTATTTCATCTCTGACTATAGTTTTAAAGGATGTTTTATATTAGAACATAATGCAACTTTCTATTTTGAAATCTTTTGACCTAATTCTTATTTTAAACATTACCAATTATCATCATATTTCATCTGTCTGTGTTAAGGTTCTAGATTTAATTTACTTTTAATGCTTTGGAATTAAAATAATTTTTAAAAACTAATTTTTCTATTACATTATATCCGAGAATAATTTGTTTAAAAGACTAGAATTTGTTTAAAAGACTAACACTAGAAATGGCTTTTGCTTTTACAAAGGATTTTGATCATCAAAACTTATCAGAGCACTAACAGCTAAAAAAAGAAGGGACTTAGATATTGTGAGGAAAACACAATTTATTTTAATTAAATGTCTCACATTTCAAGCTTACTCAGTTCACAAATCTCAGGCAATGTTTCCTCAATTTTAAATCTATTTATTAATCAAAATGATTTTCTCCATTATTCATTCATTATTTACTTTTATTAGCCTTCAGTTTGAAGATTTATACTTTCATACATATCCTTTGCACCGCAGCCTAGGTTGTGTGTGTTTTGGTGCACATATCATGTATTTTTCCTTCAAACCATTTCTTTGAAAAAAAAAAAAAAATAGAAAGTGTCCTAGAATAGCATGCCTCTGAACGACTTTTGCAGTCAAGTTTGCCATTGGGTTTGCTCCACTCAATGCTCACTAGTCTAACGAGACATGCAGGGCCTGTGCCAGAGAGAAGCACCTGGCCTCAGGCCAGGACACTGCCTTTTCAGCCACTCGCAGTATACCTCTCTGAGACTGAGAATATGCTTAGAAACTGCCAGGATCAGCTGAATGGTAAAATATTTCAGATGTGTTGAAGGAAAACAATAAACCATCAAGATAAACACAACATCATTAGGGTGCTTGATGGGCATCCTTGAATAAGATGTTGAGCTATGAATACTGTGTGTTTATCTTTGCCCACAGGACATAAATCAATTCTGTAATTTGGTAACAAAGTAAAAGAGTATTGTTTTACTCTCCAGCTGGATTCCTGGGGAAAAAATAGTATTATTTCAAAGCGAAAATATTGTCTTAAACATATTTCTTTACCAATAACTTAGTTTTCAACATTTAAACTCACACATCGCTATTTTATTCTAGTGTTTGGGTAAAAATGCCAGTAAAAACAGGCTTTCCTTTACCTTCTTCTGAATAACAAACTATCATTTGGAACCCTTTCCTCATAATAAGCCTTGTATGCTATAACAAGAAAATGTTTGGAGACCCAGTAAAAGTGAGCATGCTAATTTAGTGCGCTGAATACATTCTGGTGTTGAGTCTCAGTGAGTTATTAATGATGAAATGGTGAATAAAGATTTTAAAATATATTTTTTAAAAAAACAATATCTGCTATTATTTTATGAAAAGAAAAGAGAAACGTCGCAAAATTGTGTATTGCCACAGAATAGATCTTATTGGTAGCTCAGAGACATGAAAACTCTGTGAGGAGTTATATTGAAAATCCACCTGAGGGGATGATATGAAACCAGTTCTTCTTATCTTGCAATTTTTAAAATATCATTTGAAAGTTAAACAGAAAAAAGGAGAGTCTTTAAAAAATGCTTTCTAAAGTTATAAAATTTCAGAGTTAAAAATGAGTGGATCATAGAGATTTATGTGTGTTTTAACCAACTTCTTACATTTCACATTTATATATACATGACAAAAACATATCAGGGAAGTTAAGGAGCAAGTACACAAAATATATTTGGCAGAACAATGATCATAATCTCAATCTTCTGGTTTTCTATACACCACAATTTATAATGAAGAAAATTTAGATTTTATTGTTTTCCTCTTTAGAGGAAATTCACACACAAAATTCACACATGAATTTTGTATAATAATTTCAAATAAATAAGAGAAACTGTTTTATGAAGAATATTAAAGCTGGCAAAACATATAAAAGTTGGATAGAGTGTTATGGTTTTCTCGGGATATATGCCCAGGAGTGAGATTGCTGGATCATATGGTAGCTCTATTTTCAGTTTTTTAAGGAACCTCCATACTGTTCTCCATATTGGCTGTACCAGTTTTCATTCCTACAAACAGTGTAGGAGGGTTCCCTTTTCTCCACACCCTCTCCAGCATTGATTGTTTGTACATTTTTTGATGATGGCCATTCTGACCAGTGAGAGGTGACACCTCATTGTAGTTTCGATTTGCATTTCTCTAATAATTGGTGATGTTAAGTATCTTTTCATGTGCTTTTTAACCATCTGTATGTCTTCTTTGGAGAAATGTCTATTTAGATTTTCCGCCTATTTTTTGATTGGGTTGTTTGTTTTGTTATTTTGATATTGAGCTTCATGAGCTGTTTGTATATTTTGGAGATTAATTCCTTGTCCATTGCTTCATTTGCAGATATTTTCTCCTATTCTGAGGGTTGTCATTTCGTTTTGTTTATGGTTTCCTTTGCTGTGCAAAAGCAAGCTGTAATTGAAAAAGATACATGCACCCCAATGTTCATTGCAGCACTGTTTACAATAGTCAGGACATGGAAGCAACCTAAATGTCCATTTAAAGAGGAATGGATAAAGAAGATGTGGTACATATATACAATGAAATATTACTCAGCCGTAAAAATGAACAAAATAATGCCATTTGCAGGAACATGGATAGACTTAGAGATTATCATATTGAGTGAAGTAAGTCAGACAGAGAAATACAAATATCATATGATATCACTTAAATGTAGAATCTAAAAAAAAGCCACAAATGAACTTATCTACAAAACAGAAATAGAGTTACAGATGTAGAAAATAAACTTATGGTTACTGGGGGTAAAAGGGGAGGAGGGATAAATTGGAAGATTGGGATTGCGACATATACACTACTATATATAAAATAAATAGGGGCCTACTGATAGCACAGGGAACTCTACTCAATACTCTGTAATGGCCTATATGGAAAAAGAATCTAAAAACGAATCGATATATGTATAACAGATTCAATTTGCTGTACACCTGGAAACTAAAACAACATTGTAAATCAATTATACTCCAATAAAAATTTTAAAAAATAAAAAAAACATATGGAAAAATAAAAAAATACTAAAATTACTCATATTCTAAAAAAAAAGTTGGACAGAGTATTCCCTGCTCATTCCCTTCTCAAAGGCAAGTGCTTAAATGAGAGTGAAACCAATACACAATAATATACGTTAAGATATGTTTGGAGGAGGGACCTTCAAGATGGCAGAGGAGTAAGACGTGGAGATCACCTTCCTCCCCACAATTATATCTGAAATACATCTACATGTGGAACAACTCCTACAGAACACCTACGGAATGCTGGCAGAAGACCTCAGACTTCCCAAAAGGCAAGAAACTCCCCATGAACCTGGGTAGGGCAAAAGAAAAAAGAATAAACAGAGACTGAAGAATAGGGATGGGACCTGCACCACTGGGAGGGAGCTGGGAAGGAGGAAAAGTTTCCACACACTAGGAAGACGTTTCACTGGTGGAGACAGGGGGTGGGCGGGGGGGAAGTTTGGAGCTACAGAGGAGAGTGCAGCAACAGGGGTGCAGAGGGCAAAGCTGAGAGGTTCCCACACAGAGGATTGGTGCTGACCAGCACTCACCATCCTGACAAGCTTGTCTGCTCACCAGCTGAAGTGGATGGGGCTGGGAGCTGAGGCAGGCTTCGGAGGTCATATCCCAGAGAGAGGACTGGGGTTGGCTGCATGAACATAGCCTGAAAGGGGCTAATGCATCACAGCTAGCTGGAAGGGAGTCCAGGAAAAAACCTGGGACTGCCTAGGAGGCAAGAGATCATTGTTTCGGGGTGCGCAAGGAGAGAGGATTCAGAGCACCACCTAAACAAGCTCCAGAGGCCGGCACGAGCCACAGCTATCAACACGGACACCAGAGATGGGCATGAAATGCTAAGGCTGCTACTGCAGCCACCAAGAAGCCTGTGTGCAAGCACAGGTTACTATTCACGCCTCCCCTCCCAGGAGCCTGTGCAGACTGCCACTGCCAAATTCCCGTGATCCAGGGACAATTTCCCTGGGAAAACACACAGTGCACATCAGGCTGGTGCAACATCACGCCAGCCTCAGCCACCACAGGCTCGTCCCACATTGCATACCCCTCCCTCCCTCTGGCCTGAGTGAGCCAGAGCCCCCTAATCAGCTGCTACTATAACCCCGTCCTGTCCGAGCGAGGGAACAGATGCCCTCAGGCAACCTACACACAGAGGCAGCGCCAAATCCAAAGCTGAAACCCCAGGAGCTGTGTGGACAAGGAAAAGAAAGGGAACTTTCTCCCAGCTCCCTCAGAAGCAGTGGATTAAATCTCCACAATCAACCTGATGTACCCTGCATCTCTGGCATACCTGAATAGACAATAAATCATCCCAAAATTGAGGTGGTGGGCTTTAGGAGCAACTGTAGACTTGGGGTTTGCTTGCTGCATCTAATTTGTTTCTCCTTTTATGTTAATCTTAGTTTAGTATTTAGAGCTTATTATCATTGGTTGATTTGTTTATTGATTTGGTTGCTCTCTTCCTTTTTTATATATTTTTTTCTTTTTCTTTTTCTCTTTTTGTGAGTGTGCATGTGTACACTTCTTTGTGTGAGTTTATCTGTATAGCTTTGCTTTTACCATTTGTCCTAGGGTCCTGTCTATTTCTTTTTTTTTTTAGAATAGCTTTTAGCACTTATTGTCATTAGTGGATTTTCTTTGGTTGCTCTCATTTCTTTTTTTGTATTGCTTATTTATTTTTAATAATATTTTTTATTTTATATTTAATAACTTTATCTTATTTTATTTTTTTCTTTCTTTCTTTTTTTTCTCCCATTTCTTCTGAGCCATGTGGCTGACAGTCTTGGTGCTCCGGCCTGGTGTTAGGTCTGAGCCACTGAGGTGGGAGAGCCGAGATCAGGACATTGGACCACCAGACACCTCCAGCTCCACAGAATATCAAATGGTGAAAGCTCTCCCAGAGATCTCCATCTCAACACTAAGAACCAGCTCCACTCAACGACCAGCAAGCTACAGTGCTGGACACCCTATGCCAAACAACTAGCAAGACAGGAACACAACCCCACCCATTAGCAGAGAGGCTGCCTAAAATTATAATAAGTTCACAGACACCCCAAAACACAACACTGGACGTGGTCCTGCTCACCAGAAAGACAAGATCCAGCCTCACCCACCAGAACACAGGAACTAGTCCAATCCACCAGGAAGCCTACACAACCCACTGAACAAACCTTACCCACTGGGGGCAAACACAAAGAATTACTGGAACTACGAACTTGCAGCCTGCGAAAAGGAGACCCCAAACATAGTAAGTTAAGCAAAATGAGAAGACAGACAAATACACAGCAGATGAAGGAGCAAGGTAAAAACCCACCAGAACAAACAAATGAAGAGGAAATAGGCAGTGTACCTGAAAAAGAATTCAGAGTAATGATAGTAAAGATGATCCAAAATCCTGGAAATAGATTGGAAAAAATACAAGAAACCTTTAACAGGGACCTAGAAGAACTAAACAGCAAACAAACAAGGATGAACAACACAATAAATGAAATTAAAAATTCTCTAGAAGGAACAATAACAGAATAACTGAGGCAGAAGAATGGATAAGTGACCTGGAAGATAAAATAGTGGAAATAACTACCACAGAGCAGAATAAAGAAAAAAGAGTGAAAAGAATTTAGGACAATCTCAGAGACATCTGGGACAACATTAAATGCACCAACGTTCGAATTATAGGGGTTCCAAAGGAGAAGAGAAAAAAAGAAGGGACTGAGAAAATATTTGAACATATTACAGTTGAAAACTTCCCTAATATGGGAAATGAAATGGTCCATCAAGTCCAGGAAGCACAGGGAGTTCCATAAAGGATAAATCCAAGGAGAAACATGCAAAGACACATATTAATCAAACTATCAAAAATTAAATACAAAGAAAAAATATTAAAAGCAGCAAGGGAAAAGCAACAAACAACATAGAAGGGAATCCCCATAAGTTTAACAGCCGATTTTTCAGCAAAAACTCTGCAAGCCAGAAGGGAGTGGCAGGACATATTTATTTTAAAGTGATGAAAGGGAAAAACCTACAATCAAGATTACTCTACCCAGCAAGGATCTCATTCAGATTCGACAGAGAAATTAGAACCTTTACAGCCAAGCAAAAGCTAAGAAAATTCAGCACCACCAAACCAGCTTTACAAGAAATGCTAAAGGAATTCTCTAGGCAGGGAACACAAGGAAAAGACCTACAAAAACAAACCCAAAACAATTAAGAAAATGGTAAGACGAACATACATATCAACAACTACCTTAAATGTAAATGGATTAAATGCTCCAACCAAAAGACAGAGACTGGCTGAATGGATACAAAAACATACCCATATATATGCTGTCTACAGGAGACCCACTTCAGACCTAGGGACACATACAGACTGAAAGTGAGGGGATGGAAAAAGATATTCCATGCAAGTGGAAATCAAAAGAAAGCTGCAGTAGCTATTCTCAAACCAGACAAACTAGACTTTAAAATAAAGACTATTACAAGAGACAAAGAAGGACACTACATAATGATCAAGGGATCAATCCAAGAAGAAGATATAACAATTGTAAATATTTATGCACCCAACATAGGAGCCAACTCAGCACATAAGGCAAATGCTAACAGCCATAAATGGGGAAATTGACAGTAACACAATAATAGTAGGGGACTTTAACACCTTACTTTCACCAAAGGACAGATCATCCAAAATGAAAATAAATAAGGAAACCCAAGCTTTAAATGATACATTAAACAAGATGGACTTAATTGATATCTATAGGACATTCCATCCAAAAACAACAGAATACACTTTCTTCTCAAGTGCTCATGGAACATTCTCCAGGATAGATCATATCTTGGGTCACAAATCAAGCCTTGGTAAATTTAAGAAAGTTGAATCACATCAAGTATCTTTTCTGACCACAACGCTATGAGGCTAGATATCAATTACAGGAAAAACAACCTGTAAAAATACAAACACATGGAGGCTACACTGGACGCTACTTAATAACCAAGAGATCACTGAAGAAATCAAAGAGGAAATAAAAAAATACCTAGAAACAACTGACAATGGAAACATGATGACCCAAAATCTATGGGATATTGCAAAAGCAGTTCTAAGGGGGAAGTTTATAACAATAAAATGCTACCTCAAGAAACATGAAACATCTCAAATAAACAACCTAAACTTACACAAAAGCAACTAGAGAAAGAAGAACAAAAAACCCCCCAAAGTTAGCATAAAGAAAGAAATCATAAAGATCAGATCAGAAGTAAAAGAAAAAGAAATGAAGAAAACGATGGCAAAGATCAATTAAAGTAAAGCTGGTTCCTTGAAAAATCAACAAAATTGATAAATCAGTAGCCAGACTCATCAAGAAAAAAAGGGAGAGGACTCAACTCCATAGAATTAGAAATGAAAAAGGAGAAATAACAACTGACACTGCAGAAATACAAAGGATCATGAGAGATTGCTATGACCAACTATATGCCAATAAAATGGACAACCTAGAAGAAATGGACAAATTCTTAGAAAAGCACAACCTCTGAGACTGAACCAGGAAAAAACAGAAAATATAAACACCGATCACAAGCACTGAAATTGAGACTGTGATTAAAAATCTTCCAACAAACAAAAGCCCAAGACCAGATGGCTTCACAGGCTAATTCTATCAAACATTTAGAGAAGAGGTAACACCCATCCTTCTCAAACTCTTCTAAAATATAGCAGAGGGAAAACACTCCCAAACTCATTCCCTGAGGCCACCATCACCCTGATACCAAAACCAGACACAGATGTCACAAAGAAAGAAAACTACAAGCCAATAACACTGATGAACATAGAGGCAAAAATCCTCAACAAAATACTAGCAAACAGAATCGAACAGCACATTGAAAGGATCGTACACCAGGATCAAGTGGGTTTTATCTCAGGAATGCAAGGATTCATGAATATATGCAAATCAATCAATGTGATAAACCATATTAACAAACTGAAGGAAAAAAAACATATGATCGTCTCAATAGATGCAGAAAAGGCTTCTGACAAAATTCAACACAGATTTATGATGAAAACCCTCCAGAAAGTGGCCATATATGGCCACATATATAGAAGGAACTTACCTCAACATAATAAAGGGCATATATGACAAACCTACAGCAACATCATTCTCAATGGTGAAAAACTGAAACCATTTCCACTAAGATCAGGAACAAGACAAGTTGCCCACTCTCACCACTATTATTCAACACAGTTTTGGAAGTTTTAGCCACAGCAATCAGAGAAGAAAAAGAAATAAAAGGAATCCAAATCAGAAAAGAAGTAAAACTGTCACTGTTTGCAGATGACATGATACTATACATAGAGAATCCTAAGGATGCTACCAGAAAACTACTAGAGCTAATCAATGAATTTGGTAAAGTAGCAGGATACAAAATTAATGCACAAAAATCTCTTGCATTCCTATATACTAATGTTGAAAAATCTAAAAGAGAAATTTAAGAAACACTCCCATTTACCATTGCACCAAAAAGAATAAAATACCTAGGAATAAACTTACCTAAGGAGACAAAAGACCTGTATGCAGTAAACTGTAAGACGCTGATGAAAGAAATTAAAGATGAATCAAACAGATGGAGAGATATACCATGTTCTTGGACTGGAAGAATCAACATTGTGGAAATGACTATACTACTCAAAGCAATCCACAGTGTCAATGCAATCCGTACCAGACTACCAATGGCATTTTTCACAGAACTAGAGCAAAAAATTTCACAATTTGTATGGAAACACAAAAGACCCTGTATAGCCTAAGCAATCTTGAGAAAGAAAAATGGAGCTGGAGGAATCAGGCTTCCTGACTTCAGACTATACTACAAAGCTACAGTAATCAAGACAGTATGGTACTGGCACAATACCAGAAATATAGATCAATGGAACAGGATAGAAAGCCCAGAGATAAACCCATGCACATATGGTCACCTTATCTTTGATAAAGGAGGCAAGAATATACAATGGAGAAAAGACAGCCTCTTCAATAAGTGGTGCTGGGAATACTGGACAGCTACATGTAAAAGAATGAAATTGGACCACTTCTTTACACCATACACAAAAATAAACTCAAAATGGATTAAAGACCTAAATGTAAGGCCAGACACTATAAAACTCTTAGTGGAAAACATAGACAGAACACTCTATGACATAAATCACAGCAAGATCCTTTTGACCCACCTCCTAGAGAAGTGGAAATAAAAACAAAGATAAACAAATGGAACCTAGTGAAACTTAAAAGCTTTTGCACAGCAAAGGAAACCATAAATAAGACAAAAAGACAACACTCAGAATGGGAGAAAATATTTGCAAATGAAGCAACTGACAAAGGATTAATCTCCAAAATTTAGAAGCAGCTTATGCAGCTCAATATCAAAAAAAAAGCAACCCAATCCAAAAATGGACAGAAGACCTAAATAGAGATTTCTCCAAAGAAGATAGATTGCCAACAAACACATGAAAGTATGCTCAACATCACTAATCATTAGAGAAATGCAAATGAAAACTACAATGAGGTATCACTTCACACCAGTCAGAATGGCCATCATCAAAAAATATACAAATAATAAATGCTGGAGAGGATTTGGAGGAAGGGAACCCTCTTGCTTTGTTGTTGGGAATGTAAATTGATACAGCCACTATGGAGAACAGTATGCAGGTTCGTTATAAAACTAAAAATGGAACTACCATACGACCCAGCAATCCCACAACTTTGCATATACACTGAGAAAACCGTAATTCAAAAATAGTCATGTACCACAATGTTCATTGCAGCATTATTTACAATAGCCAGGACATGGAAGCAAACTAAGCATCCATCAACAGGTGAATGTATAAAGAAGATGTGGTACATATATACAATGGAGTATTACTCAGCCATAAAAAGAAACGAAATTGAGTTATTTGTAGTGAGGTGGATGGACTAGAGGCTGTCATACAGAGTGAAGTAAGTGAAAAAGGGAAAAAGAAATACTGTATGCTAACACATATATTTGGAATCTAAAAAAAAAAAAATGGTTCTGAAGAAGCTAGGGGGCAGGACAGAAATAAAGACGCAGACATAGAGAATGGACTTGAGGAGACATGGAGGGGGAAGGATAAGCTGGGACGAAGTGAGAGAGTAGCATGGACATATATACACTACCAAATGTAAAATAGATTGCTAGTGGGAAGCAGCCGCATAGCACAGGGAGATCAGCTCGGCGCTTTGTGTCCACCCAGAGGGGTGGGATAGGGAGGGTGGTAGGGAGACACAGAGGGAGGGGATACTGGGATATATGTATGTGTATAGCTGATTCACTTTGTTATAAAGTAGAAACTAACACTCCATTGTAAAGCAATTATACTCTAATAAAGACGTTAAAAAAATTCTTGGTATGCCAAACAGTTAATAAGTAAATAAAATTTAAGAAAAAGATGTTTGGAAAGTTCTGAACTTTGCAATGAATATTTAAACTGATTGGCATTTCTCTGCAAGAATAATAGGAGCTTACGAAAACATACAACAAATTTCCCACTGTTCTCAGCTTTAGCAATCTTTGAATGTTTCTGTATACCACATGATTGAAAAAGCTTAAATGTATTTTCTGAGGATATTTTTCAGATTAACGTTAAGTACTTCATTCAAAATAACATGTCACACGTTCACATAAAGAAACAAAGAAAAATAGTAATTCTTGCACCCTTGTCACCACTTCATCCCTATTCCAATGTAAAGAAATATAATCTTTTAATTAGTTCTCATTTCAGATTATCTTTATATATATTCTCCAATTTCTTACATGGAATGTAAATGTTACTTTATTAACTCACCACCATGGAAACTAAGGATTTTGATTGCTTAAGTTATCCTCTACCTCTGACCATCCCCTTCTCCCAATATTTTGACAATTTGATAATTATTCATTTTATTGCTTAGCTGTGCAACTTTATATAATGTACTTACATATTTTTTTCATACTTCATCAATTATCATCAAGTTCCCATCTAGATTAGATGGGGATACCTTACTCCTAATCTTTTTACTTTTTCTTCTCATTATACCTACTACCTCTGTCTTCAGCACATTAGTTTATGCTCAAAAATAATACAATTTATATTCTGTTCTATGATCTAAAAGTGGGAAACTAATGAACTTCATGTGTATTATTATGATTTTGTAAAGTTATTAACTGCAATCTGAGTTGTATTTTAAAATAATGTTTTCTTTTCTAGTGTTTCAATATCATGACTTCTGGATCACTCAACGTATAATATAGCCAACATTAAGACCATGTTGATTATTTTTTTGTCAGTTTATCAGTTGTTTAAAATTATGCCCACATTTTAGTATGCTTCATATTTGGACCATGAAATTCTTGTATTGGGATTAGCTTTTCCTGGTGTTTCTCATTTCTCCGCAACCTTTTTTTGATAAGATAATGTACCTTCTATGTAACCTCAAGTCTATTCATCTTTGAAAACCTATTGAAAAGCTTCCCAAACAATTTCCAATGCACAGCAAGTGAGAAAAATAGGTTACAGATGTACAGAGATGCCCTCATCTCTCTGATCAGTGTCACCAAGTTACCTTACCAGGTTGTATAAATATAAATATTTCTTACATATAATACGACATGAAGAAGGTTGAGAAACACTTACTTAGTGCCTTTAGACCTGTTTTTCTCCAGTAATAACACTTCTGGAACTCTATTTCCCTCTGCCCCAATCTGGGGTAGTACCTTTCTGGTCCTACGTCAGAGATGTGGTCCTATGACTTCCTGTCTCTGCAGTCCTGGGTTGGTGTCTAATTTCCTGATTCCACATCTTTGGGTTTTTTCCTTCTTAATTTTCTCCTTGTTTTATAGTAGCTCGTCCCCAAGTAATGTCTAAAAACAACTGGGTGAAGAGTCAATTTTATGAGTCCTTGAATTAAAAAAATGTCAGTATTCTGCCTTCACACTGGATTTATGAATTGCCTAGAGACAGTGTCCTACATTCATAGTCATTTTCCCTAATACTTCTGGAACCATTGTTCTATAGTTTTCTGCCATCCAGAGTTATTAATCAGATATCTGATGCCAGAGAGAATATTATACAGTAGTGGTTATGAGTTTTTGTCTCCAGAAGCTTGCAATTATTTTGTGTGTGTGTTGTTGTTGTTCTTTTATTAATTTTACTTATTGCAGTTAACTCAACCATAATTTCTTGACTTTCTATGAAACAGAAATTATGCTTGTCTATGCACTTAATTATCCAATATTTAGTTCTGACTTCTTTTAATTTTATAAATTAGGTACTATAATTCTTAGTGTAAATCACTGTTTAGTCTTACCTTCATATTTGGTCTTCTCTTTGATCACCATTCTGTCTCGCACCCCTCATTTTCCTTCAGTAATCATTTTCTTTTCTCTTGAAGTACGTATGTAGAAGTTATTTTAGCAAAGTTCTTTCTAATGATGTTGCAAAAATTTTCTTGCTGGAAAAATGTCTTCATTCATTCTTCTTTTTATAAAGATAGCTTTACTGTGATATACCTTACTTCCTATATTTGTGGATTTATATGTTTTCATCATTTCTGGTAAATTCTCAGCCATTACTTTCTTATATATTGCCTCTTCTTCATTTTCTCCTCAAAATGAGAGCTGCATAATACCTCAGGACAAGGCATCCCCGAGAGTGGGTTGATATCAGGAAAAAGGAAACTGTAAAAGAAAGGAAAAGACAAGGCTAGTGAACAGGTAATCCAAGAGTTGGATGGGCAGTGTAGTATCTGTTCCCAGAGGAAGAGTTAGGGTAGAAGTCTGTAAGAGAGAATGACACATACACAGGCTCTGAGCAGACAAAGACCTTTACAATACTTTACATGCAAGGATTATAGAAATTATTATTGCTCCTTGTTCTCAAACTGCTGGTAAGAAAAAATGTTTTCATAATTTTAATAGTCACATTCCATTTTTCTTGTCAGTCTCATCATATTTATTTCTCAAAATTCTCCTTACTGTGTGTTAAATTCCATTTTTCTTACCCAGTTAATTAGACTGTCAAAGCAACAAAATCTAAGGATGGGCAGTATGTGAAAATAAAAGTTCACCTTGACTAAATCTTATCCCATAATATCTTCTTGGTTTATTTCATTCTATATAGATCTTCATGTCTTATCTCCTTTCCTTCTCTATAAAATTCTGTGTCTTCTTTCCTCCCCCCTGTTTCATTATCTCCATTTCCATATCTGTCTCCATGTGGTGTCTTTCTCTCTTAACACATTAGCCCTGTATATTTCTCTTCTGTGGGCACCTTTTCTTTTCTTCTCTACCTCCTTCTTATCTCTCTATCTTATTTTGCCCTAGTTTGGTCTCTTTCCTTTATCTTTCCCCCAAACCATCTCCTATCTAAATCAAAAAAGGAAGACAAATTTTAATTTATAGAACTTTTAAATATTACTGAGTATTCAGATATCAAAATAAAAACATTATTTGATTGTTTTATATGTCTAGATAAAAAGTATACTTTTAAAAAATTTGTACCATTGACAAAATCTCTCATCTATCCAACAGTCATACTCTGTTTTGATAAAGAAGTTTTATGTGGGCAAAAGCTTTCCATCACCAACATATTTTGAATAGGTTTTGCCTCTCTATCCATTCATTCATTCATATAGTTCTTTCCTCTAAATGAGTTTACATTTTTTCAAGGTGTTTAAAGCCTATACACAGCAATCTCTATACAGAGAGGAATAGTGGAAGGTTCCTGCCTTCTTGTAGGAAAGTGAGTTACATAATCAGACAGGAAGATTATTTTGGTGACACTATGTTGAACATATTTTATGCAGGAAACTCGGGGTCATAATCAGATATGGTGATAGCCAGGATGATAGCAAGGATGGCAACCTGAACTGAGCTGGTGGCTATGGGCATGGAATCGGACTCTATACCAGACTCTGGACGCCCTTCAAGCTTCCTTCAAACTATTTCTTTGCTTACTCTTAGGTCTGCAGTGCTCCTCTGTCTCTGTGAAATTTTACCCAATTTCAAGGCCTTGCTTTAATTACCCCTCCTCCTTGACACTTTTTCTTCTTCACTCTCTTGTATGTCTTACCAGAAATTTGGATGATTCCCTTCCTTAGCATTCTCACAGGAAGGAACTGATGTAGAGTTAGAAATGGATTGAAAAGAGGCAGGGGGTGGGGAAAGCAGTGGTTCCTACTGGAATGCACTTTGTAGTGAATCTTAAATAAGTTAAGGGCCTATTTATAATTCTCTCTCCAATTTTTCTTGTTATTGGGGTCTTATTTTACTGGACATAGTTTAACACTAGTTCTTGAACTTGCATTCTAATTCATGCCAGCTACATCACACTAACTTTCTGGTTCAGCAGTGTTCATTTTCACAGTTTAAGTTATTTCAAAATCCTTTAAAGATAGTATTTGATTTATTGGCTGATTGAATCAACACATGATTTTTTTTTTTTGCACATAAACTTGAATGTACTTTGTGTCTCTCATTAAAATAAATTATTCATATGACATATTTATAATTTATAAGGTTATTCAGCTTACTCATGAAAAATACTGTCAAAGAAAACCATTCTCTTGGAAATATCCCAAACCCCTTTTCATTATATGTTTTAAACACACATGTTCTGGCAAAATCCCAATCTTAAATAAAATCTAACTTTCTTCTGCATGATTTCAGACATATCATATCACTGTACATGACAGGAGAAAAGTCACACATGGAGAAAATGAAATGTATAAAATTATTAAACTAGACTCTCAGTATCATGATTTTCCATGATATTTTAAAATATTCTTCACTCTAATTTACTTTTTTCTGTTTCTGAAGGACTTTTCTGTTTCTAAAGTACTATCCACATAAACCCATTCTCTAAAAATAATGTGTAAATATTTTGAAACCTTATTAATTAAATTACAGAATTAAAAAGTACAGTGTTGAGCTCTCAGGTCAATTTTGTTTGAAAGTTTGTGATAGATGAAAGTGCAATATCAGAGCACCAATGATTTTGAAGGCATTGGCCAATATATAACATTTAAGTTTTGGTTCATCTGCTGTACTGAAAGAAGTAAAATCTCAGGTCTTGACCGATGTTGAGAGTCTTAAAGAAAACCTCCTTCATGTTAAGCTGGGATGGAAAAGCTACAATCACAGGAAAAGATCAAAGCAGACCTAAACGTAACTACTGCCCTAATCCCAGAAGAAAGTAGGAAAGTCTGCAGGAGAATAGAAAGGAAAGGAAACATATTTTTGAGACATAATGTCCATAGAACAATGGTGTGGTAACTTTTCACCCCAGCTACATATTTTGGGATATTCAAGGAACTGCAATCCATGAACTTCTTTAACTGTCACCTCCAACAGTTAGTTCCCCTCAGACAAAAAGCAGAAGCAAATGCAATTCCTCTCTGGAAAAGGATATACTTAACTCTGGTGTCAAGGTACCTCCAAATTTCTAAGGCACTAACCATAATCAGGCAAAGATGACCAGGCAGTTAAAGAAAGAAAGATGCATAACAAAGAACCAGAAGATTCATGAGACAGCAACATTAGACTTATACAGACCTCAGATAATGGAATTCTCAAATGCAGACTTATAAATAACCATGGTCACCTTATTTCAAGAAATAACTGATATTATGAGTTGCTCTAAAAACCTTAAATAAAAAGGACAGGGTTAAGAAAGTCAACCCCACGTTGTATTTTGAAAATGAAAAGGCCTCTATTTCCAGCAACTGGAGGGCAGACTGAGTAGAAAATCCTAAGTCTGGGAGAATTTCAAAGCTGACTGGCTTCTCAGTCATGACTCCTCTTATGTTAAAGCCATGGCCCTAGTAGAAAAGGCATGGAACTCTGATAACTAGAATGAGAAAATTGGAGAGGATTTGTCTGGGAAACTTGAAACCCCTTATGTATATCTTCCCCTAAACACTCCAGGCCAGATGAAGTAGCCCACTTCTCCTTGCTAGAGGCAGATAGCACCTTACCTTCTGCCCGTAGTTGTACTTAATTTTGCTGAGGAATATATAGAATAAATAAAAGTTAAATGTGGTTATATATTAAAAAAGGCATCATATATGTTGGCAGGATCATAACCATCGTGCCAGAAATCTAGGAAGAGGTCTATGTCATGTGAGCCAGAGAGCTTGATAGTGGATCTCTGAGGTTGACAGAAATCAAGGTGATATGCTGATCTTATCTTTCTTTCAGTTTTTTCTCTTCCTACCCTTGTATAATACCTCCACCATATTGAATGTTTTTTAAAAAAAGGTCTAAATTCTTAGGAAATGAGTCATATACATCCAAATTTATCTCACCTGAAAAGGCAAAAGATTTGAGGCCCTACCTTCCCTTCAGGACTATGTCTGGTTATGTCCAAGAGAGAACAAAGAGTTCATTTTGTCTTCAGAAATTTGTTGAACATCAATTTAAAAAAAGTGATAGAAGGGCTAAATGTTATATTGCATGATAACAGTGTATGAGAAGACCACTAAAGGAAGGAGGAAATGATGATGTTTATACTTTTTTAAATTCATGGCAATTTTCTCTAAAACTAACTTTAAATGAAATATAATTATATACAGGAGAAAAATCATAATAGTTCAAATCAATCTTTTGAAACAAACTGATTATCCAAATCATAGACTCTCTTCTCAATAGAGCTGACTGCATTCTAGTGTTAGAATTATTGACACAATCGAAATAACTATAAGAACTATGTGTGATTTCTAGTTAAAACAAATAGAAATAGCTCTTTGACCTTGTAGAAGTTATTCAAGGTCTTTGGAATCTAGTTTACCCAAATATAAATGAATATTTTGACAAAATGATTTATGAAATCCTTTCAAGCCTGAGTATTTTATATAGTTTTTGATGCTCTGATTCAAATGTATTTTACCTTCAATTCAAAAAGGAAAGAACAAGCCATTAACATTATCATTAAAATATATATTCAGAAAGCATTTTTAGTCTTTTTATGATCTATTCTGTAAAGTTCAAGCTCATTTTAAGCCCGCATATGGTATAATTCCAACCCACTATTGCCTTCTCTAAACCTTATGTGGTCTATATGTTAGTCAATGATTATTCTCCATTCCACAAATGTGGATGAATCCTGTACTGTTTCTTCCTTTAACTTTCCTCTATTTTATTGTTTCATCTCCCTTTCTTTTGGATGGCTTTCATCCTATACTCATCTGAATGTCAAAAATTTCTTTATTAAAGTTTAAGTCAAATGCCAGCTCCTTTATAAAACCTTACTTAGTCACCCAGATGAAACAGTGTTTCTTTACTTAATGCTTGGTAACTACTATGAATTTTAATCTAAAATATAACTCATCACATTGTCTTGTAGTTTTGTTTTTTGTGTTTATGTCTTACTCTCTCTAGGAGAAAGCAAGTTCCTTTAAGGATGGTACCATGAATTGGGCATCATACAACATTCATCCTGACATCAGCCCCAACACCCCTCAGTGCCTAGGAACTAAAAGACATTCCCAGAGAGTCTGACTGGTAGTGGTCTTTAGGGAAGAAAGTTAAAAAAGATTGGGATAATTTTATCTAATGCACATTCATGACCCAAATCCCAGGATCAGTTACAGGACAGATAGGTCAACTTAGACTTTCATTAGATTGCATTATCAGCCCTTCTAATGTTTCTAGATGGTGCATCATTTGAAGGCTCATCACTAGCCATGTTTCCAGTCTAGAACTGTGGTCATATTCTTCCAGATGCCTTGACAAAGTCACCTCTTATGAACAACAGGTAAACTAGTGTGAAACGCACTTAACTAAATTAAAACAGCATGACAAATTAGAGCAATAACATGCTTAAAAAAGAATTTATAACAAAGGAAATTCTGGGCTTCATTAAAGCCAAAGGCAGATTCTAGCACTTGAACAATCCAAAGCAAGGGCTTTATAAACTATAAGGGATATACAATTGTTTATTACTTTGTATGACTGTTCATATTATCCCTTAAAACTTTGAGTTAATATTTAAAATAGGAGTTAATATTTAAAATAAGAGAGTATCAAATATAAAAAAGTATCAAAAAAAGTATCAAAAAGACACTTCATATATAATTACTTTGAAAATAACTAGAAAAATTATAGATCACTTTATAGTATTTGACTACATAACTGTTTGAAACAAAAAATGTTAAGAATTATTACAATGAAGAATTCTTTTGTGAGAAAGAAGTATATTAATTTTTGCTTTCCTTTTGATATCAAAATTTATTTTACTTTTTATTCATAGGAGTCTTGTGCTTCAAATACTAATAACGTAATTTATTTGTGACTAATACAAATTGTTGAGTCATATGGTTAATAATATATGTTAACTAACAACAAGAAGTGTTAGTTATAAAGCTTAATTTCTACTAAACATCTTAGGTGCTTAAGTAGATATATGTCTCTGTCGATTTATGAAAGATATTATTTCCCTATTAAATGTTACAATATATCCAAACAACTATTTTATTATAAAGTGTTATTTTAAATATAGGTGGTGAAAGTTAATATTATATTTAATCATATAATTAGATTCTTGCCCATTTAAATGTTTTGACATTTATATTAAGTTAAATTCTTTTTCTTATATGGAGAAAGAAAACAGCAGGGAGTGCTGTTTAAACAAATTTTGACCATCATTTTGTAGAATCTTGTCCAGTTTTGTTGCACAAATATTGCTATAAATTAAAAATAAATCTCAGTTATTTTTAAGCACATCTAGAAAGACCTATTTTTAGAAATCATCTGGTCTGAATGGCAAAGATCTCTTCTAGATGCCAGGATATAAGCTTACAAAAGTCTTTCCATATAATTGGAATTATAGACTATATATTTAAAGAAAACATAAATAATATAAAATACATTTGTGTATACAGTATTAATAAAATTATTTTTTGTTATTTTATTTGTATAATAAGAACTATAAAAATGTTTTTAAAAACTGAATCTTGAATTGGTCCTTCAGAATGGATTGGATCTGTGTGAAAAAACAAGTGACTAGGGGCCATTCTCAACAAGTAAACCACATGGACCAAACACAGGGACTGGAATGTACACAGTGGTTCAAGGATGATGAGAAAACCAAGTATAGGGTTTGTATACGTGATTAGTGGGAACTACATTTTGAGAAGCAGAATGTAATACTTTTAAATTTAATTAATGCTATCATTCAGTGATTTTTTTGAAGACCTTATGAGTAGAGAAATAACATGGTTATGCTCAACAGAGCTTCTCAAACTTTAAAGTGCACACCAATCACTTGGGGATCCTGCTACAACGCAAATTCAGACTCAGAAGTTCTCAAGTAGAGCCTGAGATTTCGCCTTTCTAACAAGTTCCCAGATAATGCTAATACTGCCAATTCCCAGACCACACACTGAATAGCAATGCTGAAGAGACAGCTGAAGAAACTGGAGATAAAGAAGGTAACTTGAAGTCTAATGCAGAATCCTGGTGCAAGGCAAAGAAAGTTAGTGACAGTGAGGAAGGAGATTACAGAATGTCAGAAACGTTATATAGGAAGAATTAATAGTTATATGTCAGTTATACTTCAATTTTTTTAAATTAAAAATCCAAAAAATAAAGAATAAATAAATACTCAAAAAATAATATGTTAGGTAATTTGTCTGGATTTGGGAGGATCACTGAGAAAAGATGAATCCATTTGTTTTTCTGTTTGTGAGATTGAAAGCATAATACTAATTTGAAAATAAATTCTGGAATGTGATAATGGCATGGAGGGAACCACAAGTATCCTTTTAGACTTTACACTTACATTGATGGTAAAACACCAAGTGGAAATGTGCACCAAGTGAGGATATGAAGCTCTGAAGAAACCTGCATATTTCTGTTTTGATATGGTAATTTCAGCCACGGAGATAGCTGAAATCATCTAGGAAAAGTCAGTCACAAAAACATAAGAATCAACACATAGAGCAAGATAAACTCAAAGGAGGAAAAGCAGTCTGAGATGTAGATAAGAAATCATGGAAGTTAGGAGGCCCTTAAATTTAGGAACCAGAATGCCATCAATGAACTGAGATCTGTAGGACAAATATCTTGTTTTAGTAGTGAAAAACCACGGATAACCGTGAAATGTCAAAGTTTAATTGAATTCTTCTGAGCTATATCTCATAAAAAATACTTCTTGGGCCTAAAATTTGGGAAATTCTTTCAGAGTTTTACAACCTTCACATCTATATGAATTTGAAATAATGCCAGATTTAGCTTATGTTTTCTTTCATTCAATGATTAAGGACTCAGCAGAGATACTGAATTCATTCTTTAATAATATTACTTCATACACTTAAGAGATATTATAAATCCTTTTTTTAACTTCAGTTTTTAAAAAACTATCTTTAGTTTTTCCTGTTGCTTCTTTGACATTTTATTTTCTAACTACCCTTCGTCATCATTTAATTTTAATAAATGATGTGTTTGAATATTATGAATACCTATATTTTAATTTCGAAGACTAGTGTAGGATTAAACCTAGTATAGTACAGTGTCCAGTAAAAAAATAACCCCACGCCCTATTCAGAAAGTGGTAGGGAAATTAAATCATAATTTGTATACATTTTCCTTATTTCTACTTCTATTTTTTTTCTGGTTGTTTTGTGTTACTTAACATTCATACTTTGAAAGTCTTTTTTAATTTTCTGATGATAAAATCCACCTGATAATGCTTAAATACTCAAGTTTCCACTCAAGTGGAAACACTTATGACCAAAGCCATACATATGCATATTACTTCTGGGAATTATTCACAGACTTGTGTAACAGGCCTCAGTATAATATTGCCTTAAAACATACCAATTCTATAATACCTAATTAGATACCAATGAGGTGAATTAAAGGTTTTAGTGGTCTTTCACTAGCCTTTCCTTTTGAGTCACGTTGATGCCTACTGGGTTTGAACCAGGTTAGTGTTTTTGGAGCTGAGACATGAGAATAAAGTAGAGCTGGCCCATGTTCATGGTGTGAGGAATTAAGTAACATCCTAAAGGCAACATTTGGGAGTAAAGGGTCAAAACTAAAAGACCTACAAAAGAGATGACAAGTCACAAATTAGTCTCTATTTTCACTGGGGCTTTTGGAGAAGGATGGGGTGGATAAATGCAGCTGTACCACCAGCAATAGAAAAACATAAGAAATAAGAAATACGACCAAGTAAATCAATCTGTTTTGAGATATTTAGAGTGCTAGGTCTGGAAGTTATCTTCATTTAGTCCAACTCCTCATTTTACAATAAAGAAACCAAAATTGATAGTACTAGATTTATCCAAAGTGACATTGCTGGTTAGATCACTGCTCATAACTCATGTTCCAGGTCAATACAGCTACTACTAAAAAATCAAATTGATAGGCCACATAACAAATTGGGCAATATCAATATTTCCTTACCATGAATAAAACTGTTAAACTCATTAAATCTTAATAAGGTTTGTGAATGTTTACTTCACTAAGAAGTGAGTGGAATAAACACCTCTTTCCTTTTCCTATGGTGAAAGAGAAACTAAACAATTATAAGGATATTGAAAATGTGATTCCATGAGATCATCTGCTTCACTTTTCTGACATATTTTTATAGTTCTTGTTGATATTCGAGTCAAGGACACCATCTAAATCTGTTCCATTTAATTATAATGCAAGTTTCTTAACAGCAGGGACCTTGTTTGTCTGTTCACTGCTATATTTCTAGTTCTGGGAATAGCCTGGGACTTAATAGTGCTCAATAAATACTGGTTAAACAGATGGGTGAATTAATAGCCATACTTTGAATTCCACGAAAAGACAATGGCAATGAGTATAATAAATCCTTACTTAGAGATGTGAAACTATCACTTAACAGAAAATAGTTTCATATTTTAAAACCATTAAAAATGATTTCTATCAATTTACAAACTTAGTTGATCTTACACAAACCCTTAATGAAGATCTAGAAAGGGGGGCTGTTCTAGGTAAAGTAACATGTAGGATAATTTTAATTCATGTGAAATTATTCTGAAAAAGGGTTAGGATGTGGAGGAAAAGTGACTGCAAGAGAGAATATCATATATCATGGAATTCTAAGAACTGGAATCATAATAGGAATGGGCCTCATGGTCATTAGAACTTGAGAACAGAACTAAGTCCAAGGAAACTTCATAGACTTTAGCAACAGGGATTTGTGAAACCTTTTTAACTGCTCCACTACAAATGTCTTCCGTTTTTCTTCCCCACTCTCAGATGGCTGACTATAATCTCCTTCTATTTATTCTCTCATAGTTTAGGTATGCACATGCTTTAGTTACTGTGGGTCTTCTCCATGCCAGTCATTGTTAGAACATTTTAGTTACTAAACTACCAGCTAGCTGGGTCTGCCAATTAGTATTTCTTGTTTCAAATTTCAGTGAGAGTATCTTTGTTCTAGCTCCAAACTGAAGGTCATGGGTTGGATTAGAATTGGCTAGTTTTAAGTGGTTTGCCCATACATGGTTGAAACAACTGTGGCCAGGAATAGACTTGTGTGACACACAAAAAATTTCTCCTTCCTCCGATGAGGATTTGGTTAAGGTAGTTTGCATTAGGTAGGGATGTAGGGAGGGAAAGCACAGTGACACTTCTAAGAAAATATTTCCCCTATTTTATGAATAAGAGAACTAAGGCTGAGGAAAGTTAAATAACTTGCCTTGGTCACACACCTTGTAAATTTTTGAGGACTTAGAGAATTGCCCTTTCCATATCATCACATTATCGCTTAATCCTCACGCTCAGTCCTGTCCTTGGACAGGTTCTTTTCTTCTCTCTGTACTCTTCTTATAACTAAATTCTATTTTTTGGATGATTAAAAAATGTATATTTATGAGGAGAGGAGAAATATAAAAAGAGAGGAATATAGTGAAGGGAAGAGTAGGAAAGGAGAAAAGAAGTGCAGCTGCAAGTGTGACCAAAAAAAAAAAAATATATATATATATATATATATATATTAGTCCTAACTTCGTATGTGAGTCAATATTTCTAGTTAGAGCTCAACCAGCTCTTTTAAGTGCCTATATTTTATAATTCTTTCCATAATCTGTTCTGATTATGTACTGCTGCAAGCCTACTATTAATATTTGATTGAATTCCTCGAAAAAGTCTAGATTCCTAAATTTACCAAGCAAAGTTAATTACTTCTATATACCATCATGCTTGTACCTCTGAAATTCTACGAACTCAAAAATTATATACTATAAGGAACACAGTGCTGTGCAATTACACATGAGCTATCCAAAGAAATCATCTAAAAATTTTACTTATAAATACATAGAATAAGTTTGCTGGCAACTTGCTTAATAATGGGCAGACACACACAGGAGAAAAAAGAACAGGAGCTCTATTAAAACTGGTAAGTAAAGAATTTAGTTGAAATATCAGCAGTGAGAACTAATTGCTTGTGCATAGTTCTTGTTGATATTCGACACCTTGTTCAGGACAAGTTGAGATTTCTGTAGAAAAGATACAGGAATAGTAGATTCAACATTCAGGAAAATTAAGGTAGCAAGAGTTCAAAGAAAATGAGAATCAAATATAGATTAATGAAAATTCCAGAAGAAATAGGAAACCAAAGGGAAAATAATGTAAAGAGTGATGAAAAAATAGGACAACACTACTTTGATCCTATACATTCTGTAATTGCCATCCTATCTGTTTCCTCCATTTTCATGCAAACTTGAGTTGTCTTCATTTGCTTGTCTCCTCTTTCAAACCTCCCACTTATTTCTAATTGAGTTGGAACCTAGTTCTATCTTCGACATTTTTCCGAGTTATTAATAACATTACAATTGAACATTGTGTTAGTCTGCTATTGAAAATTCTGCTGATCTAGCACTGTTGACACTACTGAAAACTCCTAATACTACCTTATATTATGTGACATTGCACTCTCAGTGTTTTTCTCTTATCTCACCAAACTCTTTCTTTCTCTCGTTTTTTGCATCCTCTTGCTTTATGCATCATTTACAAGTTGTTCTTTATAATACTTGTTTTCTGCTCTTCTCACTCTAAAATCTTCCACCCTTGATCTTAATCACCGTCATGGTTTTAAATAATATCAATTTGCTTGTGATTCCCAAACCTACATCTATCTTAGATACTAATTCCAACATTTAGCGACTTGCATACAACTACCTCCAGGGCATTTCCATCCCCAGGCTACAGCTGTCTTTCTCCTTGTTACCATAATATTCTGTGAATATTACTATCGATTTACTTACATTATCTTCTAATTATAAATATGTTGAGGTGTATATAGTATGCAGAAGTTGTGAACCATTTGAAGATGTAGGATGTGCTTTTGTCATCTTTATAGTTGCAATATCTAATAGAACATTTGTAATATAGTAGGTATTATTCAAGCATATAAATTCATGCCAAAATGACAATTTTTATATGAATTTTAAAACCAGATACAGCACAGAACATTAAAAAATATATTTTTTAAGACATGAAAGCACAATATTTTAAATAGATTCAAATTTAACAATTCTAGCTCAAGCTAGTAAGAAGACAACTGCAAGGGAGGGAGTTTCCAATTTCTTTTATCTCCGGAAGAGTCCTGTTTTCCTAGACCTCTAATGAGACATTTATTTCACTTATTTCTATTAGTTTTTGTGGTCTTCAAATAATTTGTTTAATGCAAAGATATTTATATGTGTTCATTAGAGACATAAAAAATATATTTAGATGATCAAAATGAGATTTAGGGTAAGTATAATGACTATTAATGCACTTATAGTACTTCATACTATTCAAATCATTTTCACATTTGTCAAGCTGTTTAATACTTATAAAATTTATTAGAAAATTATTGTATACGTGTCTGAATATTTTAAACTGTCTTCTATCAAAAGATTGAGAAAATCGCAAAAAAGAAAACATTAAAGTTATTACATACTGGTTTCTAACCAACATGATACACTAAAAATTTACATTTTTAAATATATTTCCCTCTTTTCCATGATACACAGCATATTTAACACATTTAATTTATTCTTGTTCTCCTCCAGTGTCTAGTACAATATATTATTATTTCTTTATCTGTGTTTTCTCTATGCTCCCTAATAATTATATATTGATGGCAATATCTCTTTTGCTCCATAAAAAATTTGTCTTCAATTTTCATAGTT
Organism: Globicephala melas; assembly: GCF_963455315.2. Taxonomy (NCBI): domain Eukaryota; kingdom Metazoa; phylum Chordata; class Mammalia; order Artiodactyla; family Delphinidae; genus Globicephala; species Globicephala melas. Next base: position 82,928,929 of record NC_083322.1, read on the forward strand.
TCATATTTATTTTATGGTTACAAAATAATTTGTATTACAGGAAATTAAAAAGACAAAAATCACAAATAAAGAAATAAAAGGTGGGGACAAGATGGCAAAGCAGGAAGATCCTGGGCTCCATTGACACACCAAAATTACAACTACACATAGAGAAACTGTCTCTGAGAATGACCTGAAGACTAGCAGATAAAATTTTCTACAACTAAAGATGAAAAGAAAAAAGCTACACTGATATGGGTAGGAGGAGGGAAGATTTGGTCTGGCTGGAACCTACACCCCTGGAGCGTCAATCCACAGGTGGATGGGATATCAGAGCCTCAGAGGTCCTCCCTGAGGAGCAAGGGGCTCCGAACCCCACATCAGGCTCCCCAGTTCAGGGAAACTGCATGGGAAGGATGAGCCTCCATAATGTCTGTCTTTGAAAATGAGCAAAACTTATGTCTGGGAGAGCTGGAGGGTTTTAGGAAACTGAGAGCCCATCCTTAGAGGGCACAGGCAAAAACTCACTCACTCTAAAACCCAGTACAGAGGCAGGACTTTGAAAAGTGCCTGGGTCATATGTGAAGGAGATTCATTGACTGATTTTAGGGTGTGTGCCTAAGGACAAGAAATTCATTGAAACTTTCTCTAGGAATGGAGGAGCTTGCTGGTGCCAACTTTTTTGTTTCATTTTGTTTTCTGTTTTTGGCTCATCTTCTACCTAGCTGGCCCAGCACTGGCAGGAGTCATTTCTGACTTCCCCCCTCTAAGTTACTAGCACCACTTGCCCTGCCCCAGGTTTACTTGTGGACCTGACCCAGCCTGCAATCCTCCAAAGCAGCCCCACATCCCACCAGACCCAGTGGACACCCTTGGCCTGCACCAGAACCCCTCCGCAGTGGTTCTTGCCCTCCCAGTCCTGGTGGGGGGTGCCCTCACCAGCACCAACATCATACCAAGACATCTCCTGCCCCAAAGGCCAGCCCTGCAAACTAGACTACCTGCAACAGTTCTGGCCAGAACTGACAGCCAGCTGCACCAAGCATCAGGCTCACAAACCAGTGTGTCTGCAGCAATTGCAGCCCAGCCACCAAAGGAGGGCACACAAGCCCACGCAGAAGACACTCTTGGAGCATCTGACTATGGCGACCAGAGGGACCACACTACTAGGCCCTACCTACAGTACACAAAAAGGAACAAAGCTGGAGGTATCACATGCCCTGATTTCAAACTATACTACAAAGTTATAGTAATCAAAACAGTATGGTACTGGCACAAAAACAGGCACATAGATCAGTGGAATGGAATAGAGAGCTCGGAAATAAACCCATGCTTATCTGGTCAATTAATTATGACAAAGGAGGCAAGAATATACACTGAGGAAAGGATATTCTCTTCAGTAAATTGTGTTGGGAAAACTGGATAGCTACATGCAAAAGAATGAAACTGGACTATTTTCTTTTTACACTGAATACAAAAATAAACTCAAAATGAATTAAAGATTTAAATGTAAGAACTAAAACCATAAAACTCCAAGAAGAAAACATGGGCAGTATGCTCTTTGACATTGATCTTAGCAATTTTTTTGGATCTGTGTCCTCAGGCGAAGGTAATAAAAGTAAAAATAAACAAATGAGACTACATCAAACTAGAAAGCTTTTGCACAGAGAAAGAAAACATCAACAAAACAAAAAGGCAACTTACTGAATGGGATAAAATATTTGCAAATGATATATCTGATAAGGGGTTAATATCCAAATCATATAAAGAAATTGTGCAACTCAATGTCAAAAAACCAAAAAATTTGATTAAAAAATAGGCAGAGAGGGCTTCCCTGGTGGCGCAGTGGTTGGGAGTCCACCTGCTGATGCAGGAGACACAGGTTCATGCCCTGGTCTGGGAGGATCCCACATGCCATGGAGCGGCTGGGCCCGTGAGCCATGGCCGCTGAGCCTGCGCGTCTGAAGCCTGTGCTCCACAATGGGAGAGGCCACAGCAATGAGAAGCCTGTGTACCGCAAAAAAAAAAAAAAAGGCAGAGGACCTGAATAGACATTTCTACAAAGAAGACGTACGGAAGGCCAACAGACACATGAAAAGACATTCAACATCACTAATCATCAGGGAAATGCAAATCAAAATCACAATGAGATATCACTTTACACCTGTCAGAATGGCTATCATCAAAAAGACTATAAATAATGAGTGTTGGTGAGGATGTGGAAAAAAGTGAATGCTTGTGAACTGTTTGTGGGAATGTAAATTGATGCACCCATGTGGAAAACAGTATGGTGGTTCCTCAAAAAATTAAAGGTAGAACTATTGTACCATCCAACAATTCCACTTCTGAGTGTTTACCTGAAGAAAACAAAAACACTAATTTGAAAAGATATATGCACTCATATGTTTGCAGCATTATTTACAACAGTAAAGATATGGATGCAACCTATGTATCCATCATTAGATGAATGGGTAAAGAAGTTGTGGCATATATATATATATATATATATATATATATGTATATGTAGGCATATGTATGTATATGTACACACAGTGGAATGTTTGCAATAAAAAAGAATGAAATCTTGCCATTTGCAACAACCTGGTTGGAACTAGAGGGTATTATGCTAAGTGAAATAAGTCAGAAAAAGGCAAACACTATATGATTTTACTTATACGTGGAATCTAAAAAACAAAAGAAACAAACAAAACAAAAATAGACTTGTAGACACAGAGAACAAACTTGTGGTTGCCAGAGGGGTAGGGGGTGTGGAGTGGGCAAAATAGGTGAAGGCTATTAAGAGGTACAAACTCCTAGCTATTAAATAATTAAGTTACAAGGATGTAATATACAGCATAATGAATATAATCAATATTACTGTAATAACTCTGTATGATGACAGATGATTACTAGACTTATCATGGTGATCATTTTCGTAATGTCTTTAAATGTTGAATTACTATTTTGTACACCTGAAACTAGCATAATGTACCTTGGCTATACTTCCAATAAAAAAAAAAAAAAGAAAGAAATTTACAAAAACCTCACACAGAGGTAATTTCTATTACTGTTCTGAGGCAGATATTTCCACTTATTTTTATACACAAAGAATATAAGCTTTATTTCATCTTTATAAATAAATATCCTTCATTTTTACAAAGTGGAATGACGGTATGTCTCTTGTTTTATAATCTGCTTTTTAATTTATCAGTATATTAGGAATGTAATATTAATAAATATTTCTATAGAACATAATGACAACAAATGGATGCAAATATACTGGTTTTTATAATAGTAAACAATGCTTTGTAAATATTCTAATGCATAGCTCTATGTGTGTGTCTCATTTTTAAATTTTCAGATCCATTATTAGGTGATGTATTATTACACCAACTGTGATAAGCACTTTTAAGTTATTAATACTCTAACATAATGTCACTAGGAAAATAGGAACAGAAGAATGAAATGAATTGAGGTTAAACTTTTCCAGTGAATGTACACATGCAATTTTGTACATGTGAACTTGAAGGTATATGTTTCCAGGTGTGTGAACATGTTCTCTAAGTTCTTGACTCTCACTTGTAGAATAGTATTGGATTGACCAAAAAGTTCATTCAGTTAATGAATACATTGTTCAGTAAAGTTCTTGGTGAAAATGAAGAATGCATCTTTCATTTTTACTTAAAACCAAACGAAGGTTTTGGCCAACCCAATACTTGTCATAATGTGTTACATTAGCTTTTGCTCCCCTTGTAGGAAGGGGTTTTATTTTGGGCTCATTTACTAACACGTGCATGGTACATTATAAGTATTAAAAAAATGTACATTGAAGAAACGTCTGGATCAGTAGATGTAATGTAAACTAAATACTAAAATTACTGTAATAAAATAATAACAGCTTTGCCACCCATATATTTTTGTTGCATAGCTACTTCTAAGACTCCATGAAAATTATAACAAATTTAGTATTATTTTTAGTAGTATTTTTAGTAGTATTTTTAGTATAAACAAAATGCTTCCAGTCCCCACTGGTAGTAGGAAAGTTAAAAATACTTAAGGTTAATGACATTTTTCTGACGTTAGTGTCTTAGTATTGCCCCTGGAATTTAAATAGAAACCTTTCTTTTCCCTTCTAAGAATTGACTTTTTTTTCTATGTACAGCCTACATTCAACATTTTATTTTAAAAGTGGAATAAATATTTATCAAAAGTTCAATGCCTTAGTTACTGGCAAATGTTTCCAGATAGGAGATTATATTTTCCAAAACAAGTGTCTCCCTCAACCTTGGAAAAATGCTACTATATTCTGAGTCATTCTGATTCAGGTTTCATCTCAAGTCCTTTCTCTCAATGGAAATGTTTTCATTGGCTAATTCTCAACCTGATTTTACTTCTAAACTGATTTTTGGTATTGCATTAAATAAAAAGGAATACAGCTTTTGTTTTCCTACCTCTTTTGAATCTTTCAAAATCCAACTCAGATTCCAGATATTCCACAAAAAATACCCCCTAATCATATTGATATCTTTCATTTGTGTGCCTTTGGCAGTAGTAATTTGTGTTTTGTTTGGAAGTGTAGCATATGTTATGCATTTTTATTTGTTTCATGGATAAAGCTCTCAGGGTCTAAGATTTAATTTAACCTTCTGTGAAGAAATGAATTATAACAGACAAAAGGCAGCTACCTTTAAAAGAGCCTGCTTGCAAGACTGGCCTTTAGCTGACACCTGGGAATTTGGCACTTGACAAGTCCTCTTACTAATAAGAATAACTCACTGTGTCTAGATGGTTTGAACAAATATTATGATTTATGGTGCATACGTGCTTTTCTTCTGAGAGTCTGAAATTTAAGGACATGAAAGGCAGAGGGTGCTTACATCACCAGCCTACAATGGAAAACTTAGGTGCTGAGCTTCTACTGGGCTTCCTTGGGCAGAACCATCACACATGCTGCTGCATTTTTATTCCTGGATGAAGAAACATGCTCAAATATGCCACTTCATAGGAGAAAGAGAACAAGGAATATGTGCATGGATATCTCCAGATGCTGTGTCTCTTCCTTTGCTGATCCTGTGGTGTGTTCTTATCCTGTAATAAATCTTGGCCACGAGTACTCCTACATGCTGAGACCTGTGAGTCATTCTAGCAAATTTCCCAATGTGGGAGTGGTCTGAGGGACCCCCAATATACTTCATTGCAAGCTACTAATTCAGTCTATTACTTATGGATGGTATCAGAAGACATGAGACCCCTGGGTCAGAGACAAAGGATTTTCTTACTAATAGCATAGAAGACAGCATGAGTATCATGCTTGTGTCAGTTCCTATTGACCTGCAAGTTCCACGGGGGTGAAGCAGAAGGTCTTGGGTAGGTGGCTGCTGCACATAGTGGGTTGGCATTGCAGCCAAGGAATACTGATCTTGGAGAATCCACCTCTTTTATAGCCTTCCTGTCATTTGTCCTGGAAGGAGACATTATCTCATCTTTCAAGGCTGCTTACAGCTTCCTGCATACATACCCTGTAAAGAGTGGTCAGGATCTTGAATTCTTGGAATACCCAGCAAGAACATATGAGATGCTCAGGGTCCGTGACAGATCACTTTGCCCAATAATATCCCTGCATATCCCACAAGACTGTAAACATCTCAAAAACAGTACATGTATTTTCTGATTTTTAAAATGCCATCAAAGGCAGTTGCAAAGTGTTGAATCCTACACAAAGACTTGGTGACTCTTGCATTAGTTTCCTGTGGCTGCTATATCAAACTACCATGAATCTGGTGGCTTAAAACAACAAAAATACATTCTCTCACACTTCTGGAGGCCGAAAGTCTGACATCAATATCACTGGGCCAAAATGATGGTGTTTGAAGGTCTGAAGTCCCTCTGGAAGCTCTAGGGGATAATTCATTCCTCACCTCCTCCAGCTTCTGGTGGTTGCCATCATCCTCTGATTGTGGTCACTGCATCCAATCCCTGCCTCTGTGGTGAGACTTCTTTTTCCTCTTGCATCTGTATAATGAAATCTTCTGTCCCCCTCTTGAATAAGGATATATTTAGGGATCGCATTTAGGGCCTATCCTGATAATCCAGGATAATTGCCTCATCTCAGAATCCTTAATTTAATCACACCTATAAATTCCTTTTTTTGCCTTGTAAAGTAACATTTAAAGGTTCCAGGGATTAGGACATGGATATCTTTTGGTGGGCGAGGTGGGGGGGCAGGATATTTTTAAATTTATAGAGATATTTAAACTGGATCATTAGAAAACAGAGTAAAATAATTTAGTTATATAGTTATAAATAGGAAGTACATTATTGTTCTACTTAATATGTCACCAGAGGCACTTTTAAACCCAAATACAAATTTTGGATAAAAGAGATAAATATAAAATCTGAAATATAAAGCAGAAGTACTTTTTATACTTAAAATAATAAAATTAGCAGTGCATCTTATAGAAACTTGAAAATAAAATTTCCCGAAACAAAAAACATTTGTTTTTGTGGACTCACAAAGAGGTTGGAATGATGGCTAAGATAGTAAATATTGTTCATTTTTTCTTATTATAAGTCAAAAAACAATAAGCAACACATTTTTCTAAAACGTATTTTGAGAGACCATTGCTATGACAGATAGGAATATACTAGAAGGAAAATAAAAAGTGATTTATAGACTTTTGGTGGTTTACAATCTGTGGATTAGGAAACTTAACAAATACTAGTCTTTTCAATACCTGTGTTTAGGATCTAGTAAGCTTTTGCTTCTGTGTAGAAAGTAAAGAATAAATGAGCACCAAAAAACATATTTATACCCTAAAGGAATGGCTGCTTCCTTCCCTTTCTAGGAACACACATCATAGACATACAAGTGTTTTTGAATCCAAAAGACAGTTCCAAACACGAATTCGAATTAGCAGTTTAGTTTACCCTCATAACTGTGATTTTAAAATTTTCTATGTGGTTTTTCATACATCAGTTTAAAACAACCCTCTTAAGCTATTTCTGGCTCACTTACATTTCCTAATTGGCAAGAAATAAATATTTCTATTTGTTACTTCCTCAGTTTGGAAAGTCAGTATGTGAAAATTTAACTAAATCAGTTGTGGCTAGATCTTTGCAGTTTAAGTGGTAGATGCAGGAGTCTGATATGCCTCCTTCCTTTGGCAGAACGTTCCATAGGGTCAACGTGGTGCAAGGAGGACTCAAGAACTGGTGTTAGTGAACTATGACCCCAGGACCAAATCTGGCCCCCCACCTGTTTTTGTAATAAGAACTGATTGTAACACAGACATGTTCATACATTCACATGTAGTCTAAGGCTGCTTTTGCTCTACAATAGCAGATTTAAGGAGTTGCAATAGACACCATATGACCCACAGAACCAAAAACTATTTACTATCTTTCTCTTTTAGGACAAGTTGGCTGATCTACCCTAGAAGAGGGTACCTACCCTAGGTAGGTACCCTAGAAGAATGAGAAGATATACATAGTCTGTTTATTAAATATAAAGCAGACAAAGAAATATAGACCCAGCTGAAATACAGAATCAGATTGAAAAAGACATTAAAAGGCTGAAATACTAGGTTAAAAAACAAAATTAAATTTAAAAGAAATAAACACAAAGTCATGAATTCAGAATCTCAAATTTAACTGCACAAATTAAACAAGAGTTAGCTTGGTCCTTAACTTGGTATAGATAACCATAAATAGGACACTAATCCCACCATGGGGACTCTATTCTCATGACTTTGTGTAACCCTAATGACCTCCCAAAGGCCCCACCTCCTAATACCACCCCATTGAGGGTTAGGGTTTCACAGTTGAAATTTGGGAGGACACAAACATGCAGTCCATAACACCCAGATAACAAAATATTTAGATGGAACATAATAACTATATCCAAATATTTGAAAAAATTTAATGTGTAAGAGAACACACATTTATTGGGAGTTGTTTCAGAAGTTCAATAACAATAAGAACAAATATAATAAGATAAAAACTAGAGTTGACTTTTATCAAAGCAAAACTTTTGTTTACAATTGGAAGGACTATCATATATGGGATAAATTGCATTTGATTTCTAAATTCATAATGAGTGAATTTCTCCAGGAATCACTGAATAATCATTTTTAAGGAATGCTCTGGTGGAGATTTTTTTTATGAGGCAAAAGAATCCCGGATGTGCTCTAACTAAACCTATGCATTTGATGTTAGAGAAGAAGAAATCAGGGAAATGCGGATATGCTCTGGCATCTTATTCTGATATTACTTTGCCATGTAGGAAGATGACTTGCCTGGAGCAGGATAAAGTCCAGGATTAGCTTAATATCACATTGTAAAGCATGCTTCACACACATGGGGGGTTTAGCTAGCACCCTAGAGCACAGTTAATGAATTATTTTTAGACCGTTCTGCAATTTTTTCAATTGGGCTTAAACATGACAGCTAAGGAAAGTTAAAACATTTTATTCTATAAAGTTCAAAGTGGAAAGGAAGCATTAGCAATGCAAGTTTCCCCATGATGTTCTATCAGTGTTATTCAACTTTCTTCAGGGGATTAAAGGATAATTTTTATTCTTGACCAATCTTGAGTCTCACTGCAAGACTTGCTTAGCTGCAGCACAAGGATAGATCTTTGAAAATGACTTTCCAATCCCTGGCTATTTAACACAGTAAATGAAGTACTAGACCAATATAAAGAGAGATGTTTATTATAAATGTAACTAAATGAAAGTGCAAAATTCTGCTTAAAATGAGTAACTTTGACCATGCAAACAGCATAGTAGTCAAATAGATGCATGCACCAAAAATATGTATGGGATAAATGTCTATGTATAGGTACACAACTATAGTATAATGTTAATAATCTTGGTGGCTTATCTTAGTTATTATTTTATTTTTAAAAGAATACATTTTCAGTCTTAACTACCTGCTCATATAAAAATCATATGTGCTTAGAAACTACACCTCTCAAATTAATTTAAATTATACATAAAGATTTACTTTAAGGGTCTTTGGTCTTTTGGAAAATTAGTTTACATTTCTAGCATCTCAGTGATAAGATATAGTGCCAAATCGCTATTGCTGAGAAAGCACATTCATATAAAATGCAGGTTCCTTCACCAGAGATCTTTAAATTCCATGCATGGAGAATATGCTTTTGAATATAAGAAACTTCTGATGAAACCTAAGAAAAAGTAAGATGCAAATGCAAAACTCCAGTCCAGCTAGAAACAAAACAAGTAACCACTGAAATGCAAACATTATGAGAAAGAAGACTTCATTTATGTTATTCCCCATAGTATTCTTGGTGCCTGTGACAGCAGAGGAAATATAATAGGTACTCAGGTGATTAAATACATGAATGAACAAAGGTTATAGAAATATTATTTGATTTCCTTCACAGAATTGCTTACTCAGAGAAATGAAGCAGAACTCAGAAATAATAACATGTGTAAGTGTAATTTTACCAGAGAAAATTAAAAGAATAGTAAAAAAAAGGATATTGTAGGACATTTTCTCATGAGAAACAATAAAAAGTTCCATTCAAATTTGAATGCTATTAATTTATTGGCCGTAATTCAGGTCAGGTAAAATGGTATGATATTAGAAACACATCTGTAAAACATTTGTGTAAGATTTTAGGGAATAATTTCAGAGACTTTCCTATGCTAGAATTCCCAAATTCACCTGTTGTAAAACAAAAAAAACCCAAACATTAAAAAAATTACTTTCTCCTTATCATTGAAAACTGTGACCTTTTGCCTTGTTACCTATTCTTCTAAAGCCAACAGTATCAATTGAAGAATAAAAACCATATGATCATCTCAATAGATGCAGAAAAAGCTTTTGACAAAATTCAACACCCATTTATGATAAAAACCCTCCAGAAAGTAGGCATAGAGGGAACTTACCTCAACATAATAAAGGCCATATATGACAAACCCACAGCCAACATCATCCTCAATTGTGAAAAACTGAAACCATTTCCACTAAGATCAGGAACAGGACAAGGTTGCCCACTCCCACCACTATTATTCAGCTTAGTTTTGGAAGTTTTAGCCACAGCAATCAGAGAAGAAAAAGAAATAAAAGGAATCCAATTTGGAAAAGAAGTAAAGCTGTCACTGTTTGCAGATGACATGATACTATAGATAGAGAATCCTAAAGATGCTACCAGAAAACTACTAGAGCTAATCAATGAATTTGGTAAAGTTGCAGGATACAAAATAATGCAAGAAATCTCTTGCATTCCTATACACTAATGATGAAAACTCTGAAAGAGAAATTAAGGAAACACTCCCATTTACCACTGCAACCAAAAGAATAAAATACCTAGTAATAAACTAACTAAGGAGACAAAAGACCTGTATGCAGGAAACTATAAGACTCTGATGAAAGAAATCAAAGACGAATCAAACAGATGGAGAGATATACCATGTTCTTGGACTGGAAGAATCAACATTGTGAAAATGACTATACTACCCAAAGCAATCTACAGAGTCAATGCAATCCCTACCAAATTATCAATGGTATTTTTCACAGAACTAGAACAAAAAAGTTCACAATCTGTTTTGAAACACAAAAGACCCCGAATAGCAAAGCAATCTTGAGAAAGAAAAACTGAGCTGGAGGAATCAGGCTCCCTGACTTCAGACTATACTACAAAGCTACAGTAATCAAGACAGTATGTTACTGGCAAAAAACCAGAAATATAGATCAATGGAACAGGATAGAAAGCCCAGAGATAAACCCATGCACATATGGTCACCTTATTTTTGATAAAGGAGGCAAAAATATACAATGGAGAAAGGACAGCCTCTTCAATAAGTGGTGCTGGGAAAACTGGACAGCTACGTGTAAAAGAATTAAATTAGAACACTCCCTAACACCAAACACAAAAATAAACTCAAAATGGATTAAAGACCTAAATGTAAGGCCAGACATTATAAAACTTGTAGAGGAAAACATAGGCAGAACACTCTATGACATAAATCAGAGCAAGATCCTTTTTTGACCCACCTCCTAGAGAAATGGCAATAAAACCAAAAATAAACAAGTGGGACCTAATGAAACTTAAAAGCTCTTGCACAGCAAAGGAAATCATAAACAAGTCAAAAACAGAACCCTCAGAATGGGAGAAAATATTTGCAAATGAAGCAACTGACAAAGGATTAATCTCCAAAATTTACAAGCAGCTCAAAATGAAAAAAACAAACAGCCCAATCCAAAAATGGACAGAAGACCTAAATAGACATTTCTCCAAAGAAGATATACAGATTGCCAACAAACACATGAAAGAATGATCAACATCATTAACCATGAGAGAAATGCAAATCAAAACTACAATGAGATATCACCTCACAGCAGTCATAATGGCCATCATCAAAAAATCTAGAAACAATAAATGCTGGAGAGGGTGTGGAGAAAAGGGAACCCTCTTGCACTGTTGGTGGAAGTGTAGATTGATACAGTCACTATGGAGAACAGTATGGAGGTTCCTTAAAAAACTAAAAATAGAGCTGCCATATGACCCAGCAATCCCACTGCTGGGTATATACCCTGAGAAAACCATAGTTCAAAAAGAGTCATGTACCACAATGTTCACTGCAGCTCTATATACAATAGCCAGGACATGGAAGCAACCTAAGTGTCCATTGACAGATGAATGGATAAAGAAGATGTGGCACATATATACAATGGAATAGTACTCAGCCATAAAAAGAAATGAAATTGAGTTATTTGTAGTGAGGTGGATGGACCTAGAGTCTGTCATACAGAGTGAATTAAGTCAGAAAGAGAAAAAAAATATCATATGCTAACACATATATATGGAATTTAAAAAAAAATGGTCATGAAGAACCTAGGGGCAGGACGGGAATAAAGACGCAGACCTACTAGAGAATGGACTTGAGGACACAAGGAGGGGGAAGGGTAAGCTGGGACAAAGTGAGAGAGTGGCATGTACATTTATACACTACCAGATGTAAATAGCTAGTGGGAAGGAGCCACATAGCACAGGGTGATCAGCTCGGTGCTTTGTGACCACCTAGAGGGGTGGGATCGGGAGGGTGGGTGGGAGGGAGACGCAAGAGGGAAGAGATATGGGGATATACGTATATGTATAGCTGATTCACTTTGTAATAAAGCAGAAACTAACACCATTGTAAAGCAATTATACTCCAATAAAGATGTTTAAAAAATAAAATAAAAATAAAGCCAACAGTATCAAATTATAATTTATTATAGAAATGGTGGGTTTAAGATGCACCTAAATGATATTGTTAAATTCTGGAGTTACTGAGGCTTCAGAAAGGAAGTCTTACTGCAAAGTAAAATAACAGTTTGAAATGATAAATATCAAAGAGTCAACTCCAAGATGAGCATGATGCCATATGTTCAAAACAGAGTAAAGTATATAAATGAACATTCTAGCTGAGTTTTGTATAATGACTATAAAGAAAACAGATTCGAACTGAAGGTTAGGAGCACCTAACCTTCATGGTAGGTTAACCATAACCTCCAATCCAGGCATGAAGGTATATTGCTTTTCTAGGAATCCGAATGGAGCAGAAGTAGTCACTAGATGGGTATTAAAAAGCAACAAAAAAAGGACAAGGATCCAATTGGTTTGGTCTGGAACTGGGATTAGTTTCTAGGCAAAGAAAATGGAAATAATTACTAATAAAATAATTGTACTTCAAATGAGCTGAAGAAACACAGGAACATAAGACTAATTCTAGACTGCCCACCAGAGTCCAGTTTGCATGAGTACATCCTAGTCAAGACAATGTGAGGGTCGTTGCTCTGTTCATTCGTTAACTCACTCAACCTACGTTTTTCTTTTTCTTTTGAAATGGATTAAATTTCACAAGAAGTTGCAAAAATAGTGCAGAGAGGTCCCACAAAGGTAATATACTTTTAAAAATAATATTTATATAACCATTATACATTGTCAGAAACAGGAAATGGACATTGGTAAAATAGTATTAATTCAAATACAGTCATTATTCTGATTTCACCAGGCTTTACATCTTTTTTTTTCTTTTTTTGATGTACGGTTGTACACAATTTTATCACATATATAGATTAAACTTTACCACAGTCAGGAACTGTTGAAACACCACAAAGAAACTACCTGGTGTTACTCCTTAATAATCATACCTTTCCCCAGCTCTAAGTCCTGGTTACCACTTTTTTGTTCTCTATCCCTATAATTTTATCACTTTAAGAATGTTAAACAAATGGAATCATATAGTATGTGGTTAGAATTTTGTTCTGTTTTTGTTTGTTTGTTTTCATTTTTTTTCTTTGATCAGCACAATGCCCTTGAGATCCATTCAAGCTATTGCAGGTATCAAAAGTTTATTTCTTTTTATTGCTGATTTTGTATTTTGTATTCTACTGTATGAATATATCACAGTTTATCTATTCACTTAGTTGGAAGACAATTGGGTTATTTCCAGATTTTAGCTGTTATGAATAAAACAGCTATGAACATTCATTTACTGCAGAGTTATTCATTCTTAGTTGGGTAAGAAATTGCCTACTAGCAAAGTATGAAGAGTTCCAGTTGCTGTGCATTCTTACCAGTCAACACATATTTATTGAGGACTAAGTACATGCAAGGCACAATACTAGTATCCAAAACTTTAACAAATTGGACATAGCCTTGCCTTTATGAATTAGTAAGGGAGGCAGACTTTATAAAACTGACCAGTTTGTTAAATGGAAAATGTAGAAATGTCCCTCTTTTTCAAGGTTTTCAATAATATTACAGTTCCAACATGTAATACATTCTATAAAAATTATTTAAGACCAATACTTAATAAATAATTATTAGAAAGCACCGATTAGATACAATTCCCACATTTTACAAATGACAAAACTGTGGATTGAGGACCTGGTGCCTTCATCATGGTCCTAAAACTACGTATGTCAGAACTTCAGATTAGGACACCAAGTCTCTTGTTGTTATTTTCATATTTTCTCACTACATTACATGGCCACTAATGAATTATTTTTTTATTTCATAGATGTTACACCTAAAATATTCCCATGCTTTAAGGAAAACTGGTATTATACAAACATATCATTTTCCACTGCCAAGAAATGAGTTAAAATAAAAATTAACATCCACTACAATGAAATCAATTAAGAAAGTAATATGGCAATTTGAACATCTCCTTTGAAATAAAAACATTATTAAAACATCAAGTGTGAACAGCAATTAAAAAAATCAAATTATAGGCTTAGCATAAGCTTTCCTTTTCTTGGTTATGAGAAAGTAGAAATAGAAATTAAATATGCTCCATTAATTGGCACTTTATGAAAACTGTTTCAGGGGTACTAGTGTACCTGAACTCACATCTATCTTTCATAGTTTTCAAATTCCAATCTTAAATGAAGTATTTTACATTTTGTAAATTAATATTTGGTTTCCATATTTAATGATTATTTGGTAAGTGTAAGAACTGCATCCAAATAAAATCAGCCCATGCTCTCAACAATTAATGCAAGCAGAAATAAAACAGCTATATTTCTTAGACAAAAGTAATTAGTTATTATATTTGGATAATTGTTGGAAAACACTCATTGTACTGTTGGACTCTGACAATGGAAACACGATCATGTTGTTTTCTTCTTCTAAAGCCAGACAAGGTCTAGAATGACTAGACCTATAAATTATAATATACACTAAAAATCTCTGTAATCGAAACAATGTAGTGCTAATTCATGAAGAGATACAGAGATCATTAGAATATAATAGAAGATACAGAAATAAAGCTAAGTACAATATATGAAGACATTTAGTATATTGATATCCGAATACCTGAGGCAAAAATCTATTTAAATGCTTCTGGTACAATTTGTTTGCCATTTGGGAAAATACAAGATTATTTCTAATCATTACAGCATATGCAAGAATTAACTCTAACAGGATCAGAGATCTAAATATAAAACATGAAGCTATCCAAGTAGCAGAAGAAACCATGAATGAAATTTTCTATAACCTGGATGTAGAGGAAGGTTTTGCAATTAGAATTCAAAATTTCATGCAATAAAAAATGATTAACAAATTGGTCCACATATAAATAATTTTAAAAGACTTCTACATGGCAAACTAAACCAAACGAAAACAACAAAAAAACCATAAACCAAGTCAAAACCTAGATGACAAATTGGAAGAAAATATTTACAACATATATTCCATATAAAGAGTAATATATCAAATATATACAGAAGTTTTTAAATATAGGAATTTCTAAAAACTCTTCAAAAAAATAAGCAAAAGTTAAAAAACAAGTTGCATAAAAGATATAAGAATAGCCTTAAATATGAAAATATATTTAACTTCATATATAAAAAAGAGTTACATAAGTCAAAACTGCATTTCGATACAATTTCTCGTGTACCAACCCGGCAAAAATTTAGAAATTTGAGAATACATTCTATTGATGAAGTTGTGGAGATATTTTATATATTGTGGGTGAAATGCAAAATGGCAAAAGCCCCTTGTAAGGGAATTTGGTGATATTAATAGAACTACCTATGTATTTGTCCTTTGACACAGCCATCTTGCATCTATGAATTTACCATGAACTTACAGTCTCCATAATACAAAAACATACATGCGCATAATTATTCATCATAGCATTATTTGTAATTACAAAATGTTAAAAACTGTGTAAACACCCACACAATAAGAAATTGATTGAGTTAATATCACACACACATACACAGACACTGTGCAGGTATGTAAAAGAATACAAGAGTTCATAAGCTGATATGGAGTGATTTCCAGACTATATCATAACATTTTTAGAAAGCAAATAGCAAAACAGTCCAGAGTATATATGGTATAATATTTCCATATAAGACAGAAGGGAAAATAAGGAAACATCCAAGTATTTGCTAATTTTACAATAAGAAACACAGTAAGGACATAGAAGAGAACAACAACACTGGTTATCTACAAGTATAAAAGAGAAAGTGAAAAATGTGAGAGGAAGTAACATTTCATTGAATATTGCGTTTTTACAGTTTCAAATTTTGGAATCCTATCAATGCTCTACATAATTAAAATTTTTAAAAGAATGGAAAAATAAAACTGCCAAATTTAATGCAAATAGACACAAATTAATCAACCATATATCTAAGGAATAAAATCTCCACTAAGTAAAATAAAATAAAATAAAATGAAACAAAAATAAAAACACAAATTAACTTTATAAAGCAATTCTTTGACTATATATCCTCAGGCTAAAGAAGAAAAAGAAAAAAAGGAACTCCAAACATATCTTGAACTTTTAAAAATAGGTTTGTTTTTAATTTCTTTGGGGTTTAACAAGTGTGACTGTTTTGTATATGCTATAATATTGAGCAAATGAATAAATATATTTATATTTCTACTGTGGAGGAAGGAAAGTACAACAATGGGTTGGGAAAAGCAAAATAAATCCCTTTGGACATATCTATGTACATATGTATCTATCTCCCACCTCCACCTCTGCCTGGAAATAATGACATTCTATTGGCAATGAACAAACCTAGCATTTAGAAAACTAGATCCTTTTTTCTAAATACTATTCTCCACTAAAAGACAACAGGGAATCTTGGAGAAATAGCTAATTCCAAGGCTGGGTGGAGAAAATTAAGATGAACCTGGAATTTTTCTGTGCCAGAAAATTAAGAAGTGATCAAAAAGTGATGTTAGCATGCCACAATGACACAGGGATCAACTTGAAGGGGGATCCCTCTGGCCAAATCTGGAATTTGAACCTCTAATTAAACAAAGACATTAATGGATTATAACCCATCGAATAAAATAAGAACCCGTGAATGAAAACTATCAATACAAATAAGTAAACAAATTAACGAGAATAGAAAAATTCTTCCTTACAGTAGAATTATCACTTATAAATATAGAAGAATAATAGAGTTAGGAAGTTACTATTTTGCACTATCACAGGCAAGAAACAAATAATTGCTAAATTTAGAGGTGAAAATTTTGATGAAGAACAGGAATTCACATAGCCTCAAATTATCTTCCTCAAAACTACATATTAATCACATTAAAAGGGAAAATAATCAGTTTATAGCAAATAAACCAGCCAACACATCAGCCAAGTGATCAAAATTATCATCACTAAGAGGGAACAAACATCATGGGTGTATAGATGATACCTTAAGAAGGACACAGCATAACATATGTAGTTTTCCAGCCCCTAAATACCCCTAGACACAAGGAAACACCAGCAAAACCCATGTGAAGAAAATTCAAATAAAATGTCAGACCTATATTATTAAAAACAAAAAAGTCAGTGTCCTGGAAAACAAAGAAAAGTTTAAATAAATGTTCTAGATTTAACGCCTCAAAATTAAATTTAATAGACATTTCAAGTAAATGCATACACAATCATGGATATGATTTTACACCAGTAAAAAATAGCCAGGAAGGATATATTGGGACAGTTGAAGAAAATAGAATGTGAAATATAGACAAAAATACACCAATGTTCAATTTCATGAATTTGATCATTTTACTATGGCTATGTAAGAAGAGCTCTTCATTCCTACAGAAATCGTATTAAAGCAATAAGTGGTAAACGATGCATGTTGTATGTATCCTCAGAAAAATATTAGACGTAGAAAAGTGATGAAGCAAATGGGACAAAATATTAAAAAATTGATGAATCTGGATAAAGGGCATTTGACATGTCTCAGTATTTTTGATTCAATGCTAAATATTTTGGATAAAAATTTATAATGATTCTGGAATATGTTATTTTTCTTTAAAGAGGGTTAAATTTTTTTGACAACAGATGGTGTATCAGTGGACAGTGTATCAACTCCTCCCAGTGTTGATTCTGTTGAGTGCCATTATTAAAGGGCTATTCTACATCAGTTTTGCTGTTACTTTTAGGCTGTAGACTTTACTCCTAAAGTATGTGCCTTATACTCAAAGTGTGGCTTGACTCCTAGGGTGTCTCCTTCCTGGAGCCTCAACAGAAGACTTTAAGTCTTTGAGAAGATTCTTCCAACATTCCAGGTCTTGACCTTCAACTTTGGTCTTCTCAGTACTATGTGAATGATGAGATTTCTGCTCAGTTTTTTTTGCCTCTGGTTACCATTTATGGCTGGGTTTTAGTTTTAGCTTTTCTTTCCTTTCTCTCTCTCTCTCTTTCTTTCTTTCTTTTTCTTTCTTTCTTTCTTCTTTCTCTTTCTTTCTCTCTCTCTCTCTCTCTCTCTCTCTTTTTCTCCCTCCCTCCCTCTCTCTCTCCCCCTCCCTCCCTCCCTTCCTTCCTTCCCTCCTTCTTTCTTTCTTTCTTTTTTTCATCTTTTTCTTTCTTGTCTCATCTTTCACATGCAAGGATTAGGAATCAACCAACATCTTCAGGGAGATTAGTCTGAAAATTATTTTTACTCGCTATTGTAGTTCCCTCATTTCAAGGATTTTGCTTCTCAAGTCCCATTCAATTTAGCAGCTTTAAAATCCTGCCATTGTTTTTCAGCCTTGTGAGACTGCTACTTTTTGCTTGGGTTCTGCTCCACTGTGCAATGAACTGGAAAATGGCTTCAAGGAAAAACCTGGGTGAATGTAGAACTTATCTTATGTGCTTCCATTGTCTCAAAGGTTATAGACCCTCAAACCCTGCCTGCTTTGGTTCCTCTCCAGTGCTTTCAAATAGTTGTTTTATATGTTTTGTCTAGCTTTTATAATTTTTTTGGTGGGAGGATTTACCTGAAACAAGTTACTTTGGTGTAGTCAGAACCAAAACTTTGAAAATTGTTATTTGACTTCACATTTATTATTCTTATTTTAGGGATTCACCCATAGTATAGAGGTAGTAACAGCAGAATAACAGTTTAAATCCAGATCTTTTAATGACAAGTCATCTTTCAGTTATACCTAAAGTGTTATAAGTACTTATTATAAAAGTACTTGCAGAATCTACTGTGTATAAAATTCATTAGAATATATGTTATTTGTGTTAGGCTTATTAACCTTCATATATGCTACATATATATGTGTGTGTATATATATATATATATTTCCTTCCAAGCACAGTAGAGCTCAGCATATATAAAATCTATTTCTAAGCATCCTATTCTAAAGTGCTATTACTTTTGTGATATGCATTTATTTGACATGACTGATGGTCTCAGGAGCGAATCTAGGGCAGAAGAGAACTTAAACTGTTAACTCAATATCAAAATTGCTAGGATGAGTCATTAACTCTAATGAAGAACGTTTTTTCTTTCCTTTTTATATTTTATTCACTCATGTAATAAATAATAGTCATAATAAAACTATAAAAGTGATAATGATGATTTGGGTGCTTGTATAATTTCACACTTCCAGAAGGGCTAAATCCATCCATGATTGGTTGTTTAAATTATATGTCTTAATATGGCACTTGGTATTTTAAAAAAGAAAATGTATTTTGAGAGAATTTCATACTAAAAATAAATCTGCCTCAATTAGAAAGCTTGGATCCTCATTCTCCTGCTCATTTAGCTTAACGAATGCCATTAGCATGGGCTGTTGATCATAACGGATAAGATATGACTTGCTTTCTCTCTCCCTTAATGTTTTCTAATCCAGGAAAAAAAAAATCCCCCATCCAGGTTGAGTTTTTATAAGCTTAGTCATTCCTCGTCTGAGAATAAGGATTAATACAAAACAATTCATTTGGAGTTAATTTTGATAAGAACACAGTCAATAAATCCTTGCTTTCCAACTTATCATTTGTGGAAATTCAAACACATTGAAGAAGAATATGGATGATAATGCATTAGAGTTTGGAAGATTAAATATATTTATAAAATATATAAAATATGTCTATAACATATAATATGTAGTTTTTAAAAATTTATTTATTTATTGGCTGCATTGGGTCTTTGTTGCTGCGCGCAGGCTTTCTCTAGCTGAGGTTAGTGGGGGCTACTCTTTGTTGCGGTGCGCGGGCTTCTCATTGTGGTGGCTTCTCTTGTTGCAGAGCACAGGCTCTAGGTGTGCGGGCTTCAGTAGTTGTGGTGCACAGGCTCAGCAGTTGCTCAGTGGCATGTGGGATCTTCCCAGACCAGGGATCAAACCAGTGTTCCCTGCATTGGCAGGTGGATTCTTAACCACTGCACCACCAGGGAAGTCCCTATATTTTTTAATTTACTCTGACAAACTGATATAGATATATATCAGTATGTGTGTGTGAGAGTGTGTGTATATTTATGTATGTATGTTTAGCTACCAACTTATTATAACTTCAAAGCTTAACCCCTCTTATTCTCAAAAGGGATAAGTTCCCTTTAGGGAATAAAATAGTTTTTTAGGACAAGCTCTCTGATTCACCAATAGAGAATGTTAAGGGAAATTGTGCCACGATAATATGTCAGTGGAAGAGGGCTGAATAACACTGGCTAGATGACCAAATTTAAAGCATATGAACTTTGAAATGGCTTTCTGTTGATATCAGTTTACTTTCATAGTTTACTATATCAGTATAGTAGGTTCTAGAGGAGCAAACTTATTGGTAGAAATTTCAGACCTGGAAGCTGGTACTACAGTAACACAGGAATGGTACATTTTTGTCTCAGAAAAACCCCGTCAAATCAAAGTGTACCTTTCATATCAAGTACGGCTCAAAATTTTTGATATTCTATTTTTCTGATGCAGGGGAATACTTTAAAAGATTATTCAGAAGTACCCTAGGGAGACAACTGGGGAAACTGTCAACCTGTTGACAATACCGAGAAACAATAAGGGGTTTATAAATAATCTCTGTCTGTCATGTAGAGCCAAAAAACAGAAAAGCAAACAAAAAAGAAAATCATAAAAACCATTTCAATAAGACATAAAAACATGAATCGTAACAGTATAGGTGAAGTCTGAATGTGGAAGAGTGAATAAACAGGAGGGAAAGTGTAAGAAGATGAAATTAAAATAAAATACCAGAATATAGTACAAAACACAGAGTTTACAAATAACAGGAGTAATAATGTGTATAAAGGGAAAAAAGAGTAAAATGTAGAATAAATGCAAAATTAGGGAAACAAGGAATCTTATTCAGGTTTGTCTTTGGATTTCAGAAAGTAATGAAATATGATGGTAAGTGAGAACAGCTGGATCAAAGCTGTTGATGCTGACTTGGTAAAAGTGAAGAGCAGTGAAAAAACCAGAGTACCTTTTGTCTTTCCCCACCCCTTCAAACACTACCCAAGAGACTTTATATTAAAGTTTATGAATTTGAGGTATTTCTCATATATGGATTCAGGTGACTCCTGAAAGATGAAATTTAGTAGGAGAGCAGAACTTTTTAATGATCTACTTAACAAAGAAAAAGGGAGATGAGAGGAAAATATTTAGTGGATGAAATGAAAAGAAGGAAGGGATGGGCAAAGAGAAGAGGAAGGGAAAGAAGGTAGGCAAAATTTTGTTTCAGAAAGTTTCAAGAAATAGGTAACAGACAGTGATGTTGGCCAAGTGTAACCTGGACATGATGTGGTGCAGTAGCTTTCACCTCACCTTTTGTATTTATAAATCATTTCCAAGGCAATTATAAAGGAAGCAAATGTATATAAAATGTGTACGTTATTTGGCACTTAGCAGAATACTTCCTACTTAAAGGTATGATATTACACTTAGAAAGAGTTGTGTTCTTGATTCTCTTGGAGAATGAAGGAAAGAAATACAAGGGGAAAGAATGTTACTGTTAATACATTTCAAAAGAAAATAGTAATTACCTATCTCAGTTATGTTTCTGTTGACTACCGCTTATAATGTCATGTTCAAATACCATGAAGTAGACATTTTCCATGGAGAAAAAGGAAAAAAAATCATGTTATGATGCTAGGCACCAGCTGTCTATGACAAGACCCACTTTTCCCTAAGTGAGTATGATGCAAGTTAAACATTACAAAGGTTCTATAGTTATGCTTCTTTTGTTAGAAGTGGGATGGGTGCACTGTAGCCAGAGAACCCAAAATATAACTTTGAGTTAGGAATTCTGAATGTGAAATCAGAAATCATTACAGAGTATTGCATCTCTGAGATAAGTTTAGAACATGACCCAAATATCCAAGATATTTAATAAAAAATTTTTAAGTGATCTCTTCACTCTAACTGTTGGCTGGTTTTGTTCTTGGCATCATTTTTCCTAGTTTTGTTTGTTTGTTTTTGATTTTTAGTTTTTTTGTGTTTTTTTCTGAGCATTATGGAAAGGAGCCAAAGCTCTAAACCAGAAGAGTTAATTGTTCACCATTGAAAATATATGATCTATTCCAACTGGGCTGACAAACAGAACAAAAGAACACAAGTCATTCAATCAAATGTTAAGAAAAAATAACTTCCTGTTGTTTGAGATAATATCTTCAGACTTAAGTTTTCCCTTTAGCTTATATAAGTTACTAATAAAATAAAAATTAATTCTTTATGATTTCTTTTATTAATAAAAGTAAAACAAATTTAAAAGATAATTGGGTTAATTTAATAAATAATAATGGTGAAATAATTTATTGTTCATTGTAGTTACATTCTTGCCAATATTATTTTTATAAATGAATGAATCAGTAGCATAGGAATTCACTCACATTCAGCTCAGTTGTATTCCCTTCCCAAATTTGATTATATTGTTTCTGTCTTCATTTGACTGTTAACTGTGCTCTCCTCCTCCTCCTTTTTCTCTTGTTCTTTCTCCCCTTTCTCTTGCCCCTCCTTTTCCTCCTCCCTCCAAACTTGTTTTAGATTTTGATGGTTTTGAACACATAAATTATCCCATTGCAAACATTTATCAGTGGCTCATTATTCTTTATGATAGTAGATCTTGACACTCTTAGCAGGATTAAGACAAAAAGAAAACAGATAATGTTATCATAAAATGATATTGTTAACAAATCAATTTTCTTGGTTGTTTTGATTGATGTAGGCGCTATTCAAATTCCAACTTTTAGAAGCATTTTTGAGTCAGAAAGTAAAATTTTACTGCTGGGTGAACAATCCATCTATAGATGATTTTAAAACATATCAAGAGTTAAAAATTGCAAATGTAGAACATCTCAATCATTTATAATTACTTATCAATGTTTTTAAACTGAAGCTGCATTTCAGAATTTGAAAGCTTAATTGGAAACAACACAAAATGCTGTATTTTCATTGTCTCAGGTTGAGGGAATGGATAAGACAGTTTTGTGATTAAAAGAGTTAAGCATTCTGCATAAGGCTTGAACAGATGAAAGTTTTGGGGTTTTTTCTTTTAAGTTATCAAATTCTCCTTTGCAAATGGACCACAGTGTCTGCCCTTTTAAATTTATGATGGATGCTACACAATTAACATTATCATGACAACTGAAATGTGAAAGCAATAGACCTACAAAAAGTAATTGCAATAAAAACTACTGGCATTTTTCAAGTGCAAGAGTAGAAAATATTCTAACTCAGCAACTGATCTTTTTTTTTAACCTTCATTTAACATATAAATTTGTTTTTACTATTTAATGGATTTCTTTTTTCTTATTTAATGTCAATACAATTATATTTTTCTGGATAAATTTTTGTTTCCTTTCTCTATGAGAATAAGTAAGAATAGCTTCATGAAAAATAAATTCAGCAAATATTAGTTGGTTTATTTATTTTACTTTATATTAGTCATCTTTTTTAACAAAATTATTTTCGGCTGAGTTTGGTCTTCGTTGCTGCGTGTGGGTTTTCTCTAGCTGCGGTGAGCGGGGGCTGCTCTTCGTTGCGGTGCGCGGGCTTCTCATTGCGGTGTCTTCTCATTGCGGAGCACGGGCTCTAGGTGCGCGGGCTTCAGTAGTTGTGGCACATGGGCTTTGTTGATCTGGGGCATGTGGGATCTTCCCAGACCAGGGCTCGAACCTGTGTACCCTGAATTGGCAGGCGAATTCTTAACCACTGCACCCAGGGAAGCCCTATATTAGTCACCTTAATTCATGACTGTTGTTACCTTTAAGAAGCAATATTTTATTGGACTACCAAAAGAGATAGTTATGTCAGCTTTAGCATTATTCACTTTCATTCTATATGCTTTTGTGGATTCTCATAAATAAGCTTTATGTCCTATATTTATGAGTGCATATTATTGTTGTTGTTATTATTATTATTTTTTGCAGTACGCGGGCCTCTCACTGTTGTGGCCTCTCCCGCTGCGGAGCACAGGCTCCGGATGTGCAGGCTCAGCGGCCATGGCTCACGGGCCTAGCCGCTCCGCGGCATGTGGGATCTTCTCGGACTGGGGCACGAACCTGTGTCGCCTGCATTGGCAGGCGGACCCTCAACCACTGCGCCACAAGGGAAGTCCTGTTATTTTTTTTAGTACCTTTACCTTGTAGAGCATACTGGGATTTTGCATTTCAGCTTTACTTTCCTTAAGTAATTGTTGGCATTTTATGCCTTTCCCTTTAAGTCTAATTCATATTAGCAGTTAGAATTTGAAGAGAATTGAATGACTCCAGAATTTTAAAATTTTTTCCCGCTTTTTAATAATAGCAATAATAAATGTGCTATAATTTTAAGAGTTTATGTATATTTATATTTCTGGACAAAGATTCTTAGATTCTAATTTCATGAAAGTTTTGATTATTTAGTTTCTCAGATCAGATTTGATGTTATAATATAATTTCTAGTCTATATTCAGTAAAATCATATACTGTAAGTGAGTGGAAAAGGAATAGGAAGCATGCTTTGGAAATCAGCAATAGTGAAAGTCAGCATGGAAAAAATCTCTAAGCTTGCAGTTATGCCTTCAGAGTTCCAACTCTAGCTCTGTTATCATCTGTTATCTAGGTGGTAAACGTGATCCATTTATGGAGCTAATTTGAATAAACTTTCTAATCCTGTGTATTTTATACAATTGTTGTGATGATTATTTTAAAAAAATTTTTAAAAAGAGCTTTGTTCAATCAAAAGAATTATGCACTATAAAATTATCTATATTATTAAAAAGCATAAAAAAGCAAGGTAAGCTAGAAATAAGAATAGCAAAATATGTCCAATAAAGGAAATTGCCATAGAGAACGCGCAAGAAAAAAATGAGTCACTTGTTTATGAGAACTAAGAGGTATCTTGTCACCATTAGGATACAAAGGAAAATAATGATGACTATGGGCCTTTTTTTTTTGTGGTACGCGGGCCTCTCACTGTTGTGGCCTCTCCCCTTGCGGAGCACAGGCTCCGGATGTGCAGGCTCAGCGGCCATGGCTCACGGGCCTAGCCGCTCCGCGGCATGTGGGATCTTCCCGGACCAGGTCATGAACCCGCGTCCCCTGCACCAGCAGGCGGACTCTCAACCACTGTGCCACCAGGGAAGCCCCTGTGGGCCATTTTTAACACAAGTGTAGTTATAAGTTAAGAAAACATTTTTTTCTCCTGTTAAGTAAGTATTAGTCCAAGTAAACTGATCTTACTTTTTCTTTTTTTTTTTTTTTTTGGCTGTGCCTCACATCATGTGGATATTAGTTACCCACCCAGGGATCAAACCTGTGCCTCCTGCTTTGGAAGCATGGAGTCTTAACCACTGGACCACCAGGGAAGTCCCTAAACTGATCTTTGAAAAACCATTATGCTAGAGAGATTTTGCTGCATTGACAGTAAAAATCTTCTCATGACCAGTGTAATGACAAGTTTCCAAAAATGTTAGAGCCTCCAGGAAGTCAACCTGGACTTTACCTTTCCATGTCTGTCAATGACAGCTATGATGTGTATGCCCTCACGGTAAAGTTTAGCCATCCTTTCAAACTTTTGTTAAAAGAGTACAAGATATTAGTTGCAATCTCTACAATTTCACATAAATCTGAAGATAGAATTCACAAGGTTTTCTATCTTTTTTTGTGTAGACAAATGTCCAAATTTTAGGCACTGTTAAAAAAAATCTGCTTGCTACTCTGTAGCAGTTCTCAGGCTCATAAACATTTTCTAGACCATAATGTTTTTGATGTGCTGTTTTAGGAGCTTCTAAATCAAAGCATATTATATTCTTATACTTTAGCATGTGTTTTTAAATTTAACAAAGGGAGAATCTAAATTTCCAAGAAAAAAAAAATGACACGTGGGATTAATAGACAAAACAGAACTTTTAAGAGTATCCAATTGACAGCACCAGCGTAATAGCACTAGTGGGCTGTATGAAGGCAGTTTTTCTGCACTAATGAGTAGCTACCATTTCGTGGGTGGAATATCCACTATAAGCTTTGAGACCTATGGGTGGGTAGTAACACTGACTAATTTACCAATTCTCATTCTGTGCATGTTGCTAGAAACTGCTTTCTTTTTCTCCATCCCAGTAAACACTTAATATTAAGAATTACAGTGTTTCATGTCAAAATAAGGGGAAACTGGCCTTGGGCCACATTTGTAAATCTACATTCGAGTACACCATCAATCAAATCTTACCCGAATGCCAGTGTGCGTCTGGGTATTACAGAGGTTCAGTAGAGTCACTCATCTTCTTTCCACAAAAACAGATCTAGTGAAAAATTTTAAAACAAAAGAAAAAAACAGAAGAAATTAATTTTATATTACAACTCTACTTCATCTACCAACAATAAGTTGTTGACTTATATATGAGTCTGTGCTATTTACAGATTATTACTTGTACACATTTAAGCATATTCAGAGTTCTGTTTCTCTACATGTTTCCATTTCATTACTTTTTCATTTATTCAAGATATTCACATGACTAAACATGGGAGAGCTGTTACTTTGAAACTACTCTATAGTACAATGGACATTGCCTTTTACTTTGTTGAATTATTTTGCTTGAACTGGTTAGAATATTTAGAGCACTGGTTTTAATGTACTGGCTTGACATGAAGTGACACTAAAATGATGTCCTTGAGGACTTATGTTCATTCAACCCAGTTAAAGTTCTTGTTCTTAAAATGAAGAAAATGTAGATATCTGCAATATTCTCTGAAGCTTACTTGAAAATATTTAACTACTTTAGATAATACCTACATTCTTTTAGATTTATTCTATATTTTCCTATTAATTAACATATGTAAGTATTTTTTAATGTCACCTTTAGGTCCAAGAAAGAATGGCAAATATTTTCATTTTCTTTTTTTTTTCTTTTCTTTTCTTTTTTTTTTTGCGTTATGCGGGCCTCTCACTGTTGTGGCCTCTCCCATTGCGGAGCACAGGCTCCGGACGCGCAGGCTCAGCGGCCATGGCTTACGGGCCTAGCCGCTTTGCAGCATGTGGGATCTTCCGGGACCGGGGCACGAACCCATGTCCCCTGCATCGGCAGGCGGACTCTCAACCACTGCACCACCAGGTAAGCCCCATTTTTCTTTTTAAAGTGATTTTTAGTCAAGTATTACATTTCATACATTAGGTGGACTATATTATAGTTTACATTTGCTTAAAAGTCTTCCATAAGTATTATATAGGATACAGCAGAATTGACTAAGAGTACGTATATTTATAGTCTTATGTGTACAAATACTGAAAATGAACATATATGGTAAAATATTTGTAATTAATTTAACTAGATTATTAACAAATCACATACAGACACATTGGTTCTAAAAGAGATTATTTTCCCAGATAAAAAAGAGTAAAAAAATAACCCACCATGGTATTCAAAGAAAAGGTTTCATGGTAAAATATTTCACAAAAATAATTGTTATTTTAACTTCCTACTATTTCTGGTCACCAGCACAGTTCATAAGGTGACCAAGGATTACATCACTTCTTAACAATGGCCTGACAAATTATGCATAGACTTTTTAGAAGCTGGTGACATGAATTGAGAGAAGAAAAGAAAGCATCATTCTTAGTAGCATTTTTTAAATTTAATGCCCTTAACTATGAATATTTTTTAAACTTAGAGATCAGAGAATTTATCATAGAGGATACAAATATAATAAATGTATATCGATTTGCTTAAAAGAAGTGACTATTCAGACAAGGTCTTCTACCCACTTGGGTCTACTCACATTTCAGACATTTTTTTTTCATATTTTGTTTTAATGAAACAACACTTCTGGCAAGTCCTGTGTTTGATTTCCTAATACGTACAAAAACCTGCTATTTGAGTGGCAGATTCACCAGCCAGAAGCTGGCTCTGAACATGTCAGATATATTGGCACAAGCAGAGCTCAGGTGCTGTTGGAAGTCCCTGCCAGCAGGTCAAAGTCAGCTCAGAGTTGGAATCAGAGCCAGGAATTACATCTGGGTCATCAGGCACTGCGAGCAATCATTGCAGCAGGATCAGATTTCAGACAAGGAGTCATAGTCGATGGCCTGTCACAGGTGTGCTTGCTAGACATGAGTGCATAGCGGGTGGTGAGAAACGTAAAGCAAGCAGTCAATCAATATTGATTTCTTTCTGCTTTTTGTATCTTTTACATAAATACTGGCCAATCACAGAAGACGAAATGTGGAATCCTAAGTCTGTGAGCTGCCCACAATTGATAAAATGATACATGATAACAAAAATTGCCCCCAGATTAATAAAAACAGATATTTTTATAATACCACAGCTTATTTCTGCTTTTCTGTGCACTCCGATTTTACACTTTAAACTGCTATATTTAAATTTTCGTTTCTTTCCTTTCTTGGTACTTTAAAATTTGTATTACAATTTCATTCACAGCTATTGTATTATTGCATGTATTCTAAAGATAGATTAAAGAATTCCCATTTCAGTCATGTAATTGAGCTCTTTTCATTATAGATTTTGATTTTAGAAAATCCTAACATATGTGTTAATTTTAAAATATACTTTCTTTTCAATTAAGAGTAATTAAACTACCTTAAAGAGTTAAAATGGAATTCCAGACCTTCAAGTCAGTTTATAATTGTACTTGTACATTAATACCTGATATGTTTTACATTTCCTCATATCTGATGATTATCTTTTAAAGTCTCCATTATATTAAATATATACTAGAAACTCACTATTGCAATAATGTGGAGAAGTCAATTTTACAGGACGACTTCAGAGACAAACTGTCTTCGGAAGAAAGCCTTTCTCCATGTGAGTAACCAAATTCACTTGAAAAGGATGTAAGATAAACTCACTACACATCAAAGTTTGTTTCTTAGGTTATAGTTTGTATTAAAGTTCAACTTTCATACTATAAAATTCTTCTAACAACAATTTAATTTTTTAATCTGAAATACCTAGTGTGTAGTGCTGTTTGGTAGTTTGTCACGTCATTCTCTAGATTGGTTATTAAATAGACCTGAGCAACATATAGCAGAATAAGATCATCTACACAAAGCACATTTATATCTAAAAAAAGAGAGAGACCCAAGTTATTCAAAACTGAGGAAAGCTCTAAGTGAAAAATCTAAAAATAAAACTGATTACTGAGATAATGGGGCTTCACCTTATAAAAAACAAGTGTATCTTAAAAATTACCTATTTTTCATAATAAAATGTAAATGTGTTCCTCAGCCAAAAAATGTAAAATTATATTTAAGTGTGTGATAATTTTCTAATAAAATCCAAGTAAAATTAATAATACTCAATAGTTGTAAAAGATATCTAGGTTTATTTGAATGTTTCAAAGTGGTCAAAAGAAAAAATAAGCACCACTTAATAAAAGAAAACAAGTATCAAAAATCCTCCTTTTTCTAACAGGCTACAGCTTAATTTTCTTTTAGACTCTTATCATTCCCTAACATTTGTGAAAACTACAAATATTTGGTTTTTCAAATGGAAATTGAAAGGTTATACAGACACATATGATGAAATTGAGAAAAAAGATTCAAAATGTGGTCATAGTGAGGCAGGAGACAAGGCAAACGGTTCGAGTTCGTTCCTTGTGGATCGATACTCCGAGATGGGAATAACAGGACAATTGAGAGAGGAGGCTGGGCCCTGCCCAGATAGAAGATAAG
The DNA here is from genome assembly GCF_963455315.2 of Globicephala melas. NCBI lineage: Eukaryota > Metazoa > Chordata > Mammalia > Artiodactyla > Delphinidae > Globicephala > Globicephala melas. The sequence goes on from NC_083322.1 coordinate 82,958,774, forward strand.
AGACCACATATTCCTCATTCTTGAAGTAGGGAGACCTCCCTGACTACACATGTGCAGAAAGGCTCCTTGAAGCTCAAAAGGGGAGTGATGCCAACTAATGCTCAACTTACCCATAGGCCCCTTCGCTAGAATCCATCTTGGTTAAGAGATTCGCACGCACACATGGGAAAATCCTGAGATACACTAAATGTGGACTTCGAACCAGGCAAATGAAAATGATTGGTCAAAGGAAACACGGAAGAAATTCCCCATAAAAGTGATTCAAACTGTCACGAGGGCACGACTCTCTCTCTGAGCCCGCCTGTGTGTCTATCCACACGTACTGTACTCTTTTTTTCCTAATAAATACTTTACTTGTTTCACTACTTTCCGTCTTTGTGGGAATTCTTTTTCTGCAAAGCCATAGGGCCAGGGCCTTGTCACTGACTACTGGTCTAGTGGCTAGGATTCGGTGCTCTTACCGCCGCGACCCGATCTCAATCACTGCCAGGGAACCGAAACCCTGCTTCAAGCTGCTGCAGGCCGATGCCACCTGAGATCACTAGCAAACAAATTGAGGCAAGGAAAGAAAAACAAATACATGTATGCATAAATTTTTTTGTCACTCTGCTAAAAATTTTTCAGTTTTTTTTACCTATTTTTATCCTCACGACAGTCTTACATGATAAGCATAATTTTACAAGCAAATTGAGACTTTGAGAACAAAGAGTCTGAGGTCAGAGCGCTAATAACAGACAAAACAACAATTTGATTCTAAATTCGGTTGCCTTGAAAAACTTTGTTCTTTTCTCTTTATACCTCAAAATGTCCTGTAATAGCAAATTTTTGCATAACAAGCTTAAGCAATCATCGGTATTTATTAATGCCCCTAGTTTCCTGTATGGTGACTGCATCACTCCCTTTCCACAGTTCAAGCTGCTGTACTTGCAGCTCCTCATCTGACTGTGCACAGATAGTAAAGGACTAAAGTGGAGAAGGAGATCTGTGTCCGGCCAAGTGCTCACTCAACTAAGCTTAATGGCCTACTGCACCAATTCTAACATGCCACGCAGAAGCCAATGACTGCTACTAAACTCTTTTGCCCTTTGACATTCCTCTAAGACCCCCTGGTCAAATTACCAGGGAAACCAGTGATGGTACTTCTCTTTCTCTCACAAAGTGTAGCTGTTCTAAACGCTCAGATTTCCATTAACTGAAGTTTAAGTTGATGAACAGAACAATTCTCTACTACAAAAATTTGGGAATCGCTGAACATGAAATAACACACTATCAACTTATTTCATTTGCCCAACTCCTTTTCATACTTCCTAAGTATCCACAATGTCCCTAAAGTTTTGCCTGTAGACCTACATCAAAATCACCTAGGGTACGTATTAAAATGCAGATTCCTTGATCTACCTAATGTATTAAATCTCTAGGCATGGTACCTAGGAATCTGTTTTTTTAACATACTTCCTTGAGGATTTTTACATACATTAATATTACATATAAGTTTATTTACATTTATTAATATTAATATTTCAGACAAATCAACAAAATTACAAAGAAACCAACCACACTGGCCAATAGGCCACAGGATCTAAAATTAAGATAGGAGACAATGCAGATCAAGGATTCCTGGCATCAGCAGTTATCTTGCACATTTAGCTAGCTAAGAAATCCTTGGTGAAGGGGTTTCCAGGAATGCAACAGTCAGAAAGGAGTCAATGAAATCATTATTTTCAGGAAGACTGTATAGAAATAATTTAGTGGATAATTTTATCTCCTTTATGTTCTCAGTTTTCAGATTTTTCTTACTTTTATAAATATTATATATATTAATTTTAATATATACAAATCTATATAAGAATTACATAAATACATATATGAATATTATAAATATAAGACAGTGAAATTACCTAAACTGGTCTATTTTGCGACACTCTATGCAAGCAGAGTAAAAATTCCAAATGACTAAGTGTTTACAAAATGTTATGGTCAAAACTCTTATGGCTATACTAGGAAGGCTACTCAAATTAGAACTGATTTGTCTTTCTTCTTCAGAATCAGTCATTTGCAAATTGAGGCAAATTGAGGCAAATTGAGCCACTGTGGGTGAACTGTAGGATTCTAAGGTGATGGGACTGTAAATGTATTTAGTTCTTACTTAGTACTTCAAGACAAAATTATAAAATTGGTCACTTAATTGTCAGCATATGCTTGGTGTCTCTGACAGTGGGATTTGATGAGATTCATTAAATTAAAATGGTACCAATTTTAACTCGCATTATGAGTCAGGATAATCTGCAACATAGAAAAATTCCATTTTGCTTTTTTTCTCCCTCTACTCTGATATCTATAAAAATGCCTACTGCAATAGGATGGTTGTTTTTCATTTACTGTAGTTAATGAACCCACTGGATTCTCTAATATTATTTAAAACTGTGCATTGAGAAAACACAACTGCAGTACATAAATCAGCTAAAGAATATCCTGTGCCTCAGGCATGTTGTTATACTGTCTTTACTATAACCAGAATATCGAAATTTGTCTTTATGTCACAGGAAATAATTATGTTTAACTTTTATTTCATTTAACAAACTCTCTCAAGACTATGTTATTTGCTTTTTTATTTTCCTATTTTTGCATTGCATATTAGGTAAACAATGAAGGTGACTTCCCTTAAATTGCTTATTCAGTACACATTATAAATCTCATAGGATATGCTATGTTTTATAGAATTGAATTAGATGCATTTCTTGGAGAAGCCACTCCCTCTGTGTATATATCTTGGGCTTAATTTACTGATACCTAAATCTTTAACTTGAGAGATAATTACAAAGATAAATACTAATTCAGAATCCATCAGAATGTAAAAATAATTTAAATCCCTTCATTCATGGAACATTATTTAATTAAGCACCAATGGGTTAACCATTGAATTTATCAGGAAAAAAAGTGTATGCTTTTGGTATTTTTGCTATAACCGTAAGTAGACTCGCAAACACAAAATTTGTGCTGTAAGTACATTTTACAGCTTTACACTCGTTAGACAACTTCCATTCTTACAACAGTTTTAATTTTCTTCAACTTTTGAAGAAAATATTGGATTTTCCTCAAATGAGATTATTTTTGTTCATAGAGGTCACTTAAGATTAGCTGAATGAGTAAAATTAATTAAGGAATTTAAATTGAAATTTGCATATAGGCACAATCTAAGTAGGTTTATATGCTATTGACATTGACTATGTGACTCCAGTTTTGAGAAAATTTGAGAACTCCCAGAAGGTTGAAGCAAACTAGTTAAAATTGGTGAGGGGGTGGAAAATAGGAAAGGAAACCAGAATTTCAAATCTCCAGCACGTCATCAAATCACTTCCCACCCATCAAACAAGTGGAGCCTGGTGATAAGCAGTTTGGGAAGAGAACCTGTTATCCAGCAGATGTCAGTACAACAAATCAAAATGAAAGACACAGAGAGGCTAAGAAGAATTGGAAATGCAACCAGAGCCCTCAGCAAATTGGATTGAAGTCCTAGGCTAGTCCTGAGTTAATGGGGAATAAGGGATTCTACTGAAAGACTTAGCAGGATGGCTACAAAGAGTGGCTGGTAAATGATGTGTGAAGGCTAATTCCTCATTGTGTGTCCCAAAGGGTAAAGTTACTATAGAAAGTTTTTAACAGACTGGTGTAGAACACTTTCAGTAGAGCCTCTAGTGGCCCAGAATCTGCTCTTTCTAAGACACAAGAGCCACAGAAATTGACCACTGCTTGTGCTTCACCAAGACATTATAGCATTTGAAGGGTGATGTTTTCCTGGACTGGAGGTTCACTTTCTTAAAATTCAAAGCTAGTACAGTGTTCATTAACTTTGCTGTCTCGTTCACATCTTGGGGAATAACCCAATCCCAGGGACATTATAATGTGTTTGCCAGAAATTCTTTATTAATTTTGTTCAGCTGTTCAGGAATTCACCCAGCATTTATTAAATACTTGCTAAGTTCTTCCCACTAAATTAAATATATCTCTTTATGTGTCTGTATCTCCCTCTGCCATTATAGGTAACTCTAAGCACATTTACACAGATATATATTTTTACATATATATATACATATATATGTATATATATATATATTGCATGTAAATATGCAATGGTAAATCTCAGTGTCTAAAGATCACCAGGAACACACCTACAGTCAAACTTGTTTATGTTTATGAACTTGCTGTAGTAAGAGAAATCGTGTACCATGAGAATTACGGCATATATAAGTAAGAGGAAGTTAGGGTAAGATTATTATAGACTTGATCCTATGCTGAGTAATTTGGAGCAAAATTTAAGGAAGTATGGGTTTGTATGGGACTGGGTGCTGTCAGGTATTAAGGCTAATTTGTGATTTGAGTATCTTATTTATTTTTATCTAGGCCATTTAGATTAGCTGAATAAGTAAAATTAATTAAGGTATTTAAATTGAAATCTGCATATAGGCACAATCTAAGTAGATTTATATGCCATTGACATTCACTATGTGACTCCAGTTTTGAGAAAATTTGAGAACTCCCAGAATTTTGAAGAAAACGAGATAAAATTGGTGAGGGAGGAGGAAGAAGTCAAGTTAGGCCAGAGTTGTTATTCGAAAAGCATTAGTGTTCATATCAGCCAGGAGAGAGAGATGTTTGGTCATTATGATGTTTACATTTGTGGTGGTTTGTATTGTTCTATCATAGTCGCAGAATGATCTCACCTAATGTTAACATTCTCTGAAGTTCTTAATGCCCAACAGGGCACACCACAACTCAGTTGTGAGATGCTGAGCTGACTATAAGCTATCAGCAGCTATATATACAATTTTTCTTTCTCAGTAGCTACACGAAATAATCAAATTTTTACATCATAGCAGCTTAATTAATACCTGCTTAATACAGAAAGTATAAATCTGAGATGAGTCTTACAAGCATGTAGGAAGAAATTTTAAAATCATCCAATACCTCTATACTTAGTAAAATAGATAATATGATAAACCTGTGGTAAGAGAGCTTGTAGTACTGCTTTGTCAGATATTTTGAGAAGCATTTGAGGTATAACTTTTTTTAAAAAAAGACACACTTTGAAAAGAAAAGAACAAGAAATGTAAGCACAATATGAGTCTTTGAGGAGTTTAGAGTCTAAGAAAATTTACTAACTTTATAATTGGCTAGTGACGCAAGGTACAGAGTTTTTGTGTAAATCAAGATAATGTGTGAAAAGTGCTTCAAACATTTGACATGCAAATATAAGGTATTTTTTCTTTATTAATATTAGATGCATTTCTATTTTTCTTTAGACTGGGGATGGGAAAGACTAATGTTAAATAAATTTGGAATTTTTTAAAGTTTAGAATTCATCCTAATTCAATGATTTGGATGAAACTTTTAAAATTACATGATTTAAAAGTAATTCAGTTTGGAAAATTAAAACTATCAGCAAGAAGAAAATGTAAATTTTCCCCTCAAATTGCTACATTTATCTTCTGGATGAGTTTTACCCATTTTTCTCCACACAGTTTCATGAAAAGCAGATGTTATAACCATGAAATGGACTTATTAAACCCTTGGCTTAGAGTAAATCACATGTCCTGCAGACAGCTGCCAAGAGCTAACCATAGAAAAAAATAATTTGTGGGACACAATGTGGTAGAATAACTTCAATTGCCCTATACTGCCTGCAAAGGTAAAAGTGAAGAGAATCTACTGGAAGTTATTGGAAGAAGAAAAAAAATCTGTAGCATTTCATGGGTAAAGAATGCACTTGAAAGTTCTGCCTAAAAAGAACAATCATAACAGTTATTTTGATGATTTTTTGAGTAGTGTTTTTGGACTTCTATTGTCATCTGGGTTTTATATGTTATGGTAGTTATAGAAGTTGCATTGAAATTATGAGATATATACATTGTTGAAACTATCTCTGAACAGCAATATCTAAGGGGAGAAAAGCAGACTTGGTGTGATTTTTGCCAATAACCATTTTGTGTGATTACTGTCATCCTCATTTTGATAACATTTAATAAAATTAATTGCCCTTATATACTCACATTTATCCTCATAATGGATGATACTATAATGTCATATACTATAATCTAACTAGACCAACAAAGTGTATGTGAAGGTCTTCTTAGTTCAATGTTCCTGTGAACCCATAACCTTTGAATTTGATCGGTTTAAATCCCCTCTACAGATTTAGTCTCATTTCAACCTCTGGGATTAATCAAATTTCTAACTAGAGGGAGTTTAAGGAACCCTATGTAAGTAAGTCAGCAATTTAGTTTCAAACAAAATTTGCAGCGCTCCTATGTGAAGTTCATTTAATCAAAATTTCAACCATTGATTTATTTCTTTTGATGTGTAATTTCAGCTAGCTGGCAGTACTTGGCTCATCTTTCTGCACCTTCAAAATTCCCTCAGTAGCTATGTGGATTGAAAAGGAAAAAAATAAATCTAAGTTGATTTTCAGATGACATGATCATGTAATAGAAAATCCTAAGGAATCCGCTGCAAGTAGAATTTCCGAGTCATGTGATGACTCTATGTTTAAGTTATTGAGGAACTGCCGAAGTGTTTTTCAAAATGGCTGCACTATTTTACATTCCCACCAGCAATATATGAGGGTTCCAATTTCTCCACATGCCTATACATTTTATTACCTATCTTTTTGATCACAGCCATCTTAAAATGTGTGAAGTAGCATCTCGTGGTTTTGCTTGGCATTTTTCTAACGACTAATGGTGCTAAGTATCTATTCATGTGCTTATTTGCCATTTATATATCTTCCTTTGAGAAATTTTAAATTCATATCCTTTGCTCATTTTTAATTAGGGTATTTGTCTTTTTACTATGGAATTATAAAAGCTCTCTGGGCTCTGGCCACTGAAAGAATTATAAGCAAATCACCTTTTAGATACAAATATAACTGAGAAGAAATTAGCATTTCCTTGCAACTACTAAATAAATCAAAATAAACATTTTAATGATATTTATCTGAAGACATGGTTAAATTTTAGTTTAAAATTTAGTTTAAACTTTGGCCCTTTTAATGTCAAATATTTTTTCCATAAATAAAAAATTTCAAAATCTTTTGTATTTGTTCTCAATATGCATCAAGAGGAGGGTGAACTGGACAAATATCAAGCTATTAGGAAATAAAAAGGAACATTGTGAGGTTAAAAAGACAAATTACTTTCATAAGAAAAACATGATCAAAAAATTAATAACTTCAATATATATGCAGTGAAAAGAACGTTGGATACTTTGTAAAATGTAATAAAAAGTAGAAGACAAATTGAATGTTTTCTAAGAAATCAGAGGAAAAGGATAGACAATATTGAAAAACTAAAAGATGTAGAGAAGATTAGGTGAACCAATTAACTTATAATTCAAGAAGAAGCAAATGGAGACTGGCTAATAATGAAAAAATAAAGGGATATTTAGGAAACTGTAGGATGTACATACTGATACAAGGAAAATAAACTAAAATAAAGCAATATTGAGACACAGCTTAGTGCCTAAGACTGATATTATTTTTTTAAGTTAAGAATAACAGGAGGGCTTCCCTGGTGGCGCAGTGGTTGAGAGTCCGCCTGCCGATGCAGGGGACACGGGTTCATGCCCCGGTCCGGGAAGATCCGACATGCCGCGGAGCAGCTGGGCCCGTGAGCCATGGCCGCTGAGCCTGCGCGTCCAGAGCCTGTGCTCCACAACGGGAGAGGCCCACATATCGCAAAAAAAAAAAAAGAGAATAAAAGGAAAGTTGAAAAGAGATTCTAGATTGTCAATATTTGCCTGCAGAATAATTACATGACGCTAATCTAAAATTTTTATTCACTACTAGGTTACAGAAGACAATGATCAATCTACACAGCAGTTTCTTTCTTTTTTTTTTTAATATTTATTCATTCATTTGGTTGCACCGGGTCTTAGTTGCGGCCTGCGGGATCTATTTCCCTGACATGAGATCGAACCCAGGCCCCCTGCATTGGGATCATGAAGTCTTAACCGCTGGACCATCAGCGAAGTCCCCACAGAGTGGTTTCTTGAAAAGTGATTTGGATCAGCTTGAATGGCATTTTTTCGCCAAAGGAAAAAAAAAAACATATTTTCAGCTACATAAGAGCTTAGAAATGAACACTAAGGGGCAATAAAGTCAGTATATATCAAAACTTAAAAGATACTGTTAAAAAGAAAATCATATATGGTAGACATACTTAAAATTATTAATGTAAATGAGCAATTTAACCTTTAAAGAATGTAGAATAGGAAGACATTAAACCCAAATAAGGCAGATGCCCTCCCTCTAAAAAGACAAAGCAGAAATTAATAAAGTAAATAAAACAAAACTAAAAATTTTGATTTGATTAATAAATGTTTGTCTAAAAAATAGAATCTTAGCAAGAAAAGTTACATAGAAAAGAAAAGACGATTAACTCAGCATTCAGTAAAAGAAAGAAGACAAACAAAATAACCATAGAGAAATAGGAAGAATCAATGTAGTAAATGCAGACATTTATAAATGGTAAATTATAACACTAATAAAAAACTGAAAAACTTTTCCTTCATATAGAGTTCAGTAAGGAAATTTTCTAAGAGGGGTAAATCAAGTTAACAACAATAAAGAAATAACAAATACAGAAAACTAAAAATTGTATATACTAATTAATATCAAAGAAACAATTTTAACAAAAACCAGAGAATACTATGCAATGCCGTACTAATTTGAATTAAATATCAATTATGTGAAATATTTTCTGAGAAAATTTTCTGAGAAAATAAAATTATTAAAAGTGACCTAAGTTAAACAATAACCAAGCAAGAAAATTAAATGTTTTAAAATCAACCTTGTAAAAAGTTCATCTTATAAAATTTTAAAGATAGCAAAGAGAAAAGTATACCCCAAAGAAAATAAAAATCTCCCCCGTAAGAAAAAGAGGAAAAGTGTCCTAATTTATTTCACAACGCTATGAAATCTCTAATGCCATTTTGATGATGACAGATTTACTAGTATCCAATGTACCACCTGACATAAACAAGTAGAAATCTGGTTAAACATAAGAAACAACAGCTTTTAGATATTGGAAAAAAGGTGACTCAGGACTCTGACCCTTGAAAGAAGAAACAAATGAGATGATTTTTACTATTGCCTTAGCTTACTCAGAAGAGTTTTGGACAGTAAAATGGGCTGGAGGTTGGGAGCAACTCAAGTAGGGCACAGCTGTCTAGCTGTGTTGTGGAATCAATGATCAGAGTTCAGGGAGACTATAGCAGAAGTAACTTTTGGTGCAGAGTATCAGAAAAGAAGGAGCCATAAGAAGAAAGGGATCCTGAAACCTGCATGGGATTCTCCTTGAATGAATAATAAGGGTTGCATGTGTAGTAATTCTCCATTATGCTAAGAAAAAAACTACCAGGAGGCAATAAGGTAAACAATTCCCAGATTGGGCTAAGAGACATTCAGGAATGACCAGCCAGAATGAAGGGACCACATCAGACGTCGTGGAAATTCAGTAGAGGCCATGGAAGTCTAAGCCTTTCTAGCAGGGCTAACCTAGTCCTAAATGAAAAGCTACTCTAAACCCACCCTAAACAGTCATGGAGAAGAACTGAGGCTCCTGCCAACAGTCAGCCATGTGAATGACCTCCTTGGAAGTAGAGCTTCTATCTCCAAACAAACCTTCAGATGACTGCATTCCTGGCCAATATCTGATGGCAACTACATGAGAGACAGTGGGTCAGAATTCCTGATCCACAAACCTAAGAGAGATAAGGTTTACTGTTGTTTAGCTGCTAAACTTTAGAGTGATTTGTTACATAAAAATACATAATTAAAACACCAAGATGAACCCAGTTACTTCACCGATTAGTGTTCAATCTACGACACCAGAAGCCAATGCTAAGTCCCAATTTCTATCATCCCTTGGGTGGACCAACCAGTTACTTGGGGGGTCATTATTTCATTGGACCCCTTCCATAAATAGAAGAGAATTCACTGTCCTCCTAAGAAAATATAAAAATCTAGGTACAGATTTGTCTTTCTTGCTGGAAGGACTTGTTAGTCAACTTATAAAATACTTATTTCATCACCGTGGCATGCCCACAATATGGTGTTTCACCTGGGGATATAATTCATGGCAAAAATTGTGGTATTGATCCCACGTGCACAGAGATTGGTCTTTCATCATTACTCATCTATAGAGGGCCCCATTTTGATAGAGCAGTGGAACAGCCTGCTGAAGGCTCACATACAATCCCAGCTGAGAGACGACACACTGCGAGTTTGTGTACAAATTTACAGGATGTAGTATATCCTTTAAACCCACAACCAATAAATATATTGCCACTCTCCCATAAGTAGGTGTGGAGAGAGAGAGGAGGGCTCCTGACAGAAGTCAGGAGAGAGACAGGAGTGCTCTTACTATTCTACTTAATAACTCACTGGAAAAAACAAAAAAAGTGTGCTTCACCATCCTACAACCTTGAAACTAATGGATTTGGAAGTCCTACTGGCCAAGAGAGGACTTCTTCCAAAGTATATGCAATCAAGTTTCTAATGAATTGGAAGCTAAGTATGCCCATGTCCACTATCTAGTAGCTCTTCACTTGTTTTTTCCCAATTAATTATATAAAATAGTTTTTACAAAGTAAGATCACTTCTAAGATTTGATTATCAATTATACACATAATGCCTCCCATAAATGTGAAAGTATTCTCTGCATAGAAAACATTTAAAATTGCCAGGTGAGAGATAAATAACCAATCAGTAAAATAATGTATCTCTAAAATTAACATCATGGACTTTAATTACATTACCTCTCTTTTTATATAATACATGCTAAGAAGAATCTCTCATTTAGAAATTTACGTGATAATTAATGTGAATTCCACTTGAATCTATTTACGTCATCTAATCTATACAATCATATCAGTAATGTTACCACCCACCATTTAAAAACCATGTTCTTTCTTGTCCTACATCCACCTCTTCTCAACTTTCAGGAATGGTGGCTCATTCTGCTTCTGGTTCTCTTAAAATTCACATTTTCTTTTCCCCAGGGCCATTTGCCTGTATGGGTTCAGTGAATCATTAAACTGCAATCTCATTTCTCTAGATCATTAACTTTATTTTTGTCCTTTCTTCATTAAAATTTTGATTTTTTTTTTGGCAGAAAATTATTGACGAGGAAATGTCACCTTAGCTACCATGTTCAGGCACTTTCAGTTTGAAGCCAAAGACAATTATAGTGAATAATAAGTTACACCTTTTAAATTGAGGTGGTTGACCATGCGGATATTTCTGGGTATGTTAATTCAGCATGTATATAACACCTAAAATAATTAAGAGTTATAATTTTTACTAATTTGTTATTATTATTAACATCAGATTTTATGCTGAGAATAAGAATGTAAGACACAGTTTCTGCCTCTGAGGCACTCACAGGCTAGTAGAGTCACGTTGAGAAATGTAAATCCCTGGGGTATCTGACAAAGATTCATTACACTTAGAAATCCCCCTATTAAGTCTTTGTATTTTGGTATATGATCTTCTTGAGTCAGAACAATTTCACAGTGTCCAACTTAAATTGAAGCTGGTTTAGATCACATTTTATATTACTTTTATTTTTATTTTTGATAGTTACAGTATAAATTTGATCATCTCTCAAGTTATATCAAAATAAATTTGTCCACATCAAACAAACCAATATAAATGGTTAACAAACCAATATAATTTTTTCCAACATTATTGTCACAACCATGAAGGTTTTTAATTCCTTAGGTTTGGGAATCATTAAAGACCTGATTCTGTTGAGGTGTATGTCAATTTGTGATAACACCTCCCTAGAAATGAAGCGCTGAATCATATGTGCAGACCCTGTTTAAAAATAAAAGATGAAAGAGACAAAGAGGGGAGAGAGGAATTAAAAGAAGAAAATGGTAAGGAAATATAAAAGCAAGCAACAGAACTAAACTAAATTTTGTCTTTTAAATTCCTTACATTTAAAAAAAATACAGGAATTTATTGCAATTTGTTTCGGTGGGTGATACTAAACAGATTTATTGCAATTTAATATTTGATTTCTACACTTAGTTTGGGGAATAAGGCAGTGTTGCAAAAGAGCAACTGTACTAAAATAATTAGTAAGAGGGGCAGGATAAATTAATCTGGTCAAATAGTGTCCTTAAGATCGATGATTTTTGATATTCTGGACAAATTTTAGCAAATCTCACTTATCTAAAGTTAATTACCTGAAACTGAAAATATTCATAATCTAGTCAAGAAGTCAGAAGAAAAAACCCACTCTACCAAAATGTTTTAAGAAACCAAAACATAATTGAAACACATAGCACTGAAAGTCTATGCTTAAATTTCCTAGTTTAAGGGTAAGGGTAAGATTCAGTTGCTTGAAAATTTCTTTATATGGATTTCTCCCTGCCTAACAGTGCTCAATGAATAAAATATCACTATATTTATAAAGTGAATAATTTGGAAATTTTTAAAATTCTTCCGACTGCATGTAATATAAATGGCTATGCTAAAATAAACTTGATGATATGCAGATATACAAGTTCAATTAAATAATGCATGAATTGTAAAGGAATTAAATATGAGCTTAAATAATTTCAGACATATCACACATTTTCCTTACATTATCTTTCTTCAATTTATGTAGGAACTATATAGTATAGAGAGCAACATACTCTATAATTAGTAAATAAATCAATCAACATGGCAGAGTAGTAAGATCCTGAGCTCACCTCCTGCCATAGACACACCAAAATTACAACACATATAGAATTATCTCTGAGAATGACTTAAAGACTGGTATAAGGGATTTTCTACAACTAAAGATATAAAGAAAAGGTCACATCGAGACAGGTGGGAGGGACAGAGCCTTGGTCTAGACAGAACCCACACCACCAGTGCAATAACCTACAAGAGGGAGGGATATCACAACTGTGGAGGTCCCTTCTGAGGTGTGAGGGGCCCAAGGCCCATGCTGAGCTCCCCAGACCAGGAGACCTGTACCAGGAAGATAAGCCTGCATAGTGTCTGGCTTAGAAAACCAGCGGGGCTTATTTCTGAGAGAGGAGGTCTATGGGACACTGAGACTCTGCTCTTGAAGGGCTTGTGCACAATCTCGCTCACTCTGAGTCCCAGCACAGAGGCAGTAGCTTGAAAAGGGCCTGGGTCACAGGAGAAGTCAATTCATTGACTAATTTTAGAGCATATGCCTGAGGGACAGGGATCTGATAGAACTTTCTCTGGGGACAGAAGCACCGTCAGGTGCCATTTTTTTCTTTTTTAACTCTTTTTCCATCTAGCTGGCTTGGCACTGGCATCAATTCTGTCACTCTCCATCAACTTAGCTAAAGCTGTGGGCCCTGCCCTGGTGTTCCCCTGAGGACCAGCCCTTCCTATCCTGCCCCCCCACAGCTAGCCCTTCCAAAGCAGCTTCCATGCTAGGGAGCCAGCTCTGCACACCAGCACACCTGTAGCAGTCATGACCAGACCTCTCAGTCAGTTGTCCTGGGGACCAACCCTGCACATCTGCAAACCCACAGGACACATGGCTGGGCCTTGTAGCCGCCTGCATGGGATCCAACCCCATATACCAGTATGCCCAGAGCAAGTGATCCAAACACAACAGGAGGGCATACCCAGTCCACATAGGAGTACCCCTGGAGCACCTTACTCTTATGACCTTTGGGGATTGTGTCACTGGGTCCCACAGGATACCTTCTACATAAGGCCACCCTTTTAAGAGTATGAGGTATGGCTGATATACCGAATACATAGAAACAAACAAAGAGAGTTAGGAAAAATGGAGAAACGAAGGATACCTTCCAAATGAAAGAGCAAGACAAAACTTCAGGAAAAGAACTAAACAAAACGGAGATAAGCAATTTACCAGATAAAGAATTCAAAGTAATACTCATAAAGATATTCACCAAACTTGGGAGAAGAATGGATGAACTCAATGAGAACTTCAACAAAGAGACAGAAAATATTAAAAAGAGACAATCAGAATGAAGAATACAATAACTGAAATGAAAAATACACTAGAGGAAATCAGATCAGAGGATGAAGAAGAATGAATCAGCAACCTGGAAGACAAGGCAGTGTAAATCACCCAACCAGAACAGCAAAAAGAAAAAAAAATTGAAAAAAAAAAGTGAGGCTAGCTTAAGTGATCTCTGGGACAGCACCAAGTGTACTAACATTTGCATATTAGTTCATTAGTTAGACCCTCTAAGGGGTCTCAGAAGGAAGAGAGAAAGAAAGGGAAAGAAAACCTATTTGAAGAAATGGTGGCTGAAAACTTCCCTAATCTGACGAAAAAATGAGACATTCCAGTTCAGGAAGCACAGAGTTCCAAACGTGATGAACCCAAAGAGATCCACACCAAAACACATTATAATTAAAATGTTGAAAGTTAAAGAGAGAATCTTAAAAGCAGCAAGAAAAAAACAACTAGTTATGTACAAGGAACCCCCATAAGACTATCAGCTGATTTTTCAACAGAAACTTTATAGGACAGAAGGGACTAGCACAATATACTCAAAATACTGGCAGGAAAAAACTTACAATCAAGAATATTCTGCCTGGCAAGGTTATCATTCAGAAGTGAAGGAGAGATAAAGAGTTTCCCAGAAAAGCAAAATCTACATCAGTTTTATAAGAAATGTTAAAGGAACTTCTTTAATAGGTCATAACTAGAAACAAGAAAATTATGAAAGAAAAAAATCTCACTGGTAAAGGCAAACTTACAGTTAGACTAGCGGATCAACCACCTATAAAGCTAGTATGAAGGTTAAAAGACAAAAGCAGTAAAATTATCTATATCTAAAGTAATTAGCTAAGTGATACACAACATAAAAAGATGTAAAATGTGGGCTTCCCTGGTGGCACAGTGGATGAGAGTCCGCCTGCCGATGCAGGGGACGCAGGTTTGGGCTCCGGTCTGGGAAGATCCCACATGCCGCAGAGCGGCTGGGCCTGTGAGCCATGGCCTCTGAGCCTGCACGTCCGGAGCCTGTGCTCCGCAGCGGGAGAGGCCACAACAGTGAGAGGCCCGCGTACCGCAAAAAAAAAAGATGTAAAATGTGACATCAAAACATAAAGCTTGGCAGGGAGTAAAAATGTAGTGCTTTCAGAATATGCTTGAACTTAAATGAACATCAACCTAAAATAGACTGTCATACACATAGGTTGTTAACCTCATGATAATCACAGACCAGAAACCTACAACTGACACACAAAAATAAAAAGAAAGGAGTACAAACATAACACCAAAGAAAGTCATCAAATCACAATGGATAATGCTAGGTAAATCAGTCAGACAGGGAATTCCCTGGTGGTCCAGTGGTTAGGACTCATGCTTTCACTGCCATGTCCCGGGTTCAATCCTTGGTCAGGGAACTGAGATCCTGCAAGCCGCACGGCTTGGCCAAAAAAATCAGTCAGACAGAGAAAAACAAACATTGCATAATTTCACTTACATGTGGAATCTAAAAAACAGAACAAATAAAACAAAACACAAACAGACTTACAGATACAAAGAACAAACCGGTGGTTGCCAGAGGGGAGCGGGTAGTTGATGGACAAAATAGGTAAAGAGGATTAAGAGGTACAAACTTCCAGTTATAAAATAAATGTCATAGGAATGTGATGTACAGAATAAGGATTATAGTTAATCATAATGCAGTAACTTTGTATGGTAACAGATGGTTACTAGACATTGTGATGATCAAATCTGTAAAGCATATAAATGTTGAATCACTATGTTGTACACCTGAACCTAATATAATATCGTACATCAACTATACGTCAATAAAATAAATAAAATAAATATTTTTTAAAAAGTAAATAAAGCAATTCAAGGAGTAATTGGCCTCGTTTGTATACCCATAGGTACACTATTTCTGGACTAGGTAAAATTAGAATGGGAGATCTGATCAAGGATAATCCAGGCAAAAAAGTTATTCAATACATGGAAAACTTTCATTAATCAAATTGTAGAAGAATAATTCATAAGATAAAAAATGAGGATCTACCTTTGACATACACTGAAGATACAGCGTATAGTACTCTGAAAACACAAATGTGTTTGAGTCACAGGCATGGAAGCTTTCTAGACACAAGTGCCCTTGAGCCTGCAGTTCTACAGAGGGAGATGTGCATCAAAGACTTGCAATTTGAGTTGTGTTTGGTTTTTGATAATTGAAAGGCTTATAGACCAAAATGTCTCTTCAGGTCGTACAAAGATTATATCTGTTAGTGTTAAATTGAAATTCAAATAATTTCTTATTTCATCCTTATTCTGTGAAAGTTTAAAAAATCCTATAAAATATCTAGTGGGTATGTTTTCTGCCTTCCTTTAGTTAAGTGTAGCACTGATGAAAACACTTTTGAATATACAAACTATGCAATTTTCTTCACATAGTTCAAAAGAAAGTCATAAAAAAGCCCTGGGTTATTTAATCTATGGAATATATTAAGAGAAATCAAAGGCTGGCTGTTTTGAAAATTTACACTTTTAATATAAATTTCATCAAAATACTCCATTGCAGATAAAATTCTGGACTTAAGGACAATAAGCTTGATTTAGCAAAATGTTTCCTATGTTCTAAGAAACTTCCTTTAACACACTACTTTTTGTAATTGTTATAATGTAGATTTGGGGCAATATAGAGATTAAGTGAATTATGGCATCTGATTCTTAGTATTCTATTTTTCAAGGTAATAATATTTAGACATTAAGGAGGACAAGGATAATTTCAGAGAGATGTTTGAATAATAAGGAGCATATAGCCCATACCAGATGCTTTATCTTATTCTATCCTTCTAATCATGACTGTTTAGAAATCCATATATTCCTGCAGTTCCCTGAAAGTTCCTGTGTACATGTATTCATGTTTGCATGTACATCTGAAATATATCTATGCTATTGTATAACTATGCTATGGGTGAATAAAAAATGGTTTTAATTAAATTTTTTTAAAAAGAATTCCTTTTCCATAAATCCAACTAGTAAAATAAGTACATATCAAAGTATGTGACTGCATTATATATTCCAAGGTGTTTTTCTAGTATGTAGAATCACTTTTCTGTCTAAACAAATTTGAATTTTATGGATATGCTGAAGTGCAATATATACCCTACAAACATCTCATTTCTGACATTTACTTGCTTCTTCTTGAGAACATGGGAATCACAAGTGCACAGGTTTTTACCACTAATATCACTAAGTAAAAAACAAACATGACACATGAAAAGATGCTCAGTATTGCTAACCATCAGGGAAATGTAAATCAAAACTACAATGAGACATCACCTGACACCTGTCAGAATGGCTATCATCAAAAAGGACACAAACAACAAATGTTGGAGAGGATGTGGAAAAAAGGGAAACTTTGTACACTATTGGTGGGAATGTAAGTTAGTGCAGACACTGTGAAAAACAGTATGGAGGTTTTTCAAAAGACTGGAAATAGACCTACCATACGACCCAGCAATTCCACTCCTGGGTATATATCTGAAAAAAAAAAACATAAACACTAATTCTAAAACATACATGCATTCCAATATTCATAGCAGCATTATTTAAAACTGCCAAGATATGGAAGAAAACTAAGTGTCCATCAAAATATGAATTGATAAAAAAGATATGAGATATATATATATATATATATATATATATATATATATATATATAAAATACACACACAATGGAATAGTAGTCAGCCATAAAAAAGAATGAAATTTTGCCACTTGCAGCAACATGGATGGCCTTGGAGGGCTTTATGCTAAGTGAAATAAGTCAGACAAAGACAAATACTGTATGATATCACTTACATGTGGAATCTAAAAAATACAACAAACGTGATTATAACACTTCTTTTTAGAAGCAGACTCACAGATATAGAGAACAAACCAGTGGTTACCAGTGCCAGGGAAGGCAATATAGGGGTGAGGGAGTGGGAGGTAAAAACTACTGGGGTAAGATAGGCTACAAGGATGTATTGTACAACACAAGGAATATAGCCAATATTTGTAAAAATTATAAATGGAATGTAACTTTTAAAATTTTATTAAGAATAAAAGAAATTTTAAAAAGAGAGAAAACAAGCAAAAGAAAGAAAGAAAGAAAAAGAATGAAAGAAACACAGAGGGCAAGCTTCAATACAAAGGAAAGGAACCAATATTTTCTAGTACTATCTGCTGCACCAGATTCAGTGAGTTACCTCATTGAAACCATACAATAATGCTGTGAAGTAAATTCTCACTCTATTTCACAGATTAGGAAATTCTTAGAGGAAATAAGCAATATTCCTAATGTTAACCTACTAGGAAATATATAAAATTGATAGTAAAATCCAAGTCAGTTTGAATCCAGAGACCTCATTATGAAAATAATAAATCACTTTGTACATTCATGGTACTTTTAAAGCTTTTACTATATCCTAAGCACAATACTGGGCACTTCTTATAATTTCACAGTTGCTTCTGCCAAATGTTTTTTCCAATTACACTTAACTTCTTAAAAAAATTATCATTAAGAGTTTGCCTAATTTAGAAAAGCCCATGACATTTAGATGGAGAAAAGATAATTTATTACAACTAGCATAACTAAACTCTGAACCTTTTTTTCTTATTTACCTATGTGAAAAATAGAACAATTCATTATAATGTCGGGATTGAAAGTGTGCTATAAACTGTCTTATGGTTGAATTGGGTTACATGAAATATTCTCGATTCAGAGTGATAATACGTGAGGTATATTTAAGGGACATTATACGTGGAAAGAATAATGCTTAACTGATAATAACAGGATTCTGCTTTTAAAATAATGGCTTAGTTTAGCTACAGTTGGGAAACTAGTAATGCATTGTAAGTACAGATATATAAGAATTTATAGAAATACGAAGCTATACAAATAACTGGTTTTATTGAAAAGCTGTAGCTGAAATATTTGCTCTGATCATTCACTGAACAATTTAGATATCCCCAAATGTTACGGCAAGCAATTTATTTCACTACAAGTTCTGGGGGAAAAAGTCATTTTTAAAATCTTCATAGACCTGCACATTCTCTCAAATGTTCTGTACTTATTATTAGACCCTCAGTTTCACCAAGATTGTATTCACCTACGAAATATAAAAAATTTAAATTACAAACTTCAGAAAGATAGCACGGAATGGTTATATGCAATCTGCAAATGGGCACTAATAACCATCCCATTGAGTTCTTCCTGGATAAGTTATTGTGATTCCTCTTTGGTCTTCCCACCAGAGAAAACCATTATCGATATGTCTTTAGTTTACCATCTAAGTCATAGAAATGAAAATCCTCAGAGGAACCAATTATTATTAAGTAACTCAAATGATTGAGTCAGAACAATTCCGCACTTGGAAATTGTAGTCACTTAGAAAGCTTCTGTTTCTAACTTCAGCTTAGTCTGTGAAAAAATAGAGAAGGCCTTAACAGGTACATGCATTTTCAGATTATAGCTTCAGCTAATGCACAGGAGATCATCCTTCTCCTAAGACTGGCATTTATTTTCTTCGTACAGAATAACGTATCTTATAACTTTACATGCAAAGACCCAGTTTTCAGGGCAGGGCACAATGGCTTATAGCCTATACTGTATTTGGGTTCATTTTATGGCCTCTTATTGCCTTTCAGGGTCAACCATAGTGATTAAAGGGAGAAATATACAAATATATTTAATTTTCTTCTTTTTCATAATATTAAAATATATCTATAAATCATCACATTCATAAATTGAAAACTTTCCAAGGATTTACTTTAACTAATTAAACTAATAGATTCTATAAGCACTGAGTACCATAATATATAATAAAAATATAGTTTATTTTATATTTTCCTTTTTTAATGTGATGTTTTCCAGATTTTAAAAGTGATTTATATAGTTACTTTTTTGGTAATGAATGCATACCCTACCATGGATAACAATTATAAATTCTATACAAAATATCTAAAAGCTGCTATTTGAAACACCTGTGAGTGATCAAAATCTGGCAGAAGCTACAGATATATAGACCCTTAAAGTATATAAAAACTCTATAGTTAGTGAGATTTGTGTTTGTGTGAAATTTTTTCCTGAAAAATTTTTTTCTGAGGATTTTCCACTAGTCCACAAGGCAAAGATAACTGACATTCAAATAGAAATGCATAATTTGACTGGCTGGGCTGCCAGAACAGCTGAAACATGAGTGAAAGAATCTTGGAAAGGAGGGAGCCACAGGGAAATGAGTCCCAGAATCTGTGTTTAAATTCCAAAAGTCTGGAATAAGACTAAGGTGCCTATTCTTATTACTTATATTCATGTTTGTAGCAGAGGTCCTAATAAGGTAATAGGGAAAAATACATACTATTCAAGATACTTTAAAGAGATAAAGATGATAATGAAATATTCTGAAAATTTTAATGACAACATATTTGATGAGTTAGATAATATGGACAAATTCCTTGAACGATACCAACGAGTAAAGCTCACTCAGGAAGAAATGAATCATCCGATAGCACTGTATTTGTTAAACAACATAAACTTGTAGTTAAAAACCTTTGTGGCTCGGAAAGGAAGAGAAAGGCAGGAAAGAGTGATCTTGGATTCTGTTTAAAGCCACTTGGGGATACAATTTAATCCATACAGGGAGATGAATTACTGGGATTCCGAAACAAAGAGATGCAAATATTTATATGAAGAGAACTATGGGCAAGATACCCAGAGAAATGGTTAATTTTCTGAAAAAGCCACTGGTATGTCCCATGATGAAAAGGGTCAGCTTTTAAACACCTGCCAAATCTGGAAACGGTTCTGCCCTCTGACAATGGCACTAGTCAAGTCAGATCATTACTGTTTCCTTTCCTCCATCCTCATTCTGTGATCCAGTAAAGGGTAGAAACTTGGTTAACAAGCCAGAGGTTGGAGAAAAGCACACGTAAAATGTGGGGGAAAGGCGCTATGCACACAGTCTCTTTCTACTTCAGGTGTGTGTCTTGCAGTTTAGAGATGGGAAAGAAAAAAATTGAGGAGAGAAGGGATGGCATTTAAATTTTTTGTTACTATGCTGGACTGGGCTTAAAAATACTGAACATTCATTACTAACAATGACCTGAAAAGTCATGACACTTCCCCCAAATTTCATCCAGCAGATGAGAAGACCCAGTGCAAGAGAATAAACATAAACAGATAGCTTTATGAGAAACCATTTGTAAAATCCTAGAGGTAAGCACATTTATTTTTTTTAATTTTTAAAAAAATTTTATTTATTTTTGTCTGTCGTGGGTCTTCCTTACTGTGCGTGTGGGCTTTCTCTAGTTGCGGCAAGCGGGGGCTACTCTTCGTTGTGGTGCTTGGGCTTCTCATTGAGGTGGCTTCTCTTGTTTTGGAGCACGGGCTCTAGATCCATGGGCTTCAGTAGTTGTGGCATGTGGGCTCAGCAGTTGTGGCTCGCAGGCTCTAGAGCGCAGGCTCAATAGTTGTGGCTCATAGGCTCAGTTGCTCTGTGGCATGTGGGAGGATCTTCCCAGACAATGGATCGAACCCGTGTCACCTATGTTGGCAGGCAGATTCTTAACCACTGCGCCACCAGGGAAGTACCTTTTTCAATGTTTTATTCTCCAATTTTCAGATATAAAATAACAAACCACTTGGTTGTAGTATATTAATTCTGTAATCCACTGCTGAATTTTATTTACTCCATTTATTTATATAATTAATATATAATCTTTATAATTATTTGGAATTTTTACATTAATAAATAAAATTTGTTCTATACTTTTCTATTCATATCTTCTTTTTAGGTTTTGTTTTTATGATTGTAAAAAATTTATAATACTGATCAGAGATATTCCCACTTTTTGGAGTGGAATACTTTAAATGCATTGAAATTATCTTTTCCTAATGTAGAAATGTCATAGAATGTAGCTGTGACAGCATTTGATCTTTGAACGTTTTAACGTATAGAAATGCATTACCATTCTAGTCTCTTCTACTGAAATTGGTCCAGTCACGTTTCTACTTCTCTCTTCTGATTGCATCATCAATGGGGGGAATTCCCACCATAGTAATCAGCAAATGCTACATATGAGGGTGTTCTTTTTTTCCTTTTTCTTCCTTGGAGAGTCAGTGTTTAAGCACTGACCAGCACACCATAGATGCTAAAATATGGATGTAGAGATAAGATTCTTAGGTGAAAGCAAGGAAATTTTAGGTCAAAACTTCAAAAGAGTTAGGAATTAATGTCTTTTTTGTGAACAAATGATAATCAAGCACCAATTATGAGACCAGGAAAATTTCCAGAAAATGGATATACATGGAGAGAAAAAAGCAAACAATGTCCTTCTTCTTGTAAAACTTCCATTCTTGGGGAGAATCAGACAAAGAGATGAATGAGTGAATGAATGAATTAATTAATAGGAAGAGTAAGGTGGGGGACAAAGTACAGTAAAAAAATCAAGGGTTAGTAGACATAGGATAATTTCAATACTTCACTGAGAAATTAGAGGTGAATTTCAAACGCTTTTTATCTTTAATCATACATATGGATGAACCTGCCTTTAGCAATAATGTTTTCAAAATTATTATTGATCCATAGATTTTATTTTCAAATAATACTGCTTTAATCTTGTATATTTATAATGATTTTAATCAACAGTCAACACTTCTAGATTTATTTTCCCATAATTCAAGCCAGAAATAAAGGGTTCTTGAATTTGTTCACTGAACTATTTTTTTCTCCTTCAGAGTGAAAATTGTGCTCTTTATGAGAAAGTTATATGGAAAAGTACATTTAGGTAGTACTAAATTGAATTTGAAAAAAAATGTATAAAATTAAACCATACTTTTCTCCTGTATCAGTGAAGATTTAATTTACTACAACTGGATAAAGACCAAAGTTTCCAATTTAAATAACCGCCGTTTTTGATGCTAACCAATGATTATAAATACCTCTTGGAAAAATTCTGTAAAAACACTTTTCATCTCCCCTTCTCAATGAATGGTCTACCTAGAGAATAACCAGTAACTTGCTGTCAGTAACATTTTGAATTTAGAATATTTTCAAACATCACATAATGGCTGAAGTTCAAAATGTTTCCATTTAATTGTATTTTCCATCTATACTGGTGTTAATGGTTATAAAGTAAATTAAGTCTGATATAAATATAATAGGAGGTAATACTAGTTTTCTAAAAAGAAAGGTATACTGCCTTTGCTCTTTCATGTCAAAGCAGCCTTATATAGTCTGGGGTGTTAGGTCTCCTTCAGAATAGATTCAACTAGAGAACAAAAGCTTAGGAAGGTACTTCTTTATACTTTTCTACCTTTTCTACAATTATAAAAACAATTTTCCAGTCAATATGTAATCATATGATCTCCTGATTTATACCACTGTCATCTAAGGCATAAGGACACAATTATATGTATATATATATATACACACACAACTATTACATATAATTTTTCCTACCAGTAACATACTCATTTACACACTTCTACCAAATAATTTTCTTTTAGCATCCATGGCAAGGTTTAGAAGCAGACATTCATTTTACTAAAACTATCTGTGTTTGTTGTTGCCATGCTCCTCCGCTGACACTGTCAGTATTGAGCTAATGGTTCTATTTATCTCTCTATGTACCACAATAAATTTTAAAAACTATTTTGTTTTACTGAACTATTTGCTATAAAACATTTACTAGCAGTTATAATAGTACCTTTAATACTTCCTTTTAGTTGTCTTCCTTTTGTCCAGACTCTGAAAATCAAACCTTTAAAAACAGCTCTTCATCACCCAATAATTTCAAGTTCAGGCACATTTCTATATCATTTTTAATACTTTGGTCTTATTTTAAAAGCTAGAAGCCTCAAAATATTTCAAAGATAGTTTCCAAAGGCTGTACAAAAAGGAATTATCACCGTTTTTCTCCTGTTCAAATTATTCTCATTAACTTTCTCCAAGAATTGATGACCCTCTCCAATAATTACACAATATTTGTCTTGCTTACATCCTTCCAACAAAGTCATTAGGCCCACTAAAAAGTAGCTGGATATAAAGCATATTCAGGCCAACATAATACAGAGGAAGCAATTTACAAAAATGTTTGTAATTGGCTGGAGTTGAAGTCAGTTGTTGTGCCTCACCCCCTTTCTGAAGTAACTTTAAAAATCAGAAACTTAAATTACAATAGATTTATTCCTCTTCACTTTTCCATATTTATTATTTCCTTTAATTAAATTACCTTTCTTTTTATTTCCCTTCTTGTTTTTTGGTACGGCTAATGGATTTGTTCTCAACGCCTGAGACTTAGTTGGGCTTGAAAATTTTCTTTCAAGTGGTTAAGGCTTATGTAGAAAGAGCTAATGTGAGTGTTCATTCACTTTAATGTGTCTTCCTCTTTTGGCTCTTTGCCAGTAAGATTTCCCTCCCTCAACCAAAGAAATAAGTTTCAATTTCTATTCATCATTTAAAAAATATTCATGGGAAAGTGCACTCAAATAAACATTCAAGAGATGACCAAGAAATGGTTGCTGACCTCTAGAAACTCCCCCTCACAGCATCAGGGGCCACCAATTGTCCTGGAAAAGGAATAAGAGAGATGTGGGGACTTCCCTGGCAGTCCAGCGGTTAAGACCCCACGCTTCCCCTGCAGGGGGCATGGGTTCGATTTCTGGTCGGGAAACTAAGATCCTGCCTGCCGCACAGTGCGACAAAAAAAAAAAAAAAAAAAAAAAAAAAAACAAGACGTGAAACTAAATCGGGCAGTGGCTGATTTTACTTTCCTAATTTAACAATTTTATTTCAAAGCAATTCATGGCATTCTTTTTTTTATGGTAAATTAACAGATCCTTTACTTATATTAGACTATATATAATACATATTTACTTATATTAGAACCTTGCATGATAAATTTGACATTTTCCTACAGACATTGAAGAGACAGTAAACATAAACACTGAACACTGTGGAAAGCTAGATAAAAAAGCTAGAGAAAACTTTTATACCATAAGATCCAGTGCCTGTATTTTGTCATGTGAACTAAGAAGTTCACCCCTTAAAGCACCAAAAAGAAACACTTGTAACTGTCATGGCATTCTTAAAAGCAATATTTATATAAAGAATCCTTGGTTCACACAATATTCAACACAGTCTTATTAGGCTTTGGGGAAGGAAAAAAATAGAATTTTCCTGATACTAAAGGGTGCCTTGTCTCTCTCACTGAGGAAAATGTATAATACATTCTTAGATCAGAAGCAGATTATGGTTTTCTTTTACTAGGGTCTTGGTTTTGTTGTATTGGATATATTTTTGGTTTCAAAGTACTTTATGTTCTCAGAGTTCACTAGTCATAAGCTTTATTCCTTTCAAACTTTCATTTTCTTTTGTAAGACTGTTGTATCCCCCATGTGTTAATGTTCCTTAGGAGATCAAGTGTTGGCTCTTTCTTACTCTTATAAATAATTCACAGGGAAGACTGACATACAGTAACCTGGTTTGGATCCAGTTTTAAAAAATTAGAGTTGGACACATGCCAAGTCACCAAGTTTTCTGAATTAAAATGAAAAGATTGCTTTCCAAGATATCTTCTCTATACTAGAAGAGAAAGCTACTTAAACATATTTTCAGTCTGAATAAGCTCAGCAGTAGTTGTCACACATTGTTAGCTAGTTTCCTACAGTCACATAGAGGAACAATGTTACCACGATATTAAGAAATGTCACTAATTGTTACTAGAATTTACATGTGCTGCTTGTAATATTTTCTTTAAAATTTGTGTTATTCCTCCAAGACTGTATTACTTAAAATAAAATAGATTGACATTTTGGGACATTAGTAAGAAGGCTCCGTTTAGACAAAGGCATCAAAAAGCAAAATGTATCTCTTCCTCAAATAGGACATTGTGTCTCATGTTGAATAATAAATTTGTGTTTTGAAACCGTGTGATGATATCTGGAGGTAAGGCCTTTGGGAAGTGATTAGGTCATGAGAGTGGAACTCTCCTCAAAGAGATCAGTGCCCTTATAAAATGGACCCCAGAGAGCTCCCCTACCCCCTCTGCCATGTGAGGACGTAGAGAGAAGATGTTGTCTATGAACCAGGAAATAGGTTCTCACCAGACACTGAATAAGCTGACTCCTTGTTCTTAGACTTCCCATCCTCCAGAACTATAAGCAAAAAACTTCTGTTTATATGCTACCCATTCCATTATAGCAGCCCAAACAAACCATGACAGAAATTGGTACCAGGAGTAGGGTGCTGCTATAACAAATAAGTAAAAATGTGGAAGCAGCTTTGGAACTGGGTAATGAGTAGTGTCTGAAAGAGATTGAAGGCTCATTCTAAAAAAAAACCTACATTGCCATGAAAGGACCTTTAAAGTCAATTCTGGTGAGAGCTCACACAGAAAAGAGGGGAGCTGTAGAGAAAGTCTCAACCTTTTTAGAAAATACTTAAATAATCCTGAACAGAAATGTTGATAAAAATATGGACAGTAAAGGCCATTAGGAAGAGGTCTCAGAAAGAAATGAGGAACATGTTATTGGACAATGGAGAAAAGGCAATCCTTATTGTAAATTGGCAAAGAATTTGGCTGAATTGAGTTCGTGTTCTAGTGTTTTGTGGAAGGTAGACCTTACAAGTGATAAAAATGGATATTTTGCTGAAGCTATTTCTAAGTAAAGTGTTGAAGATGTGGCTTTGTTCATCCTGATTGCTTATAGTAAAATGAGAGAAGAGAGAAATAATGTAAAGACAGAGTTGTTAATTTATGCAAAAAAGGAAGCAGAAGTTAAAGATTTGGAAAATGCTCAGCCTATTCATATTACAAAGAATGAAAACACTAAGGATGTGGCCAAGCAACCATGTGATACGATTTGTATGAATTAGACATCTCAAGAAAGCTTGGAACTATTCTCTAAGACAACAGAAGAATGAGGCTGAAGATGCTTCGGAGATCATCAGAGCTGCTACTCCTATCATAGACCCAGAGTGTAAGGTCTGGGGTAGGGGCTCAAAGTGGTTTCAAAGGCGGGCCACTGGTACCTGCAGGACCTGGGTGCTCATATGTTGAAACCTAATCCCCAATGTGATGGTATTTGGAGGTGGGGCCTATGACAGGTGATTAGGTCATGAGGTTGGAACTATCATGAATTGGATTAGTGCCCTTCTGAAAAGATCCTACAGAGCTCTCTTACCTCTTCTGCCATGTGAGAACACAGCAAGAAGACAGCCATATATGATATTCTACTATAGCAGCCCAAATGGACTAAGACACAGGAGTTCCAGCTCTGTGAGAGTGCAGCTAAGGTCTAGCAGACAGGTAATAAATGCTATATTGCAGTATATTAATGTCCTAGAAATCTATGAAAAATCAAGCAAAGGAAAAAAATAAAGCCTAAAATTGAAAAGTGCAACTAAAAAAATCAGGCCTGCTTATACAACAAAAAGAATCACAAAACAAACAAACAAAAAAACTGTTTTAGAAGAAACCTAAGGTTATCAGGGAAAGAGTAATATTGTGTAATGTTGACCAAATTTAACACAGGTGGAAATTAACATTGGCTTTTCTTTTATAGAAAAAAATCACTCAATGCAATTGCCTCCTTGACCCTCCTGGAGTCAGGCAAAATCAAAACAATCTCAGCCCAATAGCCAGGAAGACGGGAAGTATGAAATTTATTCAGTGTATTTGGTTTAATTAAAGACTGGTAATTAGGATTATTATGTGTTGTAGCTTATCCTGAATTCTGATCACTGTGCTTTGTTCCCAGCTGGCCCTTTGGATCTTTTCTTTCATGCTCTAAATAGTTTTACCAATTTGAGTTTGAAAAAAGAATCCTTTGTGACTCAATTTATAAAACAAACGTGCTACAACAGTTGAGGGAGAATATTAATGATAGAAATTTTATGATGAGGTTATCTCGTTTGAAGTGTGCTCTGCCCAAATTATTTCCCTTATCTATTTTTCATATGTTTTAAAATGTAATTACTATAAATTCATTTTTAAATAGTTATCAATTATCATCTGTAGATTATACGTATGTGTGTGTATATATGTGTATGCATGTATAACTTATTTCACTCCCTGTGATTTTTTAAATACAAGTTATGTTTTTAATACTTTCTAAATGGAAAGCACACCATAATCCTTTTTATAAAAAGGGAAACAGATACAGGAGACATTTCCTCAAGACTTATCAAATGTCAGAATTTAAAGTTTTTCCTTCTGTCAACACTTATTATTTCCATTTATTGAAGAGAGCCTAGAAACTTAGGTTACATGAAAAGCTATGAATCCTAAATTTAAATGACTGGGAAATTTTTCATATTCACAAATGATGCTTTAGCTGTTTTGGGGGGATAAGAAGACTATATGCTGGAGAAATTTGGTCAAACCACATTCAAATATTCAGTATGACATGATGGTGAAATCTTCCACACTATCTCAATTTCAACCTCATGGAAAATTAATGACTGCTATGAAAAGCCCAGGCTTGTGAGCTTAATTAACCCAGCACTGATACCATTAAACCAAAACAAAAAGTTCCATCTAATTCAAACTTCAGTTTTTAAAACCCATTTTCTTTTGTGCTACAGTTCAAAAGGAACAAACAATATTGTGAACATCATCATTGTTAAAATAATGAGCTACTAGCTCCAGTCAATTTGCTGTTTTGTTATAGCACAAATGGTAACGGTAAAAAAAAAAAAAATCATAGAATTATGAAAAGTAGAGTTTTTCTTAAACCTGAGGTAGGAATAAATAGCTGATAATTTAAACAGCATTATATCAAATATTTATTTTTGATGATATATATCTAATTTTAATTATTTTTTCTTTCTTGTGACTATAATTCTTTGACAAACTATCTTAATTCTGTAATGGTTTGCCAACTCTAAAATATGTTGGTATGGGAGTATTAGTAAGAATATATACACTTTCTCATTTCTTAAAATTTTAGCTGCATTTAAGATAGTAGTCACAAATTTCATTGAGGAATTCTATCCTATATCTATCATGTTCATGCGCTAAGGCAGTTGAAGAAATGGTTGCCTGGTATTTTATTGTGAATCTATTCACCATTAATACATGGTTTAAAACAAAATGTTACTCTCTGTATCAGTCACAATAAGCTGGGTAAATATTATGGTAATAAACAGCCCCAAATCTCAGTGGCTTAAAACATCAAAGATTTGTTTCTTTCTCAATTTCTGCTGGGTTGGCAGCTTTCCAGGCAGCTGTCTCCAAGGCAGTTGTTCTACATGGTGGGGTTCAGCATCCTAGATTACACCTCTACTTCATCAGATCTTTAATAACTATAGCAGCAGAATGCGATAGAGGATGGGAATACATACTTTTATTTATACCTTATTATATCTTTAATACTTCAACCAGGAAGTGATTCATGGTGCTCTGGTCACATTTTATTGCTAAAGCAAGTCCTATAGCCTTGCCTAAATTCAAGAGGTCAAGAAAGTGCAATCCTCCTGATGGAAAAGAGAACAAAAAATATTGTTGGGCAGTATAATAACTACTATACTTTATGAGATTTTCATTTACTTGTTTTGTTGTTGTTGATTTGTTTTCATGATTGCAGTATACTTTGAGCAGGGGTTGGTAAACCTTTTCCATCTAGAATAACATAGTGAGGATTTTGGCTTTGCAGGCTATACCCTCATAAATACTCAGCTCTTTTGTTGTAGTGTAAAAGTAGCAATAGGCAAGAGATAAACAAATGAGCATTCTGTGTTCCAATAAAACTTTTTTTTTAACAAAATGTGATGGGGCTGAGTTGGTCATAGTATAATGAATCCTGAATTAGAATACACCCATCCCTTCTGATACACAGGCTAAACGTTAATAACAAGAGATTTTCTGTATCCTCCTCATTCTTATCACTTCTTAGTCTCCTACCATGGCTTCCTAATATAACCATGTGAGTTGTGCACTGTATAAACTCAAGGGTAGTTTTCACATCAACTACAAAATTAATGGTACCTCTTTTATTTCTGCACAGTGGGGGCCCATCTACTAAGCCTTGTACAGACATTACACCAATCACTTACACTCCTGTTTCATAGATACCAGCATGTTCTATTCTCTATTACAACATCATAGTACTCAGTGGGATGAAAAAGGTCTTAGGGGAGCTATACACATAATGGTTCTTTTTGATGTATAATTTATAAATAAAAAGAAAATGTTGAAAAATACAGAAACATAAAACAAAGTTTAAATGCTGTTAATTTTTAAAAAAATTTTCTATTCAATTTATATGCATATATTCAATTTATATGCATATATGCATATTTATATGCATATATGCATATGCACAAACAAATTGCTATGACAATGTATAATCAACTTTACACTGTACTTTTGTTTCATTTGATGTTTTCCAATATTATAAAGCTTATGAGATTGTGATTTTTAATGAATTTCTGGTTTTTCATTAGTTAGATCAACTATATTTCTTTGGCCATCTCCCTTTGTTTGAAATTTAGCATGTTTAAAATTTTTACTACTACAAATACCACAATGAAATGGCATTTACTAGTACCAATACCTCAAAGACATAGGTCGTTGAGCACACCTCTAGTTATTTTCTTAAAATAAATTCCTGTAAGCCAGCGAGCCACAATTAAGGAGCCTGCCTGCTGCAACTGAGACCCGGCACAACCAAATAAATAAATATTAAAAAAAATTCTTATAAATGTAATTTTTTAGTCATTCACACAGTATAAGAATATTCTCTAGCTTTTGATGCTTTTAGACAGATTGTACTCCAGAAAAAGCATACCCCTGTATATGCTCACAAAGAAGGTGTGAATATTTCATATTATCCACACCAATACTGAGCATTATCTTTATATGAATAAATCATGTAAAAGCACACACTCATAATTATCTATTATTTACTGATTCAAGAATGATTTATTTATTTAGCAATTTCAGGAACCAAACTCACACACACACACACACACACACACACACACACACACACACACACACACTGATTTTCCAGATATTAGAATGTAACTAATATTTGAGATCATATATTTGTTGTATAATTATCTGCCTTGTTACACAGAGAAATAATTAAAATGTTTCTTAAAGGTTCTGGGTTATCATTAAGACAATATAGGATGCAATTTTCAAAGGTCATTATCAATATTAATGAATTTTCACTAAGACACATATTTCTGTACTGTTTGATTTTGCCCACTTTGAAGATTTATTATTTTTATAATGAGAAAAAAATAGATGTAAATAAATACACACATGGTGAGACTATATACTAACAACCTGCTTTCTCAGTGTCCCTCAGGAAAATCAATCTTATTAATGTGTAACTATAGTACATTATTTATGAGTTTATATTTTCTTACTTCAGTAGTCTGTGTGCATTCTTGTTCTTTCATGTGGAATAGTAGAGAGAGGAGAAAATCATCTATTTCAGTTAGTCACAGAAATGAGAGGAATGTAGTGATGATGGAGAAATGGTTTTGGAGGAAGTATATCTGAGGACAGTTTAAGAAGAAAGATAGGGCATGGAAACGTTAGAAACATTCTATTCTATTCAGCAGTGTTGGGGGATGTAGGAGTCCTTATCTCCTGCTATACTTGTGTTTTGCATGTTTTTCAAGTTTTCTTAAGTTACTTTTCCTTGTTTCCTGTGTACTCCCAAGGGTCCCCTCAAATAATTTATTTTGCCTACTAATGCATTCAATGAGAAGAAATTTATGTGAGATTGGTTTTATTTTCAGAGACTATATGAGAGGTAGCTGTTTACTATAATAATTATAATAAATACTGTTAAATGGTAAGCTTTTCAAAGTATTCTTTAAATGTCATCCCCAACTTATACTGTTATTTTATGTACTAGGCATGTGTTAAAAATGTAATAATAGAAATGTAGTGGGAACAAAACAGAAAAAAATGGGGTAGAGGTGAGGAAAGGGAGTTTTAAATTTTAGGATAATACCAGTATTAATGGCCTATTTTATAATATAAAGTATATTATATTATACTTTTATTATTATACACCAGTCAATAAAAATAAATATATTACTACTGCATGTAAATGTTGTCCTGCAAATAACTAAATGACAGTATATCAGCACCATTAGTATGCCAGACTTTGTATAACTTCCAACTATAAGAAGCTCTTAGGGACTTCCCTGGTGGTCCAGTGGTGAAGAGTCTGCCTTCCAATGCAGGGGATGTGGGTTCAAAGCCTGGTAGGAGAACTAAGATCCCACATGCTGCAGGGCAACTAAGCCTGCACGCCACAACTGAGCCCGCATGTCTACTACAGAGAGAAAACCCACACACCACAACTAGAGAGAAGCCCGCGTGCCACAACAAAGATCCCGCGTGCAGCAACTAAGACCAGACACAGCCAAGAATAAAATTAATAAATAAATTAATTAATTAATTAATTAAATATTTTAAAAAGAAGCTCTTAGAAGATCACATGATTTGCCAAAAAGATTGGTGTTCTCTTCTTCCAATAGGCGAAGGAATTAGACATTATATTCATATTTGCTGTATATTACCATTTGACATCAGGATGGTAACAAAATGAGAATGAACCCAACTGCAGCAGACACTGCTAGTTGTCTTACATTTCCATTCCCACCCTTTCAATGTTAAGATTAATACATATGTGACAGCTGAAGACGTTATTTCCCAGCCTTCCCTGCATTTAGGTATAGCCATGTGACTGCCTTCTAGGCAATGGGATTTGAGAGAATGTGACATGGATAACTTTCAGGCCATGCCTTAGGAGGCAAAGTGATGCCCTATATTTTTGCCTCTCGCAGTCTTGCTAGCTGGAATGCTGATATCAAAAAGGAGTGGGGGTTTTTTTTTTTGAGTGGGGTTTTTTTTTTTTAATTTTTATTTTATTTTTTATACAGCAGGTGCTTATTAGTTATCCATTTTATACATATTAGTGTATATATGTCAGTCCCAATCTCCCAATTCATCACATCATCCCCCCCGCCCGCCACTTTCCCCCCTTGGTGTCCATACATTTGTGTGTAGCAGACCAGCAAGATAGAAGGAGGCTGGGACTCTTGCACTGATAGAGCCTGATACAGCCACCATATCACACCAGGAATATTTTTTGCTCTGACTATATGTAAGAGAGAATTAAATTTCTACGTGGATTAATCTATTGTTATTCTGACTTTTATTATTGTAGCCAAAAGTTTACTCAATTAATCAACCAACTAAACATAAGCACAACAAATGTAAATAAGCTGGAATAAGTAAGCATGAGGAATTAATGTTTCCTTGCTGTTTTTGGCTCTAATAACAAGATTGAGCACTATTGATATATTAGTCACAGTTGCATAGTAAAATATGTGTTTCTAAATTTTAAATAGATAAGTGAGCTTGGTTAGGAACAAAATCAAAAGATTCTGTAAATATACATATAAGAATATTTGAATGAAATATTCAATACAATAGATTTTATATGTTGACTGTAAGCACTGCAGTTGGGGAAGCAAAGGCAGACATAATAGATTGTAACAAGTGCAATTAGATTCATACGAGCAAAATACTTTGGGACCACACAGGAATAAGTCTATATTGCAGTGCTTACAGTTATAAAATCTATTGTATTGTTCTGCCTATTTTTTTTGAAAATTTCCCATGTGAAACTACTAACATAAAAATATGGGGGTGAGACCTTCAAGATGGTAGAGGAGTAAGACGTAGAGACACCTTCCTCCCCACAAATACATCAGAAATACATCTACATGTGGAAAAACTCCTACAGAACACCTACTGAACGCTGGCAGAAGACCTCAGACTTCCCAAATGGCAAGAAACTCCCCACGTACCTGTGTAGGGCAAAAGAAAAAAGGAAAAACAGAGACAAAAGAATAGGGACGGGACCTGCACTTCTGGGAGGGAGCTGTGAAGGAGGAAAGGTTTCCACACACTAGGAAGCCCCTTCACTGGCAGAGACGGGGGCTGGGTAGGGGGAAGCTTCGGAGCCGCGGAGGAGAGTGCAGCAACAGGGGTGCGGAGGGAACAGTGGAGAGATTCCCACACAGAGGATCGGTGCCGACCAGACTTAACAGCCTGAGAGGTTTGTCTGCTCACCCGTCGGGGCAGGTGGGGCCTGAGAGCTGAGGCTTGGGCTTCTGAGGTCATATTCCAGGGAGAGGACTGGGGTTTGTCAAATACGGCCTTTATTTTTTTGAGGTAAGTTCCCTCTATGCCTACTTTCTGTACTGTTTTTACCATAAATGGGTGATGAATCTTGGTGAAAGCTTTTTCTGCATCTATTGAGATGATCGTATGGTTTTTGTCCTTCAATTTGTTAATATGGTGTATCACATTGATTGATTTGGGTATATTGAAGAATCCTTGCATTCCTGAGATAAACCGCACTTGATCATGGTGCATGATTCTTTTAATGTGCTGCTGGATTCTGTTTGCTAGTATTTTGTTGAGGATTTTTACATCTATGTTCCTCAGTGATATTGGCCTGTAGTTTTCTTTCTTTGTGACATTGTTGTCTGGTTTTGGTATCAGGCTGATGGTGGCCTCATAGAATGAGTTTAGGAGTTTTCTTCCCTCTGCTATATTTTGGAAGAGTTTGAGAAGGATAGGTGTTAGCTCTTCTCTAAATGTTTGATAGAATTCTCCTGTGAAGCCATCTGGTCCTGTACTTCTGTTTTTGGAAGATTTTTAAACACAGTCTCAATTTCAGTGCTTGTGTTTAGCCTTTTATATTTTCTGTTTCTTCCTGGTTCAGTCTCGGAAGAGACTGATTTTCTAAGAATTTGTCCATTTCTTCCAGGTTGTCCATTTTATTGGCATATGGTTGGTGGTAGTAATCTCTCATGATCCTTTGTATTTCTGCAGTGTCAGTTGTTCCCTCTCCTTTTTCATTTCTATTGATTTGAATCTTCTCCCTTTCTTTCTTAATGAGTTTGGCGAACGGTTTATCAATTTTGTTTATCTTCTCAAAGAACCAGCTTTTATTTTTATTGATCTTTGCTATTGTTTCCTTCATTTCTGTTTCATTTATTTCTGATCTGATCTGTATGATTTCTTTCCTTCTGCTAACTTTGGGGTGTTTTTGTTCTTCTTTCTGTAATTGCCTTAGGTGCAAGCTTAGGTTGTTTATTTGAGATTTTTCTTGTTTCTTGAGGTAGGATTTTATTGCTATAAACTTCCCTCTTAAAACTGCTTTTGCTGCATCCCATAGGTTTTGGGTCATTGTGTTTTCCTCGTCATTTGTTTCTAGGTATTTTTTGATTTCCTCTTTGATTTCTTCAGTGATCTCTTGGTTATTAAGTAGTGTATTGTTTAGCCTCCATGTGTTTGTATTTTTTACAGGTTTTTTCCTGTAATTGATATCTAGTTTCATAGCATGTGATCGGAAAAGATACTTGATATGATTTCAAATTTCTTAAATTTACCAAGGCTTGATTTGTGAATGAAAATATGATCTATCCTGGAGATGTTCCATGAGCACTTGAGAAGAAAGTGTATTCTGTTGTTTTTGGATGGAATGTCCTATAACTATCAATTAAGCCCATCTTGTTTAATGTATCATTTAAAGCTGTGTTTCCTTATTTATTTTCATTTTGCATGATCTGTCCATTGGTGAAAGTGGGGTGTAATAAAAATAATTTTAAAAGTAAAAAAACAAAAGAAAGAAGAGAGCAACCAAACCAAAAAACAAATCCACCAATGATAAGAAGCCCTAGAAATTGTACTAAGAAACAAAGAAACAAACAAACAAAAAGGATAGACAGAACCCTAGGACAAATGGTGAAAGCAAAGGAATATGGAGAAAATCACACAAAGAAGCATATACATACACACTTACAAAAAGAGAAAAGGGAAAAAATATATATATATATATATATACATCATTGCTCCCAAAGTCCACTGCCTCAATTTTGGGGTGATTCATTGTGTATTCAGATATTCCACAGGTCCAGGCTACATGAAATTGATTGTGGAGATTTAATCCACTCCTCCAGAGGCTGCTGGGAGATATTTCCCTTTCTCTTCTTTGTTTTGCACAGCTCCTGGGGTTCAACTTTGGATTTGGCCCTGCCTCTGCATGTAGGTCGGCTGAGGGTGGTTGTTCTTCGCTCTGATAGGACGGGGTTAAAGTAGCAGCTGATTAGGGGGCTCTGGCTCACTCAGCCTGGGGGAGGGAGGGGTACAGAATGCAGGGTGAGCCTGTGGTGGCAGAGGCCAGCATGATGTTGCAACAGCCTGAAGTGCGCCATGTGTTCTCCCGGAGGAAGTTGTCCCTGAGTCACGGGACCCTGGCAGTGGCAGGCTGCACAGGCTCCCAGGAACGGAGGTGTGGATAGTGACCTGTGATCGCACACAGGCTTCTTGGTGGCTGCAGCAGCAGCCTTAGCATGTCATGCCTGTCTCTGGGGTCCGCGCTGATAGCCGCGGCTTGTGCTGGTCTCTGGAGCTTGTGTAGGCAGTGCTCTGAATCCCCTCTCCTCGCGCACCCCGAAACAACGGTTTCTTGCCTCTTAGGCAGGTCCAACCTTTTCCCGGACTCCCTCCCCGCCAGCTGTGGTGCACTAGCCCCCTTCAGGCTGTGTTCACGTAGCCAACCCCAGTCCTTTCCCTGGGATCTGACCTCCAAAGCCTGAGCCTCAGGTCCCAGCGCCAAACCGCCCCGGCAGGTAAGCAGACAAGCCTCTCGGGCTGGTGAGTGCTGGTAGGCACCGATCCACTGTGCGGTGATCTCTCCACTTTGCCCTCTGCACCCCTGTTGCTGCGCTCTCCTCTGTGGCTCGAAGCTTCCCCACCACCTATCTCTGCCACTGAAGGAGCTTCCTAGTGTGTAGAAACCTTTCCTCCTTCACAGCTCCCTCCCAGAGGTGCAGGTCCCATCCCTATTCATTTGTCTCTGTTTTTCCTTTTGTCTTTTGCCTTACTCAGGTACGTGGGGAGTTTCTTGCCTTTTGGGAAGTCTGAGGCCTTCTGCCAGCGTTCAGTGGGTCTTCTATAGGAGTTGTTCCACATGTAGATGTATTTCTGATGTATTTGTGGGGAGGAAGGTGATCTCCACGTGTTACTCCTCCGCCATCTTGAAGGCCTCTGATCAATAAAATTTAGCTTTGAAGCTGCCGCTGGGTCAGTTTTCTCTGAACCAAATGGGGTACTTTGGGGAATTTTGTATAACTGATTTTAAAAATCAAGTCACTGATTGAAAAACAGAACAAAGGAATAGCTACCAACAATGATCAGTACATTCACTATCACCAAAAGTATTTTAAATTATACTACAGTCCTAGGCAGTTCAAAAGAACAATAAAAGCAGAAATAGGAGATGTGAATATCGGGGAGGAATTGGAAGAGAGTGCAAAATTGTCATTTTATAATATTATCTTAAAAGGAATAAAATAGAGCTAACAGAAAATCTAGATCATTGAGTAAAATGAGTTAGCACAAGATCAACAGTAGAAAATTACTTTCCTACACATAAGTAATAAGTGATTGGAAATGTAAAATCTTTAAAAAAATATCCCATTCACACATTTATAATAGCCACAAACCTCTGTTATATGTTGAAATAAGTCTAATATATAATGTGCAGGACCTACATGTTTAAAGTATAAAACTTTACCAGAAGACCTAACCTGGATAAATTACTTGGCTCTGAATGGCTTGATTAAATATTAAAATTCTTACGAAATAAAATACAGGGAAAGTACAAAAATGAAGCAAAGCATTCCTCAGCAATATTTCTTCAGAATAAACAAGGAAGAAAATTGTCTTTTCTTACTGTTCGTATTTATAAATGCCTTAAATAAGAGTACAAACCACAAACAAAACTCTTTTTCTGGTTTCAGTTTGTAAATTTTTAGTTATCTATCTTGCTTCAAAGATAGAGTTTACAATATCCAAAGACTGGGAGAAGAGTTCACATTTATCTGTGGATTCTGGAAGTTGAGTTCAGGGTTTATCCACTCCATCTGAACATTAGAATCACCTAGGATCTTTAAAAATTATTGATGTCCAAGTCCATATAGATCAATTATATCACATTTCTGGGGGTGACACCAGGCCTCTGGAAGTTTTTACTTTCGTAGGTTATTCCAAACTAAATCTAGGGTTGACAACTTCTGACTAAATTCTCCATGCCATGTTTTATAATGATGTTGAAATGTTGCAGAAAAGAGAAAAAGCAAAAGCATTGGTCTGGAAATTTGAAAGTAATTGTAAATTGTTGGACTACAAAAAAATTAATGAGCAATGCATCTTAACTATTCATAGACAATATGCTTGAGAAGACTTTAAGTGTTTAGAAAAAAGATAGAATGCTTTGGAATTAAAATATGTTTTCATTCTCATAAAAGTATAAAAAGTTATACTTAGACTATAACTTATAGTTATAACTATATATAGTTATAACTATAGTTATATAGTTATA
Organism: Globicephala melas; assembly: GCF_963455315.2. Lineage (NCBI taxonomy): Eukaryota > Metazoa > Chordata > Mammalia > Artiodactyla > Delphinidae > Globicephala > Globicephala melas. Next base: position 82,997,248 of record NC_083322.1, read on the forward strand.
ACTATAACTTATAGTTATACTTATGCCTAGAAAGTTAAATATCTTTGAGTCAGGCTGAGTCTGTTGCCATAGGAGATTCTGTAGAAGATGTGGGTATATTCTAAGGCTGAAGCAGAAATCCAGAGTCTCTGAGAAGACTCAGGAGGAAAGAGGTACAGACCAGTGTGGATGATCAGGAGATTGTGAAGAAGGTCAGGTACAGATCTGGGAGCAAGAAAGCTCAACCAAAATGAAAAATCCAAAAGCAGATTGAAAAATATGTAGGGTCAAATTTGAGATTTCATGATGTTTTTCTTTATTTCAGCTGTGACTTTGCAGTGACCTAGAAATAATAAATGCTGTGTCCCAGGACATTACTGCTCAGTGCTAGTTCCTTAACATCTATTTTCTGCTTTGAATATATCTAATGTCAACTCTGGAGCATCTGAAAACAAGTTAAGATGTTTTGCAAGCAATAAATTATAGTGTCTTTTTCATGCATATTTTTGCTATTATTAGAAGGCTATTTCCATAATTCAAAGGGTTTCATTTAAAAATATTGAAATGATATTTAAAAGAGTTCATTTTAAACTGAATCTTTTCAAGTTTCCTTTTAGTAGGCAATATTTTCTGTTACATGAGTCTGAACAAGCTATGCCTCTAGAAAAGGTTATTTTAAAATAAATTTGGATGTATTTTGATGTATCAAATTTCCTTTTCAGTGATTATTGTTTCAGTAACACATATTTTTGATTTGGTGTCTTTAATGTTAACACTAAACATATTTGCAGGTGGAATGGGATAGGAAAAAAAAGATTTGCAAAAAAGAAGAAACACAATTATTTTAAGTTGAAAGTGCTATTTAACCTTTTGAGTTTGGTAAGGATATATTTTCTTATAATATTTTCTAATAACCCTAAAATTATTCATCAAGTATATATTAGAACATTTCTAATATGACCAGCTACCAATTTCTTTACTTTCTAACAATATAGACCAATATATTGGAGACTAGGACTTAGTCCTCTACAAAATATTAAATCAGATTTATAAGAAGAGAAATTTCCTACTGATCTATTTGCACCTTTTTACTCTATGGCATTCAATCATTTAACACATACTTTTATGGTCCTTAGTTGTATTAAAGTCTTAATAAATATAATCAGTGCCTCTGATGTTAAAATATAATATATTATTTTACATAGAATGTTAAAAAAATATTTGTGTTTATGAATTGTAATTTATTTTTAGCTGGTACAATAACAGATGTTCCACTGAATCCCTGTTCTACTGAATTGAAGTTCTATTGAATACCTCTAATGCCCTATGGACAGGTCAAACAAAACCTACCAACCCTGAAATACTAAGGCCAGGGAGAATAATCTAAGGCAAAATTTCACAACTGCTCAGACCACAAGACAACTTAACATAGGCATCAGAAGAATGAATTTAGGCCACTTTCCTATCTCCAAGAAACAATGTTGACAACTAAAACTGGAAAATTCTGACTGACATCCACTTATCAACATCATAGAGAAAAATACTAGGACAACAGTAGGCTGGAAGATCTTACCCCATAAGCTGTTTAATAATTTTGGATATACAAAATTCTTTTCCTCCTAGCTTTGTCCTGGGTCTTTGACTTAAGCCATTTTAAACTTCTTCACAGCTTCCCATAGTATGTTGTTTTGCCTCAAACATAGTTCAATTTTTCTCATCATAATATTATTAGCATGTGAAGGTGCTTCTTTATGAGGTGTAGGAGTGTTGTATACTGAAATCTAAACCATGCATGATCAAATTCTCACTTTATTTTTGGATCGTCTCAATTTTATGGTCAATGGATTATAAATATTTTTCACTTTCCCCTTATTATGGCTGTCATTTCATGAGGTGTTATGGGTTGAACTGTGTCCCCCAAAATGATATGTTGAAGTATAGCCCCCAATACTTCAAAATGTGACCTTATTTGGAAATAGGACCTTTAGAGGTAATCACTTTAGAATAAGGTCATTAAGATGGGCACTGTCCAATATGACTGCTGTCCTTATAAAAAAGGGAGATTTGACATGGAGGCAGACATGCACAGAGAGAAGATCATATGAGGACAGGTAGGGAGAAGTCAGCCATGTGTCTAGAAAGATTAATCTGCAAGTCAAGGAATGCCAGAAGCTAGAAGAGGCAAGGATGGATTCTCTCCTGGAACCATCAGAGATGCCAGCATAGACCTGATTTTGGAATTCTAGCCTCCAAAGCATGAGGCTATAAATTCCTGCTGTTTTAAGCTACCATTTTTTGGTACTTTCTTACACCAATCCTAAGAAACTAAAACATGTGATATTTGCTATCTCTACACAATCTCTTAAATTTCCTGGCTTCACAAATTTTATTTTTCAAACTCATCCTGCACATTTGAATTATAAAACACTTTCCTCATCCATTACAGTAAAGACACCTCTGATCACTGCTCTAGTATATGCATCTTAAAAAACACTGTGGATATATCTGTCAAAATAATATTCTTCAAGGTTATAGTTCACTGTTTGGAATGAAGTTGTTAGTCATGTACAGCAGTAACTGATCCTTGGCTTTAGTTAGGCTCCTTGCATCTTTCACAATTAAGAAGACCATCTACCCAAAGCAGTCCAGGTAGGAGGAATGCTCTGAAATACTGAAGAAAATCATTGTGATCATAGAAGTAAGTGATTTGAAAAATATTCCACTGCGAAGCCCTCCTAATCAGCCCTTGTGGATTTGTGTCATTATTTCTTAATGTCTCTTATTTTTATATTACTGTTATTCGAATCATTGTTGAGAAACAACCATGAGTGGAAATGGATAGCAATTTGTCTAAAACCTCAGTTACCCAGAAACCAGCTTAGTAACCAGAGATAAGTTCAAAAAGTTCTAACAGCAAAAATTCTGGACGTAGAATTCATTATGCTAAATGCATGCACCCAGATAGAAGGGAAATCCATTGGTCTCACATTCAAAGCCTATGCACCCTTAATTTATAGACAATTCTACAAGCAAAATCCACTCATTTTCAGATCAACTACACAGAAATGTAAGAAACTCCTAAAGTTTAACATATTTCATTTTATTTTTGAAGCAATGTCAATACATAAAATTCTAAATATATATAAAAATATGCACCAATAGCTTAAATTGCCTTTAAAAACTTCCATTAGCATTTTAACATTCTCTCTGCATTTTAATCTATGTATACATCTTTTATAATAAATGCTGTACATTTGCAGTATGTATCCTTTCTCCTTTATCACTGTGAGAAATGGACTATTGCCTGCCATATCAATAAACAAAGTATGTTACAGTTATCAGCGATTGCAGTCCTCTAACGTGAGCTGGTGAGCCCTGAGGAGACTCAGGAAGGAAAGAATACCTGCCATCTAGCAGCCATCAGACTGCAGCCACTCCCCATGGTGAGCCCTGAGGAAATTCAGGATGTGAAAACACAAGATACTGGCCCCAGAGAGCTGAGGTGTATATCAAAGGAATGATTTCAGTGAGCCCAGACTTTTGCATCTTCCCATACACAGAAAAGTGCTACATTCCTTAACTTGACATATCTGGTTTTTTTTTTTTTTTTAATTAACGATAATCTTTTGACTTTCAGACTCCCTGCCCTTTGTTGCAAAACTCCTATATAGTCTGGCTCTCCCCATCACATCCTTGGAGCAGTTCTCTCAGGGTTACTTGAGATGCTGCCTCCTAGGCTTGAAGTCCTAAAAATTCCTGCCAAGTAAAAGATAACTCTCAACTTTTAGGTTGTGAACAATTTTTTAAGTTGACAACTGTATATTATATCAAAGATATTTTCCATGCCATTAGTTGTTGGCCACCACAACCCCTCTAACGTCAACATAATATTCCATTAAAGTCCTTTATTTCATTCCATTAAACCTGTAGATTAAAATAAGGGTGGATGCTGCCACTGATACCTAAATATCCATAGACAGCAGCAAGCAGCGGCAGATGGACTGTGGCTTAGAGGAATGAGGTGAATGTTCATTAAAAGCTGATAGAGGAAGTCTAACATAACTATTCCTCAGTAGCTACTGGATGATTCATGGTAATACTGCATGGCTAGAGTCATTCAAAATCTCCAAATTCCCTATTTAAGAAGTCAAAAAAGCATTCAATATGAAAAACACTTCAGTCACATTTGTAGAGTGTTTAAAAGTAAAGTGAGTTTTAGCTCAGACGGGTATATTTCAGATATGGAAAATGAAATCAGGAACAACACAGATGATGCTTGATTGGGACACACTAATTATATATTACACCTGGTCGCCCAGTTTCCAGCTTCATAGGGGGGCAAAAGCACAATCAGCCATTCCATACACTGGGCAAAGAACCATGCACTGATCTGGAGGAAAAATCCCTGCTGGTAAGGAAAGATTAATATAACCTAATCCACAGGATTGCAAGGGGTCCATCCAGTTGTGGAAACTGCTTCATTTTGAAATGAAACTAGACTTTAAAACCCGCTGAAGAAACTCTCTTGTAAAACAGAAAACAAAACCGACAAAAACAACGACAAAAAGTGATCAGCGATGTATTACTCTAATCGTTAACATGTTTTAGTTGACTTTTAAAGATATACAGAAACATTTTCTTCTCGTAAGAACAACTACGAATAACTAGGCCTATTTAAATTTAAACCCCATGCTAACTACTGGATTTGCATTAGGTAAGGAAAAGGGAAATAGCATTTATTTTTTCAGAAGCATGAAATGAGACAATTGGTATGCATCACTCAACTTAATAAGTATAACATCCCTATGGAGTAACATTGTCTCCATTATTACAGATGAGGAAATTGAGTCAATAATAAATACACATGGCTAGTGAATGGAACATCCAGATTTAAAATGCCAATCTTACTCCAACATGTGTTCTTAAGCAACATATTATACTAATTCTTCTATTCTATTAACCAGATAGGTCTTAAGTTCAGAGAACCACAAAAAATCCTTTGAAACTATTCACACCCAACTTTCCCCTCTGATTTAAACTTATCATAAAACAAAAACTCAAGCTGGAATTACTTCAGCTACCCTTGCATATCTCTCAAACTCATCAAAACACAATTCTCAACATCTGCATTCTAAGGACCAGAGGCAAAGGAAAAGAAGGTAAGAAGAGAAGTAAAGGAAAATAACTGAAAGAATAGTTCAGCTGAAAAAGAAAAAAGATACAAAAGAAGAGGAAGTAGATGAGAAAAGAGAGAAATATAGTTCTAATTCTCTACTTTTCAGCCAATGTATTGGAGAAATACACTTACACCACTATTGCCTGGAAATCGCTGATGAGGAAAAAATGTGCGTGTGTTCTTGTATTTCATCTATGCCATTTTTTAATGTCTTAGGCTATGTTTTGAGTCCTTTGAGATTTCTGAATGCTGACAAAATGAGTGGAGAAAGTAATTCTAGAATTTAGAGGAGGACAGATGAATCACAGATTACATATTTCATCAACTGTCATCTAAGTTTCAATTTTTCTTCAACACAAATCTTCAAGAAAGTCAGACTGTCTTCATATCTTGACTTCATGACCTCTTTAGTATTTGGTATAAAAATATTTTTTTAAAAGGAAGCAGAAGGAAAAGCAAGTGCACACTGTAACTCTGTGTGCTGTCCATGGTATTTGTCCTCACTGCCTTTGCAATACCATTACTTTTCAGTACAGGCAAAGTCCACTGATGACTGTGAGTCTATTTAGCACAAAAAGTAACATAGTTTTGTATTTCACACACTTAAAAATAATCTAAGACGTTAACAATACTTTTAAAGCATGGTAACTTAACCTAAAACCAAATGTCAAGGCTATTTTACAGGATACTCCAATATTTGGGTTCTGGAGTGGAGAATTCTAATTCATGGTGAAAAGGGAGGTTTCTCCACACCACCAAGCAATGCTCCCGACACCAGCTGAGCATTCTACAATTCAACTGAATTCTGACATTATCTCCCCAAAGGTAGCATCAGATTCCACAGGTAAATAGTTCAATCCTACAAGACTGCCCTCCACTTTGGATGCCAATTGCAGGCTATAAAAAATTAATAAACAGAAACCTCAGTTAGAGTTGGGAGACCAGAAAGGAGAGCTCTCACAGATGGTGAAGATAGCAGAGCCCAACAGGATAGAGAAAGACTCCTCTTCTTTCCCGGCAAGGACTCAGCCAATGAAAAGGCACAGACTTTGTTTACTATACCCTCCTAACTTCCCTTTCCTCTCTATAAAAGTGTTCTCCTTTCCTTGCCCTGTGGGGACTTGCAGGTGGCTCACCATGGCTGCTGATCCCAAATTGCAATTCTCCACCAATCCTGAATAAACCTATCTTTGCTGGAGAAATATCAGGCAGTTTATTAGTTTCAGGTCAACAAAGCCCAGGTTGTGACCAGTCTTTTGACTCATGTGCTACAAATTGGAGGTTCCAACAACCCACTCTAACTCAGGATGCCAATCTCAAGTGCATGTTGTTACCTGTACTTCTGACCAACTGGCTATAAATCATATTTCCATGACCTTTCCTTGGGTTTGATTAATTTGCTAGAGCATGTCTACTGGGAAAAAAAAAAAAGCACAACATAAGAGCTGTGAGTTGAATTTTATTCAGAGTCTTACTAGGACTATAGCCCAGGAGATAGCCTCTCAGATAACTCTGAGGAACTGCTCCAAAGAGGGGAGGAAAGAGCCAAGAGCCAGCATATATATTTTGGGGGGGTGGGGGGTGGGGGGGGAGGACAGTGGTCCTGGGAAATAAATGTAATAAAATATATATCTTGGGGGGGGCGGGGCAGGGAGTTGTTGGCGGGAAGTTTAGAACTGGTGCGCTGCGCTCATCCTGCTGTCTCTTGTTCCGCCTGCTCCCTTTGTGCTCACATTCTGCCCTGCCATGCCCTGCTCTCAAGAGGCACAAGTCATCTCCCCCAGCAAACGGGCCCGGCCTGCGAAGGAGGGCGGCATGCGGCTCCGCTTTGTCCGGCTTTCGGAGCACGCCACCGCTCCGACCAAGGGGTCTGAGCGCGCCGCGGGCTATGACCTATACAGTGCCTATGATTACACAGTACCACCTATGGAGAAAGCCCTTGTGAAAAGAGACACTCAGATAGCTCTTCCTTCTGGGTGCTATGGGAGAGTAGCTCCACGTTCTGGCTTGGCTGCAAAACACTTCATAGATGTAGGAGCTGGTGTCATAGATGAAGATTATAGAGGAAATATTGGTGTTGTCCTGTTTAATTTTGGCAAAGAAAAGTTCGAAGTCAAAAAGGGTGATCGAATTGCACAGCTCATTTGTGAACGGATATTTTACCCAGAAATAGAGGAAGTTCAAGTTTTAGATGACACTGAAAGGGGTTCAGGAGGTTTTGGTTCCACTGGAAATAATTAAAATTTATGACAAGAAAAGAAAATGAGAAAATATACTTTTTCCTTGAAAATAAAGACTTTGCTTAAAGTGAAAAAAATATATATATATATATCTTTGTAAAAGATTACTGCTTATCACAAAATCCTGGTACTTCAGGTTAATGGTTTTAGTGCTTATCTACGTATGGGAAGATTCAAGAATCTTGGGTCTTGAAACTCTTCTCAGGGCACACTGTTGGTGGGGCTCTTCAGTGGGTTGCATTTTAACCTTTCTTAAACTGGATGATGAGCAAGATTCTTTGTTCTTTTTGCTTACAAGCAGCTCACAGAACACAGGAAACTCATTTACCCACTAAATTACCAGTATGTTATAAAAAGATATAATTCAGGAATAAGCAGATGTAAGAGATACACAGGGCAGTATGGGGAAAGGGTATGGAGCTCCAATGCTCTCTCTGAGTTTGTCAATCTCCCCAAACTCCACCTGTCCACCAACCTAAAAGCTCTTTGGGTTTTTATAAAGGCTTCATTACATAAGCATGAGAGATGAAGTCTTGTCCAGTGGTGATCATTTCAACCTCTAGCCCCTCACCCCTCCCCAGAGGTCAAGGGGTGGAACTGAAAGTTACAACTCTTCAATCACATGGTTGTTTTTTCTGGCAACCAGCCCCCATCCTTAGGTGACCTGGGGGCATTCCAAAAGTCACCTCATTAACATTAAAAAAGACACCTTTATCTCTCTCACCACTTAGGAAGTTCCAAGTGTTTTAGAAGCTCAGGGCTAGAAATGGGACAAAGACCAAACACATGTTTCTTTTTATAAATCACAACATCATATCCAGCAAAGATTCAGGATTCAAGATCTATGCATGACACTTCCTCTTGCTGGGTGACATGAGGCAATTTATTTAAGCTTTCAGTGTTTCAGTTTTCTGTATGTTGTGGGAGGAAAAAAAAACCTCAAAACTTTCTTCTACCCTTTGAGTTTCTTCTGGATGGTCTAAGAATTAAACTGACATGAGACAAATTAACAGGAGAAAATCAAATTTTATTTTGTATGTATGGGAACCCCACATATATGAGAGGGTCAAAGACCCCACATACATGAGAAGTTCAAAGAGAGAACAATAAGATATATATGACATCTTGAGCTAAGAAATAGGCTAGGGGCCTGAGGCTTCCAAGGACAGGAGGGTAATTTACAGGACAATAAGAAGAGCAGATGTTGGGTAATTAGATGTTTGCCATGACTTACAGATGGACCATTCAGATAAAATTTATCTCTGGTAATAACTCTTATTCTGGGAAAGACCAATTTAAATTCTTCTAAGTAGTTAAGCAGGGGCAGAAATTTCTCTTCAATCCACAGGATCTCAATTGCCTTTAGCTCAAAATAATTTTCATGCAGAAGTAACATATTTGGGGGAGGTTTGTTCTGAAACCCTTCAATGTAAAATATAGATAATAGTACCCATCTCCTAGGATTGCTATGATGATTAAGGAAGATGATTCTTAAAAAATACATAACATGGTATTATCCTATAAAGAGTGCATTCAATAAAAATATTCAGTTTTACTCTCATGTTTATTATTATTAATGGTATCACCAAGGTGAAGTAACTGGAGAAAATGATCTCACACATCCGTAGACATCTAGAAGCATATCACCCCTATGCTATTTAGTATAGAATTTTGATTATTCCAATTTGTTAATTACCAATTTTGTTAAAAACTGAACATGCATCAAGTTAGGTGAGGAAAAATATTATTATTTGTGAAATATTAAAATAGAACGTATTTTGTATGTGGTTTCTGGGCATTTGAAAGGAGATTCTAAATTTATGCTGTCCAATATCTGCCTGAATGAGCATTCAGGAACAAAATGTCTCAACAGTCCTATACCAGAGAGGCTGAGTACAACCAGCACCCTTAGGACCACTGGAAGGGAGTCTGTTTGAGCCTCTAAAGAATGTTTCTGGGCTCTATATCTCTGGAAACACATACAGATACCTTGAATTACTGCACTGCTGTGTTATTTGCAAATCAGTGTTGATGCAACAAAAAAGTGATACATCTACAATGTTATCTTGAAGACAGAGGGCTTTCATCCTGGAATAAAGTACAATTTACTAATTCAAGATGACTCTTGAACTGCTCAATATGAAGGCAAAATTATGAAAATATCATGTAACCAAGCCTTCTAGTTCTTATCAGCAATTCTCTTTCTCACTGTATGAAGAAAATCAATACACAAAAGAAGTGATATTGGCATGACTGTGAAACCATGCACCTCAGATTGGGACTTGAACCCACATGCCAGGACTCGAACCCAGGCTAAAGTCAGATTGGGACTTGAACCCATGTGGCTGGGACTTGAATCTGGCCAAAACCCACAGTCTTCCCACTGAGATCACACACCTGGTTTCAGGACATAATGAAGCTCAGGTTCTTGATGTCTCATCACAGAAAGAATTCAGTGAGACACAAAGTGATAGGTGAGAACTGGATTTATTTAGAGAGAAACACACTCCACAGAGAGAGTGTGGGCCATCTCAGAAGATGAGAAGGGCACCAGGGTATGGGGTTGTCAGTTTTTATAGGGGTGGGTAATTTCATAGGCTAATGAGTGGGGGGAGTATTCCAGCTATTTCAGGAAGGGGCGGGGATTTCCAGGAATTGGGCCATCTCCCACTCTTTGATCCTTATGGTTGGCCTTGGAAATTGTCATGGTGCCTGTGGGTGTGTCATTTAGCTTGCTGATGGGTTACAGTGAGCATATACTGAGGCTCAAGGTCTGGTGGAAGTCGACTTGTCCGCCATCTTGGGCCCATTTGGTTCTAATCAGTTTATGTCATGTCCTTGGGCTATGTCATTCTTTCAAAGGCTTTGCCCTGCCCCCTTCCCTGCTGTTTCAACTATGTCACCGCTAAGAATTCATTTTATTATCCTATGTCTAATGTTAACCAATTAAAATATAATTTAATATATTAAATTAAAATGTACTACAAGTTTCCTGCTTGTGACTTGTTAAATTACAGTCATGTTACAAAGCTGTGATAACACAGTCTGTCATAGAAATGCTGAGATCCACAAAAGAAGAGAAGCTAAAGGGCATTATTATAAGAATTGGTTTGTGGTGCATCCTTCTACAATTACCAGAAATATCTAAGGAAAATCATTATGAGTTCATGTGAGAAAGTTCTCAAAAGTGAATTAAAATTTAGTGTGGGTATTATCGCTTACTGAGCATTTCTGAAGAATCAGATTGAGGTTTCTCCAAGTAAGGTAAAGCGTCACTAGGCATGATATCACAATAAAGAGAACAATAAAACTCTTCAATCAGTAGTAGCCATACATTACATATGTTGAAGAAAAAAAAAAATCTTGCAGTTGCATCACTTGTATTAAGTTTGGAAAAAAAACCTTGCTCTTGCATCATTTGTATTAAGTTTGGGCACCATAAAGTAAGGAAAAGAACTGTACTCTAATGAAAAGGGAGGTATGTCTTTCATTTCAAAACCTCCATTTAAAGCTTCCATTTTGTCAGACTTAAACTTCTACTTTTTCAACTGCTTTAGGACTTTTAAGTTGCAAACATGTTCTCTTAACTTTTAAGTTGCAATTATCCTTCCAATTTCTTTTTTAACTTCTGAGCAATCTATTTTATTCCACTGAAAAGAAGTTGAAATTTAAGTCAAATACCACTTTTGTTCAACAAGACTTTGATAATGTAATGGTTTAGTCATCTTAATTTATTATGCTCAAAAAAAAAAGTCTCTAATGTATTACTCTGTAATAATCCAGTTTAGACAGTCAAAACTACTGAGTTGGACATCTCTTTCCTAAAATTATTCCCATTATTTTACTTTAATTTATGTCTCGTATACTTCTACATTTAAAAATATCAGAGTTAATCCTGCATTACACTTGAAAAAGTTTACAAATTGCAAATATAAAGTATTATTAACAACATTTATCAAAAAAGAAGAAACCAAGTGCTACAGTCGCTATTATTTTTAAATGTCCTCTGGATATAATGTGAGTCATTGTGTCATGATTTTATCTCTGTATCTGTGACTAACTTGTTTCATTTGTTGTAATTTGGTGTTATTAAAATCATATCTTGGTATCAGTTCCCATCTGTGACTTCTAACTTTTCTCTTGCAATGGCCATAGGCTGCAGCGAAATCTTAATTCACCATTCATGACCACGGTCTGTTGGTCACAAAGGAAATTAGTCATGAGACCAGGAATAAGTTAATGCAAAGTCACCATCCATATTACTCAAGTAATTTTGAAAGTCAGGTATGTAAGTCTATTCATGATGGGTAACACATTATTAACATCATTACATGTAATTTAGATTCATAGCCTTTAAAACATACTAAAAAACTAGAAAATACTAGTAAGCATCATCGGCTTTTAGCTTCTAAGTATGCATTATAATAAGAGTAATAAAAATCTATTTTTCCTCAGAAGCTGAATCCTGTGATGTATAAAATAAATTAAGATCGTGCCATACACAAGTTTTCACTGATCTTATACAGCAACCTTCAGTTTTCTGGTAGGTGACCATGTGCAGTAATTTGTAATAAACTAACAGTCTCACATGCTGGGAGTGCTGCTAGACTGCTGTAGGGGAAGTTAGTTTGATGAAATACAAATGAAAACTGTAATAGAAAATTCATCCCAGAACAAATGACTTCTACTGTGCCCAGCCATAAACTCCATGAGGACAGAAGCTCCCCTGCTCATACTACGTATTTCTTCATCAGGATTTAAATTGGTCTTTCCCAGAATAAGAGTGATTACCAGAGATAAATTTTATCTGAATGGTCCTTTAATCCTATCTTTAAAATCCTTTGTACTAAACGGGTAATTTAGTGAGTAAACGAATTTCCTGAGGTCTGTGAGTCACTTTAACAAATTAATCAAACCCAAGGAGGGGACCATGGGAACCTCTGAAGCATAGGTAACAACCTGGGTTTGCAATTGTCCTCTGAAGTAGAGGGCAGTCTTGTGGGACTGAGCCCCTTACTTATCAGTGGGATCTGATACTATCTCTGGGTAGATAGAATTGAGTTGTATTGTCAGACACACAGCTAGTGTCCAGAACATTGGTTGGTGGTATGGGGATACCACCTCCCTCCACACATTGGAATTGAGTCCAGAACCCAAAGAATGAGTAAACATTATTTTACTATGTTTTTGGAGTATATGAGTTGTATGCTTGTTTACTAGAATATATTATATAAAATGTATACTAGGGCTATAAAGATGCAGGAGACTCTGAACAAGGAAAGAATTTAGTCTACTATCTTTTATCCTATTCCAGGCTGTGGTCCTCTAGGAGTTTTGTGGTATATGATCAATCACCAGCTCTCAAGGACTGCAGGTACCCACTGTGTCCTTAAGAAAGAAGGCCCTGGTGTGCCCCTCTTAGACTTTCTTAAGTGTACGGATGTATCAGGTTCAACGAAATTCTTAAATGTGCTCATTTGATTTAAATATATGAAACACCTGACTCTTCATCCCCAAGAGCTTCTAAATGAATGAAAAAGAAAAATTTTATGGGCCCTTGATTATACATCAGGGGATTTTGTTCAATACAGTATGAATCTTTTATAGGACTTTTAATCCAGTTTGAGAGAAAAAAAAAAAACAAAACCTAGGAGAGCATACAAGGACTAAAGATTCCCTCCTCTTCTCTCTCCCCTCTCCTCTCTCTCTCTCTCTCTCTCATATACACCATATTTCTCATTATAGCATTGGATTTTATATGTAGTCTATGGTCCATAGACTTACACACATACAGGCGTAAAAGTTGATACATTATTATCTACTATAACCCATATTTTATTCAGATTTCCTTCATTTTTAACTAATCTTCGTTTTCTACTTTCTATTTCAGAATCCCATCCAGAATACTACATAAGTAGTGGTCTTATCTTTTTAGGCTCCTCTTGAAGTAACAGTTTCTCAGATTTTCCTTGTTTTTGATGACTGAGAGTTTTGAGGAGTATTGGTCAGGTATTTTTATAGAATGTGCCTCAGTTGGGATTTGTCTGATGTTTAATCGAGCATAGTAAAGGAATTTTGGGCAGAAGACCACAGTGATAAAATCTATAGACATTACATTCTAATCACATCATATCAAGGCTATATATTACCAGCGTAACTTATCACTGTTGATGTTGATCTGATCTTTTGGTTGAGGTAGTCTTTTTCAGGCTTGTTCACTGTAAAGTTATTCCTTTATTCCCCTTTCCATAAGGTATTCTTTAGAAAAAAGCCATTCTGTTCAGCACATATTAAGGAGTAGGGAGTTTTGCTCCACTTCTTGAGGGCAAAATAGCTACATATATTATTTGGAATTCTTCTGCACAGAGGATTTTTCTGTTCTCATCATTTACTTATTTATTCAATCATTTATGTCAGTATGGACTCATGGATATTTATTTTATACTTTGGGTTCTAATCCATTACTACTTTATTGTTTTGTTCCTCAAATTATTTCAACTTTGGCTATTTCAACCTTTCAGTTAGCTGTTGAATCCCTTTCACATATTCTATTAGTGTGTGTGTGTGTGTTTGTGTCTGTGTGTGTGGTATGTGTGTGGGGTGGGGGGGAATGAGAATTACCTAACTTTCTGGCACTACACTACACAATGCTGCAAGCTCATGTTGCATATTCCCTGCCCAATTCTTAGAATTAGCCATTTTCCAAGGAAAATGGCTAATTGTCTTTATTAAAGAATGGTATTAAAAACTGATATCTGAGTGCTACATCTACTCATTGTAACTAGAGCATCATTGCTTCTAGGCTCTCTTAGTTGATAGAGCAAGGAAATATATGTGTCTATAAACATATCTATAAATGTTTCCCTATTTAGCCATCTGTATCTATATTAACCTAAACAAAAGTTCACACTGATCCCTCCAACATTAATCCATTACCATATGGATTATGCATAATTCTAACTTCTTTCTTATCTGTAACCTCCTACTCCAGCAATGAAAATCCTGGCTCTCACCATCCACCATCTATTTATTTAATACAATATATAGGTATAGTAGCTTCAGAATTATTAAATGTACCCCTGTGATAAACAACTTTATCAACTAGTATAGTGTTTATGTAGCCTTCCTTTAAGTAAGAATAAAATGACTTTATTCTTACAGAAGTCGTTTTCAAAATTACTTAGTTCAGCATCATTTCCCCCATCCTCTTCTGTTAGGTTGCTTCATACATTTGTAATACAGTTAGATTCTCCTGTCACATTCTACATTCCATCCTGGGTTCCCTCGACCTCTCAAATGACATTTTAAATTTTTTGCACATATTAAAATTTACTTTCTGATGTGAAATTCTATGGATTTTGACAAATGCATAATGTCACTCACCATTATTGTCATCTTTCATTACAGATTCTACAAAATATTTCCTCAAAACTTTCAAGGTCATCAAAAACAAGAAAACTCTCAGAAACTGTCACACCAAGAGGAGCCTAAGGAGATATGACTGCTAAATGTAATCTAGTATCCTGGCATAGAAAAAGTAGATTAGGTAAAAATGAAGGAAATCTGAGTAAAAGATGGGTTACAGTGGATAATAATGTATCAATACTGATTCATTAATTCTGACAATGTACACATTAATGCAAGCTGTTAATATTGATAGTAGGGAAAACTGGGTATGTGCTATATGGGAATTCTCTCTACTATCTTTGAAATTTTCTGTAAATATAAAACGATACTTAAATTAAAATTTTATTAAAATTAATTAAATCAAAATAAATCTATCAATTCAAAGTAATTCATATCAAACTCCTCAAAGGATTTTTTTAATAGATAAGCTAATTCTTAAAATACTAAGAAAATGTTCAAAATTAGCAAATAATTATAGAAGAACAGGGTCAAAGGACTGATTTTAATGACTGGCAGTAATTATTAAAATTATTTTAATAACACAGTTATATTATATTTTAGTAATAATATAATTACTGGGAAACATGGTCTATTTAATAAATATGCTGAGATAAATTGTCATTCAATAAAAACAATTTGGGACTCCCCTGGTGGTCCAGTGATTGAGACTCTGCACTTCCACTGCAGGGGGAGCAGGTTCGATCCCCGCTTGGGGAACTAGGATCCTGCATGCTGAATGGTGTAACCAAAAAAAAAAAAAAGAAAAAAGAAAACAATTAACTTGGATCTACACCTTACAGTAAAAATAAGTGTCATGGGCATTAAAACACTAAATGTGAAAATTTTAAATCCTCTAGAACAAAATAGAAGAGAATAATTTAAAAAATACAGCATAGTGAGAGATTTTTTTAAACATATTTTTTAAAGATAGAAACCAAAATGGTGGCACTCAATTAATTCAACTATACTGAAAAATGAATCTCTGTTCATCACAAAGTAAGTGAAAAATCAAACCACAGACAATAAGAAAATGATTTCTAACCAGGTGGATTCAGAAGGACAAGGACCAAGGTTATATAAAGAACTCCCACTATATAACATAAGAAAACAAACTGCAAATAGTTAAGAAAAATAGAGAGGTGGCAAAAACTCTGAATGGGCAGGTCACTGAAAAGGAAAATAAAAATAGGAATTTGAACAGATAATCTGTCTCATCATCTGTGAGGACAATCCAAATTAAAACTATGTGAAACAATCAAAAGCCTGAAAGCATCAGAGGATATGGAGCCACAAGACTTCTCCCTCATTGCTGGAGGAATTTAATTGACACCACCATTCTAGAGGAGAATTGGAATATCCATTACGTTAAAGATGCCAGTACCCTACTATCCAAGAATTCAGTATCTATTCACATATATTAGAGCAGTACTTTAAAAAACACATTAACCATCATTCACAGTAAAAAAATCATTTTTATATTGCAATGCTGTACACACATAGTTAGGGGAAAAAGGAATTTTCATGAAACAATATCCTTACATGTGTGATACCTTTGAATATTTTCTTTTATTCTCTTTTCCCTTGCCATTTCACTTCATTCCTTTGTATTTCAATTTTTTAAGACCAAGGACACATGTACAAGCATATATATTGCTGAGTTTTTGTAATGAGAAAGTGAAATACTTAGCTATTTATCAAGAGAATAATGGATATAGAGTGAAATTAATGAAGTAGGGAAAATTGCATCAACATAAATAAAACTCAAAAATACATTGATACAATTTAACTACAGAATGATACTTTTATGTAAAATTTTAAAACATACAAAACAAAATTATATATTTTGGGGTACAAACATACTTGATAAAAATCCAAAATATTCACAGCACTGATAAACTTTAAATTTGGGATAGTGGTTACCTCCAGGAAGTAAAGGAGATAGGACAATGGAATTGAGAAATTGTATAAAGGAGGTTTGAATTATATTTGTAGTATTATTTCTTAAGCTAGAAGGTGGGCACTTGGGCACACTATTTTTAGTGTGCTTAAAATATTTCATTATAATAAAAAAGGAATGCAATATATGGATATAATTATAAAGAGAAATCTCTAAGACTACTGTAACCCTTATCTTTGCATTATAACTCTATTCAAGCTCAAATAATTCATTCAAACTTTGTTGCCCTTCTAGAGTTAAGATATGGCATATTTTCCACCATTTCATTGAGGGAATTCTTCATATTTCTATCTGGATTTGAACCTTCATTAAGCTATCATAAACTGCTCAGTTTTCCTTGCTACTGAACACCCTGAACTGAACTGATCATTTTTTTAATACAGAAGAAAATGATTTTGCATAAACACAGTATCTCACCAAATTTCTACTTGTAAATCTGGACTGAGTTGCATGTGGATATTACTCAAGCTGAATCTGTTTAAATATTAAGTTTAACTCAAGCAGACAGACGCTTCCGTTTTTAGGTATTTGAACAAAAAATGAAGTATCTTTGAAAATGAAATCAGGAAGCTGAGGCGTGTGAGCTGAGTCATTTAATTTAGAGGAATAGTACATCTAGACAGCATTGTAATGGCCCAGTCACACAGAATTTAATGTGTAGATCTTTGCTATATTTTTATAAGTTCACAGGCAGATCTGATTTAGTTAAATCAATGCTTAGCTTTCAAGGTACACTCCATCTATTTAAAATCATAAATCAAATTGATGACAAACATTATCAATGACCTTACAGTATATCTGTGTCTTGGTTAACTGATGTCCACTTGGAAAAGACAGATGACAGAACAGTAGGGGCTATTTGATATAATGAAGACTGATAGCTTCTGCCTTGGTAGAGTGAAGCACATTTGCCATCCATCTAGATTCCAGCAGTTCATTTCAGACAGAATCAGACAAAATAAGAAAGTACAACGAAAGGAGATGTACTCTCAAAAAAATCTCAATACAGTAACTTAAAATGTCAGCAAGTGGAATTTTTATGTTAAATACATCTAAGTGAGGAAGGACAAAAAAAGAAAGCATGAGTAGTATTTTCCTCTAATTCGATTGATAGATATTGATTCACCACATGCTTTTTTAAAATTTCTAAAATATGTTACATTTTGGTGTACAAAAACGTTTTCTATATGTAAAATTCACCATTCAATATCAAAAATAGAACATTACTCATATCATTGCAAATATTAGTACGTTTCTCATCAATTTCATCCATTGCCTATAGCATGACCTCTATAATCCAGAAGAAAAAATAAAAAACTGGTGAACTGGCAAACAACAACAAAAAAGGAAAACATGAATAATAATGTAAATTTAAAGATAATACAGGGAGCTCCCTGGTGGCTAGTGGTTAGGGTTCTGGGCTTTCACTGCCATGGTCGGGTCTTAATCTTTGGTGGGGAAACTGAGATCCTACAAGGCGCACAGTGTAGCCATAAAAACAAAAACCACAAAGTAAAAAGAAAATACAATGCTCTTCCTTAGAAAATGAAACCCTAAAACTTAATAACATCATCAATGAATTATGAAAACTTTTAAGAAAGGAATAATTCTAATCATACACAATATCTTCCAAATGAGAGAAAAAGAAAGATCACCACTCTGAACAAGTAAATACTGACATTGATATCAGCAAAGTATTTGCTTTAGGATAGCAAATAATGACATTGATATCAAATTTGGTTGAGCACAGTATGAAAATAGAAAATACAAGATTGATTTAGGATTTGAATATCAGTGCAATTATTACATTAACACAGTGTGGTCATCTGAACTGATGCAAAATAAAAATACATTTAGTAAAAGTCACTATTCATTCTTGATAAAACAACTTTTAGCAAATAGTTACAGAAGGTGATTTTTTTAATCTAAAAAGGATAATTCAATAAAATAAACGTCATAAAAATCATCATACGTGTTGGTGACATGTTTAAAGTTTTGTCTCTGATGATAGGAACAAAAGATGGATACTCTTATCATCTCTTTATGCAACTTTGTACCTAAACAATGATAAAAGGTAGGGAAAAAAATGAAATGTAACGATTGGAGAAACTAACGGTTATAGGTTATACTGTTATTTAAGAAGAAAATCTAAAAGTATCTGCAGATAAGTTATTACACTAATAAAGCAATCTAGCAATATTGCTAAATATAAACTCAATATTAAAAACCTGCATTTCTGGGCTTCCCTGGTGGCGCAGTGGTTGAGAGTCCACCTGCCGATGCAGGGGACGCGGGTTCACGCCCCAGTCCGGGAAGATCCCACATGCCGTGGAGCGGCTGGGCCCGTGAGCCATGGCTGCTGAGCCTGCACGTCCGGAGCCTGTGCTCCGCTAAGGGAGAGGCCACAACAGTGAGAGGCCCGCGTACTGCAAAAAAACAAAAAACAAAAACCAAAAATACCCCTGCATTTCTATATACTAGCTAAAAGAATTAGGAAATGAAATTTTAAATAAAGGTGCTCATTCTAGTTAGTAATGAAGGAATGTAAGTTAAACCTAAAATGAAATATCACTACATAGTTACCAAAATGGCTAAAATTAAAAGTACTGACTACAAAATAGAGTGGAGGATGAACAAATTTGCATGGTTTGGGAAATGGTATGCCAGTACCTTTCACAGTTTGTCATATAAATGTCAAATGACCTAAAAATCCAATTCCCAGGTATATACCAAACAGAACTGCATGTGTTATGCACCATAAGACATTTACAAGTGTGTCCACAGTAGCATTTTTAAAGGCATGAATGAATAACAACCGAATTATCCATTAACAGTAGAATGGATTCATATATTTTGGTATATACATATAATAGACTACTACAAGGGACTTCCCTGGTGGTGCAGTGGTTAAGAATCCACCTGCCAATGCAAGGGACATGGGTTCGAACCCTGGTCTGGAAAGATCCCACATACCACAGAGCAACTAAGCCCATTGTGCCACAACTACTAAGCCTGCATTCTAGAGCCCATGAGCCACAACTACTGAAGCCTGCACATCTAGAGCCAGTGCTCTGCAACAAGAGAAGACACCATAATGAGAAGCCCATGCACCACAACAAAGATTAGCCCCTGCTCGCCGCAACTAGAGAAAGCCCATACACAGCAATGAAGACCCAATGCAGCCACAAATAAATAAATAAATAAATAAATAAATAAATAAAAAATAATGGACTACCACAGCTACGCAACAACATAGTAATAATAGAAAATGGTAATAGGAACATACATATCGATAACTACCTTAAATGTAAATGGATTAAATGTTCCAACCAAAAGACAGAGACGAGCTGAATGGATACAAAAACGACACCCATATATATGCTGTCTACAAGAGACCCACTTCAGACCTAGGGACACATACAGACTGAAAGTGAGGGGATGGAAAAAGATATTCCATGCAAGTGGAAATCAAAAGAAAGCTGCAGTAGCTATTCTCAAACCAGACAAACTAGACTTTAAAATAAAGACTATTACAAGAGACAAAGAAGTACACTACATAATGATCAAGAGATCAATCCAAGAAGATATAACAATTGTAAATATTTACACACCCAACATAAGAGCACCTCAATACATAAGGTAAATGTTAACAGCCATAAAAGGGGAAATCAACAGTAACACAATAATTGTAGGGGACTTTAACACCCCACTTTCACCAATGGACCGATCAACCAAAATGAAAATAAATAAGGAAACACATGCTTTAAATGACACATTAAACAAGATGGACTTAATTGATATTTATAGGCCATTCCATCCAAAAAAAACCAGAATACACTTTCTTCTCAAGTGCACATGGAATCATCTCCAAGATAGATCACATCCTGGGTCACAAATCAAGCCTTGGTAAATTTAAGAAAATTGAAACTCTATCAAGTATCTTTTCTGATCACAACTCTATGAGACTAGATATCAATTAGAGAAAAAAAATCTGTAAAAAATACAAACACATGAAGGCTAAACAATACGATACTAAATACCCAAGAGATCACTGAAGAAATCAAAGAGGAAATCAAAAAATACCTAGAAACAAATGACAATGAAAACACGACGGCCCAAAACCTATGGGATGCAGCAAAAGCAGATTTAAGAGGGAAGTTTATAGCAATAAAATCCTACCTCAAGAAACAAGAAAAATCTCAAATAAACAACCTAACTTAACACCTAAAGCAATTAGAGAAAGAAGAACAAAAGTCAACCTGAAGTTAGCAGAAGGAAAGAAATCATAAAGATCAGATCAGAAATAAATGAAAAACAAATCAAGGAAACAGTAGCAAAGATCAATAAAACTAAAAGCTGGTTCTTTGAGAAGATAAAAAAAGTTGATAAACCATTACCCAGACTCATCAAGAAAAAAAGGGAGAAGACTCAAATCAATAGAATTAGAAATGAAAAAGGGGAAGTAACAACTGACACAGCAGAAATACAAAGGATCATGAGAGATTACTACAAGCAACTCTATGCCAATAAAATGGACAACCTGGAAGAAACGGACAAATTCTTAGAAAAGCACAACCTTCCAAGATTGAACCAGGAAGAAATAGAAAATATAAACAGACCAATCACAAGCCCTGAAATTGAGACTGTGATTAAAAATCTTCCAACAGACAAAAGCCCAGGACCAGATGGCTTCACAGGTGAATTCTATCAAACATTTAGAAAAGAGCTAACACCTATCCTTCTCAAACTCTTCCAAAATATAGCAGAGAGAGGAACACTCCCAAACTCATTCTACAAGGCAACCACCACTCTGATACAAAAACCAAACAAAGATGTCACAAAGAAAGAAAACTACAGGCCAATATCACTGAGGAACATAGATGCAAAAATCCTCAACAAAATACTAGCAAACAGAATCCAGCAGCACATTAAAAGGATCATACACCATGATCAAGTGGGTTTTATCCCAGGAATGCAAGGATTCTTCAATATATGCAAATCAATCAATGTGATACACCATATTAACAAATTGAAGGACAAAAACCATATGATCCTCTCAATAGATGCAGAAAAAGCTTTCGACAAAATTCAACACCGATTTATGACAAAAACCCTCCAGAAAGTGGCCATAGAGGGAACTTACCTCAACACAGTCAAGGCCATATATGACAAACCCACAGCCAACATCGTTTTCAATGCTGAAAAACTGAAACCATTTCCACTAGGATCAGGAACAAGACAAGGTTGCCCACTCTCACCACTATTATTCAACATAGTTTTGGAAGTTTTAGCCACAGCAATCAGAGAAGAAAAAGAAATAAAAGGAATCCATATTGGAAAAGAAGAAGGATAACTGTCACTGTTTGGAGATAACATGATACTATACAGAGAGAATCCTAAAGATGCTACCAGAAAACTACTAGGGCTAATCAGTGAATTTGGTAAACTAGCAGGATACAAAATTAATGCACAGAAATCTCTTGCATGCCTCTACACTCATGATGAAAAATCTGAAAGAGAAATTAAGGAAATACTCCCATTTACCACTGTGAAAAAAAAAGAATAAAATACCTAGGAATACACCTACCTTAGGAGACAAAAGACCTGTATGCAGAAAACTGTAAGACACTGATGAAAGAAATTAAAGTTGATACAAACAGATGGAGAGATATACCATGTTCTTGGATTGGAAGAATCAACATTGTGAAAATGACTATACTACCCAAAGCAATCTACAATCTACAATTCAGTACAATCCCTATCAAACTACCAATGGCATTTTTCACAGAACTAGAACAAAAAAGTTCACAATTTGTATGGAAACACAAAAGACCCCGCACAGCCAAAGCAATCTTGAGAAAGAAAAACTGAGCTGGAGGAATCAGGTTCCCGGACTTCAGACTATACTACAAAGCTACAGTAATCAAGACAGTATGGTACTGGCACAAAAACAGGAATACAGATCAATGGAATAGGATAGAAAGCCCAGAGATAAACCCAGTCACATACGGTCACCTTATCTTTGATAAAGGAGGCAAGAATATACACTGTATCAAAGACAGCCTCTTCAATAAGTGGTGCTGGGAAAACTGGACAGCTACATGTAAAAGAATGAAATTAGAACACTCCCTAACACACCATACACAAAAATAAACTCAAAATAGATTAAAGACCTAAATGTTAGGCCAGATACTATAAAACTCTTAGAAGAAAACATAGGCAGAACACTCTATGACATAAATCACAGCAAGATCCTTTTTCACCCACATCCAAGAGAAATGGACATAAAAACAAAAATAAACAAATGGGACCTAATGAAACTTCAAAGCTTTTGCACAGCAAAGGAAACCGTAAACAAGATGAAAAGACAACCCTCAGAATGGGATAAAATATTTGCAAATGAAGTAACTGACAAAATATTAATCTTCAAAATATACAAGCAGCTCTTGCAGCTCAATATCACATAAACAAATAATCCAATCCAAAAATGGGCAGAAGACCTAAGTAGACATTTCTCCAAAGAAGGTATACAGATTGCCAACAAACACATGAAAGGATGCTCAACATGACTAATCATTAGAGAAATGCAAATCAAAACTACAATGAGGTATCACCTCACACCAGTCATAATGGCCATCTACAAACAATAAATGCTGGAAAGGGTGTGGAGAAAAGGAGACCCTCTTGCACTGTTGGTGGGAATGTAAATTGTTAACAGCCACTATGGAGAACAGTATGGAAGTTCCTTAAAAAACTAAAAATAGAACTATCATATGACCCAGCACTCCCACTACTGGGCATATACCCTGAGAAAACCATAATTCAAAAAGAGTCATGTACCACAATGTTCATTGCAGCACTATTTACAATAGCCAGGACATGGAAGCAACCTAAGTGTCCATCAACAGATGAATGGATAAAGATGTGGCACATATACACAATGGAATATTACTCAGCCATAAAAAGAAAGTGAGTTATTTGTAGTGAGATGGATGGACCTAGAGTCTGTCACACAGAGTGAAGTAAGTCAGAAAGTGAAATACAAATACCGTATGCTAACACATATATATGGAATCTAAAAAAAAAATGTTTAAAAAAGAGTGGTTTTGAAGAACCTAGGGTCAGAACAATAATAAAGACGCAGATGTAGCAAATGGACTTGAGGACACGGGGAGGGGAAAGGGTAAGCTGGGACAAAGTGAGAGAGTAGCATGGACATATGTACACTACCAAATGTAAAATAGATAGCTAGTGGGAAGCTGCTGCATAGCACAGGGAGATCAGCTCAGTGCTTTGTGACTGCCTGGAGGGGTGGGATGGGAGGGTGGTAGGGAGACGCAAGAAGGAGGTGATATGGGGATACATGTATACGTATTACTGATTCACTTTGTTATAAATCAGACACTAACACACCATTGTAAAGCAATTATACTCTAAGGTGTTTAAAAAAAAAAAAAGAATTGTTTTACATAGTATCTATTAAAAGACTCATTTAATAGAACAGGATATGGTTGCCAGTAAGCCACTGTCTTCCCTGCATTAAAATATAAAAGTAAGTTAAATTAAATAGAATTTATATATTTCATTAGAACAATAATTTCACATAAATTCTTAATAATGAGAAATCTCTATTAATACAGGTCTTTTTATTTTTTTGAGACAGGTTGCATGAGTCTATAGCCATACCACCCTGAACACACCCAATCTCGTCCATTCACGTCTGATCACGGAAACTAAGTAGGTTCAGGCCAGGTTGGTACTTGGATGGGATATGGGTTGCATGAGAGGTAAAATCAGATTTGCAGATTATTATTTCATTTTTTTGAAAGTTAAATAATAAATGGATCTTCATGATAAATAGTATGGCTACACAACTCTCTAGTCTAAGAACATAAACCTTCATTTGATGACCCTGAGCTTGTGATCTACAGAGTGGCTGGCAGTATATCAAACTTGTGATAACAAGGTCAGGTTCAGCATTGCTATCCATTCAAATAACGGGCACTTTATTCATAAAGATTGATAGAGTACTGAGTCATTTCCTAGAGAAGTTCATTCCACTTGGTCTGTTCTTCATTTATATGATGTGGTACCAAGATGCCATAATATAATAATAGGACATTTTTCCAAGGAAGTACAGGTTATTTTTTAAAAATATATCTCAAGGGATATCTCAAAGCTATCCATAGGTAAATATAATGTCATAATTCCCTTGACATTTCATGTACGAAATATTTCTTCACCAAACAGTTCCTCATATCTACCATTTCTTCACATCTTTACCCTTTACTTTCAATTTTTTTTCCTGTCCTGTCAACTTCTTTCCTCACCTGACGCTTCTATGTCATAAACACAGGACCACAAGGCCAAGTTACCGGCTCCCAGAGACTCACAAATATAAACCAAAGGACTTATTCCTAAATTGAGTACAGGATTATGTATTTGAAAACTACTGAAAAACCAGGGAAAAAGGAGACCGGACGTTTATGAACATAAAGTGATTGACTTCCCTGCAAATTTAAGCTGCAAATAACTATAATATGATACTATCCTAGAAAAGTGAAAACTGCCTGATACTTATTGTATTGAATCTTATTTAATCCTCTTTACAGTTTTTACCTAATTCAAGTATTATGAAGCCGCACTCTTTGACCATTACAGGAAAATATTTCCATTTTTCTACTTCTATTTTATGTAGTCATCCCAGCTATTGGTAAAAGAAACTACACCAGAATAATAAAACACAAATATTTATTTTCATGGTCTGTCACAGTGCTTTGACTATTAATTAATAAAATAATATTTGCGTAAATACAATGTTCTTTAGATGTCTTTTCTTTTTAAATTTTTTTCAGTTTCTTATAGAATAGAGATACTAAAATATCTCCTACTCAGTAGTAAATAAATTTGTTCCATTAAACTTATTAGATTTTTCACATCAAGAAATAATCTGAGAGGTATTTTTAAAATCTGTTTATCTTGTTTTGGCTCTCCTATCTATACTGTATGGATCAGTCAACTCTGGCAGCTTGGACCAACTTTTTGTTTTTTGGAGAAGCTGTCAAATCACACCATCTAGCTGACAAATCACTTATTACTATATTTTTTAAAACTCTTATGGTTAGTTATAGTAAAATATTATGAATATTTTATTATTTGCATAATTCCTATATTTAGATTCCCAGATAAATGATCATAAGCTTTATTGTCTTTAGTTTTTTAATAAGCCCATCTCAATACAGGATATAGTCACTTATGTCTGGATTATTTCAATATGCTCCTAAACTGTTCCTCCACCTCCATTCTAACATTGGTTCAATTGATACTACAGCTTTGAAACACTCTTCTAAGTTAATTACTAGAAACTAATGTAGTAGGATAAAAATCCAACCTTCATCAACTCCACATTACTGGCAAACTACTTGCTCAGCTTGACAGGCAAGTCCCTACACCATCACATACGTCACCCTGACATCCACACTACCAATCACCACAGTGTGAAACCTGAGAGTATGATGTCTCAACTTACGCATCATGTCCAAAAAAGAGAGAATAAATGAGGAGGTGAGTCGAATTTATTGAAAAAAAATCATATTACAGCGAAATATATTTAAGACACTCTCTTTGACCCTGAGTCATGAAAAAATAAGGTATATTTGGGAAGCAGTAAATAATCCATGGCCAAGAAAAAATATCAAACTGTTAAGAAACTTCTTGTCAGTTTAAAGGACTTCTATTTTATTCAATATGCAATGGGAAATCACTGAAGAATTTTAAGCAGAACAGTAACTCAATTAGATTTGTAATTTAGAAAACTATTCTTGACAGCTTGTGGATGATTGATTGAATGGGGAGAGAGACTAGGGAAGTTAGTCTACAAGTCCAAATGAAAGATGACAGTGACCAAAATAAGAAAATGGCACTGGAAAGGAATTCTTTGAGAAAAGGGTCTATTTCTTATTCCTTTCTCATGTTCTCAACACCTAGCATAGTGTCTGTCACATATCCAAACTCAACTTCAAACTGACTCTCTGGGAAAGAAAAATGACTAGTATCAACATGTGACAAAAATATAAATTACTGTCACATCTTCTAGTTTATTAAATCATTTACCATAACATTGTTATATGTCTCAAAGGGCATTGTTATAATCAATCTGTTAGCAGAGTCTTCACAGACCACCTCCTTACCACAAGGCTCTTCATTCTGGTTTCTTTGTTTTTATAGCACAAATACCTAAAAGAGGAAAAGTTAACCTTTCACTTTCCTAATGTTCTCTATTCTTACTTCAACCCAAAATAACAAGCTAAAACATTCCCATCAAAATTTGTCCCTGTCTAATAATTCCAAACATGCTTAACTTCCCTACCCAATATCACATATTTTGTTGTGAACAATTCTCTATTTAATTCACTTTGCTTTCTCAACCTTATCGTCAGTTTCTTCAGAGTAAGGATTTGTCTTATTTATCAACTTCTTAGAAATGTAGAAGGCATAGCATATGTGCTTTAAAATAATGTTGGTTGATTAGTTCCTAAAATTTAAGCATATTTAATTCACTAATACTTTCTTATATTAAAATGCAGTTAGAATTGGGGAACCATGCTTTCATATCATTGTGATATGCAGGTGTCCCAGACTGCTTTGCAAAGTTGAAATTTTGCAGGTTTTACTGAGTAACTAAGATGTCATATTCTACTATTGTAATGTGCACAAAGAAAGGAACTGTGGCTGTGACTAAAGAATTTAGCAGGATGAGACAGTCAGCTCTGAAGAGGCTTTTTTCTGTAAAATCCTAGCAGTTACAAATGTTATCAAGATTAAAACCATAAGGTATGATATAAAAAATTGTATCAATCCAATTTCACTGATAGAATTAATTGGAATTGATTTTGTTCTCTTTACATCATACAGTTTGTAATTTCATTTTTAATGATATTTATCCCAATTTTTTACCCTTTAGATTCAAAGTTATTTGTTAAAAGAGTTTATGACTTTTATAACCACACACAAAAAAAGTGAATTCGCTAACCCGTATTTGGACTCATGAATGCTTGTGCATATCAGCTATGGCCTAGGCCTCAAAAACCTTGATTAAGGTAAACTTCAGTGTAAAGTGGGATTAAAAAAGGGCAGGCTCACCAATCTGATACTACAGAAGTTCTGTTTGCCTGGCTTCTCGGTCTTACCTCATACCTCATCATGGGAAGAGAGGAGGTCATAATAAAGTACAAGGAATAAACATTTACTGAGTATCAGTTATAAGTTGGGCAACTAAACGCTGAAGATATGCAGCTGAGCTACCTCTGGGTGATGACAATCTGCAAGGATCAGTACTGGCCCCTTTCAAATTCAAAAGTCCAGTCCAGACCACTTATGTATTTGGGCTTACTTAGGTATATCTAGTTCCCCACTAGATATCTTTAGTTATCCAACTAAATAATTTATTTCGCTCTTGGGCCTTAATGTGTCCAATTCTGAGTTAACCAATTTTGTCCCTCCAATTTGGCATACTATTTGCCTCTCTGTACAAGTCAGAAACAATAACTATGTAGAGATAACTAATAGTTAAAAGAACAAACTTCAAATGAAAAATAACATACAAAAAGTCTACAGGAATGTCTGAACCCATTGGAATGTTAATAATAATCATGATAATAATACTAATGACAATCACCACCTCTTAACTGACTCAATACTAAACACTATACTAAGTCCTTACAATACTTATTTAATTTTCATGGTAACACAGAGGGATAGGTACTGTAATCTTCATTTGGGTCAGTGAAAAAAATTGAGAGTCTGAAAATTCATGAGGAAAAGCCAGAATCTGAATTCTGATTTTCTCATATTTACAATTACAAAACATCTATTCTCATATTGAATTTCAATGAAACATTTGAGTTTATTTGAATGAAAGTATTGCCATAGGAAGTACACAACATCTCAACAACTTTTATTTCAATGTATTCTTCTGTAATTACCATAGTTGTATTTTCTAAAACTGAGCAAAAGGAAAGGTGGAATCTATGTTTCACCATACCATGCATCAATATAATGAATCCATTAGTACAAAATACCTAGCTATCATTACCTCATTTGGTGTACTCAATATATTGTAAAGTTGTCATAGAACATTCTTTATTTCATGCTTTAATGTCATGATATTTAGGAATGGCCATTTTCTTGGAGCAAAGTTGCCATATAGTACCCCATTAAACTAAGTGTTACACTTAAGAGAATTTCAATTAAAAAAGATTTTAGACACTGGGGCTTTCAAAATGCTTTCTGTTCTTTTGCAAAAGATTACTGTATTGGCAAAAGATTGAAAAATCTTTGTGTTTGATAGAATATTCTCCCCTCAAACTGCAGTCTTTATTAACATCATTGAAAACTGAAACGCATTCTTCAAAATTAATACAAATTAACTGCTCAGCAATTTAGTCCATTATTTTTGATAGACATACAAACAAATTGTGAAAATAAAATACCTCTAAGTGGCGGAGATTCTAATACTGGTGTTGAAATGGAGACTCTATAGCACAAAGCAGCTACAAAAGAAGGAAGTCAAGCAAGTCCTTCAAACGACATAAAACTTGGGGGAAAACCACAGCAATAACCTCATTTTGGAAGAAGACAACTTGTTCTATATTTACTGTTGCTATATTTTATAATAATATAAAGAGGAATCTCACCCACCCACATGATGGATGGCAGCTCAATGTCTTCATGCACAAATCCTCTCACCCGGCTTTCAGAAACTCACATTCCCCGAAGGTCTTCTGTTCCTTAGCTTGCAGATACCCGACACACCACAGAAGAAACACATTTCACCTTAGCGTATACTCATTGAGCTAAGCCTCCCAAGGAGCCAATTCAACTCAAGCATGATGAAACAATTCTTACAAAATGATCATTGAAATTTCAGTCTCTCTATAATAGCCAAGAAACAAGGAAACCAGACTGTGACCACAAATAATGGTTTATAGATTAATATTGTGAGGAGATAGGAGTGTCCCAGCTTTAAGAATTTAAGATTTTTCAAGCAAGAGGAATTCTTGTTCTGTGAAAGCAAACAAACCAGGTGTGAAGCCTATGAATGTGAATGTGAACGACAAAGATGGATGAAAAGTCTTTGTTCTCTCCACTCAACGACTTATCTGGAAGAGGACATTTATGCTGGTGAGTGGGGAGGTGGGGTGGGGGGAGGGTGATGTCATTCAGGAGTCAGCTGACCTGCTCTCTCCACCTTATACTAAGCACACACCACATTTTCAGCTGTATCATTTCACCCTTAGGTCTTAGCTCATACTATTCCTCTCTCTCTGCTGGAGTTTCCTTCATATGCTCAGCCTGTGCAGACCTCCAATGTCTCTTCCTTTCACAATTACTGTTAACCACAGGATTAAAGGTTTATTCTAAACAGCCTTCTTCTCTGGTAGTTTCTAGGATATAATTTAAGCATTTAGATAGTTGAATGATCTGTGGACATCTGGAACATCCTGAAGTCTAAAGGAATGTCACATGAAGAGAGTGAAATAAATTTAAACACACACACAAATTTCCATTTGGAATTTGAACTCAAATTCAAACAAGTTCTCCAGTTTTTGTGATCATCCTGTCCCAGGATATCTTAATAAAAATGATTCAAATTACTCTTCCCTTAGTTGTGGGAAACACATCACCCTCATTCATACCCAGATCAATATTACCAGGGAATATTATTAATGCTATATATTTTATTAAAAACAATTGCTCATTTCCTGCTTATACTGAATTATTGATCTCTGTCATATCTCACCTCATATAGATGTGGGAGTTTCTCTGTCCCATGGTGATTAAAATGGAAAACAAAGCAGTTTTTATTTCATGTCACCAATACCTACATCTAGATCTAATTCTTTAAATACTGTAATTTAAAAATAAAACATACATTTAAACTAATTTTAAAACAATTACTTCTATGAAGTAAAATGTGACAATCTTTCATACCTTACCTCTTAATTCATTCTCCAACCAACTATATATATATATATATATATATATATACACACACATATATATGTGTTATATGTGTGTGTGTGTGTGTGTGTGTGTATAATACTATATTGAATGGACCTAGACATTACAGCAACCAAAATTCTCTGCTTTTCCTCAACTCAATGAAATCAGCTCTTTTGCCCCTTTCCTGTTTGCACATTTCTGTCCCCCTCTAACCTTGAAAGAACCTATTTATAGGAATGAGATCACTAGGCAATTTAAACTAACTCCTGACGTTTGCTCTCCTGAATGCATACCATGCCTTGCTTAACTTGTTGATTCTTTTCCTAGATAAAAAGAATAAATAATTAAGTAGTTAAAGAATGACTAGCTCTCTAGCCCCAACAACCTCCTTAGCAATCCTGCAGGCAGATCTGCAGGCAAGATAACATCTGAAGAGAGAGTCAGCCAGTCTGCACACGATGGAGAATGAGGCCGAACCCAACCTTCTGCCCCAGTGATTCACTGAGATTCTCAACACCTCTCCCTTTTTTTCACTTTAAAAACTGTCATGGCTGAGCAGAATCTTTGGAGCTGGTCTCAGGACATGAGTCCACCTTCTCCCCAGATTGCCAGCTTTTCTGATTAAAGCCTCTTTCCTTTTGACTGACACTTTCCTCTTGATTATCGTCTTTTGAGTGGCAAGCAGCTGAACCTGAGTTCAGTAACATCAAGACTGATATAGACTAGAGAACCTGCACTGGGGAGATGGGTGTGTCTCTTTTCTTCTCTTCTTTTGTCTTTTTTTCCTTTTCTTTCCTCTCAGTTTGGGCTGCTATAACAAAAGTATCATAGACTAGGTAGCTTATGAACAATAGAAATTTATTTTTCACAGTCCAAGAGGCTGGAAGTCCAAGGTCAAAGTGCCAGCATGCTCAGTTGAGGAACCTCTTCTGGTTGCAGACTTCTTGTTGTATCCTCCCATGGTAGAAGGAGCAAGGGACCTTTCTGGGGCCTCTTTTATAGGGGCACTAATCCCATTTATGACCTTATTGCCTCCCAAAGGCCCCCACCTCCAAATACCACCACACTGGGGATTAGGTTTTAACATATGAATTTGTGGTGGGAATACAAATATTCAGACTGATACCAAGCAGGACCCTGTGGGGCTCTCTCAGGTACAAATCCTTTCCGCATCCCCCATTTCTTGTTTGTAGGAACTAGGCTTCATTCAGCCTCCTTGACCTTCCCTGAGTTCCAAAGGGCAGATTCAAACAGTTGCTAATCAGGGAAGGGAAGGAAGGCAGAAACAAAGGAAGAGCAGTCACGAAACAATAGTGCAGCAATAAAGCAGGGTCCTGGTTCCTCCCCAAGGAATATCTTTGAGCTCCTCTGTAGGATAAGGCCCTCACCCAGGCAGAGGATGGTAACTTCAGGCTGAGTCTAAGATACTTCAAATGCCACCCTGTTACCTCACCACCAACCAATCAGAAAAAAGTCTGCACCCAGTAGATGATAACAAAGACTCTGACCCCCTCCCAAATGATTCTCCCTTTAAAAACTTTCATGGTTGAGCAGAATTTTGGGAGTTGGTTTTTGCACAAGAGTCTGATTTCTCCCCAGGTTGCTGGCCTCCTGAATAAAGCAACCTTTCCTTTCCAACCAACACTTGTCTCTTGAGTACTGAGTAGCCAAACTTGAGTTTGGTAACAAGACCATAACACTTTCTTCTGTTTGTTTTGTTCCTGTTTTTCTTTGCTGTTGTTATTGCTGTTGTTGTTCAATCTTCTGCTCTGCTTCTGTTTCTGCCCCTCCCTTCCTCAGATCACACAGGGAGGAGGTATGGCAGGACACATACATGGCTTTCTTAACACCATGATTGTCACTTGAAGGTAGTATTTGCATTAGTTCCTATTGCTGCTGTAGCAAATTGCCACACTTTTTTTTTTTTTGATCAAACAACATAAATGCATTATCATGCAGCTCTGGAAGTCAGAAATTCAAAATATATCTTATAGGACTAAAATCAAGGTGTTAACAGGGCTGCATTCTTTCTGGAGGCTCTAGTGAAGAATCCATTTCCTTGCCTTTTCCAGCTTCTAGAGACTGCCCGCATTTCTTGTCTTGTGGCCCCTTCCTCCATCTTCAAAGCACATCACTCCAACCTCTGCTTCCACTGTCACAACTCCTTCTCTCACTCTGACACTCCTGTCTCTCTCTTATAAGGATCCTTGTTATTTCTCCAGGATAATCTCCCCATTCAAGATCCTTAAACATATCTGTAAAGTCCCTTTTGTCATGTAAATTTCCGGGGTTTAGGATGTAGTCATCTTTTGGAGAAGGTAGCATTATCCTGCCAATCACAGTAGCCTCCCAGGGAAACTTTTATAGGTTCTTCACTCAAGCAAAAGGACTTAGTGTTTCCCCAAATCCAGGAGACACTGGTCACATTCTCCCAAGAGCTCTCTGGATCATCATACTCCCAAGGCAGCAGAATGTTCCAAAGAGTCCCCTCACTTGTCTTAATTTATGTATAGGGGAAGGCTTTGCTCATTCCCTAGAGTGGGAAGGGAGAGTGCACAGCACTCCCGTTTTGGACCAAAAAAATTTATTTATAGACATTGCCCTGTTAAATGCTTCTTGATTTTTTTCAACTCTGTATAGCCTGTATTGGGTATGGGCCAAAGGCCACAAACCTTGTTATGCTATGTATTTTTAACCTCTGTTTTCTAACATCCTGCTGTAGGATATTTGGAACCT
The DNA here is from genome assembly GCF_963455315.2 of Globicephala melas. Taxonomy (NCBI): domain Eukaryota; kingdom Metazoa; phylum Chordata; class Mammalia; order Artiodactyla; family Delphinidae; genus Globicephala; species Globicephala melas. The sequence continues at coordinate 83,030,747 of NC_083322.1, forward strand.
TATCAGTCATTGTGCTCAACATGGGGGCCTTAGCCAAAATCCCCAAAGAAGGCAAAGTATAAATTAAATTTCTTATTGTATATAAATAAAAAATTAATTCATCTTTAATTATCTGAGTAATAAATTAACAAGTTTTACTTTTAAGACTTGGGGCTAAAATCTCTCCCCTCTGCCAGGGACAGCCTGATTATTATTATTATTATTATTTGAAAATACATCCTAATTCTTCATATCTGAAGAAACGTATCATTTTGTTCAATGTGGCTTTTACTTAATAAATAACATCATATCACATGATGTGATCTACTTCGTTCTTTTAACCGTATTGCATTATTCTATATGAATATAGCACACTTTATTTAACCAATTCACCAAAAGCCAATTCATTGAGAACCATTTCACCAAATGATCAATATGTCAAATAAAAAAATTGTAATATGTACTTTCTAAATTTTAACTATTTATAGAACACTTACAACAATGTGAAGAGGTAAGCTTTATCAGCTTCTATAGATTTCTGCAAAATTTAAGTTGATACATTTAGAATCTAAAAATATTTCATTTTTTCAGAAGCTGGGAATAATATTCTGAAAATGTGCCCTTCAAACTCCTCTTATCTCTGCCCCATACTCACCAGATCACTGGTGTCATCATTCTGGGCTTCTGTTTTGTTTACTGACTGTTTTTTGGTCTCTGGCAGCATCTTCTCTCACTGCTGCAGCTGCAAGTTGATGAAGCACAATTGGACATTTCTTAAAATGCTGCCAAGGGAAAAAAAAAAAAATTGTTAACTATCCAATTGTTTGAAAAGTCCCAAATCATACATATTGTTGTAAATTTTAAAATTAAAGAATTTTAACTTTGGCAAATTGATTATTCTGTGCATTGACTTTTGGCAATTTGACTGTATAGTAAAGAAGCTTTTCATAATTGCCTTGAATGAATTAACTTCCACAATTGTTCTTCTCACATTAATGGAAATCTAGTCTGTTTTTCATTCTCCTTTGGCAAAAAAAAAAAAAAAAAATATATATATATATATACACACACACACTGCCACATTTTTCTTCAAAGTGGCTTTTAAAATTTGCATACTCAAAGGAGTATAGAAGGTTCCAACTTCACCACATCTTCACATACACTAGTTGTTATAAAACTTAGTGTTTTGTTATTATCACTGTCTTTCTCTATTAGAGAGATTGATATTTACATTTTTTAATGGCCACTGGAATTTCCTCTTCTGTGCTTTTCTCTTTGTATCCTTTGCCATATGTCAATTTCAATACTATGGCTTTTCTAAAAATTAATCTATAGGAAACTTTGCACATTCTGCTCTCATTCCTTTGTTTGCTATGTGTGTTACAAATAAAATTTCCAGTCTGTAGCTTGTATTTTTGTTGTTCAGTTTCCCTTTTTTCTTTTTTTTTCCTTAAATTTGTTTATCATGTCATTTATCTTACAGAAATTTACTTTCAAATGTCAATTTAAAAATATTTTATTTCATGTCTCTTGCTCATTTTGGAACTTAAGATGGTCATCCCTGTCTTAAAATCATAAATATTTTCTTTTATAATCTGCCAATATTTGAAATATTTTTTTCCTTTTACGTGTTTAATATACATGGAAATCATTGTTCTAAAAGATGTGAGACACAGATCTAACTTTAATATTGGAGGCATTCAAATCTCACTTTTTTTTTAAAATTTATTTATTTATTTATTTATTTAGGGCTGTGTTGGGTCTTCGTTTCTGTGCGAGGGCTTTCTCTAGTTGCGGCGAGCGGGGGCCACTCTTCATCGCGGTGCGCGGGCCTCTCACTGTCGCGGCCTCTCTTGCTGCGAAGCACAGGCTCCAGACGCGCAGGCTCAGTAGCTGTGGCGCACGGGCTTAGTTCCTACGCGGCATGTGGGATCTTCCCAGACCAGGGCTCAAATCCGTGTGCCGTGCATTGGCAGGCAGATTCTCAACCACTGCGCCACCAGGGAAGCCCCCCAAATCTCACTTTTAAACTTCCCGGATTTAAAAGAATCTTTGGTATTTGACAGAACAAGTTTCTATCTTTCTTTGTTAACTTAGCTGATCTCGCTAAACTGACATGAATTTTAGAATAAGTGTGCCAAGTTCCATGAAAAATTTCTAGAACAATTTTAATTGAAATTGTATTGATAGTAAATCTATAGACTGATTGAAGAACTGATATTTTTACCATATTCATTTATAGCAACTATTCATTGCCGTGAATAGAAGATTTTTCTAGTTTTTCCTTTAATGTCTTTAGTACCTCTTTTATAATTTTTTTAATACATGGTTTGTCCATTTCTGATTCAGTGTATACATACTTTATAGATTTTATTGCCATTTTTAAGGAATTTATATACTTTGTTTGCATTTCAGAATTAGTTATTGTTGTTTTTTAGGAGTTTCAGTTTTATATATTAATTTTGTACCCTGCCACCTTGTGGTAAACTTCTAAATGGCCCTGAATTTATTGGAAATAATTTTAATGTTTCACAACAATTTATTTGCCGACTGAAAGTTTTAGATACAATCACTAATCACATTTTATTCCTTCCTATGTTTTATTTATGAAATATCTTCATCAGAAATGAGAGGTAAATTTTGTAAAACACTTTACTACTTGATCTGTTGAGATGACAGTGGTGTCCTTCTCTTTAACCTTTTATAAAGTTACATTAATAGAGCTTCTAAATGTGGTACCATTCATGCACTCCTATGGCCACATATTTTCAAATGTTTACTAGATATTTCTGTTTCTTTTTTTACTAGATATTTTCTGTTTTCTTTTTCTGTGACTTACTTATTCTTATTCTTTACCCATTTTTCTAACAGTTGTATTATTTTATTTGTAACTGTACTTTATGATGGAAATTAACTTTTTGTCATCATGTGTTTGCAAATATCCTCAATTCTCTTTTTTGGTTTATTTGCTTGTGGCTTTGGTTCTATATAATATCTAGTTTTTAGTTTCTTGTGACAGATTATATATTTTCTGGGGTTGCCATTCTTTCTTCCTTCTTTCTTTCCTCTTTGCATCTTCAAAGCCTTCTTCAGAAAAGCTTGCTAGTTATCCCAAAACATTTTTAAGAGAGTCCATTTTTTACCACTAACTTGAAATGTCACCTTTATCACGTACCAAATTCTCATACATATGAGGATATATTTCCCAATGTATCAATAGTATACTTAACACTAGTTTTTTGGTCCTACACTCTTCCATTGACATGTATATACTATTTTAGTCGCCTCATCTTTAACATGCTAGATTTTGCCCCCAGCCATTGCAGTTTCTGCGTGTGTGCTCTTCTTGGTGAGCTATCAGTCACCTCATAAATTTTTAAATGTTGTTTTCATAGCTTAAGTCAAAAGAATTGTCATTTTGACTATTACCTCTATTAAAAAGGCATTTTAATCTATTTATTCAAGCCTTTTCTTTTGTTGTTCCTTGACAGTTTTAAAGTTTTATCCATATAGTTTCTGAAAGTTTCTTGTAAAGTGTATTCCTTGTTATTTAATTCTTGTGCCCCTACCTAATGTTTTTCTTTTCCATTATATTTTCTAACTGGTTACTTTTTTGCATACAGGCAAATTATTATTTTTGAAATATTGTTTTTAAACAAATCACATTACTGAAAATCTGTATTGTTTCCAATATATTTTTACCTGCTCTTTGCCTAGAAGTCACACTTTGATGGTTGGGAGAAATAATAAAAATTTACAGTGCAACTTCTTCCAGTATACAATATAAAATTTAAATTTAGCTATTCTTGTTCTTAAAATCCCTGAGTCATAGCTGCCCTGGGAATCTCTCACTGAAGATTTCCTCTCTCAGGTTCACAGGCTTTTGCCATCTTGCTGGGTCTATCTCTCTTTTCCTGCTCTCATCTTCTCTCATTTCCCTTTGCACCATTACATTCTTATCACTGCCTCTGTAGGTATGCTCCCCAAAATAATAAATTCTTAATTTCAAAACAATTAAGTTATCTTCCTGTCATTTTTATACCAACCTAATCATGCCCTAAAAACTATATTTCCACAACCAAGTCTCTTCCCAAGCAGTTTTATTAATAAAAGATTATGTCTTTTCTCTGAGAAATTCTGTCATATGCTTTGAACTAGCAATGGAATAGCATGTGTGTGCGTTTGTGTGTGTAGTAGACATGTATTTTTCAGAACTCTTTCAGATAACAAATTTGTATGCAAACTACCCGAAGGCCCAAGAGGAACTAATTGGCACAATTAACTGTGACACTGGTCTCAGTCACACTGGGAACCAGGGCCATTAGTGATATCATAGCATTCTATCACTCCAAATTTTAGACCAAGAGTATCTATGTGTCAGCCCTTAACTTGTATACTCTGAAAAAAAAATCTTTCCCCTTAGTTCCTACAGAAAAATTATCAGGGAGGACTTGATGGGCTCAACCAGAGACCTGCACTCATTCCTGAACTTGTTGCTATGTCCAATGTGGAAATGGATACTCCAATTATCCAAGACTTGGGTAATGTGTCCAATACTGGCTGACAGGGAGAGAGCAAGGGCATTACAACGCAAATCCGATGAAATGACTTTCCCACGGGAAATAGGGGTCTATTAACCAAAGCAGAAAAAGGGTGTTGGACTGGCCCAATCAACAAATGTGCGCTGCAACAGAAGTGTTAGAGATATAAAACAAGGTATGATATCGAGGGTTATTCCAGAGTATAAAAATTAATTGGAAGAATTAAAATGAATCACACTTTTATAGACACATAAAACCATTAAAGGTAAACAGTACAGATATGGGATATTATCTATTCATTAAACAGATAGTTAATAGGCACTTTTTGAGAGCTAATTTGCACCGGAAACTGTTTTAGCTGTTGTGATTAGAGCACCAAGCAAGACATAAAAGAATTCTGCCTTCACAAAGTCTACAGTGTTTTAGAGTATATTAATATTGTTTTGGTTGCAAATATTAGAAACTCAATTTGAACTAGCTCAGGAGAAAAAAAGAGAACATTGTCAACAAAGTGGGATTCTCCATAGGCTCTAGGACAAGGATGCAGCAACTTAAGAATGGAACCAAGGCCTAGATTAGTATTATGAAACCAAAAATCCTTCTCTATTTTCTTCAATCCTGCTTTTCTTTGTGAGTATCTATTGCATTTGCAATCTTCTATTGCAAACTGATTTATGCTTCCAGGATCTCATAGCAGAAAATGGATACCATAAACAGTTCCCCAGGTTATATGTGATAGTCTAGGTATCTGAACTCTCTGTAAGTTCCAAAATTTCCAAAGAAGAGACCCTACAATCTGAATGAGATGCTTACCACTGGACCAATCCTCTACGGCCAGAGAAAGGGGCATACATTGCGGTGACTGCTACAAACACGCAGATGGGAATGCAAAGAAATTACCAGACAAGGGTGATAGGACTACTATTCAATAGGTGTCCACTACACAGGAAAGATAGACAACAATTTCTTGTGGTGTGTTTTATGATAAGGAAAATACAGGGTCTTCAGAAGTACACAGGGCAGCACAAAAGAAAGGAGAAAAGCTCTTGCATTTGTTTAGGGAAAAGTGAAGACCTCCCAGGTGAAGTATTGTTTTCACTAAGTTTTTCAAGAAATAAGTAGCATTTCCAGATGACCTAGACTGGGATCAGCCTGGAGTCTCATCATGAAATCTCTAATTTCACTGAAATGAAATTTTAAAATTTATTGATAGAACTCCAGAAAAATTATTCTCTAGTACAATGCTCATCAAATTTTAATATGTGTATAATCATCTGGGGAAGACTTGCTAAAATTCAGACTCCATTGTCTAATGCCTGGGGATGACAGGATTCTGCATTTCTGCAAGCTACTAGGTGATGTTGAAAATATTGATGCACAGAGTACACTCTGAGTTACAATGTCTAGTGTATTTTAAAGAAAGACTTACATTTTGGAGACTAATATGCTACTTAATGCCTTAAATCATGAAGAATATTTCACCATGTCATGAGTGTTGTTGAATGAATCAGTGATAACAGAAGGGAATATAATCATTTTTTTAAAGTCAAAATCAAGTATATTAAGGCTTGGATATTGGATAATTGCAGTCAATGCAGCGGCATATAAAACAAATTTTCTTTGACATCTGGGGGACCCACCGCAGATAAAGCAATTTTTTCACACCATGTTATTTTTACAGCTAATTTATGGCCATTTGGTTCTTTGCAATTATCTTCAGTGTCTTCCGGTGATCTGATGAAAAAATATACTTTCCTCTGGAGTTTACACAAACACCTGCTGCAATGTCCCTACAATTTCTTCACTGAATTATTGAGGATGTGAAACTAATTTGGTAAGAGAAACTTAAATATATATTACCATGAAATATTACCATAATATACCATGAAAACACTCAATGGTCAATGTTTGACAAATTGGGAAATAATGTCATAATATCTTCTTATATACTATGAAGTCCCTTGTGTAAAATTAAGACTAGTAATTGAGTAATAACATTAAGCTGTTTTAAACTAATATATCAAAATTAATTTATAATTAATACATAATGTAGTAGGTCTGGTTCCCAGGAAAGACTCCAAGCAGAAGATTTGTATGGAAATTTTTTATTGGAGAATACTTCCAGAAAACTACACCCACAAGGAAGTGAGGGAAGGATAAGTAAGCAGAAAAAGAAGTTGAACTGTGCTAGTTACAAAAGAGGCCTCAGCAGAGCCCATGGTAATTCTGAAGCCAGCTCTCCGAAAATTATTTTGTCCTGTCTTGAATTGAAGCAAGGAAGTGGACTCTTATTTTCTTGCCCATTTGAGCCCCATGAACAAAATTCAGCATTTTTCCTCTTCTGTCACCCAGTCATGAAGTGAATATAAGGCCATAGATGTGAGCTGGGGTAGATGTACCAGTGTAATTAGGGTGGATGATGGGTGTCAGCTTTCTTATATCTAATTTTCTGCGTATTTTCTCAACTTAGTGCAGATATATTAAAACAGTCAAATTCTATATTGATGAATATTTCAACCTACAAATCACATAGCATGAATATCCAAAGATAACTTGATTAACAATTAGCTTCAATTTACAGAAAAAAAAATGCATTCAGTGAAGAGGAATTCCCCTAATTCCTTTTAAAATGATAAAGAGAATTTATAAATATCTTAAAGTAAATGTAAACAACAGCAACTTTTTAAAACATAACCTTTAGTAGTGTGAATTTTCCTGAAGTTCCTTTCACTGAAGTTTGATTTGAGGACAAATTGAAGCTTTTGAATAGCACCACCTGGTCATCTATTAGACAGTGATACACAACAGAACAGTTTCAAAATGAAAAAGAAATGAAGCAATGTTTGAAAGTAAAGGCAAAATCGTTTCAATTTCCCAGATTTCTGAATTGACAGAAGACTGATTTAGTAACTGTACAATTGGGATCATCACATTCTAGACCAGAACCATAATAAAACTAAAAATCATGTTTTCAGTGGCAGAAGTGAAAGGTACACTGCACAGTAATTCCAAGAGCCTGAAAACAATACATCAGAGTCTAACAGTCTACCAGGAGTCATTTTACACTATTAAAACTGTTTCTAAAAATATATAGATGCCCATAACTAAACCAATAAGCTAATTGTCAATTGTTAAATTAACTTATAAGTGTATGTGTATGGGTGGGGATTTAGCAGAGGTGATAGTAACAAGGGATTTTAATGACAGCCATCTAAAATCTCTTCATGCTGATATGTATGAATTAACAGTGAAAACTAAAGGGGCAATGTAACTTGGCTGACAGAAAAAGAAACACCGTCTAAGACACCACCAGGTCTACTCACTGAAGCATAAATGGATCAGTAATTGCTCCTCCCTAAAGAATGGAAATTCCTGTAATAAATTAACTAAACTCTTCTCAGGGATTATCTTTTTTTAAATGTTCCTATGGAAAGCATCAAACATATACAAATGTAGGAATAATAGTATAGTGAAACTCCATTTATCCATTATCCAGTATCAACATTTATGAACTCCTGAACCATCCAGTTTTACTTCCTTAGCCTCTCTCTTCTCATGATCTGATTTAAAGTGATATCATATTACTCCAAATTAATATCTGAAAGACAATCAATAAGCATTCTACTTTTCATATAATTTCCTTATTCTGTCTCAATGTTTAATAATTGCACAACATACACTGTTAGAATGTATAGCCACTATATACAATACTTATTTTCTTATAATCCATCATTTAATCAGAGATCTACAGGTAAATATATTCAGTATCAGCACTGGTCCTTATGTTGATGGCTTTTCAATCATTTAGATTGTCTGAATTCATTATCAAATAGATGCCTCAGGAACAATATTTGCTAAATTACTGAACGTCCATAGAAGATTGTCTGTGGGCTTTATATTTGAAGTTTATTGGGTTGAATTTACAATCTTTGACTAATATTTTCTTTTCTTAAATTTCTTACTATATTCTATTTTTGTCTAACAAATAAAAGGTGTTGCTTTCAAAGGAGTTGATGATGGTCTGATTTTTAACTTTGCAATTAGTCTTCTTGTCTAGATGGCCAAAAGATTTTCTTTCTTTCTTTTTTTTTTCCCCCAAGTCCAGTACTTTTAAGAGGGTATATCTCAGTGTTGGAAACTCCAGCTTGATTTTCCCAGATATGTAGATATGTACACCACTTCATATGTAGCTTAAATTCTCTTTTAATATCAAACATATGCTTGAATTATAGTTTTTAATACTTACTCTGTTCCATTACTTTATTTTTCTTCCACAGGGAATTCTACTATTCATACGTTGTACCTTCTTTGCATAAATCTTACATATTTAACTTTCTGTCATATCTTCTTTATCTCATTCTTTCTTTTTGAATTTTAAAATGTTTATTATTTCTTCAATTTTCTCAAGATTTTATTTAGATTGTTTCTATATTCCTGTGTCTCATAGTTATTTTCTAATTTTTGAAATGCTTTTTCTGTTAATTTTAATTCTTACTTGACTTTCACCTTTCTTTCAAAATTTTGTTATTCTAATAATCTAACTTATGACTTTAAAATTTCTGATTTGTACTGCTTTTTCATAGCTTTTACTCTTTTCTTAATATCTTTAGTTCATTTTTGAAATATTAGTCTATACTTTTTCTGCAAGATGTTATTCTACTTCTTTTTTCTTTTGCTCTTAAAATAATCTGTATATTTGTATGAAATTTGACCAAGATACTTTCCCATTCCTCTTTTTCTTTATAGTAAAGTGAAATTTTCTGTATTTGTAGGAGGGAGAGGCAGACTAGAATAATTTTCTAGTTTTAAGGCTCTATGAGTCCATTATCTTTACTGAAGCAATAAATATATGCCTTGGTACTTGCTGACTTCTGTGTCTTAACTTTCCTTCTCTGACTTTTACTTTATATAGTCTCTTTCTTTGCTTCTCTTATCCCTGTTCTCCCGAATGTGTTTCCTACTCCCAACACTTTTTCATCATATGGGACTTTCTACTAGAACAGAACTTTGGTGTGTTTAAGAGTTCAATGCCTTAAACTACTTCCAGAAGTTTTAGACTTTCTGATAATCCTCTTGAGGCCACCTGAAAACTGGAATCTACAAATCCCTTACCAGTTTTCCTGCTATTCTCAGAATAATCTGTTCTCACGTCACCAAATTCCTGATGACAATTTTGGGGTTCTTCTGTTCTCAGGACCTCCACTTCTACATTGGTACCACATGGATCTTGTAGATGCTGGTGCTTTATTCCCACTTGCTTAGATTTTGAGGTCATTTAGTTTTGTTGCCCATATTTTTCCTAGGATTTTAGATTTATAATCCTGGTTGCTTTATGTGTTTTATGTGGAAATCTAGAGAGATTAAAACACTTCAGTAGATAGCTAGTGGGAAGCAGCCGCATGGCACAGGGATATTGGCTTGGTGCTTTGTGACAGCCTGGAGGGGTGGGATAGGGAGGGTGGGAGGGAGGGAGACGCAAGAGGGAAGACATATGGGAACATATGTTTATGTATGACTGATACACTTTGTTATAAGGCAGAAACTAACACACCATTGTAAAGCAATTATACCCCAATAAAGATGTTAAAAAAAAAAACACTTCACCATTATCTCCCTCAAACCCAGCAGAAACAACAGAATCAATGTTATTAAAATCTAAAAATAATAATTTCCCAAGACATATAGAGCAAAAATTGGCAAAGGAAGGGATTAGATGGAAATTAGTAGCAATAGGACATTTATATCTTTTCAAATGACAGCTTTGGTCCTGGGAAATAATTATATGGGTGCATTATTTTGCATATGCACACACAAACACACACAATGTTGCTTGATAAATGAGCAATAGTAGCAAAACAGTAAGTTTTAAATACCAAAATAAATAGGTAAGTAAATAAATAAGTAAATGAAATAAGTAGGCCGGTAACTGCCTACAGTATTTAAAGAGAAAAATAAATGGCTATTGGAAATGAAAGACTAAAAGATTATACAGTTTGTAGTGATATAGTTTTATACATAGTTAGCTAGTTATAAAAGATTATATAGATTATACAAAACCTGAGCTATTCCAGAAATGATACATTTAAGAGTTAGGATCCTATGAGATCTAATTTACAATTCCCTTTATGCTTAACTGATATTCTTAAATTCACCCAGTAAGTTATGAAATATTAAGTACATCCTTATTCCCTCCTTTAGCATTATTGTACATTATAATCAAACACAAAATTAAAATTTGTCATTAATGATTCAGGATAGCCAAAAGTGTCTTTATCAAACCATACTCCAAAGAAATATTAACAAAATGTTATGATTAATTTCATATAATAACAATGCAATATATTTCCGTTTCTTTTGAAATTAATACCTCACTGTTACTTTTTCCTTGTCTGTTACTTTCAATTGCAAAATACTGGTGACCCAAATGTAAGTCAAAATGAGTTGATGCATTGATTGGCAAATAGTAGAAGCAGGACTGGAGAAAAATGGACTACATGAATGAAGGAAGAACTGTAAAATGGCACAACTTTTTTCTGGCCCTCAAAACCCTCAAATTGGGACTTCCCTGGTGGTCCAGTGGTAAGGAATCTGCCTTCCAATGCAGGGGATGTGGGTTTGATCCCTGGCCAGGGAACTAAGATCCCACATGCCCTGTATCAACTAAGCCCACACGCCACAACTATTGAGCTTGTGCACCTCAATGGAGGAGCCCGCGTGTTGCAAACTGCAGAGCACATGTGCTCTGGAGCCCGTGTGCCACAACTGGAGAGAGAGGGCCCACACGCCACAACTAGAGAGAAGCCCGAGCACTGCAACGAAGTATCCCACGTGCCTCAATGAAGATCCCGCATGCTGCAACTAAGACCCGATGCAGCCAAAAAAAATAAAGAAAATAAATAAATATTTTTAAAACCCCTCAAATATTCACAACTACTTTGCAAAAACAGTTGCATAAAGCTTATTTTCCTAACAGATAGATTCGAAAACTGAGGAGGTGAATGCTTCAAAATAAAATATCAAAAATTATCATTATTGTAGTAATAATGAAGGTAAATAATATTTATTCAACACTGTCTATGGGAAGACACTGTGCTCAGTACATTTTATGTATCTGTCCTATCTAATTATTATAAATATTCTAGGAGGCATATATTGACATTTTGCAAATAGTCATTAAACATTTTAATCTTTAAAAACACAATATTTAGAGTCGAGAGAAACCTTGGTCAGAATTCTAGCTCTGCCACATACTAAGTGTGGGACAAAAAAAATTATTAAATCTCTTTGAGTTTAGAATTCCTACTCTAATAATCAGGATAATCTTACTTATCTTGCAAGGTTATTGTAAGAACAAGAGATTATGTATGAAGGAACCTGGCCACTGGGAGGCATTACACATGTCAGAACTAATATTATACTGCTTTACTACTTGTGTAACTATTGCTTACTACTTTAACTGTTGTTATACTACTTTATGCTGTTCCCATGTGTATCGTCAACAATACTTTGATCTTTACTGTTTCAATTTTATTTTTTCCATGACTAAAATGGCAAAAAATTCAGTAATCATAATTGTAAGAGTTCACCATAAGCTACTTGTTCAGAGATGACATTTCAAAAGTGACCTTATTTCCAAATGAGTCCAATCTCTTGAGGAATTAGTAGAAATGTATAAGACATTCTACACTGCAGAGATTAACAGCCTCTGGCCATTTCTAAAAATGTAGGAGACACTGAAACAAATTACTATCTATTTATTTTCCTGAAACTGATATTCTCTGTAACTAGCTGATAATCAGTGGTTAATTCAAAAGATAATCGTTTTCCATAATTGGCCCATTTTTAATAATCTTGGTAGAACCTTCAGTAAAAGGTCGCTCACTATCACTCCAAGGAAAGGTTTCTAAGAGTCTAACAGTTCTCTCCCTGGAGTGAGATTATTTCCCCCATTAACCTTTTAAATACAATTACATGAGTTTATTAACAAGAAAAAATCTGTTTGTTAAACTCAAGAGGATTTTTATGACATATGACTTGTCATTTTAAAACATATTAATCTCACTCACCCTACATAACAAATCCAAAACCATCTTAGGCAGTTTATCTCATGTGCCACAGTAAACATAGAACAAACGTTTATAATTACCATATAATAATTTTAATGATTTTTTTTAATGTCAGTAAACTCTTGTCTAATCAGTTTGTTTTCTCTAACCCTATTTATTATTATTAGCAAAGGTAATAACATTTTGAATATTTGCCTATCAAACACAAGCATAATTTAACTCAGAATCAACCATTTCTTAATATTTTTCTGAAGCAGTAAAAGTCTACTAGATATTTCTTACAAACTACCCAGAAATTTATATGAATTAAATTTTACTTGGGAGAATTAAATCAATAAATGGATCTTGGTGATAATTCATGTTGGTAAATCTTCTTGGACATGGAATAATATAAAGTTATTTTTTAAAAAGTGCTTCAGTTTCTGTTCATTCTAACAAATGCTTATTAAATGTCCAATTATATTGTCTTACTTATTTAGCTTTACATTATATTGAGTAGTCTGCTTCCAGTTTGCTAAACTGCAATTTATAGTCATCAAAATAATTTCCTCCTTTTCTAAACTCCTTGCTACTGCCACATTAATAAACCAATTTTCTTCCATCTCCCAATATTTTTCATATTCAAACAGCATGCTATCTATCTACTCAGGAAGAGGAAGTTACCAACTTGTCTCTAACTGGTGGAATCTTAGGTATTCCTCAAAGACACTGTTTAAATGCAGTCCAAAAGTCATATCTCCCTATAGCAAATTGCTAAAATTAAGATAAAGAATACCTATATACAGGGACTTCCCTGGTGTAGCAGTGGTTAAGAATCCACCTGCCAATGCAGGGGAGACGGGTTCGAACCCTGGTCCGGGAAGATCGCACATGCTGTGGGGCAACTAAGCCCATGAGCCACAACTACTGAGCCTGTGTGCCACAACTACTGAGTCTGCGTGCCTAGAGCCCATGCTCCGCAACAAGAGAAGCCACTGCAATGAGAAGCCCGTCCACTGCAACAAAGAGTAGCCCCTGCTCTCTGCAACTAGAGAAAGCCCACACGCAGCAACGAAGACCCAATGCAGCCAGAAATAAATAATAAAATAAAATAAATAAATTTTAAAAATAAATAAAATTTTAAAATTAAAAAAAAGAATACCCATACACATAAATGAATAAGTATCATTCCATTTATTGTAAGAAACTCCATTAGAAGAGTTACAAATTATACAGAAGAAAAAGGATACCAATGGATGCTTTCTTTTTTTTGGGGGGGGGGAAATGTGCTTTCTTTTACCTCAGAGTGATTGCACATTTTAAGGGCACACGCCTATATTTAATGAATACAAATTTAGTGCCTACTATGTGCCAACACACTTCTGGAGATTTAATGGTGAATAAGATAAGCAAACTTACATTCTAGATAGAAGGGAAAGAAAATACAAAAGTAAACAAATAAATGAACATGACAATATCAGATGACACTAAGCCCTAGGAAATAAAAAAATATATAATAAAGTTCTGGGGTGTCATGGCTACTTTAGATAAGGGAGTCAGGGAAGGAGGTTCAAAGAAGTTGACATTTAAATTAATAAATGTAAAACTTTACAAGAACAAAGTAGCTGGATAGCAGGAAAAAAATTGATTTGCTGAGTGTGAACTCTTCTTAAAATATCCAACCTCTTCAAGAAGGTATGTTCTCCAGTCACTAGGACTCCAAGCTTGGATAAAGATTGAAAGTCAGAAGAGGAACATCAAGGACTCATACATACATGATCCAGGGAGTTCAAGACATAAGTGATAAATTGAATATTGACTGCCATATCAGTAAACAAATGATGTCACCGTTCATCAGCGACTGCAGCCACAGCCGATGGTGATGGTGAGCAGGAAGGAAAGAATACCTGCCATCTAGCTGCCATCAGACTGCAGCCACTCCCCACGGTGAGCCCTGAGGAAACTCAGGGTGTGAAAAACAGGATACTGGCCCCAGAGAGCTGAGGTGCATATCAAAGGAATGATTTCAGTGAGCGCAGACCCTTGCATCTTCCCATACACAGAAAAGCGCTACATTCCTTACCTTGACATATACGGTTTTCCCTAGTTAACAGTAATCTTTTGACTTTCAGACTACCTGCCCTTTGTTACAAGAGTCCTATGTATCCTGCCCCCACAACTCACCTCCTCCTCGGAGGAGTTCTCTCAGGGTTACCTGAGATGCTTGCCTCCTGGGCTTGAAGTCCTAAAAAATCCTGCTGAGTAAAACAACTCTCAATATTTAGGTGGTGCATATTTTCGACATGAATCAACCCTGAATGGGTCACTGCAGGACAGAGAATTTTTTTTTAATTTGTTAAATCGTGAAACAGATATTTAGTGCTACTTATTACGTACAAAGTACTATTTTATGCATTTTCTTATCAAGAGATAATTCATTTACCAGCCACAGGACTGGGTTAAGACAACACAGATTACGTTTACAGGCTAATACATTCAGCAGAGATTTATTGAATTTCACGTACCTGGCTAGCATTAACAGAATTTTAAAATTAACCTACTCTTCCTGGTGTTTAAAAAAAAAAAAAAAAACTGCTTTAACTACTTTTGACATCCTTACTTTGACATGTTAAATAAAGCAAAAGGTTAAATTTCAGATTGCTAATGCTCTTGACTTTCCTCTCCCAAATTCAACACGGCACATTCCCTTTAGTGCATATAATACCTTAGCTATTTCACTGACTTTGACAATGTTCACAACTATGCCATAACTTTTTCGCAAATGCTTGCCTAAGTACAGAGAGCAGGTTTCATCATTGGTTATTCAAACAAAACCCTCTTTGAAGGACCATTATGTTAATTTTCTAAATGGAAATTTTTCCAACTTGCTAAATCTTTTCAAAATGAGAACACAATATTTATAAAAACAGATCAAAAGTGGTTCAGAAAGATTATTATAGGATTGTGAGTCAATAAATAATAAAAGCCTGTTTCAGGAATACAGCACATTTCAGCCAAAGTGCTTTATGTATGGAGATAGCTTCACTCACTCTTTCCAAAGCAGAATGCATTTTATATTGTAGCCATTTATGATAGGAAAAATAAAATGACTGTACCTCACTTAAAACACAAAAAGTGTGTAGAGGACAAATTGTGATAACTAAAATGCATCTAGTTTAGGACGGCAATATTTGAGTCAAAAGTTTCATGAAAATTAATTTCATCCTCAAATCAATTATGAGAAATGAAGTCCAAATTGTACAGTCATCATAACTGAACGTCATGAGGACAGACAAAAATCTTGCATAAGATAGAGGCCAATATGCAGCACAATGACTTAAACATTTTGTTGTCATAAGCCTTTGTGAATACAAAGCAGCCAAGGTTTTATCAGAAGAAGCAAAAACCAAACAAAATAACATCAAAATACACGATGACTTAGGTCTTACAAGGTGCCAAAGCCCAAAGTAACAGGTAAATAAATACACACTAAAGTACTGAAAATTCTTTTAGTATAGTAAAATCAAGCCAAAAAGTGAATTTGGCTGCATCTCAATTAAACTTAATCAAATACAGTATAATTGTTGTAAAAAGGAGGACGTTGTTTAGAACGCCTTTACTTATGACGTGGTTGGTTTTTATGTCTGCTCAGGAGCTATGGTTGCTTTTATGTCTCAATTCCTGTGCCTTAAATTCTCCACTTCCTCTGTTTTGCTGTTGCTATTGTACATTCTCATTGTGCATACAACTTTTAAATTGAGAGGCTGATTTGCCAATATTACTTGAAGGGTTTTAAAGCTGATTTAACCACCTCTTTTAGAGACACGAGAGCCCAGTACAGTAGAATCAGATTCTGTGGCAATTCAAGAAAATTGTAAGTTTTTTTGTTTTTTTGTTTTTGGTATGCGGGCCTCTCACTGCTGTGGCCTCTCCCGTTGCGGAGCACAGGCTCCGGACGCGCAGGCTCAGCGGCCATGGCTCACAGGCCCAGCCGCTCCGCGGCCTGTGGGATCTTCCCGGACCGAAGCACGAACCCGTGTCCACTGCATCAGCAGGCGGACTCTCAACCACTGCGCCATCAGGGAAGCCCGAAAATTGTACGTTTTGCTATCCTGTTTCATTTTGTTACCGGATAAAATTGTATACTGGATTTATGTGGTTGGCTTGGGTTTTTAATCAAACATTTTAATACACCTTATTTAATCCCATAAATTCTATTAAGATTTTCCTACACAAATAAAGAGTTAAATTTCAAGCCCAGAGATGATGTCTGGAAATAATACCATTTTCTTACCTCGTGCCCTATTAATACAAGAGAAAAATTCAGCACTGCACTGTTAAGTATCTCTATGATGCCATTTTGCACATTTTATAGATTACATTTTCATGATTATAGATTAATTCTTTTGTAATGCTAACTAACCCCAATAGTTTACTACTAGGTTCAGATGTTTGTGGTATGATTCAAATATTCCATTATTCTAAATATTTATCTATTTTATATATGGATAGAGGATAAATTTAATCTTTCTTTAGAAATAATTTGGTTAAATAGAACTGAAAATCACCATAACTACAGGACGTTTTGGATTACTACTTGAGTTAATTCTACGAATTCTGTGAATCAATTTTCTTTTCTTGGTTTACTTTCAATGGTTCATTTCTTATCTTACTCTAAACCCTCTGACTTTCATTGTCTGCATCATAAATATTGTTCTCTCCTCCTCCTCCTTTAGGATTCAATTCTAAATACTCTTTTTACACACTGAGTATTTCTATCTTCTCCTATGACTTCAGAACCATCTATACATTAGCAAAAAACACTTATATTTTACATATCCATTCTTAAACTCTTTCTTCAGATCTAGTTGTACATTTCCTTATTTCATATTTCCAGCCCTTTGCTGATCATTAACTTCTGCTCATCCAAAAGTTCTTCAAACTTAATATTTTAAATAAAATAAGCATCTGTTTCCAGTAATATGGTTGGCTAGAAAATTGGACCAATTCTTCCACTAGGGAAAAAGGTCAAAACAAAAGAAAATAAAGCAAAACCAAAACAAACTTTTAATAAGCATTGTTGAGCTAGCAAGAAAGTAATACACTTTTAGGCAAGGAAGAAGTGAAGACAGGAATGAGAAAGAAGCAGAGCACAGCAGCAGCTGGTTATCTGCATACATTTGGTCAAATGGGGGAAGCCATTGGTACACAAGAGCTGCTAGGAGAAGGTAAAAGGGATCTAAAAGCAGGACATGGCCAAGGTAGTGCTTAAAGAGATAATTACTATCTAAGTCCAGACTCTTATCCAGAGGATCCTAAATGTAAAGTTTGAGGGCACAGTCTTCCAGGAGACCACCCTTACTTCTGACAGCAACTGTAATTTCCTGGGGTTCCAAACTCACCTTCAGGTTCAATGATGTATTAGAAGGACTGACAGAACTCCCTGAAAGTTATTATACTCACAGAGTTTATTACAGGGAAAAGTGCAGATTAAAACTGGCTAAAGGGAGAAGCTTATAGGAAGAAATCCGGGAGGGTTCTAAACATGGAATTTCTTGTGTCCTTGCCTCATGGAGTCAGAACACATTATTTTTGCCAGCAGCAATTGTGACAATAGACATGGACTACTGCCAGCCAGGAAGCTCAACTGAGTTTCTGTACTCAGAGTTTTTACTGGGGTTCCAGTGCATAGGCTTAATTGATTGACTGGACATGTGGTTGACCTTAGACTCCAGGCTGATTGATACCACATGATCAAAGTCCCAGCCTTTAAGTCACATAGTTGGTCTTTCTAGCATGGCCAGCCCACATCCTAGGACAATTGGCTGTGTCCAGCTGTAACCGAGCAGGACCATAGGGGGCCTTCCCAGGACAGGCCTTTCTTCCATATCCTCGGCTTTAGCTCCTCTCTGAAGTACCTAGATAACAGTATTTGATGCACATTTCCTGAGTTGTTTTACAGAGATGTGAAAACCCCCCACTAAATGGAAGATGTTAACTACTTGATGAGCATGAGCACACAGGCCCAGGGCTCCGAGCCTAAGGACTGATAACATTAACCCCTGTGACACCACTTTGTTCCATCAGCAAAGCAGAGACTTGTGCACGAGCTGATCACATACCCTGCAACCTCCCTCTCTCACCTGGCTTTTAAAAATGCTTTGCCAAAATCCTTGGGGGAGCTTCGGGCTTTTTTTAGGGAATGAGACACCCGTCTCCTTTCATGGCCCTGCAATAAACCTTTCCCTGCTCCAAATTCCAACGTTTTGGCGTGTTTGGCCTCACTGTGCTTCGGGCACACAAACTTGCACTAACACAGCCTCATCCCTAAAATCAAGTGTAGCTGGGCCCTGCCCTAGAAAGTCTAGGGCAAGGAACAGACCTCTTTTGAGGACAGACCTCAATTTCTTTACAATACAGCCTTCAAAAGGCTATACAGCTAGTGTAGAAGTGAATTATAAATAAACTCAGGGAATAAATAAATTAGGGAATAAAGAAATGCCAGCTGTCTTAGATCTTGGTGCTTACCAGAGGGGAGAAAATAATAGTCATTAAAAATTTGGAACCATAGCTGACCTTCACAGTTTTGTAGCCCAATTTCACAAGAAATGAGAAGTCCAGGAAAATCTCAAGCCAAAAATTTGCAAAAATATGCAAAAGCAAATACAGATTCTCTCTCGTGTAAGCCACCTTCCAGTTTGGGCCTCAAACAATTTCAATGGATAAAATCCCAAGCAAAGGTAATATTTATCAGTCAAACACAGTCTAGCTACTCATAAACAAAACAAGCAGAAATAATAGAGAGCAAATCAGGCTCACAAAATCTTCAAATAATGAAGTTATTAGGTATGGACAATAAAATTACCACATTTAATATACTTGAAGAAAAAAAGTCAAGCATGAAAATACACACAAGTAATCAGAAACCAAATTTAGAATCAAACAGATTTGAATAAAATTCAAAAATCAGTGTACTTCTAGAAGTAATACAAAATAATATTTTTTTAATCAATAAATGATATTTTTAATTCCATTCAGATAGTTGCAAGGGGGTGGGGAATGGACAGGGGTGTCTACAAAGAGGCATGAGAGATTTTTTTTTTGGAGTGATGGAATTGTTTACTTCTTGATAATTTGGTGTTTAGGTGTTTATATACATTTTTAAAACTTCTTAAGATGATAAACCCAAAAGTGTGAATTTTAACATTGGTAAATTATGCCTCAATATTTTAAAAAGATTGGTGGTTTAAATAGCAGATTAGACAAATGAAGAGAAATTTTTTAACTGGATGATGATGCAAAGAAACATTTCATAGTTCAAAAGAGGAAGCTAACTGTAAATATTATAAATAAATAATGATGAATAGAAGATTAAAATATACACTGAAAATAACAGGATGGAAAATATACAAACAAACAATACTTCAAGAAGTTCACTACCAGGTCAAATATATATATATACAGAAACAGAGGAGAGAAAGAATAAATAAAAGATGGAATTTGGAGTCAATGATAGAATATTCTACTCTTCATAAAATTCTTCATCCACAGATTAAGAAGTCCTGAATGTCTCAATAAAAACACAAAGAAATACACTTTGACATATCATGGTGAAACCAAAAAATTACCAAAGACAAAGGCAGAAATAAAAATATTTTTTAAAAACCCAGATTATCATCAGAGGATATATACATAGATAGTAGACAAATAACAGCAATATGAAAGTCAAAGGCAGGGGAATGATATAAAGTTCTGTGAGAAAACATCTGTCAACTTACAATACTAGATCTAATGAAACTATCGTTCAGGAACAATGGTCAAATAAAGATATCTTCAGACCAAAACAAGCTGGAAAAACTTAAAGGGGCTTACTGAAGCTGACTTTTATTAAAGAAAAATATAAAAGAACATTTTTTAAACAGAAAAGGAAAGGCCTGAGATGCAGGAAAGAAAAGAAGAATAAAGAAAGTGGAAATCTTATGGTTAATTGAAAAACACATAGTTTGAAACAATTTTAAAAAATCAATAATAGCAATATGATACAATGTAACAGAATTAAAATATATCATAAGATGGAAGTGGATGAATGCAATTAGAGTATTATTATTGTATTATTCAAAAGAAGGGTAAAGATACTCATTAACTCTAGACTTTGGCAAGTACTCACTCATGTTATTATTACCCAGGGACTTGTTAAAAAATTAGAACACCATATGAATCTTTTAAACTAGTAAAAGGAAAAATTTGGGTTGAGTGGAAAAATAATAAAAGAAGATAAGAAAAGAAAGAGAGAGAGGATAAATGGAGGATAATTAAAAAGCAGAAAATTAAAAATTTAGATACAAAACCATGTATGTCACTCATTACCAGAAATACAAATGGACTAAATACTCCAGTTAATTGAAAATGTCTAGACTGGATAAAAAATAATTTTTAAAACCTCTATGCTATTTGCAAGAGACATAACTAAAACAAACAAACAAAAACATAGAAAGCTTGAAAATAAACAATGGAATAAAGATATATATACACACACACATCAACAAACTTCAAAACAAAACTTTAATAGAGAGGATCAAAAGGCCAAGGGTTTGTTCATTGAACAGACTAATACAATTGATGGGTCTCCAGTGAAATTGATCCAAAAAAATAAAGGTACAAATAAACAATTTCAATAATGAAAAGGGAGACAGAAATGCAGTCAGATATTGTAAGGATAATCAGAACATATTATAAACTATTATATGCCAATAAATGTAAAAATTTCAAGGAAATAGACAAATTCCTACGAAAATAAGACTGATCAAACCTAATTCAAGAAGAAATAGAAAACGTGAATAGTCCTATAACCATTAAAGAAATCAAAATAGTTCTCAAAATTTTTCCTACAATGGAAACTCCAGGTTGAAATGGCTTCATCAGATTGCTCTACCAAACAATCAAAGCAAAATTAATTCCAATCTTAAACTATTAAAAAAAGGAGAAAAGAAGGAATACTCAGCAATGTAGTTTATGATGCTATCATACTGTTAATACCAAGGCTCCAGAAGAATAGAATGAAAAAGGAAAATTATGAGGTAATGTTACTAATAAACTTAAGAACAAAAATTCTACGCAGACAATAGCAAATCTTAATCTAGTAATTTAAAAGAAAAGTGTTGTTGGAAACAATGAAGACGTGCACATCCCTTCTTAACATAGAGTAATTTTTTTGAGATTACTAGGTGACTCATAAGTTTGAAAAGTTGCCCATCACAAGTCAAGCTAATATTAGCATATTAACCATATGCTAATATACCTTTGCCCACATCCTTAGTAGTTCATATAAAATAACATCTGACATAGAGGTGGTTCTATTTGAAATAGATGATACATCATAATTCTTTTGGCCTTTCCTAGGAATTTTTTCAAAATCAGTTAATATAGTACATCATAAAACTGATTAAAGGAGAAAAATCAAGTAATAACAATGAGTAGAGACATATTAGATTTATCAAGGGGGAAAGCTAATCAATGTCTAAGCACATTTTGAATAAACATAGTATAATTCTATATAGGTAGGGATGTTATATTTGGACAGTTCAAAATAGGGAATATATATAAAGGACTTTAAAATCTAGAATACTTTCATAATGTCTTCCTTTGTGAAGTTCCAGGATAAAATATTAGATAGATTGTAATTAAGAGAAAAAGAGATGGGTTGACAGCAACACCTCTGTATTTGTACCATTGAAAGAATATTGATACATAGAGTTTTTGTAATCCTTTCCGTCCACTCTTACTGAAGGTTCTTTTTGAACTTCACTGTTTTTGCTCATTTTGAAATTATGAGGTGAAAATAACTAACATATTTATGGAACATTATAGGTTACAAAGCTATGTAAAATACATTGTTTTATTTAATCCATAAAATGATTCTGAGAAGATCTTATCATTATCCCTATTTTACAGCCAAGGCGAAAAGAGTGAGAAAAGTGTAGTATATGAAATACTACAGACAAGTCAAGAAAGATGAGGAATGAGAATTAATAGTGAATTAAACAACCTGAAAATCACTGGTGACCTTGACCAGAGAGTTTCTGAAGGGTGGTGGGTTTACAAAAGAATGGGAAGAGAGAGATTGGAAGTGGACAGAATAGGAATCCCTCAAGGAGCTTTGCTGCAAAGGGGAGCAAAGAAATGCTGTGGCAGTTAATGGAAGATGTGGAATCAAGAGCAGAGTTTTACTTTTTTAAAATTGGAGAAGTAATGGCATGCTTGCATGACGACAATGGAATCAATGGAGCAGGAATCAAAACATTGATAAAGTAGGAGGGATGAGAGCATTAAGGGCCCACTTGAGGATTACTGCCCTGAATTAAAGTCTGGCCAGTCAGCAATGTTGTGTATGTTTCCCTCATTCAGCTGCACAAGCTTAGCCTAGAATGGGCAGTGTTGGGTTTAAATGAGGTGTGGCTTTGCCAAGTCTTTAGTACAAAGTGGCTAAGTCTTATAGATCCTTTGTCCTGTCCTTGTAAGTAAGAATACATCATTTACAATAATAACTAATGATAATAACAATACAATACTAACAATGACAATAATAAAGTCACCACCACTACCATCACCATTAAGCACCGCTTCCAAATACTGTTCCAGCACCAAATTACATTATCAGTAGTCCTTGCAAATATTCTATAAAATGAGTGTTATCCACATCAGTCTACAGAAGAGGAAACTGAAGCTCAGAGCTAGTAAACAGTAACTCCAAGTCTTTTAGACTCCCACATCCATGATGTAAATTGCCTGCCATAGTATTTGGAACATAGTAGGTTTTCAGAAAAAGCCAGCTCTTATTATTTAGTTATATCTGCTACATCATTTTCCTAGAGGGCATCAGGAAGAATGCAAAGAATTCTGCCCAATAAATGCTTTAAAATGTCAAGATACTGTAGAGTTGGGCACTGTTTATACTGGGCACGATCAAGTTGTTAATTGATAGCATCAGGCTGGGTGACCAGGGCTCGCTGGTCTTCTTTGCTTCCACTCCAGATCCAAACTGAAGAAGCCCTATCTTTGTGTATGACTGGCTCTCTATTTTCATTGACCTTCTATGTTTCTCTTTACCTACTGCACCAAGACTTTAGCAATTCCAATTAAGTGACGTGACATAAAGAAATGGCAGGGCTTCCCTGGTGGTGCAGTGGTTGAGAGTCCGCCTGCCGATGCAGGGGACGCGGGTTCGTGCCCCGGTCCGGGAAGATCCCACGTGCCGCGGAGCGGCTGGGCTCTGCGCATCCGGAGCCTGTGCTCCGCAACAGGAGAGGCCACAGCAGTGAGAGGCCCACATACCGCAAAAATTAAAAAAAAAAAAAAAAAAGAAATGGCAAAGGTCCCTTTTTCAACTCCTTCCAGGAAGGGGCTACTCCATACAGAACTCAAATGTATGAAAATCCATATCCACTACCTGAGAGGCTCCTGCTTCCATTTTACCACCTCAGCAAAATGACCTCTTTATAGGCAGAGATTCCTCAAACAGATGTATGAAACTCACCACTCTTTCTAAGGAAGAAGGGCAAGTAAGTCACTTAGAGTTTAAATTAGGGCTGTTTCAAAAGACAAATAATCCTGTTGAAAAACAAAAAACTTACCCTTGAAATAATTTCTTCCAGAATGGAAGGGAGAGGAGGGGTGGTGAGTGGAGACAGAGGCCTGGTGCCCCGGCTGCAGTGGAAGCCTCTGGAAGACCAGGCGGAGTGAGGCCGCACAGAGTGAAGCCCAGGGTCACAGAGCTGTCGGGGCTGCTGTTTGTTACTTCAAGTCCTGCTCTGTGTCAGCTCTGACCAACAGGGCTCCGCATGCAGAGGCCTCACACCTGGCACTTCACACCCGATTTCCTAGTGCAAAATGGCTGCGCTGACACCTCAGCTCGCGGGGCCCGGCGCGGAGTCCACGACACAGAGCCTGAGGTGCAGCCAACCCGCCCCTCGAGAGCTCCGCCCCTCCCTCCCGCTGACGCTGACGGGATCCCTATACAGCAGCCCCGCCCACAGCCCGCGAGGGAGCGCACGCTCTCGCCTCTCCATTCTCTGATCAAAATATAAAGTTTTCCTTTGCTTCTGAACCAAACTCAGTCTCGATCTGTTGGTTCCAATGACACTGGGCAGGGGGACCCAGGTTGGGGCTCACTCTGGAGGATCGCTAACAGAATTTGAGAACATTGTAACTTCAATGAACAGTTGTGTGAACCAAATAAAGAAAACTTTTCTTCCCCTTTCTTCTTAAGGGAAGAAAAGATTAATTTTAGATGGTTTCTGAAAACGTCAGTAAATTTCCTGTAGAAAAACGGACAAGATGTTAATAAATTGGGAAAGAATTTTTGAGCACATGCTGTTCTTAACACAGTTCTAAAAGCAAAAATATTCAACGGGATCCGGTGCTGGGAGTATGGGGAGAAGATAAACCTTGGAATTACTTTGAACTGTTCTGTAATTAGCGTATAAATGACCAAAAATATTAAATATCATTATAACAGCTTCCAAATATTCAGTTCACTCATTTAATTTTTTTCTACTTGATTATCTTCTACCATAACAAAAACTCCGTTCCTGGATCTTGTTTGAGAACTCCAGATTCTTAAAAAATATAAAAATTTATTGAAATAATTTCTTCATTGATAGCAGATTTCTAAAAATGTTTACTTTTCATATTTATTCAAATAAAGTAAGATTTAATGTTAATAAATTTTATGAAATATGTGACTCTTCATATCTTATTGTTTTATAACTCTAGAAAACATACAAGAAATCTTTTAAGAGAAAGTAACAGCTTTCATTTTAAAAACAACAACACACACACACAGGATAATAAAAACATTATTTTCCATGCTATTAAATTAAAAAATGGAAATGTTCACAGGAATTTTCTTTCACTATTATGAGATGAGCATATGTGTTAATGGACATTTAGAAGCAAAAATAAGAAAGTAGACAGTGCTATTTCTAGAGAATGTAGCTTTTCCATTTGTATATTAAGGATGTATTTAAGTTTCAAATCAAAGACATGAGATCACTAATCAAAATATTTTACAAAGTAAGTGTCAACTGAATTCTATCTTTTTTTAATTAATTACAAAAACTGCTTAAAATGGACATAAGAAAATAAAGACAGTTATGATGTCTTAGTATAGCATTTTTTTCAGGAAGCAAAGAGGTGGGGAAATAAAAGACTTTCTTTTAACGTAAGTCTCAAAAAAAAGAAAAATGCTCATTGATATCAAAAGCCAAAGAGTGAATTTTAAAATGGTCTCATCTCAGTAAGAATTGATAAAGAAGAGGTGAATTTCATTTGCAGTTGATATGATTATATATCTGGAAAATTCCAAAAAGTAAATGGAAAACTACCACAATAAGTGAATTTCGTGAAGTAGTAAGTTATAAAATTAATATATGTAAATCAATAGTCTTCTTATATTAAACCAGAAAATGTGTGTGTGTATTATAAACTCTATATAAAGAGGCAAAATCTTGCTTATAATTAGAAAAATGCAAATTAACCCTTCATTAAATACCATTTTTCACCTATGGATAAAAAAAAGTGAAAGTTTGAAAACATAACATCACTGATGAGCCTCTGAGACAAAGGCACATTGCAAATAGGAAATTAAAATAGATTTTAACACTTAACAGACGTCAAAAAAGCCAGTAAAATCCCTTTGACATTAGCAATCACACTTCTGGGGATCCATTCCAAAAGCACACTGAGACAAATGTAGAAGTATACGTCAGGGCAATTCACTGTAAGAAGCCACTTTTAGATGGCAACATGTATCAGTCAACTATTGTCACAATAATTTTGTGTAACAAACCACAACAAATCTCAGTGGCTTACAAAACACTCATTTATTTCCTGCTCCTGTTTTTGCTAGCTAGCTGGGAGTTTCATAGACACATGTGGCCTTGGCTCCTGATCACAGGTGAGTTAGAGGTAGGTTGCCCAAGCTGTTGTTGGACTACTGGGCTACATGGGGCAGATGTACAAAAGAGCAAGCCCAGAACACGTTAACTTTTCTCAAGCCTCAGCTTGCATCAGGTCCACCAATTTACTCTTTACCAAAGCAAATCACCAAGACAAAGCCAAAATCACTGTTTGGTCAGTATACATTATATACCATGAGGAAAGGATATGGACTTAATATTACTATGGGGGAGTAAAGAATCAGCACTATAAGTTGTTCTATTACTCAACCCAAATTTTCATCAACACGGAACTTGTTGAACAAACTATGGCATATCTGAAAACTAGGTAACTATGAGGCTATAACAAGGAATAACACAGTTCTACGAAAAAATATCAAGTAATGAGAAATTTTATATATTGCACTTCCCATCATGTCTAATTACCAAGCTGTATTACAGCTATAACGCAAAAAATGTAAATATGACTCAGGTTACCTCAGGTCTCAATTTATATTTACAACATAAAACTATGCTTACTCTTGTTTAGTTTATAGCTCAGTGTTTACACAGCACAAGAAGAGAAAAGAAAGAATAGTGTGGGTGGGAAGGAGGGAGAACATGTTTCAGGAAACTTGGACCATAATTCTGAAAGGAATTGAGTCTAAATTGCTGGCTGACCTTAGACAAACTTCTGAGAGCTCTCAAGGCTGAGCATTGTTTTAGGTACAGTAAAGTTTGGTTTGGTCTAGTTAAAAGATCTTATCAGCCATACTTCCCTAGTTATGCACATTATTCAAATTCAGGATATCCTCTGCTATCCTCTGGGACCTCTTGATGACTTAACTGTCAGCCACTGCCACTATTTACCTTCCATCCTTAGGCCATTCTTTCTTCTTATTCAGAACAGCAACACAAAGAAAAGTACCATAAAAACTCTTTTCCTTACTAGGTGCTTCAGCCTTGTCCATCTCTATGTTGACTTCTTAGTTTTCTCCCCATCTTTCTGTAATTCTTATATTGAGACACTTGGATTCTCTCTCTTCCTTTGTTTCTATATCTCCACCAGTGACACCTGCTCAGCTCATCAACAATCCCAGTAACAGCATAAACTACACTCTTTGCAAGACAGAGAAAGTGGAAGGGATTAGAGATTGCACTAACTGCAAGTTCCCTAGATCAGGGTTTCCTGTAAGAAGCTGTGCACCGAAACTATTGATACCAGGGAAACTTTCAGAAAGTTTCAATTCTGGTCTTTAACTCCAAAGTTTCGGCATTAAAATTTAGTGTAAAAGAGTAACATTTGGTCTTATAGAGTTGAGAACCACGGCTTTAAATAAAAAGAATGGTTGAGTATCTGACAATAGGTTTTAGAACACTGTAGGACAGGGAACATTCTATTTAGAGAACCAAAAATAAACTTGGCAAGAGTAAAAGGACAAGAACTGACACTATTTTTTAATATCTCCAAAGAAGTGTGTTCAATGCAACAGTAATTAATCAAGTGTTTAATATGCTGCTCTGGGGCTTCCCTGGTAGCGCAGTGGTTGAGAGTCCGCCTGCCGATGCAGGGGACACGGGTTCGTGCCCCGGTCCGGGAAGATCCCACATGCCGCGGAGCGGCTGGGCCCGTGAGCCATGGCCGCTGAGCCTGCGCGCCCGGAGCCTGTGCTCCGCAACGGGAGAGGCCACAACAGTGAGAGGCCCGCGTACAGCAAAAAAAAAAAAAAAAAAAAAATGCTGCTCTGTTCTTATTTGTACCACCGAAATTGTTTTGTGACAGTTCTGACTCATTTTCTTTTGTCTTATCCTGTGGTTCCTGGAGACAGGATGAGAATAAAGTTATCTCTTGGGTAGCTTAAAACAAAAAAAATCTCCTCACATGAACATATCTGATAGGCCTAATTTTCTAACCCATTGCTTTCCTATAAACCCTGCAAATCCAAAATTCAAGCCAATAGAAGCACAATGTTTGAAATTCAGATTAGTACTATCTTTCATTTCTTTATTTCTTCTAAAGTGTCCTTCCAACCCCATCAGTATCGTAATTCACATAATCTTTGATGTATATTTCAACACTCTCTGTTTCCTCTTGCCTACAAAAGTGGTTCAGCATTAGGTTATGCTCTGCAGCCAATGTCAAACACAGTTACGCCAGCTGGCTTAATCTATTAAATACTACTCAAAAAAGGGAAAAACTGAATAAATTCCATCTTCGCCTACATGTAATTGAAAGTTTTGTGAAGTGTTAAAAGAGTGCCACTCACTTTTGTTTCTTGATGGTAGTCAAATGCTTTATACAAAATAACAACTAGGAAAAAAATCTGCTGTCACTGCTCCATTGCTTACCCCAAGTTGACACATACATAGTTACTCTATTTCCTTCAAGAAAAACAGATTTTGTGTTTTTTTGTGTGTGTATGACTACTATTCAGTAAATAATATCTAAGGCTTTTAGACCAACTAAGTGCCAGGTTCATAATTTTGTCATTTATCTTGTCTTTTCTTCAGCAAATCTTTGCCATACTTCAGAGGCTTCAGTGACTACCTTGAAGTGGATGACTCCCAACATATACCCTCTGCTCACACCTCTTTTCCTGAATTTCAGGGCTAATATTTACCAGGCATATCTACCTGTCCATTAAAAACTCAAAGCACACACAGTTAAATAAGAAGTCAGTCTAGATTACCCCCTCAACCTCACCTCCTATCTCCATTTAATTACAAAGCTATCATTTCCTCCTAAGATTAAAAAAAGAAGAAAAAAAGAACTTTCCCACTTCTCAATCTCCATCTTGTACCAACTACTGCCAATTCTTCCTTTAACTAGTGAAATAGCCTCCTTGTTAATTTCTGTGTTCCTAGTCTCATTTATCTTTTTCTAACATCTAAATCTGATCATATCAGTTTCTTGTTGATATTTCTTCAATGACCCCCACTGTTAAATAAAGGATAAAATTAACAATCTAAACAAGTTATTTGCATGGCCTGTAAGATCCCTTAGATTCTTGCCCACTGGTACAATAACATCCTCATCCACCAAGCTCCTCATTTCTGGCACTCCAGCAATGCTAATACGCCTGACTTTATCTCAACACTTCTGGCTCTCTCGTGCCTCCATGCCTTATATCTTTGTTCCTTCTCCTTTATATGTCATTCAACATATTTTATTGAAAGCAATAAAAACTGATTCTGGGTCATTCAAGCAGAAAGGGAATTTTTGACAAGTACATCTAAAACCACAGAAAATCACTGAGAAGTCTGGATAATCAAATTCAAAAAAAAGGCAGGAACAGAAGGAGGTGAGGCCAGAGATTACAATTCAGAATACAGTTCCTTCATTGGACCAAGGATGGCACCACTGGAACCACTATTCCTGGAATTGGATATTAGCTGCACTGCTACCGCTACTATCAGGAGGATTTTCTCATTGGTCTGGCGTGTGGGGAAGGGTCTGAATGACCAAGACTAGCCATCTGGCTCATGCTTTGTTTGCCAGAGAACTAGGAATGTGAGTCTCTCCAGTGGCATTATTTGCTCCTATGTCAAACAGTACAGAATTACCAAAATATAGAAAGAGTATTCAGATGTTACTGAAACAAACAAAACCCACAATGCGTTAGTTTCCTATTGCTGCTGTAATAAATTACCACAGGCTTAGTGGCTTAAAACAACACCAATTTATTATCCTGTAATTTGTGAAGGTTAAAAGTTCAAACTGAGTGTAACTGGTCAAAAGAGTATTACTGGTCAAGGAGTCAGTAGGACTGTGTTCCTTCTGGAGGTTCTAGGGGAGACTGTATTTCCTTCCCATCTCCAGTTTCTAGAGGCTGCCTGATTCCGTGGTTCATGGCTCCACATTACTTCAGCCTCTGCTTTTATCATCACATCTCCTTCTCTGGCCCTTTCCTTTCTCTTCTACTTATGAGAACTAAGTAATCCTACCTACCTCAAGATCCTTACCTTAATCATATATGCAAAGTTCCTTTTACTGTACAAGGTAACATTCACCGGTGTCAGGGGTTAGGAAGTGGACATTTGTGGGGCGGGGGTGGGTGGGGACATTAATTCGCCTACCATGAACCAAAACAAAAATAAACATGATTTTTCCTCCATGAAAAGGAGGATTCCTTTCCTCTAGAGGAGGAAATCCTCTAGATGTCCTCAGACAAACTAAGGCACCTTCCTTATAGGCTAAGAGTATATTTTGTACATTTCTATCACTGGTACTTGTAGGATCTCCCAGCTTAGATTACTAAACTGTGAGTGCCATGAGGGCAATGGCTGTGCCATCTTCAGCTCTGTGTCTCCAATAATAATCACATTATTTGACACTTAGTAGATATTTTTGAAAATATTAGCTAATTAGCAAAGTACTAACCATAGTTAGGACTAAACGTGTTTGTAAATTGAGACCTTTTCTTTGTTTCCTGTTAGAAATGTATTTAACTATATATGGTTTCTAGAGATTGTTGTATCATGGTAAAAAGAGATCAGTGAATTAGTCTGCTCCAAAACTAGTCTTTTTCAAGATGGACAAATATTAACGTTAAATCATATATTCTCCCTCCTTGGGTATTAGCTGAAGATTTATTCCTATCTGCTTTTTCCCTATAGGCACCAAAAATTTCAATGTATCTATAGTAATTAAACATCTTGTGAAGTAATCTAACTTTTCATCTTTGGAAAATAGAGAATAGTCTACAAAGTACTATATATTATAAGAAATCCAAGATCTATGATGCTGGAAAAGAATACGAGTTCTCTTACAACTATATTTATTTATAAATACTGTGTTTAAAAAAGAATTGGGTCATGACGTTAAGCAAAAGTCTTAACTTATGACAACTAGATTTCAAAATGTGCTTTTAGGGTTGTTTCCCAACTGCAGGAAAATTTCTCATTTGTATATTACTGGATGCAAAGAAAAAAAAATCCTTACAGATTGCTCTAGGTAAGGCTTATTTCATTCAGAGGTTAACAATATTGATATTATAATGATCTCAATATTTATTAATAAATATCTCCATGACATAGTTTTCTGTGACAAAAATCATAGTTTTTCAATAAAATATTTTGTTAGGTATGTAGCATATTGCATAGACTGCAGAATAATTGAAAGGAATGGCACACACTTGCTCAATACCATGAAAATAAAGGAAGTCTGGATAATTCACAGCTAACTAACCATTATTTTTCTGTGCATGTAACTCATCAGCAGCATCAGTGGAAAATAACAGGTATTAACGACTACAGAGCCAGGTACCTACCATCTTATTTCAATAACAAGATTAGATTTTGTAGTTTAGGTTTGCCTCATCATTTCACTTCTTTGCCAGCCTCGTAAGAACAGCCATAAAATGAAAGTGTACTGTTCCCATTAGATGTTTCTGGTAGCAAATAACAGAGTGAGTCACCACGTGAGACATATGGAAAATTTTAAACTCAGCCCCTCCTTGTCTAAACAGCCTATAGATTACAATTGCCTAGTAGGCCAGCAAACAAGCATTATACTTCTACAAATGTAAATTCATAACAAAGTCAATAGATGTTAGTGATTGTAACTGAAGAGAAAAAGCAATATAATTACTTTAATTGTAATGGAATACATTTAATAACCACTAATTTTTGAGAGACAAAACATTTGCAAAAGTCATTTTATTTCGTACATGTAAGTAGGAGATGAAAGACTACCCTCCTAGGCTGTATATCTGGGTCTTTGAAATAAATTGATTACAGGCAGATTAACAAGAGAAAAAGGTATACAAATTTATTAATTTTTAATATTACATGCACAGGGGCATCATGGGGAAAAAAACTGAATACCCAAGAAAAGGTAAGATTTGAAAGCTTACACAGTTGGTCCTTTCTATCTGCAGGTTTCACATCCGCTCTTGGTTGAATCCATGTATTTGAGCCTGGGGATACAGACCCATGGATAAGGAGGGGAAACTGTGCATTTTACATAAGGGACTTGAGCATTCGTGGAATTTGGTATCTGCAGTGGTCCCGGAGCCAATCCCCCACAATACTGAAACTGAGCAGGACCCTGTGGGGACTTCCTAGGTACACAAGCTCCTCCATGTCCCCTGTTTCTTCTTTGTTAAATAAAAGGCTTTAGTCTCCTAGGCCTTACCTGAGTTCCAATGAGCAGGCTCAAGTATTTAATTACTTTAACAATAGAAACACAGGACTCCTAGTTCCTCCTGAACGATACAGATAACAGTCTGATGCACATCTCTGAGTTGTTCTGCAGAAACTAAGAACCCTCACCCAGGTGGAGGATGATGACTACAAGCTGGAGACCCCAGACTGGGTGGAACCAGAGGTTGATGACTGAGATTCCGAAAACATCACCCTGTTACCTCACCACCAACCAATCAGAAGAAGGTCCATGAGCTATCACTCCTCCTAAGACTCTCTCCCCTAATACCGTCTTTAAAAACCCTTGCCTGAAAGCCATTGAGGAGTTCAGGTCTTTTGAGAATGAACTGCCCATTCTCTTGCTTGGCCCCGCAATAAATTTTTTGCTGCTCCAAACTCCAACGTTTCAGTTTGTTTGGCCTCACTGTGCATTAGGCCCAGGGACTTGGGTTTGACAACAATACCAAGGGACTGTTTGTCATCTTAATAGGGGAAGGAGAGGGGAGATGCAGGTCACTTAGGGGAGAGTAAATGATTTTTAGGAAAGATGAATGGGTCTTTCAAAGAATAGATGGGAGGTATAATAGTTTTTTACAAAGTTTTTTGACTTCTAGTCTCCTTTTCTGTGATAAGAATCAATCTACCCTGGTTGATGAAACTCCTGGTGAGAGGATTTATGGCGCTTGAGTTCCTTTTGGAGGATCAGAGAAGGGAGTTCAGAGAAAGTGTCTCCCTGTATTTGCTGTTTTTCAAGTACCCTCAGTACAAAATAACCAATATACCAAAGCCCCATGTTCTGGAGTGGCATGTCCTGAACTCCTTCATTTATCAGTACTTCATTAAATTAGCCCCAAAATTCAGAGTGTTAATAAATCAAGAAAAACTCTGGCTATGCAGATTAGAAATAGGATTCTCCTATAAACGAAATGATAAATGTTTTTGAAATTTTTGAATTTGGAAGTTAAATTCTTTAGGAACTCTATTAATAGCTTAGAGAGAGATTACATCTCTTTCATTACCTTTATATCCTCCATAAATCTAACTGAGCTGTTTTCATTTTCCTTTATCTCTTCATGCTATCTTAAAAGTGTGTGCTTTTGAATGCCAATATCCTCAAGATGAGATTCATATGTCCTCACCGGAGTGGGAAAAAAAGACAGAAATCAAGACACACTTTGTAAAATTGGTAATGTAGTCATTTTTTGACTGGCATTATATAGTACAACAGAGCCATTGTTATGTTCTAAGTTGTGCTTTGTCAGTGATATGACTCACCCGAGTTGCTTTTCTGTCATTCCTGTTATTTTCCCTATGGATAGTCCATCTAAATCACAAGGAGCACGTTATTAATCTACCTTTGCAAGGGCAGTTGATAGAGAAAACAGCAGCCTTCTCAAGAGAGCACAATTGTACTCACATGAAGTTAATCTGAAAAGGGTCGAACTTTTCGAAATGAATTATCTGCAGTTAATGGTCCTAAGAGAGCAGAAAATTATCATTTTAGAGAAATCCAGCAAAATGGGTTTTCTTACATCTTCAAAGAAGATGGGAAGAAAAATTTTACCTGAATGTGGGTGTCTAAAGATCCTAATAGTGTGTGTGTACGTGTGTGTGTCTGTGTGTGTTTCTAAGTCCATTGTGCATATAAATATTTGGCAAAAACTAACTTACTTCCCTTTAGTTTGGGGTGAATTTGTTAACTAACAGTCAGGATACATAGGCGTTCAAACTTCACAAACTGCTTCCACAGGCATTATTTTAATTAAATCTCACAAACTTCCTGTGAAATGATATTATAATTTCACTTTTACAACAGAGAATCTGATGCTCAAAGATCTTATGGTATCTGGGCAAAAGATGAATCTTCTAATGCCATTTCCTTTGTTCTTTTTACGAAAGCTCAGCGAGCCTTACTTGTATTGAGCATATGACACAATGATCTAAATATGAAAGCCTTGGGATTTCTATGGGGATTTCTATTAGATGTTTATCACTTTTTACTAATAAGCATGTGCAGAACAAAAGAACATTCTTTAATTTGAAACAGATGTCAAATTGTGGGTTAAGAAAATTTAGAAGCCTGGTGTCAAATATTCTAAATGCAACAGAAAGAAAAACTTTATTAAAAAGATATTCCCAACTGAAAATGTAAACAATTTAGCATAATTTTAGGACAAATATAGTTTTGAGTTCCTAATCTAATAAAGAAAGTAAGGTAGACACTATGGGTTAGCTACACAAAAGCCATTCATAACCAAATTTCCCCTTTTCTTCCTCTAATAAACAGGTTGGAATGGTAAAATGTTCACTTTCCCTGAGTGCCTTAGAGGACATAACATGAGAATCAGTTTTGCCCAGGAAATGTGAACAGAAGTTGCTGAGTAGGAATTCTGGCAAAGTTTTTAAAGGAAAAGATTAAGTCAGTCTCCTTGCCTTTAGCTTTTTGCTTCCCCCTTTCTTCCACCTGGAATGTGATGCAATATCTAGGAGAACAGGATCATTTTATGACCAGTGACAAAAGACACATGTACAGAATGGAAATCAGGGAAATGAAAGGATTTGTCTTTGAATAACTACCCCAGGCTCCTTATTCAGTGGAACAGAAAAAGCTCATAGTTGTTGAGCCTGACTTTATTTGCAGCCAAACAGAATTTTAACAAATACAAAATGTGTGCCTGAAAATTGGGGTGCTGAACAAACAAAAATGAAAATATTGACTTTGCTAAGTGTAAAAGTAGTAGGACCCTGAGAGGTAAAGTCCTAACAATTTCTGGGAAGCAGGGTATTGATTCTTGCTATACAAAGAAAAACATTTGGTGTAACTACAGCCTGCTGTAGTCAACATGCTGACTCAGGTTTCAACTTTAAGGGAAATAATAAGAAAAATCAGAATCCTGACCAGTGCCAATTTCAGCAAATTCCCACAAGAAAGGATGGGTCTTCCAGATTTGGTCTACCAAATTTGCAAATCAAAGAGAGACGGCTCTTTGTAGCTGCAATCCGTATTGACTAAGATTACCATAATGTGGAATCTTGTTAAGTGTTGAAAGGACAAATTCAGGTTCAGGATGGGGAAATCAGGAATACAGGGGAGTCTGTGTATTTGAAAAGGTTAAATGTTGCAGCCTTACAGGAAACTCAATTGGACCTCTAGTTTTCTCAAGCCTGTAAAAATGGTCTGCCGTTCAAAGGTTTGGAAGTGGCCGAAAAAATGGAATTAAAGATTTACCTCAAAAAAAAAAAAAAGAAAAAGATTTACGTCACTAAAGTCCCCATTTTTAAATTTCGTCAAAGAAATTGCATTAAACTAAGGGCTAGGAAGATGGAAAGAGTAGAAAGCCTAACACGTAAAAAACGAAACTTTTGAGGTTTAAGGATTAAAAATACATAATATCTGTAATTACTTTGTCATAGATATGACCAAACACAAATTAACTGAGCACTTGCTAATTTTAAAGAGAATTAAGGGGCATCCATGGTGGTGCAGTGGTTAAGAATCCGTCTGCCAATGCAGTGGACATGGGTTCGAGCCCTGGTCTGGGAAGATCCCACATGCCATGAGCAACTAAGTCTGTG
The DNA here is from genome assembly GCF_963455315.2 of Globicephala melas. NCBI lineage: Eukaryota > Metazoa > Chordata > Mammalia > Artiodactyla > Delphinidae > Globicephala > Globicephala melas. The sequence goes on from NC_083322.1 coordinate 83,066,966, forward strand.
CACCACAACTACTGAGCCCGTGTGCCTAGAGCCCGTGCTCCTCAACAAGAGAAGCCACTGAAATGAGAAGCCCTCGTGCTGAAAGAAAGAGTAGCCCCCGCTTGCCGCAACTGGAGAAAGCCTGTGAGCAGCAATGAAGACCCAATGCAGCCAAAAATAAATAAATAAAATGAATTTTAAAAAATGTAAAAAAAAAGAGAACAGAGAGAATTAAATTGCCAATTAATTTCTGACTATAACCTCAAGAGCCAGTGAATGTCCAAAGCTAAGACAAATTCCAGGCCCCTAAACTCAGACCAAGAGAAGAGAACTTGAGAAATCTCTGCAGCCCCTAGTAAGGGCATCATCCCCCATGTCCACGTCAGACATCACCAAGGAAGACGAGAGATAAAGCAGATCTTCTCAAGAACAGAAGCAAAGATAAACTGAGGAATTTTCTCTATCATGAGAGAAAGTTGTCCCTTTTCCTAAAGAGCAGGATAAGTTGTTTTTTTATTTATCATTCTCCCTTTCTCCAAATGACAGGTTTATTGCAGATATCTCACAGTTCTCTGCCACTGTAAACTGGATGCGTGAAAGCAAATAACTTGTTATTTAAGCTTATACGCTATCAGGTCACATCTACATTAGAAAAACTGCATGTCATCCCAATATCCTAAACTTGAAACTAGGTGTAATAAGTGAATCACACTTTTAGATTGTGTTTCTCATGGAGGAGGTCAGTACATTAACTATGAAATAAGAAATACTATATTGAGTCGTTAAAAGATTGTGGCAGACAAGGCAGTTCTCCAAAGGCATTCATAATGCATGTTTGTTTTGCCTTTCCTTACTATAGCAGATACAGCTGCAATCCATGTTGACTCAGCTTCCCCTAATTTGGAATCTTTTAAGTGTTGAAAGGACAAACTCAGGTTCAGCATGGGGAAATCAGGAAAACAGAGGGTTTCCCTACTATCCTACCTTGAGAAAAAGAGTAGTCATGAGATCCCATTCTAGACAATGAGATGTTTGTTGAAGCTAAAGAAGGACTTATTGGAGAGATTTTTTTACAGTATTCTTTTAATTTAATTTATTTATTTTTGGCTCTTTGTCGTTGCGTGCGGGCTTTCTCTAGTTGCCGAAAGTGGGGGTTGCTCTTCGTTGTGGTGCGCAGGCTTCTCATTGCGGTTGTTTCTCTTGTTGTGGAGCACGGGCTGTAGGTGCACGGGCTTCAGTAGTTGTGGCACGTGGGCTCAGTAGATGTAGTTTGCGGGCTCTAGAGTGCAGGCTCAGTAGTTGTGGCGCACGGGCTTAGTTGCTCCACGGCATGTGGGATCTTCCTGGACCAGGGCTCGAACCCATGTCCCCTGCATTGGCAGGCGGATTCTTAACCACTGCGCCACCAGGGAAGCCTGAGAGATTTTTTTTTTAAGGGACAGATCTGAAAGTCTTCTTGACCCTAGCCTTTTCCCTTTGTTTTTTTTTTCCCTACCTAGAACATGCATTTGATGTCTATAAGTGCAGCAACCATTTCCTGACCACAAGGATGAAAGAGCCATAAGATAAATTTTGATGGAACAGGAATATAGAATAATTTGGGTCTATGATAATATACTTGAAAGATTATACTAGTCCAGGATTTCCTTCTCCAGAATTCTTGTTTTATAAGTAAACCCTACAAATACATTGGTTAACTATTTTTTAATAGTAAAACTCTTCAAAATTCAATGGCTTATCACTCTTATCTCCATGGGTAAGTCTATATAAGATAGGCTTAGCTGGGGTGGTTTGTCAGGGTGGCTCTGCTCCACATGTCTTTCATTCTTTTTCTGGGACTAGCAGAATAGCCCAAACAAATTCTTACGATGATGGTAGACGCACAAGAAAGCAAATGATAATCCAAAAGGTCTCTTAAGGTCTAGACTTAAAACTGGCATGTTCCTTCTAATGGCTATAGCAAGTCACATGGCTGAATCCTAGTCAAAAGGGGGAAATATGTAATAGGGAAGACGCTCTGTATTATATTACAAGTTAATCACTAAAGTGATGTAGCTTATAAGCTTAAATTATACATAATAGCCCATCTCTGGGAACCCTGCCTCCCAGGTAATGAGCATTAAGCTAAAATACCTCTGTTTAGCTTAAAGCAAACATCCTGGCCAGGCCCACGTGTGAATGACTGCAGGCAGGAAGAAATTAACACATCCCCGCCAGAGGCTGACTGGAACCATGAAATGTTTGACTTTACCCCTCCTCTTCTGGTATAAAAGAAGCCTGCATTCTATCTCAGGCAAGATGGTTTTTTGGAACACAAGTCCACCATCTTCTCTGTTTTCTGGCTTTCCAAATAAAGTCACTATTCCTTGACCCAATAACTCATCTCTCAACTTATTGGCCTGTCATGCAGTGAGCAGTATGAGCGTGGACTCAGTAACAAATGGGCTCTACCCCATTTAGAGTAAAAAACTGCAAAGTCAAAAAAAAAACAAACAGAAAAACAAAAAAACATGGGCTTCACTGGTGGCGCAGTGGTTGAGAGTCCGCCTGCCGATGCAGGGGACACAAGTTCGTGTCCAGGTTCGGGAAGATCCCACATGCCGCGGAGCAGCTGGGCCCGTGAGCCATGGCCGCTGAGCCTGCGCGTCCGGAGCCTGTGCTCCGCAATGGGAGAGGCCACAACAGTGAGAGGCACACGTACCACAAAAAAAAAAAGAAACAAAAAAACTGCAAAGTCACATAACAAAGGACAATGGATCCAGGGAAGGGTGAGTGAATATTTGCAACAAATAATGCAAGCTACCACAGTTGATATTATTCACATTTTCTATTAGTTGCACACAAATACAAATTTAACTATATCACCTATATGACTGTTGTAAGGGTTAAATTAGCAACGTAGAGCAACCAGTACAATGTTAGGAACAAAATATGCAGTGAGTAGTTATTATTATTACCCAGTTGTATCCTCCAACATAATCCAAATTGAAGTCAACAAAGGAATTATCCTAAAATACTAAAACACAACAATCATAACATAGGAGTGATTTTTTACTTTTTGCAAATTATATTTTATGACATAATTTAATGTATTTTAATTTTAGCAAAGCCAGTACTATAAAACTAAAATAAGACTAGAGAACAAAAATATTGTTGGGCTGCACCCCTCAGGCCTACAAGCCCAGTGCCTGCCCAGCTTCAAGACCGAAGAAAGAGCCCAGAGTCAACAACAGAGACATTAATGGCTAATGGATAAGGGGAGCTTACACGTCTGAAGAAGGTCCTGGAGCCATACCCCACCATGTGCAGAGGGCAGTGGGGGAGGACATGGTGGCAGTATTCGCTCATGGGGAAAGGGGAGATTGCCAGTTATAGGGGGAATTGATGTCAGGTTGGCTCATCGGTTATCAGGGAAACTAACAGATGGGCACACAGCCTTTTTGATAAGAACAATCACTAGCTGGGGCCTGGGGCAAGTACATAGGAAGGTCAGTCATGTGAGTAGGGTATAGGTGGAGCAGGCACTGGTTGAGCAGGGGATGTCCAGAGAGCAAGAGAACAGCTATCTTGAGTGGTCTGACCATACAAATATTTCTGGTGATTTTGAGTTCTTTTGTTATCTGCCTATTTAAACAATAGTTATAAAAACAATAGAATACATTACCGTTCATAGAAAATAAATATTGTGTTGATAACCAAACTTACTAACATGTAAACACTGCATTCATGTTTGGAGTTGAATGGTTTACTGACTACTTTTTAAGCCTTCATTAAAAAGAAATTAATTTTTAAAACTGTGAAATAATATAAATAAATAAGATGGGGTTTTAAAATAAAACATTAAAAATTTGCAAAAAGTCTTAGTAAGACTTTTTCAATATTTGCTAGCTGATATTTCTAAAATTGCAAGTAAAGATTGTATACATGTAATACTAAGCACATATTCCCTGCATTAAGGAACAGATGATAAGAATAGCAGCCATCCAGAAAATAGAATAGTTGCACATAAACTGTCTGACTCTCAGACAATCATTATCCTATTAAATGAATCCAGACTTCCTGAAAACATGATAAATAGTTCATAGAGCAAAGAGTCAGCTGGGTCCTATTTCATAGGAGAAAATCCGGTCAGGTGACTAACAGATAGCTGTCTAGGCCCTTTTACTAAATTAAACCTAGTTGGATTAGTCTAGAGATGGGCGCTATCTCAGTGTCAGTCATCAACACCAAGGCCTCTGCACATTCTGGGATCCACTTAGGCTGAACTCAGGTTTGTCATTAACACACATTCTCATGACTATAGGAAAACACCTTGTTAGGCCTGAGCAAGAGGGGCCTCTGGCTTGGGTCCTATGTTTTAGAGGGTCCTCTCCTCTCCTCCCCACACTTCCCCTTTCTCCTCTCCTCTCTTGACTCATACACATACACACACACACACACAGAGACACACATACACACACACAAACACACAAACTTAAAATTTAATTTAAAAAACACATGAACCAGTCTATCATTTGGGATCTAATGTGCAGCCCTGGCACACAGCCAGTAGCTCTAAAAAACTGCTCTCCTAAACTCCTAATTTAACATATACACAGTACCTTATATAAAATAGGTAAACAACAAGGACCTACTGTATAGCATAGGGAACTATACTCAATACCTCTAATAACCTATAAAAGAAAAGAATCTGGAAAAGAATATATATATTATATATATATATAAAACTGAATCACTTTGCTGTACACTTGAAACTAACACAACATTGTAAATTAACTATACTTCAATAAAAAATTATATATATATATAATGGCAAATTACCCTTCCAAAAAACAAACAAAAAACCCTGCTCTCCTGATAAATGCAAGTACCAAGGAAAAGGAAACACTTCTCCACATCTCCTGCCCTATATCCAGAAACAGAGGTCAACTGTGTCCAAATGAAGGCTTGTGGTTTGGATTGTTGCTGACATTGAAGAGGGGCACTGTTTCAGAGTTCTAGAAGAATTTTATTGGTGGGATACATAGGTTTGAGGAAAGACAAACAAATAAACATACTTCTTCCTGTCAAATAGCATAAAACAATAGTTTTTGCATAGTGAAATATAATTTCATAGTGGTGCCAAACACCCATTTTCTTTTTCTCTTTGCATCCAAAGCTTGGTTCAGGAAGTACTCAAGAATTATAATGTTTGCAAAACTATACAGAGCAAGAGGAGAAATATTTTGCAAAATTAAACTATTCATATTATTCTCAAATTTATATATCTGTAGATCATGATTAACATAGATGAAGTATGTAACAATTGTTGACATTAACAAATATACCCTAGATATTACTTTAAGGGAGAGCAGAAATCATGTAAGTGAGGTGAACTTTATGATAAAACTTAAACTTCTCTGTAATAGTTATTCTGTAATTATAATTTATCATGCATGTGATTCTTTTACAATTTTTGAGTACCACAGGTAAAATTCATGGATAATTTCTGAATCTGTTTTACTTTAAAAAATGTATTAGTAATTCCAATTTAGTGACAACTTCAGCAAAGCAAACTGTCTATAAATTAATATAAATAAAACACTACCTAAGAAATATGACTCGAAAATTAATTTGGCGTTACTATCATAAAAACACAATTTGTGTAAAAGTCATTATTTTAACAAGCTAATTTTGCTTGAAATAAAAGCTATGAAATAAATGCCAAATAATTTACATATTATGTGTCTTGATATTGAGCCAAGTCTGAATCATATGGCTATATATATATATATATATATATATGTAATTTTCTTATTAGAAAAGGGACACTTTCCAGGGTAGGGGAAAGAATATATTTTAGGAATTCTATGATTTATCGCTTTGCAGTACATAGACACTTACTATGTGGACCTCCTTTTTTTTTTCTTTTTTGCAGTATGCGGGCCTCTCACTGCTGTGGCCTCTCCCGTTGCAGAGCACAGGCTCCAGACACACAGGCTCAGTGGCCATGGCCCATGGGCCCAGCTGTTCCGCGGCATGTGGGATCCTGCCGGACCAGGACATGAACCCGTGTCCCCTGCATTGGCAGGCAGACTCTCAACCACTGTGCCACCAGGGAAGCCCGGACCTCCTTTTGTATCTTTGCCTTAGATCCAACAGAATTTAGAGATGGACAGGCCACAGGAGATTTAAATTTGAAAAAGTGGTTTGAAAGTCTTATGAGGAAAATTAATTGTATTTATGGTTTGCAAATGACAACACATTGGGGAAAGAAAAGTCAGTGTTTTATAAAAAAGAGGATTATCTTCAATTCTTAGCCAATGGCACCTGAGAAGTCTTCTGCTGGTTTGCTTCTCTAAAATAACCAATTATTTCAACATAAGATATTTTAATTATTAGCCCATACTTAAAATTTTTTCTTATGGAGTCTGTTATTATTATTTTTTACAAGTGACTGATTCTCAAGAAGGGATATTTCCCTTAGGGTGAATTAATGTCGTATCAGGCCACATATTTCCTTTTTCCAGTAACCAACAGATAGGATGTAGTAGGTACTCCCATCCAAAGCACAATTCTTCATTCATCAGTTGGGTTTTTTTTTTAATCTAAATTTCTGTTTGCTTTCGTAGCCCACTGAATCTAGCCTAGCAAGACTATTTTAATGGTCTCTTTTCCATTTCACATAAAATTTAGTGATAGTACTAAGTGGACAATTATGGACTTCCTCATAGGCCTCTCAAAGTAAAAGATATTTTCGGGTTTAGGTCTAACCACTATATCAGGACAGTGTAAATAGAGAAGAGCAGGGATCCAAAAACCAGCAATGAATGGTGTTAAAAATCACATGTGACCAAAAGATCCATTCAAAATGTCAATTAGGCCAAGATCTTTAACTTAACAAAGTATGAAACATTTGTTGATTTTCTATTAAATTATATATGGCAAGCAACTTTTAAGAAACTACCATTTGAGTTTTGTTTGGTAGTGAAACTATCAATAAAACAATATGACATTTACCTGAAAAGACTAAAAAAAATTCTTACTTTTTGCAACTACATATCTGAGAGGGTCTCTTACAATAATTTAACCAAAACATCACATGACAACAGAATGAACACAGAAGCAGATAGGAAATATCAGCTTTCTTAGTATGTATAAAAATCTAGTTATTTAGACAGACATTAATAAGATTTTCAAAAATTTAAATAGTGACATTCTTATCTATTTTTTTTTGTTTTGGAAAATAGATACATTTCTCAAAAATATGTTAAACACAGCAAGTTAAAAAGAGTTTCAAGTAGAACAGAAAATTGAGAAACAGAAAATATCAAAGTAGTAATAAATTTCTACTCAATAAATTGAGAGATATTGAGGTTTCCACTCAAAATGATCTTGAGTTCACACTTTTAAGTATACCTATTCATCACAAATGATAGCAACAGAACATTTTTGGAAATTAAATTAAAGACGTATAGCCATTATCAAAACAAATGATAAATCACTGTAGGTTAGAAATTATAAAATAAGCGTAAAATCTCAGATCTTTTTGGCATTAAATTCACAAACAGATAGATGCTGCCAGTTCTCTTGCCCCTTCCAGAGTAACTGGGACCCAAACGCTCCCTACACATGATTTGGAGAAGAAAGAGCCAGGCTTACAACATGAAATCAAGGTCTGGAATAAATTCTCTTCATCCACAGAAAGATGCTGAGCATAAATGTAATTATTCCCTGTAACTATGACCCATGGACTTAGTTTGGCAAATGACATAGAGACAGCCACCCGATTAGGACTTATGCCAACTTAATTGCTACCTCCATGAGTGGATATGAGATATCTCCAGTGTCACCATGGGACAGATGCCAAGAATCTTATATATGACCTGCTTCTTGACTGAGCTGGAGAAGAGACAAGCAAAGAAAAATACAATGAGAGGACAAGAGAGAGAAAAACAAACAGAATGAACCAGAATTAGGCCTCAGTGAGCCAGCACATGAACACTACGAAACACCTGAAAAACAAAACAAAACAACACTAAACACTAAAAACTAGGGCCAACAAACTTAATAATTACTCAATGTGAAAATAATAGCTTTGAAATAGCTTTAAGATACATACTTTTAAATAATTAAAGAGACAATAGAAAGAATGACATCTATAAATGAGTCATTATGAGAAAACTGAGGCAGAAATTAGTCAAAGATAGATGTCTACAGAAGAGATATAATTAGAAACATAGCATATAAACATTTTTTGTAATCAAGTTTAAAGAATTAACATAGGGAATACTCTCTAGACTTGTCCAATAGAACTTTCTATTATGACAGGAAGATTCTGTATCTGCATTGTCCAATATGGTAACTACACTCTAGCTATTTAGCAATTCACCTATAGCTATTAAAACTGAGGAATTGAACTTTAAATTTTATTTAATTATAATTAATTTCAATTTGTTTAAATGAGCATACATGGCTAGTACTACTTTATAAGACAACAAAGTAAGATAGAACATAATCAAAGAAAGAAATAGAAGTTTTTGAAATATAGCACTCAAGAATTTGTCCAGAAAGTGACATAGAGATAAATACAAACATATAAAAGCACAAATAATAAAGAATGAAGATAGATTGAGACTCTAAAATACATGTCTAAATGAATTTTCAGCTGTAGAAAATAGAGGGAACATTGATGAATCAATATGTGAAGAGATAATGGCTAAAATTGCACAGAAATAGAGAAGAGATTTCAGATTGAAAACATGTTCTGTGATTAAGAAAATAAAGACACTTCTAAATATAACCCAGTGAAACTGCAGAATAACAATGATAAAGAAAAAAAATAAACCCTACAAACTACAAAAGGGAAAGAGTATCTACAATTGAATAACAGCTAGACTTACAGAAAACTTTTCATCAGAAAAGTATTGGCCAGAAGAAAAGAGTAATATTTTCAGAATGAACTGATAATCTATAATTCAATGGTCACATGAACTTTTGTTTATGAGGGCAGAATAATTACTTTCTAAAGAAATAATACAAATAAAAGTATTTATTTTATAGATTTCGTAAATCTTTCATGAAGGAAACATTAAAAGAAATATTTCAACATGAAGAAATGTTTACTCATGAGTGGGATGCAAGAAAAGAAGGAACAAAAAATTTGCAAAGAAACAGTAGTAAATCTGCCTATTAGGTTGCGAATAAAAGACTGGCAACAGGGCAAACTCTTTCATAAATAAAAAGGGAATTTTCTGTGTAAAATAAGTGTAAAGTCTTGAGGAAGTTAAACTGGGCAGATTGATCCAGTGGCTCTCAACAGATCCAATCAAAGACCCAATTTCCTTTTATTTCTCAATTCTACCACCCACAGCTTCATTCTACAGGTAAGTCCTTTGTAAGTGTGACTTCCAATACGTTTACTTTAATTATTGGCTATAATGAATGAACTATTGAATTTCTATGCTTGGCAGATGATATAATAGAATTAAAATTGTATATACAAGAAGGAAGATAGGTGGGGTACTTCAGTGGGTATTTTTAAAATGCAACATTTCTTGTTTTGTTTCGATTTTCTATGAGAATGATTTAGAATTGTTAAAGAAGTATAAAGTGTGATACGTGTGTTAGAAATTTAAGAATACACATTGAAGACTAAAATAAAATTTATAGTTTGCAATAAAGGAAATGTTTAAATTCATCAGAATGAAAAAAATAAAGTAAAAATAACACGATAAATTGAAAACTCAAAAATACATGACTGAAATATATTCAAATATATTAATAACAAAATAAACATATTTAATTCACCTATTAAAAGACAAAGACCATAAGGCTTAAAAAAAACTCTAGCTATATACTTTACATGAAAAAACACGTTGAAAAAAATTACACAGAATGATTGGAAAAGCTATACTTCACAAATATTACCCAACAGAAGTTGTGTTATAATTTTAATGTCAGAAAAAATAGAATTTAAGGTAAAATATTAATAAAGAGAAAGAGAGAAACTATCAGATAGTAAAAACGGAAAAACTTGCTCAAGAGATCTCTCAACCACAAACATGTACGACCTTTGTAACACTTCTTACAATCACGCATGACAAAACTGACAGAATTAGAGGGAGAGACTGAACAATCTACGTTCTTGCTGGGGAATTTTTTACCCAGCTGTCTCAGAAAACTATGGATCAGAAAACCCCCCAAATTAAGTGAAGGCATAGAAGATTTAAATTGCACAGTTAATCATCTGTGCTACAAAAAATATAGATTTTTTCTGGCACACATGAAGATTGTGGAACAATTGACTACATAAAAATTATAAATATGAAAGGATATATAAATATATATCACTTTCTCTAAGTGAAATGCAGCTTACCTTAGAAAGCCCTTGGGATCAATTGTTAGTTAGAACTCAGGAAAAGGGAAGAAGTGAGGAAAATGCTCTTCATTAGGAGAGTCTGTGTTCTAGTAGTCTGGTTTCAGGACTAGATCATAGGCTGAAATGGCTAGGAATGTCTTCCCATGGAGCAGATGGTTGAAGATCAACAGGAAAATAGAGTCTGATCAAATTAAATTATTTCATATTTTGTTCTACAACTCTCTTACATTTACACTAGTGAGTGTAACAAACATTGTACAGTGGTGCTTTGGAAAATAAAGTGGAGTTGGACATATTCACTTTGGGTGAATTTCACTGTGGGTGAAACCAAGCAGACTCTAGCAGTATGTAGAAGGAAAGAAGACATGAAACAAGGTGAGCCCAGATGGAGCAACTTGACAGATTACCATAACCCTGTGGTTTCAGGAATACGGGGTTAGGTATGACAGACTTTGAACAGCTGTGGGGATGAATGCTTAAGTGATTAAGGCTTAGAATAATAAATGAAAGAGTAACCCCTTGATGGGGACATTCAGATTAACATTCGTAAAATATTTTATTTGATTGAAGAATACAGCTTAGTAAACTCAAGGGAAGCGTATTTTTCTATAAAAACAGATTTTTCAGTCTGGCAGGCCTGAAATAAATTTGCCACTGTGTCTTTACTGCACTGTGTCTTTACTCTCTACTTTGGCGAACAATGAAGCCAAGAACTTTGTATTTCCTTTAAGAAAGAAATGTAGATTTCCTATTAAAAGGCAAAGCCATCATTTCAAAAGGATTAATTAGAGAGTACTCTAAAAAGAATTCCTGTTGGATAAGGTATTTAAAATAAGTCCATAAAGCAATTATACTCCAATAAAGATGTTAAATAAAATAAAATAAGTCTAAGAACATTTTTTAACACTAGGCCTATAGAATTTTAATTTGATTGTGAAGAGTGTACACTTTTTTCACTATAAACCTCTGCTTCATCAGATTTTATTTTTGTAGGCATGCAAAAGTAACAGTGTCTCAAGGTCTTTTAAACTTAAGGAAAAAAATCTCAATTTTCATCAACTCATGGTGACCTTGAATTGCTGATATGTTGAACATTCAATAATAACTGTTGACGGACTTCCCTGGTGATACAGTGGTTAAGAATCTGCCTGTCAATGCAGGGGACATGGGTTCGACCCCTGGTCCAGGAAGATCCCACATGCCGCGGAGCAACTAAGCCCATGCGCCCCAACTACTGAGCCTGCGCTCTAGAGACCACAAGCCACAACTACTGAGACCACATGCCACAACTACTGAAGCCTGTGAGCCTAGAGCCTGTACTCCACAACAAGAGAAGCCACCACAATGAGAAGCCCATGCACCACAACGAAGAGTAGCCCCCGCTCACTGCAACTAGAGAAAAGCCTGCACACAGCAATAAAGACCCAATGCAGCCAAAAATAAATAAAATTTTTTTTAAAAATTAAAAAAAAAGAATAACTGTAGATATATTGATATGTTGATATATTCATCAATTAATTGAAACTTCATCTTTTAAGACTTTGAAGTTCATTGGCAAAACAGAGATCAACACTAATTCACTCTTGCATTAGAGCTTGATATGAGTGCCTTAAAAATGCCTTATCTATACAAACATTTGGTGTTTTGGGAGTTGTAGAATTGATAGAACATGGACTTACTACATGGATCTTAATAGCACACTTGTTGCTGCCTCCCTTCCCAATCTAAAAAAATACACTAAGCAAGCACCTAAGCAGTTTCAAATTTTCAGTGGAAGACTTTACAATACCTGAGCAATACTTAATCAATCCTTCTGTCTAAGATGGTAGCCATTATGAAATGTTATGTTATCTGAACTGAAAAGTTCCAGTTTAACACACTTAATATTTCAAAGCTTCTCTGCACATTCTTGAACGTGTCAACTGACAACATTCTAAGCCAAAAACGGAGACAGCCATCTCACAAGCTACTGAAGAGAGGATATGGAAGAATCAGTCTACCTCATCATCGTTACAGATAAACAATTTATAGAGCATTTTCTACTAAGTGCATTATCTTTGATCCATAGTCAGAGTATCATCACATCTGAAACTGTTATATAGTTTTAATGACAAAAACACTGTTTCCATTTAAAATATATTATTTTTTCTTCTATATTGGCTTTAAACAAGTCATAGCAGACAAAAAATGTGATGCTACAGTCCACGGCCCATCATAAGCTCCAGCTGATAAAGGACTGTATTCCCAATTGTAACAGCACCTAAAGCAGACTGGCCCAAAGAGCCAACCAATAACTACAAGTGAATCAAGAAATGCATGTTTCCACAAAAGCCTCTCAAGAAATAGAGCAACACATGCCGTAAATTCAAGGGACTACTGCATTATGCATTCATTCATTTAAATTTATCCTATTGTAGCATGATAGGATAGCCGAATCTGAGTCCATGCTTTAAATATTAATATTTGAATTAGTGATTTAGACAAGTTATTTGACCTCTCGATTCTTAGCTTCCTCATATACAAAAAGGGATTAATGATAATATGCAACTTATATACCTAACCACTTTATTATAAGGATACAGAAAAAGACACTATGAAATCCTTTTGTAAATTAATATGGGAATATGCACACTTAATTTAAAGTAAATTCTACCATCAAAATAAGTTAAAGACTATTTCTGTCAACAGAGTAGATTTTAATATTTGTCCTAACTTTCTCAATAGCTATGTGTAAATCTCTACCTAACCTAATTATAGTTATTGTTTTATAGTAAAATAGAAAACCTTGGGGATTTTCTTCCTCAAGAGCTATTATTTTCTGATTCAGTGTATATACCTAGAGTGAGATTTAAAAAAATACTTATTTGATACACTAAATACCATTCAGACTCTGGAAGTATAACTTTACCCTTCAGGTCCTGGAAAACACTCTTTTTTAACCATGAAAAGGGGTATGAAGACAAAAAAGAAATTGGGCTAATTAAACTTACTGAGGTACTGAACATTAAGTTCAAGGACTTGCAGAGTACTAGAATACGTCACAGAAGTTCTTTACTCCCGAATTGTATATAATAGGTTGTGTATAAGTGCATAAGTTTTGTTCTTCTCAGAATATCTTTTATCAGAATTTCCTAATCCCTGAAAGATTCAGAACTGCTTCCTGAAAGAAAATCAGACAATGGGTATACAAGGTAAATCATGAAGAAGGTTGTCATTTCAGCTACTGAATTGTTAAATATGTTCATGGAACTAAGACGATTGTACAAAAAATGCAGAAATACTCTATTTTACTTCATTAATTTGCCCTTTATTACTTTACTCTCTTTAAATTATTTTACTCTTTTTATTATTTTACTCTTCACCTAGTAGAGAATATTTAAGTAATATAGTCTATGACTATACACAGTGTTCAATGGGATTAATTCTATAAAACTATGAGCGGATTTTTGTCAAGATTTCTTACAGTGTCCACAACTAAAAAATGATTTTAATGACTATCCCAATAGCCCTTCTCAAAGTGATATAAAGTTTAAATATTGCCTAAAAAGTACTTGGAGTACTGAAGGGATAATAAAAATGCAAGAAATTACTGTATTAATATTTTTTGCTGCGCACCTTTTTGTTTCTTACGTTCTCCTTTATAGTTTTTGCTTCAGGAGTTTAGAAAAACCAATAAAAATTGAACACTAAAATATTAAGCTTATTCATTTTAGAAATTGTCACATTTTGGAATTTAGAGAAGTTGCCTCATAAAGCCAATTGATTTTTAAATTTTCAGTCTTAAGTCATTGTATTCTCAGGTCAAAACTTCTCAATTTTGCCTTTAGAGTTTAATAGGAAGTCATAAATTGCAAAACTTTTTAAAGTTAGCTTCTGAATTTGTGCCTCACCATTATTGCAAAAGCACTGAATAAAAACCTCAAACTTCTCTCTTTCTTTGTAAGACAGGCATGTAAATGGAATGAAGATACTGATTTTTCTTTATAACTGACTTGCTAAACGTAATAGAAGTTGGTGAAGATTCCTTGTAATTTCATTAAAAATATTTGTAAAAGTAAGATGTACCTTCTTCATTTCTCCATGCATGACAAAGAGTAGTGGGGAGAAGAAGTTGGCAGGAGGGTGTTCTTTTAAGGGACTTATTGAACAAAATACTTTATAATAACTGAAGAGTCATAAAGAGACACCATGCATATTTATCAAAAATAAGATTTAAGACAATGTAGAAGACTATGTGATCATTTCATTCTATGTTTTGTACTTTTTGGTACTTAGTTAAATTTAGGAACGATTTAAAATAATTTACACTTAACATGTATTCTGTTTAAAACTAACTAATATTAAATGTCTCCCTTGTTCAGTAATACTTTATTTCAACGGATAGAAATCTGCTTCAATTCATATAGGTTAGTTGAAGGCTCCAGGGGGAATCCAGCATATATATTTACAAAAGTTATATGCAGCGATTACATGAACTAAAAATTTATCAGATATATTTGTTCTCTTTTCTTTCTTTATATCTTTCTCTCTCCATCTTTCTCTTAAAAGTACACTGAATTTTTGCTCTTAATACTTACCCTTTCTATATTACATCAAGGATTTTGTCACATGTCTTGGTACCCCCTTGCATCAGTGTGGGCAGAGTAGATTTTGTCATCCCATTAATGTTGGATTTGGCCATATGCCTTGCTTTAGCCAATGAAATGTTATCAAACAGACATGGTTTTCATGGTTTGGATAATATCATGGTATTATTTGGCTTGGCCTCTTGTGCTACTATAATCTGCCATGAGAAAAGCACATTTCAGGGAGCTGCTGCCCTATTAACCTGGACCCCGGCATAAAAACTCATGGAGAAACATGGCACTGAACCAGAAGCCTGGAGCCCAGCCTAGGCTGGCCCTGCCTGGCTTATGTTAGCTGAACCACTGGCCACAGGCAAACTGGCATGCAAGAAAGATATAATTATTATAAGTCACTGAGATTTTGCAGTCCCAAGCCCTACATGACCTTATAGCTACACCACATGTCCCAGTACCATCCGACTTTCTATAGTCTCAATTTCTTAACTCAGAATTTGAAAGAGAATCTTGTGGTTAGCCAAAAACTAGGTTAGCTGACAATGAGTCAGCTGGACTCATGGTACAATCTTGGCTGCTGATTCTTGGCTATAGGCAGAACAAGTTTTCTTACAATTCTCATTAAAATGGGTGTGAAGAGGAGATAGATGAAGGATTTTTCAAATACGATGTCTAAAGTAATAATGTTTATTTTCATCTCTTCACCTGGAGGTTGACATGGCACTTGTCTAGCAGTACTTGCTTCAGTGTGTCCAAAATTTCCATAAAAATACATATTACAACAGGGAAAAAAAATCATAAACACAAAATATTGGATCTTGTAGCCAACCCAGGCTTAAACTCTAAGAGATATTTCCACTAATATAAAACTTATAGCAAGTTGAATTAGAGATCAAGATCAATAGCATGACATCAGCAAGATGGCAGAAGAGGAAGTCCTATACCTTGTTCCCCCACAGACACTGACTTAGCAATAATGACCCAAAAAAGATTTATAAGAACTTGAGAAACCAGTTAGGAAGTCTCAATACCCAGACAAACTAAAAGCCAAGAACAGCTTTGAACTGTATTGAAATGGGTAAGAAAAGCCATTTCATTTCAACTGCATCAGGCTTTCCCCCAAGCTGGCACAACTCATGTTGGGGAGGAAAAACCCAACATCATTTCATCCTTGAGAAAGAAAGTTCTGGTTTTTTACCGGTCTGTCCTAGGGACTGGCTTCTGTCTTGCCTGACTCAGAGTGCAAACAGAACTGGCCTGGGGACCACAGAGAACAAAAGAAAGCTTAGCAGCCTGTGGTAGTACCAGATAATTTATAATATTGCAGACAGAAACTGGCACAGCTCACAGTGATTGGGAGAAAATGTCCAACTCTTGGCTTCTCACTTGAGAGAGAAAGGAGAAGAGTGGAATGTACATCAAATATTCAAGCTTTCAGAGGACTGATTTGTACCTCAGCTGATTTTGAGTGCTCATGTACTAGAACAGCTTGTATTCCTGGACTACGCAGAGAACAAAAAAAACTCAGTAGTTTGTGGAAGCCCTAGAACCTGCAGTAACATAACGAAAACACCAGAGGGAGAAAGACTACAGGATCCTGAAGAAGAAACCAGCAAACCAATCTAATTGAGAAATTACACACCCAAATCCCGACAAGACACATCCCCATAAAAGGTTTCAGGGCCCCTAAAAGCTCTAGCCAGGCTGATTGGGAAGGTCTTTTCCTGCACAAAGGCCAATCTGTAAAGACTGGGAGAGGTGGCTGTTTTTTCAAATGCATAAATCACAACAATAATAAAAATAACAAGGCATATGAAGAAAAAGGGAAACATGGCCCAATCAAAGGAACAAAATAAATCGCCACAAACTGACACTAAAGAAGTGGAAGTCTATGAATTACCTAACAAAGAATTCAAAATATTAAGCTCAGTGCACTACAAGAGAACACAGATAGACAACTAAATGAAATCAGAAAAATCAGCGTATGAAAAATATTAGAATACCAGCAAAGATATATTCAAAGTGATGAGAGAAAACAACAGACAACCAAGAGTACTATATCTGACGAAAATGTTCTTCAATAATGAAAGAGAAATTAAAGCCTTCCCAGAGAGACAAAAGCTGACAGAGCTCCTCACCACTAGAACTGCTTTAAAAGAATTGCAAAAGTGAGTCCTTCAAGTTGAAACAAAAGGACACTAGGCAACAACAAAAAAGTGTACAAAAATATAAAACTTTCTGGCAAAGGTAAATATATAGGCAAATACAGATTCCTGTAATGCTGCAATGGTGGTGAGTAAATAACCTTTAATTCAGTTGTAAAATTAAGATAAAAGCATGAAAATAACTATAACTATAAAGCTATGTTAATGAATACAAAATATTTTTTTAAATGCAATTAGTGACATTGATAACATAAAGCAAGGGGGATGTAAAGGAGTAGAGTTTTTATGCAATTGAAGTCATTATCAGTTTAAAATAGATTGTTATAAGGGTTTTATATAATCTCCATGATAACCACAAAAAATATACCTATAAAAGATGTACAAAAGAAAATGAGAAGTCAATCAAAGCATAAAATAAAAAATGAACAAAATAGAGAGGAAGACAGCAAGAAAGGGAAAGAGAAAAAATAACTATACCACATACAGAAAACAATTAATAAAATGGTAATAGTAAGTCTTCCTTATCAGAAATTACTTTAAATGTAAATATATTAAATTCTATAATCAAAAGACATAGAGTGGCGGAGTGGATTAAAAAAAAACGAACAGGGGCTTCACTGGTGGCGCAGTGGTTGAGAGTCCGCCTGCCGATGCAGGGGACACGGGTTCGTGCCCCGGTCCGGGAAGATCCCACATCCTGCGGAGTGGCTGGGCCCATGAACCATGGCCGCTGAGCCTGCGTGTCTGGAGCCTGTGCTCCGCAACGGGAGAGGCCACAACAGTGAGAGGCCCGCATACTGCAAACAAACAAACAAACAAACAAACAAAAAAAAACAAGATCCAACTATAAACTGTCTACAAGAGACTCATTTTAGATATAAGAAAATACATAGGCTCAAAATGAAAGGATGGTATAGACATTCAATGCAAATGGTAACCAAAAGAGAGCAGGGGTGATACTTATATCAGGTAAAATAGACTTTAAGTAAAAAACTGTCACAAGAGACAAAGAAGGATATAATATAATGATAAAAAAGTCAATTCACCAGGAAGATATAACAATTATAAATAAATATATATATATATATATATATATATACACCCAACATCAGAGCACAAATTAGAATTGAAGAGAGTAATAGCATCACAATAATAGGAAATTTCAATACCCCACTTTCAATATTGGATAAATCAACTAGACAAAAGACCAATAAGGAAGTAGAGGACTTCAACAACACTATAGATTGAATAGACCTAATAGACATATACAAAACTCTTTATCCAAAAGAGGCAGAATACACATTCTTCTCAAGTATACATAGAACATTCTCAAAAATAGGTCACATTTTAGGTAAAAAACCCAAGTCTTAACAAATATAAGAAGACTGAGATCATACCAAGTGTATTTCTGACTACAGTAGAATGAAACTAGAAATCAATAGTAAAGATAAAACATGAAAATTTACAAACATGTGGAAATTAAATAATACACTCTTGAATAACCAATGGGTCAAAGAAGAAGTCACAAGGGAAATTAGAAAATATCTTTGACAAATGAAAATGACAACACAAATTGTGGGATGAACTAAAAGCAGTACTAAGAGAGAAGTTTATATCTGTAAATACCTATATTAAAAATAAGAAAGATCTTAAGTCACCAACCTAACTTGACACCTAAAGAAACCAGAAAAAGAAGAACAAACTAAACCCAAAGTTAGCAGAAGGAATGACATAATAAACTTAGAGCAGAAATAAACAAAATTGAGATAGAAAACCAATAGAAAAAAATCAACAAAACAAAGAGATGATTTTTTTAAAAGGTCAACAAAATTGACAAGTCCTTAGCTGGACTAAATGAGAAAAAAAGAGAAAAGACTATGTCTTAGTAGTTCAGGCTACTATGAAAAAAATTACCACAGGTAGGGTGGCTTAATAAACATTTATTTCTCATAGTCCTGGAGGCTGGGGATTCCAAAATGAAGGTGCCAGAAGATCTAGTGTCTGATGAGACCCCACTTCCAGGTTTGCAGATGGCCATGTATCCTCACATGGTGGGAAGTCAGAAGAGAAAGCGAGCTCTCTCATGTTTTTTCTTGTGTGAGCACAAATTCCATTCATGAGGGATCTACCCTCATTACCTAGTTACCTCCCACAGCCCCCCCCCCCACTTCCTAATATCATCATACTGGGAGTTAGGATGTTAACATATGAATTTTGGATGGACACACACATTCAGTCCCTAACAGACTGAAACAACAAAAATCAAATGAAAGAGGAGACATTAAAACTGATGGCACAGAAATAAAAAGGGTCATAGAGACTACTATGAATAAGCACACATCAACAAACTGGATGACATAGGTTAGAAATTCTAGATAAATTTCTATAAATGTACTACCTACCAAAACTGAATCATGAAAAAATTAAAAAATCTGAGCAGACCAATAACTAGTAAGGAAACTTAATCATTAATCAAAAATCTCCCAACAAACAAAAGCTCAGGACCAGATGGTTTCACTGGTGAATTTTAGTAAATATTTAAAGGAGAATTAATACCAATTTTTCTTAAACTTTTCCAAACAATTTAAGAAGAAGGAACAGTTCCAAACTCATTGTATAAGGCCAGCATTACCCTGATACCAAAATCAAACAAAAATACCACAAGGGAAAAAACTACAGATCAATATCCCTGATAAATACTGATATAAAAATCTTCAACACAATACTAGCAAACCAAATTCAGCAACACATTAAAAGAACTGAACATCATGATAAAGTGGGATTTATTCCTAGAATGTAAGGATGAGTCAATATAAAAATAAATCCACGTAATATGCCACATTAACAGAATGAAGGATAAAAACCACATTACCATCTCAATTGATGTAGAAAAAGCATTTGGCAAAATTCAACACCCTTTCATGATAAAAATATTAAAAATCTAGGAATAGACAGGAATTACTTCGACATAATAAAGGTCGTATTTTAAAAGCTCACAGCTAACATCATACTCAACAGTAAAGACTGAAAGTTTTCCCTCTAAAATCAGAAACAAGGCAAAGATGCTCACTCTCTTTACTTCTGTTCAGCACAGTACTGAAAGTCCTAGCCAGAGCAATCAAGAAAGAAAAAGAAATTAAAGGGATCCAAACAGGAAAGGAAAAAGTAAAATTATCACTGTTCACAAATGATATGATTTTGTATGCAGAAAACCTTAAAGATTCCACAAAAAATCTGTTAGAACTAATAACAAACTAAAGTTGCAGGATACAAAATCAACACATGAAAATCAGTTGCATTTCTATAAACTAAGAATGAAGAATCAGAAAAGGAAATTAAGAAAACAATTGCATTTACTGTATCATCAAAAAAAGAATAAAATACTTAACAATAAACTTAACTAAGGAAGCAAAGGCTTGTACACTGAAAATTATAAAACGCTGTGGAAATAAATTAAAGAAAACAAAAATAAATGGAAAGACATCCTATATTCACGGATTAGAAGACTTAATATTGTTAAAATTTCCATAGTACCCAAAGCAATCTATAGATTCAATACAACCCTTATCAAAATCCCAAAGGCATTTTCTTCTGCAGAAATAGAAAAAGCCATCCTAAAAATCATATGGGATCCCAAAGGACCCTGAATAGTTAAAACAATCTTGAGAAAGAAAAAAACAAAAACAAAAACTAGAGACCTGGTACTTCTTGATTTCAAAACATATTACAGAGCTACAGTAATCAAAATATTATGGTTCTGGCATAAAGACAGACATAATAGACCAATGAAACAATATACAGCCTAGGAATAAATCCTCATGTATATGGTCAAATGATCTTTGACAAAGGTGTCAAGGCTACACAACGGAGACATCATAGTCTGTTCAAAAAATGGTTTTGGGAAAACTGGATACCCACATGCAAAAGAATGAAGTTGGACTCTTGCTTAACAGTGGCAAAAATTAACTCAAAATGGATTACAATCCATTTTGTAATGGATTGTAACTACAAAACTATAAAACTTTTTCCTATTTCTTAATTTTTTTTACAATAAACATGTAACACTGTTATAATCAAGATTTTTCAATGTCAGTAGTTAGAACCTTTCATAATTCTGACCTGTGTGTATTGTCTTAACAGCAGTTTTATAAAAGCACATACATAATGATTTTTCCATCTTAATTCATACTATACAAAAAAAACCTTACTTTTCAGATGTAACTAAGTTTGAATATATAAAAAGGCAAAAAATTGCACATACACATATGCATATTTCTTTAGACATAACATACATAGTTTGACCTCCCCCAAAATAAAAAGTCTGTTCCCTGTGTAGTATCTTCTTGCCCTAAATGAATATCTTTAATGCTTGCATGAAAATCAGATAGATATCTTTCCTTGGTTTACATAAACAAAATAAAAGTAAGCAAATAAAAGGACATTTTAAATTACTTTGCTATTTTTTCCTAAGCCATGAAATATTTTACTAGTCGTTTTGCATTGTTTGTTCTTTGTAAATGCAAATATATAGTGGCTTTTAGGAAATTTAAGATTCCATTCATCATCTCACCATATTAATTTAATGATAGCATTAATTTAATACTGGGGACTGAGTAGTTTTATCACTGATTTAAATGTTGTGATTTTTACCAAAAATTATAGATAAGAATAATAGATCAATTCTCATAATAACTTGGAAAATATCATTTCTTCTTTTAGTGATAGTCTTGAAACGATTATAAGAAGCTCTTGTTACTTTTTATCTACTTTTGCAGGATTCAATCATTTGGTCAGATTTTGTTTTTAATGTTAACCAGAAATACTTGTGTTCTTTGTTTTGTAATGCCAGTTGAATGTTACTCCTCAGAAACATAACAGTTTCAAATTTTTTTCTGGATGATTTTGTACTAAAGTCATTAGAACGATTTTCCTCTGAAAGCATTCAATAGCAATGTTGATTCCAAGTATTTGTTAAAACAGAAAGATGAAAATCCAATGGTATTTTACTACTCTGAATAATTTCTTGGAATATCCAATGTGAATTTGCTAGTATCAATTGTAATAATCTCTTTCTTGTTGGTTAAAGCAGTGGTGTGCCCTCTGCTCTCTGCCTCTGGATATTTCTATTTTGTCTGATAACTGTGTAAAGCCATCCTGCTGTAGGATTTATGAATCTCTTGAATGAAAGTGATGGAAAAAGTAACGGCATGCATTTGGGTATTACCTTAATTATGCAACTCATGGAGTCTGTCTCATTCAGTTTAATCTTTTCTTTCACCACTAGTTTATCTTCATGTCAGTGTTCTATTGGCCTGTTTTTATTTAACTTGTCCCACTGCATATCTGAGAACAAAGTGATCAGAAGGTATATGCTGATTTTCACTGAAATTCAAGTTAAGCTGGTTAAGTTAGCTTCCATTGCTGTATGGTTTAGTCCTGCTTTAAGAACACTTAATTCATTCCCTTCAATAGCATTTGTTATTTCTGGCATGGAGTTTTGACACACACGGGTGCTTGGATAACTCCAAGAGGTCAATTGAAAAGAGTATTTCAATCAAATTCCATAACAAAGAATTGACCCCTGGATGCTTATGGTGAGGATTTTGAATTCTTTTAACCTTATAATTCTATTGAAAAGATATTTTATTCCATATGCACTATTTCAAAGCTATTGTTCTTTGTAACTTTTTATCCTTTACCATCTTTGACCTGAAAAAACAAGATCAGATGTAACAAACTTCTGACCCAAGTTACCAAGTTTGCTGATAAAATATCTCATTAGCTTCACTTTATGTGTCAAATCCTTTAGCCTGATTTAAAGTACTTAATTTGAGTTGAAAATATCTGCATTTTTGGTGAGGTTTTACTGTGTTATGCTGATTTTCCCATACTACATTTCATTTTGAACTTTTAATGAGCTTATGGGAGTGGGTTCCCAAGAGTTCAAATGGATATGTCACCACCTCCAGTCTCTTGATTTGTCTTTTTGTTAGCTCTGCTAGCTTTGACTGCTCCTTGAGTCATGCATGCAAGGCCCTTGGAATTGTCTCTAACCCTGACTATGACACTCAGTGAGTGTCTAGACCACAATTTGGTGTGGGAGCCTTGCCAGTACTAAGTCACTATGAAACGTTTCGCTCAACCTCTGGTTTTGGCATAATCTCTTTCAGCCTTGAAGGTACATAGAGTTACATAATATATTTGCAATTTATAAATAATACCAAATTCATAACGTATTTTATCTTTTACAATGTAAACAAGTTTAATTCTTTTTGATTCTTTATATAACATTTCTTCTTATAACTGGAAATCAGTTTCCCAAATACTGTTGGTTTTTTTAATTTAAAAAGTAATCTACTAAGTAATATAGGCAATAGGGTAAATCTATTTTCAATTTATTTATTTACTTATTTTAATAAATTTATTTAATTTATTTATTTTTGGCTGCATTGGTTCATTGCTGTGCATAGGCTTTCTCTAGTTGTGGCAAGTGGGGGCTACTCTTTTTGTTGCAGTGCGCAGGCTTCTCACTGCAGTGGCTTCTCTTGTTGCAGAGTGCGGGCTCTAATCATGCGGCTTTCGTAGTTGTGGCACACGGGCTCAGTAGTTGTGGCTCGCGGGCTCTAGAGTGCAGGCTCAGTAGTTGTGGTGCACAGGCTTAGTTGCTCCGCGGCGTGTGGGATCTTCCCGGACCAGGGCTCGAACCCATATCCCCTGCATTGGCAGGTGGATTCTCAATCACTGCGCCACCAGGAAAGCCCTATTTTCAATTTAAAAATGCCCTCCCATTAAACTTCAGAACTTTAAATTGTTGCATATATATTGATTACAGAATGTAATGTAAAACAATTTGACTTACTTGTTAAATTTAAATTCAGTGATAAAGACTAATATACATACATGTTGTATATACATATTTGGTTATAAAATTTCACAAGACTTGGGTGTACAAATATTCAACATTCTTCACTGAATTTAACCTTGTCTCAAGCCATTAAAAAAAATTCTCCTAAACTCTTATTGCCAGTTCATAATTATTTTCAGCTTGAAAGTCAATTCTATTAATTAATTTCTCAGTCCACACTATCCACTTTGATTAAAAAATATCTCAATTCAATATTACCATGATACCGTTCATCTGCATTCCAGATTGGCCTCTAAATTCCTGGTGAGAGATTAGGAGTTTTCTGGTGTCAGATTTGGGGAGCATCAGACCTTACCCTCTTACTTTGCTGACCTTTTCCTTCTTGGATGGGTAACTGAATATCTATTACATTTCAAACTCACACTCTCATTGATCCAGTAATATTCTTACTGGGAATTAATCTTATTAAAAGAAAAGAAATCAAATAAGTATGCCAAGATGTAAGTACAAGGATGTTCAGTTTTGGCATGGTTTTATAATAACAAAAGCCAAAATAGAAAGGTCCCTAAATATTCAACAAATAAGAAACAATAGAATATAACATAACCATTAAGCAAACATGTAGACTTAAAGGTGCTAATAACTTGTTATGTTGGCGGGGAAAAACAAGTAGGATAGTACTACCCTCTTTGTGTAAACATGAGGTATAAATGGATTGAATATTTCTGGATGAATATCCAAAGAACTGAATATGGTGGAAGGATGAGTCACCTTTTTTGCCTAACTTTTTACTTAAAAAAAATAAAGTCAGAGAAAAGTTTAAAAAATGAGCAATATCTTTTATCCAATATTTTGCCACATTTCTCAGTCACTTTATCTCTTGCTAATCGTTTTCTATATTTATTTCTATATGAATAACAGATGACTTTCCCCTTCATTTTATTGGTACTCATTTTTCTCTGTACCTTTTGTAATAAAAAAAGGAGCAAGATTTATCTTTTTTGTTTTGTTTTAACAGACGTACAAGTCACATCAAGCTTTTCAAACAATACATCATTTTGATCTTAATTCCTGCTGGTCTTGCTCCAAAGTCCCAAATATCTGTTATACATTTAGTTCTCTACCACCATTTTTGGCACTTACAGATAGCATTATAGTTTTATTTAACTTTTCATAGATACGGTTCTTTGCACATAATAAGAGTTTGCTACATATTTGTTGAAACACACGGATGTAATGTATATGTCATGAGTTCTCCTGTCCAGGAAGAAAAAAAGCTACCTCTTAAATATCTAATTTTTATGCTCGATTATGCCATTCAGTACTTAACTCTGGTCTAGAGCACAATAAGTATCAACTAATAGTCTTTTATCGTTAATTAACAAATAAATAAACTTTCTCCAATAGGTGTTATTAAATTTTGAAAGTTTGTTTCTACCACTCAAACTTTAAACTCAGCACAAAACACATTTTAAAAAAATTAGGTATATTAAGAACATGCTTCACAGTCACTGATTTTTTAAAAATTAATTAATTAATTAATTTTTGGCCGCATTGGGTCTTTGTTGCCATGTGCGGGCTTTCTCTAGTTGCGGTGAGCAGGGACTACTCTTTGTTGCAGAGCATGGGCTGTAGGCGTGCTGGCTTCAGTAATTGTGGCACGTGGGCTCAGTAGTTGTGGCTCATGGGCTTCAGAGCACAGGCTCACTAGTTGCGGCTCTCGGGCTTAGTTGCTCCACGGTATGTGGTACCTTCCCAGACCAGGGCTCAAACCCATGCCCCCTGCATTGGCAGGCGGATTCTTAACCACTGCACCACCAGGGAAGTCCCTACAGTCATTGATTTTTAACCAGCTGTTTGCATATGCCTGCAATAATTCCTTGAAAAATGACTGAAATAATCTTAATATTGATAGAGAAAAGTTGTCCCGTATTTATAATTACACTCTCTACTTGACAAAGGTCAGAAGACATTTTGAAAACATGGCAAAGTAAAATTGATATGAGCAGAATTTACTAAATAAATTCTATTATGTTAGGATATCTAAAGTTTCATACCCTGTGGTATGTCTTAGTTTCACTAAAGTCAATAGAAGAAGAGAACAGGGAAAGAAGTAAAATATTAATTTTCATTTTGATATAAAATGTGTCTAAAATTTAACATCCTGATAATGCTAGGGCTTTCCATGACCTCAATTTCAATAGACAGAATGCAGAGTGAGAATTTAATTGTTCCATACAGATTTCATTCAATCAAGGGAACAATGAAACAAAAATGTTCTTCAGAAAAATGCCAAACTGCTTATTGACCAGTGGGATAGAAAATAATGGAGCAAATAGAATTTTGGACCTGTGTGACTTATGGAGTTCTCTTTATAAGAATCAAGGCCAGGATTTTAAGAGAATGGAAAGAGATGCGATTATATCATGTTCTCAGCTTATTTTTTTTTTTATTTTTATTTTTTTGCGTTATGTGGGCCTCTCACTGTCGTGGCCTCTCTCGTTGCGGAGCACAGGCTCCGGACATGCTGGCTCAGCGGCCATGGCTTATGGGCCTAGCCGCTCTGCGGCATGTGGGATCTTCCTGGACCAGGGCACGAACCCGCGTCCCCTGCATCGGCAGGTGGACTCTCAACCACTGCGCCACCAGGGAAGCCCTCAGCTTATTTTAAAATAATGTTTATTGAGCAAAGAAAAGGCTAATATATATCAAAATCAAATCAAATTTGACAGGTCAAATTTCTAATTCTATTAGTTTTAAATTAAAACATTTATCATAAGATTAAAAGTTAGAATTTTCTCAAGCAGAGGTAAAACATGTTAGTTTTTCCAAAACTGGTGCAGTATTCATCTACAATGATTTCAAGTTTTTAAAAAAGGAAAGAATTCAGTTTTTAAATTTGTTATCCTTATAGTATCTAAAAACAAAGCTACAAGTTGGCACATGTTCATTTTACTAGAGGATAAATTATCTGCCTTTGAAAAGCCTCTTGATAATCAAGTTAACTTTGAAACCTTTGAATAATAACTCACAAGTAAAGAATTCTAGCTGAAATAATACAGCATATATTTCACGGGCAATATGAGCAAACTGAATAGTCCTATTAATAAAAATGAGGCATCAAATGGAAGGAAAGCTAACCATAAGTTCATTTTCTGTATCTGTGAGTCTATTTCTGTTTTGTAAATAAGTTCATTTGTATCATTTTTTTTCGTTTCCACACATAAGTGATATCATAGGGGGAGGGATAAATTAGGAGTTTGGGATTAAAATATTCAAACTACTCTACATAAAATAACCAACAGGGACCTATTACATAGCACAGGGAAATATACTCGATATCTTATAATAACCTATAATCAAAAAGATCTAAAAAAGAATTGCGATATATATATAACTGAATCACTTTGCTATACACCTGAAAATAATACATTGTAAATCAACCATATTTCAATAATTTTGTTTTAAAGTAAAACAACAGCAAAAAAAAAAAAAAAAAAAAATAGAAGGAAAGCTAGAGACAGCAAAGCTATACTTTTCTTCCTCATTTCCATTCCACTTGTTGATAATGTCTTCTCTCCTTTTGTTCCGGAAAAAAATTCTTGCTAATGATCCCATTTGCCCAATCTCTTTTCTCACATCTTCTTCCCTCCTTCTTCCCCTCTGTTATCCACTACTTCCTTCTCTTCCCTTCTCCTCACTCTGTTCTTCTGCTCCTCTACCCTCTACTCTGCTCTGTCCTCACTCTTCCCTTCCCACTCTCTTTCCACTCTCTTTCTCTAGCAGTTTTTCAAGATAATTCTTCTCAACGATCTTTCTTCATGCAGACCCACACAGTCATCAGTGCTATCTGTCTATGAGAACAGTTTTGATAATGCTATTACAAATTTTAAATAGCAACTATAGTTAAAATTTAAAACTCAAAACAACTGAAGTTCACAGATTTAAAAGCCCCTTTTAATGTGTTCCTAACCTATCTTTTTAGTCCGATCTCCAGCCCGCTTTGTCTCATGTATTCCTTAGCCACCCTAGAATGACCACTCTCAGTTTTCTGAATATGCCCCTTGGTGCTCAGTCTTTGCTTATGTGGGTTCCTCTATACCAACCAATCCACTCAACTAGTACCCAAAGATGTAAGTTTTATCTCAGTTCACTGCTCCTTTCAGGAAATAAGTGCCACAATCAAATATGGAATAACTCAGCTTTGTTCAATTAGCACAACAGTTGAAATGGGAAACTAATCTCCAAACTTGCCAAAAAAAGATACATTAAATCAGTCAGTGTGCCTGCTATGTGCCAGTCACATAAATGTGATGGATTTGATCCTATCTCTAACAGATTTGTACTTTAGCAGAAAATAAGAAAATTAAGTAAGAATTTCCATAAACTTCCTTGGTGAAATCACAAAGTAGAACCAACTAACATCTGCTATATTGATCAAGAAATGATCTCTTAAAAATAAGTTACTGTAACTGAAACCAAAAGGGATGAAGAAGAGTTTGTCAGCTGACAAGGAGAGGGTAGAGTGTTCTCCCCACACATGTGAAAGCCTGGGGGTAAAAAAGATCCGGACTTCTTTAGTATAGCTGGAGTCTGGTGTGAAATGGCAGATATTCCGAGAAATGAGTCAGGGCCTGGGGATATGTTAAAGGGTTTAAATTTTATCCTAGAGACATTGAGAAGATAATGAAGGATTTAAGTATGTGAGTGAGATGATCAATTTTATGTTTGAGGAATATTACTTTGTCTGCTCTGTGGAAACCTATCTATTCACCAGAAGATCTACAGATTTTAAATGACAAAATGAATGACCTATACTTTGAGCTTCAGATGTGGACTCATTCTTTGCAATGTCCCTAGAGTCTGAAGGACAGACTTAGCATCATCTCAAGACTGTTTTTTAAATTTCTTTTTGAAAGGTAGGACTTAGAAGTCAAAGGATATATTTTAGATTAACATAGATAGGAAATTAAAATAACCTGGTGTGTCTTAACCAATAATTAATAAACTTTAATAAATTATGTTTATAGTTAAATGAGTTATTATAAGATTAATAACAATTATGGATTATTAATAAGGATTCTCAATATTGAACATGCAATAATATGCTTATAAGTGTGATATAATTTATTAGATGAAATAAATTTTGAAATTTATTTATATAAGTAAATAGGATATAATTTATCCTTGAAAATATTACCTTTGGTGTGCATTTTTATGTACAAAGAGAATATTTAGAATCTACTGAAAGAATATTTAGGGAATATTTAGAATAAAGTGCTTTACTGATTAACTTACAAGATGTCATCGAGCTCTGTTTTCCAGATAGTCATTAGTAGTGATAGGTTCTCTCTTACACATAGGCATCTTACTTCTTGAGAATTAATGAGTATAATTGATCATGGCAGATTGTTGGTATTTTCTAATGATAAGTAAGCTGTGTCTTCCAAGAAATGGTTCCAGTCATGCCACCAGTTTGAGAAGGTTTAGTTAAGGAAAAATGAGGTAAGTCATTGGAAACCTGTTAGTGTTCCTTCTCTCCTTCACTGGAAAAGATAATTACTCAGAAAACAACCTTGGTTCAAGGGCAGATTTAAGTTTTGTGGAGATACTTCAAGAAAAAGAAGACAATATTATGAACACAATATTTGATAGGAAAGTAAATTTTACACTGAGAAATCACATATAAAAATTAACTGAAATGTAACAAATACCACAAAAATTACAAAATCAAGGAGAAAAAAGAATATTGATTAATCAGCTTCCTGACACATCCCTAGTATATTGTTTGGTTGCCTTCTCTTTGATCACCTATTCATGTGATGCTGATTTCATAATACCATTTTCCATCATGTGAATAGGAAAGATAATTATTCCGCCTACTAGTGTAGTTAATAGAAAATATTGATAATTGGGATTTGTAAAACATGTATCACAATGTTAGCTAGAGTCACTTGTATCATTGCTTACAGTTAGGTGCTCTACAAACACAGGGACACTGGTAAATTATGTTTTGTACAATTTCCATCATAAAAGAAAAAATAGATGGTAGTTTTTTGGGTTTTGTTTTTTGTTTTTTGCGGTATGCAGGCCTCTCACTGTTGTGGCCTCTCCCGTTGCGGAGCACAGGCTCCGGACGCGCAGGCCCAGCGGCCATGGCTCACGGGCCCAGCCGCTCCACGGCATGTGGGATCTTCCCGGACTGGGGCACGAACCCGTGTCCCCTGCATCGGCAGGTGGACTTTCAACCACTGCGCCACCAGGGAAGCCCAGATGGTTGTTTTTAACTTTACCCTCTGCATGTTCAGTATGTTCCTCATGGGAATTTTCATTTTGACAAAGCATCAAAGAGACCTATTCTGCTTGAAATTTTGACATGTTTGAATGTTGAAAGAGTTTTCCACAGACTAGCTTCTTAGGCAGATGGGTCAGCAAGCAGGCAGTAGATGTTCTCCTGAACATCATTCTACATAAATAGCTAGAAATAATCTAACTTCTATGGAAGTGATTACAAACCGTACAGCCCACGAAAACCAAATATTTCAATCGTTTCAAATTCACTTTAGCTGGATCTCCAAAATGGTCATTGTTACCCAATACAACAGAGGGGAAGTCAGAGAGGAAAGTGACTGATTGTAGTTAAAATATATCAGTTTTTCCATACGACCCAGCAATACCACTACTGGGCAAATACTCTGAGAAAACCATAATTCAAAAAGAGTCATGTACCATGATGTTCATTGCAACTCTGTTTACAATAGCCAGGACCTGGAAGCAACCTAAGTGTCCATCGACAAATGAATGGATAAAGAAGATGTGGCAGGGCTTCCCTGGTGGCGCAGTGGTTGAGAGTCCACCTGCCGATGCAGGGGACATGGGTTCGTGCCCCGGTCCGGGAAGATCCCACATGCCGCGGAGCGGCTGGGCCCGTGAGCCATGGCCGCTGAGCCTGCGCGTCCGGAGCCTGTGCTCCGCAACAGGAGAGGCCACAACAGTGAGAGGCCCGCGTACCACAAAAAAAAAAAAAAAGAAGAAGAAGATGTGGCAAATATATATACAATGGAATTTTACTCAGCCATAAAAAGAAACGAAATTGAGTTATTTGTAGTGAGGTGGATGGACCTAGAGTCTGTCATACAGAGTGAAGTAAGTCAAAGAGAAAAACAAATGCCGTATGCTAACACATATGTATGGAATCTAAAAAAAAAAAATGGTTATGAAGAACCTAGGGGCAGGACAGGAATAAAAATGTGGATGTAGAGAATGGACTTGAGGACACGGGGAGGGGGAAGGGTAAGCTGGGACGAAGTGAGAGAGTAACACTGACATATACACACTACCAAATGTAGAATAGATAGCTAGTGGGAAGCAGCTGCATAGCACAGGGAGATCAGCTCGGTGCTTTGTGACCACCTCGAGTGGTGGGATAGGGAGGGTGGGAGGGAGACGCAAGAGGGAGGAGTCATGGAGATATATGTATATGTATAGCTGATTCACTTTGTTATAAAGCAGAAACTAACACACCATACTCCAATAAAGGTGTTAAAAAATGCACAGACACACAAATATATCAGTTTTTCAAATTTTACAAAAACATCTGGTAATGTGAAAACATAGTAAATGACCTTCTCAGGTTGCATCCTTCTACAGTATGTACAAAAGTTTTATGTGTTCCTCTTCATCCAGATTCCAGAATAATTGCTCCTTTTCCTTTGCCTTCAAGAGGTGGCAAGCCCTCCACTCCTCCTTCTGCCCCAAACTTAGTATTAGTAGATCTGAAGTGCTGTTTTGCTCCTTAAGGCTTTCCTATACCATACCCATTCCTCTTAAATCGTTCCTATACTTGTAAATGCTTACTAATTAATCATTCAGATTGTACTATCTGTTTGCTGCAAGGAATCTGATTGATATACCCTCTCATCTTTCAGTTCTTATCTTAACTATAACTTCCCCTTCAATCTCTTTCCCAACCAATCTCTTAGTATCTTTTTTTTCTATCACAGTACTTCATTAACTTCTGTTACAATTCTTATCCAAATTAATAATTATATATTTATTTGTTCATTTACCAATAATCCCCTGGTTCCAAATACTGTTCCTGCCATATAATAGGTACTAAATAAGTATTTACAGTAAAACCCCAGGGTAAGGTAAATTCACCCAGTCTACATTCCTAAAAAGGTGAGGTTAAGTTTTTACCTTTGGAGGGAGGTATGGAAATGGAAGAGAGGGTGAGATGTAAGGCCAGACACAGGGAGTTGACAGGCAACCCTAATTTACAAAAGGTGCCTCTTGACCTTCCCAGTGTGTTTCCCAGCCTGTTCTCCTTGGACCAGCCAAAATAATGGGCACCAAACAACAACAAGATTATTAAAATCGTAGCTACTGTCCCAGGTATTCCATCACAGCCACAAGAACAGGGGTTAATTCCATTGATATCTAAGCCAATGTGCACATCTGATACCAGCTAATGCCAAACCACATTTGGGATCAAAACTCTTGGTAGGTTTGCTAGACTGTAACCACTCTTGGTCATATTATTAAATTTGCAATATTGCCATCCTGAATTTGTAAGACTGGGCTGTCTGGATCCCAATCACTGCATTAGAGAGGGGTTTTATTGTATTGCATGAATGGGTGAATGAACTCAAATTTATCAGTACTTCTCCTATTTTAAGGATAAAAAATATTTACAGTTAAAATAATGAATGGGATATAATGAAAAGAATTTTTCAAAGACTGAGTTTAAACTAATACTATCTTGAGGGAAACAAATCATTTAACTTTGTAAATAGAAATTGACAACTGTTATCAAAATGTTTTAAATTTTCTATTTTCTTCTTAGAAGAAATCCATGTGCAACATACTGGAAATTAGATGTTCTGGGAAATCAAATAAGTGTTTCTATTTTTGCACGTGTCTTTTTATAAAGTTTAAAAAGCAAGTTTACATACATTAAATCATTTGAGTATAAAGACCTTATGAGATGACTACTTATATGTTAAGTAGACTCAATCAACATTTATTCTAGCCCTGTTTTCTTTCATTTCTTGTATTTTATTTTATTTATTTATTTATTTATTATTTGGCGGTACACGGGCCTCTCACTGTTGTGGCCTCTCCCGTTGCGGAGCACAGGCTCCGGACGTGCAGGATCAGCGGCCATGGCTCACGGGCCCAGCCGCTCCGCGGCATATGGGATCCTCCCGGACCGGGGCACGAACCCGCATCCCCTGCAACGGCAGGCGGACTCAACCACTGCGCCACCAGGGAAGCCCCACTTCTTATATTTTAAAGCTAAAATCTAATCTTTCTAGGCCACCTTGCGTCTAGCAGAGACCATGTGGCACTCTAGCCAAGGAAACTATTTAGAAGTGTTGGGTATTTCAGGAAAGTGTTTGTTTCATGATACAGCATCCTCCTCGTTCTCCTTCATTACTTTTTCTTCCTGACTGGGGTGTAGTCATAAAGAGTGGAGATACCAAAGCAGTGATATTTAAACAATTAAGAAAATCTCAGAACATCAAAAGATTAGCCCTGAAATCCTTGAGATTTTGAACCAAGGCCAACAACTGCCTCCTTCCTGGCATCTTGTTGCATGGTAGTATAATACATTTCAAGTTTATTTAAGCCTCAATTCAACAGAATATCATTTTCTATCAAGAAAATAGAAAGATGATTTTTTTTGTCTTCTATGATATTTAGAGTCAAACACAATCAACAAATAATAGAGTGACACAGGAATATTATTATTTAGCCAATGGGTAAACTGAAGTTCAGCATTATTTGTACAGGTTTACACCCAGAACATGGGGTACAGCCTGGGCCTAAATCAGGGGAAGAAGTACCCTCATTCACTAGAAGTTTACAATCAGGAAAGTGTTTACACTTTACACAAAGTTTACAATCAGAAGCGAAACAATACTTGCCTTAAAACTAATGTATTGAAATATGTGATAATTTGTTAGGCTGGGTGCCTTAATAGGACAAATAGCTAACCCTTTTTGAGTAGTTATTATGTGTCAGTCACTTTTCTAGCCAATTTATATACATTAACTCTTTTTATTCTCAGCATAACCCTATGACAAATGTGCTATATTACGCACATTTTACAGGGGAGAAACCCGAGGTATAAGAAGTTTTCAGTTTTTAAGTAACCTGTCATAAGTGACACAGCCAATAAGTGACAGAACTGGCATTTGGACTCAGGCAGTCTGGCTCTAGCAATTGTGCTCTTAGCCATTACCTCACACTATTTCTCACCGGTCTGTTCATGTCGGTCTTAATGAAGTAGATATTTCATTTTAATTTTAGGATAACAATTAAAACTTAAAGCGTTTTAAAAAACACAGTTTTCAGATGCAATAAATAGAGAAAAACTTCTAACACTTATATAGCACTTAGTATGTGGCAGGAACTGTTCCAAGTAATTTTCACGTATTAACCCATTTAATTCTCATAACGAAAAAACAATTTGATGGAGCTGGACGTATTTATCATCTCTATTTTATAGAAGAGAAAATTGAATCCCAGAAAAGGTAAGACACTTGCCCAAAGTTGGCAGAACCAGTAAGTGGTGCAGTTGGGATTCCAACCCAGGAAATCTGACTCCAGCATCTGGCGCTTAAGCACTTCAATAACAAAGCACATGAACTTCTGTTCAGTGCACAGATTGTAAAGGCTAGTAAAATCTATAGACGAGATGGAGAATACCTACTAAACAGGGACAATTTCATGGAAGGAGAAATTTGATCCGAAATAACTTTGAAGGGAGAAGAAAGTAAGTTGGCTTAAGCAATGAAATTGAGATTCAGAACGTATTATGAAAAATGAAGAAATATCTGGGCAAAATTCCAGAAAATCAGAGTCAAGTAGAAATCTGATGGCATCCAATGAGATCAGTTTATTTTTAAAAGCAACAGATTAACTCTAATTTCTAAAGTTGAGAAACTTTTAAAAACCCAAAGTTAACTTGTTCTACTTTCACCTACCGACTGGTACTTGTTCACGTCACTTGTTGAGTGTTACCAGTTTATTCCACAACAATTTATGTTCTGACTAGCAGCTCTTATGAAAATAAAATTCAAAAGCTATGGTTCCGGGCTTCCCTGGTGGCGCAGTGGTTGAGAGTCTGCCTGCCGATGCAGGGGACACGGGTTCATGCCCCGGTCCGGGAGGATCCCACATGCCGCGGAGCGGCTGGGCCCGTGAGCCATGGTCACTGAGCCTGAGCATCCGGAGCCTGTGCTCCGCAACGGGAGAGGCCACAACAGTGAGAGGCCTGTGTACCGCAAAAAAAAAAAAAAGCTATGGTTCCTGCGTTAAAGGAAATTATAATCTTCCAAATTCCAAACTGTCACCAGGTGTCATGTTCACCATCTCTTTTTCAATTTTTTGATCTGACTGATTTTAATACATTACTAAATAATTCAATAAATCAGTTCAATAAACATTTATTGAGCAACTACTGTCTCCCAGACATTGTGCCAGGAGCTGGGACTATAGAAGCTTGTTAGGAGAGAAGACACATAAGGAAATAATTATATTAGAATGTGATGAGTATAATGAAGCAGCAGGGTCCATGTGCTCTGGATTCAGTAAAAAGA
Organism: Globicephala melas; assembly: GCF_963455315.2. Taxonomy (NCBI): domain Eukaryota; kingdom Metazoa; phylum Chordata; class Mammalia; order Artiodactyla; family Delphinidae; genus Globicephala; species Globicephala melas. The sequence goes on from NC_083322.1 coordinate 83,102,521, forward strand.
GGGTCATGCTAGAAGGGATGAGGTATGAATTGGACATTTAGAAAAAACTTCAAAAGCTTTCATTTAAGAAATATTAGTGCATGCTTACTACATACCAGGTACTGGGTTAAGTGGTGGTGATACAGTATTGAAAAATTCAAACCTGATCTTTATACTTGAAAAGCTTGTAGACCAACAGAATTAATGCAGTCCTTTTAGCAAAGTGCTGATGAATAAAAAAAAAAAAAAGAAAAAGAAGGATGAAAGGAAGAAGGGAATGAAGAAACAGGGGAGGGACCACGGACAGGAATTTTAGAACCAACTGAAAGTTTGTTCACCGTCTGAATCTGCAACTTCTAAAAACGGAGAGGCACACAAGAAGGAGCCAGATGAGAAAGGAAAGGGGGGGGATCAATCACAACACTTGAATCCAATGTTTCATAGTTTGAGAAAGGTCAGATATCCAGATAAATCTGGAAACAGCAAGAATCAGAGCATACAAGAGATGACAAAAAAAGCACACTACATTGATGATTCAGAGGTATTAGTTTTCTTTGGAAGTTACAGGCTAGGTCTTCCAGCTATGCCCTGTCTAGTTAAAGTAGATTTTTTCTTAGCACCCATGGAACAAAATGTCAGAATCCACGGAAATGATAGTGTATTTCACGTTACAAAGGTTTCTGTGAATAAAAGCTATGCAGATTGAATCACATTTGTACTGCACTTATGGAATTTTCAAGGCAGACATACCATGTTGTGAATCCAACAAAAAACAAATAACCATTTCTAATGAGAATGATTTCTTTCTGCTTCTTTCTTTTTAGTAAATTAAAATTCATGTAGATGTCTTTTACTGATACTTCAATAAACATGTTTTGTTTTTTTACAAGTACACTTTTAGACCCAGTGTGGGACACTATGGTGATAAAATATAGTTTGAAATTTCTTGCCAAGATGGCTTTGTAAGTTCAGGCGTTAAGGAGTCCCCTTTACTCCAAGTATACAGCAATGAAAGATAAAATACAAAACGAGTGAACCAAACATATACAACAAGATCCAAAAAAGGTAAACATCTCCATAAATAAACACAAAACTAAAATATCAGCTTAAATTGCAGATCTTCTGAGCTATCAGTCAGAAGCCAGTAGAGGTGGTGGGGAAGTCCATTCCTTCTTTAACGGAGAGTAAAAGTATCCTCTAGGAGACAGAAGATAGAAGAAATTACCTAGGCTCAATGAATGATACTAGGATCTCAGGCTAGAGGGCTCTCCCACTAACTCACTGGGAAGAAAGCTGAAAAGTGCTGCTAAACAGATCTGCTTCAAGCTCTGATTTATATAAAGCTATATACCTAAGTAGGGAAAGAACACAGGTAAACCTTCTTAATACCAACCTAGCCAAACAATCCAATGGCTCAGTATCTGGATGTGTATGCTTCCAGGATAGGTGTGTATGCCCATACAGAGCAACTCTCCAGTTGGTACCCTGGGCAAAATACAAAAACAACTGCCAGAGGATACTGAGTAATAAACAAAATCAGGCAGAATATGGAGGAGTCAAAACTTTGAGAGGTGACTAACATGAAAATGATTCCCATTTTCTTAAGGCCTTTCCCTGCTAGTGGGGACTTCAAAGAGAGTTTCTTGGGAGACAGCATGACCTGCTCGGTGTAGAAGAGGCAGCCTAGAGCCAGATGGGATCAGAGGAAAGGTGATCCCAACAGGTTGCAATGGGGGAGATAAAAGTTCTAGAAGCTGAGACTGTGCACCTGCATCCCCAGGGACAAAGCATTAGCTGGTCTACAGTGTCCTACTGGATTTCAAAGTAACAATCAAAAAGTAGGATCAGCACATCATCATGGGTTAAAATTATGATAATACAGAGGAAAGTTTCTGAGTTAATCAGGAAAATTCAAGATAAGAAAAAAATAGTATTATGTAAAGAAAATAAGATAAAATGGCTTAAAAAGGAAAAAAAATAAAACATTGGAAGTGAACTTTAAATAAGAAACAGTAAATTAATATATTTAAGTATGATGCAGGAAAAAAATTACAAAGGCAAAGGAAAACTAAATAATAGATAAAAAAACATATGGAAGATAGAGAACTAGAATCCAACCCATGAAAACTAGGTATTCTTAAAGTCAGGTCAGAACATTTAATGATTGCTGTCCATACCCTACCCAGTTTCATCCAGCATGAGTACAGACAACCTACAGAAATCTGAAGTAACTGTCTTCAGATCAAGGAATCCTGTTCTCATCCTCATATACCATGGCAGCCTATCACATTGTTCTACTGTAAGAGCAGCACAAATGCAGATAATAACCCATTCTCAGTTATCTCAGTTGATGAGTAATTGAGGGAATTCAGGGCTCTACCACCAAGAAAACTGTAGTTCTGTCTTCCCCATTAAAAATTAAGCATTCAAATTGAGCATATGTAATAATTAAAATAATCTGTCATGTATATGTTGCCATGACAATGAAGTTGTGCACCATCACCAACGTCACGTTAGAATGCCAAAATATTTTTTCCCATAAAATGTCTTCTATAAAATATCTTTTATAAATCTCATTTCACAATGAAAAATGTAATCAGCAGACATTTTGAAGATTTTGTAGATTATACTGAAATTATACAGAAGACTCAAATAAGTAATATGGAAATTGGGAGGCACTAGGCCAGGCAGCTAACATGAACATGGGTAAGAAACAGTCTGTCCTCTAAAATGTTAATGTCATACTCTTTTCTACACAAATTGAGGTTTGCTTTATGTATCAAATGACACAAGTTATAAATGTATCCAATGTATTTGGTTTCTTTAAAAATGCATTAAGGAAAGGTACTCTCACTCTGGTTCTCTTTAATGAGCAAGCGTACTATTCTTAATGATCATAGTATCTCAGACTGTCCAAACCCACAAAAAATTTTTTGAAAGAAATTAATGTAGAAATTGAGATTGTAAAGATTATGACAAAAATTTTCCTCTCTAAACATTATGGGGCTTCACATGTACTAATTAATAAACTTACACAACCACATTATTTGATAGTGAGCTTGATTCTTGGGCAAAGCAAAAAATTATAATAATTAAGATACAAAAGCATTCTGAAAGAATTCTCACTCTATATGCCTTAGTGTAAATTTCTATTAGATGCATGCTATAACTCTAACAGGAACTTTTCAGAAGATACATATGCACCTACTGATAATGTTCTAATGAAGTATACAATATAGGAGATATGTGACTCAAAGCTGAATATCATTCCATCAGAAATCAGTCACTCCAAAAAAAAAACAATTAAGAATAGAAAATATAAGGCGATGCTGAAATAAATTACAATTAATTTAATTTTAAAAGTTTATTCCAGGATGTAAAATTTCAGCAAGCTATAAAAGAAGCTTGGAAAAGAAGATCTAAATTAGGAACAGAAAAGAGGGAGGCAAGTCATAGACTCCAACAGCTATGCCAGAATATTTCCAGAGGTCAAGCCAATATTGGTGACCAGCAGAAGTTTCAGTATTATCAGGTCATGACTGGTCTCTCCATTTTGTGACTGTATAAATGTTGTCATCATTATTATTACAACTACAAAGCACTGAAATCAGTGTTCTATGTCAGGTACCAAAAGGCCTCATCTGGTACAATATCACATGGTATACCTGTGGCAGGTGGAGCGCTCTTCCCCCAGTTATTCAATCAGTGAACTCCTGTTTTCCAAATATCAACTCCCAGAAGATTATAAAATAAGAAAAATAACAAAGAGGGGCATAATTTTATGGTGATTAAACCAAGAGGGATACAGTCAAAACTGTAGCAGGCTTCTTTTGTAGAATTTGACAAGTTGATTTTTAATATTACATGGAAATGCAAAGAACCTAAAATATCTACAGCAATTTTTTAAAGGAATAAAGTAAAAGGCCTTGCTATATCTGATTTCAAGACATATTCTAAAAGTATACTAAGACAGTGTGGAACTTGAGAAACGTGACATACATATCCATGGAATAGTGCCTTCTAGGCAATTCAAAATGTTGTTCTATCAATATGGAAAAAATAGAGGGTGACCCTTATCAGGCTCTATATGCAAAAATTTATTCAAAATGGATCACAGACCTAAATGTGAAAACTACAGCTGTAATTCTCCTAGAGGAAAACATAAAGGAAGATCTTTGCAAACTTCAAGTGATCAAAGATCTCAGATAGAACACAAAAACAATGAACCATAAATTTATTAAAAATGATATATTAAAATTCATTAAAATTTAAAACTCACTCTTCTAAAGATACAATTAAGAAAATGAAATGGCAAACCACAAACTGAGAGAAAATATTCACAACACATAAATCAGACAAAGATAAAAAGAATGCTTACAGTTCAATAATAATAAGATAAACAATGAAATTAAAAAAAAATAAGCAGAAGAGTTTAGTAGTTATTTCAAAAGAGAAAATATGCAGATGGCCTGTAGACACATAATGTACAGCATCATTAGTCTTTAGGGGTAAGAATTCAAACCACATTGAGATACAACACCACACCCATCAGAATGGGAAAATTAAACACAATTAAAACAGAAAAGGGAAGGATATGGGCAACTAGGACTCTCATACATAGCTGGTGGGAATATAAAATCGTATAACTACTTTGTAAAAGAGTTGGAAGTTTCTCAAAAGTTTAAACATACACTTAATGATTCAGACATTCTACTCCTAGGTATTTACCCAAGAGAAACAAAAATATACAACCACACAAAGACTAGGTCACAAATACTCTTAACGGCTTTATTTTAAGTAGACAAAAACCATAAATAATCCAAATGTCTAACATACATGAATGGGTAAACAAACTGTGATATACCCATTTAATGAAATACTGGTTAGCAATAATAAGGAGCTACTAATTCATGCTGTTGAATAAATCAAAAAATCATTATGTTAGATGAAAGAAGCCAGGCCAAAAAAAAAAACAAAAGTAAGAAAATAATACAAATTTTATAATTCCATTCATATAAAATTCTAAAGAATAAATTAATCTATAGTGACAGAAATCAGGTCAGATATGGGAGTGCGGGAGAGATGGGTTACAAAGTGGTACAAGGAAATGTTTGTTATCCTATTTTGATGGTTTCTCAGATTTGTATACATATGTCCAAACTGATCAAATTGTACACTTTAAAAATGTGACGTTTAGTGAAATTTAATTATACTTCAGTGAAGTTGAAAGAAACCAAAACCAAAAAATAAAAAGGAATGATATTAAATCCATTTTAGGGGAGAGGTTTATAATAAAAAAGACGTTTTTAGAATAGGTTGCCTAAAGCTCATTTATTTGAGATCATTTTTCCTATAGCTTCTATCTAATAACATTTCTCCTAAAATTTATCACCTGTTAAATAATTAAATGTCTGTTCAGATATTTTTAAGAGATTTGGGAGATACCTTTTGCCATTTTAAGAAATTGTAATCAGTCTCTCTTTTTTTTTTTTTTTTCCGTTGTGGAGCACAGGATCTGGACGCGCAGGCTCAGCGGCCATGGCTCACGGGCCTAGCCACTCCGCAGCATGTGGGATCTTCCCAGACTGGGGCACGAACCCGTGTCCCCTGCATCAGCAGGCAGACTCTCAACCACTGCGCCACCAGGGAAGCCCTGTAATCAGTTTCTTTAATTTAAATTTAAACCTACTTAAATTTTAGCTTTTCTAGTAAAAAATTATTAAATTTGCAGCAGTTTAGGAATGATGCAAATTTTTCTATCTTTTTAAGTTCATCTACTTATAAAATACTTTTTCAAAATTATGGTTGAGTATACCAAAAACCAATGAATTGTATACTTTAAATGAGAGAAGAGCAAAACTTTTGTTAATACATATTTATATGAATGAGAAAACTGAGGCAGTATTCTGGAAAAAAAGACAGTAAACTTTTAAGGGCCCTGAATACCAGTCACTGTTTGTTAACATGGAAGTCATGTTTCACCCTTGAAGGTTCTTGAACAGGATAGTATCTTGATGCGGTCTTTGAGAAAATTGATCTGACAGTGGTGTGTGGAGTAGATTTGTGTTAGAAGAGATGAAAATCCTGTTAGAATGTTACTAAAATAAACTGAATGTCAAAACACAGAGTTTTAAAGTAATTAGAAGTAGCAGTAATGATAATTTTTATAAAAAGTGAGGGGAGGATAATACGAGTTTAAAACTTTGCCACTCACTGAGGAAGGGGAGTAATGAGAAATGAGGAATCAAAGAGAACTCTAACTTCTTTTCAGTATCTGGGAGGATAAAGCCTCCATTATAGAAGTTAGGGGAGAATTCAGGAATCTTACTGGTTGGAGGGCTTCAGTATTGAGTATCCTAAAATTCAGGTTCAGGCAGGATACCTAGTTATCCATCTGGCCCTACAGAAAGTGTATTCAAAGCTTTGCGGAGAGACTGTAGGTAATATTTGTCATTTTATGGCTGCTGAGCATTTGAACTCCCTGTCTATATTTAGGGAAGTAGACATTGTTTTTGTTTTACGTAAAAGGCCAGGTACTTGTTCCCCCCAGGTTCTTGACTCTAGACCTCAAAGACATGTCTTAAATTTGAGCAATCAGATGCTCCCACTCAGAGTGTGAGTCTGAATGGCTTACACAAAGAAGCTAGGAGCATTGGTCTCACGTCATCAGTGTAAGCACCCAGTATCTGTTCCCACTGGTGGCAGAGTGACAGGACCAGTGGCAGCATGAAAACTTGATTGGTCCTGTGGCTAGAGCTGGCTATGTCTTATTCTGGCTGGCTTTCCATGGTCCCTGATTAACTTTTTAAAAACAGCTTTACTGAAATACAATGCACACAATATACTAATTCACCCATTTAAAGTATACAGTTCAGTAGGTTTTAATATATTCAGAGTTTGTAAACACCATGAGCTAATTTTGCAACATTTTCATCACCCCAAAAGAAACCTTGTACCCATTAGCAGTCAATCCACCTCCCTCCAGGCAACCACCTATCCACTTTCTGTCTCTATAAATTTTCCTATTTCGGACATTCATATAAATGGAATCACATAACATGCAGTCTTATGTGAGCAGCTTGTTTCACTTAGTATAGTGTTTTCAAAGTTCATCCATATTATAGTATGTATCAGTACTTCACTCCTTTTTATTGCTGAAAAATTTTATGGATATACCACATTTTGTTTATTCATTTATCAGTTAATGGACATTTGGATTGTTTCTACTTTTTGGATATTACAAATACCATTGCTATGAATATTTATGTATACACTTTGCTGTGGACATATTATTTCACTTCTCTTGGCTATATACCTAAAACTGGAATTGCTGAGACATATTGTAACTCCATGTTTCACATTTTGAGGAACTGTCAAACTATTTTCCAAAGTAGTTGCACCATTTTACCTTCTCACTAACAGTATATGAACATTCCAGTTTCAACACATTCTTACTAGCGCTTGTTATAATGTATCATTTTTGTTACAGCTATCCTAGTGCGTATAAAGAAGTTTCTTCAGGATTTTGCTTTACATTTCTAATGACTAATGATGTTGAGAAGCTGTTCATTTGGTTATTGGTTATTCATATATATATTCTTTGGAGAAATGCCTTTTCAAATTATTTGCCCATCTTTTTAATTGGGTTAGTTGTCTTTTTTTTATTAAGTTAAAAACCTTCATTCCTGCTTGATTTTTGAATCATGTTCGTAGTCATACTCTTTCCTTTGTCTGACCCAATATTCTTACATTAAATTGCATTTTTTGCTTAAATTGAGCCCAATGGCTATCTGCTCCTTGCAACCAAGAACGAGAGATCAAATCTACATATACATATTTAGAGTTTTTCCAAAGTGGATATTTGTTTTTTTTAACATCTTTATTAGAGTATAGTTGCTTTACAATGGTGTGTTATAACAAAGTGAATCAGCTATACATATACATATATCCCCACATCTCCTCCCTCTTGCGTCTCCCTCCCACCCTCCCTATCCCACCCCTCTAGGTGGTGACAAAGCACTGAGCTGATCTCCCTGTGCTATGCGGCTGCTTCCCACTAGCTATCTATTTTACTATCTATTTTACATTTGGTAGTGTATATACGTCCATGCCACTCTCTCACTTCGTCCCAGCTTACCCTTCCCACTCCCTGTGTCCTCAAGTCCATTCTCTACGTCTGCATCTTTACAAAATGGATATCTGATTTAATAAAAGTACATGAGATAAATGAGGGAGATATATAAAATTTAAAGTATTAAAAAGTTAGTGGTCAGTGAGTGAATAATCAGTGACTAAAATTTTTTACTATTATTCATTTTGATGATGGAGGAAAAAGGAGAAGCAGGGTAGTAGCTTGAATCATCTTTACTCAGGGGAAAAATTTAAAGAGAAGATATTACACATGAATATATGGGAGTACATAATTAGTGAAGGAAATTCCTTAAGGAGGTAGCAGAGAGATGTGGAAGAATTAGGTTTAGAAAGGATGAGTATTCTTCCTTAGAGATAAGGAAAAATAATAATAACTTAGTGGAGGAAAGTAAAGAGATTCTGAAGTGGAGATGGTGCCCTGAGACAGTCTTCAGCAGGTGGCTGCGACATCCTCTAGAGATAGGAGTAATATTATGCTAACACCAACATTCAGAGGTTGGATGGGGATGTCGAGGAGAGTAGAGAGTTGCTGAGGTAGGAATGAGGTCGCAAGTCAGAGGGAGTTAAGTTGAGAAGAATTTTCCAGCAAAAATGATATTCTAGCAGTAGTGAATTCAAGAATATTTTCTATCCTTCCACCCAAATCTCTGAATTCTTCCTTTCTTTCTCTCTTGTATCTTACTTAATAAAAACGTGTCATAAGGGAATAACACCAACAAACACTCAAACATGTAGAATGTTAAATATATATGAATCATTGCTCTGGCTCATTCTTTTGAAGTTGTTCCTTCGTGTGTTTCCCCTTTCTTCTAGTTTCAGAGTACCCATTGCAAAATGTAAATACTATGAGCAAACTAGGTATATTCCCTTTATGGTTTGAAATGTAGTTTCTTAAAATGTCCATTTTAGTCTTAGTTTTCAGAGATGCTTTCTTTCTTTTGTCAAGTGTCTCTGACTTAAACAAAAAAGTCTAAAAGTGATTTCCATAGTGATTTATAGTGTTCTTCTCTGAGCTTCTTTCAAAATAGGTATCTCAACTCCTTACCATTGATGAACTGTAGTCTTGTACTAATAATTTCTTCATATTACAATGTTAATGAAACAAAAATCTCTAGACTACAGTAAGTCAGGTTATTTACTTCTTCTTTTGCATAATCTATTTGCCCTTTTAAAAAATCAAAGACAACCCTTTGTCATTCTCTTAAATAGCAAAAGATATGCCTGCATTTCCAACAGACTCTCTTTGTTCTTTATTTGTTTATATATTTGCCTTAAGGTACAAAATTAAAAGCATACCTAAATGAAAATATCACCGATAGAAACAGAACACATGAGATTTAAAAGACCGTGATCAAATTACTTTTCAAGGTAGAAAAGTGTTACATTTCACATTTCTGTGAAGTTGGGGGTTTTACATCCTACTGAACTCTTCAGCTGAAGTTAGCACTCCAGGGGATTTCAAATCAGTTCAAAGTTACATAGTAAAGAGAAAAAGAAAAAGAAAAAGAAATGAGTGAAATTCCTTCAGTTCAATTTCATTGTTTAGCATTTTAAAGTTTCCATCTATTCTCTTCATTAAAGCCCTGGTTTCATTGGGTTTATGGATTTGTCTGAAGCCAGGAATGTGTCCAAATTCACAGGAAGCATTTATGTATCCAATTAAATCAAGAAGCTTAATTGAGAAATTTTCTTTCAATTCAGAAACAACCTAAAGCCTATCCAAAAGTAGACATAATCTATGTATAACCAATAACATTTTATTTGGCACATGGAAATGAAGAACAAACTGGGGGCTGGGAGTTTGTGGACCTGGGGCTCTCATCCCAGCTCTTCCATTAGCCAGTATTTGGCCTTCCATAATCATTTTACCTTTCTGAATCTTAATGTCATCTGCTATAAAATAAGAACACTTAATGATATTGGATATTTATTCTATTTCTAAAATTTTATTGATCTACTCAGAAAAAAATTTTAATGTATACTTCTCTTTGGGATATTTATATGAAATATGGTATTTACTGTGTATAAAGTCTGTTAAGTGCCCATAATGATAGCATATAATGTTTATTACATATATATATAAGGCATATATAATACATATATACATATACAAAGAATATTTCCATTTTTTAGAATTATACAAATTAATTACCACCTCAAAATCTAGCTATTTTACCAGAAGATAGTAATGCTTCATAACTGATACCTTGTTAGTAACCAAAAAGTAAAATCATCACTACTATTTTTTATATGAAGAAGCAATTTTTCACACTGTAATTTTTTTAGAGTGCATCAGTTGAACTTAAAATTGTGCCTCTTTGCTTGCTAGTAGGTCATTGTTCTAATATGTACTACAAAATTCCTGAGTTTTTAAATAATATGACTTTCATTTGCCCATTACCACATGTCCAGTTAATGTCTACCCACACTCTAATTTATCAGTGAGTAGGGAAGTAATGCTATTTTTAATAATTTGTCCTATTCTTCCCTGAAATAATAATTCTAGAAATACAAAGATAAGTTAATACTGGGAAGTTGTATATAATGTGAAGGTCCAAGCTGGAAATTAGGAAGAAATTTCAAACAAAGTATTTAGCAGGATTTTTGCTCTTCTTAAATCTCCTGTTCCCTAATATTGAGTGAATATTTACTCTAATATTATTTACTCTAATTTTTAAACATATGACTGAGATTGTTCTTAAGAAAAAGCAGAATGGGAATTAGCCTGTGAAGTATTATAAAGAATTCTAAAAGCCCTTAGCTGAATATTGTTCTACCATATTAAAAGACTTTTCTTGATGTCTTAAATTCTACCACTGAATCTTCAATTTAGGGCAAAATTAAAAGTATTTTTCTAAAATGGGCAGAAGACCTAAATAGACATTTCTCCAAAGAACAAATACAAATGGCCAATAGGCACATGAAAAGATGCTCAATATCCCTAATTATTAGAGAAATGCAAATCAAAACTACAATGAGGTATCACCTCACACTGGTCAGAATGGACATCATTAAAACCTCTACAGGGCTTCCCTGGTGGTGCAGTGGTTAAGAATCCGCCTGCCAGTGCAGGGGACATGGGTTCGATCTCTGGTCCGGGAAGATCCCACATGCCGCGGAGCAACTAAGCCTGTGCGCCACAGCTACTGAGCCCGTGTGCCACAACTACTGAAGCACAGGTGCCTAGAGCCCATGCTCCATAACAAGAGAAGCCACTGCAATGATAAGCCTGCGCACCTCAATGAAGAGTAGCCCCCACTCGCCGCAACTAGAGAAAGCCCATGTGCAGCAACGAAGACCCAATGCAGCGAAAAATAATAAATAAAATAAATAAATTTTAAAAAAAACCCTCTACAAATAACAAATGCTGGAGAGGATGTGGAAAAAAGGGAACCCTCCTACACTGTTGGTGGGAATGTAAGTTGGTACAGCCACTATGGAAAACAGTATGGAGGTTCCTCAGAAAACTAAAAATAGAATTACCATATGATCCAGCATTCCCACTCCTGGGCATATATCCAGACAAAACTCTAATCCAAAAAGATACATGCACCCTGTATTTATAGCAGCACTATTCACATAGCCAAGACATGGAAACAACCTAAATGTCCATTGATAAATGAATGGATCAAGAAGATGTGGTACATATATACAATGGAATACTACCGAGCCATAAAAAAGAAGGAAATAATTCCATTTGCACCAACGTGGATGCAACTAGAGATTATCATACTAAGTGAAGTAAGTCAGAAAGAGAAAGACAAATACCATATGATATCACTTATAATGTGGAATCTAAAATATGACACAAATGAACCTATCTACAAAACAGAAACAGACTCATAGACATAGAGAACAGACTTGTCGTTGCCAAGGGAGAGGAAGTTGGGTGAGGGATGGAGTGGGAGGTTGGGGTTAGCAGATGTAAGCTTTTATGTATAGAATGGATAAACAACATGGTCCTACTATAGAGCACAGAGAACTATATTCAGTATCCTGTGATAAACCGCAATGGAAAAGAATATTAAAAAAAGAATGTATAGATATGTATAACTTAATCACTTTGCTGTACAGTAGAAATTAACACAATCTAAATCAACTGTACTTCAATAAAAATATTTTTTCTATTCAAAAGCATATATCACAGAGGAAATAATACTTCAAAATGTAGCATTTATGGCAACCTAATGTAAATGACATTGTGACATTCTTTCTCAAATGTCAACTAGTTAGCAATAGCTAAATGTGGTATCCCAGAGAAGTAATTTTTAAGTGCTCCTTCATGGGAACTTAAAAGTTCCAAAATGTGTCTCAGGACCTCAAAAAAGACATCTCTACCTATATTTCTTCTAAAACTTTGGTTTGGACATTTGAAAAGCCATTGGATTAGAAGATGGAATATAAGTTTTGAAATTGGTATAATACTAACGGAGAAAAAAGCACCCATGGGAATGGGTATAGGAAGGGAAGGATAGGGGAGAAAAGGCCTCAACAAATAAGGAAACAATGTGATAAAATGATGAATGGAACAAAGGTCAGTAGAGCAAGGAGTTGGAGAAAGGATATTAAAATTGATCTTGGAAATCTAAAATGTACTTTACAAATTTGCTTATGTTTGCACATACAAAAGTATCAAATAATGTTGTACTGTCATTCTCCCAATGATAATTATGCTCACTAAAGACTAAGAACAACTGTTCTAGTCTGTGTTACAAAATCGTATAACATGAAAATGGCTTCACAATCACAAACTGGCCATTTAAAATTAGTTTAGAGATGGACAATACTTCAGCGTACTTTTCAATTAGCCTCAAGTCTAACCCAGCTCACATGTATGGTGGGGTCTCCATATTTTATTAAGTCTTACTGAAATATAGGATTTCTATTTACATAACTAAATCACTGTCAATATCACTAGATCACTAAATCACTAAGTCAGTAGAAATTTTTACTGTGCTTTTACTTATCTAGTGTGTAAGAAAAATAAATACATTAAAATTTATGCTCTTAATTGTTTTACTGTTTCATTCAAGACCATTTACTGAGCACTTAATATTGGTTATAAATAAGGCAAGTTTTAATCTCTAGGAACAAAGATGAGTGAGTGTGGGGGCTTTTTCCTGTTTGTTTTTGGTTTTTTGCCCCAAGAAGTTTTCAGTCCAATTGATATAAACAGGCAAATAAATAATCACAATGTGGTGTATGATTTATATTTCTATTACATCCTCTAAATCTGAGTCAAAAGACAGCAATGCTTAATTAATATGCCACTGATAACATGGTGAGTGCTAAAAGACATGGCTTATTCTACCACATTTGGTTTCATAACTGAGAATTTAAAGTACATGATTACAGGCTGTGTTTTTCTGTCATACCAGGAGAACTGATTTGAATGTCTAAGTGTGAGAAGAAAGATGAATTGTCTCTTTTACAAGATAAAGAGGCATTGTAAAACCTAGATTTTTGCTTTTGTCTTTCAATTTTTCAACTTAAGTCAGTAAGAAATGTGCATCTTATATTCAGTAGTGTGCATAATAATAAGGCAATGTACAGTTTTAGTTCTGTGGTTCTCAATCAGGATGGTTCAGCCCCAGAGGAGATATATGGCAATGCCTGGGGACATTTTTGGTTATCACACTAGGCGGAAAATTACAAGAATCTAGTGAGTATAGAGAAGGGATAAGGCTAAACATCCTACAATGCACATGATCTCCCAACAATAAGAATTATCTTCCAAAATGTTAATAGTGCTGCCATTAAGAAACCTTGCTCTAGTTAAACTTACCTAGCACTAAGGTTTCAGGGGCTGGACCTAATATCAGTGGAAAACAAAAAACACGAGTAAAAACACAAAACAAAAACAAGAACAAAAACCTACAATTATAGAGTTTATAATCTATTTAAAGGAGACAGAAAATTAAATAAATAAGTGAAATAAATGCCACGATGTTGATTATTATAAGGCTCAGAGCTATGTCTGGCTCATCTATAGTGACTATAGGTTTTTTATGGAAGACATTTTTTGTATTAGCCTCATTTGTAACTCAAGTTTTCTATCTCTACTGGGTTTTTTTCCCCTCTTTCTCATCACTTTTAAGTTTATGAACTTGTTTCTAAGCTGAAAGTCAAAGAATAGATAAATCAATCAATTAAAAATGCAACACAATGCTGAAATTGGACTGTTTCTAATTAGTTTCAATTAAGTCCCAAAGGCTGAGGATGTAGCAAGCACCCCCAGGTTTCCGAGTGCGAGAGTAGACCATTATGCAAAAAAATGCCAAGGAGGTATCTCAGAAACTAGTGTTGTGAGCATCAGTCTAGCATTCATCTCAAAAGTATAAAGTGGTTGAGGTTGAAGAAGTGGCCTAAGGATCACTTAAAATCATACCCAATAAAGGAAAGCTTCCTAACAGAGGCCAGGCTACCTCAGCAGAAAGATATTTTAGGCACCAAGCAAGGGAGTTATTTTGAGAAATAATTTGGAGTGCTTAAGCATTTTCTCTCCCCTATTATGGGGAGGGAGCTCTTCCCTCACACCTCATGCCAAGGAAGAGAGGCTGTATGGCATCGCTCTGACAGCTTGATATATATCCCACGGAGTTTGATGGGGCATAGGGGCTGGTTTTCAATTCAGTGTTGGAGAGCAATGAAAATGAAAGGCTCTGACTGGACTACCTGCGTAGCAAGAGAATTCACAGAAGTGACCCTGACAGATCAAGCCACTACCCTACTGTAGGCTCCTCAGAATTGTGTATTTCCTGTGGACCGAATGTGGTCCTTGTATCAGGGAGCTAGCATAGGAGCCACTTTAAAAGACCCTTAAAAATGCTGGCAACTTGTAAAACTGGCCAGCTGGAAGAGACATAAGGTATACAGATGGTTTTACTTGCTAGAACAGTCATATTCTAAAGTTAGTATACCCTGGCAGGTATTCAAAACTGACTGTTTGTATCATGTTGTGCTTTCATAGGTTTCTCAAAGACCCTCCTACTGAGAACAAGTAACTGCTACTCCCTAAACGAGGGCAAAGCCATTCTACCAGCCAGCTGCTACCTGCCCCCCCTCAGCTCCTGTGTCCTGTAGCACTCTGCAGGCCTCCCTCCATTCACATGTCAGGGCTGTTGCATGAAGTCCACCAGGATAGGGTCCATTTTAAATTGACACCAGAACCACCACTTCCAAATCGGCCCTTTTATATCCTCTTATATGATTAAAACTAGCGTTTGAACCATCTCCACTGAAAATCTTGCATAATTGTCCTTGTAACTCACTTAAGAATACGAGTGAAGATACCACCTATAGGTTTGTTTTTAGCCTTTGGACCTCAGCTGAAGCTGAGGCAGAAAGAATTCCATTTTTAAATTGTGTTAATAAAAAAACAAATCAGGATATTCAAAGTATCAGTGGAGAAGTGACTTAACACCATAGAGACACTATGAAAGAAAAAGTCGACAAAGCTTGGATATGGGGAAAAAAGGATAATTAAGAGTCAAGCATGAATTTAAGGAATAAGTTTGTGTGTTAAAGGAAATGACGGTGAGATTTCTCCCCAAGATTACCACTAAAAGGCAGCGAAGAATTTAAAAGTTGATAACATATAAAGACAAAGAGGGTGGGACAGAAGACAGTAGTAAATGTTATGATCATTCTGCAAAAGCAGAAGGTTCC
Organism: Globicephala melas; assembly: GCF_963455315.2. Lineage (NCBI taxonomy): Eukaryota > Metazoa > Chordata > Mammalia > Artiodactyla > Delphinidae > Globicephala > Globicephala melas. The sequence goes on from NC_083322.1 coordinate 83,118,319, forward strand.
CTACCCAAGGTTTGGTTTGGATGTTGAGACTGATGACACTACATACTCACCAAGAAGGAATGAAAAGATTTACTACTTACATAACTGAAGTCTCTGGGGAGATCAGGGTAGGCCTCTCAAGCACGGCTGAAATGGCTTGAGAGAGTAAGGAAAGGAGACTGGCCTGGGTTTTTACCGGGGTTAGGATGTGGAAACAGATGGAGAGTTCTCACACACATGGGCAGAGACTTGCGAGGTGTGAATCATCTGCTGATACCAGAAGAGGGAGCACCCAGGCTTTCTTTCAGTTTGCCGATGAGATATGTGATACAAGAGGTATAGGAAGGGATGAGGTTTAAAAGCTGTCCGCAGTCAATAATCAAACAATGAAGTCTGTCTACTCATTACAATAAACATATTTCAACAAATTTTTGAAACAGAGAGAATAGTTGGAAGAATAGCAAATAGCTGAGGAGGGAAAGTAGAGCCATCTTCAAGCAGAGGCAGGAAATTCTAATTAAAAGTGAGGGTATTTGTAATACAGAAATCCTGAGAGGCACAGAGCTAGGACTACTGAGCTGGAGTGAGATTTATACTTTTTAGTTATCAACTTAATGGGAGCCAAGGATCAGTGAGGTAAAGTTTTCAAAATACAGAAGGGAAATGATTTCTCAATTATTAATTATGTGTGAGAGCAGAATAAAGGTCATTTTCAGACATTCAAGGTAAAACAATTTATTTGCCACGATGACTTTTAGGAAATGACTAGAAGATGTGCTACAGTTGATCTAATCGAAAAACGAAGAGCGGTCAATGGCAAAATTGGTTTTCTGGCTCAGAAAAGCAACAAATTCTTTTTTTTTTTTTAAACATCTTTATTGGAGTATAATTGCTTTACAGTGGTGTGTTAGTTTCTGCTTTACAACAAAGTGAATCAGCTATACATATATCTCCATATCTCCTCCCTCTTGCGTCTCCCTCCCACCCTCCCTATCCCACACCTCTAGGGGGTCACAAAGGACTGAGCTGATCTCCCTGTGCTATGCAGCTGCTTCCCACTGGCTATGTATTTTACATTTGGTAGTGTGTATGTCCATGCCCCTCTCTCACTTCGTCTGAGCTTCCCCTTCCCCCTCCCCGTGTCCTCAAGTCCAATCTCTACATCTGCGTCTTTATTCCTGTCCTGCTCCTAGTTTCTTCAGAACCTTTTTTTTTCTTTTTAGATTCCATATATATGTGTTAGCATACAGTATTTGTTTTTCTGTTTCTGACTTACTTCACTCTGTATGACAGACTCTTGGTCCATCCACCTCACTACAAATAACTCAATTTCGTTTAATATTCCATTGTATATATGTGACACATCTTTATCCATTCATCTGTCGAGGGACACTTAGGTTGCTTCCATGTCCTGGCTATTGTAAATAGAACTGCAATGAACATTGTGGTATATGACTCTTTTTGAATTACGGTTTTCTCAGGGTATATGCCCAGCAGTGGGACTGCTGGGTTGTATGGTAGTTCTAATTTTAGTTTTTTAAGGAACCTCCATACTGTTCTGCATAGTGGCTGTATCAATTTACATTCCCACCAACAGTGCGAGAGGGTTCCCTTTTTCTGCATACCCTCTCTAGCATTTATTGTTTGTAGATTTTTTGATGATGGCCATTTTGACTGGTGTGAGGTGATAGCTCATTGTAGTTTTGATTTGCATTTCTCTAATGATTAGTGATGTTGAGCATCCTTTCATGTGTTTGTTGGCAATCTGCATATCTTCTTTGGAGAAATGCCTACTTAGGTCTTCTGCTCATTTTTGGATTGGGTTGGGTTTCTTTTTGGATATTGAGCTGCATGTGCTGCTTGTAAATTTTGGAGATTAATCCTTTGTCAATAAGCAACAAATTCTGATTTGAGCTGAAAGAAGTACTCCAAGAAATAAAAGGAGGAGGAAGAAGAAAGAGGGAAAAGAGAGAGGAGGAGGAGAAAAACAGAAGGCAGTAAGGCAGGAAGGCGGAAGGAAACAAGGAAGGGGGAGGGAGGGAGAAAGGGAAGGAAGGGAGGGTAAAACCAAGACTGATGTGCTTGTGCATTTTCCAGTTATTTAATGTATATACTGGAACATATGGGGAAATAGTGATATTACATAGAAAACTAAGAAAAAAAATCTTAAGAAATTATCATCAACAGGAAAAAGTTCCATGAGACAGGAAATGGAATTATAGTACACTGTCTGATTCAATAGTGAATAACACAGTCTCATAGCAATATAAACATTGACTGTTGAGTTAACCTAAATTATAATGTAATTATAAAGGAAAGATGGAAGGAGAAGAAATAGGAGTATGGTGTGTAAGTATGGCAAATCCTCAGCTACCATATTAGAGTGTCAGTCGATATAAAAATGCATCACTGAAACAGCTTAACAGTTAGAAATATGAATGCAAATGATAAGACATATAAAAATATTAGAAAGTGGTTCTGTGAGAGCAGAAAGACCCTTAAAAATTTAATCTCTTTAGTATTCTTTGACACTTTAATCATAGACATGTATTACTTTGAAGAAAATGACTTTAACAATTAGAAATATAAAGTCAAATGAACATGAAAGGAAAAGATGGGCTGAGTTTTAAACATGTGGAGTGTGAGATGATGGCATTCTATAGCTTTCAAATTATTACTTGTTGATTTAGTATTCAGGCTGGATGGAATCAGAGTGGAGATCAAATACTTGAGTCTTAGATTAGAGACAATATCTCAATCAGAGAAGCCAATTGTTCAAGGAACAGTTTCATCTTATGTACAAAGAAACCAGTAACACATATAGAAAAAAAAAAAACAGAATATGCCATTAAATTATAGAGAGTTTGAATTCCTCTACAAATATAAATTTCTATATTCCTTTTATTCACATGCTTCTCTGTTTTTCTGGAATTTCAATAATTTCCTACCTCCTTTTACTATGAAAAGACTATTCATGAAAAAAATCAAATAAAAAATTCTCATCCCAAGAAGAAACCATTAGCAAGAATATTTTAAACAAGCAAAAGCAAATGCCCGGGAAGCGTGTAGGTATTACACCTGTCATAACTCCAGTGTGAGTGGGGTAGATATTGTTTTGTTCCTATTAAAGTAGCCATATGTTATAGCTAAATTTAAGTAGTGAAAGTTATACTGTTTAACGATTATATCTATTTTTTCATTGGCTAACACAAGGGATTGAAATGACACATTATAAATTTTCCTTAAGATTAAAAACAGAAATGCCATGTTCTTCCACAGGAGTTGAACGTTAACATAAATCATAATAACAAATAAACACTTTTTAATGGCTTCTATTTCCTTTCATAAGCTTATAAAACACTAATCAAAGAAACTCTACAACAGTGAACTCAAAACAGAAGCAATGACCCCATTGAAGTCCTTGTGAGGATTTCAGAATGAGGAGAAATTCACATCCCTTCCATTCTCCCACTATCCAGGAAAACTGTTTCATAATAAATAATCTCACAAGAATTTCATAATTATGAACATATGCTTGGCGTCTTCAAAGTCTATAGGTCTTTCAATGTTTAAATTAAAGAGAGACAAAAATGCAGGGAATGCCCATCTTCTAGTCACAGAAAGAAAAATTGTGAAGAATACCTATGTAAACATACGAAGAAAGACTTTTTAAAGCATACTTCTAATTATTCCCTTAGAGCAAATGCTGCAAATTGAAACTGGATTTTAGAAAAAGATACCTTCAAGACAAAATCTTTAGAAATAATTTGCTGAATTATACTCCACCAACAGTTTCTCTTCCCAAACTTGAAGAATTTTTTTTAATTTATGTTTGCAAATTTATTAGGAAAAATATGATGTTGCTCATTTATTTAATCTTTTATTATTAAAGTTGACTATTTTTATATATGTATTTCTTTTTTTATTTATTCTTTTTGAATTCCACATTCATATCCAATTTTATTTATTAGTAATAGTTTTCTATATTGATGATAATAACACTTTGTAACATGTTACAAATATTTTCACATTTTCAATCTTGATTTACTTTTAATTGATCAAGTTACAGTGGTAATAATCCTGTCACCTGCATATATTTATTAAAAGATGAAAAGAAAATTCAAAGTTCAAATAAAAGGCCATACAATGCTATTTAGTTTTCTTTTTGAGCTGTGTTCTATGTCACAAATGTATTAAAGAAGAAACTCTAAGCTAAAAATTCTATTAAAAGACAGAGAACTGGAAATGACATCACTCTTTTCAATCAGTTAGCTAGAGTCTCATCTTTTAATTTTTTTAGCACTACTTCTGATTAAATTGGTTAAACCATGTGAGTCCAATTCATCTGCTTTGGGATGTGATAATTCTTCTCAGAGTACTATAAATATGACAAAAATAACTTTCATTTTTTACAAGTTTTTCCAAATTATCCTAAGTATGATATTTAATAATTCACAAGTTAACAGTGCCACTGTTCGTGAATTATGTTGCTTAGTTAATTGGAATTCTTTAGAGGAATGTTAATCATTTTCATGCTTGTAGTCACAGATTAGAAACTTTATATATCTATGTGCCACAAAGCAATATCCTAGACGTCCAGGCAACTAGAATTCTGGGAATAAATAAGTTAACTACAAAATCAGAACCTTAAAACGGAGGAGTTCCAAACATTAGACAAATACAATTGTGCTAGCTGAATATTCATATTGGCTTGCTTATTTCTTTAATTTGGATGAGAATCTCTTTGCCAGTGCTATAATTTTATTCACTAACATTTTTACAATGGGTAGGGGATGCTAGCAATAGGTAGTGAAACACATACAAGGACTAAATATCTGGTCTAAGGTCACACAGAACTGTAGCTTCGAGAGTTGAACCCAAGTGTCTTAACACCATTCTGAATTTTAGGCCCTCTATGCTGATCTCCCATGTTCCCATTCAGAGTATTATTAAAAAACACATTATCCACTATTATTGCTCCATCTATCATTTTATATAGATATTAAATGGAAAAATGTTTTTCTTTGGAAAGAGGAGGTATCAGAGATTCACAGTACTACTGTTACCAAGGCTGTGGCCCCAGAATCATACCCCTGCCCCTCACTCAAATAGAAACCAATTACTCTTATCTAAGTTTCAGCAGGAAGCTGCAAAGAGAAGAGAACAGGAACCGGTTAGAACCAACTAGGCCCAAGGTGGCAGAGGATTTGACTTCCAGTAGAACTTGAGCCTCATTATAGGCTCATTATAAAGCATCAGCATGCTGACACTCCCACTAGCAACCTGACAGTTGACAATTGCCATGACAACAACCAGAGAAGCCTAAACAAGGACTGAAAAGGAGAGTGCACCAGTTCAGGGTCCAAACCACACCCCTAGTTTCAGAAAACTCATGAATATCCTCCCACTCTTTCTAGTTCCCTCCCTTTTACCTTGACCCTCCTCTATATTTGGTGTCTTCACCCAAATGGGGTTGAGAAGTTGATCTGGGAACTAGGTTCCTGCTTCTCCATTCTTCAGCCACTGAATAAAGCTTGTGCTCTTCCAGTCTCAGCATCAGTTTCGTTACTGGCTGAGTGAATTTGATCAGAAAAAGAACCTTCCTGGCCAAGACTGGGGTCTCGCCCCAGGCTAGGACCCTGCCATGGGTTCAGTTGACCAATTCAGTAACACAATCATAGAATTATTGCATGAATTTCTGATGTATTTCCTATTCTTCAATATAATTAGTTTATAGTCTTAATTTTCTGTGTCAATGCTAAAAAACGATGCTAGCGTTGTGTCCCAATGAAATGTCACATCTGTGGAAGTTAAATTTAAGAAACGGATGATAAAAGTCTGATATCCTGGGCTTCCCTGGTGGCGCAGTGGTTGAGAGTCCGCCTGCCGATGCAGGGGACACGGGTTCGTGCCCCGGTCCGGGAGGATCCCTAATGCCGCGGAGCGGCTGGGCCCGTGAGCCATGGCCGCTGAGCCTGCGCGTCCGGAGCCTGTGCTCCGCAACGGGAGAGGCCACAGCAGTGAGAGGCCCACGTACCGCAAAAAAAAAAAAAAAAAAAAAAAAAAAAAAAGAAGTCTGATATCCTTTTCTCCTATTGCAGACACAAAGGAAAAATATATGGTGCTATACTATTTCTATTGTAGGAGAGAAAAGCAGAATATAGGTAATTGGAACAGACACTTTCAGGAAAACAGAAACAATAAATGCTCAGACTGCAGGCAACTTCAACCACCTTATCCCACTGTTTGAATTGCCATGAACATTAATGCTAAAAACAGGATGCCATCAGGATAACAACTCAAATAGAGAGGTGAAGTCAAATAAAGAGCAATGGCTTTACTTAAAAATTGTCTCCAAATTGATTTAAAAGTAAGAAAAAATGTTTTCTTCCTTCCTCCCTTTCTTCCTTCCTTAATTTGTTTTTTTCTTATTTGCAATAATACCAGATCATCAATATCTCCATTGTAAGGCTGTAGATTTTGGAGGCTGTTTTCCAACAGGGGGAAAAACTAATTTAAAAAATAGTTAAATAGGGCAAAGAAAAAGAGGTAGCCAATCACCAAAGTACAGTAGGCTCTTAGGTTGAAGAAGAAATGCTTTACTGAATGGTACACTTTGGTACACTTTGCTGGAGTTTCATATTCCTAAATTCCCAGTAAAGGAAAGCATAAACCACATTATCTGATATGCAAGTTTTGTTACATATTTTTTTCCTTTATAAGGGTGATATAAACATGTTTCATAGTATTAGAAATTGAGAAAAACAAGAATAATATCATAATGTCCTGAGCTGAAATAACTACTTTTTCATTTCCTTGTGTTAACCTTTTATGCCTTTGCTATTTTGTAATTGCTGTAATCACAGAATATGTCCAATTTGCTATTCAACCTTTGTATATCCTAGGACAAGAATTATCCATTATATTTTCTTCAGAGTCAACATTTGGGATATGTAATATTTCTTCTTATTAATATCTGACACTTTATATCTTGCCATTTTATTTAAGTTGTTAGAATAATACTGCATTAAATATCTGCAAGGCATATAACTTTCTACATAGCTTAGATTATATTCTGAAAAATAGATTTACTAGGTCTAAAAAAGTATAAATATATTATGACTTTTGATGAATACTGACAAATTGCTTCCTGAAAATATGATGTTGATTTTGAGTGCCAATAGCAGTGACTAGAATTTATTACACTTTTTCCAGCGTTGATATAATTTTTGTTTTGTTTTTGTATTTTATTATTTATTTTTAATTGATTAATTAATGAGACTCTACTTTTTAGAGCAATATAATTTTTTATACTGATTATTTAGTAAACTACATTTTCTTCTGTCACTATGAGCAGGATTGAATTTATTTATATCTGACTTTCTAATATTGATGGAATTTGCTCACATTTTTTCTTTTGCACTTCTGTTTTCTTTTTGTACTTTTATTCTTCTTATCTACTCATATTTCATCATCCATCTATTGCAGATGCATTATATTTTCTTACACATTTGAGTGGAACAGACATAAGCACATACACACACACACACATCCCTTATCTCATATATTTTGTAATATTTCCCAGAATCTTGTTTCCTCTTTTATTCTCATTACTCAAATTCTTCTACCTTTCCTTGACTATTTGTTCCAAGATTTGCCAAACTGCATTGTTTCACAGATTTCTAGCACAGGGTCTGACTAGTAGAAAATATACATAATAAGTGAATGGAGCTTGGAAATTTCTTCAATGGTTGTGGCCCACAGTTTACCCAGTGACTGGTAAGAAATGAGATAAAGTTATTGAGCAGCTTCTGAGGGTTTGGGGCAAGTTGCCCACACTATCACTTCCAATAATTTCAATAATCAACCAAACAAAAGTTTTGTAAAGATGTGACAGATCAGTTACAGACTGACTTTTAGATTAAGTATAAATGTAATTCCTAGAATATTAGGAAAGACATCCTCATCCAAAAATGCATCTGATATCCTAGTTAAATTAGCTTCATTAAAGATAAACTCCTTTATTTCATAGATATACAGATACATATACATATAGAGAGATATATAATCTTAAAAGTATATGTATATGCCTCTGCAAGTGGTAGCATTCATCCTATTTCTAACTGTCAAAGTCAATTTATCCTCTAAGATCAGATCAAGCATACACAGATTATCAAAACTATAAATGTTCTTCTACTTTATTTGTTTATTTTTTTGAATTCAAGAAATGGTAACTCTACTAAAGAAGTCTTTTCTCACTTAATATATGACTGGGTTTTAATCTAATAATTTTATAGTTTTAAAATATTACTTTAAACATTTAATTCATACTTTTATTCATTTATTAATTACATTTTCTATTTGCCAGTCCCTATCAACTTATTTCTATAAAGTTATATACAGTACAGACTGGTATTGTAATATAATGTGATTTTTCTCTTGTTAATGTGCTAAAAGGATTAATAGTTACTGAGGATTGAATTATCCTTATTTTATTTAAATAAAGCCTACTTGGTCATGGTATTATTTTAATAAACTGTTAGATTTAATTTGCAAGTTACTTTTTAGTTTTTTTGCATTGATATTTTTTCATATATTGATAGATATCAAGCAATCGTGCTTCACATAAAATCAAGCTATTTATTGAATAATCCACTTTTTCTGACTGGTTTAAAATGCAATCTCCATCATATGTGCATTTCCATATATACATGAATTTGTTTTGAACTCTACTCTCTTTCATTTATCTACTCTCTAACAAAGCTTTAGAGAATGTATTGATCTCACCGAATAGGACATTTCTCTTGTTCTTTTCATTTTCAAGATATATCTATTCTTTGGCACTTTCCTCTTCCATTTGAACTGTGAAATTAGATTGCCAAATTTCAATATCCTAGTGTGACTTAAACTGATACTGAATTGAATTTAACGTGTGAAGAGAATTTGTGTCTTTACAATATTGACTCTCCTCATTTAAGAATATAGCAGGTATGTATTTACTGAGATCTTGTTTGTCCTCTTCAGTTTTCCTGGAATTTTTTTTTTAATTGATGTATAGTTGATTTATAATATTGTGTCAGTTTCAGGTGTACAGCAAAGTGATTCTGTTTTATATATATATATATTTTTAAATTTTAGATTATTTTACTTAGGTTATTACAAGATATAAATTATAGTTCCATGTGTTATATACATATATCCTTGTTGCTTATCTATTTCATGTCCTCTATAGTAGTTTGTGTCTGTTAATCCCATACTCCTAATTTATCTCTCCTCCCACCTTTCCCCTTTGGTAACCATAAATTTGTTTCCTACGTCTGAGTCTGTTTCTGTTTTGTATATAGATTCATTTATATTACTTTTTTAGATTCCACATATAAATGATATCCTATATTATTGTCTTTCTCTGTCTGACTTACTTCACTTAGTATGACTTCTCCTGGTCCTTCAATGTTGCGGCAAATGGCAATATTTCATTCTTTTTATGGCTGAGTAATTAATATGCCATTTTGTATATAGACCACCTCTTAAACAAAATCATCTGTTGATGGGCACTTGGGTTGTTCCAATTTGTCTATCGTAAAAAGTACTGCTATGAACATTAGGGTGCATGTACCTTTTCTAATTAGAGTTTTCATCTTTTCAAGACATATGCCCAGAAGTGGGATTGCTGGATCATATGGTAACTCGAATTTTAGTTTTTTAAGGAACCTCCATACTGTTTTCCATAGTGGCTGCACCAATTTACATTCCCACCAATAATGTAGGAGGGTTCCCTTTTCTCCACACCCTCTCCAGCTTTTATTATTTGTAGACCTTTGGATGATAGCCATTCTGACTGGTGTGAAGTGATATCTCATTGTGATTTTGATTTGCATTTCTCTAATAATTAATGATGTTGAGCAGCTTTTCATGTGCCTGTTGACAATCTGTGTGTTTTCTTTGGAGAAATGTCTATTTAGGTCTTCTGTCCATTTTTCAGTTGGGTACTTTGTTTTATTGAGTTGTACGAGCTGTTTGTATAGTTTGGATATTAATCCCTTGTTGGTTGCATTGTTTGCAAATGTTTTCTTCCAGTCTGCAGGTTGTCTTTCATTTTGCTGATGGTTTCCTTTGCTGTGCAAAAGCTTTTAAGTTTGACTAGGTCCCATTTGCTTATTTTTGTTTTTATTTCTTTTGTTTTGGAGGCTAATCTAAGAAAATCTTGCTACGATTTATGTCAGAGAATGTTTTACCTATGCTCTCTCCTAGGAGTTTTATGGTATCATGTCTTGTATTTTGGTCTCAAACCATTCTGAGTTTATTTTTGTTTATGGTGTTAGGGAGTGTTCTAACTTCATTGATTTATGTAGGTGTCCAGCTTTCCCAAGAGCATTTGTTGAAGAAACTGTCTTTTCTCCATTGTATATTCTTGCCTCCTTTGTCATAGATTCATTGATCGTAGGTATATGGGTTTATTTCTGCACTTTCTTTTCTGCTCCACTGATCTATATGTCTGTGTTTGTGCCAATACCACGCTGTTTTGATTACTGTAGCTTTGTAGTATTGTCTGAAGTCTGCAAGGGTTATGCTTCCAGCTTTGTTCTTCTTCCTCATGGTTGCTCTGGCAATGTGGGGTCTTTTGTGGTTCTACATAAATTTTGGTATTATTTGTTCTAATTTTGAGAAAAATGTCATGGGTATTTTGATAGGGATTGCATTAAGTCTGTAGATTGCTTTGGGTAGCATGGCCATTTTAACAATATTAATTCTTCCAATCCAAGAGCATGGGATATCTTTCAATTTCTTTGAATCATCTTCAATCTCCTTTTATAGTTGTCAGCATATAGGTCTTTCACCTCCTTGGTTAAGTTCATTCCTAGGTGGTTTGTTTTTTTGTTTTTGTTTTTTTGTTTGGATGTAATTTAAGTGGGATTTTTTTTAGCTTTCTTTTTGATATTTCATTGTTAATGTAAAGAAATACAACAGATTTCTGTATATTAATCTTGTGTCCTGCTACCTTTCTGAATTCATTTATTAGTTCTACTAGTTTTTGTGTGGAGACTTTACAGTTCTCTATATTGAATATCATGTTATCTGAAAATAGTGACAATTCTACTTCTTCCCTTCCAATTTGAATACCTTTTCTTTCTCTTTTTGTCTGTTGTCTGTGGCTAGGACTTCCAATACTATGTTGAATAGAAGTGGTGATGGGGGCATCCTGTCTTGTTCCTGAATTCAGCAAGAAGGCTTTCAGCTTTGCACCACTGAGTATTATGTTGGCTGTGGGTTTGTTGTAAATGGCTTTTATTATGTTGAGATATGTTTCCTCTATACCCACTTTGGTGAGAGTTTTTATCATATATTGATGTTGAATTTTGTCAAATGCTTTTTGTGCATCTATTGAGATGATCATATGGTTTTTTTCTTTCCTTTAGGTAATGTGGTGTAACACACTTATTGATTTGCATATGCTGAGCCATCCTTGTGACCCTGGAATAAATCCAGCTTGATCATGGTGTTCATCCTTCTTATATATTGGATGTGATATGCTAATATTTTGTTGAGGATTTTTGCATCTACACTCATCAAAGATGAGTAATTTTCTTTTTTTGTAGTGTCTTTGTCTAGTTTTGGTATCAGGGTGATGGTAACTTCATAGAATGAATTTGGGAGTGTTCGCTCCTGTTCAATCTTTTGGAATAGTTTGAGAAGGATAGGTGTAACTTCTTCTTTGTATGTTTGGTGAATTCCAGTTTGGGGGGAATCTTGTGCATTGTTCAAGAGGCTTGCAACAAATTTCATTGTCTTATTGAGTATTTTGAAGGGTATCTTTCTATATGAAATTTTCGAATTAGCTATTGCTGAAGTAAAGACAGCTATATTTTTAATAATATTGAATTCATGTCCATTCATCTTAAAAACTCTCCTAGTAGTTCATATAGCTTTTCAATAGAATCTCATAGGTATCCTTGGTAGATAAACATATTGATTGTGAATAGTGACTTTTGTCATTTCCTTTCCAATATCTTATACATAATATTGATTTTTCTTCTCTTATTCAATTGCTTGGATCACATTCTTGATTTTAATAAAGTTTTCCAAATTCATACTATTATGTTAGACATCATCCATAGGTTTCTGGGAAAGTTAGCAATATCCATTCTAATCTTAGTTTCATATGAATTTCATTAGGAGTAGCTTTGAATTTTATTAAATACTTTCTTTTTTTTTCAAACAGAAAGTCACAAAAATTATAATCATCCTCATCAGTTCACTCAGTCCCATGTAATTAACTTCTTTTCATCTTGATCTTTTCTTAGCACTTTTGTGAATTCATCAGTCTTCCATTAGAGTTCTGAAAATGCTTATTCATTCAGTTCAGCAGTATAGTCAATTACCAGAAACCTGTACTTGTCAGAGTCTTTTCCATGAATTCCTTGAAGATGAAACCCTTTTATAGGAACATTTCTGCAAAAGCATCAGAGCACACCCAGAACTCTGTAAATGACAAAAGACTTGAAAATGACCATGGTTAAAGATTTGATGAAAGTTCATAACAATGTAATTGACAAGAAAATTTATTTATTTCTGATATACATTTTAAAATAATAACTAGAATTATGACTTATAACATTTACCAGAACATATAAGGTTTTTAGGAATTTCATGTAATGTCTGAAACACTTAAATTAACATATTTCCATACAAATAACCCAAAGAAAATTTAGTATTAGGTTTTTTTTAATTTTTGAATTTAATTTTATTTATTTTTTTATACAGCAGGTTCTTATTAGTTTTCAATTTTATACACATCAGTGTATACATATCAATCCCAGTTGCCCAATTCAGCACACCACCATCCCCACCCCGCCGTGACTTTCCCCCCTTGGTGTCCATACATTTGTTCTCTACATCTGTGTCTCAACTTCTGCCCTGCAAACCGTTCATCTGTACCATTTTTTAGGTTCCACATACATGTGTTAATATACGATATTTGTTTTTATCTTTCTGACTTGCTTCACTCTGTATGACAATCTATAGATCCATCCACGTCTCAACAAATGATTCAATTTCCTTCCTTTTTATGGCTGAGTAATATTCCATTGTATATATGTACCACATCTTCTTTATCCATTTGTCTGTCGATGGGCATTTAGGTTGCTTCCATGAACTGGCTATTGTAAATAGTGCTGCAGTGAACATTGGGGTGCATGTGTCTTTTTGAATTATGGTTTCCTCTGGGTAAATGCCCAGTAGTGGGATTCCTGGATCATATGGTAATTCTATTTTTAGTCTCTCTTTGTTGTTGTTTTTTTTTTGCAGTACGCGGGCCTCTCACTGTTGTGGTCTCTCCCATTGCAGAGCACAGGCTCCAGATGCGCAGGCTGAGTGGCCATGGCTCACAGGCCTAGCCACTCCATGGCATGTGGGATCTTCCTGGACCGGGGCACGAACCCGTGTCCCCTGCATCGGCAGGTGGACTCTCAACCACTGCGCCACCAGGGAAGCCCTACTTTTAGATTTTTAAGGAACCTCCATACTGTTCTCCATAGTGGCTGTATCAATTTACATTCCCACCAACAGTGCAAGAGGGTTCTCTTTTCCCCACATCCTCTCCAGCATATGTTGTTTGTAGATTTTCTGATGATGCCCATTCTAACTGGTGTTAGGTGATAACTCATTGTAGTTTTGATTTGCATTTCTATAATAATTATTGATGTTGAGCAGCTTTTCATGTGCTTCCTGGTCATCGGTATGTCTTCTTTGGAGAAATGTCTATTTAGGTCTTCTGCCCATTTTTGGATTGGTTTGTTGTTTCTTTAATATTGAGCTGCATGAGCTGTTTATATATTTTGGAGATTAATCCTTTGTCCGTTGATTCGTTTGCAAATATTTTCTCCCATTCTGAGGGTTGTCTTTTCCTCTTGTTTATGGTTTCCTTTGCTGTGCAAAAGCTTCGAAATTTCATTAGGTCCCATTTGTTTATTTTTGTTTTTCCTTCCATTACTCTAGGAGGTGGATCAAAAAACATCTTGCTGTGATTTATGTCAAAGAGTGTTCTTCCTATGTTTTCCTCTAAGAGTTTTATAATGTCTGGTCTTACATTTAGGTCTTGAATCCATTTTGAGTTTATTTTTGTGTATGGTGTTAGGGAGTGTTCTACTTTCATTCTTTTACATGTAGCTGTCCAGTTTAAGTGACGTGTTAAAAGTCCCCCACTATTATTGTGTTGCTGTCGATTTCCTCTTTTATAGCTGTTAGCAATTGCCTTATGTATTAAGGTGCTCCTATGTTGGGTGCATATATATTTATAATTGTTATATCTTCTTCTTGGATTGATCCCTTGATCATTATGTAGTGTCCTTTCTTGTCTCTTGTAACATTCTTTATTTTAAAGTCTATTTTATCTGATATGAGTATTGCTACTCCATCTTTCTTTTGATTTCCCTTTGCATGGAATATCTTTTTCCATTGCCTCACTTTCAGTCTGTATGTGTCCCTACGTCTGAAGTGGGTCTCTTGTGGACAGCATATATATGGGTCCTGTTTTTGTATCCATTCAGCAAGCCTGTGTCTTTTGGTTGGAGCATGTAATCCATTCATGTTTAAGGTAATTATCTATATGTATGTTCCTATGACCATTTTCTTAATTGTTTTGGGTTTGTTTTTGTAGATCCTTTTCTTCTCTTGTGTTTCCCACTCAGAGAAGTTCCTTTAGCATTTGTTGTAGAGCTGGTTTGGTGGTGCTGAATTCTCTTAGCTTTTGCTTGCCTGTAAAGCTTTTGATTTCACCATCGAATCTGAATGAGATCCTTGCCAGGTAGAGTAATCTTGGTTGCATGTTCTTCTCTTTCATCATTTTACGTATATCATGCCACTCCCTTCTGGCTTGTAGAGTTTCTGCTGAGAAATCAGCTGTTAACCTTATGGGAGTCCCCTTGTATATTATTTGTCGTTTTTCCCTTGCTGCCTTCAATAATTTTTCTTTGTCTTTAATTTTTGCCAATTTGATTACTATGTGTCTCAGTGTGTTTCTCCTTGGGTTTATCCTGTATGGGACTCGCTGCACTTTCTGGACTTGGGTGGCTATTTCCTTTCCCATGTTAGGGAAGTTTTTGACTATAATCTCTTCAGGTATTTTCTCTGGTCCTTTGTCTCTCTCTTCACCTTTTGGGACCCCCATAATGCGAAAGTTGTTGTGTTTAATGTTGTCCCAGAGGTCTCTTAGGCTGTCATTTCTTTTTATTCTTTTTTCTTTATTCTATTCCGCAGCAGTGAATTCCACCATTCTGTCTTCCAGGTCACTTATCCGTTCTTCTGCCTCAGTTATTCTGCTATTGATTCCTTCTAGTGTAGTTTTCATTTCAGTTATTGTATTGTTCGTCTCTGTTTGTTTGTTCTTTAATTCTTCTAGGTCTTTGTTAAACATTTCTTGCATCTTCTTGATCTTTGCCTCCATTGTTTTTCCGAGGTCCTGGATCATCTTCACTATCATTATTCTGAATTATTTTTCTGGAAGTTTGCCTATCTCCACTTCGTTTAGATGTTTTTTTGGGGTTTTATCTTGTTCCTTCATCTGGTACATAGCCCTCTGCCTTTTCACCTGTCTGTCTTTCTGTGAATGTGGTTTTTGTTCCACAGGCTGCAGGATTGTAGTTCTTCTTGCTTCTGCCATCTGCCCTCTGATGGATGAGGCTATCTAAGAGGCTTGTGTATGTTTCCTGATGGGAGGGACTGGTGGTCGGTAGAGCTGGCTGTTGCTCTGTTTAGAAGAGCTCAGTAAAACTTTAATTTGCTTGACTGTTGATGGGTGGGGCTGGGTTCCCTCCCTGTTGGTTGTTTGGCCTGATGCAACCCAACACCGGAGCCTACCTGGGCTCTTTGGTGAGACTAATGACAGACTCTGGGAAGGCTCACGCCAAGGAGTACTTCCCAGAACTTCTGCTGCCAGTGTCCTTGTCCCCACGGTGAGCCACAGCCACCCCCCGCCTCTGCAGGAGACCCTCCATCATTAGCACGTAGGTCTGGTTCAGTCTCGCCAGTGGTCACTGTTCCTTCCCCTGTATCCCGATGCTCACACTACTTTGTGTGTGCCCTCCAAGATTGGAGTCTCTGTTTTCCCCAGTTCTGTGGAAGTCCTGCAATCAAATCTCACTAGACTTCAAAGTCTGTTCCTCTAGGAATTCCTCCTCCCATTGCCAGACCCCCAGGTTGGGAAGCCTGACATGGGGCTCAGAACGTTCCCTCCAGTGGGTGGACTTCTGTGGTATACGTGTTCTCCAGTCTCTGGGTCACCCACCCAGCAGTTATGGGATTTGATTTTATTGTGATTGCGCCCCTCTTACCGTCTCATTGTGGCTTCTCCTTTGTCTTTGAATGTGGGGTATCTTTTTTGGTGAGTTCCAGTGTCTTTATGTCGATGACTGTCCAGCAGCTACTTGTGATTCTGGTGTTCTCACAAGAGGGAGTGAGAGCATGTCCTTCTTCTCCGCCATCTTGATTCCTCTCTCTGACTAGGGTGGTGCAGTTGTTTGCTAGGGTTACCATAACAAAGTGCCACAGACTGGGTGGCTTAAACAACACAAATTTACTGTTGCACAATTCTAGAGGCTAGAGGTCTGAGATCAAGGTGTCTGGCAGGGTTGTTTTCTTCTGAGGCCTCTCTCCTTGGCTGGTGGATGTTGTCTTTATTAAATACTTTCTATACAGTAATGCATAGAGTAGTGTAATGCAATTTTTCCTTTGTTAATATGATAAAATGTTAATACTTATATTTTTTAGATAAAGTGTACTTGGCCATGTTATTCTTTTAATAAATTGCTAGATTTCATTTTCTTTAAATTTTTACTATCAAGTTTACGCTAATCTTAAAAAAATAATTGGGAAACTTCTGATTTCTCATATATTATGGTATTTATCATATATTATATGAAATAAATTGTGTAATTATTACTTTTTGATGTTAACAGGAATGTGTGCTCAAAACTATTTAGACCTACTATCTTTGTTTTGGGGTGTACCTATGGTGTACTTAAAATAATTCTAGTATAATTAATGCTAATACAAGTTTTCTTCTTATTTTGGGGTTAATATTTAACATTAAAATTTTCCTACAGTATCTACTTCATCTAAATTTTCAAAAATTTTAATATATATTTGAACTTGAATTATTTTCTCCAAACAATTCATATCTTTAATTATTACTTCTTTTGTATGCTACTCTTAATGAGATTTGCAAAAGCTTTGTCACTTTATTGGTCATTTTAATGAAACATCTTTTGATTTTTATTGACTTTTACTGTTATTATCGCATTTTTCTATTCAACTGATTTCTAATTTTATTGATATTAATACTTTCTTTTAATTTACAGGTTTATTTTGTTGTTCATTTGGTAAGCAGTTTATCGGCAGGGTATGCATCTTTTTTTTTTTTTTTTCCTACTCCTTCTCTTACATTCATAATCAAGCTAGAAACCTGGATGTACACTAGAGTATTACCTATGCTAGGGCAGGGGCAATGTCTTTTCAGTTTTGTATCCACTGTTCACTGTAGACAGTCATAGCATAGTGCCTAGTGCCTATTTTACTTAGTAAATGCATATTTAATAGTCTTTTGTTGCTCACAATGTCATATATAGTATGTTTAAAAATTATGGAAGTAATGAGCAAGCAAATATAAATGGTTGATTTGTTTTACATCATCTTCAATATAATTGTTTATTTCATAAACATGAATCTTCTTATGCTCCTCCCTTTCTCACTTCTTTCATTCAGAAGATAGAGTGCTGTCAATTCAATCTAATAATAATAATTAGTTAACATTTTTATACAGAATTATAAGTTCCAAACATTGTATTATCATAAATGCATTACCTTATATCACACTTACTACCATCCTGTGAAGAAGACTTATAACATTTACATTATATGTGTGAGAAAAATGAGATTTACAAGAGAGACATTATGTAAATCACCCAGAGACCCACAGGTATTAGGTGACCAAAATGGAAAATAGTCCAGCCTGTTTAATTCCAAGGGCTGTATACTCAGTCTCTATTCACATTTGCTTCCTGTCTTGTGTACTTCCCAACTCCATCTTTCCCTGCATTTTTTTGCCATGAGATGCAAGCCTCCATTATTTATCCTCTAGATCACTATCATCAGTTGTTAAAAGACATTTCCAAAACTGTAAAATGATCACAATACTTTCATTATTAATATACATCAATGGGTCATCCACAAAACAGAATAAAATGAACATTTCTACTCTGGCAAACAAGCTAATTTATTATCTATATCTAGCATACTTCTCTAGACTCATTTCTTGTACATCCTACACTTCTATGTGGCCCTAAAAATCCCCAATATGCTGTATTCTCATTTTAGCTCTCTAATGTATATATTATTATTACCATTTCATAAATATAGAAACTAAGGTGCCAGTGAGTTAAATATATACACAAGTTCAGTTAAATATATATACAAGTTACAATTTAGTGACAGAACCAGAATTTTAACTGAGGAAAATTTTGTTATGTGCCACGCTAGCATATCAGAATGCAAACATTTTATAACTAAAGCAAAGATTTGTATTTTCCTTTAACTTATCCAGTTGTTATCCCATAACCTAGAATGCCAGGCTCAATGTCCGTATTTATCAATAAGGAAGACAAAGTAATTTATCAGATTACCACAACTTAAGAACGATGTTTCTGTGATAAGAATTTTTGTAGCAAAGTTTATTGAATGCCCATGTGTTTGCATAAATAAATGAAAACGATGTCACATTAAAACAAAGGCTAGGGGCTTCCCTGGTGGCGCAGTGGTTGAGAGTCCGCCTGTCAATGCAGGACACACGGGTTCGTGGCCCGGTCCGGGAGGGTCCCACGTGCCGTGGAGCGGCTGGGCCCGTGAGCCATGGCTGCTGAGCCTGCGCGTCCGGAGCCTGTGCTCCGCGGCGGGAGAGGCCACAGCAGCGAGAGGCCCCCGTACCGCAAAAAAAAAACCAACAAAAAAACCCAAAGGCTATATATATCTACTTCAATTAGTTTTCTATTAACCAAGAATAAATTCACAAAACAAATCTAATTAGACTATACTCTAAGAAGATACAAGAACACAGTACTAGGACAAAGTAGACCCTTTATTCAACTAAACTTACAATCAAGAATATTATCTCTTTGGAAGAAATCAAAAAAATTTCTTGATATTGTCTACATTTTCAAACCTTAATACAAACTGAAGCTGAAAGCACACTAGATGTTTTTACAAACCACAACTTATGCTAATGTTTATTATCCAGCTTCTGTGAGCAGTCCAACCCAACAAAATATATTTGCCCCATTACTATTTCTGCATTATCTTTTCTATGTACTGTTTACGACCTAATTCTGAAGTATTTGTGAACACTCAGCCAAAAGATACTGTGTAAATAAAAGCAGTTATAATTATAGTTATTTTGGGTGATGGGTTTAAAACATTGATGCATTCTCTTTCATTGTAATAACATAATAAGAGAAAATGTCCAAGAAATTATGTTAGCAATGGACATAATCCAAGTTATCATTTCCAAGAGAAATTCATTAACTCTGTATTATGCCTCTTCCAGTAATAAATGAAGGCAGCACAGGTAATTATACTATAGAAATGACGTAATGATTCATGGGTTGAAAGCAACAGGAGAATGTGACTCATCAATGAAGATACATTTTAAGGAAAGAGCAAAGGGTAGATTGAATTATGGGTTGTAATTTAATAGTTGTCATTTCTGAAGCTTACAAGAAAACTTTACTATAAAAAATAATAAAATTGTAAAAATGGTTGCTGATGAGGTCAGAGGGCTAAAGTTTAAAAAACTTTTTTAAAGAGAGAGTGAGAGAGTTCTTGTATGATAGAATTCTTATTCAAAATAATTTTGGGAAAGTTCTCTTCTTATTGTATTTTTCCAAATATGAAATTTGCCTGTGATCTGTGAAGTATGGTGATAACGCAACTCTATTCACCTAAATACTATTTGCTGCAACGCTAGTCACAATCATTTTACTGAGAATTGATCATATTGAAGGGAACTGAAAAGGAAGTTCACCACAGATGTGAAAGGAGAATATGGAACCAGTCAGTACCTAAGACCTGCTCACATTATGATTTAAAAGATAATGTATGTCCCATTTATAATTTAACAAAAGTTCTAGTCTCCATCACAATATTATGTATTTTATAATTCAAGTAAAATTTTCCTATATTCTTCATCTAAAAATACCTGACATTATTAGCATTTTGCCAAAAGTTTGCAAGGCTTAGCATAGTCATTCAGCAACTAAAACTACACCAGCAGTATACTATGTAAATTTGCTATAAATTGTTTTTGTTGACTACTCTAAAATTAATGCTATTCACTTTTCTTTTATGATAAAATTCCTCTTTATTATGGTAAGACTTTGTGGTAAACAAAGACAATTAAAAAATGAAAATTTCATAATGACTTAAAAGTAGATAAAATGCATGTTGAGAGTGGAAGAACATAACAACTGGAGAGCAGAGTCAAGGACATATTGAGGTTGTAGACCCTCCATTCAACACAGCCCCCACCCTTCCACTGGCTTGCTTGACTCCCTCTCATTAATTTATTTGTCTCTACAGTGCATATGGACTTCCAATATACTACATGATTTATTTATTTACATTTCTATAATCTGTTGACCTCTTCAAAACCAACTATAGAATTCTGAGAGGGACGTATTTGTAGAACAAGTGAATACTTTTATAGAGTGAATGAACAAAGTATAATTGAACAAGCCCATTTCTATTGTTCTTACATTTTTGGCCATAAGTCCCAAAATGGTACAACCAGTATATACTTGATGAAAATTATTCATGATGTTGAATAATATTCTAATCTTGGAATGAATTGTTTTTGTATTTATTTATATTCAGATAAAAATGCAGTCCCTGATTTAATATCTATTTATGTTTTTTGATAAAGTCATTTTTGAAAGGTTTTTTTTTCAAGAACATGATGGCATTATTTTCCTAATGTTCATATATTATTAGAAAACAATTATTTTTATTCATTGACTTTAAAAATATATTAATAAAAAAGAAAATAACTGTTTAATATATATTCCAAAATAATCTTCTAGATTTTGTTTATGTAGAAATAAATTTAGTGTATAAATACTTTAAGATTTGCATCTAAATATGAAAATTGAAACATAGGAAACTGCCTTTTTTTCCCTAGAATAAAAAAAGAACCTTTATTTTATTTTTTCCAAACTCTTTTCCCATTTAAGTTATTACAGAATATTAGGCAGAGTTCCCTGTGCTATACAGTAGGTTCTTGTTGGTTATCTATTTTAAATATAGTAGTATGTACATGTCAATCTCAAACTCCCAATCTATCCCTCCCCCCACCCTTCCCCCCTGGTAACCATTAAGTTCGTTCTCTAAGTCTGTGAGTCTGGGAAACTGCCTTTTTAATCCATATTATATGCTGGATATGAGCATCAAAATAATATCTCTTAATTTGCTAATGGTCACATAACATAAACATAGTTTTAAATATAAAACCACTTCCTTGAGTGGCAAACTTGAATACTTCATATGTTATGTCACATAACATAAACATAGTTTTAAATATAAAACCACTTCCTTGAGTGGCAAATTTGAATACTTCATAGATGAGTAGTTCTTTCTTTTATTTATGTTTTGGTTTTATAAATAATTTGGGGGATAGAATTCATCATCAAAATATTTTCCAAAAGGGATGCCAGG